>NC_084839.1:6577500-7777500 GCF_033115175.1 Lepus europaeus
GAGGAACAAGCGAAGCAAACCTGAACTCACCAAGGACGGGGCCCTGACAGCGACGGTGGAGGAGGGCTCCGCGTGGGAGAGGTCCCACAGGCAGCCGCGGGCACACGCCACAGGTCCCCCTCCATGTACGTCACCACTCACACGGCCACGCGAACCAGGCTGCTTGTTCTCGGTGTCCCCGGAGGTTCCTGTAATCACATTGAGCCACTGTGCTTTCTAATCATGCTATTCTAGATTCTGATGTCCGTCTCACCAAGGATCCCAACTTCATCCACCACACACAGAGAATATTCCCGAAGATTCGGTCATCGAGAACATGCCACACTTAGCACCACCTGACGGTACACAGAGATGAGGATGGGCCTCCAGATTTGAACCACAGGAAGGGAAGTTAAGGCTTTCCTTATCAATGTATATACTTTAGAGCATAAAGTATTTTGAGAATTTTAGCATGTGGCATCAACTGTCTTAGGAATTGAAAGCTTTAAAAAGATTTTCATGTAAAATCTACCAAATCTGTGTTTCAAACAGAAAATCAAATATGTAACTACCAGAGTACAAGAATTCACAAATCACACCGTTATTTCTTCATTTCAAACATTTCTAAGCCACCTAAAATTATTTAATGAAACTTTTTGGATTTAGGGGCTTGTGCTGTGGCATAGTAGGATAAGCTTCCATCTGTGGCACTGGCATCCCGTTTTGGGTGCCGGTTCAAGTCCCACCTGCTCCTCCTCTGATCCAGTTCCCTGATGACAGCCTGGGAAAGAAGTAGAAAACAACTCAAGTGCTTGGGCCCCTGCACACACGTGGGAGACCCAGAAGAAGCTCCTGGCTCCTGGCTTCGAATTGGCACATCTCTGGTCGTCACTGCCATTTGGAGGGTGAACCAGTGGATGGAAGACCTTTCTCTCTGGCTCTCCCTCTTCCTGTCTAGCTATGCTTCTCAGGTAAATAAACAGATCTTTAACCAAAAAAGGGGAGGGTTATTTTAATATTTTTATTAAGATGTCTTTTATATCTAATAAAACACACAGATGTTAGGTGTTAACAGTTCTTTGTTTTGACAAATACACATACTCACTTAGCCCACACCTCTGTCAGTATATAGAACCCTTCTATCAGCACAGTAAGACTTGTTGAGTCCTTAGAAGTCTGGTGGTTTTCAAGCCTTGCTCTGGTCCCTACCCCTTCCTACTCCCAGCCCAATAAGCGCTGCTTGGCTTCTGTCACCACGGATTGGTTTAGCCTGATGTGAGCATCGCACAAGTGGAACCATGCAGTACACACGCTTGTGCGGCTTACCCGGATTGCCGCAGTCATTTGTTCCTTTTACTGATGAGTGGCACCTGTGAGGTGAACGTGCCACAACACGTGTCAAGACAGAGAATTAAAATAATAACACATGTTGTAGTATGAAAATCCTTTCCAGAGTTTGGACTTTTCTATATTTAAAGTAAGGCCCTTGATAAACAGGGGGAGACTCCCAGTTTAAATACGGAAGAGTAAAGAAGACAGCTCGGCCCTCTCGCAAAGACAGCCTGTGAGTGTGGACCGGGCCGAGACGTGGGGGCGACCCCGGGCCTGTGAGTGCGGACCGGGCGAGACGTGGGGGCGACCCCGGGCCTGTGAGTGCGGACCGGGCCGAGACGTGGGGGCGACCCCGGGCCTGTGAGTGCGGACCGGGCCGAGACGTGGGGGCGACCCCGGGCCTGTGAGTGCGGACCGGGCGAGACGTGGGGGCGACCCCGGGCCTGTGAGTGCGGACCGGGCCGAGACGTGGGGGCGACCCCGGGCCTGTGAGTGCGGACCGGGCCGAGACGTGGGGGCGACCCCGGGCCTGTGAGTGCGGACCGGGCCGAGACGTGGGGGCGACCCCACAGCCTGTGAGTATAAGGAATGAGGCTGATTGGCCGGCACCATGGCTTAACAGGCTAACCCTCCACCTTGCGGCGCCGGCACCCCGGGTTCTAGTCCCGTTCGGGGCACTGGATTCTATCCCGGTTGCCCCTCTTCCAGGCCAGCTCTCTGCTGGGCCCCGGGAGGGCAGTGGAGGATGGCCCAAGTGCTTGGGTCCTGCACCCACATGGGAGACCAGGAGAAGGACCTGGCTCCTGGCTTCGGATCAGCGAGATGCGCCGGCCGCAGCGGCCATTGGAGGGTGAACCAACGGCAAAAAGGAAGACCTTCTTCTCTGTCTCTCTCTCTCACTATCCACTCTGCCTGTCAAAAAAAAAGAAAAGGAATGAGGCTGAATGCACAGGTGGTGAACCAGGAGAGAAGATTCCGGGGCTGCAGACCCGGACAAGGGTCATAGGGCAAAGGTTGCAGGGGAGCAGCTCACTTTGCGGGGTACGTCAGCTTCCCTTGTCAGAGAAGGGGGTGGCGGGCAATAGGGGCTTCATGGACTGAGTCTGGCACGGGCAGGATATGGTGGCCTGGGTGTGAAATCAGCCCGAGACGCTACCCATGCAGGAAGTAGAACCACCATGGGTGCAGTGTTGTTTGAGAGTTTCAGGTGCCTTCAAAGGAGCAGCTGAACGAATGCTGTCAACAGGCCATGTGCTATGAGGAATCCCTGTGACGTGTCCACGGCCCTGTCCCCACCAGAAGCACCGGCCTCATTCACATACAACACGTGACCAAAAAGGAGCCCGCACGCCTGTCGATCAAAACGTTGCAGGAAAAGGAATTAAAACAAACGAGAGACAAACTTCAACCAGAAACCCTGTCCTGCAGGCGTGGGTGCTGGCCAAGGGACTAAGAGACCGACCTGCAACATCCATGTCCCGTGTCAGAGGGCCTGGGTCTGCGTCAGAGGGCCTGGGTCCGCGTCAGAGGGCCTGGGTCCGCGTCAGAGGGCCTGGGTCTGCATCCCAGCCCGGCTCCTGCAACCACAGAAGCCAGAAAGTGAGGAGTCAGCTACTTAAGTCTGTGGGAAATCTACGCTGAGTTCCTGGTTTCTGGCTTTGGCCTGGTCCAGCCCCAGCAGGGCAGGCTTTTGAGGAGTGAACCAGGAAATGGGAGACCTCTCCCTGTGCCTCGATCTCCCTATTTTTCTCCCTGCACTTTCAAGCAAATGAAATGGATACATTAAAATTTTTTAAAGTGGAACAAGAAAACCATTGCTATGAAGAAGAATAAATATGTGATCTGTAACATATCACCACATATTTCAAAGAATTAGGAAGCCATTGCCTTGGCAAAATATGACCTCAAAGTAACTACAAGAGATTGGGAAATGGTGGCTCACCCAAAGCAGGAGTTAAGACGCATTGGCAGAAAACAAGTGGGAAGGGAAAACTAAGCCATCGCCAAAATGAAGGCCCGGCTCGCAGCAGCAGGGAAGCCACTGCAAACCCAGCAAAAGACAAAGCAACCAAAAGGTGTCTCAGGTGACGGCTCAACCCGCTGCACCACACCACCAGCCCCCCAGCCCTCTGCCCCCACCACATCCGCGGGGACTGGGGTAGCGCCCAGCCTCTCCAGACACTGTTCCCACAGCCAGAACAGACCCTGTCCCCACACTGTCCCTGCAAGAGATCCTGCCCCAGCGAGGACGCCGCCGTGCGGGCCTTGTCACCGCATTCGCGGCACCTGCTCCAGTGCCCAGAGTGTGCGGTTCCAGGATTGCCTGCTTTCCCGGGACCCAGCTCCATCCTCCGGGAGCTGGACAGCCCATCCGCCATCATGCTGAAATCCCCCGAGCACTGCTCACCTGTCACACAGCGTGGGCAAGAGGTCCCCACGGCAGTCAGGAGCACTGACGAGCTGCGCATGTCCCTGGCCACACCACCCTTTACCAGCTGCCTACCACGTCCCAGCATTTCACCAGAAACATAAACTCAATAAACAGGAGTTTAGGGTAAAAAGGAGAAAAGCCTCCGAGAACGCGGAAACCCGCAGCGACGGCGAGCGGACGGAGTCCTTCGTCAGGGACGCGACTGTCAGCGTGACCCCAGGACTTTCCTCCTCCCTGTGACTCATCCTGAAACCCTAGCGCGCCCGTGTGCAAAACCACGTATGTGCATGGGTGAAAGGGAGCAGGCCCGGGCTAGCAGGGCTGACTCGGAACCAGAAGAAACCGCGGTCATCTGTTGTTGAGACTCCGCGACTCTCGCTTCACAAGAAAGCGGCCAGTCGCTCAGCAGGTGGCTGTGTGTCTCAGTCACGGTCAGCCGCTCCCCCCAGGCAGGGTCCCCAGCCCTCTGTGGCTCTTCCCTTCTGTCATTTGGGGCCTCTGTTCTGCTCGCTTGGTCATTTCAGTAGCAGCAAGAGCACAGTGGAGGCCAAGAGAGATGACATCATACCACTCTCTTTCTAGTGGTGTTTCTCATAAAAGGCTTGAGGGGAAAGAGAGCTAAACTTAGCTGCTGAATAACCCCCGGGGCTGATGACTCAAGTCCGGGTTCTCCCAGCCGCCACAGCGTCCCAGCCAAGTCAGCAAGCGCATCCCAGACTCTGCCGTCTCCCCAGGTGCGACTGGCGCTGGCAGATACAGGAGACCAGAGGTCTGAGCTTTGCTCTCAAAAAGTCTGTACTTCTTGAACTGTACAAGGTTGACACTTGTGGAATAATTAGGAGCCATTAAGATGGGAACTACAACCAAAGTTTTTAAAATACCATAAACGTTGTGCACATTGGCTGCACTCGTGAGCCGGCTCCTCTCACCCATTCAACCACACGGTGGCCAAAGAGACTCAGGCCAGTGTCTCGGCTGTCCCTTCTTGCAATGTCTGAGGGGGCCTGAAAAATGGAAGCTGGAAGATAAGTTTCTTTGGTGCAAACAATTCTTGAAATTCATGCACAGTTTTCTCACATCACGTGCATTCCATGATTTTTAAAAGACCCCCTCAGATCACTACCAAGAGCAACGATCTTCCCAAGTTCAAAAACAGTAATGAGAGGAGCAGACGATCAGCCTGGGGTCTGAGAAGCCGCCCTCCGTGTTAGAGTGCCTGGGCTCCACTGCTGGCTCCGGCTCATGACTTCAGCTTCCTGCCAAGGCAGCCCCTGGGAGGCACCTGCTATTGCTCAAGTGACTGGGTTCCTGCCACCCCCATGGGAGACCTGGACCGAGCCCATGTCTGAAAATCATTTATCTTTCCAAAAGGCTTGAGAGGTGCAATGCCCCAGGCCAAGGAGAAGCGACGGAGCTGGGTTTTGGCTCCTGGAGCACAGTGCTGCCTGCGGTGCCCTGTCCTTCACTGCTGACCACCCAACCCCAACCGTGTTGCTGAACAAAAGCTGTAACTCTTTAGCTTACTGTATCCAGTGGACATGCAGTGACAGAGAAGGAGAGGGAGATCGCTCATCTGCTGGTTCACTCTCCACACGTTCCCAGCAGCTGAGACTGGAACCTGGAACTCCTCCATGTGGGTCTCTCCCTCGGGTGATGAGAAACTAAGTACTTGGGCCACCAACTGCTGCCTCCTAGGGTGCACAGTAGCAGGAAGCTGGAGTCAGGAATGGGGCGAGTAATTGAATCCAGGGACTGTGGTGTAGGATGTGGGGGTCCGAAGAGCATCTTAACTCTAGGCCAAATGCTGTGCAGGAAAACTTCAGGTGAATTCAACAGGACAGAGTTTAACTCAGCAAAGAATGACTGACGAATCGCCAGATCTCAGAACCAGAAAAGATCAGAGCCCACGCTCTCCAACATAGACAGGGAACAGGAATGACTTAGCTTGCCGGTTACAGCTCAGCCTTGGTTCTTAATGAACAAGGTCTGACCAATCGTCTGCCTTTGACCGAAGCTCAGCTGCTGCGATTGGCCGAGACAATATTCTTTTTGCAAAAGTGTACTCCGGTTAGTTTACACACTCGGGTTGCTGCTCACAGTGTGGCCGCTCAGGTGGCGATGTCCTCCAGCCAAAGCTGAGCTTAGTGCAGTGGCTTCCTTGCTCAGTGGGAGTGGGTGGGGCAGCTCCTCCTTCCTGGGAAGACAGTAGGAGTCTCCATCGGCCTCCCTGGGGCTGTGTCCCCGGAGGGAGGGAGTCTTCAGAACACTTTCAGGAGTCCTCCTGTGTAGTAAACAAATGTGGGCAGTGTCACCTCCACTACTCCAGTGCACCCCCAGAGGTAACCAACGCTGGGCCTCTCCCCAAACCTTCCGTGTGCTCAACTCTCCAGGAGGAGGATGGAGCAAGAAACATCTACCCAGATTGACCGGGCATCCTTTCCCTCAGACAACACCCACGCGTGTGTCCCCTGGGGATGCTGTTCTGGTTCACATTCTAAGGGAAGCCTGGAAATAGAGCAAGGGGCTGCTTTGGACCAAATAGGATCCTTGTACCAAATCTCTAAGGAATCTCCCAAGGGGAAGGCTGACAGACACGGCGCTGTTCACCCCCTGGGTCACAGGATCTGTCCATCTCAGCCAGGTTTGGAAGAGTCTTTAAATCTCCTAGAGGCCATAAAGAACTACTCCGGAGGAGCCCCCAGACCTGGCGTTAGAGGTCCCCCTGAACCCGGGCTGATGTCGCCTGTTGTCCCCAGGGTCTCTGTGTGCATCAGGATGGAAGGAAGCACAACTCAGCCTTGCCACTCACTGACAGGGGAGCTGGATGGAGCTCTCGTTTCGTATTCCCGGGATAGGCACCTCCGTTCCCAGCAGGTCCTTGGCAAGCAGGCCAGCACTGCTGAATGTGTGATGAGCAAACACAACATCTCATAACAAATCGAGAACACTGCTAACAACAGTGTAGGACCCATCCCTGGGGCAGGCCGTCGGCTGGATCCCCTGGGTCCACCTCACACGTGCTAGATGTGTTGTGTGTGTATTCTTTATCTTTGTAGAAGCTGGAGGAATTCAGTGGTGTTATCTCGTTTCGCTGAAGGTTCAAGTTCGCACAACTAGGACTGCAAAGCCTTAGTTCTGTGGTGCAATCCTGGACCTTGCCCCTGCTCCACTGCTGTCCCATGCCCCCTCCTTCAAGGTCCACGGTCCGGTCCTCAGGGACCCTGGGAGCAGGTGTGACAGACACAAAGCACACCTGAGACTTGGATCAGATTCTGGGGTCACTGTGTAGCCCCAGCGGTTTTCACTTCATAGATTTGATCCTACCTCAGTCTATTCTCAGGTAGGGGTGATACTGGACATTTTCCAAACACAAATAGTAACAGCCACATGTTATAGCCACCAGTGCGTGGAAACCTTAACCATGGCTGCCTGTCTCCCCAGGTCATAGCCTGGCCATAACCTGGTGCTGAAATACAAGATGTCGGTTTCAGCCTCAGAGCCGTAGGTCACTGAGACACAGCATGGTTTCCTCAGTGAACACCCCGAGATCTCTCTGCCCCTGATCCTGAACAAGGCTCAGAGATGCAAGCAAACCCTGTCCTCCATGCCCTGCACTCCCAGGCTGGGAGGAAGCCAAACTTATCCCGAGACCTTGGCAGGAGTGGGGGCAGGTACCAACAGAGGCGCGAAACCCAGCTACAGACAAAAACCAAAACCTAATACATGAAAGCGGCAGCAGGACTTGCCATGGAATCCAGACAAAATGCAAACCGTTTTGTAGTGATCTCCAAGAACTGTGTTATAAGCCAAGCTATTAAATGCCTGCTCCTCTGACTCATGTTTGCACCATCCACACACACGCTGGAGAGGAGACACGCATTCCTTGTGAAGTCCAGATGGATTCGGCGACGTACCCAGCCCTGGCTTGAAATACAGGCTTATCCCCGTGCAGCACGTGGGGAGCCGGTGCCCAGTGCTGGAGATGAACCCCACAGAGGGGCCCCGCTGGCTGTCCGGAGACCTGAGACAGCATCAGCTCCACGCTGCAGCAGGCTGCAGGCAGCACACGCCGGGCTGAGTCATAGAAAGTCCAGCTGAGGCAAAGCCACTTCGCACCTGGCAGCAGCGTGAAGGGCAGGTCCCACGGGAGGAGCCGCGCGCCCGCGCTGACCAGCCGGCGGCAGCATTCACGCGAGAGCGCGCTCCAGCAGCTTTGCATAGTGGCTTTCCCGTCAGCGGCTTTCGCGCTGCCCATTTTCACTTTTAGTCGTTTGCTGTGACTCAGCCAATATTTGTATGACTAGAAAGACATGTTTTAAGGGAAGCTTCTTCTAAAGTCAGACTGTTTCATAAAATGTCAGTGGCTTCTACCCTCACCTCCCCAGGTCCTCCTAATTATTTAAGAACTCAGAATTAGTGTGATCATGAAAAGATTTTTTAAAATCTTCCCAAGAAAGAACAATGTTAACTGAATAGTAGCCTGTTGGGGAGATGGTGAGCAAAGGGAGGTAGAACTCATGAGCACAGAACAGCGGCAGCTGGTTCTCTAGAATACTTTTTAATTCCACTTGGTTTTTTGCTAATAGAAATTTACTGTTCTAGAGTTTCTTTTTCTTTAAAGATTTATTTATTTGAAAGCCAGAGTTACAGAGAGGGAGAGGGAGGAGGAGGGGGGAGGGGGGAGGGGGGAGGGGGGAGGGGGAGAGGGGAGAGGGGAGAGGGGAGAGGGGAGAGGGAGATCTTCCATGCACTAACTCACCCTTCAAATGGCTGCCAAAGACAAGGCTGGAGCAGACTGAAGCCAGGAGCCAAGAGCTCCATCCTGGTCTCCTACATGGGTGACAAGGGTCCAAGTATTTGGGCCACCTTCTGCCGCCTTCCCAGGTACACTAGCAAGGAGCTGGATCGGCAGTGGAGCAGCTGGGACTTGAACCTGCACTGATCTGGGATGTGGGTGTTCTAAGGGGCAGCCTAACCTGCCGCACCACATGCCCGCCCCTCTTCTAGAATCTTACTTAAAGGCCCAGAACAAAAGGCCGTGTCTAGAGGAGCCGTGAGAACCTGTTCTGTTGCTGCCTTCCCGAAAGGACGCAGAGACACGTGTGGGTGAGCTACCAACCTGTTCTAAGCAGCTTGTTTTTATTGGCCCAGCTTTTTAAGAAACAAATAAATAAGAAAAGTTGGACTCACTGACTTTAGAACAGGACACACAAAATCATTTCAGAAAAAAAACCACGCAGAGGTTGGCTTGGCGTGGTCTGTTAAGAGACAGGGGGAGGGGGGGAGACAGATGAAAAGGCAGTGGGAGAAGGAGAGGGAATGAGACGGGGTGGGGGGTGAGCAGGAAGAGGACGATGAGAAAGCCGTGCACATCAAGGCAGAGTAAGTAGCGCAATCCTGGTGGAGAAAGCCCCCAGGAAGAGGGCATGGAGGCTGCAGAAGGCAGGGGCTCCCGCAGAGCCCAGCGCAGGCGGAGCCCCAGGGCCCGTGACCGTGGCCTGGTGAGGGCAGAAGACACTGCGGGTGCAGCCAGGCAGCCTCGGAGGCGGGAGACGAGCCGGGGAGTGAGGCAAAGGCATCCTCCTGATAGGTGTTTGTAAATGTCGCATCGGCACACGAGTGGACACGTGTACGGAGCACGGGGTCACAGTGCAGTACGCGTAAATCATGGGACCGTCAAATCAGGGCGATTGGCATTTCCAGTTCCCTTAACCATTTTCACTTCTTTGGGTTGGGAAACTTCAGAGTCTTCTAATTCTTTATAAAAGCCCAGTGCGTGCTAACTCCTCGGGGTGCACTGGTGCCCGCTGTCCAACCTCTCGCTACCCCCTGCCCGCCCTCTGCTCTTCCTAGGCTCTCTCTAGCGGCCACTCGTCTGTTTCTGGGAAGTCGGCCGCTCCGGCTTCCGCACGTGGGTCAGGTCCTGTGATGTTTGTCATCCTGTGCCTGGCTTATTTCACTTAACATCATGTGCTCCAGTTCCAGCTGCGTTTCCACGAATGACAGAACCTCGTCTTCTCTGTGGTTGAGTAATATTCCATTGTGTCTGCCCACCACACTTTCCTTAGCCACCTATCGATCAGCGGATACTTGGATGGATTCCTTGATACACCGTTTTAAAATTGTATTTAGCTGAAAGGCAGAGAGATACAACAACAGGTGTCTCCTACCCGCTAGTCCACTTCCTGCTAGGAGCCAAGAATTGAGTCCAGGCCGCCCACAAGGTGGTGGAGACAGCCTCCGGAGACATCTGCTGCTTCTCAGAGTGTGCGTCAGAGAGAAGCTGGGGCTGGGAGTGGAGCCGGGACTCGAACCCAGGCAAGCCAAAACGGGATTTTGGACTTGGATTTGGGATTGGCACACGTTTTAGAAGAGGTCCCTGTGGCTGGTTTTGGGAAAAGGGATTTAGGTGGGAACGATTGGATGTAAAATCAAGAGACGCTAGCAGTGACGTAGGAACGTGCTGGCCCTGGTGGGCCTGGAAGTGGTGGGAGCAGCTGCCGGGCAGACACCTCGGGAACGACCCCAACAAGACCCAGGTCTGATCAACTGAGGGGTGGAGGAAATGGTTGATCGGAGATGACCCCTCGGCTTGTGGGCAGAGGCTCTGGATGGACAGTGGGGTCGCTGAGTGACGTCAAAGAGGCAAAGCAAGTTTGAGGGGTGGGGCACGAGTCCAGAGCTGGTTTAGCCTCGTTGTGTTCAGCACTTCTGTGACAACCTCGCCAAGACAGCTGACTTTGCAGGGACACTCCTTGGCAGATGGGAAGAGGACACCCTTGTGTCTCACCCTCTCCTGTCACCCTCTCCGTCTCCCGGGCCAGGAGAGGTGAGGTTCCCAGAGCAGGTCTGAGCTCCGGTTTCCAGGGATGTCACTCGGGCTCAGCTGCCACTCTACGGAGGCTGAATCTCCCTTGGGGTGACAGAGATCCCAGTCCCTGGACCGTCGCCTGCTACTCCCGAAGTGTGCGTTAGCAGAAAGCTGGAACCAGCAGGGGCGCTGAGACTGGAACCCAGGCACTCGCTGTGAGATGTGGGCGTCCCAACTCTGCCCAAGCATCCACCCCAGGGCACTTTTTATTATTAGGAATGCAAGAAACATGAGGGCTGGAGCTGTGGCGCAGTAGGTTAAGCCACCGCCTACAATGCCAGCATCCCATATGGGTGTCGGTTCTAGTCCTGGCTGCTCCTCTTCCTATCTAGCTCTCTGCTATGGCTTGGGAAAGCAGTAGAAGATGGCCCAAGTGCTTGGGCCCCTGCACCCGCGTGGGAGACCTGGAAGAAGCTCCTGGCTCCTGGCTTTGGATCAGTGCAGCTCAGCCGTTGCAGCCAATTGGGGAGTGAACCAGCGGATGGAAGACCTCTCTCTCTGTCTTTCCCTTTCTCTATCTGTAACTCTTCCTCTCAAATAAATAAATAATTTTTAAAAAAATAAATTAAGAAAACATTTTAAAGGAAATAGTCCCCCAAGGAGAATCCCATGAGAGGAATTACATAAATTTTAGAAATCAATTTTAGAATTTTAGAAGTATGAGTCAACTTACCAACAAATAACTAGTGATCTTTTCTTTTTATTGAACAGTTTGGCAACAAATGAAAGCTTCACCAGCCATAACCTTGAATGCTCTGTTCTAACCATTATCTATATGGTGTTGACTATTTTATGACCGAATGCGAGAACTGGTGTTCCTGCCCAACCCACCATCCTCCCCACAGCCGTGTGCACACAGCCCTTCAGTGCTGAGTGAAGGCTCCATTGAGGGCCTCCTTTAAAATCTAATAAATACTTTTATTTTAATCTGAGAGGCAGAGAAAGAGAGAGAGCTCCCCATTTTCACTGACTCAGGTCCCAAATGCCTCCAACAGCCCTGGGGAGGTTGCCAAAGCCGAGAGCTGTGAACACTGCCCAGAGTTCCCCACGTGAGTGGCAGGCCCCAGCCACGCCCACCACTGCTGCCTCCCAGGGTCTGTGTCAGCCAGAAGTGGAGCTCGGCGTTCAGCTCCAGGCACTCAGATCTGGGACTCACTCTGCAGACACTCCGCATGTGGTGACCATAGAACCTGGGGCAAATCTTAGTGGACAGCGTCGAGTGCCCATGGGCCTTCTCAGGCTGTGAACCAAGGCCTCTCAGGTTCTAAAAGGAAGGGCACAAAGCCGGCCCAGACAGGTAGGAGGAGACCGAGACACAGTCCCCAGAATAGACAGCCGCAGCTCCCACGGCAGTTTTCACTTCCACAAGACCTGCAGTTGCACTTCCAGGTGGGCCCCGTGGCTGCAGTTGGAGACCCCAGGTGGTGGGGCCGTTGGTCAAGGTTCCCCATCGGCCCAGCCCCACCTGCCGCCGGAGCCGAGCCACTAGAGGAACTTGAAGCGCAGGCTTCCCCAGCGTGAAACTGGCCTGAAGGGAGAAGTTCCCATCAACACCGCCTGCGCGGTCCTACAGACCCAGGCCCGCCCCGGATCAGAGTCCCTTTGTCTTCTGATGTGTCCCCCAATGGCCGCTGGCCTCAGCGGCAAAACACGATCAGTGCAACTCAGTCATTCACTCCAGATGTCCATGCATTCTTCATTAAAAAAAATGATTTATTAGTTTGAAAGAGTGGGAGAGAGAGAGAGAGCTTTCATCTGCTGGTTCACTCCCCAGATGCCCAAAACAGCCAGGGCTGGGCCACGCTGGAGCCAGGAGCCAGGAGCCAGGAGCTTCTTCCAGGTCTCCCACATGGGTGCAGGGGCCCAAGCAATTAGGCCATCCTCCGCTGCTTTCCCAGGCCTTAGCAGGGAGCTGGATCAGAAGAGGAGCAGCCGGGACACTAACCGGAGCCCATGTGGGATACCAGGGTCACAGGCTGCAGCTTTGGCTGCTGCACCACACACCGGCACACCAGCTCCTCCAAGACTTTTTTTTTTTTTCTTTTTGACAGGCAGAGTGGACAGTGAGAGAGAGAGAAACAGAGAGAAAGGTCTTCCTTTGCCATTGGTTCACCCCCCAATGGCCGCTGCGGCCGGCGCTCTGCGGCCGGTGCATCACGCTGATCCGAAGCCAGGAGCCAGGTGCTTCTGGTCTCCCATGGTGTGCAGGGCCCAAGGACCTGGGCCATCCTCCACTGCACTCCCGGGCCACAGCAGAGAGCTGGCCTGGAAGAGGGGCAAGCGGGACAGAATCCGGCGCCCCGACCGGGACTAGAACCCGGGGTGCCTGCGCCGCAGGCGGAGGATTAGCCTATTGAGCCGCAGCGCCGGCCTCCAAGACTTCTTTAACATCCAAAATATCCAGGGCCTGCCGCCTGCAACACAGACATCCTGCCTCAGGGTCCTGGTTCAAGACCGGGCTGCCCCACTTCCAGTCCAGTTTCCTAGTCATGTGCCCTCTCCCTCCCCCCCTTCTCTCCCTCTGTCTTTTGGTTCAATAAATAAATACATCTTCTAAAAAATATCTAGACTTTTGGGGTCATCTACACTAGGGAACTTTATAATAACTGGACCACGTTGGATGCTGTTAGTTAAAATCTTCCTTGAATTTCTGCATGGAGGAACGAGAATCCAGGCTACCTTTAGCATTTTTATCTAGCCTAAATCTATCCAAACAAATATATTGGGAGGCAGTAGTCACCAGTGCTTTGTTGTGACAAACACGCTTGGCGAAGATCAAAACAGCAAAACAGGAAGTGAACGGGAATGAGAGCGCGGGCAAAGAGGGCGGGAAAGGGAGCGAGGAGGGCAGGAAGAAGGAACTTATCGGCCCCGGTCAGTCATGGCCGCCACCTGGGCTGGGCAGGACGCAGAGTCGGGGCCGAGCTGTAAATCGGAAGAGGCAGTCAGGGAAGGTGTGATCCGAGCCCTTTCCACCCTGGAACTCCAGCCAAGGGTCCGGATCCCAGACCTTCCTGCAACACCCACCACGGGGAGAGTGACACAGGCACAGCCTTCTAAGCCGGCTTGGACGGCCTGAGAAATAGAACGAGCAAATTACCTTGCCGTAGAAAGCCATCGAGGCTCAGCTTGGAGGGGAGGACAGCTGGGCACGCGGAGCACGGAAGACCCTGGGCTACGGGCGCAGCATCACTCCGTGTATGCTCCCCGCCTTTGCTGCTCTCTGCCTGCCTCACGGTCCAGTGGGAGTTACTAGTCCCTGGCCTCTGTGGGCCAAAGGGGGCCCCTTGTCAATTGCCCTGTTGCAGGTGGGAAGGCAGAAGCCGAGAGGTCAACAGCAGTCAAGGTCGCGCCGGGCCAGGACAGCGCAGCCAGGCTGACTCCCAGCCCCGGGACAAGCCCTGCGCTGAGATCATCAATATGTGAAGGAAGGGAGGGAACTGATCAGAGGGGACGTGCGAGCAAAGGGACTGAGCGTGCAAAGCACAGAGTGCAGAAGGCCCGGGCTGGCTGCACGTGCCCACGGCAGAAACCACGCAGCAGAGCAGGGGGTGGCGGTGAGCTCAGGGCAGGCTGGAGCCCACGCTGGGGGACCTCGGGCCACCCCTGCCCAGTGCTTGCCTGCACCCCTGGCAGGTCCTGCAGATGGCCACAGGAGGTGAAGTGCAAGGACGAGGCTGGCCTTCCGTTCTCGGGGACGCAGCACAGGGTCTGGTCCTGCCTTCAAGTCCTGCACACAGCAGAACAAGAGCCCCAGTTCCTGCATCTGAGCCCGAGGCTCGGGCGCTCAGAGGCCTCCCAAGGCCAGCACCAGGGAAGGCTGAGCAGGGACTCGAGCCACAGGGCTGAGGGGCGGATCAGACTTGGGAACAGGCAGTGCGGATGGAAACCCGTGACACCTGCTCTGAGACGTCGGAACTCGGCTCTGGGCCCTTGCACACCAGGCGACAGTCGGGCCGGCCAGCTGCAAGGACCGAGAAACCCCTCCGTGTGATGGACAGGACGTCCTGCAGGAGGAGGGGCCCAGGGCACCTGCTCAATAAGCAGCCTCACTCCAGAAACCACGCCCGGGAGCCGACAGATGTGCGGCCCATCTGTGCACACAATGGCGTCCGTGAGGATTCAGAACAGCCTCTGTCCCGGGCGGAGCTCACCTGGAGGCCCCGGTGCGGTCCCAGCCCATGAGGGAGACAGCTGTGGGTGGTTTGAAGGCCCTGGGCAGTCAGAACTCCCTACAGAGAGATCCCTTCTGAGACTCGGAGAGCCAGCCTCCGTTCCCGAGCTGAAACCGCACTCGCGCTGGCGTCGCAGAGTGGCCACGCCCAGGGGAGTGACACGGAGGAGACACTGCCCAGCAGCCCTGTGCACACTTCTCCCTGGCAGGGCAGGCACGCAGCCCCGTGCAGACTCCATGCGCTGTCAGGAGGCCGGAGGAAAGTTCCAGAACTGTGTATCACCCATGAAGCGGCCGGGGCACAGCTAGGTCCAACCTGAACCCTCCAGGCCCAACCAGGGTGCAGGCACCAGTGCTAGGCCCGGGGGTACACACCAGGGAGTCCCTGTGCCAAGCACCCCAAGCCATACTGGGGAGCCAGGGCGGGCAGGGAGGGGGGAGACCCGGCCCTGTCGCTCCCACGTAGCTGTTTCTGGGAGGTGCCTGCGCATCACCACCGTCTCAGCTCTGGAGCAGCGGCTGGGAAGCAGGCACAGGCAACGGTGGGCGGGGCTGCCAGGGCTTTCCCGACACACAGCCTGGCTCTCTCCAGGCCGGGTTCCCGCAGTGGAGCAGGAGGGAGAGGCTGCAGGAGGCACTGCTCACAGAGGTCTGTGCAGGCCGCAGAGCACCTGTCTCTGTCCCAGCCACACCTGGGCCTTGTGTCTGCCCTCCCAGCCCCAGCGGCTTCTGGAGCAAGGGGATAAAACGGGAGACCTGGTACATTCTGGGAAGGAAAAGGGTGGGTTTTTAAGCACTTCTAGGAAAAAGCCCTCTCTTTTTCTGAAAGAAAAAAATTAAAAGAAAGAAATATTGTTGACGAAATTTAAGTGCAGTAAGGGAGAATTCCTGCAAAGTTTAACAGAGAGTGCAGCTGGATTCTCTTATTTTTCACTGAGAGAATAATCACGCGTTTAATCAGGACTGTAGACCAGATTTTCTCCCCAGAAACCTTTTATTTAAGGTACACAAACTTCACGCATTTCATAAATACAACTTCAGGAACACAGTCACTCTTCCCACTGTACCCAGCCTCCTGCCCGCACGCCCACCCTTCTCTCCTGACACGGACTCTGCCGCTGGCGGAGTTATAAAACGGACATTCATAAACATTATAAATGCAAATTGTTATATTATAATGAAATCACTTTCTCCATGAATATTCATGAGTGCATGTGTGTACGAGTGCAAGTATGTGCTTGCATGTGTGTGCACACATGTGTATAGACATGTGTGCATCTCTGTGTTTACATGTGTGTACATGTGTGTGTGCAGTCAGGGAGAGACCCAAACATGTCCCCCGAGGGTGGAGCTGGAAGAGCAGGGGAGGGAAGCAGAAGTGTTTCTGGCGTGGGGCTGTCCTCAGTCCAGTGCCCACCAAACGCTTCTGTCTTGAGGCCCTGGTTACAAGAGCAGCCAGGTTCCCTGATGCACAAGGCGAGGGCGAAGGCCGGGACCCGAGAGGAGGGACCTCCAGGGGCTGGGCGAAAATGAGAGAAGCAAACGCAGCCACTCCCAGCTCCTGGCTTGCTGCCCAGGTGCGTTCTCCAGGGCAAAGGTTAAAGCCGCAGCCAGGGTGCGCGGTTCTGCATCTCAGTAACCGGAAGTCCAGGCTGAATGCGCTCTTTCGTTTGCACAACTCCGACTGGCAGCTGTCAGCCTGGCTGCAGGGCCCGGGTCCTGTGCAGCTCCCAGCCGCCCATGGGACCTGAGGATCCCACCCACTGGGCACCGCACGGCTCTCTTGCTGCAGCCACGGTGCAAGGCTCACACCAGGGCGCCCGGGCCTGGGCCACGGCCCTCCCTCAGCCGCCCCTGTGGGAAACACCACAGACTTCCCGGTGTTCACGCCAGGAGGGAGGACCGTATTGTGTTTCTCAGCCACAAAGGGCCACGGGCAGCCACTCTCCATGCCAGGCAGCCAGCCGGGGGAGGCAGCATGGCCTGGCCCATGCTTCTCTGCTGAGCCACCCATGATCACAATGAGCTTCAGCCACAGGCTCCCCTGGCGGCCGAGCGGCTCACCGGGTCCGGGTGCATTTTCAGGCCCCACCTGGGGAACGCTGAGGCCACTCCAGCAGATCTGTCACCTGCCCTCTGGTCCCAGGGGCCCGGTCAGGGGACAGCTGCCGGTGGGAATGCTCATTTTGCTCAGCGCTTCTCCCTCCTGAGCCCTGTGTCTGGGCTCTCTCCTGCTGGGGGCCAAGGGCCCCAGTGCCTGTGGCTCCGTTGATTTGCACGGGAGTGGTCAGCCTCGGCTTTGGAATCGGTTATCAGCCAAGTCCAGGACAAGGGGGCGTGGCCTCCAGGGTCTCCACTCTGCATCCATCGCCATCTCCCTGGAAGGCACACCTTTGGCTCAGAAGTCGGGTGCTTGGAAGAGTCAGAGAGAAATAAAATGACCTTTGACTGTTGACCCACGTGACCCAAATTCAGTTGCTTACCTCAGCCCTAACAGCTGGCTGTCTGAGGATAGAGATCAAGAGGGCGAAAGCGGGGCCGGTGTTGTGGCTCTGGGTTGAGCCACTGCGTGCAAGGCTGGCATTCGACGTCAGTGTGCCAGCCGGGTCTCGGCTGCTCCGCTTCTGATCCAGCTCCCTGCCAGTGCCCGCACAGCGGAGCCCTGGGTGGAGTTCCGGGCTCCTGGCTTCAGCCTAACCCAGCTCTGGCTGCTGGGGAGGGAACCAGTGAATGGAAGATCTGTTTCCTCCTGTTTCTCCCTCACTCTCTATCACTCTGCCTTTGAAATACATACACAAACCTTTCCTTTAAAAAGAGGAAAAAAAGAGAAACTTGGAAAATAACCCAAACGGGGAATAATCTTGGCCCTGCGCAGTTCAAAAAGGAAAAGTCCAGGCAGGCGTCTCTGCATTAGAGCACTCGGTGGTGGCATCCGTGGTCCGGGGAATCTTGCCCCTGCCGGTGTCCCTGGTCTAATACAGAAATGGCAGCTTCCTGAGGGCTGCAGCGGAGGATGGCCCAAGTGCGCAGGTCCTGCGTCCATGTGGGAGACCCGGATGAAGCTGCTGGCTTCGGTCTGGCCTGGTGCTGGCCTCTGTGGCCATCTGCAGAGTGAAACAGCAGGTGGAAGACTGCCCCCCCCTCCTTCAACTGTGAATTTCAAAATAAATAACTGAATTTTTAAAAAAAATCTACAGTAGCAACAGAGAACAGACTACAGCGAGTGTCCGAGGAGTCGGGCTCAGCGCGGTGCAGGGGCAAGAGGAGGAGACGGCCGAGAGGGGCCAGCGCCGGACACGTGGGCAAGACGAAAGCCAGGGTGGACTGGGGCCTGGCAGGACAGCGTGTCCAAGTGGACAGAGAAAGGTGGCAACATCTGCTTGGCAGGCAGAGCTGCCTGGACAAAGGCAGTGCGGCAGAGGGCAGCGAAACCTGGTCAGCTAGCAGGAGGTTCCAGGGGGTCGCGAGAAGGCCCGCGCTGTGCAGCGGCAACAGCCATGGCGGGCAGCTGGGACATGGGGTGGATGGAGCCCTGGGGATCTGCCCAGCCCCCCCAGCCCCTTTCCTGGGGATCCACCCAGCCCCCCCAGCCCCTTCCCTCCCCTAGGGATCTGCCCAGCCCCCCAGACCCTTTCCTGGGGACCCGCCCAGCCCCCCCAGCCCCTTTCCTGGGGATCCACCCAGCCCCCCCAGCCCCTTCCCCCTCCTGGGGATCCTCCCAGCCCCCCAGCCCCTTCCCTCCCCTGGGGATCTGCCCAGCCCCCCAGACCCTTCCCTCTCCTACCAGCCCCCCAGCCCCTTCCCTCCCCTGGGGACCTGTCCAGCCCCCAGCCCCTTCCCTCTCCTAGGGACCTGCCCAGCCCCCCAGACCCTTCCCTCCCCTGGGGATCTGCCCAGCCCCCCAGACCCTTCCCTCTCCTACCAGCCCCCCAGCCCCTTCCCTCCCCTGGGGACCTGTCCAGCCCCCCAGCCCCTTCCCTCTCCTAGGGACCTGCCCAGCCCCCCAGACCCTTCCCTCTCCTGGGGATCCTCCCAGCCCCTTCCCTCTCCTAGGGACCTGCCCAGCCCCCAGCTCCTTCCCTCCCCTGGGTAAGAATGCCCAGCCTCCCCCTGGTTTACCCAAGCTGCCCGTGGCCAGATCTGTGAGTAGCCTCCAGTGCTGTGTGTCACGCTGCTGGCACCTGTTTTCCCCTAGCGCACAGGGCCCTCCCCACTGCGTCCCCCCGGGGACCTGCCCTGAAGGACACTCGTTCTGTCCCAGCGTGGTTTATCGTCAGTCCAGGTCCCTTGTGCCTGAGAAACGTCTCCTGCAGTGAGGAGGGCTTCCTCCTCTCTTCTGGAAACTGCATCACCGCCCTGGCACAGACACACTTGGGTCCAACACGGGGGGAGCTTGGCCTCCTGCTGTCACATTTGCCCTTGTTTCTCCTTTACGCCCAATGCCACGCGTGTTTGTTTCTCTTATCGACTCGACAGCGTTCGTGAAGGTCACCCGGAGGTCACTCAAAGTCGCTGTGGAAAGAGATAAAACCAACAAGCACCAGCCACCCGGCCGCCCTGGGCACTCGTCCTTGGTCTCGGCTCATTTCTCTGTTCTCCGAGCAGGTGCTGAGCGGGATCTGCACTGGGCGCTGGGGGTCCAGGGAGACCAGGAGACCAGGGAGATGGATCCCTGCTCTCCAGTGCTCTTCAGCCCGGCAGAGGAGGGGAGCTTGTATGAACCCAGCAGGGGTTGGACGAGCGACCCAGCTGCATGCAGTGCAGGGCACGGGACAGAGAGGGACCCGGCTGCCATCTTGGAAACCTAAGCAATGGTGGCTGGGCTAGCCCAGCAATGGCGGGGGATGGAGGAGGTTAGGGCTGAGCAGTGGGGGGGCGGGAGCTGGAGCTGCCCCATGGAGCCGTGGGGGAGGCAGGTGTCTCACTGTCGCTTGTCATGAAGGAGGGACAACCCCAAGGAAGAGAGGGGCTGTGAGGGGCAGCCGTTGGGGTGCCGGGGTGTCAGGTGCAGGCACATGAGCCCTAACCAGAGTCCGGAGGCAGATTTTGAGGGCCCAGTTTGCCAGGCCTGGCCTCCAAACAGCTCCCTTCTCACCTCTGGATCCCGCTGGCCCCCGTGGTGGCCCGGAGAAGCCAGTGCCCTAAGAGGCTGCTCACCAGGGACGGACGTGGTCTGACATCTCTGGGCCTCTGCAGCACTGGCCCACTGCGGGGCACCGAACTGGGCAGAGGTGGGAGAGGCACCAGGTGTCCACGGTGCCCTGGGGAACAGAGATGCAAAGCCACCAAGCACAGCCCTGACAGCACCTTGGTGCCGCCTGGTAGGTGCTGGGCCAGGCCAGGGCCTGAGCCGCGTGTGTCTCACTTCTAAAGCTCCCAACCGCTCTGCGAGCTGGGTGCCGTGTTTCCACCGCACAGGGGCAGAAAGGGAGCGTCAGGGAAGGCGATCTGACCACAGGCGCGGCCACGGAACGTGTGCACCTGGAAGAGAGCCCAGGTCTGTCTGGGCGCCCACACCCCTCTGCTGACCCGCCCACCGGCACTAGGGATTTGTGCCGTGCTAACCATGGAGATCATCCCCAAGCTCCTCTTGGAAGCCCCGTAGCAGTTCAGAAAGGGCTCCCACCACTGTTCGGTGGGAAGCAGGCACCCCAGCTGGTACCGCTGTCCTTACAGTCCGCCGCACTTACAGTGGGTAACAGTTATATTGTATCGGTTATATTGTAGACGGCGAGCATAGCGCGTGGCCAGAGACCGCAGGCGCTGTGTGTGCTCGTTGCGTGCTCCCCGGCGGCCTCTGAGCTCCGTCACGGTAGCTGGCCCAGCACGCCTCTGTAACCAAATCAGGCAGCGGGAAAGGCCGGCTCCAGGCCCAGGCTCCGTCCCGGCTGTACCTCCTTAGTAGACGCCCATGCTCACTGCAGAGCCAAGAGCCTCACAGGAGCTGTGGGTGGGCAAGATGGACGTTGGGGCTCCGGCCACGTCTGGTAACCCTGGGAGTCCTGGAGGTGGGCCCCTGTCTCCAGAGGCGCTCAGAGGGAGAGGTAGAGACTGAGGGAACTATACAATGATTTGTACCTTAAAATGAAAAGTACACCGGGGAACTCCATCAAGGCTGCCAGGCTGTAACTCAGAAGGCTTGGCGCCCCTTTGCTGAAGGAAGGAGATGAGCCCAGCATAAGTTGCATTGAGTTAGACACCAGGGAGCTCCACCGTGGTGAGTGTGGGCACTTCTCACACATCCCATGGCTGAGGCCTGGGACTGTCTCCCCAGAGCCGGTCTCATTAGCAGACTCGCCCAGGTGAAGACTTGGGGTCCTTTTTTTTTTTTTTTTTTTTTGACAGGCAGGGTGGATAGTGAGAGAGAGAGAGACAGAGAGAAAGGTCTTCCTTTGCCGTTGGTTCATCCTCTAATGGCCGCCGCAGCCAGCACGATGCGGCCGGCGCACCGCAATGATCCGATGGCAGGATCCAGGTGCTTCTCCTGGTCTCCCATGCGGGTGCAGGGCCCAAGCACTTGGGCCATCCTCCACTGCCTTCCCAGGCCACAGCAGAGAGCTGGACTGGAAGAGGGGCAACCGGGATAGAATCTGGCGCCCCTAGCGGGACTAGAACCTGGTGTGCCGGCGCCGCAAGGCGGAGGATTAGCCTGTTAAGCCACGGCGCCGGCCTTGGGGTCCATTTTTTTAACTGACAAGGGACAATTGTATATGACGTCTTGTGATAGGCGTACTTTGTGGAATGAACGAACGGCGCAAACTAGCACACATTCCTCCCAGCTGAGGCAGAACACTCACTTAGGGTGTATGAGAGAGAGAGAGAGAGAGAGAGGTCTTCTATCTACTGGTTCACTCCCCAAATGGCCGCAACAGCCAGAGCTGAGCTGATCCAAGACCAGGAGCCAGGAGCTTCCTCTGGGTCTCCCACGCAGGTGCAGGGGCCCAAGCACTTGGGCCATCTTCTACTGATTTCCCAGGCCACAGCAAAGAGCTGGATCAGAATTGGAGCAGCCAGGAGGACACGAACCAGCGTCCATATGGGATGCCAACACTGCACATGGCATCTTTACCCACTACGCCACAGTGCCAGCCCTTGGAAAATTATTCTTTAAAAAATTCCAATTAAAATGTTGTCATTCCAACTATCTGCCATGCTGTCACGCAATAATTAATTGAAAAATTCAGTGTACTTTTAAATTCTTCTGCAAACAAACAAATTAGTTTAAAAGGCGTCTAATTGATAACAGATTCATAATGCACACTGGGTCCCAGCTCCAGGCTGCAGCTCCCCAGGGCCGTGGCGAGGTCACAGTCCCTGTGCACTCCCCGGTGGCTCCCCAGGGGACAGAGCAGCACTGCAGTGACCACTCGAGGGCCAAGCCAGCTCTCCCTGTCCTTGAGGATGTCCACTCTTCCTAGGGGACTGCCAGACAAGGCCACCAGCAGAGCAACTCCCCAGTCTCTGCTCTAGCATCTCACAGAGGGCTTGGAGGAGGCCCTGTTCCCCGGCAGACAAAGCCAGTGCAAATCCATCACTCTGCAACCAGGCAGCCGCTGAGAGAACGTCCCGGGCCTCAAGATGGAAACTTTCTGGTGAGCTTCAGGCCTTTGTCACCTCCCAACTTAACCAGAGTCATGAGTGGTTGACTTCATGTGTCACCGTGACCAAGCCAGGGGATGCCCAGGGGCCTGGTGGGACCCTGTCCCTGGTGTCTGGGGTGGGGGGGGCATTCCTGGGAAAGGTCAACATCTGAGTCAGCAGGTGGGGGACTGAGGCCCCACCCCCACCCCGGGGTGCACATCGCCCAATCTGTCAAGGGCCTGAGAGGAGCAACAGGTGGAGGAAGCGTGAGTTTGGCGTCTCTGTTGGAGCTGGGACACCCACCTCCTCCTGCTACCCACACCCTGCCGTGGGCCCTGCAGATGGTGCAGTCTCCAGACCACCAGCTCTCAGGGTTCTCTAGCTTGCTCATGGTAGATCATGCCCGCCACCGAGCACTTTCTGCAACAGATCTCTCCCTGGGAGTGGACGTTTGGCCCAGTGGTTAAGACTTCAGTGACAATGCCGGCGTCCCACACTCTGCACCTGGGTCTGGTGCCTGGCTGGGCACCCAACTCCAGCTGCCCGCTAATGTGGACCCTGGGAGACAGTGGGGATGGCTCAAGTGCTTGGGTCTGTGCCCCAAGAGGAGACTTGCACTGAGTTCCTAGCTCTGGCTTCGATCCCCATCACTGCAGGGGTGTGGGCATCCAGGGAGTGAACTAGCAGGTGGGCATTCACTTGCTCTCCCTCTCTCTCTCTCTCTCCTATCAAGTATGTAAGCATGAATCTCTTCATATATGTAATACATAATATATAACACGCAACACCCATAGGTTCTGTTTCTCTGTTAAACCCTAACACCTTGTACCTGCAAACCCCCAATCTAATACCAAGAGAAGGTCGAGTCTAATTTGCACAGTTCTGTTAGATAATGATTGCAGTAATGGTGCCAGTTCAGGTGACAGGACAAGATAAAGTGAGCCTTGAGTTCTACAAGTGTAACGCTAAGTACGCATAATGAGCGCTTCCTCTCATCTCACGCTGCTTTTCAGTCTTGCTGTACACCTGCTCCTGTACACCTGACTGCTACACACCCACCTGCTGTACACCTGCTCCTGTACACCTGACTGCTACACACCCACCTGCTGTACACCTGCTCCTGTACACCTGACTGCTACACACCCACCTGCTGTACACCTGCTCCTGTACACCTGACTGCTACACACCCACCTGCTGTACACCTGGCTGCTATATACCTGGCTGCTGTATACCTACCTGCTATACACCCACCTGCTGTACACCTGCTCCTGTACACTTGACTGCTACACACCCACCTGCTGTATACCTGCTCCTGTACACCTGACTGCTACACACCCACCTGCTGTATACCTGCTCCTGTACACCTGACTGCTACACACCCACCTGCTGTACACCTGGCTGCTATATACCTGGCTGCTGTATACCTACCTGCTATACACCCACCTGCTGTACACCTGTTGCTGTATACCTACCTGCTGTACACCTGCTGCTATACTCCCACCTGCTGTACACCTGTTGCTGTATACCTATTTACTGTACACCTGCTGCTATACTCCCACCTGCTGTACACCTGTTGCTGTATACCTACCTGCTGTACACCTGTTGCTGTATACCTACCTGCTGTACACCTGCTGCTATATACCCACCTGCTGTACACCTGTTGCTGTATACCTATTTACTGTACACCTGCTGCTATACTCCCACCTGCTGTACACCTGTTGCTGTATACCTACCTGCTGTACACCTGCTGCTATATACCCACCTGCTGTACACCTGACTGCTGTATACCTGGCTGCTGTATACCCGCCTGTTATACACCTACCTGCTGTATACCCGCCTGTTATACACCCACCTGCTGTATACCCACCTGTTATACACCCACCTGCTGTATACCCGCCTGTTATACACCCACCTGCTGTACACCTGCTGCTATACACCTTGCAGCACCAGGCACACACACAGGCTACAAGGCAGTGCACGCCTTGTCTCTCCCTGCAGGGGTGCCCAGGTGATCTCCAGGACACCCTGCCAGTCAGCTCACCAGGGTTTTGAGGGAGTTTCCGTGCTGGTCTGGAGTGCCCGTACCCGAGTTGCCACCTGCTCCCAGAACGCACCCCCGACGGCCATGACCTTTGCTCACTGTGCGTCCCCACAGGAGAAGGGGAGGAGAAAGTGGCCTGAAAAAACTCCTGGGCCTGTGAAAATCAACTTCAAACCAAGCAGGTGGCTGCACCTTTTGAAGGCAGTAAGATTAGCCAGAAGGAACTGAGAGAAATAGTATTGAGCCTGGGCGTAAAAAAAAAGAAAAAGAACAACTTCAGGCACAAAGCCACGAGAGAGCTGAGTCATTTTTGAAAGTCCGGGCCGGAGGAAGTCCCCTGCAGGTCGGCGAGGCCTCCTCTGGGCGGAGCCCAGGGCATCGTCCCAGGGGGACCCTGCCAGAGACCGGACCAGATCCATGAGCTGCCGCGGCCCCGTGGCGGGAGCCCCGGAGCCAGGTGGCGACCGGGACAGAAACAACACAGAGACGGGACTTTCGTATTCAGTCTTCTCTTTCAGTTCTGAAAACCCAAACAGGACAACTCGGGCCAGAAAGTAAAACTTGCACCGAATAGGATGTGAAACCAGCCCTGCAGGCTGCGCGTGCTTCACCCTGACCCGAAACGAAAGTCCAGAAACTCCGCCGCCCGCCGAGCCAGGGTCCCCGGCTCTCACACGGCACCCGGCGCCCCAAGGACTGCACCCTGCCTGGCGTCCCCAACAACGGACGGCACACGCTGAATATGCGAATTAGGGATTTTTTTTAAAGGCATCTGGGGCTCTTCTGTGAGTTCTGGAATCTCCAGAGCCACCGCCCGCTTCAGCTCTGGTGGCTTTGCGGGGAGCACTCTGTCAAATCCGTATTTGGAGCCAAAACAGCCTGTGCGAAAACACATCTTTTTTTTTTCCTATTGTTAAGCAAAAATTCCATGAGCCTAAAATTCTTGCGTTACATCCAGCAGTGACAGGTCTTTCTGTGGAAAACATCTCCCCACGAGCTCGCGAGTGATGTCTACGTTGGACATAAGCAGCAGAAGCGTCGCCTGCTCTGTCCTCTTGATCGGAGTGGGAGTCCACAGTGGAGAATCCACAGTGAGACCCCCAGTGACACCCCCTGCCCCTGCCCGGCTCTCTCCCTCGTGGTGCGCGATGCTTACAGGGTTCTGACTCAGAGGCGCCGGCCGCAGACCAGGCGAGGACGCGGGCCCAGCTGGCGGCTGGGAGTCCTTCCTGCTAAGTCACCGGCCGGCTCAGGGCTCAGCTGTAGTTCCCGGCTCTGCTCCGTCAGTGCCAGAGCCCAGAGCAAGGTCCGAGCACGTGTGTGCCAGGGTCTGGTCCCACGGAGGCCGTGCAGACCGAGAGGCGGCGCACAGGGGCCAGAAAGCAGGGCTAACGGTGCTGCTGATGGGCCTGGGGAGAGGGCTGTGCGGCGGGGACAGGCGGGGAGGGCTAGAGAGGCGCTCCCGGGGCCACTGCCACTTAATATCCTGGACTGAGCAGCGGGCGCCGCACGGGCATCTGGAGAGAACCAGAATGCAGCCCTCGAGGACGTGGGGTGCAGGGGGCCCAGCACACAGGGCGGGTCCACGCTGGTGCGTGTCGCCCGTGGGGGAGATGCGAAGAGCCACGGGACACGGAGAGAAGAAACAGCAGCAGCGGGACTGACACGAGGACGCTTTGGCTGCAAAGAAACAGGAAATTGCAGAGGGAAAAAGCTTCCAGGACCTTTTCTCCCTTTAGTCAAATCCACTTATGAAGCACCTACTCGTGCCAGCATTTATGAAGCACCCACTGCATGCAAGGTAGACACGGAGATGAGGTCCAGCTCTCGCCCTCCAGCCAGGACTTCAAGACAGAAATAGACGACCCCAGAAAAGCTTGCGGGGCAGAGCCGCGTGGGAGCTGGAGCCTTGGAGGACGAGGGGCCTGGCTTGCCAGGACAGACGAAGAAGCCGGAAACAGAAGACAACCAGGTCGGAGCTTCCTTCTTTTTCCAGGACCTGCGGCGTCCGTCCCATGAGCAGCAGCCTGTGTCCTCCTGGTGGGGGGCGGGGCAGGGCGGGGCTTCAGGATGCAACAGGGCAGGAATTCCCACAGGCCACCTGCGCACGTGCCCGAGGCTCCTGGGGACAACCTGTCCTCTCCCACACTCCGCACAGCTCACCACCCTTCTTAACTCGCTCTCCACCTGGGCCACGCTGCTCTGCTGCCCTCTGCCCCAAACTCCCGCTCTGCGAGCCGGGCTGGGGCTCCAGGCGGTGCACAGCCCCGAGCCAGTGCCCCCCGTCTGTCTCAGGTCTGATCATTCCTTTATCGCTCTGGGCTTGAGCCCCACTCCCATCTGCTTCTCCTCTGTCACCCGCCAGCCCTGTCTCCCCATCGTGCATCCCACACAGCAGCCACCACCGCAGTGGAGCCCTGGGTGTTCACTGCTCTCCGGGCCCTGCCTGGCTGGCTCCGTCCCCGCAGATGCCAACTTCACTCTCAGCAAAGAGCAGGCTCTCAATACCTAGCTTTGCCATTCATGACACATGAGCAAAGCTTCCAGAGGTTCCCCCAGAAGAGCCTTTGCTCGGGCCGCTCTGAGTGGTTTCTCATTCCCTGGTCATGACGCCCTGGAAGACAGGCCTGTGTCCGTCCTCACGGCCGGCTCTAGCTGCTCCGGCACGGCCCCGCCCCCGCTGAGACAGGTGCCCACCAGGCCTCTCTCCCTCTCCGTTCACTGCCCTAAAGGCTGCTCTTCCCACTGCTGTCCTTGCCTGGGGTCCTTTAACCACTTCCAAACCTGCCACCGAGCGGGCCCAGTGCCGGCCGTGCAGCAGACGCGGTACCAGCAGGGGGAGGAGCCAACGTGCCATTTTCCCTCTTAGCTTTATTTCCATGGAACTTTCCAGAACATGCCACGTTCCGTCTCAGCTGACCAGAAGGGACCTGAGTCCCCAGCCCCTCTGTTTTCTGCCAGCCTCACTCCCCGCTGCAGAGCGGCTTTGGGAAGCGTTACTTTCCCCGGGCCAGAGCAGGAGTCCCGGGAATGGCAGCACGAAGCAGCCACGCCGGCGGGAGAGAGGGGAAGCTCCGACCGACACTCAGACGCACAGAGAGAGGGGAAGCTCCGACCGACACTCAGACGCACAGAGGATTCTCCTGGAGCGCATCCCAGGCTCTGGCAAGGCTGGGGGAGCGGCGGTCACACCCCCAGGTCCAGGCCATGTTCGCCCCACTTGCCGAGGGTGAGAAGTGGACAAGTGTGTCCCCGGCGCGGGGCTGCAGCTGAAAACTGACCAAGAGGAGCCTGGTGCATTCCAAAGGTCCAGAGACAAAAACTTCCATCCTTGTTTGATGGGCAACTCTGATACCCAAGGGACTGCCTTCCCACACAAGCATCACAAACGCAGCCGACGCCTGGGGCAGAAACCTGGAGCCCCGGGAACATCGGTGAGCTGAAGGGGCTCTGGGGTAGGCTCTCAGGAGGCAACCATTGTACAAGGAGGCTTCAAAAACCAATCCTGGAAAAGTGGAATCTAAACGTAAGGGTACTCTGGCCAAAACACATTCAACTCCGCGCATGAATTTTTCGTAGCACCTACGCCGTGAGCTTCTTTGAAGCCCCTTGGACTTTACCCAGACCAGGACATATTTGATAACAGGAGGAGAAGCTGTTCAGTTACACCCGGAGCACCAGACGTGAACCTGCACCTTCCCCAGAGTGGTGCGCTCCAAGAACGCCACGCGGGGGTGGGGGCAGCACCGGAGAAAGCCCAGGGCAGACGCTGCAAAAGCTCCTGGGTTTAGTGCCCTCACGTCTTCCTGACGCAGTTTCTACCCGAGCCACTTTGGCATCTCTTATCAGCACAGCAGGCAGAAGATACGGGAAGCACCAGGACCGGAGTGGCCGGAGCCCTTGTGAACCTGTGAGCAAGGGCCTGCGAACAGGAAGGTGCTGAGCTGGAGACGTGGGAGCGAGAGAGCAAGGAGCGAGCTGCAGAAGCCGAGGGGCCAAGCGGCCAGCGCGGGCCACGCCCAGCCTTCTTCCCCTCCCTCCAGCAATAAGCCCGGGAAAGTGAAGCCGGGCTTGGGCGCTAAGAAAATGGCTCATCCACGGGTCAGGTGACAGCCACAGGGGAGAAGCCCAGGCAGACACCGCCCACTGGAAACTTCGAAGCCGAGAGCTGTGACTACCAGCACAGTCATCTCAGACGCACTTTCTTCAATCCCAGTCCCCTTCAGAACAAAACCCCGGACAGAAACCTGCAGCCAGGGGCAGGCGGGGAGCCTGGCGGCTAAGAGGCTGACGGCGCACAGACTCCCGCATCTGGGTGCCTGGGTTCCCGTCTCAGCTCTGCGTCCTGCTAGGAGCACCCTGGGAAGCAGCAGTCCGGGAGGAGCCCAGACCCAGCTGGGGTTTCCCACGTGGATGGAAGGGCCCCAGGCACTGGAGCCTTCATTGCGCTGCCACCCAGGGTGTGCATTCGCAGGAATGCAGACCCAGGACCCAAAGCCAGGGACCGTGTTGTAAAACCAGCAAACAATACAAAAGCAAACACAGCAAACGAATCGAGCAGACACACGGAGGAGCTCCCTGTCAGGAGGGTCTTCTGTTTGGTAGTCAGATGTTCACTCTGAATCTTCCATCAGAAAAACAAATCAACGCTTCTGAGTCCTCGCGGCCCATCCTAAAATGCAACCCAGAAGGAGGAAGCAGGGCTCCCCACACCCGGCCCTGCACCGGCCGTGATGCCTCTGCTCCACAACGTGTCGTAGGTGACGAGGAAATCATGGCCAGGATGCCCACGGGACGGAGGGGCACCTGCCTGCCTCCTCCCCAGCCCAGCTGTGCCCAATGAGCCTGGCCACAAAGCAGCCGGCCCGCACCTTGAGCGAGCCCTCGGTTCCCGGGATGAGGCTTTGGGCTCAGCCGATCGCCCGATGTAGTGCAGGGAGCAGAGTGCCTGGGGCCACCCACGGGGGCGCAGGTTTAAGCTGTACTCTCTGGGGCTGGAGTCCTGGGGGGACTCGAAGTTGCTGGATGCTGACCTCCAGGGACTGTCCTCCCAAAGTCTTCTAACCCCCAAAAGACTCCCTCGCCACGCCCCTTCCCCAAGCACATCTCACGTTTTAACAAAACCAAGCTCGGATTTAAACAAAAAATTTCAAGAACTCGGACTGGCTGATCTGAAATCATTCGTGCTGAGCTGAAAGTCAGCTCCATCCGTCAACCCCTTTTCTTCTGTCCCGAGGCAATTTAAATTTATAAACAGTGTTTGGGAGTAAGTGTCAAAACGCATCAGAGAGCACCTTGCTCCAACACAACCCAACCACTCGTTCACAAATAATCATTACTGGAAGTAAGTCCCTGCTAAGTGTTCAGTCGCTGGGGCTCCGCGGGGCCCCCGAAGGCGACTTCTGTATCTGAGTTTTGGTGCTGTCACTCTCTCAGGCAGCCTGACACTGCACTGGTGGGTCTCAGTTGTCCCTAACGAATGTCATCTCGGTGTAGCTGGATTTGAAACAGAAGGGAGCCTGTGTCTGGTCAGCACCCACGGCCGAACCTTGCAGAGCTGGCTCTGCGTCCCCAGCGAGAAGGCGGCGTCCATGTGCTGCTTTACTTGAAAGGGAAGACCCCAAATGTGGGCAGTTGCCCATCAAGCACTTACTCTGTGCCCCACCCCCACCCTCTGCTCCCTACAGGTGTGGACCCAGCTGGGGAATGGGGGCTGGCGCTCAGGAGCCCAAGGGCCACAGCACTGAGTCCAAGCCAAACAGACGATCTCAGTCAGCCAGAGGTTGACCTGAGTACACTGGGGCTCGGAAGGCTGTTAGCCACCTCCGGGAGTTTACATGTGTCTGGGAGCACCTCGCCCTCCACACCTCCTGTGCCGTCTGCAAAACTCCGCTCAACAGCCTCCCAGGGCCTCCTCTGGGGCTCAGGGCCTCCTCTGGGGCTCGGCCCCTGTCTTCGGGCTGCAGCACCCTCACGGCGGCCATTCGCCAGCACACCGCTCACCTCTGCCATAAAGCTCCCATTCCCATCATCCCGTGCAGCCCCTCTCTCTGCACAGCTGGTCCGGGCACTGCCTGGGCACCCATGCCAAACCTCTGCCTCTGGGAGTCCCCAGCACCTCGCCAGGATCCAGGCACACCTACAGCTCCCAGGAGAGCCTTGTGCCATGAATGAGTGAAAGAATGAACGAGTGAACCTACTCCTGCGTGCTTCTTCTCTGTGGAAACTTCCAGGCTTTCAGAAAGTAAGTAGAAAATCAGGCTGCGACATTTTTGCTCAGGATACAACCTGCATCAGGGTTTTTGCAGCCCTATTGAGTGTGGACATAATTCTCCTTAAAGATTCATTTACTTATTTGAAAGAGTACAGAGTGGGGGGGGGGGGGGCAGGAAAGAGACAGAGACAGAGAGAGAGAGAGAGAGAGAGAGAGAGAGATCTTGTATCTGCTGGTTCACTCCCCACATGCCTGCAACAGCCAGAGCTGAGCCAGGCTGAAGTCAGGAGCCTCATCTGGGTCTCCCACGTGGGAGCCGGGGCCCCAGACACTTGGGCCATCCTCTGCTGCTTTTCCCAGGCCATCAGCAGGGAGCTGGATGAGAAGTACAGCAGCCGGGACTCAAACCAGTGCCCGTATGGATGCTGGCATTGCAGGTAGCAGCAGCTTAACCCGCTACAAAAACAGCGCCAGTCCCAGACTGTGGGCATAATTTTGAAAGGTGGGCTTCACCATGAGCGTGCAGAGGCTTGCCCATCTCCCAGAGTGCACAGCGCCTCCACGGAGAACACAAAAGCCTGCGGTGCCTGGCAGCCCCATCTGCAGTTTCTCAGCCTCCCTGACCTCCCCGGCACCGGGCCCACACTCACTCCCTGTTCCACCTGCCACCCCGTCCTCCATCTCCCATCGTCCCCTCCAGGGCGACAGCGTTTCTGACCTGACTCCACCTGCTCATAGCACCAAGCTCAACTTCCAGAAACAGAACACGCAGCCTCACCCAGGACGCCAGCAGCAAGGTGAAGGGCTGTGTTCTCCAGGGGGCTTCCACCCAGGCCCCCGAGTGCGCCCTTGCTGTGTAGCCCGTAGACGCACACGATGGCGGGCAGAGAGGCGAGGCTTTCTCACCCCTTCCTGCACGTCTGCTGCACTGCCTTCGTGTGCCAGACCCCAGCGGCCAGCGGAACTTGATCCCTCTCTGATTCCGAATTCTGCTTCCTCAGCCTCCCTGTGACACCTGGACTCCACCCCCACGTCTGAGCCTACCTGGAAGTGCACATGGCCCATCCGTGGTGTTTCCAAGGTTTGCACTCTTCTATCACCTTGCCCTCGTTTGAACTTTCAATTCTGATTTAACTGGAGCGTAACCAGCACAGAACTCCCCACGCCATGTCCTCTAAGGGCCCCGCTCTTGCCAACCTGGGACCAGGTTGAACACTGCGTCCAGAGCCGGGAGCTGCTGCCACCGGCGTGAGGCAGCCCTGTGCACTGTCCCAGCATCCTGCTCCCCGGGCGAAGAGGCCACTGCGTCCCGGACACCCTTCTGGACTCACCCCAGGGGCAGGCACACTGAACCAAGTACGAATGTGGCGCCGGGAAAGAGCCACTGGTTGGCTCACCTGGCTCTGAACTCTGGCCTCTCTGCTTTCTGGCCCTGAAGCTTCTATCAGGCAGGTCCCCCTCCCACGCCTCAGTTGCTCAGGTGCACAATGTCAAGGACGGCAGCCCCTCCCTTAGGGGGTGGTCGCATGGAGACGGTGGAGCGAGGCACCCAGCCCAGGCACATGGCAAACCCTCCGTCAGTGCCTGAACGAACACTCCATCATCAGTCTATCCATCAGCTATGCATCGTCTACCCATCATCTATCTGTCTATCACCTGCCCTCTATCACCTACCATCTATGGATCACCTGTCTGTAATATGTCGCTATGACCTGCCTCTGTCCAGCACCTACGTCTATTATCTATGTATCATCCATGTATTATCTATACCGTCATCTATCTATCACCCATCTCTGTCTGTGTCTATCTGCCTATCGTCTCCTGTATCCGTCTGTATCTTCCTCCTTTAATCCCTGCCCAGATTCCTGGCCAACGAATCATTCCTCACTCACCTTTTCCCTGCCTTTTCACCAATTGAGTCCTTAAGCTCGCGCTGCAACCCAACTTGATGTCTTTTGTCAGGTATTTAATCACTGCAAGACACACTGCACACAAACGCGGGCTTCCCTCTTCTCCCTCCAGGCTCGGCCTCCTGGCATCCTTGTTAAACCTCTGAGCATCGTCCCACTCCTGAGAACATGTGCAACCCGGAGCAGTGAGAGGTGTGGGCACCTGCCCTGCAGAGAGGCATCACGCGCATGGGAGCTGACGGTCCAGAGAGACGGAGACAAAGGGAGGCACAGGCCGTGCGGCAGAGGGCAGGGCAGGGAGAGAGACACCCAGGCAGAGACACGGGGAGAGGGAAGGGACAGCAGTAGAGAGAGACACAGAGAGAGAGAGGGAGGGAGGGAGGAACAACGGACAGATACTGGGACAGAGAGGGGAAGAGGGAGAGAGAGAATGACAAAGACCCACAGAGAGAGAGGGAGGAAGAGAGAGAGAGGCAGTCATAGGGAGAGACAGAGAGAGAGGGAGGGAGAGATGAAGAGAGAGAGGCACAGTCATAGAGAGAGAGAGGCGGAGGCAGAAGGAGGGGAGAGGGAGAGGTGGAGCAGCGTTCTGAACGGTGGCGGTGGAAGCCGATCCCCCCTCAAGTCTGGGAGACCCCACCCGCCCCTCCCCCGCAGACATCCCCATGCCTGCGGTGAACGAGGCCCGTTTTTTGGGAATAATGGCAGCGACCTCCATGTGCCAGGCTTCGCCCTGGAATGCACAGATGGCTGAAGTCAAGGCAAATGCCCTGGTTTGAAACGCGTGGGAATTGATTCTCACGGCCCTGTCCCACGGCTTGGGGAAGGAGCCGCCACGGGGGCCTGAGTGTGAGAGGCAACGTCCAGGCGTGGCCGGAGGATGTCCCATCCACAGCGGAGGCTGCAATGAAGCCAGGATGCCACAGGAAGCCCCGCCTCCCAGTGCCACCACAGAGCTGGGTGCGAAGGAGTCGCAAGGAGGAAATGGCCCCTTAGGTGAGCAACCGGCTTCACCTAGAAGTAGATCAGGTAAAAGCCCAGGCTTCCTCAAAACCACATTGCTGTGGGGTGCATGTCCCCAGCACGACCAACCTAAGAGACACCTTCCCAGTCACCCCGTCCTGCTGAGTGACTGTCAGCCAGCGACAACAGGCCGGAGGCCAGCTCCCAGCCCAGGGCCTGTCCTGCACCTGCGGGCATCACAGGGCGGAATCCACCTGCAGGCTCGAAGACTCCTTCACCAAGGAGCTTTCCAAGCCCGAAGCTGGGCCCCCAGCACCACCACGTCCCCTAGGGAACCAACAAACACTCCTCGGAGCCACCAGGGCAAAGCTTCACCAGCAAATACCAAAGTGCAGCAACCGACCGAGCTCCTGAGGAGCTGGCGTGGAGCTGGAAACCATGTGACTGCTGGTGGGCAGGCGGCAGGGACCCGGATCAACATGATCGAACTCTCCTCCTCCACCTCCCTCTGCACTCTCGGAGGATCAGGGCCTCGTGGTTCCTGCTGCTGGGGCCACAGGAGCTGCCGCCTCCACCCCGAGGGGCCCAGGGCAGCCAGCCCTTGACCAAGACTCACCCAAGAAGGCAGATCAACTTCCAGAGCCTTCCGCCCTGCCGCGCGCCGTGCCAGCCCTCTCCAGAGCCTGGTTGGAACTCCTCCCCACACGTCAGGCGGCCTCAGCGCCCCGGGCCAAGCCAGGCACCTGACCGGGGTCCAACTGTCTTTTATGCCGCCGTGGTTTTTCCTCCTGCCGATCCATCTCTGGCTTTCGCACACAGCCGAGAGCATGGAAGAAGGCCCCCACCTTCCCTTCAAAGTCATCTTTCTTCTGCCCGTCAGCACAGCTCGCGGCCCCAAACCTTGCCAAGTCCATTCCTACCTGCAGTTCCGTTCCCTCCTTTGAGCTAACACTTGTCTGCTCTTCGGGAAGTCGGTCAGACGCCAGCTCTGTTTCCACCTGCTGTAGACTGTAGCAGTCAGCTCGGGGGTCAACAGCTCGTGATGGGGGGGGGACACTGCTGGGAGGGGAGGCCAGAGCGACCCCGGGGCCAGGCAGTGCCGTGGTCAGAGGGATGGCACCAAATGACTGCCAAACCTTCACAGAACGCCTATCTCCAGCCGGGGAAGTAGGCAAAGGATGACGCCCACTCTGACATAACATCTGGGAGGCACCTGCTTGCCTGTCCCTACCCTGTAGTTTCCCTTCCGTCTCACCAGGCATTGCACGTCTTCAAGTCATTCTTCGACACTGTAGATGGCCTGGGATCATAGAGCACTGCCCATGCTTCAGGAATCTTAACGATGCTGTCGAAGACATCCACCTCCCCTTGCTGTGCAAGGACTGTGTGGAAACCGCTTCCTTTCCCGGTCAAAGGCGCTCAGGGCGTGCATGGAAGCAGGAAGACAGAGCCCAGGAAGTCTGAGGCTGTGACCGAGAGGTCAGGGCAGACCCAGCTGATGGGAGGTGGGGGTGTGGGCAGTCTGGACCCTGCGCTCCAGGAACCAAGGCACCTCCTGGGGGGACACTCACCCCAAGGTTAGGCTTCATCGGGGAACGGTGCACTGAATTCCATGGCACCGAGCACCACGGGAGCCTCGGCCCATGTCTGCCCCTCCCAGATGCATGGGTGCACGGGAGACAGGAGCAGGTGCCCCAGAGAACAGGGCTCTGCGCTGAAGGTGACACTGGCTTAGACTAACCCGGGACCTGTTTTCCTGGTTCAGTGGCCCCATGCTGAGGTCTCCAGTTGGCAAGAAGGAGACCCTAGCACTGGAGGCTGGGGACTTGAGCAAACTGTGTTTTGCTTTGTCCTTTGGCAGGCCCTCCACCCACGTGGCCATGCCGCCCCGGAAGGTAGCAAAGGCGAGGGGGAGATCGGATGTGGGGTTGGCACAGCAGCCAGCAGTCTCAGCCCTGGGGGAGGAGAATGGAGCCAAGCAAGAGGGCTTAGAGCCAGCAGCCCTGCACCGACACCCACGCTCCCAACCAGGAAGCAGCTTCCTCCACCCGCAAAGAACAAACCGTGGTGTGGGCACAAGGAGGCCGCTTCACTGGCGTGTCCCACGCCCCCACGGCAGAGCCATGGGACGGCGGTGCAGGCCATTGGTAAGGCCCGGGAGAAGCTGTGCAGTGCCCACAGGTCCCCAGAGAGCTGCAGCAGGAGCAGGCATGGAGGACGTGGTGGGAGGGGCATCAGAGAAGAGGAGGAACCGCCACACGTCCTCACGGGTGTCTCCCAAAATAACCCCTGCGTGAGGCGTGGCCTGGGCTCCGAGTCTGACAGCCGCGAGAGACGAGGACGGCAGCTTCGGGCTCCGCAGCTCAGGGGCGTGCAGGGACCTCAGGACCCGTTGAGCGAACAGAGAAGAGACCAGGCGGCCACTCGCTGGGGCGCTGCATTGAGAATTCGTCTGCGGCAAACCAGGTTTCTTCCCAGGTGAAGAAGGAAATGGAATGTTTGTGGCGTTTTCACAGGCTGTCTCGGATCCTCGTGAGCAGCCTACAAATAGGCAGTGTTTTCATTCACAGGTAGGAACGCCCAGGCTGGGAAGTTTCACAAATGGATCTAAGCTCACTCAGCTAAGAGGTGGGAGGGCTACATTAACACTAGTGCCGTCTGGGGCGAGCGGTTCGCGCAGTATTCGGGGAACCACAGCTCTGGCTCCTGACGTCAGCCTCCCAGGAGTGCAGACCTGGAAGACGGAGCTGAGGGTCCTGGAGATCCACCCTGTGCCACCCACCAGGGAGACCGCGCGGAGCTCCCAGCTCCCAGAGCTGGCTCCCACCCAGCCCCTGCGTCGCAAGCATCAAGTCCTCAACGCTGCCTGTGTTCAGGTGACTCCCGTTTTATCTGAAGAACGGATTCTGCGACTTGGGATGGCTCCGCTTTGTCTGAGAGGGGGTAAAACAGCTACCCTCCTACAACCCTGCCACCACCCACGACCAGTGCCCGCCCGTTCCAAAGATAGGAGGATGTTCTGATTCCTCTCACGCACAAAGGAAGGAGGGAAGTCCAGAAACGCCCAGAATCCCATAATGCTCCTCCGGACATGCTGTCATCCCCAGGGTCAATATCCTTGCCCCAGATCCAGCAAAGCCACCCACGGACCTGCCTGGGACTGAGACTAGAGTGAAGTGGGGGTTGCCACTTAAGGTAGAGAAACACTCAGCAATAAAGGCAAATAGTGTGCAATGCAATTGGCTCTCCGGGCGGCCTCTGCACACGCTCCTGTTGTCCCCTGCCATTCTGACACAACCCTGCCGGCCCCACGAGACCCGTGCAACACGCCCCTTATTAGCACAGGTTCTGAGCATTACTGGGACGAAGAGAGAGAGAGGCTGGCAGTATTAAGCTGAGCAAACCCAGTGCAAACTGGACTAGATTAATTTGCCCTAGAAAGGTTGTGAGAGTAATTATCACCCCATTAATATGATATAAATGCTAATTCATACCTCCCAAGTGGCCCTCAAGTTCTTTGCACCCAATCAATGTGAGCTGAGAGTCGCGTTTTAGCAAACACTAGGAGCAGATTGCCCACAAGCCGGGCGACTCACAGAGGTCGCTCTGAGTAGAGGTGCAGCTACGACCTGCCCAGGTGACAGGGCCACCTGTGGTCAGAAGGGAGCTTGGTGGCCTGCTTCAAAACCGATGTGCACAGCAGGACACGAGGACGAGGCTCTGGGCCTCCTGGAGGGGGGTGTCACAGAGACCTGCACGGTGAATGTTCCCCACCCCCAACCTGCAGCTCGTCACCACCCCGGCCAGCTCCTGGAATAAGTGGTTCACACGGCACCAGAGCACACGGAGACACAGTGGCACACGGGAGTCAGGCGAGGCCCTGGTGCAGCTGGGCTGAGCAGCAGCTCACACAGTTCTCTGCCAGTCAGGCTGCCCGGGGGGAAGTCCCACCCCACTAACACTTCAGGAGGAAAGTGGGACAGAATGGGGGCAAACGTGGAGGGGAGTGGGGAGAGGGCTCCCCGACATGGGGAAGATGTTCCTCTGCGATTCTCACTCCACCTGCGGGACGCTGACCCCCACACATGCATGCGCACACATACACATACATAGACACACACTCACACACACATACCAATACACACATATGTGCACATATGTACATATATACACATGCAGACAAAACACATACATACAACTAAACACATACACACATGCATACACCTACATAGACACACACTCATACACATACACATGTACACAAAAACAACACACACATGCACACATACATAGACAAACATGCACACATACACATACTGACACAAACACACACATACACATACATACATAGACAAACACTCATACACACATGTGCATTTAAACACTCACACACATACCAATACACACATGTGTGCACATATGTACATATATACACATGCAGACAAAACACATACATACAACTAAACACACACATGCATACACCTACATAGACACACACTCACACACATACACATGTACACAAAAACAACACACACATGCACACATACATAGACAAACATGCACACATACATAGACATACCGACACAAACACACATACACATACATACATAGACATACACTCATACACATATACATGTACACAAAAACAATACACACATGCACACATACATAGACAAACATGCATACATACATAGACATACTGACACATACATACATAGACATACACTCACACACATGCACACTTAAACACTCATGCACACACATGCACACACACGCCAATACACACATGCACACGCGTATATATACATATGCACACAAAACACATACACACAACTAAACACATACATGCGTGCATACATAGACAAACATACACAGACATAGTGACACATACATATACATACATGCACACATAGACATGCATACACACATAGCCACACACACACATACAGACTCACAGAGCTTGTGCCACATCTGCCTCCATTCGAGAGGAGTCCTGGCTGCTCCCCAGCACATCTGTGTTGCACAGGATCATGGAACTCAGCTTTGGGATGTGAGGCAGCAGCCCCGACACCTGGGCCACCACAGCATCTCCCGGGCTCCGTGGGTGACCCATGATGTAGGAGAGAGACCCTCACATGCAGCTGAATCCACAGACGGGCTGGGCGCCGAGCACTTCGGAACACCCCGTCCTGGCTGGGCACTGCAGGGTCAGAGGGTGCAGGAGTCCCCCTGGGAGAGTGCACCTGTGAGTGAAAGATGACAGATCTCTGTGGTGTCCACAGTGAGTCTCAGGGTAGAAAAGAACTAACTCCAGAGCTGGGAGAGCTTCCTGGAGGAAGTGGAGTCTGAGCTGCACCCGGCGCTGAGGATGAGAAACCCCCCACGGCCCGAGAGGCGGCAGCGTGTGGGAGGACAGGAGCGTGAGTGGAGGCCTGCGCAGGTGCCACAGGCTGGGGGTCACAGCTGAGAAGCCCTGGGTGGCAAATGCACGAGGAAGCAGGACACCTGCTGGGGACCTGACCCAGGAGCTGGGGCCGGCGCCTCCTGGCCTGGTGTTTCCGGAACTCGGCTCCCAGGACTTACTCCCCGTCTGCGGCAGCTCTGCGAACATCGAGATTCTGTGTCCGCTTTGTGATGGTCGCCTTGCAGGGAACGCTCCCGCGGGCCTGTTCTGTGCCTCCTGGCTGATTCCCGACAACCACGCGTCTCCACGTCCTGGGCTGCCTCTGCAGGTACGTGGTACTGGCTCCACGTAGCAGGTACGTAGTACTGGTTCCACGTAGCTCTGCTTTTTTTAGTTCTGCTTTACTTATCTGAGGAGCAGAGAGACAGAAACAGAGACAACAGACAGGAGTGGTTCACTCCCAGATGCCCAATCTGACTAGGGCTGAGCCAGGCCTCAAACAAGGAATCAGGACTCAGTCCAGGTCTCCCTGTGAGTAACAGAGCCCCAGTCACCTGGGCCACCACCCGCCAGCTCCCAGGGTCTACACCAGCAGGAAGCTAGAGAGTCAGGAGCAGACTCTGGGACTTGAACCCAGGCACCCAGAGGTTAGGGCGACCTAAGCAGCATCCTAACAGCTGAGCCAAACAAGGAAAAGTCAGACTCGGAGCACACAGGATGAGGCTGAGTCAGGGAGAAGGTCAAATGAATGAGCTTTGCTCAAGGTCAAGTCCAGGGCCCTGGGGGGAAAGCTGCGCTCCCCAGCGGCAAGACAGCGTGAGGGCCACACTGCACGGGGCCAGCCCAGCCACCAGCACCAAGTGGCCCGGAGGTGCCAGACAAACGGCCACACAAGCCTGAAGCTTCCTGGGCTTCTGTCTCCCGCACACGGCGTCTCAAAAAACCTTTTCCGTGCGCAGACCTAGAGGGCGACCCCCGTACAGGGCTCTTCCTGGTTGTGTGCTTAGGCCAAAGGAACTCGCTTCGCTCCAGACAGTTCCGGGTGATGGAGATGCTGTGTCCCTCTCAGAGCGGCTGCCAAGCTGCCCGGGTTGGAGACACAGCCAAGCGGACTCCGAGCTCGTTGAGGGCAGGGACCAAGGCCGGCACTGCTGTTCCTGGCAGGCTGCCTGGCAGGGGGAACTGGCTGATTGACCTGAGTCAATGCCGGCACGTGTGGGGCCCACCAGCATCAACACAGGGTAGCCCTCCAAGCACGGTGGCCAAGCACTGTCATGCTGGACAGTGGGGACCCTTGCACTGTGGACGGCCCCAGGCCCTGGAGAAATGGACCCAGCAGCTGCAGGACCGTCCCTGCAGTGGAAGGGGAGGCCCAGGAACCCCGGACTTCGGATCACGATGCAATTCCAGGCCACCTGCTGCCTTCCCAAGGCATTTTTTATTTTTTATTTATTTTCTGGATTTTTAATTTTTTTTAAAGATTTATTTATTTATTTACTAAAAAAAAAGAAAGAGATACAGAGCAAGAGATCTTTCATCTGCTGATTCACTTCCCAAATGGCCACAGTAGCAGGGCTGGGCCAGGCAGAAGCCAGGAGCCGGGAGCTTCCTCTGGGTCTCCAGCATCCTCTGCTGCTTTCCCAGGAGCGTTAGCAGGGAGCTGGATCGGAAATGGAACAGCCGGGACTCGAACTGCAGCCCATATTCAATGCTGGCATTGCAGGAAGCTGCTTAACCTGTTATGTCACAACGCTGGATCCATTTTTCTGGATTTTTATAATGAGAAAGTATTACTTATTTTTTAAGGAAAGTTTAAGACACTGGAAAGTACAGGAATAATATCATACAACAGATACTCTGCACCCAGGATCAACAATTAAGGTAGGGGCTGGCGCTGTGGCATAGTAGGCTAAGCCTCCGCCTGCAGCACTGGCATCCCATAGGAGCGCTGGTTCAAGTCCTGGCTGTTCCACTACCGATCCAGCTCTCTGCTGTGGCCTGGGAAAGCAGTAGAAGATGGCCCAAGTCCTTAGGCCCCTGCATCTATGTGGGAGACCAGGAAGAAGCTCCTGGCTCCTGGCTTCAGATCAGCACAGCTCTGGCTGTTGCGGCCACCTGGGGAGTGAACCATTAGATGGAAGACCTCTCTCTTGCTCGCTCGCTCTCTCTTTCTGCCTCTCTGTAACTGCCTTTCAAATAAAAAACTACATCTTTTTTTTTAAAAAAAAAAAAGTTCATGGAAAATGAAATGAGTCGAGGAGTTTAATTTTGAAGCCCACACACAGGTTTCTGGTAGCATGCGCTTCCCATGAACTTTCTGACGCACGCTCGCGTGCGTGTCCACGAACAACACAAGCCCTTGTGTCGCATGTGTGCTTAGTCTGGACAAGGGTCGCACTTCAGCCTCTACTCACTCGGCTTCACTGCTCACTGCCCTGGTGCTGAGCTGTGCCCGAGCCGATGCACGCAGGTCTAGCTCCGAGCTTTTCAGAAGATTCTGCGCGGGACTCACAAGGCCAGCTCCAGATGGCAGTGGGGGAGGGTCGGCTCCTCCCGACCCTCCCCGTGCAGCTGAAGTGGCTGCCTGTGGTCTCTCTCCTGTCATCACCCTCTTCAAGCCAGCAGGTGCATGGGCAGCCTGGACATCGGAGTAGGAACACCGCTCAGCAACTCCGAGGGAAAGAGCAAGTCTTTTCTCCGGACTTTTAAGTGAAAATATGCTGTTGGACTTTACGGGGGAGAGGACGTCTCGAGAGAGTAGAAATAAAAGTAGCTATGGCTGAACAAAGATTCTGCAATGGGACAAGGACAGAACCGCGTGGGAGCAAGGGAGGTGGGGACTGGAGAGCAAGGTCGGGGGCAGGGGTCCCAGTGAGCATCAGGACCCTGCGCGACGCAGGGGGTGTGTCCTGGACATGTGCCATGGCTCCCAGATGGAGCTTCAATGGCTTCCGAGTCTGTCCCAAAGACCCAGAGCTATGGCAGAAATCAGCACAAAGTCACCCAGCGTCCCAAGACGGTGTTGCCACCAGCTGACAGAGAGGCCCCGCACCCAAGGCCGTGCATCCAGAGCAGGGCCAGACAGCGTCCCAGTCGCCACTGTAGGGGTGGGCGTATCCTGGGCGGTCACTGAGTGCCACACGCTGTTCGAGCACTGAGCACACCGGAACCTGTTCAGCCAGTCCCGCCCTGGAGACAGACAGGAGGAGAGGAACCTCTGTCTGGGCCCCAAAACACAAAGCTTCGTAAAAACCACGCACACACACATGCACACACACACACGCCTCGTCAGCCGTGCTGGCAGTCAGTGCTGGCACAGGTGGCTCGATGACAGCTCCAGTCTACCTGTTCCTCATTCCCTTATGGGGGCTCGGCAGATGGGATTAAGTGAAGGATCTTGATGGTTTATCAGGGCAGCACCAGATGCCGTCATGCGTGCACCGTAGGGGCAAGGCAGGAGACTCGAGGCCCAGGGAGAGGAGGAAGCGGTGGGTGCACAGAGACACAGACTGGACCTGCGCAGCCACGGCCAAGGAGGCCAGCAGGCACCAGAGGCTGGGGAGGGCAGGAAGGAGCCTCCCTTGGAGCCTCTGAGGGGAGCAGCCCTGCCCACACCTCGGCCTCAGCCCTGCCCACACCTCGGCCTCAGCCCTGCGATGCGGACCTCAGGTCTCTGCCCTCCAGAAGGGAGGGAGATGGGGATCCGTCCTCCAGCGTGGGGAACGCGCTGCAGCCCCACAGGAACTTCATGGTCAGGCTTACCAGCTGCCCGTGGACCTGACACCCTGCGGGTCCCAGAGCAGAGCCCCAACACGGAAGGGCACTGCCCCCAAGGCCAGGGAGGCCCAAGGGATGGCCCCAGGCGCTACACAGACCCCACTCAGCTTCCCCATTCCGGGAAGGCAGGAGCGGTGGCAACAGCTCAGCGAGAGCAAAGACAAGCGGATGTTCCTGCCTAACCCTCTGGTCGAAGGGCAGGTCCATCACGACCCCACAAGGGCCAAGAGACCCTCCTCCTGCTCACTGCTCCAGCTCACGAGCCCGGAAGCACAGGTGTCTGTGTGGAACCCACAGCAGGTGCGTGCGGTGGCCGAGAGACACTTGGCAAAATAAAGTGATTCCTGTTACTCTTAGATTTGTGCATGCGTGGATGTAGACACAGCGCGCATGAGACCTGGAGCTAATTCTTTTCTCTTTTTTTAAATTTTATTTTATTATTATTTTTTTTTGACAGGCAGAGTTAGACAGCGAGAGGCAGAGAGAAAGGCCTTCCTTTTTCTGTTGATTCACCCCCTGGAGCTAATTCTTTACATGGGCAGCCAAATAAAACACTGAACACTGGACCTGCAAAGATTTTTCCATGAAAATTATAATAATGTCTCATTTATTTAAAGAACTACAATAGTATTAAAATAATTTGGGCTGGCGCCACAGCTCAATAGGCTAATCCTCAGCCTGCGGCACCAGCACACCGGGTTCTAGTCCCGGTCGGGGCGCCAGATTCTGTCCCGGTTGCTCCTCTTCCAGTCCAGCTCTCTGCTGTGGCCCAGGAGGGCAGTGGAGGATGGCCCAGGTCCTTGGGCCCTGCACTCGCATGGGAGACCAGGAGAAGCACCTGGCTCCTGGCTTCAGATCAGCGCGGTGCGCCGCCGCAGCAGCCATTGGGGGGTGAACCAACGGAAAAAGGAAGACCTTTCTCTCTGTCTCTCTCTCTCACTATCCACTCTGCCTGTCAAAAAAAAATTAATAATTTGATGCTCATTGTTGAAATGTATGAATGCTAATTTACTTCAAACAGATAATATTAAATTATTTGGAAGAAAAATAACTCTTGAAAACCTATATGAATAACGAATACTTTGAAGTTAAAATTGTTTTTTAATTCTTGGGGCCAGCGTGGTGGTGTAGAAAGTAAAGCCTCTGCCTGCAGTGTCGGCGTCCAATATGGGTGCTGGTTCTCATCCCGGCTGCTCCACTTCTGATCCAGCTCCCTGCTGATGCACCTGGGAAGGCAGTAGAGGATGGTCCAAGTGCTTGGGCCCCTGCAGCCACATGGGAGACCAGAAGAAGCTCCTGGCTCCTGGCTTCAGATTGACCCAGCCCTGGCCATTATGGCCATTTGAGGAGTGAACCAGCAGATAGAAGATTCTCTCTCTCTCTCTCTCTTTCTCTCTCTCTCTATCTTTCAAGTGAATTAAGTAAATCTTTAAAAAAATTTAATCCATCCTTTAAGAAAAATGTATTAAAAAATTCATAGAAGCCTGAAACATAACAGTTAAAGTGTGCTATTTTCCTAAAATCATGGCAGGGAAATGAAGCTCCTTTGGGCTCTCCTGTTTTCACTCTTCCTAAGCTGGGCACCAGAGACAACTCAGTGAGCCGCCCTGACTCTGCGTGCTGTGTTGTGTTAGCTCTGGGGGACTGGGGTCCTCTGGGGAAAGAGGAAGCCACAGGGACCCAACCTGCCTAGCCCTGCTCCAGCTTAGGGGACAGCACCTGAGGCTCGGAGCCTGCAGGATGGGGGAGGGCTCTGCCTTGCAGACCAACACACTCGCAGAGGAAACCGCATCGCGTGCCTTCCTCCCCTTCAGGAGAGTCGAAGGAAACACCCAGGTCACCCAGGAGAAGAGCAAAGCAGCTACAAACTCAAGATAAAGAAGCAGGACAGCCGCCCTGGAGAAAGGAGAAATCATTACTGAAACAGAAAAGAGCCTTTTAAAGCATTCTGGTCGGACCTTTCGACAGATTTGAAATGTCTTGCTGTCCACCTAAAAGGAACACACTGCTTTGGGAGAGGACGCACAGAGAAAGAATCTAGGGATGGTGAATGTTAAATATTACAGGTATAGGTTAGGGGCCGGCGCTGTGGCATAGCGGGTGAAGCCGCTGCCTGCAGTGCTGACATCCCATATGGGCGCCGGCTCGAGTCCCTGCTCCACTTCTGATCTAGCTCTCTGCTATGGCCTGGGAAAGCAGTAGAAGATGGCCCAAGTTCTTGGGCCCCTGCACCCACGTGGGAGACCCAGAAGAAGCTCCTGGCTCCTGGCTTTGGGTTGGCCCAGCTCCAGTTGTTGCGGCCAACTGGGGAGTAAACTAGCAAATGGAAGACTTCTCTCTCTCTGCCTCTCCTCTATCTGTGTAATTCCGACTTCCAAATAAATAAATAAATTTTTTTAAAAAAAAGGTATATGTTAAATGAAAGTTTGAACACAGCTGAGGAGCGGGTTACGTACTTACTTGTATGATAAGTCAAGGAAGTTTCCAATAACACCAGCCAAAGAGAGAGATCAACAGATGGAAAATATGAAAGGAAAGTTAAAATACACAGAGCCGGGGTATCTAATCTACCTCCAGACACAGAAAACCACAGCAGAGCGAGAAAAATACAAAATAATCTCTAAAGATTTTATTTTTAAAAGATCATTTATTTATTTATTTATTTGAGAGTTACAGAGAGAGAGAGTGAGCTCTTCCATCCGCTGGTGCACTCCCCAAATGGCTGCAACGGCCGGGGCTGCACCAGGCTGAAGCCAGGAGCTACTTCTGGGTCTCCCACGTGGGTGCAGGGGCCCAAGCACTTGGGCAATCTTCTACTGCTTTCCCAGGCCATAGCAGAGAGCTGGATAGGAAGCGGAACAGCCAGGACACAAACCAGCGCCCATAGGATGCCGGCACCGTAGGTAGAGGCTTAACCGGCCCCTAACTTATACCTTTAATATTTAATTAAACTAAAAAGCACACCCCACAAGCTAATTTTTAAGACCTAACCTCTCCCGTTGGCGGACATGAGTGGAGCAGGGCCTTGTCTTTGTGGCAGGAGGAGAGCTCTGCTCTGAGAGGCAGCGAGGTGTGACGGGGTAGGGCAGCCGGCAGAACGTATGGGCGCCTCTCCCGATGGGCGCTGGGAGAGGCAGCCCGGCCGCAGGCTGGGGGACGCCAGGGGATGTGGTTTAGTGGAGAGGCCCGGTGGGCGGCTCCGGGGAGAGCCTAGCTGAGCGCACTCTGTGTTCATGAGGGCATGGGGCCCCATTCTCCCCCTCCTCCAGGACACGGGGTCCACTGAGTGTGAAAGGAGAAATTCCCGCCCAGGTTTCGCTGCTCTGTGCCGACATACGGGGGAGCCCACCTGGTGCCCGCCTCGGGGGCGGCCGCGAAGCTCTCATGGGCCAGTGTGCCAGGCTGGGGAACCGTGGTGCTGAGCGGAGAGGATCCTCCTGGGGGAAGCTGGGGCCACCTGTGCGGCTATCGGGTCTGGGCAGGACTGTGTAGGTGAAGTCCTGGGCTGCTTCCAGAGTTTCCCGTCACCAGAAGCTTTGCTCTCCCTCGGCCACTCGCACACACAGGCTGGGTTTTAACTTCTACCTAACGTGCCCTAAACATTCCAGAGCGCCAGGACACAACAGGAACCCAGATGCCTACGGAAGGGAAAAGAACATTCCTGAAAGGACCAGAACTAAGCGGGCCTCCGGCCGATCGCAGGCAGAAGGCAAGGAGACACGGCTCTCAGTGTCAGGGAGAGTTCTCTCGAAACTCCAATTGTTTTCCAAGCTGTCAATCAAACAGGACAGCGGGAACTGAAGACTCAGGACTGGGAAGCTTGGCTTCCCCTTATGCAGCAAACACTTAACATCGAGCGCTGCTTGGCATTTGCCCTGTGCTAACACTGGTTTTTCACATACATCAGCCCTATCCCATTATTCTTAGCCCGATTTTATAGAGGGGGAAACCGTGGCAGAGAAGTTCACTCTGGGCACTCGAGGAAAAGGGACTGTAAAATTTACCTCTCCGCCAACTAAGAGGCCGCTGGACAGAGATCTGAGATTGGCGCTGGGCCGTGTGCCTGGAGAACAATGCGCCGGTTCCGAGAGAGCACGGGGGAGACCTTCCAGACACAGAGAGGTCCCCCGGGCGCACTGCGCGCCTGAGAACCCCGAAGCTCTGCAGGACGCCTACGCCGTCTGTGAGTGGTTACCGAGGAGAGAGGGGATGCACAGGCACCCGGGATGTAGGGGAGGGGAGAGGGCTGTGCAGGGCGGGCAGGGTCCACAGAAGCACACAGCAGCGTGGCCGGATGTTAGTACCACGGAGCTTGGGGAAAGTAAAAATGCATTCGGTCTTGGCCCCTGAAAGATTGTCCATCAAACAGCACTGGCTCAGCCACATAGGGCTCCTGCTGGGTGGTTTGCAATGAAAACAGTAAATAGTCAAATATAAATGGTGATTTGTTCTCTTTTTATTTTTAGAGTCAACCCTTAAAGGCATAGGAAACATACTTATAGTCACAGTAAAATGCAAATATTTAAAATTCTGGTGACGTAAAATTAATGGCATAGCCAGCCAACAAGAAAAAAGGGAGAGTTATAAATGTGTTAATTTTCTCCCCTTTATTAATGGAGAATCAACCAATAATGTCAAAAGTTCAAAAATCCATATCGCCAAAGGCACTGTCCATGGAAAAAAAAATTGATAAGCTGGACTTCAGTAAAATGGAAAATTCAGCCACGTGAAATGCACTGTCAATTTTTTTAAAAAATTGCAAAAGCCCTATCTGATAAAGAACTATTATCCAAAATATTCAAAGAACTCAGAAAAGGAAGATAAGAAAACTAACAACTCAATTGAAAAATGGACAAAAGATCTGAACAGACAGCACCCATCAAGAGGAAATGCAGAGGGCAAACAAGTGAACGCAAAGATACACAAAGATACGGCATCCGTGTGGGCGCTAGGGAATGGGCACCACCACGTCCACACCTCCAGGAGGACTGGGCACACCTAAGGTCAGTATATACACACAGCCAGCAACAGTCAAGCTGGGAAAGAGAGACGGAGGGCCTATGGAGGCAAGAAAACGTCTTCCTACTGAGAAGCTGGTACTCCCTGTGCCAAGCAGATGGAACAAAACAAACAGCAAAAATAATTCTATACAGCGTCACAGTGGTCATTTCTAGAAGCACTCAGTTCTTCGGGGCACGGAGACTGGAGATGGGAGACCTAGGAAGAGACTTCTCTCTGCCCAGTGTCCTTCCTGCTGCTTGGGGTTTTATTATTCATTCAGAGTGCATGTAGGGCTTCTGTAATTTAAAAAGCAATTTTTTAATCATTGGTAATTTTCCTGTTAGGAAAGAAAACAGCTGAAAGATGGAGTCCATGGAAATTTTTCTAAAAGCTCAGTAATAGATGTCAATAACAAAGCGTTGCTGACAATAATGCGTTTTCGGATTTGGAAATGCCTTTACGTTTTCCTCAAATTGCATCCCTCCCAAGGCGCTCCTCAGGCCCTCTTACCAGACGTACTACTAAGTTCAGATTATAAAAACCTCACCTGTAATTGAAGCCAGCTGCAGCCCTTCTGACAAGGACTAATTGCCGATAATGATTTAAGTGCTGCAAATTCACCTGCCACAATTGTTGTAAACGGGGGAACCTCTCACAGCTTCCTTGGAGCAGCGCTGCTCATCTTTGCGGCTGACTCCTCGGAGCCCTCAGTCACCTGTTTGCCATCACTTTCATGAGCTGATAACGCGTTTATGAGCGCCGTAATGTGCAGGTGGAGGAATAGAGGTCTCACTTGATGGCACTGAATTTCATCTAACATTTCCGCAGGGAGAATTGGCAGACCCCAGGCTCTGCTCAGCACAGAGAGACAAGAAAGGCACGTAGATATATTTTTTTAATTCAAAGCAAACGAGAAGTTCCCATGTGTTTGACATCAGAAACTCCGGATAATACGGTGCGTCAATCCAGAGCCTGCGAGGTTGACCATTTAGCCGGCAACAAATCAGGAGTCCCAGGACCCAGCAAAGCTGTTAGGAGCTGATCGCCCACTCCCCCTACCCCACCCTTTCCTCTGCCTCTGGGTCTCTCTTGCTGTGTCTGATCTTTGCATTATATCACTTCCCCTGCCTGTTCCGTGCTGGATTTGGGACGCTAAATGGTCCCAGCCTCTGGCTGTAGGGAAAGATTTGCAGCTTGGCAGCCAATATGCAAAAGTTAACAGAGTGGGCTGAGCCTGCCTGCGATGCTTCCTCAATATCAAAGTGTGGGTTCAAGTCCCGGCTGCTCCGCTTCCAATGCTGCTCCCGGCCAACAAGCCTGGGAAAGCAGCAGGAGATGGCCCAAGTCCAACCACCCACCAAGAAGGCCCGGACGGAGTTCCAGGCTCCTGGCTGGCTTCAGCTTGGTCCAGCTCTGGCCATTGTGCCCACTGGGAGAGTGAATTCAGAGGATGGAAGACCTCTCTTTCTACATCTCCCTCCCCACCTCTCTCACCTTTCCAATAAATACAAATCAAATCTCTTCAACAAGAAGCGAACACACATCTGACTCTGCAGCTGTGCCCCTAGGGGTCACGGGCAAATGTTTAGCTGCAAGGGTTTGTTTATAATGACGGGTAGCTGGGACAACCAAAAGAAGCGGCCCTGGGGTGTGCATCCAAGCCTGAGAGCTCCGAGCTGGGGACGGAGCAGCCACAGGCGGTCAGGGGATCCTGGGTGCCCAGGCTCCGGGACTGTTTCCAATGAGCTCCAGCCAAACAGTGGCAGCCCGGTCTATAAAATGGCAATCACAGCGCCCGCCACCTGTGGTCACAAGGGGATTAAAAGACCTCGGCACAGCGCCTGGCACGGCAGGAGCCCTCGGTAAAAGCCACGTTGCAGTAGGAATAACAATAGCAACAGTAGGAATAATAATAACAGTAATAATAGGAATCATGGCAGCAGCCGGCACTTGAAACCATAAAAATCCCATTGAAGGGGGAGCTTACTGATAGGGAAAAGGCTCACTGGTAGGTATCACCCAGGGGGAGGAAAGGTAGCTGTCCTGGACCCTCTTAAAAATAAATGCCTGGAGTCAGCGCTGTGCTGCAGTGGGTAAAGCCGCTGCCTGCAGTGCTGGCATCCTACATGGATACCGGTTCTAGTCCCGGCTGCTCCTCTTGCGATCCAGCTCTCTGCTGTGGCCTGGGAAAGCAGTAGAAGATGGCCCAAGTCCTTGGGCCCCTGCACCTATGTGGGAGACCCAGAGGAAGCTCCTGGCTCCTGACTTCAGATCGGCGCAGCTCAGGCTGTTGCAGCCAACTGGGGAGTGAACCAGCGGATGGAAGACCTTTCTCTCTCTGTCTCTATCTCACTCCATAACTCTGTCTTTCAAATAAATAAAATAAATCTTTAAATAAAACGCAGGTCATAAAAGAGGAATGATGGGTGCAAAATATTAACAGCCATTCGCGAATGAGAGAATGACATGATCCTTGTCTCTCTTTCTACAAGTGTTGGACTGCAGTCATTAAGAGCAGTGGGTATGTTTCCATACTCCTGGTTTAGATGACTCAGGTCACAGACTCTCAGATGGGAGGAACGTGGAGCGCCACCTCCCCCAGCCTCGGCACTGAGCTGCTGGGCAACGAGAGAGCCCGAGGTCCCAGGCCTCGCTGTGCTGGTGGAACCATGCTAGTGCGGAGCCACCAGGCGTCTCCCACAACGGCGTGCGTCCCGTCTCTCTCCTTCCACCCCGTGCATGTGGCACCTAGCACGCAGGGCACTGCCCTGTGAGAGGCTCAAGCAAGAGCTACGGCAGCAGCGGCCAGGCCCATGGGGTGCATCCAGGAGAGCTCCAGGCAGTGCACTGTGCGATGGGGGGAGGCCGCTGTTGCAGGCCGGCAGGGCCTCGGGCATGGGCAGGATGGCGTGCGGCGGCCTGGGAAAGCGGAAGTAGCCAGAGCTGAGCACCATCCTTGCGTTTCCTTCCAGGCCGGTTGGTTACTTGAGGGAATGATGTGAGATTTCCCCAGGGCCGCAGTCAATCACCTCTCGCTGACAGCTGGTTCCACCCAGCCACTGGCCACCCCATCACCCTCTCCACCAGCTTTCCTGATTCTCTGACAATTTAAGAAAGGGTGACAGAGGAAAAAAAAAAAAACACAGTCACTGATTTCCCAAGACTCGATTTTTTGCCTCGCGAGCACTTACAACCCTGCACTGCACGGAGGAACCCGTGATTTCCCAGGGAGACTCTGTCCTGACGGCAGCCATTTATCACCCTGAGAGACCACACTGCTGCTGGGAGGCCCGGCCGGGATTTATGAATCCCTTTCCACTGAGAATGAGTTTAATCCCCAGGGGTGGGAATGGTATTAACAGACGGGGCCGCTGCACCTGTGGCACCTGCGGGAGGCCCCAGCATGTGTGACACACCCCTGTCGCCACGGCACCGGGAGAGGTCCCTGCAAAGCACAATGCAGGCGTGAAATGCAGCTGAGCTGGGTGCAAACCAGTGTCACTTGTCACACAGAGACTGGCCTGCTGAACAAGTTTCGCTCCATGTTTAGTGTGTACGAGGTTTTAAATCATCATTAATTGAGGGCACTTTTCCAAGCACCCATCTTTAAAGCTTTTGCTCTGTTGTTGGGAGCCATTCCCTCCTGCGTGCACCTCGAAGCATCTTTGTCCTGGCCTGGGTTCTAGCACAGGCGACACCCACCGGCTGCACCCAGATCCACCCGGGCACCTTCACAAAGCTATTGCTGCCCACCCCAAAAGGGTCCCAGACAATTTCTCAGGTACACCTGAGGTCAGGCAGGGCTATGTCAAGCTTCCCCGGTGGTGCTGGCTACACTGCTACAAGCTGATGTCCGGCAATCCCGACACAAGCGTAGCAGATTTTCCAACTGGGCACCCCCCTGCAGCAGGCCGTCTACTGCAAATGAGCCTCGCCTGGCTTCCTAAACCGGTCCATTGCTCCAGCTCACTTCTCCATGGCCATGCACGTTTGTAGAATGAGTTGTTGCCACCCTGGAACCTGGGTGCAAACCAGGGATCCGAGCACTGGCAATGCTTTGGCTCTGTGGCTTGGTCCCACCCCGGAACAGCTCCCCTGCACCACCTGATTTCAGTCCATCATGCCAAGTGACGGCCCCTCATTTTCCTGCCACTTCTCCCCCATCGTCCGTTCGCCCTTGCAGCCAAGCAGCTCACTGCTCTCAAGAGCGACACAGGCCCTGCCTTACAGCTCAGAAAGCAAACGCGTTCACAGCCACAATGGGAGACAGAAATCTTATAGGAGGGCTAAGCTGCGGTCACGGGGAACGCAGAAGAGCACCTGGTGCAGCACTGGACAGGGGCGTGGCTGTCGCAGCACAGGGGAAGATACTGCTGCATCCTGGGGGTGTAACCTGCACCAGGACACGCGGGAAGACACCGGACGCTGCACGTTGCAGGAAGAATCGAGTCCCAGAGAGCAAGAAGTCGGCGCAGTGCTTCAAAGGGGAGGCTTTGAAAAGGTCACCTTTCGTGGAGCCATCGAAGTCTTAGATTATTGTCACCTGCGTGACACAGGCATAGAAAGGCCCTCTCGGTACACAGGTCTGCCTGCACACCTCTGCTCGGCCGTTCTCAGAACTAAGCAGGAGCATTCAACGACCAGGATGTTAATGCAATGTGAAGCATCGGGAGTCACAGATGTGCTGGCTTACGCAGTCGTTGGCGGGGGGGGGGGGGGGGGGGGGTGGTAACACACAACCCAAACCTGCTTTGCTCTCGATGGTTCCCTGGCTCTTTTGAAAGCACAAAGTTTCCACCCAAGGACGAAGGTTCACGCCGGTATGGCTGCAGACCTAACAGCCGTCACCAGGGTCGAGAGGGCTGTGGCGTCCTGGGGCTCCCTTCGCCGCCATCGGGCCGCCGGGGGCTTCCTGGCCCTGGCTCAGCACACAATGAAGCACGCGCCTATTTTAAGTCGGAATGCAGAATCCTGGAGACGCAAGGGTCAGCCGGAGTCAGGCGGGAAATCACCCAGGAGAAACGCACCAGTGAGACACAGGGCGGGACGGGACAAAGTCACCTTGTCACACACCTGAAGTGCGTGCCATGAGGACCGAGCCCTGGGCACCTCCTCAGATCTCCCCTCCAGTCTCAAGCCCCTCTCGTTTCTCCCAGGGCATCAGAGACAGACACCGGGTCTGAGCTTGAGTTTGCATTCTTCCACATGGGTTACGCACACCGGCTTTTTTTTTCTTTTATCAAAAGCCGAGAACTGAATTCCCTCTTCCACTGTGCGACAGCTCCACGGTGGCCATGCATGCTCAGCCTGCGAAGTGGGAGAAGGGGATGGAGCAGTAGGCAATGGAACGAGTCGTAACTCAAATCCCGCTCAAAGTCAAGGCGGTGGCACCTCGGTGAGCCCGTCATCGGCCACATCCCTGTGCTGTGCTCTGGGGCCACAGCTGCACCCCAGCCTGAGCCAGCTTCAAACGTCAGCCACGAAGGAAAATCGTGCCAAGGAAGCGACTCGGCCCTCGGGCCCCAGGGGTAGCACAGGGCCTGGGAAGGGTGTGTCAGCCACGCCTCCTTTCACTCCAGGCCCACGAGCTCAGCCTGCTGTGCTGCCCCTGCCTGCGCGAGGCAGAACACTACCGGCTCTGCGGCACGGTTACAGGGACTGCTTGGCCAGGTGCACGCCGACAACTGTTGCACAACGAGCGGGAGCCACTGTTTAAACCTTTGCTTCTGCATCGTCATCCACGCCCTTTCTCAGGGTTCCGAAATGTCCACTGGCATCCCCCGGGCTCACCAGCTGCCACTGCTGGTGAGGAGACGCGAGTCATCACTTCTGTCGCTACCACGCCGAGTGGAGAAGGACGTGTCTAGAGAAGCCCGCATGCGTGAGATTATCTATAAAACGTGAACGGGTTCTAACAAAAGCGACCCGGCAAGGGTTTGAATGACCCAAGGCAAGCCGGTTCCTGCCTCTAGAAACGCTCAGCCCGCTCCCATGTCACCGAGACAGCGGCTGTGAGTTATGGCCCCAGCTGTAGGAGGTGCAAACCAGAGCCGTCTACACCCCTCCCTGCTCCCCTGGCTGTGTCAGCACCCGCTCCGGTGCTTCCCACAGGCTCCCAAGCCCGCTCCCTGGGGCTCTCGGTTCAGAACTGCGTCTACACAGGGCTTCGTGCAGGAGAGAGAACTTCAGAAGCCATCTACATGAGCTGCACTGAGAACACGCCCAGCCACAGAAGGGAGTCCACGGGAGAGCAGGTGCAGCCCTGCGGGGCGGCTCGTGCGCACTGCCAGAGGCAGCCAGGCCCAACACGCTGCCCAGCGTCCACGCTGGCCAGAATCACACAGCAAAGCTTTGCCCAGCCCTTGGCTGCCGTCGGCCGTTCTGGAGATGGCCCTCGGACAAGGCAGGCTGCTTTCAGACGCTCCTCCTGAGTCATCCAACTGGCGTGACCACCGCACTCTCTCATTTTTCACCTGTTTAGGATCTGCAGGTGTCTTCTCCAAAAATCCCCTGAAACTTGGAGCTACCAAGCACCGACTGTGCCCAGGCCACAGCCTCCTGGGGAGTCCTCCCCTTTCAAAGGAGCCCTTGCCAGGGGTAACAGGGAACAGCACCATTGTTCAAATCCAGTTCCTTCTAGAACTCAATTCTCACCATTCCAGTCTGTCTAAAGACCTAAATTTCACATGAGGTACCCCAGTAGGCCAGTCTGAACCCACAAAGTAACTAGGAACCCCAAGACACACATCAGCAAATGGTTTCCTTTGGGTCCAATAGTGAAATAAATGAATTGCATTTTCTTCTGTTTTAAAAAGAAAATCCAAGTCACAAACCCATATCTGGATTAAGACCTATAGATGGGGCCAGCGCCGCGGCTCAATAGGCTAATCCTCCGCCTAGCGGTGCCAGCACACCGGGTTCTAGTCCCGGTCGGGGCACCAGATTCTGTCCCAGTTGCCCCTCTTCCAGGCCAGCTCTCTGCTATGGCCCGGGAGTGCAGGAGAGGATGGCCCAAGTCCTTGGGCCCTGCACCCTATGGGAGACCAGGAGAAGCACCCAGCTCCTGCCTTCGGATCAGCGTGGTGCGCGGGCCACAGTGCGCCGGCCGCGGCAGCCATTGGAGGGTGAACCAATGGCAAAGGAAGACCTTTCTCTTGTCTCTCTCTCTCACTGTCCACTTTGCCTGTCAATAAAAAAAAGACCTATAGATGGGGTAGTGTCATGAGCATCACCTGTGATGCCAGCATCCCATATGGGCACCAGTTCCAGTCCCGGCTGCTCTGCTTCCCATCCAGCTCCCTGTTAATTGCCTGGGAAAGAAGCAGATGGCCCAAGTTCTTGGGCCCCTGCCACCCAGATGGAAGCCCCAGAAGAAGCTCCTGGCTCCTGGTTTCAGCCTGACCCAGCACTGGCTGTTGCAGCCATCTAGGGAGTGAACCAGCAAATGGAAGATTCTCTCTCTCTCTCTCTCTCTCTCTCTCTCTCTCTCTCTCTCTCTCTTCCCAGCCCCCCACACCCATCTCTGCAATTCTTTCAAATCAAATAAAATAAGCCTTTTGTAAGCTTTATTTATTGGGGCTGGCTCTGTGGCATAGTGGGTTAAGCCTCTGCCTGGGGCGCTGGCATCCCATATGGGTGCTGGTTTGTGCCCCAGCTATTCCTCTTCTGATCCAGCTGCCTGCTAGGGCCTGGCACTTGGGCCATCTTCCACTGCTTTCTGAGGCTATTAGCAGGGAGCTGGATTGGAAGAGGAGCAGCCGGGACTCCAACTGACACCCATATGGGATGCCAGCGCCCCAGCAGAGGCTTAACCCACTGTGCCACAGAGCCAGCCCCAGGAGGCACCTTTACCCTGCCGTGCCACAGCGCTAGCCCCACAATACTCATGGCTGAACCAAACACAGAGTAAACAGAAGCAAGCGCCCAGTGTCACACTGCTCAGACCCCGGGACTCTGCTCCGAGAGCTCCAGGACCCTCAACCCCCACCCCAATACTATCACTGCCCACAGCTGACAGATGGGGCCACGGAGGCATGAAAACCGCGAGTCTCACAGCCGACTGTTGGCAGAGCCCGGAGCCAACCCGGACGCACAGCTCCTGGTCGACCCGCCTGACACAGAGCAGGACGGAGTGCACGCAGAGTTCTCGGGAGGAGGGGACCTCAGAGGCACGACAGCCGTTCTGCAGGGTTCACATACAAGTTCTCCAAAGCCACAGGGCTTTCCAAGGCTGCAGCATCCAATCCCCTCCCCCCAACACACACACACACACACCACACGCCACTCATTCAGCCCTTCTCTGTTACACACGGCACCAAGCGAGGCACACAAAGTGGGCACCCTCAGCGAGCCGCTGCTGTCATCACACAAGCTCCCCACGCTGAGCACCCATGGCTACCACAGAGGAGGAGGAGGAGCCCCAGGCAGTCAATGGCTTCAAGTCCCCCAGGGAGCCCCCAGTGCCCGGCTCCACCGGGCAGGTGTCACCTGTACACAGACTACAGAGCCCTGGCATCCTGTCTGCGGAAGCCACGCCCAAATCGGGCCAACCCCAAGACAAAGAGGCCGCTGGCTGGAACATGTCACCTAGCCACCACCAGGGCTGCAGGCTGCAGCCACCCCGGGGGCAGGGGTTGGGGGGGACAGGCAGACACCCCTCAATGACACCCCATTCACACACAGGCACAGGAAAGATAGCAGGCTGGGGAGCGGGCCCAGCCCAGCCTTCACCTCCCGTCTGGAAAATACACAGAGACAAGCTATCCCGACAGAAGTAGGGAGGCGTCAGCCAAGACCGGAGCTGGTGGATGCGCCCCCAGAGCGGGAGATGGGGCGATCTCAACAGGAACCCCCCCCCAAGCCCAGCAGACCAGAAAGTGCAACTTCATGAATTACTTCTAGGAAAACTGCTAGCCGGAGAAACTCATTTCATCTCGGCCCAGACACTAAACAAACAGCACATAGCTGACACGACTCAGTGAGTCATCCCAGCAACATCACCAGGAGGGGCTCAGCTCTGTAGAGGACTGGTGACAGATGGACAGGCGGACGGACAGACAGACCCCAGCCCTCGCGCCTGCCTGCGGAGGACACAGCAGGAATTCCGTCCTGAGTTTTTAAAACCGGGGTAGGCTCTGCCTGACGGTGCAAGGCAGAGGCCGCGGACACTGGGGTCGCAGGGATCATTCCAGGCCCCGGACCCCGGCCCCACACGCCACCTTGGACCCTGGCTCTCCCTGGGAGGGGCCGCCTGCAGCTGTGCGCGGCGTAGCCCAGCGCGGCACAGCGGAGGCTCAGACCGCCCCTTCCTAGAGCACAGCACGCAATCAGCGCATCAGCAAAAGGCAGAGTTCAAAGCCCCGGCAGGAAGTGCCCGAGAACGAGGTATCTTGATGAAGGCAACCAAGAGGATGAATCAGTGTGGTCTCTGAGCTGAGCGCGCCGCTGTCTGCAGGATGCACCCACGCATCTGCTCCCTGCCTGCACGAGCAGCCGCGCCCGCCACCCCCTGCCTCCCCCGCAAAACCAGAGGTGCTGCCGACACGGCACGGCCGGGCGCCTCAGCTGCAGCAGCCTCTGATCTCCCAGCGCACTCAGCCCCAGCTCAGGGCTCCCACGCAGGGTGCACACTCCATCCTGGGGCTGCCTCCTTGCTTGATTTGGCGAACTTGAGATGGGCGATGAGGAAGCTGCTTGTCCAGGAGGAGGGCGAGCAGGCACCCAAGAAATTGCAAGGCAGGGGATGCTCTGTGGATTTCCTGAGAATGGGGCGCCACCCAGCACCCGGTCACCAGGATGGGTGGTGCCAAGTCCAAGGGCAGAGAGGCCTCAGACTCCTCCAGGGGGAAGCTGAGCAGTGTGGCAACCGAAACTTCCAAAAACTCAGCCCTGCAGGGTCACCTGTGTCAACAGCCCTGGCTGAGCACCCCCTGAGCCCCTCCCTGTGCCTGCTGGCAGGGGAGCAGCTGGGGAAGCCCCTGGGAAAAGGGGTGGGGCAAGAGGGTGGGAGTGGGAGGTGGTTGTCTCCCAGCTGCACCCATACTTCCGGGCCGGAAGCACCTGCCAGGCAATGGCACCAGGGTCCAGTCCACACCTGCCCCCACGCCCAGGGACTAGGTGACCCCCTCGCACCCAAGCCCTGTGGTCTGCCCAGTGCAGGCGGGCGGGGGAGGCACTGAGCCCACTGCACGGGCTGTGGGGCAGGCAGGCGGCCGGCTCTCCGGAGCACCTGTTGGAATGTGTGCAGGTGCACCCATGTCCAGTCCGTATCAGAAAGGAGTGTGGAGAAGAAAGGGTGTAGACAGGAGCTCCCTGGCTACCTGGGCTGCCATGTCCTCGCCTCACCCAGGGCCTCCACACGGGAAATCCAGGAGGCCAGCCTGGCCGAGGGTGCAGAGGCCCCTGTGAACACGGCCTGCCCACCCACAGGAACACGTCCCTCCTCAGCAGGTGGTGTGGATGAACAGGACCCTCGGCATTCTTCCAGGCGAGACACAGAGAGCAGGTGCGACCTCCCTGCGGTTCATCTCCCACCCTCTGCTTACTGGAAACACTCACCCTCTGTCACCTGCCGAACCACACTCAGGATCCGTGCCCATCGGGTCCTTCCCAGGTGGGCTGCTTATTCTCTGGTTACCTGGCTGACTAAGCAAGTCCTTCTCATCTCTTCTAAGCACAGCTCACACCCTCCCGCCTGCCCCTGAACAAGAGGAGACAACTTTCCAGGTGTTATAAACAACACCGAACAATGGTTCTACAATCAGCATCCAAACTGTGTGCTGTGCCCTCCGCGGGAGAGTTCCTCACATTCTCCACCTGTCTCCACCTCCTTCCTCCGAACCCCATCCATGCCAGCCCCACTGCTGCAAGACTTCTTCCTTTTTGTGTTCTAGCGTAGTACGTGAAAATCCTGATGTTCGACAGAGAGAATGCCTGCGGCTAAAACGTGCCGTGCAGGCAGGTTGAAGTGCTCAAGGGAAGACCGAGTCGTTTTTCCCTCCTGTGGGTTTGTTACTCCAGCCCAGAGCCAGGTGGAGTGTGTGCGCCTGCGCCCGCCGACGAGTGAATGAATGACATCAGCCTTCACACGCAGGCCTCCAGGTCCAAGCCTGTGGACACGAACCCCACGCACCTCAGCCCCGAGCTGCACGGGACTGACAGGCAGAATTCTGCAGTGGCTGCATCCTAAGGGAATCAGCAGCCTGAGCTGCGTCAGCCCCGACGACGGAGCCTGGAGAGCCAGAGAGCGCCCCCGGGGGTCTGTGCGGCTCTCACGGTGGTGCTGGTCCCTTCCACCTGCTCTCCACCAGGGCGTGCAGAGTGCTTGCCCATCCTCCCACGACCATGCACGCGCCCATGCACGCGCCCGTGCACACCCCATGCACACCCCATGCACACCCCCATGGACCTCTGAGTCATCAGAGGCCCAGAGCCGAGTCCTTAAAGCAATCAGAGCTACAGCAGAGGGGCTCAGCACGCTACTGCCTGGAACAAAATGAGCTCCGTTATTCCGGGGCCTGGGCGGCGCCTATGCATGCCTGGGTGGCACCTCTGGTGCAGGGGAGCCTCCGTCTCTCCTGCTCTTTGCCAAGTCTGCACGTCCCTCGCAGGCTTGTCTGGGCTCCTGGTTCTCACCCACCCTCTCCCCCTGCGTCTCGTGAGCCCTGCCCGCCTCCCCCCAGGTAGATGACCCCACTCTGAGAGCCTAAAGGAGGCCCCTCCCTCCTTGAAAGTCCACAGTGGTTCAAATTCAAACAAAGGTGCAGGTTCCAAGGCCAGTGAATGTTTGCCGAGTGAATCAATGAGAATAAACGGGGCCACTGCCCACTGTCCACTCGCCTGTGTCCCCTTCTCTCTGTCCTGGGGCCAGCAGGCCCTGACCTTCAGACTTTGTGAATCACTGAGTGCAATAAAACACCTGTGCCCCACATGGAGCTTCCGACTCCAACCCCATCCTGCTGTTTTTGAGGGATCACTGTCACCAGCGCCCTCCCCTCCCCTTGGCCCATCCCCCACTGTTCCAGGCACCCCAACTTCCTTTCTCTCAAACCACCCACCTTTTCCTCTTTAAATCCTGGGAAAAGCCCCCATGTCTGCGAGCCTCTGCGCCTCCCTCCGGGGGCTTCCCACACCCAGGCTGCCCCTCCCTGCTCGGGAGGACTCCCCAAAGCCACCCCCGTGTTGCTCTGCCTCCTTTAGGGTCCCTAGCCTGTGGCCAGCGCTGTTACCACTAGGGACTGGCTGATCCCCTTCCACTTAAGCTCTCTGTAACTTGCAAAAGAATAAGATCCTGCAGACTCCACCCACATCCAAATGAGAGTCCTTACAACCGACGTCACAGGTCAGTTTATTTGTGAATATCAAGCCACTTCCGGGGTCGCACTTCCGGGGTCGCGTGGAGCAGGGCTGCGGGGACGCGTGGCTTTTGCACCCTGGGGAGGCAGTGTGAGTCCCTGTCTTCCTGAAATGCCCTCTGCCGTCCTGCAGCCCTGCCCTTCTTTCAGAATCTGGTCCTGGCCCCATCCTCCCGCAGCCTCTCTCCCTGCCCCGTGCGTCTCAGGCTGCCTTGTCCCGTTCCCCATGGCCTCGCGTGGGTCACGTTGGTCTCCCCAAGTGGGCTGGCAGGGCCGATGTCTTTCTCTGGCCCGTCCGGAGTGGAGCAGGTGCAGCCCTGAACACTGGGTGTCCAAGGCCCTCACCCGCGGCTTGGTTGGGTCTCTCCGCCTGGGATGGATGACCAGAGACAGGAATCGGTGGTGGAGCCGGCAGGCATGGCGGTTGTCAGGGACTGGGGCCCGGGTCTTACCCTGACCTCATTAAGGCCGCAGTCTGACAAACTGTAGCACCTTCTTAGCGAAGATTCTAGAGGGGAAGTTCCAGGAAAATAAAAGGAAGCGATGGCGGCACTCCAGTGTGTTGCGCACCCCAGAATAAGACGCGGGATACGGGCTGTAAAAGCATCCAAAAGCGCTCACAGGGCTCGGATAAAAAGGAGCATTTTCTCAGGGGCATCAGGGCAGTGTGCCCGGGATGGAGGCAGTGGAAAGAAGCACTGAACTGTGGGATGGAGCAGACTGGCGCCCAGCGGCAGCTCTGTCATCCGAGAGCCGTGCGACCGCGTGCACGCAGTCCTCTGCCTCCCACCCCGCGGTCTGCGTCCTGGGCGTCACCTGGGCGTTTGTGACGAGCACTGTGAAGGCTGCTGGGTGGCACCTGCCTTTGAACGAGGCTCCCGCCGTGAGCCCTGTGCACCCTTGAGTTACATACACAAGAGCAGCTGTTGCTGCCTCCCCACACCTTCTTACGGCCGGTAGGGCCCCCAGTTAGCTGGGAGGAACGCCCTAACTCTGGAAATGGCATCCCAAGTGGTCCAGGTTGGATGCTCCATCTCCCAGGCCACCCTGACTGTAGATGGACTATGGCCAAGGTCTGGCCAATCGGCGTCTACCAGACAAAGCTGGTGGGGAGTTGCCAGTCATTTCTGTTATTGACCACCTGCCCCTGGGCTCCAGTGGGAAAAGCACTCATGACGTCAGCCATCCCTCCCTCCTGCCACTGGCGGTCAGGCCCTAGCTGCTCAGCCTGGCCACAGCGGGTGTGGGAGGTTGCCCCGCCCACTTGCTCCAGGTGGCTGGTGCACTCGGATCAGAGGTATCAGTGGGTGACCCTGCTGAGGTGGCCCTGCAGCGTGTCACCCACACATTAATCAGAAACAGAGGAGCCTGAGGCTGTGTAGGGGCCAGGACACACCCTCAGCTTGCTCCCGTTGGGCACGATTGGTGGTTGCTATTTGATTGACGGTTCCGGGTCACTGTAGACCCCCGGAGGCAGTGGACTATGCGACCTCGGCAGACTGCCGTTTGGGGTCTCCACACTCAGGGACGTGAACACACTTTTCCAGAGGCGCACAAGCTGGGTCACACAGCACTGCGTTGGCTTCCGAGTTGGCCTGGAATTACAAATCATTTCAGACTCACAGAAAGGAATGAAGTAAATAACAAACACCCACGTCAGCACCTCGAGGTCTGGTACTTCTACACTTTTTGACATTTGCTCCGGACTTTTCATTTTAGAAGGAGACATGATGTGGACAAAATGCAGACTTGGTGGCAGGCCTCTCTCTAGAGGCTAGGAGAACTGTTTGCCTGTCTCGGACATCATGGGAGCGGCCTGTACTCTGTACTGTTCAATTCCTGGCTTCACTCAGTGTGTTGCTGGGATGCGCCATCCAGTGTGTGCCTGGTGCGTGTTAACCGCCGTGAGGTATCGCACTGTTTGACTGCGGGACATTGTGTTTATCCCTGGTCCTGGTGGACAAGCTCTTGCCAGTCAAGCAATGCTGCTGTGTGGATGTGTTGCACACAACTCCTCCAGCACACGCGGGAGCCGTGCCCTGGAGTGTAACCGTGGAGGGAGGATTCTGAGTCAACCTTAGCCAGGTCTTCCACGGACTTCTCCGTGGACTTGGCTCCCAGTCACATTTCCACGCAGCGATGGGTGGCAGCCCTCGTGGCTCCCCGGCTTCCCCATCGCTGGGTGTTAGGAGACCTGAACTCCTGCCAGTCTGGCGGGTGAGGGACGGAATCCTGTTGTGGCTTTGGCTTGTACTTCTCCGGGGCTGCACTGGGTCTCCTGCACTCACAGCCTTCCATGTCCCCGTGTGGACATGGTCTCACCACCATCTTCGTCCGTTTTTCTCTTTGGTGGTTGCCTGTGTGGTTTTAGTCCCATCTTCTTGTTTTGTGACGGCTTTATTGAGCTACGGCTCCTACACCAACAAGCTACCCTCCGTAGTGGATCATTCGCTGGTTTTTAGCCTGCTCACGTAGCCATGCACCCATCATCACAATTCTCAATATTTGCCATGGACCCCAGAAGAAGCCCCCACACCGGAGCCATCATGCAGTCCCCTCGTCCCCCCGGTGTTCTCCCTCAGAGATCCAACTTCCTAAATTCGTCCATTCAGAACCTTTCATATGAATTGGATCCTGCTCTCGTGTCTTTGGTGTCTGGCTTCCTTCAGCGAGCACCGTGTCTGCTACATCCATGCAATCCACGTGGGGCGGCGCTTCATGGACCTGTCGTGGTGGCGACACACGCACGACACAGAAAGTGTGAGTCCGGCGCCCCTCCCAGCCCGACTCTGCCTTCTGCTGCGATGAAGCCGCCTACCCTGCATACCTAACATGAGTGCAGTCGGATCTGTTCGTCCGTGCCTGGCTCACCCCACTCAGCAGGAAAGAGGGCTTCTCCCATACTCCGCTGAAGTCGGAATTTTCCGTGGCTGAATAAAACATGTGCCACCTCGGGCTTCTCCTTCTGTCTGGGATGGACATGTGGGCTCTCTCCACCCTCCGGCTCCTGCGCATAACACTGACGTGGGCACACCGCTCTCAACTGGAGTGCCTCCTGTCCCTTCCTATGGGTATATAAGAACCGCTGGTCAGGTACTGACTGTGTGGCTTGCTGAGGCCCCGTCATACTGTTTCCTGATTTCGATACAATTAGCACTTGTCTTCTGTAGCTTTTATGAGTTGCACCCAACATCTTCCCCCAACATGTGTCTGTTTCTATCTTTATTGTAGAGAGATTATTATTATTATTATTCTATTATTATTATTATTCTATCTTTATTGTAGAGAGACTCAAGGTCAATTTTAGTAGTCTTGCCTTTGTGAGTTTTGTTTGCTGTATCTTGCTTACAATGCTTTTCCAACCCGATGTCGGAAAACATTCTCCTGTAGTTCCACTTTCCCATGTCCGTCTGCGTCTGTCCAGATGGCCATCTCGCCATGTCGTGCGGGAAGAATCTAATTTAACGTCTTGCCCGTGTGGACAAGTAAGTGTCCCCCACATTCCCGCCGATGGGTTGTTCCACTGACTTCCCAGGGGGTCAATTTCTGGGCCTCTTGTTGGGTCCCGCCGACCCATTCTCTAGTCTCAGCCCACACTGCACTATCTTAATTACCAAGAGTTTTCAGGCTTCATAGTCACAGAGAAGACCCCACTTTATACTCATTTTCTTTTTTTTAAGAATTTATTTATTTATTTGAAGGTCAGAGTTACACAAGAGAGAAGGAGAGGCAGAGAGAGAGAGAGAGGTCTTCCATCCACCGGTACACTCCCCAGTTGGCCACAATGGCTGGAGCTGCGCTGATCCAAAGCCAGGAGCCAGGAGAATCTCCCATGTCTCCCACGCGGATGCAGGGCCTCATGGACTTGGGCCATCTTCTACTGCTTTCCCAGGCCATAGCAGAGAGTTGGATCGGAAGTGGAGCAGCCGGGTCTCAAACTGGCGCCCATATGGGATGCTGGTGCTTCAGGCCAGGGCGTTAACCTGCTGCACCACAGCGCCGGCCCCTATATTCATTTTCCTTATGGTTTTCTCATCTCTGTTGCATCCTCTTTTTCATGTGAGGTCAGAGGTTATCTCTGCAAGTTCCATGAAATGCGTTGCATTTGTAGGTCAAGTTCTCGGAATTGTTTGTGACATTGTGCCTTCCTGTCCATGGCACAAGTTTCTGGCTCCAACTGCCTCATTATGAGACAGGGACCTCCGGGAGGTTTCCCAGCAGCCCAGGGAAGCAGCAGAAGGCCTGAGCCCGGAGCACTCACTGTCTCGCTCCTTCCACTGGCTCCGCCCCGCGGTGGAGCCCCGCCTTCTGATATCTTTCCATGGCAGCCTAGGCGCCGTCACTGATGCATTTTTGAGGGTTGTGGGCACAGTTCCTACTCCTAGGAGCCAGCACAGGAGGACCCACCCCTGGAGAACTAACGGGAGCTCTGAGCCCCTGCGTGTGGCCATGAAGAGAGCTGGGGCAGCAGCTGGAGGAAAGAGAAAGGCATGCTGGGAGTACAAGGGCCAGGGTGCTGGGTCAGACGCTGTGAGGGGAGTGCTGTGCTGATTCATGCTAACCAACCCACAGGAAACCACAGCGCAGGAGCCAGGATGCCAACGTATCAACTAACTGATTGCTCAAACGAAGTATGGTGGCCAAGTCAACAGGCACCTGCCTCCTCTGGCCCCACGCGGGCCCCACGCGGGCCCCACGTGGGCCAGTTACACAGGGAGCCAAGGTCTAATCAGAGCTTCACACAGTGACCTCAGAGGGGAACAGGGAGAATGGTTCGCATGGGAGTAGGCCCCGAGGTCAGTGCACTCGCGTCTCCAACAGGGCCGCCCATAGCTGGAGGGGGCGGCCCCCGCAGAGGGTGCAGGCACTCCCGCCCGCCCCACACAGCCTGTTCTGGAGGTCATGCTCTGGCTTGCTCACCACCACCGTGCACCAGGCTGTGTGCTCAGAAGACAGCCGGGGTCTGTTGCTCCTCTAAGTTAATTCTAACTTAACTCTTGGGATGAGAAGTTTCCAGTTTCTTGGGGACAGGAGGTCCATCTGGCCAGCGAGGAAGCTGAAGCCCAGAGGGGCCGAGGGGTGGGAGTCTGGTGCAGCAGAGCCAGCTGCTGCTTGGGCCGCCCACGTCCCACACTGGAGCAGCTTCTAGTTCCCGCTTCTCCACTTCCTGTCCAGGCTTCTGCTACTGCACAGCCTTGGAGGCTGCTCGTGGTGGCTCAAGAACTTGTGCAACCTGCGTGGAGAGACCCAGATGGGGTTCGGGGCTCCTGGCTTCTGTCCGGTGCAGCCCTGGCCATTGTGGCCATTTGGGGAGTACACTAGCCGATGGAATGTCTCTCTCTCTCTCTCTCTCTCTCTCTCTCTCTCTCTCTCTCCCTGCGTACATCAGCCTCTGAGCTTCAGCAATCTGCAGGTGCAGAGCCTGCCTTCGCGCCCCACAGAACCTGGTGCAGCACGTGCCCACATAGGCCCTCCTACAAGCTCTGCCCCTCCCCCCAGTGGGCCCAGACAGGCAGAGTCGCAGCCCACGGAACTGCACTGCCCTCTTCATGTGGACTCACCATTTGCTCCATTTGCTGGTTCCCTCTCCAGATGGCCACACAGCCAGGGCTGGGCCAGGCCAAAGCCAGGAATCAGGAAGTCCGCCTGGTCTCCACATGGATGGCAGGGGCCCAAGCACATGGACCACCATCTACTGCCTTCCCAGCTACATCAGCAGGAAGCTGGCTGGGAAGTGGAGCAGCCTGGCCTTGAACCTGCACTTCAGTGTGGAATGACAGTGTCACCAGTGGTGGCTTAACCCACGGCAACACAATGCCAGCCCCACCTTCTTCTCTTTGTCCCACTTGCCTCTGGGCCTCTCTGTCCCTCTCTGCCCTCCCCACTGGGACACTCCCTCATCCTGGAAGGGCTCCCCGCCATCTTTGGGTGGTGGTTACCTTACATCTGCTACGTCACCAAAGGCCGAGGTGAGTCCTACCCATGCACCCCAGATGTGGGCCCCTTGCCCTGACTGTGGCCACCCCCCCCATCCCACATGTGGCATCTGCTTGCTAACAGGGCCTCTGCCTCTCCCCATGGCACTGAGATGCCCTCCCTGCCTCCTCTGACCTTGGAGCAGAAAGAAAATCCCATATGGCCACACACCGAGCAGGTTTGTATCGGGTGTCCGTGGGGCAGGTGCAGCGAGCTGAGCCTTGGAACAAATCAGGCCACAAGAATGTGGCCCCAGCTCTGCCACCAGCCAACAGGGTGGCCTTGAGCCTGCCAGCTCCACCTCGCTTCGCTCAAGTTCCCCGTCTGTGAAATCAGAGAGGCCTGGGGTTGGGTGATCTCCGAGCTCCCATGATTCCCTGTGCATGCATGTGTGCGAGCACCGTAGGAACGTGGTGTAACACAAGTAGTAAATTTGGTGAAGCCACACACAGAGACCACACTGTGATGAGACGCACATGCGCTCACGACCACTACAGCAGGCAGTCCGGTGACACCGAGGACCCGGCAGGCACCCGATGCGGCTCGTGAGAGGTGGCCCTCCAGCATCCCCAGCACAGCCCATGGCCTCACGGGGCTCTTGCACCAACGTGGACAAGTGAGCACACAGAACCTTCTGGAACCCAGCGTTTCTAAGCACTTCTCCCGCAGAGGGGCTCCTACGCAGTCCGCAGGGGGGGTTGGCGGAGGAAGTGTGGGGGCCTCTCACCTCACCTCCAGGCTCAGGCACGCCCCGTGCAGCCCCCGCAGGAGACGAGGCCCGCGGGAGCTCTCTCCCCGCACCTCCAGCAAAGCCACTTCCTTGTCCTCGAGCTCGTCTCGGGATCCTACCTCCCCGCCCTTCTCGACTTTCATTTCTCGTACCTAGTCTCGAGCCACATCCGCTGCGCTACAAACAGCTCCCACTTCCTGCAGCCGGGCACCTCGGAGCACTTCCCTCCCCGGCTGTGCACGCAGCCCTCTGGGGGAGGTTTCTAAACCGTGCTGATGCCCTAATGGGGAAACTGGCGCGTTGGCAGTTCTCCATACAGCACGCTGGGGGCCAGGTGCCGGGAGGCCTGCCCCACCCCGCTCCAGTTTGGCACCCACACACCCGCTGGTTCCCACCTGTGAGTGACAGAAGGCTCCCCATGCAAGCTGCGGACACGGGCCCGTTTCCCCGCGTTGCCGGGAGGAGGGCTGTGGTCGCATGCCATCCCCAGGCCCCACCACCACCTGCCGTCTGGAGTCCTGAACCTGCAGGCCTCAGACCAACAAGCAAAGAGGACTCCGTCCACAGGTGGGGCTTAGATTCTGCGGCCACGCAAGCCCGGAATCGCAGGAGAGAGGAAGCTGGGCCCTGCCTGTCCTGATGCAGTTACAAAGCCTTGAGAATGGGACTGGCGTTATAAGATTGTTATTTTTATAATAATCGTCACTGCGTATGGAGCACGTGCTTGGGGACCGTGCTAGCCAGGCACTGACCCTTACCCTGCAACTAGGACTCCTGACTCCCCTTCCACAGCTGTGGAGCCTGAGATGGGGGGCGGGGGGTAATGGCTTCCTCTTCCAGTCCTGGTAGAATCAAGACTGGGGTCCACCCCCACCCCTGCCTCCCGCAGCCACACCCTCTGCCGAGTCTGTCCTTTGGAGCTCCAGAAGGAGTCCAGCAAGTCCCCAGGTGATGTCCAGTGCAGCAAAGGAGGATGACCTGGGACGCCTCTGAGTCTGTGCCCTGAGACAGCGCTGCTATAGGTTCACAGCTGCATCGAAACCCTCAGGTAGAACAGCACAGACCAGCAGCCAGGGAAAGGGGTCTCAGGCCCAGGCTGGCACCTGGCTGTCTGCAGCGGGCTCCCCACCCACGTCCCAAAACCTAGGCTCCGTGAGCAGTGAAGCACCGTGGTGGTCTTGGCCCCTCCCCAGGCAGCTGGACACCCCCGAGGCATTCCAGGATCCTGAGATCTGGTCAGATGGGCCTGGCTTTCGACCCTTCAGAATCTGCGGGTCATCAAGCAATACAGCCAAGTACAGGTCCATTCGTGGCGGTTCTGCGCCACCACGGCCAAGTCCCCTGCCCATAGCGGTTCTGCAGTACCACTGCCATAGTCCCCCGCCCCGGACGGGCGTGCTTCCCAAAGCCCAGCGCCACTTGGTTGAATGCCTGCATCTGGCCCTGGCAGTGCCCAGGTGAGTGCTCCTGGACCTCTCACCCCAGCAGCTGATGCCAGGGGAGGGGATGCAGCAAATCGATGAAAGCCCCCTGGAGGTGGGCACCCAGAGGGGGCCACACAAGCAGCGGAGGGTGCCCCGCTGTGGACCAGTCCTCTGGGAGAGCGGCTTCCAGGCCACAGCCCCTGCCTGCAAAGGCACCTGCTCTGATGGGCAGCAGCTTTGTGGTCCTGAAGAGGGCACTGGATGTCTCTGGACCTGCGTTTGCGACACTCCACCCAGGAACATTCCAGAGGAAGGGAAGGACGTGATGCGGACAGAGCCATTGGCTCACAGTGGACAGCTGGCATTCCCGTCACCTTGGTGAGAACCCAAAATGGAGCAATCTACAGAAAGCCCTGAACCAGATTCCCAGGGCCTCTGGGAACTCCTACCGCCCACAGCAGTGAGCGAGCCCAAAAGGCCAAGGGCAGACCAGAGCAGCACCCCTGCCTGAGAAGAGTGGTGGGATGTGGGGGCCCCGAAGAACTGCCCAAGCCCCCGGTGCACATCCTAGGGGAATTTTCCATGCCAAGCCTCCCCCCCCCACTCCCCACCCCCGCTCCCTAAATCCAGGACTCCCAGGAGCCACCTGGGTGCAGAGAAATGGCAGCAAGGCAGCCCCTCCCTTCGGGTGATTGACAGTCTCCATGGCAACCGTTGCAGTCCTGCTCACCTGAAATCCCCCCCCCCCCCCCCGCCCCAGACCCAACCAGTCTGGAGGGCAGCGACCAGGCACTGGGCCCTCTGGATCCCTGAACGAAATTCTCCAGAACTGGCTCCGGCCGCTGGGGGTGGGTACTTGGCTCCTGAAACCAGGTGCCGAGATGACAAACACTTCCCCTTAACGGTCGGGGCTTTTATCAACCAGGGAATCACAGGCCCATGTGCGCTGGAACCACCAGACACCCTGAAACCGGAGAGCGGGCTGGCCGTAGACCTGCGGGCCCCAGGAAGTGGCTCGCACGCAGCTCCACAAGCAGCCATTGCTTGTGACAGGGACACGGTAGCACCACCTGAGGAAGCAGCCACTTCTCTCAGGGCTTTCAAAACCCTACTTCCCCAAAAGTCGCCCAGCAACCGTGGGCGCAACGTCCTCTGGTCACCCACGAGCTGCCGGTGCTGTGCGGAGAAAGGTGGTTCCCAGCGCCCTGAGGCAAGAAAGCCAACGGGGAAAGTCGTGGCTGCGTCTGGGGTGGGGGCGGGAGCCATTCTTCCCCAGCCTGCACAGCTCTGTGCCAGGCAGGCGGCAGTGACAAAGAGAAGCCACACGACGCCCTCTCCACACAGCTCCAAGGGCAAGTTCTCCGGGTTTGCAGCCACAGTTGGCAGCCCCTTGGGAAACAGGACTAACCTTTTGCAAGGTGAAAAGTCTGGCTGCAGGATTTGAGAACTACAGGAGACAAGGCTCGAAATGTAACCCAAAGAACTCCACCAACAAATGAATCCGTGGCTTCCAACACGGTAGGAGCCACCTGCTTTGCATCCACGCACCCACCACGGGAGCCACCGACGAGCAACTCAGACCTGCGCGCGTGGGCAGCGCCCCTGGGAGAGACAGGCACACCAGTGACAGCGCCCTGGCGGGCCGTGCCCCAGAGGTGGGAGCCACGCAAGCAGGGGACTGATTCCTCCACTTGGGGGTTCAACGACGGTGGAGCTGGGTCCAGAAAGGATGCCCTGGGAGCCCAGAAATGGGAGCTGTCCCCAGCCGCACCGCGGGTCTGAGGTCCCATGGGCCTGTCTGCCACCTCGCTCTGCAGACCAGGGCAAGGGTCAGTGAGGATCAAACCATTCCGAGTGCCCTGGGCTCCAGTAGCATGACTTTCGGTGCAAATCCACAAGATGCCATGTGGTTCTGTTTGTGCCACGAAGCGACATCCCCTGCTGTTGCAGGATAGAAAGCGTCCGTTTTCTTAAAGACCTCGATGCGTGTCTGCATTTTGATCGATTAAGCAGTATTGAGCAGGACACCTCTCACGTGCAGTATCCTGTTGAGGTCTACAAACAAATCTTACAAAGTGCACCCGAGCAGGAGCTCGGCTTCTTGGGCCGGCGTCGCTCTCGGGTTTTCCCTCGCACCTCTGTTGGTTTGGCACTCGGCAGGAAGCGTGGGCCCGTCGAGCTTCTCTGGGCTTTGATGTCTTGAGTAAGGAGTCGGACTCGCAAGGGGACACGTTCTCCGTGGGATCCGGGGTTGCACCATGCCTGGAGACAGCCACGCAGCCGGTGCTGAGGCTTCCTGTGGACGGTGCCTCCACGGGGCACATTCGAGAGAGAAGGAGGCAAGGAGTGCCAGCCAGCAGCCAGCAATCCATCCGGGCGGCCCAGGCTCCCCCAACGGCCCAGCACAGCCAGCACCAAACTCCACACCAGGCTTGCAGCTGAGCCCCAGCGAGGGTCGGGACCCTCACTCTGAGGGTCTCCATGGCAACACTGGGCTCCCGGCCCCCCCGAGGCCCCATCCTGTGTGTGTTAGGGCTCGGCACTCTTTTCGTCAAGGGGACAGGGCGGGAAGAATGCCAAGATTACTGGTACGTTCAGTGATTGAGAAATGTTTGCCATTTAAAGCCATTTCACTTCCTGCCTAATACCACAAAGAAGCGTTTTAATTAGGTCAGCCTCTGCCTGCCTCAAAGCCGCTGCGTGTCTGGCTCCTTTTGCCCGTTTTCCATTCTCCCAACTCGACATGACGAGGAAACATTGGCTCTCTGTTGTCTGAAACCACTGTATCTGAAGTCAGTCCACGTCGGGGCATCCAGAGGCAGGCAGGGCAGGGCTGGAGCAGGTGGGCACGGCCCAGGGGGGCAGGGACAGCACCACAGCCACCTTCCCGGGGCAGGTGCGCTGGCTTAGTCGGCCCTGGTCCTGACAAACCAGTTCTCCCAGCTACAGCCAGAAAGGGAAACATCACAAGATGCCCAGTAGGGGACCCCAAGTAGGGACAACTCGAACTGTGGGAGTCGGATGGCCGGGATGCAGAATGGGCACCGCCCTGGCCAAGTCCTACCTTTGCCATGAAGACGCGAGCCCCCGTAGGACTCTCAGGGGACGCAGCCTGCAACAGCCACAGCCACGGCTTCCTAGGCGTCCCGTGTGCCACTTCCTCTGCATTCTGTGTGCACCTGCTGCTTTTTTTTTTTTTTTTTTTTCTGACAGGCAGAGTGGACAGTGAGAGAGAGACAGAGAGAAAGGTCTTCCTTTACCATTGGTTTACCCTCCAATGGCTGCTGCAGCCGGCACACCGCGCTGATCCAAAGGCAGGAGCCAGGTGCTTCTCCTGGTCTCCCATGGGGTGCAGGGCCCAAGGACTTGGGCCATCCTCCTCTGCACTCCCAGGCCATAGGCACCTGCTGCTTTAATCTGCTCGGCACCCTGCCCAAGATGGGCGGCGGCCTCTCTACAGGTCAGGAGACAGAGGCATGAAGAGGCTAAGACACTCAGCCCAGGGCAGCTGCCAACATAGCCACGCCCCAGGGTGAGAGAGCGAGCCCCTGCTCTGCAACACTGCCCACCGCTCCAGGACTTCTGGTCTCCCCTCCCACACCCGTGTTTAAGAACGGCATGCTCCCAGCAGTGTGGTCGTGTTTGTCACATCTTAAGGATTTATTAAGGGCAGACATTTCCAAAGGCAGCAGACAGACCGGCATCTGTGCCTCAGATCCGTGTCCTCTAGACCATGCTGGCTGGTCGCCTGTGGCCACTTGTGACTTGTCCACCCTGGGGTGCAGAAAGTACACAACACACACCAGACTTGACGAACTCAGTGCAGACAAAGAGTAGGAAAGACGTTATCGATAGTTTCTCCAGAGATGGCATGTTGAATGATATTGTCACATGCATGGGTGGATAAAGTTGCTACCAGATGGAGGCTACTTGGGGTCCACAGCTGCTTCCCCTAAACCGTGCTGCCCCGGAGACACCTGTCTGGCCAGGGCACCCCCCGAGCAGCTGTCACTTGGACATCAGCAGGCAAAGCCAGGCAAGGAAGCCCTCGGGGAGCCACAGCGTCTCCCAGAGGCAGCACCCTGGGTGCAGCCGCCAAGTGCTGATGGGGCCCAAAGGTCAAGCCCCCTCCTGGGGGACCCCTCCCACACCCACCAGCCTCAGGACAGCCCAGGGAAGTGACAGGCGTGGGGCGTGGTGGGCCATGGGACAAGTGTGGGCAGCATGAGGGTGGCTCTGGTTTTCCCTTTGCCGGGGCTGCATCTGTAGCTGAAGTTTCTCCAGAAGCCAAACCTCCACCCTCGCACTCCCAGGAGAGGTCCCAAGTCCCACCTGCCTTGTGTCCGTGCACCTCTGCCCCCAGCCCAGCTCTCTGCAGACGGTGCTCCGCCCCCACACTGCTTCCTGCTGGGAGAACCCACGTCAGACCCCGGCAGCCACGGGCCCAGCCACAGGTGCTTCCCTGGCCCAGGCCAACCCGGGCCATCTTCCTCCTCCCTCCCCTGCCCCTTGGGTAGCAGGGGGGGTGCACCCCCCAGTCCCGGCTACAAGAGCAAAGCTTAGGGGCCAGTGTCTGGAAGACTGTGCTTTCTGGATAAAAGGGGAAGACCAGAGCTCAAAATGTGTCCCTCCCCTGGCCCACCACCTCGGTCCTGCCTCACATTGCAGCCGGGGCTGTCAGAGCCACGCAGCAAACACACAGAGCACCGAGAAGATTCCAGAAGGTAAGCACAGATGTGCTGGGGCCTGTGCACCTCCTGCCGTCTTTGCGTTCTGTGCAGAAAAGCCAACCCTGCAGTCCTGAGAACCCTGGCCTCCGACCGCCGAGTGCCTTCCTTGCAGCCTTGGCCAGTCCCTGAAGACACACAGCCAACCAGACAAGGGAGCATCGCATGTCCGAGAGCACGGGCTACCCCGAAGGAGCCACCCCAGCCACATCCCTCTGCCTAATGGCATTTTCCTCACCGTTCCCGGGGAGCCCTGTGTGGCCTTCCCCTGTGGCCGTCATCCATCCATTCGAGAGGCGGGCAGTTGAGGGCTCAGGGAGACAGCTCTTGTTGAGGACCAGGGGCCACGTGCTGAGCTTCCGTGTAAAGTACAGGTGCACGCAGACCTTCGCTTCACCAACAGGACGTGCGAGACGTTTCCACTTCCCAGTTGTAAGAAATCCGAGAGGGCCAGGCGTTTGGTGCAGTGAACACACTGCTCGGGAACCCACATCCCTGCTGGAGCGCCCGGGTTCCAGTCTGCATTCCCAACTCCAGCTTCCTATTGCTGCGCCCTGGGAGGCAGGGGTGTTTGCTAAGTGATTAGGTCCCCGCCACTCACCTGGGAGGCCTGGATTCATGTCCCAGCCACCTTTGGCTTGGCCCAGCCCATGGCAGGCATTCCAGGGGTGAAATGGAGGACATGACTCCTCTCTCTCTCTCTCTGACTTTCAGATACATTAAATAAATAGCTTGTTTTTTAAATACAGAGGCTAATTTATTGCTATAAAAATTAAAATTGAAGATAGGGTCACTTTCTGTCCTCAGAAGCTTAAAAACAAGTGTTCGTTGTTTAAAAAAATAAAAGAGTAATACTAGCTCCTTCCTCTTCCACCCACCGCTCACGCGGAGGCAAGTCCTTCTCACCTGCCCCACGCCAAGCCCAGCTCTGCTCAGGGAGCGAGAGCCACAGGCTGGGAGGGCCAGGCCCCTCCCCAGCCCCAGGAAGTGAGTTCTCATCGCTGCCCCAGGTGAGTCCCTTCCCCGGGACAGGCCTGGTGAGCGCAGCCCAGGAGGCAGACTTCTGGCTGGGCTCCTGAGACAGGAAGGCCGCTGGAGCCCCGTGACAGCACCGTCTGCCCTCGGCAAAGGAGCGGAGGAGGCAGCGTGGGCTCCACGGGCCTGAGCCAGCAGCTGCTCAGCACGGAGGTGCCAGAGTCCAGTGCAGGCCCAAGGGGCTGGGACAAGGGCGCAAGGGCTGGGGGAGCTCTGTTCCTGGAAGCTCTGCAGAGACCCAGGCCCAGCCGACATCGTTTTCAGCACACAGCTTGCAAGGTCTCCCTGGGGGGTTTGGGGAGAGGAAGCCAGGCCTGCCTCCCTTTACAGCATCCCCTGGAAGTGCTACTCCATGACCCGGAAACAGGTGCACTACTGTAGGATGAGCACACGGCACGCCCCTCTACTGACACCTGGGATCCCACGGCTCCATCCAAACCAAGCTCATGCGTGGCTTCTGCAGGATCATGCCCGGAGACGCCAGGGCCAGGCGTACAAATGGCACTCACGTTTCATCAGTGAGACCTGGCCACGTGGACACAGCTGGCTGCAAGGGAGGCTGGGAGGCATGGCCTGGCTGTGTGTCCAGAAAGAAGGGGGATCAGCCTTGGTGCAAAATGCACCCGTGTTCGCCACTATTAAAGACAGCAACACCAAGATGGAGTCAAGTGCAGGGTCCTCTGGGCACGGCCCTGGAGGGGGAGCTGCATGCTGTGTGGGAGGCGTCGTGATCTCCTCCTTTCCCGACACCTGCCTCTCCCCACCCCTGGGGCCAACAGCCCAGGCCACCTGCCTTCCCATGGGCACTTTATTCTGTGCCACCTCCCTCACAGCTCCTTGGGGTCAGACGCCCCCCACATCCCATGCCTGAGTGCACATGGGCTCTTGGACTGGCCAACCCTCTCACTGAATCAAATCCATTCTACGCATCACGAGCAACCATTTCGCAGTGAGAAAGAAAGCACACAGACTTGGAGTTTGACGTGGCTCTGACACAGGTCAACTCTGTGTCTCCTGGAAGTACACACTGAAGACCCCAGACAGTGGCACTGTCATGGCATGATCCACGGTACTCAAAGTGCATGCAGTAACTGCGGGAATCAAGAAATCTGGCACCTTGTGGACCAAGCTCATTTGTGTGTTTTCAAGCAATTTGCACTTGGCCTCACGTTGCATTGTTCTTGCCTGCATTGCCCTCTGGCACCATTGTGGGACTGTCTGCAGTGGCGCACCCTCCTGTAGCCCCCAGGTCACCTGACATGGGTCAGCCGTGGTCTCCCAAGGGGGTGCAGCCAGGGACACACCTGGCAGCTCACAAGTACTTAAGAGTCCAGAAGGAGGAAGCCAGGGTGGCGGAGGGTGGTGGGCGAGCCAGGCTGAGGTTCCAGATAAATCAACACTGTGACTACACGATCACCTGTTTTGTTCATTATGTCATGGTGATGGTGATGGTGACAGTGATGGTGATGATGGTGGTGGTGGTGATAGTGGTGATGATGAGTGATGATGGTGATGGTGATGATGGTGATGGTGATGATGGTGATGGTGATGATAATGGTGATGATGGTGGTGATGATGGTGGTGATGGTGGTGATGATGGTGATAGTGATGGTGATGGTGATGATGGTGATGGTGATGATGGTGGTGGTGATGATAGTGGTGATGATGAGTGATGATGGTGGTGATGGTGATGGTGATGGTGGTGATGATGGTGACAGTGATGGTGATGGTGATGGTGATGGTGATAGTGATGGTGGTGATGATGGTGATGATGGTGGTGATGGTGGTGATGATGGTGTTGATGGTGATGGTGATGATTATGATGATGGTGACAGTGATGGTGATGGTGATGGTGATAGTGATGGTGGTGATGATGATGGTGATGATGGTGGTGGTGATGATGGTGATGGTGAGGATGATGGTGATGATGGCGGTGATAATGATGGTGGAAATGATGGTGGTGATGATGATGGTGGTGATGATGGTGATGGTGATGATGGTGATGGTGATGATGGTGACAGTGACGGTGATGGTGATGGTGATAGTGATGGTGGTGGTTATGATGGTGGTGATGATGGTGATGGTGATGATGGTGATGATGGTGACAGTGACGGTGATGGTGATAGTGATGGTGGTGATGATGGTGGTGGTGATGATGGTGATGGTGAGGATGATGGTGAGGATGGTGGTGATGATGATGATGATGGTGATGATGATGGCGGTGATGGTGATGATGGTGATGGTGGTGATGATGATGATGGTGATGGTGATGGCGGTGGTGGTGATGGTGATGATGGTGATGGTGATGGTAAGGATGATGGTGATGATGGTGATGGTGGTGATGGTAAGGATGATGGTGATGATGGTGATGGTGGTGATGATGGTGATGGTGATGATGGCAGTGATGGTGATGGTAAGGATGATGGTGATGGTGGTGATGATGATGATGGTGATGATGATGATGGCGGTGATGGTGATGATGGTGATGATGGTGATGATGATGATGGTGATGATGATGGTGGTGATGATGATGGTGGTGATGATGGTGATGATGGTGATGGTGATGATGGTGGTGATGGTGAGGATGATGGTGATGATGGTGGTGATGATGATGGTGATGATGATGGCGGTGATGGTGATGATGGTGATGATGGTGGTGATGGTGATGGTAAGGATGATGGTGATGGTGGTGATGATGGTGATGTGATGATGGTGGTGATGGTGATGATGGTGATGATGGTGATGTGATGGTGATGGTAAGGATGATGGTGATGATGGTGATGGTGGTGATGATGGTGATGTGATGATGGCGGTGATGGTGATGGTGATGGTAAGGATGATGGTGATGATGGTGATGGTGGTGATGATGATGATGGTGATGATGGTGGTGGTGATGGTGGTGGTGATGATGATGACAACACCCTCTTCCTGAGCTTGGCATTCCCTCATTGAAGGCACTGACTTTGTATTTGCAGCTGTCTGATAACATTTGCACCCAGTGAGAGCACCAAGACACAGTGCCAGTGAAGGAGGCCCTGGTGCCACCATGCAGCCACGAGGAGAGGCGTCTACAGGGCTCTAAGGTTTGCCCAGCAGCCCTCTTCCCCCGCATGTGCCATAGAGAGATGACAGCCACACTAATCCTGTCCACTGCGGTGCCTGGCATGTCCAGTAAGTTATTAGGGACTGTTGATAAATTAATCCAAAGCTTTCATAAGTGAGATGAAAATGATCTTAGGTTGGTTTAAACTCACCAGTAGTGGGGCATTGAACATGCATCAGCACAACGCTAAGCTGTTCTCACTTGCTCAACCCTGCGAATACTGTTATCGTACCCACTGTGCAGACAAGACAATGACAGATCTTAGATGGGGATGGAACAGCCCAGGTCAGTGACATGTCCATGGCAGGTCTGGGCTGCTGCACAGGCTCCGCTGAATGCAGAACCCCTGCTCCGCTCTGCTACTGTCCAGCACCCCCCAGGACACCCAACATGCACCAGCAGGAGGCAGCAGCCACAGGTGCTGTTGGCGCGCAGGTGTGGGAGCAGCGGTCCCTGGGCTCGGAGCTGGCATGGGTCTCATCTCTGCTCCCTGGCAAAATCTGCAGCCCGGAGTGGGAGACCCCACCCAAAGGTCCCACAGGGAGATCTGGGGCATCACTTCCTGCATTTGCCATGGCGGGATTTTCTCCGTGAGCTTCCAGTTACTTCTGTCGCTTGAATCATTTTAAAGTATTGGGGGGGACTGGAATGGTGGTACGTGGGTTGCACCAGTAACACCTTCCTTTGTTCTTAACTACTCTCCAGTGTGGTTCTAAAGGCTCTAAGACGTTCTGTTGTGATGGGAGTTTGGCCTGGTGGCTCAGAGCCTGGTTAAGATGCCCATGTCCCGTACTGCAGTGCCTGGGTTAGGTGACCGGCTCGGGCTCCTGGCCACAGCTTTCTGTTAATTTGCACCCTTGGAGGCAGCAGGTAGTGGCTCAGTCAACTGGGTCTCTGCCACCCACGTGGGTGACTTGGATTGAGTTCCTGGCTCCCAGCTTCAGCGCAGTCCAGTCCTAGCCATTGTGGGAATTGGAGTTTGGGAAGTGAACCAGCAAATGGGAGCATTCTCTCTCTCTCTCTCTCTCTCTCTCTCTCTCTCTCTCTCTCTCCCCCACTCTCTCCTTCTCTCTCTCGCCCTTCAATGCTTAAAAGAAAAAAACTGCTTTAAGACTTACTTATTTTTTCCCTCTCTGTTGGACGTGAGCAGGTGGTGATTTCCAATTTCACACGTGTAGCAGTGAGACAAATCTCACAATAGAAATGCTGGCAGTGGCTCATTCTGAACCTGTCTGATTATTTCCTAAGCATACATTCCTAGGAGCTAAAATGCTTCGTAAAAGGCTGCGAGCATGTTTAAGGCCCTTGATCATTGCCAAATGGCTCTCGGGGAAGGCATTACTGAGCAGTGCTATCATTGTCAGTTGCTTAATGAGCTTGGGTTGGGTTTTAGACACTCGGCAGGGATTTTCAGTGGGGGAATCTCAGCTGCCACAGCCTCCCCCAAACCTGTACACCAGTGCCCGTCCACACCTTGGGTTCACAAGGGACCTTTGTCCTACAGTGAGGGTGGGGGAGTCCTGAGGGGGTGTCCAGGGGACAAGGAGGCCTGGATGGCATCTCTTGCTCAGCTTTCCTGGGGGAAAGAGCAGCAGAATGGCTTGGGAGACACACAGGGGCTCTGCACAGCAGTCGGGGGTCCTTGGGGAGACTCTGCTCACCCTTTCTACAGGAAGCCCAGCAACCTCCAGCCCCCAAAAGGTTGAGTGTTTGGGGGACCCTGGAGGAAGCACCCCGCCATGGCCTGGGCTTCTCAGGGCAGGCAGGGACCCCACACAGAGCTTCTGCTGTGCTGGGCCGTTCGTGGGCAGCATCCTTGGATGACAGAGAGGGGACGGCGATGGCCTGGGTTAGGGGGAACTTGAGAGAATACCAGGATCACGCTGCCCCTCGGGTGACGTCTCTGAGCCACCCTGTGATGAGCCAGTAGACACTGCATTAGATGTCCAGGAGTTTTTGCCATAATTTCTGAATGTTCTTTGTGTTTTTTCATGGCGGGAATCCACAAAGCAATTTATTCTCACTCTAGAAAGCCGAATGGTGGGTGTGGACTGTGGCTTCCCTAACTCCCTTAACCTACAAGGAGCTCGCTAGCGGATCCCAACCTCAGACCCACGGCTCGTGGCTGGAGACCCAGCAGCATCCCTGTCACGCACCCGAGCATCTATCAGCTCACGCTGGGCTGTCAGGGCCGCCTGATGCAGTAGCTACGGAAACGGTGTGAGCACCAGGCTAAGCCACACAGAGGGAGCACAGGGTGGACGAAATTAAGAACAGAGCTTTAATATACGCACCCCTAAACAATACGATTGCTTATCAAAGAAAGCTTTTTGCATTGTTAACACAAATTAGCAAATGGAAATGCATTTTGGCTCCATAAATGTATCGAAAGTTCACAAAACCACAATAGATCATCTGATCAATATTTTGATTTACGAAGATCAGAATTCAAGGCAAAAGGTGTTTCTTTAAAACTCAAAGCTTAGAAAGACACATTCTTTTTTTATAACATTTCTAGATTTTATTTATTTATTTGAGAAGCACTTACAGAGAGAGAGAGGCAGAGAAAGAGGTCTTCCATCACTGGTTCATTCCCCAGATGGCTGCAACAACCAGAGTTGGGCCAATCTAAAGCCAGGAGCCAGGAGCTTCTTCCGGGTCTCCCACGTGGGTACAGGGGCCCAAGCACTTGGGCCATCCTCCACTGCTTTCCCAGACCATAGCAAAGAGCTGGATCAGAAGAGGAGCAGCCGGGACACAAACCAGCACCCATATGGGATGCCGGCACTGCAGGTGGAGGCTCTGCCCACTGTGCCACAGTGCCAGCCCCGAAAGACTGAAGTCAAAATGACCCAGCTCGCCTGTCATCTAAATGATGAACACCAGCCAACCGCTACCTAGGGTTCCACAGTCACTCATCTAACAACAGTCACAAAAGCTGCTGGTTACCAAATACTCATTACTTGAATACCTTTGTGTATTTAATGCTTAGCCCCTGTGATATGGGCAACATCCTGACCGTGCAGGGCATGTTGTCTATTGCAGGAAGAACACTAAGCATGAGCCTTATCCTCTTTTTTTTTAAGATGTATTTATTTGAAAGTCAGAGTTTCACAGAGAGAGGAGAGAGAAAGAGAGAGAGGGAGAGAGAGAGAGATCTTCAATCTGCTGGTTCACTCCTCAATTGGCCACAATGGCCAGAGCTACGCCAATCCAAAGAAAGAAGCCAGGAGCCAGGAGTTTCTTCCAGGTCTCCCATGCAAGTGCAGGGGCCCAAGGACTTGGGCCATCCTCCACTGCTTCTCCAGGCCATAGCAGAGAGCTGGAGCGGGAATGGAGTAGCCAGGTCCTGAACCGGTACCCACATGGGATGCCAGCACTTCAGGCCAGGGCGTTAACCCACTGCGCCACAGCGCCGGCCGCTGAGCCCTATCCTCTTAACAAATGCTTGAGTGTGCGTGCTATCGTTGCTAACAGCAGGTGCAGCGCTGTCCAGCAAAGCCTCTAAAGCTTCATTGCTGGACTGCACTGAAACATTACGCCCGTGGAGGGGCAGCTCCCCCACCTCCCTGCTCTCCGCCTGCTGGTGCCCAGCCGCCACGCCACTCCTTGATTCTGCGAAATTGAAATCTGATGGAATTTTAGATTCTGGGACCGGCTCACTTCCCTTTGCATGACGTCCTCCGGCTGGTCATATGGTGCACAAACTCTTTCTTGTCTAGGGTTGAATAGAATCCTCCGGTATGCATATGCCTGGCCTGATCCGTGCCCCCAAATGCATGCATACATCAAACCCTGGAAGTCTTGTGCCGATGGCATTCACAGAGTAGCGAGTTGCGCTGACTGGGGTGCTCAGAGGGAGGGTGTTTGGAAGTCACTGCAGTTAGGACATTGGGGGAGAGGGTGACTGAACACTGGCAGCTTTCTACGGAAAGGGAGAGACAGACACGCACTCCCCGCTCTGGGCCAACACAGGGCTCTGCCAGCCAGAAGCCAACGGCAGATGTGACGCCTTGCCCACACACCGCAGCTGTGAGCCAGCGGAAGCCTCTATCCTTTGTAAAGCAGCCTGGCTCGGTGTGGCTCCCAATGCCACATTCCTCGACACATCCCTCTGGCCATGGCCACTCATTCCGGCTGTTTCCACATCGTGGCTCTGTGCACACTGCTGTTAAGCCCATTTCACAGATGAGACATTGAGATTGGGCAAGTCAAGTAAACCACACGGACTCAGATACGGGGTAACTTGCTGAAGCCAGCCTTTTTGTGCCCAACTCCGGCGCACACGAGCCTGGCGGGCAGGAAGCATTTACAAGCAAGAGACAAAAGTTGGGGCACGCTCGCTCTCTTCTGGGGGCTTTCTGTACAGGGCCTGGAAGCCAGCAGCCCAGCTGGGAGGAGAGCAGGTACAGACCCCAGGCCTGTTCCGGCCGTTCCAAGGTCTCCCCCACCTGCCTGCCAACAAAGCCACCAGAGCCACCTCAAAGGCTGGCCTGGGGCCCCTGCCCTCAGGGATGCTGCTTCCACGGCCCGCCTGGGCCTGGGCTTCCGCGCTCTGTTCTGAAACCCCCCGGGAGGCTGTAACTGTTCACCGGGCAGCAGGCTGAACCCCGCCGGGGGCAGTTTCATTCCCCACAGAGAGGCTTTCCCTGTCCCTCTGTCAGTCTGGCATCAGTCAGCTCAAGCCCTGCCCTTGGGGGCTGCCAAGCCTGGGGGAGCCGAGTGGGCCCCTGGGCACCCCTCTCCTAGCAGAGGGGTCCTTGATGGCCCGGAGGTGACCAGAGAGGCTGCAGGCGGCGGTCGGGTGGATGCCGCTGCCTGGGGATAGGGTGGGAGTGGGCAGGGGGGACTGCCTGGAGGAGGGGCCGTTCCCACTGCAGCTGAGCGAGCAGGAGAAAAGGCAGCGGCGGAGGCCGGCCCCCTCCTCGCTGTTGTCACCAGGACGCTGGGCTGGGGCAGAGGGCGCTGGGTCCAGCAGCGGGGACTTGAACTCAATTACGCGGGCTCCCAGCCTCCGTTTTCCCTTCGGCTCCGAAGAACACAAACAGGATCTGGCTGAAAAATGGCTGGAGATTTTTCATCCTAATTGGGAAGCTCACCCAGAGAGGCCGCGGGAGCCCGGGTCATCCATCTCTCGGGCCGAGCGTGACAGCCCAGTCTTCGTGTCCCCAATCCCGGGGGCCCAGCACAGGTCACAGGGAGCACCCCCCCACCACCAGCACACACCAGGCCTCACCACGCACAAGGAGGAGACAGCGTCCAATCCGCTCCCCGAGGCCCAAAACAATCACCTGCATCTCAATTCCCTTTTCTAAGGGCAGGGCCTCCTCAGCACCAGTCAGCGGTGATGCGGGGACGACAGGAATTGAGAAATAGGTCAGCCTGCGGCACCGGGCGGGAGGCGGCCATGTGGTTTCAGCTAACTGGGTTGCTGGAAAGCCCCCATGCCCGCGGTTGGCCCTGAGTCACCGGCCCGCCTGCCGTGGGACCGCCGCCACCGGGCAGCATCCGTGGATAAAGCAGCAAAGGTGGGACAGAGCCAGGCACCGCGGTGACAACCGCCTCTGGCCGTTTGGTGGAGACGAGGCCCCGTGTGTGAGAGGCAGCGGGGCCGACACAGCCTCGGCCCCCGACAGACTCCGGGACCTTCTGACCGCCCTGCCAGAAACAGGCAGAGGCCCCGCAGGAGGCGAGAGAGGGGCCCAGGGACCCAGGGAGGGGCTGCAGGGAGGGAAGCCCAAGGGTCGTGCTGTCCCAGCTGAGCTGACGGTGTGGGGAAGGAGGGCCAGGTGGCGATGGAGGAGGGACCCCGGGGGAGGGGGCAGTGCGCCCAGGGACCTGTGGGCCCAGGGCTGCTGGCTTCCGCCTGGTCCAGCCTTGTCTTGTGGGCACTGGGGAGTGAACCATGGGTAGAAGATATCTCTATCTCTATCTATCTCTAGATAGAGAGGAGGAGGAAGGCCACGGGCCCTCGCTGAGCCCCTGTGCTGTCCCAGGGGGCAGCACCTCCCCCACAGGCACCTGGGACATTTTGGATGTTTTCCTGGTGCGGGGGCAGAGGCTGTTCAAGAAAGGGAGCAAGGAAGAGACGCTGCAGGCTCACACGGAGACGCCGGGGTCCTGGGGAAGTGGGGCTGAGGCGGGATTGGCTGGGGTCACTCCCACTCACCAAGGGGTGGGGGAGGGGAGAAGCCCAGGGAACCGAACGACTCTGGCTCGGCACCCCGCTGTGGCTGTCACCATTTGTCAGGTGGGGAAACCAAGTCCCGTGCAGTTTAGAGCACAGAGCTAGGAAGTCCAGTCTGAGGCCGTCTGCTCCCAGGGCCCCTGGCCTGGCCTGGCCTGGCCCGGACAGCCGGGCTATTTCCCAGGGGCCAGTGTGGGTCGTGAGGGGTACGTGGGCGCCAACCATGGGAAGGAGGAGCCAACGGGGAAGCTCTGAGCTGAGACCCCAGTGGGACATCCAGGACCGTGCTGCCCATGGAATTCTAGACTCCACTGTGGTATGTTCTAGAAATTTCTGTAACTCTGCACCATCCCGTATAGAAGCCACAAGCCACATGTGGCCAGTGAGCCTTGCAATACGGCTAAAACAATGGAGGGCCTGGATTTTAAGTGTTCTTTCATCTCAGTTAACTGTGATCTTGTTTGCTGTGTCTGGCAACTGGCTACCATGCCCGTCCGGGCAGATCCAGGTTTGCAGTCAGCCAGCGTGTCCTGCTCAGCAAGGCGCCAGGCCAGACGGCAGGTGCTGTGTCGCTGGGGTCTGGTGAGAAACAGACGCAGAGGGCCACGTGGGCTTTACATCGGTGCATGGACCCACGGCCAGGGCGCAGCACCAGGGAATCCATTAAAAAAAAAAACAAACCTGAAAGGCAGAGAGATAGAGATCTATCCACTGGTTGATTCGCTAAATGCCCACAACAGCCAGAATCAGGCCAGGCCAACGCCAGGAGCCTGGAACTCCATCTGAGTTCCCCACGGGGTGGCAAGAACTCAAGTACTTAGCCATCATCTTCTGCCTCCCTGGATACACATTAGCAGGAAGATGGATCTGGAGTGGAGTTTGGGGGTGGGAGGTGGTGTTGTGGCACAAGGGGTTAACCCACCTCTTAGGACACCTGCACCCCATGTTGGAGCACATCCCAGCTGTGGGTGGAATACAGACACACCCCAACATCCAGTGGGGTTGCTCCCCAGTAAACCCATGTACGCTGAATCATCATAGGCTGAAAATGCATCTAACCCACCTCACCGGCTACACCGCCCAGCTCAGCACCACTGCTCCCCTCGCGATCGCAGGGGCTCCTGCCGCATATCCCCAGCCTGGGAAGGGGCAAAATTTACCATGGCCAGTGCAGCCTCTTTTTTAAAAATTAAGGATGTATTCATTTATTTGAAAGTCATAGTTACAGAGAGACAGAGAGAGACCTTCCATCTGCTGGTTCGTTCCCCAAATGGCCACAACAGCCCGGGGCTGGGCCAGGCCAAAGCCAGGAGCCAGGAGCTTCATCAAGGTCTCCCACATGGGTACAGGGGCCGCTGTTTTCCCAGGTGCATTAGCAGGGAGCTGGATTGGAAGTGGAGCAGCCGGGATGCAAACTGGTGCCCATATAGAATGCCTGCAGGGGAGGCAGCAACTTGACCAGCTGTGCCACAGCACTGGCCCCCATGTTGGGCAGGGTACTGCCTGCTTCATACAGAAAAATCCTACACAGTGCCGTCATTACGCTGGGGACCATCTCTATAAAGAAACAGTGCTGAGGACAGGACCCTGGAGACACCTACACATAGAGGACACAGAGAAGAGAACAGAGGAGCTCAGAGGAGACCCCCAGAAAAGCAGGAGGAAAACCATCTTCCTACTCATTTTAACCAAGCATCAAACCACCCGCTCGTCATTCGTGGCAAACAGAACAGGAATAGGCTTGTCCTCAGCGAGTGCATCTTCTCAAAGGCCGCCCTGCAGGTGGAGGAGCAAACCCAAGCGGATACTCTCTGGTCTGGCTGGGCTGGACAAGCTAACATCCCAGGCATGGGAGCTCTGTCTCCAGACGGAGCCCAGAGTCCATGCTGGGTTGTAAGCTTTTGCTAACGGCCTCAGAAATAGACATGCCTGGAACGATATGAAAAGTGCCAGTGAGCGGTTTCCACGTGGTCATCATTCTTATTGAATCAAAAAGTGTTCAGCTGTCCTGGTTTCATTTTTGCAAAGAAAAACCCACACAATGAGTTAGAAACATGTCAAGAGAAGCTTGTGAGTCGGTTCCGCTAAAATATTACCAGCCAGAGGCAAGCACGCGCTGTCGTTAATGTGTGCGGAGTACCGTCCACGTGCGGCCTGGGCCTTCACTCCTTCCAGCTTCTCTACTGCTATTCTAACCATTTTGGAGAAACCAGCTTGAGCAAGTAAATTAGACTTTTAAGGAGACGAGAGCTGGGCTCTGAGATGAATAGTATCATTGCCCCGATTTCATTGTTTTAAATACAAGGTTTTATTTTGAGAAGAATGTTTAATTAAGCAGAGGTGGATCACTAAATTATTTGACTTGGAAATTGTGCTTTCTGCAAGATTTCACCTGTGAAAGCCACAGCCTCTAATTACCACCTTGCATGTTCGAAGCGCGAGCTTGTCTTCTGCACGGCTGATAACGTTATTAGAAGAGGTCATTACGAGTCAGGTGCAGGCGGTCAAGCACCCACAAGCCAGGGCCGGGCCACACTCGGGCTCCCCGACTCCCAAAGCCATCTGGGAGCAAACGCTTTCTCCCCAAAACTGAGTGGACGTTTTTCTTTTCAGGGGAGGAGGAGGAAGAAAATTTAGCAGTCAGTCCCTTATGGAATGAATCTCTCCACTTCCCAGAAAGCAAGAAAACAATTGTTTCCTGTAATTGGACAGTTTGATTAGAGGCAGGTGGTGCGGAGCCGAGGAAGCCGGAGCCGCAAAGCCAATTTTGGCTGCAGGCACATTTCCTTTCGCTCTGAGCTCCAGCAGCACAACATGTAAATTAGCTCCACAAAAGCCAACTACAGATTGAGTTCCCATTTCTCTAACGAGCACCTGATCAGCAGTGACGAGCTTGGGCAAATGGGGGCCGAGCGCAGATCTGACACGAGTACAGATGCCCCTGTGGCTGCCACAGAGCGGGGGTTCGCGAGCAGCACCCCCACACTGCCCTCGGCGTCAGCCTCCTCTGTCCAGGTCCAGGCGCCTCTGAATGGCTCAGGTTGCATTGTCTTGAGTTAACATTTGCTTTTTTTTTTTTTTTTTCATTTTTTTAAAGATTATTTATTCAAAAGTCAGAATTACACAGAAAGAGAAGGAGAGGCAGAGAGAGAGAGGTCTTCCACCCACTGGTTCACTCCCCAACTGGCCGAAATGCCTGGAGCTGTGCCAATCCGAAGCCAGGAGCCAGGAGCCAGGAGCTTCTTCTGGGTCTCCCACGCAAGTGCAGGGGCCCAAGGACTTGCGCCATCTTCCACTGCCTTCCCAGTTGAGCAGCTGGGACTTGAACTGGCACTCATACAGGATGCTGGCACTGCAGGTAGAGGCTTTACCTACTCCACAGCACTGGCCCCAACATTTGCTTTCAATATGTTTAAATGTTTGTTTTTCTCTACTTGGAAGGCAGAGCGACAGAGAGGAGGGAGAGACAGAGAGGAGAGAGAGATCTTCCATTCACCAAATGCCCGCCATGGCCAGGTCTAGGCCAGGCTACAGCCAGGAGCCCAGAACTCCAGCAGGCACTTAGCAGCCTAAGGACGCGAGTCGTCGTCTGCCGCCGCCCGGGGTGTGCATTAGCAGGAAGCTGGATCGGAAGTGGAGCAGCCAGGGCTGACAGTGGCTCTCTGACCTGGAACGTGAGCATCCTAAGAGGGGTTCAACGCACTGCACCTCACTTCCTGCCCCTCGACTTTTTCTTTTTTTTGTTTGCGAGGCAGAGAAACAAAGATACAAATAGACGAGTTCAGTCAGCTGGTTCACTCCCCAAATGCCCACAGTGGCCAGGCCCGGAGCCTGGAGAGGGAACTCAGTCTGGGTGCCCCACATGGGTGGCAGGGGCTCAGCCGCTGGAGCCATCACCATTGTGACCCAGGACTCTGATCTGGGACGTGGACGCCGTCATTGCTCGGCCAGACGCTCGCCTTGGTGTCCAGGTCACAGCTTACAAACCTCAGCCCTGAGAAAGGGCCGGCGTCAGGGGCCTGGGAACCAGAGGGAACCTCGCTTCCTCCCTGCTGCCTTCCTGCAAACTCTCTGCCCCTTTTCCTCTCTCGCCCACCTAGCGCTGGCCCATTCGCCTCAGCCCCCAGGGCAGTGGACAAGCAATATTCTGCTTTTACAGACCGAGGAGCTGGGCCCAGGAGGTTTATTGCGTCAGCCGACATGACACAGGAAGTACAGAGCCGAGAGGAAGCGACAGGCCCCGGCACCAACCTCCCAGCCCACGGCTTCGTGTGTGTAAATCTCTCCCTCCTGCAAACCCATGACTTAAAGCCACTGTTTACCAGAGCCCTGGGGGCGAGGAAGGCAGAAAGTTGATCTGGAAATTCTATTGAAATGCTGCTTGCTGTATAGTCCATGCATCAGATCTGCTACTTCAACTGTCCAATGTGTTTTATTATTATTAACTATTATCCTCATCATTTGGAAGGCAGACTAATTAACTGTCTATTAATTTATCATTAATAATTTATATATTATTTATATCTTATATTTATTGTTGATTTATTAATCATTATTCATGCTATTGTTATTCATTATATTTATTATTATTCATCTCTGGCCATGTTTAATATTTTTCTAACTGTGAATCTAATGTCTCAGCAAATTTTGAGTTTCTGGTTTGCAGAATAAAAACAACCTTTTCTAACCCCAGCAGTTGAATGGCAGAGATCAGAGCCCCATCCGCAGCTGAATTCCACCTGTCGCTCTGCCGACCTGCCAAGAACGGAGTCACACACACAGGCGGAACGGTCCACGTGCAGCCGCAGGGTTGCAGCACTCGCCTTCCACGGGGACTGCACGGAAGGCGGTGCCTCTGCATTCTGGGCCGAGCCCGTGGACGCCTGTGGCTGGAAATGTTGACTTCCATGAAAATCCCACAGCTAAACACTGCAGGTTCAAGTGCAGACAATGGGTTAACCAGAGCAACCAGGGAGACCTGGCTTTTAATCTCTGGCTAAAGATAAACTCTGAAGACTGCTGGTGTGACCGGGACGACTTCCAGCCCAGCCCACGGGAGGGGAATTCTCATGCCCTCTCCTGGCTCACCTTCTCCCCGTCCTGCCCCTGAGGGCGCCGAGCTGTGAGCCCAGTGGCTGCGGGTGGCGGGTGGGGACAGACAGGACACGCACGCCGACCCCGTGAGCGTTTTCTGGAGAGGACCGCCTGCTGACGGACCTGTCAGAAGGCAGATTGAGTTTGCACAAGAGCGCTGGTTGATAGATAACTCGGAAATCTTGGCGTCGCGACAGAACCAATATTTTCACAGAGCTGACGGCGTCTTAAACAATGTGCTCAGTGTGCGAGGCGCAGGCAACATCCAGCCAGGGCGAGTGTATCTCCACGTCGTCTGAGCAATCAGGCTGAGCAAAGGGCCGGGGCTGGGGGCTGGGAGAGCGGACTCACGGGAGAGGGAGGCCATGGCGACGCTCCTGTCAGGCGTAGCAGCGCCTCCCTCCGCCAGGCGCAAAGCTGGCCAAGCTAGAGCGAGGCAGGAGGCGGAGGCGGGCTGCAGCCAGCGCCCTGGTCTGTTTGCTTTTCCCAGCGTGTGCACAAACACCCACATAGTCCGAGGTTTAGCCGCAGGAAGCAGACAGCACCTTGCGTTGGCGTCCCCTCCCTCAGGGCCACGGCTGGGTCCCAGGCACGTGCAGCCTGCAGCACGCCTCAGACTGCCTACCTTCTGCTCCCCAGAACTCTTTGTGGGTACCACTTCTTTCCAAAGACTGCATCTCTTCCCAGAAAAAGGAAAAACAAAGATATCAAGCTTCGGACGACCCGATGCACGGGGTTATCTGAACCTGGGGTCCAGCTGGGGGATGAGGAGGAAGCCGGCAGCACCCGGAGAGGGGGAGCCCAGGAGGCGGGCAGGGAGCTGAGGCGTGAGCCAGGTCTACAGCGCAGGGCCCCTGGCCAAGGCCGGACGCCAGGAGAAGGCTCAGGGGTCAGATGGCGGTGCACGGGGCTGCCGGAGCTAAGCACCCCGAAGCGTGTGCAGGAGCGCAGCGGGACGGGGGCTCCCACACGCAGTTCTCCAGGTGTCTGGGGGCCCTGCTCCCTCGGCAGGCTCCCGGGCAGTGAGGCCTCCTGCCTCTTCCGGTGGCCGGGAATCCCTGGGCTCACAGCCGCTGCACCTCCGTCTCGGCCTCAGCCGCCCCGTGGCGTTCTCCGCGGCGTCTCTCTTCACCCCATGCATGCAGGACTTGGCACGCGTCCAGGCCACTCCCAGGCGTGCTCCTTGGGCTCACAAGTCCCCCTCTGCACTTTGCTGATGCTGTGCCTGTCTCCAGGATGCCCTTCCCCACCCTGACTGCAGGCTAAATCCTGCTTCCAGGCCCTCTGCTTCCTGCAGCTGCCCCACCAGCCTCAGCTACAGAAACCTGAACTTCACCTTGGCTTAGGGACCAACGACGTCTGCCCTCGCATCACCATAGTGCACAGTCTGGGCTCTCCGAGTCCTTGTTGGGGACACTCAGTAGCTGGCTCATGGCCGGCACTGTGGCTCACTAGGCTAATCCTCCACCTGCAGCACCGGCACACCGGGTTCTAGTCCTGGTCGGGGCACCGGATTCTGTCCCGGTTGCCCCTCTTCCAGGCCAGCTCTCTGCTGTGGCCCGGGAGTGCAGTGGAGGATGGCCCAAGTGCTTGGGCCCTGCACCCCATGGGAGAGCAGGAGAAGCACCTGGCTCCTGGCTTCGGATCAGCATGGTGCGCCAGCCACAGCGTGCCGGCCGCAGCAGCCATTGGAGGGCAAACCAACGGTAAAGGAAGACCTTTCTCTCGGTCTCTCTCTCTCTCACTGTCCACTCTGCCTGTCAAAAAAAAAAAAAAAGTAGCTGGCTCATGAAGTTATGATCTGACACCTGACACCCAGTAAGTGTCCTGCAGATGGAAGAAGACGGTGGTGGGAAGAGGGAGGCAGGAAAGGGGACGGAGCTGAGGCAGCCTCACGCTCCCAGCAACTGCTTAGCACTGGCTGCACCGTGGGGCCCTTGGCTGGGCACCGGCCCGTGGTTCATGGGCTCCCGACAGGGAGACCCTTGCACGGGCCCTTTGAATCCTGAGGCACCAGAGACTTCTTGGGGGGGGGGGAGCCTTCTGGTCCTCCCACCACCTTCTGAAAGGAAGCCACTGGCCTCCGAGCAGCTGATTGTAACCCAACTCCAGGTGCCATCTGTGGCCACCGGCCCCTGAGCTTCCCCACCGGCAGGAGGAGGTGGCTGTGGGCATGGCCATCGGGCACAGCCTGGGGGTGGCCCCTGAGCCCCCGGGCTTGGGGAGGATCCCCAGGCTGGGTCAGATGAAGGCAGGCTGGGAGATCCAAGCAGCTCACCCACCTGCCCGAGCCCTCACCCACCTGCCTGAGCCCTCACCCTCCACCCTGAGCTTGGCCTTTTCACAGCCACTTCCTCGGGGTGCCGCCTCCCTGTGCCCTCGCCACGGCTCACATGTGTCCTGGACGCCGACGCTGCACAGCCCCCTTGGGGAGGGTCCTCTCAAGACTCCCAAGGTCACGGTCAGCCCAAAGCTTGCCCCCCACCACTGTGGGTGGAGTCCTATGAGCCATGGTGCCCCTCAGGGCCTGGGGGTGGCAGCCAACAGTGAGAAAGCACACACAGCCGCACCTGCGAGTGGCCCTGAGGGCCTCACTGCCCCCTCAGACACCCGCAGTCTCTGGCCTTGCTCACGGGGAAGGGGGGACCCTGCTGCCAGCCGGAAGCTCCCTCTCTGTGGGACTCCAGGCCGCTCCAAGCACCTGGCCATGCTGCAAACTCTGAATTCATCCGATTCTTCCAGTCCTGCCCTGAGACCGATGAAGACCGAGTTCCCGCCATGTGCCCAGCACGACGTGAGAGCAGCGTGGCCGGTGCAGGCGGAACGAGCGCCCTGGCTGGCTTCGCAGCCACACACAGTCCCTGCCCAGACTTGCCGGCACCCTGCGTGGCCTCAGGCAGCCCCAGAGTCTCCCAGAGTCAGGCGATGGCCAGGTGAAAGGGTGCAGTGCCCCCAGCATGCAGGGGCCAGCTCCCATTCTCTGACTGGTGATGCACCGCGGGGCCCGAGCGGCCATCGGCTGCTGTCTCCGGGTACTGGAACGCCGCCTTCCTGAAACAGGCCTGGAGCAGCCGCCTCCAGAAACGAGAGACCCCGGGATGCACAGATGGCACCCGTAAACCTCAGAGGGCGCCTTAACCTTCACCTTCGGTTTACTTTCTCCCGTACAATTCTCACTGTTTCAGTTGAGTTCATTTCCATTTTTTAAATTTTTTTCTAAGATTTACTTATTTATTTCTTTGAAAGGCAGAGTTACAGAGAGGCAGAGAGAGAGAGAGAGAGAGAGAAAGAGAGGTCTTCCTTCTTCTGGCTCACTCCCCAAATTGCCAACAACAGCTGGAGCTGAGCCAATCTGAAGCCAGGATCCAGGTGCTTCTTCCAGGTCTCCCACGTGGGTGCAGGGGTCCAAGCACTGGGGCCATCTTCCACTGCTTTCCCAGGCTATAGCAGAGTTGGATCAGAAGTGGAGTAGTCGGGACTCGAACCCATGCCCATATGGGATGCCAGCATTGCAGGCGGTGGCTTTACCTGCTGTGCCACAGCGCCGGCCCCTCATTTCCACTTTCTTTTTTTTTTTTTTTTTTTTTTTGGACAGGCAGAGTGTATAGTGAGAGAGAGAGACAGCAGAGAGAAAGGTCTTCCTTTGCCGTTGGTTCACCCTCCAATGGCCGCCGCGGTTGGCGCGCTGCGGCCAGTGCACCACGCTGATCCGATGGCAGGAGCCAGGTGCTTCTCCTGGTCTCCCATGGGGTGCAGGGCCCAAGGACTTGGGCCATCCTCCATTGCACTCCCGGGCCACAGCAGAGAGCTGGCCTGGAAGAGGGGCAACCGGGACAGAATCCGGTGCCCCGACCGGGACTAGAACCCGGTGTGCTGGCGCCGCAAGGCGGAGGATTAGCCTAGTGAGCCGCGGCGCCGGCCTATTTCCACTTTCAACCTTCCAGGACTCATAAACCCCACACTGTGCCTTGTAACTTCTCGCTCACTGACATGGGAAACATCAGTCTCCCAGGAGAGATGCTGGGGACCCCGTTCTCCTCGCCGGCCCCATTTTGGACAAACAACACGCTGCTGTGCCAGCTCCTCGGAGCAGTGCACAGAGAGACTCGGCTGTGTCCCATAACCAGGCCACCTGGAAGCGGCAGCCAGCTCTCCCTTTACCACCTGGCTCCCCTGATGCCTTCGAGCTTGGGGGTCCTGCCCGTGAGATGGCCAGCTCTGGTCCCCAGCTTGTGGCTCCTGGGCACTCGTGGTCAGCAAGCCCAGCGCTAGGCACACAGGAAGCTCCTAGCGCGCCGTAGCCCTCGACACGACTCTGTCAGCACACGCGTGTGGCATGCAACGCCTTGCGTGTTCACAGAGTGCCAGTGTCGCATGGACTGCAGCAGGGAAGTGTCGCTCGCAGCCCACGCATGAACGCTCGGGCACTGGGAGGCAGCCCCTGGCAGGAGGAGTCCCCGGATCCGCTCATGCCGTAAGGGAGCGGACGGCACTGGAGCAGCCACGCAGCTGCCTCCTGCAGGTTGGAAATGGCTGCGGTTTCGGCACAGCCGCAGAAGGATCTCATGGAGACTTCCTGCAGGCTTTGCTGAGCCTGGGGCCTCCCAGCTGGGCTCAGCCCCCAGCAGCAGCACACTCGGGGCCCTGGGGATGCCCTTGACCGCTGACACCCCGCTTCCCTCAGGCACCTGCCCTGCTCACTCTCCATAGCCCACCTGCTGCTTCCAGAAATGGCTCTCGCCACCCTCAGGGTTCAGTCCCTTGCCCAAAGTAGGCTGCATGCTTAAAAGGGTCCCTGATCTGACCCCAAGTGGCCGGTGGGGGAGCCCAGCCGTCTCTGTGCTCCTAAACACCTGCCAGCTCCCTCCCCCTGACCCAGAAGCCCCGCCCAGTAATCCACAAGTTCTCTGCAGCACAGAGGTCTGAGAAAGGCACAGAAGATCTGGGTTGCTGGGGGAGGGACAGAGAGGCGAAGCAGGGGAGGGGGTGGGGATCAGGAGCCCTCCCCCTCTCGCTGATGCCCCAGCAGCCACGGCTGCAGACTGCTGCCTCGCCCCTGGCCCAGGAGGTTCTGACCCTGGTACATCCAAGCAGACAAGGAACCACTGCTCACTTGCCAGTGCTCCTGGGAAAACAGTGCTCTGGAAGCCACGAGTCACAGAGCAGCCCCGAGCCACTCCCACGGCCACGCAGGAGAAGCTGTGGCTGGAATTCCAGGGGCTGGGGCGGGCACGGGAGCATCACACTGGGGGTGCTCAGGGCGAAACTCCAGAGCCCAGGCAGGCACACCCGAGTCCCGGGTGCTGCTCCTGAGTCTTAGGGAGCCACGGGCTCGACGCCCACCTGACAGCAGGCGCCACAGCCGGAGCACTCGCTCCACAGACGCTGGCCGTCTGGAAGGTCCGTCCCAGCCATCGCTCATCTGCTCCTCACAGCCACGCCCGTGAGCTGGTGCCGCCATTTCTGCTTCCAGATGAGGAAGTAGGGGCCCAGGAAGCTGCAGTGCAGCGAACCCCTGAGCACCCAGGGAGCAGGTGAGGAGCCAGCACGCAAGCCCAGGCTCTGGGCAGCCAGCGTCTGCCTGGGCCACCCGACCTGCTGGAGGGCGCACCAGCTGCCCGCACTTGGAAAGCGTGTATACATCCCCAACGCATGTGCAATAAATATGCCCCGCCCTCCGGCCTGTCAAGCCGTCCAGATGGGCCATTCCTGACCGACACAGAATTTTCCAGAAGGCAGTAGGGGCTGCCTTCCGGCTGTGCAGATGCAGGAGTTTGTGTTTCTCCCCTTGCACCCTCCTACCAAGGCCCAGGCTCTGATTCATTGACCCGCCCTCTGCTTTGCCGCCCAGCTGCTCCCATCGTCCCCGGGGGCCGGGCTGTGGGCGCCACTCCGAGTCCCTGCCAGGTCACAGAACTCAGCAAACACCCCCAACCAGCGGCACGGGGGCCCTGGGAAGAGGGGGCGGCTTTGCACAAGGGTGGTTGTGAGTGTGAATCCTGCCGGGGCCCTTCCTGGCTGTGTGGCCTGGCATGCAGGGCCCCTGCCCCCACCTGCTCCCGAGTTTCCCTCCTGTGGGTGAACGACCCCTGCAGAGCAGGGCAGACTCTGCAGAAGCGGTGTACATAGTAGGTGCCTCATTTGTGCAGGTTGTGATCTGCCAGAGCCCAGGTCACCGTCAGCAGCTGCCCTGGCCCAACTGGAAGACACCACGAAGCCCCATTGTCCGAGCGTCTCTTACGAGTGACCCCAAGGCTGAGCACCAAGTCCAAGGATTCATTAAGGGTAATGGAGGTGGCTGGGGTGAGAGACCCCCGAGCAGACCCTGCTCCGGCCGCTCCTCCACGGGACACACTGCAGTGTGAGGGGCGGGGCTGGGGCTCCCAGGGCCAGGAGGGCCAGCAAATGCCACGCCCACCCACCACCTGTTCCTCTTCGGGGAGACAGGGCCAATGCGGGGGGTGAGGCTCTCTGACCTTCCCCAGGTCCCATTTAGCAAGCAGGCCGTGGCCTTTAGCTGCTCCCACAGTTCCACGGACAGCGAAGAAGGAGCAGAGGATGAGCCCAAACCCAGAAGCCACCGCGCTCCGGCAGACGCCAGGGGTTTACATGTGTGAGTCTGAAGAGGACCCTCGCCTGCCTTTGCCGTTTCCCACATGAGCAGGACCCGGTGCCAGTGCCAGGGTGGCAGCTGGGAGGGAGGTGGGTGTCCGTGTCCAGGGCCATGGGGCCCAGGCACCTCCCCTTCCACCAAGCCTTCCACCTGCTAAGCCACCAGTTGGACCAGAAGTGCCTCTAGTCCCACAAAGCCCGGCGCCTGGCTGCTGGCCGTGGCAAGGCCGTGGCTGTCCCCTCCTCTCGGCACTCGAGTGTCACCACAAGCCACTGTGCTTCCTCCCTCCAGGCTGCTGCCCAGTGGACAGAGCCGCAGAGTGAGGAACCCTGTGGGACTCTGCGGGCCTCAGTGAAGGCATCCACGTGGGGAGGGGAGTGCGTGGGAGAGGGGGGAGCAGACGGTGACCCCTGAACCCCGATTCCAAGACCACAGGCTCCAGACTCAACACCTGAGGGTGACCCACAGATGCTGCCCTGGTGTGCAGTCCCCGGCAGCATGAGGCCGCACACCTCGGCTGTGGCTTTTCCACGCAGGAGCCCCTCCTCAATCGGCCTCACCACTGTGGCACTGCACACCAGGCAGACGCTTGTCATCTCCCGGCGCTGGAGGTGGAAGCCCCAGCCCTCCTGCGGGGCCCCTCCTGGTGCCTCCCGCGTCCTCCCTCTGTGCGTGTCTGTGTGAGGCCTCCTCTTAGAAGGACGCCAGTCTCACTGGACCACAGCCCACAGGGCTGGCTCACGTTGACGTCATTAGCCTCTTGAAAGCCCTTACACAGCGTGGTGTCCGTGCGTCAGCACAGGTGTGCCCGCGGGAGCCAGCTCAGCCCCTGGGGAACCCACGGAGGATCCACTTGCTACACTTGCTACGTGCTGTGCAAGCTGAACTCCACACGACAATCCAAATCAAGTCCCAGTAATTCTGGGACAATAGATTTTCACCTTGACCTTCTATTTCCTGGTTCTTTAATGAGATAAACCGAGTGCATCCCTTTTAAGGACTGAATGCCGCTTTCAGCCTTGGGCAGCGAAAACAAAGCCCACCTACACCAGAAGTGCCCACCGCCCCTTTGCAGCCCAACCACTGGCCGGGGGGAGGCAGCGCAGGCGGGGTCTGCAGGCCAGGGGGCGCCAGGTGCAGGTGCACGCTCACCACAGGTCAGGCCGGCCTGCCAGCTTCCCCGGCTGTCCTCGGTGGACAGCTGTGCGACACTGATACCCTAGTTCCTCTTCCTGCTTCTGATGTGGCTTCTGATAAGGAGGACTCTACTGGGGAGGTGCCACCCCTGCCCTCGCTCGCCGCCTGCTGTGGGCGTCCTGGGTCCCAGGGACCTCCCACGTGATGCCGGCCCAGCTCGGCCCTCTCCAGCCTGCAAGGACGGCCACGGCCAGCTCCAGGGGCCAGGAGTTCAGCGACCAGGCTCCACTGGTTTTTGTGCGCAAAGGTTGTAGATTTGGAACTCAGTAGCTAAATTCAGTAATAGCACCTCACCAAAAAGCACGATGGGGATTACTGAGTTAAACTAGCAGCTTATTTAAGATGACATCTCATGTGTGCAGTGTAGTTCAAATGGATGGGTGGTGGCCTCAGTGCCTTGGTTAGACTCCTTATGCTCATTAACATAATCACTCTGCTAGTGCACAGCCCAGCTAAAAGCATAAACAAATCCTTTAAGGTGACAACGCGGGCAGAATGAGGGGGCTTAGGTTTGTGTGTAAATAGGAATTTAGTCGTCTCATGAGCACAGTTCAGAAGGGTGTAGACGCCTCTCCAAGTCGGCCCCCCAGAGCAAGTCAAGTGCGCTACTCCAAGCCACTGCAATATATCATCAGCCAATCCCGCCTTCTGTGTGCCAGGCGCCATGAACTTCATGCACAGACTTCCAGTGGTCCATCCGCCCCTGCACTCCTAGAGGGCAAATACGGTAGCCCCATTTGAGAGAGGATAAACTTGGGGCTCTAGGCAGGTGCGGTGCCTTATTCGGGCCTCTGAGCCAACGTTCAAGGTCAGGTGCACTCCCAGGTCTAGTACTTGTCCCTCCTCAAGCTTCCTCCTTCACCGCCAACCGCACCTGCGCAGCTGCGGGCAGCCTGGACCTGCTGGACCCGTGCTCCCAGGCCTTCACCAGCCACAGCACCCACTGGACAGAAGCCGACCGAGGGGAAAGCCTTGCCCCACCCCCACCCCACCTCCTCTGCTCCCAGGGCTGACGCAGGAGACTTGGCCCTGACAGGGCAGACGCCGGGGAACCCAGGGCTGATGTGGGCCCAATGGGCCTCGGTGCAGAGCGGAACCCCAGTCCTGCCCCCGCCCCCACCCCACGAGCCCTGCTCCGAGCTGCTGACGGCCATCACTGCTCCACACCCGCATTGCCGGTAGACGATTTGGGGTCTGGGCTCTTCTCCCACCCTCATTGCCGGTAGACGATTTGGGGTCTGGGCTCTTCCCCCATCCTCATTGCCGGTAGACGATTTGGGGTCTGGGCTCTTCCCCCATCCTCATTGCCGGTAGACAATTTGGGGTCTGGGCTCTTCCCCCATCCTCATTGCCGGTAGACGATTTGGGGTCTGGGCTCTTTCCCCATCCTCATTGCCGGTAGACGATTTGGGGTCTGGGCTCTTCCCCCATCCTCATTGCCGGTAGACGATTTGGGGTCTGGGTTCTTCACCCTACAGAGGAACACAATTTCTCTTCACGTGCCAAGAAAAACGCACACTAGGCAAAATCGCATGGTGCTCAGAGGCCCAGGCGGACCCTTTGGGGAGGGCTCCCAGGCCCCAGGTTTCACCCGTGTCCTGGACCATGGCGTCTGGTCTGGGTGTGCAAATGCCGCCCCCAATATCGAGCTCACCATCGGCTCCTCCTAGGAGAGGACGAAGCGGCAGCGACCGCGATCGTCTGAGCTCCATCCTGACCTCCGGCTGGAACATCTCGGAGCTGAAATGAACCAGCCGTGCGTTCCAGTGGGTAGAGAGGCAAATCCACGTGAGACCACGCGTCCAGCTACACTGGACCGCCAACTCCTCTGCACAGTGCTCTCAGGCCTGCACACTGCACGCTCCACGGGAGGCCAATGCCGCCTCCCTGTCCCCGCCCGGCGCCTCCCCGGTGAGCCTCCTGGTTGTCTTACAGCAGTGTCTGGTCCGCCACTCGGAGGGCTGAGCGCCAAGGACCTGTACTGGGGCCCCAAGGGGTGAGGTGGGCTCTGAGCCCATGAACACCCCGGCCTCCTTGTCCTCGGCTGAGATAATTCGGGGATCACAAAGCTGCCCAGTCCGGGGATAGCAAACCATTTATTCGCCTCCTTCCCTGCTGTTACTGGGTGAAATGTGTCCCCCAAAGTGAGGCCCTGGAGCCCTAGCCCCCAGTACCTTGGAATATGATGTGGGGTCCTCCTGGAGGTGACCCCAGTGAGATGAGGGCACTGGGGTGGGCCCCAGACAGGACAGATGTCCGCACAAACGGGGGGACTTGGACACAGGGACCGACATGTACCCAGGAGGGCAGCAGGAAGACGCACAGGGAGAAGCCACGTGGAGCCTGAGCGCTGGAGGGACGCGCCCACAAGCCAAGGCATGTGAGACCACGGAAGCCAGCAGAGGCCAGGGACAGGGTGACTTCAAACCTGGGGGCCTCTGGGGCCGGGGGACAGCAGGGTCTGTGGTTTGAGCCCTCAGCCCATGGTGCTGTCAGGGTCTCCACTGGTCTCTCCACCTCACTTCCTCCCCATACCCCTCCCACACACACACACCCAGGAGCACCCCCCACACGTCTTGCTTCCATAACTTCCTTGTGGCTGCTTCTAGGGGAACCCAGACCAAAGCAGCCTGGCCACCCCTCGTCTCAGCGTCTACACCAACACCGGGAGAATCCACAGTGTTCCTGTAAGGCTGGCAGCTCCCGTAGCAGGACCATGAGGCCCGGGGCAGCCCCGCCCACCCCAAGGCAGGGCGAGGTGGCAGCTGGGACTAGGGGCACGAGGGCGGGGGCCTGAGTTTGGGAGGAGAGCGCAGTCTTCAAGGACAGAAAGGGTCTCAGTGTCCCTCCCTACAGCCTCCAGCTGTGGGAAGACCGGACACGCATGGGGACCTCGAGGCACAAGCAGGGTTTTCCCGATGCCCTGAGCCCCCCAAGAGAGTGTGCCGCCCCCCTACCCCCACCCCTGCCGCCCTGCTGGGACCCCCGGACCTCCCGGACGCAGGAGGAGGAGCTGCACCGTGCCCAAGCCCGGAGTGCTGACCCAGCCTCAGCTTTCTCACAGCCGAGGTACAGAAGCGGCGTGAACCTGCTGGAGCAAGGAGCGTCCCCCAGGCTCCTGCCTGTGCCGCTGCCTCGGACTCAGGCCAGGGTCGGTCGGTCGGCAGGCAAGGCTCACAGACCTCCAGGCCCCTACCTGCTCTTTCAGTGTTCCTCTGCCCTCACTTTGCCTTCTGTGTAATGGGCACACATCCCTCTCGCGGACACGGTATGTGTAGAATCAGGGCAGTAAACAGCCCCTGGCCCAGGAGACCAGCACCCAGTAGGTGCTGAGCCAGGTGCCCCCCCTTGTCTGGGTGTCTGTCACCCTGCCCCCATCGCTGGTGGCCTCCCCAGGAAGTAGATGTTGGCTCCTGCTGTCCCCTGCTGTCCCCTGAGCTACTGGAAGCCACGTTAGGAGCCGGCAGCTTCATGGGCCCTGAGGCTTCCACACCAGCCTGGTGGCCACGGTGCCTGAAGATCCTGCCCCTTCTCAGCACCGCTGTGCAGTGTGGCCCAGGAGAAGCCGTGGGCGAAGGCAGCGCACACAGCACAGTGCTCCTGTCTGCTCGGCCACCTTCACCGTCAGAGGGGCCAGGAGGGGTCTGCGCCATCCACACCAATGGGGAGCAATGCCATCTCCGTCCAGGGCACAGGTCGCAGGCTGGACCTCTGAGACAGGAGGCCGCAGGTGCACGCACCCAACCTCTGTGCTCACAGCTCTCTAGGGAAAACCCACAGGTACAATCACCTGTGCACCATCATGCCTGCCCACGGGGGCGGGGCTCACACTCACAGCTCCGGAGCTCCGAGGTCAAGGTTCTGATCCATGTGGTTGCTGGGGAAGGAAGTGTTCCAGGCCTAGAGACAGGTGCTTCTCCCTGTGTCCTTGCACAGCCTTCCCTCGGCATGGAGAGAGAGAGGGAAAGAGAGAGGTGGAGAGAGAGATATGGAGGGGGAAAAGAAAGAGAGAGAGAGAGAAAGAGGGAGAGACAGAGGGAGAGAGAGAGAGAGGGAGGGAGAGAGAGTGGGAGAGAGAGAGAGAAAGGGAGGGAGAGGGAGGGAGAGAGGAGGAGAGAGGGAGGGAAAGAGAGAGGGAGAGAGAGACAGAGAGAGGGAGAGATAGGGAAATGGATGGAGAGATAGAGGGAGAGAGAGAGAGAGATAGCGAGAGAGGGGGAGAGAGAGGGAGGGAGAGAGAGAGGGAGGGAGGGAGAGAGAGAGGAGGGAGAGAGAGAGGGAGAGAGACGGAGGGAGAAAGAGAGAGGGAAAGAGAAGGGGGAGAGAAAGAGAAGGAGAGAGGGAGGGGAGAGAGAGAGGGAAAGAGGGACAGAGAGAGGGAGAGAGAGATAGGGAGAGACAGAGGGAGGGATAGAGAGAGGGAGAGAAAGAGGGAGAGAGAGGGAGAGAAAGAGGGAGAGAGGGGGGATAGAGAGAGGCAGAGAGAGAGGGAGAGAGATAGAGGGAGAGGGAGAGAGGGAGAGAGATAGAGGGAGAGGGAGAGAGGGAGAGGGAGGGAGGATGAGAGAGAAAGGGAGGGAATCAGAGAGGGAGAGGGTGAGAGAGATGGAGGGAGAGAGGGAGAGAGAAAGGGAGAGAGAGAGGGAGAGGGAAAGAGAGAGGTGGAGAGAGATATGGAGGGGGAAAAGAGAGAGGGAGAGAGACAGAGGGAGAGAGAGAGAGGGAGGGAGAGAGAGTGGGAGAGAGAGAGAGAAAGGGAGGGAGAGGGAGGGAGAGAGGAGGAGAGAGGGAGGGAAAGAGAGAGGGAGAGAGAGACAGAGAGAGAGGGAGAGATAGGGAAATGGATGGAGAGATAGAGGGAGAGAGAGAGATAGCGAGAGAGGGGGAGAGAGAGGGAAGGAGAGAGAGAGGGAGGGAGGGAGAGAGAAGGAGGGAGAGAGGGAGGGAGGAATAGAGAGAGGAGGGAGAGAGAGAGGGAGAGAAACGGAGGGAGAAAGAGAGAGGGAAAGAGAGGGGGAGAAAAAGAGAAGGAGAGAGGGAGGGGAGAGAGAGAGGGAAAGAGGGACAGAGAAAGGGAGAGAGAGATAGGGAGAGACAGAGGGAGGGATAGAGAGAGGGAGAGAAAGAGGGAGAGGGGGGGATAGAGAGAGGCAGAGAGAGAGGGAGAGAGATAGAGGGAGAGAGGGAGAGGGAGGGAGGATGAGAGAGAGAGGGAGGGAGTCAGAGAGGGAGAGGGTGAGAGAGAGATGGAGGGAGAGAGGGAGAGAGAAAGGGAGAGAGAGAGGGAGAGGAAAAGGGAGAGAGAGAGGGAGAGAGCAAAAGAGCACTGGTGTTTGCATATAAGGACAGAGATCCTATCAGATCAGGGTCTCTATCAGGTCAGGGTCTCTGGTGACCTCATTTAACCTTAGCGATTCCTCAAAGGCCCCGGGTGTCCAACCTCACCTAGCGTCCAGCATGGGCACTTCAGGGGCGCCGGACGTGGCTTGTCTTGTGTGTGAGGAGCTGTGCTGACGGCACAGAGTGAGGCAGTGGTGGAAGAGAGCGGTGCAGGTTAGTCGGGTTTGGACAAAAGGCCCAGCATCCTCCTCCCCCGACTCCGGCACACAGAGCGTGCCAGCTCCACGCCAGGCTCCGCAAATGCCACTCTCGGCACCTTCTCGGCTGCACACAGCCACACTGGGAGGAGGGCGTTTTCTTCCCGTTTGCTGCTTGCGTCTGTCTCACCTGCTGGTTCCAGCAGACACGTCTCCCGCGGGGGGCGTGTGTCAGACAGCGACGAGAAAGAGGCTTGGCTCATGGGAGTCGCAGGTTGCTGAGCGACGCGGTGAGCAGAGCAGCGGGGCTGTTTCCCGGGCTGGGAGGAGAGCTCCCCGGCTTACTTTTTTAGTGTTTTCACTTGCTTGTTTATTTGAGAGGCAGACGGACACAACTGCTGTCCACTGCATCACTCCTGAGATGCCCAAAAGAGTCAGGTCGGGACCAGGCTGAAGCCAGGAGCCTGGAGCACAATCCCACTTTCCCACGTGGGTGACAGGGACCCAGGTCCCTGAGCCATCGCTGCTGCCCCCCAGGGCGCTCATTAGCAGGAAGCTGGAAATGGGAGCAAATCTGGGTCTCTCAACACGGGATGCAGGTGTCCCGAGGCTGTGTTAACTCCTCTCCCTGGGAGGGCTGCCTGGAGGAAGTGTGCTGCCGGTGGTTCTCAGACAGGAGGTGAGCAGGCAAAGGGAAGGGGTGCCTGGCAGGGGGAGACAGGCCCCGCCTGAGCAGGGGCTCCCGAGCAGCCCTGCAGAGTGAGGGCACAAGGCGGGGGGCCCGGGTCTGCTACAGGAGGCTGGGGGTGCAGGCAGGGGGCAGGGTGGCGGTGATGCTGGGAGAAGTGGCCTTTGAGGGCAGAGGAGCTGGGTGGGGGTAGGGGGTGCCACCACGCTGTAGAGCATCCCTGAGAAGCATGGAGGAGGACCATCCAGGCGGACTCTGGCCAGGAAGCTGCTACAGGAGGCCAGGAGGGAAGGGGCAGGGCCTGGAGCAGTTTGGGGCGGTGGGGAGGGGGACAGGCCGCGCAGGGGTGTGGAGGTGAGAACTGAAACTGTGGGGGAGACCAGAGAAGCCCGGCTGCTTCCCCCTGCAGGTGGGAGCCACAGCCCGGAGGCGGAGTCCACCAACTTCAGGCCACACAAACCTCACTCAGACCTGGTTCTGCTGCCTCGCACCTGCCCGGCCTTGGGCGGTTATCGTGGCCCCAATGGCACGCTGGAGATGAGAACGGCACCTGGCCGGCGGAGCTGCTGCGAAACCCGAATGAGAAAGCACGCACAAAGCGTGAGCACCATGTTCAGCACTCAGCACCCAGCGCTCGGCACCCAGCACTCAACACTCAGCTGACCCTACCCAGCTAGGAGTGGGCGTTCCCATGAGACACACACACCCTGCCTCGGCACTTCTGCCCCGGGAAAACCTCTAAGAACCCCTCACCACTGTCTGCTTCGGGCTCCTACTGCCTCTCGGGCCAGCCCCTGACTCAGCGGTGGCCAGCGAGCTGCAGGCGGCAGTGGTTCCCAACCTCCCGCCGCGGAGCTGGGTGCCGGGGCCGGTGTCTCTGTCCCCTCACTGGTGTCTGTGTCCCCTGCTCTGGGCAGACACTACCTCCCAACAGTTGCTGGAGCCAGGCTGGGACGGGGGGAGCTTGGCAAACATTTATTTACGGAGCAGGAGTTGCCAAGTTTCCCCCGGCTGATGATTTAAGTGTGAGTTTCCGTTTGATTCCCCTAATAACCGACCGAAGGTGGATTCTGAACTGATAAACACACCTGTGCTTAGCACGCAGGCTGGGAGAGCGGATTCGCCCTGTTCCCTGGGGAGGGTCTTGGCCAATCAGAAGGAACAGGAGGGATTGTCGGCTCCTGGCACCCCCACGGGCTCCGCAGGTGCGGGCAGCGTGAGCACGTTTTCTCACCGCGCCCTTTGCCCTGCACAGCAGGCAGGGTTCGCGCCACTTCACAGATGAGCAAACTGATACTCAGCAAGTCTACCCTGCTAAAGGTCACGACACTGAGTGTTTGCATCCGAGACAAGAAGAGCAATGGACGTCTCTTCGAGGAATTATGAAAATAGCCCGTGCGTTTTCCCGCAACTGAGACAGGTTTACTAACCAGGGACCCCGCTGAAAACATCCAAGGGAATCCCTCAGCTCCCACCAAAATGTCACTTCTCCCCCGCCACTCTGGGACAACCCCAGCAAGCCCACAGAGGACACAAACAGAGAAGCAGAGACACAGAGACAGACAGCAGCAGGGACGGCGAGGCCAAGGACAGAGGACGACACATCATGGCAGAGAGCAGAGTGATTTCCTGGCGCCGGGCCCCGCAGCCTCGGCCGGTGCTGGGGGCGCTCACAGGGCTGAGACGCCTGCGGAGTCCGGGGCGAGCGCAGGGCGCGCTTCCTGCCTGCTAAATTTACTCGTGTTCCGATGGTATCGCACCCCTTGCGTCACGGAGGCCGGCCGGCTGCCTTTTACGTGACAGATGTGTCAGGGGCTCCTCGCGCAAAGGAAGCTGCGTGTAGAACGCGGGACCTCAGCGCTGCAGGAACAGCAGGCTCAGGTCCGGCCCAGGCCGGGGGCGGGGGGCTGCCGCTGCCTGCGCCCCCTCCTCCTTCCTCTCCACACCCCACCCCCCGCCCCAGGGCGCCTAGGGCCCAGGGGGCAGTCAGGTGGGCAGCGCTGCTCTCCTGGAATGTTATCGCAGGAAACACTTGAGAACCAAGAAGCAAATAAAGTTTCCTGCACCTGCCATCACCTACTTCCTGCACCCCCATCCCCATCCCCGGGGAAGAAAGGGTCCATTCAGGGGCTGCAGCCTGGAGGCTCAGGACAGAAAGGGGGGAGGCCCGGGCCTCGTCCTGCACCTGGGGGCCTCAGGGCCCTGGAGCCGTGCGCAGCTCCCAGCCTCAGCCTGCTCTCCGCCCATTAGGTCGCCAAGCCTGTGTCTCCCCAGAGGGTTACTGAAGATGGAGAGAGACATTGCCATGAGCCATGAGACACAGCGCCCAGCACTGCATGGCCCCCTGAGCCCCGGGCACTCGCCTCACCTCCGCCTTCCTCTCACCCCACTCACAACACATCCTGAGGACCTCACCCTCCTGGCCTTCAAAATCCCGCCACAGCTGTCCAGCCCTGTGCTGTGTTGCCCAGCCTGGTTACGCTCAGTCAACAGCGACTTCCCCAACAGATGTCGAATTCTCTTGGGCTCAGAACCACGCCCAAGGACGAGAGCCTGGCACACAGGAGGCGCTCACTAAGTGCTCACTGAGCACACATCAGTCAGGACGGTTCACTCCATCGCCACAGAGGACAGCGGGGCTCAGAGACGGAAGGAAGCTGCTCCCGCCACAGAGCAGTGAGTGGCGGGGCTGCAATTCAGTGCGCGCCCTCTGGGAGGCAGAGGCCCTAGTTCCCCAGGGTGCAATGCCCCGGAGGCTCAGAGCTGGAGCCTGGGGCGGTGTCTGCCCATCCCCGTGCCAGAGGCCAGGCCAAGCAGCTGAAGCCAGCCTTAGGTTCACCAGCTTCCCGTGGACAGAGCTGGGATTGCAACTACTGCGGGACTTGGGCACGGCCAGCGACGGTTCCCGGCACACAGGGCTAACGTAGTCTGCCTTCCCTGGGCCTCGCAAGACCGGCGCTCGTAACACATCATCAGCACTTTGGCGGGGACAGGGCCACACACCCAGGAAGTGCCAGCTGTGTTCTCGCCAGTGGCCTCTTGGGTGTTTTGCGATTAAGGGTGAGGTGCAAGTACGTTCCCATGGCATCTGCTGTGAAGTCATTTCCTGCCGGGGTCCTTGAGGACACGCGCCAAGGCGCTTCCCAGGGCTTCGTCACCACCCCAGGGCCACCCCTGACTGTCCCTCACCTGCTGGACGCCACCCCGCTCTCTCCTCCGTCCGGCTCCTGCCCGGGGCTGCAAGGAGAGAGGGGGAGCTCCCTGCGAAGGGAGGAGCAGACGTCGACCCCTTTCCAAGCCTCTGCTTGTGCTGCCCACAGCGCTGGGCCAGGAGCACTGAGCACCACGCTCACCAGGCCTCCGAGAAAACAAGAGCCGGGAGGCAGGGCCTGGGCCCACGGCACACGCTGGGTGCAGGGATCCCTGGTGCTGGGTGAGAGTCGTCGGTGATCCCTGCTGGGGAGACTGGAAAACATTGCTGCAGAGATGAGTTGGCAAGAGCAGCTTCATCCCGGCCCTCCCGAGGGCGATGTCACTGTCCCCATCCGAGGCCCCTGACTGACCTCCCGGCCTCCTCTGGACACCAGCGAGCCCAGCCAGGGCCCGGGGACACCCAGAGGGGCAGTGCCCTCACTGCACTGGTCTTGGGGCGCAGGAGTGTGCACCCCTGCCCTGTGCGGTCGTGTGGCCCCCAAGGCGGCAGCCCTCCTGGTCGGCAAGGAGGCCATGCAGGACGGGCCTTGGGGTGGGGAGCCCGGTACAGCCCCAGACGCACTGTGTGCACAGCAGCCACTGGCGCCTGTGCTACCCGAGCTTCCCACACGTGTTCCCTCCTGTGCCCTGGCTTTGATCTTCACAAACTCTCAGGAAGTCACCCGGTGAAGTGTGCTCCGAGCCGGGCAAACCCAGTTACAAAGAGACGCTCTTCACACGAGTGCTTAGCCCAAGACCCGGAGCGGGACCCAAGGGCCCTGGGGAGCCCGCCTTCGTTTGACGGTGGGGGCAGCTGAGGCTTCCTCCAGCCCACAGGCCGAAGCTAGAACTGAGGTCAGACGCTGCTAGCGTCACGTGCTGAAGTGCAGAGAAATGGTTGCTTTCAGGAATTCGCCCGCCCAAAACCTAACGTCTGACTCAAGCTTTTCTTGATGAGGTGACGGTGCACAAACCTGCTCAGCCATCCGAGCACCTGCTGGCATTGCCTCCAGGTGCCCAGCTCCCTGGAATGAGCCACGCGCCCTCTCCCTTGTCCAAGGGAGGAGTCAGAGGGCACCTTCGCAGGTGCATCCGGGAGGCAGATGCGCCAGGGGACCCCCATCCACGGGGCTTGGCGGCTGCTGCTGTAGATCCCACAGCAGGTGTGCAGGCTCTCCAGCACAGCGGTGCCGCGCCATCCTCCAGCTCCCAGGGGTCTGGATTGGGTATCCTCAGCCCTGGGTGGCAGCCATGGGTGCCCATTCTCCTTCGGAAGCAGAGGCAGCCGCAGCTTCCTGCTCCCAGCCCAGTCTTAGCTGTAGCCTCAGCGGGAGCGGCTCTCCCCGGGGCCAGTTCTAGATCCTTCCAGAGCAGCTCTCCCCGGGGCCAGTTCTAGATCCTTCCAGGGGGGATTCCAGAGCTCTGGCTTACAGCCTGCTCCCTCAGTGCCCCCCCCCCGCCCCCGCCCCCGCCCCGCACTGATTTTGTTAAGAACAGATTCGCTGTATTCAAGCCCCCCCATCTGCTTAAAACACCCAGAATGGTTTCTCCCGCCCACGAGGAGCTCAGTCTAACCGCACCCACTCTTGGGCTCTCGGAGCTGGGCAGTGTGCACGCTCCGGAGGTTAAGGAGTCACTGGCTCAGAACCCTGCAGGTCTCTAACTTCCTCCTCCGACAGAGCGCCTTGCAGGCGAGAGCCGGAGCCCCACCCTGGGCGGGCCTGTCTACCAGAGAGCCTCAGGACAAGTCTGTGCCGGGCCTTCCCTCGAACACACGAGACAAATCAAGACACACGGATGCGGCTCGGTCTTGCGCTAAGGAAAGTGGCAGAGACCCCACCTGTGGCACACCCCAGCTTAGCCCTCGACAGGAGGGGCCCCTGTGGGTTCCTGAAGAGCCGGGGCGCCCCGCTCCCTCCGCCAAGTCTTTGCAGCCCGAGGCCCAGGTCTTCCGTGCCCGGTCAACAGAACTTGCCCTCGTGTCCCCTCCTGCGGGGTCTTCCCTGGTCCCTCCCTGAGTGGGGAAACTTGGGGTGACATCGAGCAGGCCCTTTGCCCTGGCTTCCTCCTCGACTCCACCCACGCGTTCAGGGGAGCGGATGTCTGCCCACGGCCGCGGTCAGCAGATCGGCCCCAGGACGAGCGGCATCACGTGCCCCTTAGCTCTCTTCAGCCTCCATCCCAGTCGTCTGCTTCAGGCACCGATTTCAGATCATCTTCCCATTTCTGCTTCATGTCGCGGCATCAGGCGCGTGCCCCTCGGGTGGCACCCGTCAGTCTCCGGGGCAGAGCGGGGAGGGGTCTTCCTGCCAGGTGGTTCTGACGCTGCTCCTCGGAAGATGCGGTGGCAGGAAAATCACCCACGGGCACCAAACACGGGTGTGGGAGCCAGGGCGCAGGTCCTAGACAAGCCTCCCGGCCACATGGGCCCGGCGTGCTGGCCACCCCCAAGGACCCGGCCACCCCTTGGGGTCTTGTTTGTTTGCTTAACTAAGCTTCTTCATTGAGTCAGACATACACAGTAAAACAAACAAACAAAAAGCACAAAAGGCCGGCGCCGTGGCTCAACAGGCTAATCCTCCGCCTTGCAGCGCCGGCACACCGGGTTCTAGTCCCGGTCGGGGCACCGGATTCTGTCCCGGTTGCCCCTCTTCCAGGCCAGCTCTCTGCTGTGGCCAGGGAGTGCAGTGGAGGATGGTCCAAGTGCTTGGGCCCTGCACCCCATGGGAGACCATGAGAAGCACCTGGCTCCTGGCTTCGGATCAGCGAGATGCGCCTCCCGTGGCGGCCATTGGAGGGTGAACCAACGGCAAAGGAAGACCTTTCTCTCTGTCTCTCTCTCTCACTGTCCACTCTGCCTGTCAAAAATAAAAAAAAAAAAAAGCACAAAAGGCTATTTCATAAAAAAGCAAGCCATACCTCCTCCACTCCCTCCCCGCCAGACCCCACGCCCTGCCCTGCACAGCCAGCTGCTGCCGACACCCCCGAGGGACCCTCCCCGCAGGTGGCCTTTGCACCCAGGCTTGGGGCTGGCGCGCTAACTGCACAGCTTTGCAGGTTCTCTTCGCGTGTTCTCCCGCCCCCTGGCTGACAGACAGGGCCCCTGACCCCGTCCTGGCTCGTGAAGCCTGCAAGTGAGTCGGCCCACGGCAGGAAGATGTGGGAGCAGGCGGTAGTGGGAAGCTCTCGCTTTTCAGATTTAAAAAGAAAAACACAGACAGACAACTGTGCCTGGCGTGGGCCAATGCCCTCCTCACGCCTTGCACATGGGCGCGATGTTTGCAGCTGCAGCAGCCGTTGGGAACCGTGAGGTGAGCAGCAGGTCTCACAGAGGTGGGGCGGCAGAGCAAGACCCGGGCCCCTGATGCGTGGGTAAGCAAGGAGCAGGCCCCGCTGCCACCTCCAGGCAAGGCGCCGCTGCGTTTTGCACCAGTGTCGGCCAGGACCCCGGCCCCTGCCCCTGCCCTGACTGATACAACCAAGGAGCCGATTCTTTTTTTTTTTTTCTTGGTTTTTTTTTTTTTTTTTTTTAGACAGGCAGAGTGGACAGTGAGAGAGAGAGACAGAGAGAAAGGTCTTCCTTTTTGCAGTTGGTTCACCCTCCAATGGCCGCCACGGGAGGCGCATCTCGCTGATCCGAAGCCAGGAGCCAGGTGCTTCTCATGGTCTCCCATGGGGTGCAGGGCCCAAGGACTTGGGCCATCCTCCACTGCACTCCCGGGCCACAGCAGAGAGCTGGCCTGGAAGAGGGGCAACCGGGACAGAATCCGGAGCCCCAACCGGGACTAGAACCCGGTGTGCCAGTGCCGCAAGGCGGAGGATTAGCCTGTTGAGCCACGGCGCCGGCCGGAGCCGATTTTATTCTGGGGCGGGAGTGGGGGACTCCGGCACGCACTGCACCTGGCCTTCTGCGCCCAGGGGCGTGTCTGCTTGGTGCCCACGCTTGTTCACGCGGGTCTCTCTGCTTCCTCTGTAGAGAGACAGAGATGACAAATGTGGCAGGCCCCTTGCGGAAGGGTCTCTCCTACTGCAAACATCTGCGCACACCGCGAGTCGCACTGCTCAGCGAGTTTGCACAGAGCCCTGGCCCCTTGCCACCCCACAGACTGGGCGAGCCGAGCCCTCCCTGGGTCTCCAGGGCCCCGCAGAACTGGGAGCCCCCGCTGACACCCCTTTTCCTCCACTCACTCCCCTGCTGGTCCCAAAGCTGGAGCTGCCTCGGCCAGAGCCTCGGGGTTCCCCATCTTGTGTCGCAGTTTGGGTGAGTGGTCTCTGGGACAGAGCCCCAGGCTGGCTTTCAGCCCGCCCCTCCCCCCACGCAGCCTGGCACCATCATCCTGTTTCTAGAACCCGCTCAGGGGAACCGGCCCACATAAGGCTGACGGCTGACGGAGGCCGAGTGGGCTCCCACAGGAAACAGCGCGTTCAGCCACACCCCAGCTACGGAGGCTCCAGCCCCTGGTTTCACACCTGTAACCAACCTCGGAAATTCACACCAGAAACCCAAGCTTACACCTTAACCCAAATCCCACCTGGCAACAGAAGCTGACGGAAGCCGCTGCCGGGGGCAGAGGAACCACGCAGGCGGGGACCAGACATCTGAGAGCGCGTGGAAGGGGCATGTGGATTTCCGTTGCCACAAAAGCCAAGCTGTTTGCCAGGGCTGGCGTCAGCACAGACGCCCAGGTCACGCCTTCATTGTCCTGTGCTGTCTCGGTGAGCCAAACGCAATCTCTGGCAGACTCGCAAAGCTGACTCCAGCCAGGGGCCAGGAACCCCCGTACCCAGCCCCCCCTCCAACCTCTCAGCCCTACCAGCCAGCTGCGCCTGGGCCCAGGACCATCGAGGTAGGGGAGGGGTCTGCCGAGACTGTCGGGTCCCCTGCTTTGACAGACAAGGAGGCTGAGGTTCAAAGAGCTCATGCAGCCACTTAATGCCAGGGCCAGGGACACTGACACAACCCTGTGCCTCCCTCACCATGCACCTGCCGATTCAGGGTGTTGTCTCGGCAGGGGACTGGAAGCCCAGGCTGATATAGGTGCAGGCTGGTTGCAGGGCACACAGTTGGGGGAGCAGCCCACCCTCCCACAACGGCTCCTTCTGACCTCCAACCCCCAACCCGCGATGCCACATTGGACCAAAGGTGAGAGCTAGGAACCGGGGTCGGAGCCCAGACCTTGTCCACGAAGGGGGTAGTGATTATTAAGCAATAGAGATGCAAATGCAGGACCCAGGGCAGAGCCGGCAGGTGTTCAGTGAGAGCGACTTTCTCCTGAGGCAGAGAGGAGCTCAGATACCGGACAGGTGCACAGCAGAGGCCCCTGGGCGGGGGCTGAGCCAGCTCCAAGTTCTCCACAGTGGGAGTGAGCGAGAACTGGGCAGCACCAGCTCCTCGCCCACGGAGCCACATCCACATCAGACAAATGCCCGGGGAATAAGCAGAGGCCTCGGCCGGCAGAACTCCCACTGCTGGGGCTGCCCCACGCCAGAGATGGCACCTGACTCCCCCACCCAAGACCCCAGCACTTCGTGGGCATGGGCTGTGCTCAGCCACCTGCTGCCCAGGGTGAGGGAAGTGCGGCGGGAGTGAGACGCCTGGGAGCTCCGCCCAGCCAGATGGGCCAGGGCACCACCCACCATGACCTGTGGTGTCCAGCCTGTGAGGTCTTCCTGCCCTCAGTCGGACCCTCAGCGACCTTCAGCCCAGCCCACGCGGAGGGGCATCCTACAAAATGCCTGCCTCGCGCTCACCCCAGCCATGCAGCCTAAGAAACAGAGCAGAGGACCAGACAACCAAGTGTGGTGTGCGATCCCACAGGGACCCCGGGACAGAAGCCGCAGGGAGACCCACGCGAGCCGTGGGGTCCGGCTGCTGGGAACAGCCCTGCGTGGTCCTCAGTGCAGGACGCGGGGGGCCCCCTCTGCCATGTCTACAGCGCTTGTGCGCACGCACAGCCATCCTCAAGCAGAGGTCCGTGTAGATGAGGACACAGATGTGGCCTTCCCAGCCAGCCACAGGTGCAGCCCACACAGGGACCCTCAAAGTGCTGGGGCCCAGGCTCCGCCCCCGTAGGGTGAACAGGAGTCCCCCCACCAGGAACTAAGTGCGGACTGCGAAGCCAGTGCTCCGCCCCTCAGTGGGGGTCAGCAGCCAGGGCAGGGACAGGAGCTCCAGCCAAGGGCCCCAGGAGTCAGGCGGAACCACGCGCAGCCAGCTCCAGAGTCCCAGAGCGGCCCTGAGTCCCCTCCCCGGCTCTCTGAGGGCCTCCCCCACTTCCCCACTCGGGGCAGCTGGTGCTCAGGTAGCTCAGGGGCTCAAATCTCCACTGAGTGTGAAAATGCAAAGTGGCCAGGGCCGGCCAGGACATGAACAGGTGTTCTCTTTCATCCGGCTGGGGTCAACGTCCCCCTAAGAGGCCCCAAGCTGACCCTTCCCCTCCCACCGAGGTCTCAGGCTAAACTCCAAGAGGGCAGCCGGCAGCCGGGCCACACAGACAGGCCTGCCCCCCCCCCACGCGGCCGCGTCCCGGGCAGCGGATGGAGGCATTTCCGATGGGCAGGTTGGCCCCCGGCCAGCAGGTCCCCAGATGCCATGCAACACACACCTGAGCAGGTAAGCGGCTAAATGTGCAAACAGTGTCTGAACAAGAAAATAGCTGGACAAACAGAGCCCTTGTTAACACAGGTGTTTACCGGTGGGACGACTTCCCGACTGCTACCTCCCAGCCTCTTTGTGAGTCTGGGCTCACACCTGCGGGGACTTTCCTGCCGCAGTGGGGGCCCCGGGCCCCGGGGCAAGTGCAGAGTCCCTGTCGATTTCACCCCAGGAGGTCAGCGGCCAGCTGCAGGCCGGCCTCACCTGCACGGCGTGTCCCCGGCTGGACTCACTCCGTGCTTTCCCCCTGCTCGGACAGGATGCGGCCTGTTCCCCACTTCCTGCTTGGCTGGGGCTGGCCTTGGGCTGCCAGGGACAGTGGGTAGCAGCCACTCTCTGGATGTGACTGGCAGATCCCTTCTCCTCTTCCCCGGGCTGGGGGCTCCCACCTGACGGAGGTCACGGAGCTAATAAGTGGAGACGCTGGCGCCCGTGTCCAGCCAGGCCAGTGTCCACAGTGGCCGCTGGAAAGGACCCCACAGGCATTCCCGTGGTGCCATGGGAGCAGCCGTGCTCTCTGAGGGACCCCTGCGAGCACAGACTCACTCGACTGAAATCCCGGGAGCTGCCACCCAGCCAGTGCCTCGTGGATGGGGGTTGTGCCCTCGGGACTGACTGTAGCAAAGCGCTAAAGTCCCGGGAGGAGAGCAAGGGGTGGCGACGCTGCAGGCTGTGGGATTTGTGTGTGTGCCGCTACAAGCTTCAACCACTTCTCAATTTGAAAAAGTGATGAGGCTGGCATTGCGGCAGGTAAAGCTGCCACCTGCGATGCAGGCATCCATGTGCATGTGAGTGTGTGTCCCGGCGGCTCTACTCCAATCCAGCTCCCCACTAATGCGCCTGGGAAAGCAGTGGAAGATGGCCCAAGTGCTTGGGGCCCTGCCGCCCATATGGGAGGCCAGAATGGAGGTCCTAGCTTCGGCCTGGACCCCTGTGCCCATGTGGGAGACCCGGATGGAGGTCTTAGCTTCGGCCTGGACCCCTGTGCCCATGTGGGAGACCCGGATGGAGGTCCTAGCTTCGGCCTGGACCCCTGTGCCCATGTGGGAGACCCGGATGGAGGTCCTAGCTTCGGCCTGGACCCCTGTGCCCATGTGGGAGACCCGGATGGAGGTCCTAGCTTCGGCCTGGACCCCTGTGCCCATGTGGGAGACCCGGATGGAGGTCCTAGCTTCGGCCTGGACCCCTGTGCCCATGTGGGAGACCCGGATGGAGGTCCTAGCTTCGGCCTGGACCCCTGTGCCCATGTGGGAGACCCGGATGGAGGTCCTAGCTTCGGCCTGGACCCCTGTGCCCATGTGGGAGACCCGGATGGAGGTCCTAGCTTCGGCCTGGACCCCTGTGCCCATGTGGGAGACCCGGATGGAGGTCCTAGCTTCGGCCTGGACCCCTGTGCCCATGTGGGAGACCCGGATGGAGGTCTTAGCTTCGGCCTGGACCCCTGTGCCCATGTGGGAGACCCGGATGGAGGTCCTAGCTTCGGCCTGGCCTAGCCCTGGCTGCTGCCGGCACGTGGGCATTTGGAACAGCCACGGGAAGATCTCTCTGTCTCCCTCTCTGTCACTCGACCTCACAAAGAAAGAGGGAGGGACAGAGATGAAGACTTTCCATCCACTGATTCACACCCCCCACACACACACCCCGCAAAGCTCACAACAGCCAGGGCTGAGCCAGGCTACAGCCAGGAGCCCGGAACGCCATCCGCAACTCCCATGTGGGTAGTTAGCGACCCAAATACCTCCCAGGGTCTGTGTTAACAAAAACCTGGAATTGGAAGCAGAGCTGAGACTCGAACCCAGGCACTCAGCTATGGGGTGTGGGCATCCCAAGCAGTGGCTTAACGGCCACTCCAAATGCCTGCCCCAGGAGTGCGGATTTAACAGTGCACTGAGAAGCTGGAAGGTTTTCCATTTGAATGATGACAAGTCTCCAGAGGATGGGATGCTGTCTAATTAGACCTTATCTCGTGCCGTCCTAATTAAGATGACCTCATATTCTAATTGCAGAGCTGCTGGCTGGCTTGGAAGTCACTGGGGTGCCTGGCTGGGTTCCCTCCCTCCCCAGCCTCACACGGCTCGGCCACCCCCACTGCCTTCCATCCAAGCTGCCCTTGGGAGCAACGGCTCGAGACAGGAGCAAGTGAGCCCCTGCCCGCCGGCTTCCCCCGCACGGAGCAGGTGGCCAGCAGGATGTGGGCTACACCACAGCCCTGAGAGGGTCACCACCCACAGACACTTGTGCACGTGCACATACACACTCAGGCGCACCCACCCACGGCGGGCGGGTCTCTGTCGTGGATTCCTCTGCGTGACGCCTCCCAGGTCCCTACAGCTGTCTATTCCCATGTGGAAAGCGGAGGCACGTGGGTGTGTTCCCAGGCAGGGTGCGGGTGAATCCCCCCCCACCCCGCGGCTTCACCTGGATCGGCCACGGGGCACCCAGGGACCAACAGGCCACGGCTGCTGGCCACAGTCGCCTCACAACGTGGCAGGGCCTTCTGTGGCTCCCACAACTTGCCACCGTCTCCTGTCTCCATCAGCGATGCGGTGACACCCGCGCCCATAAATAATCATGAAATCGAGGCGGGTGATTAATGTTGAGCTGTGCCGGCGGGGAGCACTCGGGGAAGCCGTCCTGCAGTCGCAGGGGCTGATGCTCACCAGCCAGAGGGCACGACTAATTGGACGCGTCAGCCGCGGCGACAAGGAGCTGAGAAGCAGCTCGTCACCTCCAGAGCCACTTCCGCGGCACCCAGGTGGGCGTCTCCCACTGCCCTCTCACTGCCTGTCTGCGAGGACCCACAGTCAAGTTCAGAGCCAGGGCCTGCCCGGACTCCTAGCTCCCAGGGCCGGCTCTGTGAGCTGGACTGGATCCTGTGGGCCAGCCCTCTGCCTGCCCTCCAATCTCTCTCCACTAAGAAGCCTCCTAAGGAGCACTGAACACCAGGGACTGAGTGGTGCTCACGCGTTCCTCTGCTGTGGGACAGTGGAGCAGACAATGGGACGTGGATGCCTTCCCCGGGGGAAGGGCTGTGGTGCTCACAGAGCGCCAACCAGAGCCCAGGTGCTCCTGCACTGTGCCACCCCCAGCCGCACAGGCAGTCCTTGCCCTGAGCCTGGAGGTCCTGCTTCCTGCATCTCAGGTTCCCATGCCCCTCTGCAGCCACCTGCCACCTCCTGTCACCACCAGCTTCCTCCTGGCTCTCTGCAGTGGCCCCTAACTGGGACCCTTCCCTGGTCCCACTCACCCCTCCACTTCCAAATCCATGTTCCAAGCTGCTCCCCGACTAAGCTCCCCAAGCACACGCCAGACCTCGTAAGTTGCTGTGTGTCTCCCTGTGCCCTGCAGGACAAGCTCCAGACTCCTTAGTGAGACGCCTGGTGCTCCACCCTTGGCCCCGACACCTGCTCCTGCAGCATCTGCAGCCACAGTGTGATGTGCCCCGACCCCGGCCCACACCTGCACACACAGCTGCCGATAACCAGTGTCATCCCTTCTCTATTTTTTTAAAGATTTATTTATTTATTTGAAAGTCAGAGCTACACATAGAGAGAAGGAGAGGCAGAGAGGGAGAGAGAGAGAGAGAGAGAGAGAGAGATTTTACATCTGCTGGTTCACCTCCCCAATTGGATGCAATGGCCACAGCTGTGCCGACCTGAAGCCAGGAGCCAGGAGCTTCTTCTGGGTCTCCCACATGGGTGCAGGGGCCCAAGGACTCAGGCCATCCTCTGCTGCTTTCCCAGGCCACAGCAGAGAGCCGGATCAGAAGCAGAGCGGCCAGGACTGGAACCGTTGCCCATATGGGATGTCGGCACAGCATGCAGCAGCTTTACCAATTATGCCACAGCACCGGTCCCATCCCATCTCTATTTTTGATCTTGCATTTTTGACACATGCTGTGTGTTGAACTGGGAAGGACATGTGAACCCTTCTGTGCCGTGTGCTGGAGGGTGGAGCTGTCAGAGGAAATGCATGTGAGTTACAAGCTAAACTAGCCACTGTGTCATGAGCCATCACGTTTACTTGACCCCTGACAAGCAATGGCTCGTCAGACTTAGGACCTTGGCACACATTCTCTCGAAAAGTGAGTCTGTTAACTCAAGGAAGAGTATTCATTGTCAAGGAGAAAATCTGAGATTTGTAGTGAAAATTAGAATCGTGGAAAACTTCTACTCATCACCGTGTGCATGATGGGAACGCCCCAGACTTCTGCTGAGGGTGGTGAGAATAGCGGAGCCAGCTCCCACATGTTGCACGATGCCACAGATCCACACGTGATAGACCCACGTAGTCCAATAACCCAGCATCTTTCACATGACAGCGTAAAAACACGCGTGGTGCAAGATCCCCTCAAAGAACAAGACAGACCCCTGGCTTTACGGCCATGTCTTAGTCTGCTTTTGAGTCGCTCTAACAAAATCGCTGAGACTGGGTCCCTTATACTTTGTTTCAAGAGATTTCCTTGGCTCCTGGTCCTAGTAACAGCATGGCAGCAGCCTTCTGGTGGGACCCCTGGCTGTGTCGCCAGCCTGCAGGAAAGCAGGATCGGCCACGTGCCAGTGGGGTGGCCTCGCTGTGTACCAGCCCACACTGCCAGATGGCACGGCCGGGGGCACCTTCCACGGGGCCCCAGCTCTCAGAGACTCCGCCCCTCAACGTCACCGCGCTGGGCACCAGGCTTCCAACACGTGGACCTGTGAGTCACAAACACATCCGAACCACAGCAGGGACCTAGTCCCTCTGAAATCCGGCGTCTTCCCCGGAACGGGGCTCACGTCCTGCTTTACAAAACGGCACAGTAGACACACGGCAGCTCTGCTAGGAGGCTGCAGCCGTGGGGGTGAACTGGGACAAAACGGCACAGTAGACACACGGCAGCTCTGCTAGGAGGCTGCAGCCGTGGGGGTGAACTGGGATACCCACGGCTCTGCCTGCCTGTCTAGAGGCGGGTGCGCAGAGCACAGCCCACCACGGCCTCAGCCCGCTGCGCTTGGCCAGACCTCACAGCTGGAACCCAGTGCAGGGGGAGGGGCCAGCAAAGGGCTCATCTGAGTGTCCCCACTCACAGCAGAGTGCACAGCCAGCACCACCTCCGGGGGCATCGGCACGTTAGGTGTGTGTGCGTGTGCGTGTGCGTGTGTGTGCATGTAGGTGTGCGTGTGTGTGCGTGTGTGTGTGTTCGTGTGTGCGTGTGTGCGTGTGTGTGCATGTGGGTGTACGGGTGTGTGTGCGGGTGTGCGTGTGTGTGCATGTGTGTGCATGTGTGCATGTGGGTGTGCATGTGTTCGTGTGCGTGTGTGTGCTGAGAGGGACTCGGGGCCGTGTCTGTGCCTCGGTGCAGAGAGCAGAGCCGCATGTACGGTGCACTCTTGTAGTGCTCTGCACCTGCTCTGTCCCCTGTGGTGACATCCCGCACACGTGGGACGGGCACAACGGTCTGTGGAAATGCCCGAGTCAGCGACACCAGCTGCACCCATGGTCGCTCGGCTCCTGCCAGCGCACCTGCCAGCTTCACCGACGGCTGTCCTTGGCGACAGCACGCACACGCTTGGTTGTCCACGGCACTCACGCTCTGCACAGCTCAGCGAGTCTGTGCCGTGCCGGATCCGTTCATCAGCGTCGTGTGCCCGTCCCACAGGATAAAACAGCACCCGATAAATGTATACAATTAGCGATTCGACAGCTGTCAGTGGCCATCCAAAGGAAGAACCATGCCTGCCCCGGGCCAGGGTTGCACCCATTTCACAGGTAAAGAAGCCGAGGGCTCGGGCATGTGGCCCAAGATGAGCTGGCAGCGAGCAGCGCAGTAGGAGAGACTCCTACTCCCACTTCTGCCCCCGGCATCACCCCCACCCTCCGGGAGCCAGCGGGCAGCGGTTGATCCACTGGAGTTAGGCAATCCGCTCGTCTCTCCTAGAGCTCTGAGCTGCCACACCCACGCTGCCCCGGGGAAACCCTGGCGTCCTCACAGAGGGAGGCACCTGTGAACCACAGGGAAGGGCGGGCGTGGGGCTCTGGCCTCCCCAGCTGTGGGACTTCAGTCATGCAACAGTGTCCTCAGGTTCCCATGGCGACCACAGGAGGCGCTCCGAGGCTAGCAGTGGCTATGGCATGCAGCAGGTATCTAATAAGTGATGGCGTCACCACCAGCAGCAGCACAGTGCACTGCCACTGCCACACTGAGTGAGTGCTGGGTGTGTTCGTGGCGAGGTGACGCTCAAAGTGCCTGCCCCCAGCGCAGCTACGTCACACGCCTACCTCTCTGTCCTCAGAGGAGTGAGAAGGGCTGGGAGGGGGCTTGTGGCCACCCAGAGACTGCTGGACGCTGGACATCCGCTCAGCCCTGGCCCCTGGGTCCCCGCTGTCCCGCCTCAGGGGGCTTCCTTCTTGGCCCTGCCTGTGTGGAAAGGAACTGTGACCTCTGAACTCAAGCCCCAGTGTGGCGGCCATGGAGCCGGAGACTCAAGGGTGGACCAGGAAGGACCCAGGGCAGAGCCTCCCAGGCCCCCAGCTCAGCACAAAGAGGGGAGAGGAGACCCGGGCAGCGCCCCTCCACCTGCACTGTGCAAACATCCCTCTGCTCTGGTCCATGAGTGACCGCCCAAGGGCACAGGGCCTCCCGGGGAGCCTCTGCCTGGCCGGGCCCCTTCTCTGCCTTCCACCTCCCATGGGACAGCATTAGCCATGCCTGCGCCTTCCCGGCTGGGACCCTCCCCACCACTGCCCAGGCGTCCCGTGGAAAGCAGGGCTCGGAGGTAGAGCGCTCAGCCAGGAGCCACCTGCAGGCTGCGGCAGGCTCCCACGCACCGCAGTCACGAGCACAGCCTGTCGCTGTCACCTGACCTCCTCTGAGCCTTGCTCTCAAAGTAGGAAGCGTTCCGTACAACCCAGCGCTGGCCAGACGCTCCACGCTCGCTCGGCCCCTGGGCCACCCCCTGAAGGAAGCAGCTGAGCCAGGAGTGTCCGGGATGATGGGTCTGGGGGAGGGGCCTGTGCCTTCCCCCCAGGGGGTGGCTGGGGAGCAGGAGGCCAAGGGCCCTCAGCCGCCACCTCGGCCACAGAATCGGGAACTGGAGCCCCAGCTGCAAGAGCCTGGGAGAGTTCTTCCACTTCTGCTACTTCCCCCCTTTTCCCCCTTTTGTCACCACCCTTCTGCCCTGCGTGACTGCTAATTAACCCTTACGGCGGCAAGGTGGCCCGAGGGGTCGGCCAGGACCGAGCAGGCAGGGCAGGAGGCCAGGGCGGGCCTGCTGAGCTGAGAACACACTTTTTCCTCCAACCCTGGCCAAGAGTCCCGGGAGGGATTCGCCTGCCTCTGGCCCTGCACCCCCCCCCCAGGGGGGTGAAGAGAGCCACACACTCAACTACCCAGCCCACAGACCTTCGCCTAGCTCTGGGGACTTGGCTGGCCAGAACACGCAGGCCAGGCGGCTCAGGGGTGGGGGGGCAGAGAGAGCGCCAGCTAAAGCCGGTGACTGCCTCTGGGTGAGAAGACAAACACCCCGGCTCAGGGCCAGGCCCAGCAGGGCTCCACAGGAGGCCCAGGCCCTGGCCCCGCCCCTTCCCGCTGAGCCCCTCCCACCCAGGCTGGGCTCCTCCCACTCTCGGCCCCCCAGAGGTGGCTCTGAGACCCTCCTCTGTGTGGGTGGGCCAGAATCCCTGTATTTCCTGGTTTGGGGGTGAGGGGCTTTGGCGGTCAGAGCTAGCAGGTGCTACATGTGGTCCCTGCCATCTGCCAGGGGTCACCCCGCCAGGGAAGGTGACATCAGTAGGGGCCTGTGCGTCAGCAAGTGCAGCTCTAGTGGCCCGAGCTCTCCGTCCCGGGCCTCTCTGCATGGTGCCCCTGAGCTCCTGCACCTCCCCCAGTGCTGATGGGCCTCCCACAAGGTGGCCCAGGCCTGGCTCCGGCTCAACCACCGCCCTGTCCTCCCCTCCTGTCATCGTCATTGCTGCTGGGTTTTCTGGAACATTCGCAGCCCGGGTGTCTGAAAGTCCTTCTCCCCTGTCCTCACCAATGCCCGGGGAAGACACAACTCAGCAGGACCAGGCCGCAGACTTCGCGACACCTGCTTCCTAGAGGCGGCCGCTGGGCCAGATTTACAGCGGAGACGGTTGCGTGTCCTGGCTGTCATCAGGCGAGATGAGCAAGGCGAGAGCCAGGCGGCCTCTGAGGCCGGGGTCTCATGGCCGAGTCACGGCCCTGACCCGGCTGTAAGGGCCGGTCTAAGAGGTGGCGGGCTCTCCAATGGGCGCACAGGCCCCTGCCTATGCCCCCGACAGTCCCAAAGGCCCAGAGGAGGTTCTGCTTGGGGGCACGAGGTGGGCCGGGCCTCCCCAGCCAGCTGGCACTGCCCACGTGCGCCCCTCCTTCTCACCCTGAGACCCCGCCTGCCAGCACCCCTTAACCTGTGTGCCCCTCCCAGGGGTTCCCCTTCTACACCCAGCCCCAGCCCTGGAGCAGAGGATCCCATACGGGCAGAGCCTGGCCTCCTCTGGACAGTCTTGGACATGCCAGCCCCGGCCAAGGGAAGGAAGTGAGGGAGGCACCTGCCTGGGCAGGAGGAGCCCAGCAGGAGACTGTGGCTCCCGGAGAAAACGCCCAGCGACACCCATGCCATCAGCCAGCCCTGCCGGGTGTCAGATTCGGACAAGTGGTTAAAAATTCCACTTCTTAAAAATAGCCCAACTGGGGCCGGCACTGTGGGTAAAGCCGCCACCTGCAATGCCAGCATCCCATATGGGCGCTGGTTCGAGTCCCGACTGCTCCACTTCTGATCCACCTCCCTCTATTGTGTCTGGGAAAGCAGTAGAAGATGGCCCAAGTGCTTGGGCCCCTTCACCCGCGTGGGAGACCTGGAAGAAGCTCCTGGCTCCTGGCTTCTTCCTGGCACAGCTCCGGCCATTGCAGCCATTTGGAGAGTGAACCAGTGGATAGAAGACCTCTCTCTGTCTCTGTAACTTTGCCTTTCAAATAAATCTTTAAAAAAGCAAATGGCCCAACGGTCCGCACTCCGTTTAAGTGGTCTGTCCTCTCCTGCCCACTGCGAGTAGATGCCATGAATGAAAGACAACATCACAACCCAAGCTCCTGCCAAGCCCCCTCCCCCACCCGCCCCCCCTCCTCCCTCACCCCCCTTCCCAACACAGGGGCCTCTGATGTGGGGCCCCGTCTCCCGCTGAACCCCTCAGCATCCACAAACACTACCTTCATTAATCTGGGGGCGCTTTGTCGGTGCAGAGGTTAGCCATCCTCCCCTCCGTGTCTGTACTGAACACATCTGGGTTTCCTCATTAGCTATTTTTGAAAGTGGAGCAGGCTGAGCGGGGGTTGGGGCAGGCAGCCTGCTGAGGGCCACTGCTCTGCCCTGCCCAGGCCCACACCCCACCCCGCCCAAGCCCAAGGTCAGGGGTTAGAGGGACCACAGGCCCGGGTCCAGAGATGGGTCTGGACCCATCTGTCTCTGAACCCTCCTGGCTGCTCCAGGCCGCTGCTGGTGTGCAGGAAGCTGCCTGCTGGGGGCACAGTGACCCGTGTCTCTTCGAGGAGCCGAGAGACCCCACCGCTTACTCCATCCTGAGGGCCAAGGCTCTGTGTCCTGCACCTTCCCTCCCCCCGACCCCAGGCCCACAGCAGCACACCCACTGTTGCCTGGAACAGAGACAGACAACGGGAACATCCAATCGAGGCCAGACGTAGCATCTGGAGTCACCCACTCGGCCCAGCGGGCCCTGCCTAGCAGCAGGCACGAGTCCTCGACTTCATTCTACAGAGAAAGAAACAGAAGCCCTGAGGTCAGGAGACCACCATGGGCCACAGCTGAGCGCCCCTTCCTTTCTGACCTGTGCTCGGGGACCCCAGCCCCCGTGCCTCTGTCTCCTCCGTGGGGGACCCCAGCCCCCGTGTCTCCCTCTCCTCCCTGGTGACCCCAGCCCCCGTGTCTCCCTCTCCTCCCTGGGGGACCCCAGCCCCGTGTCTCTGTCTCCTCCCAGGGGGACCCCAGCCCATGTCTCTGTCTCCTTCCGGGGGGACCCCAGCCCCCGTGTCTCCCTCTCCTCCTGGGGGGACCCCAGCCCCCATGTCTCCCTCTCCTCCTGGGGGGACCCCAGCCCCCATGTCTCCCTCTCCTTCCGGGGGGACCCCAGCCCCCGTGTCTCCCTCTCCTTCCGGGGGGACCCCAGCCCCCATGTCTCCCTCTCCTCCTGGGGGGACCCCAGCCCCCGTGTCTCCCTCTCCTCCTGGGGGGACCCCAGCCCCCGTGTCTCCCTCTCCTCCTGGGGGGACCCCAGCCCCTGTGTCTTCCTCTCCTCCTGGGAGGACCCCAGCCCCCATGTCTCCCTCTCCTCCCGGGGGGACCCCAGCCCCCTGTGTCTCCCTCTCCTCCCTGGTGACCCCAGCCCCGTGTGTCCGTCTCCTCCCTGGTGACCCCAGCCCCGTGTGTCCGTCTCCTCCCTGGGGGACCCCAGCCCCATGTGTCCGTCTCCTCCCTGGTGACCCCAGCCCCGTGTGTCTGTCTCCTCCCTGGGGGGCCCCAGCCCCCTTGTCTCCCTCTCCTCCCTGGTGACCCCAGCCCCGTGTGTCCGTCTCCTCCCTGGGGGGCCCCAGCCCCCTTGTCTCCCTCTCCTCCCTGGTGACCCCAGCCCCGTGTGTCCGTCTCCTCCCTGGGGGACCCCAGCCCCATGTGTCCGTCTCCTCCCTGGGGGGCCCCAGCCCCGTGTGTCCGTCTCCTCCCTGGGGGGCCCCAGCCCCCTTGTCTCCCTCTCCTCCCTGGTGACCCCAGCCCCGTGTGTCCGTCTCCTCCCTGGGGGGCCCCAGGTACCAGCCCCTTCCTTTCTAGGAAACAGGCGTGGGCCCCAGAGCTGGAACTGGAACTGGCACTGGTCCGAATCCTGAATTTCCTGTTTCTTTCAGCCGTGGGACGACACAGGGATACACCCCCCAGCTGCCACTCCTGGCCTCACCTGAAGAATTGTCATGCTACAGCAATTTCGCTAACAGGAAAAACCAGCCTGGGGAGCTCTGCACATGTCACCAATGTCACCCGCCGGTGGGGCTGGGCAGGAACAGGACCTCCTGCTGCCCAGGGCCTCTCGTCTCTCACGCCACGCCCGCCCAGAGGTGGCAGCAAGGGCAGAGGAGCCATGAGATCAGCTGGATTGCCCGGCAGGTTGTGCTTGAGTGACAGCAGGGGCCTGCCCCTCCCGTCCCCTCCGAGACACAGCCCTGAGCTGCTGGGTGCAGAAACTCCCACCCAGCAGAGCTGTGCTAAGCCCTTCCCAGAATCCCTCCCACCCAGCCAGAAGTCTGAAGGGGCTCTGCACCTGCCCCAAGGCTCCGTGACAGCAGGTGTCTGCAGCAGGAACTCCAAGCTGCCCTGAGGGGTGGCAGGAGGCTGGCAGGGCAGTGGATAAAAGAAGATTCACCCCTGCTCCCTCAAATCAGAGAGTGCTCCAACTGGGGGTGACCAGGAAGGGACCCTGGGTGCCCCCCCTCCCTGACACTGGGCCGGCTGAGAGAGGGAAGGGCCACCTGCCCTCAGGGGCCTGCGGGAGCCGAGAAGGCTTCCCAGAGACGACCGCAGAGCTGGGATTGGCAGGTGAAGTGGGGTTCACCAAGCCTACCAGAGGGAACAGGCGCGCAGAGGGGCACGGGATGGGGCAGAGTCCCGCCGCAGGGCAGGGAGAGCAGCAGCAGGTGGAAGAGGCCCCAGGGGAGGGTAGGTGCCGAGTCTGACTTGAGGAAGCTGCCGCCACATCTCACCGTGACACCCCGGCACAGCAGGTGCACCACGTTCCCCACCAGCAAGGTGGTTCGCCCAGGAGTTCTCGTGGAATCAGAAAGTTAGAGTCTGGTGCTGTGGTGCTGCGGATCAAGCCGCCACCTGTGCCCCCAGCATTCCATAGGGGCGCTGGCTGGTTCCAGTCCCGGCTACTCCTCTTCCGACCCAGTTCCCTGCTGATGTGCCTGGGAAAGCAACAGAAGATGGCCCGAGTGCTTGGACCCCTGCACCCACATGGGAGACCCAGAGTTCCAGGCCTGGCCCAGCCCCAGCCATTACAGCCACTTGGGGAATGAACCAACCAATGGATGGAAGAACGGAAGGTCTCTCTGTGTGTCTCTACCTCTCTCTCTGTAACTCTGCCTTTCAAATAAATAAATCTTTTTAAGAAAGAAAAAAGTTAGACCCTGTTGCACTGCAGAGATGGAGGGTGCTTTGGTCACAGTTTTTGGCGCCTGCGCCAGGAATAGCCCCGATGGCCCTGGGCTCCCCCCGGGACCGCACGCCTCTGATGTGGGCAGCAGCTGCACGCCACTTCCTGCAAATGCACCAGGTGGCCAGCGTGGCCTCCAAACTCCAGGCCCCGCGTGAGACACCACCCCTCGCCCACGCCAGCAGAGTGAATTGCTCAGTAAGAAAAAGGTTTGTGCGCACCCTGGGACGCAAAGACAGCAAGAAGGAAAGCTTCGCAGCCGCCCTGGGAGCCTCCCCGGAGCCCCGGAACGTGGAGCCTTGCACAGCGCGGCCGGGCTCGCACGCCGGTGACCGCCGCTCCCCTCCCCCGGGGCTTTCCACCTGTGAGCGAGGCAAGGCCTGGCCCAGCTCACGACTGCTCTGTGGGCCTCGGCCAGGCCGCGTGCAGAGTCACCGAGGACCCTGTGACTCCGCTCCCCATGCAAAGGGCCGGCCGATTCCGCACGGGCTTGATTGCAGGATGCACGCGTGCGGTGCTGGAAGAAGGCACTTGTGCTGGGCTTGCTTCTCCGGTCTAAACCTGACCGTACCTTGGCACACGGCTCGTGTGTGCGTCTCTGCCCACTCTGCTGGCCTGAACGCCCGCAGCTCCTCCAGGCCTGGCTGCGGTGTTCTGCTCCCGTCCCCCACGCTAAAAGCCCCCACCAGTGCCCCCTCTGCCCTCAGACTTGTAAGCAGCGTCTTCGCCACGTCTGATGAGTTCCGGGCTAAGCACTCCCACAGCGAGCAGGAAAGGAGATGCTGTTAACTCTAGTATGTAGATGACGACATAGAGGCGGAGAGAGTCGGGGCTTGGTCCAAGCTTCCTGTGCTGTACAATGTCGGAGCCACAGCCACTCTCAGCACCCCACCTCCCCTGTACCACCATCCCCCAACTCGCCCGCCCCTCTCCAAATTCCCACCCATTGATGGGACAGTTCTGGTCTTACTCGCTGCTCCAGGGAGCCCCTCCCGGCCACCTCCCTGGGCCCGGCACTCAGCACTGCTGGCAGCCAGGCCCAGGTCCGATGGGGGAGCTTGGTCCCCATCCACCTTGTACTGGGTCTGCCGCCTGCAGACAGGGAACCCTGAGGACAGGCACTGGGGCCCCCGGTGCGGGTGTAGCCAGAGGTCAGAGAACGACACTCATTCTGCATTGCCGGGTCCTCATTCATCAGAACCCACGAAAATCCACCCAAGAAAGCAAGAGCTGTCACACCGGAGCAGCCACAGGGCCACCCGGAGCACTCGGCAGAACCCAGGCTGCCACACCCCACGCCCAAGGCCTGAGAGGCTTGCTGGTCCTGCTTGCACCCCCAAGGGGGCGCTTCAGCCCACGTGGCAGCCCCCACAGTGGCCTCACTGGAGTCCAGGAAAGCCCCAACTAAGTGACCACCAACCTTTAGGGTAGCTCCAAACTTCACGGCAAACAAAACTGAACGGGGGCGGCCCTGTGGGGCAGCAGGTTAAGCCGCCACTTTCAACGCCAGCATCCCGTATCAGAGCGCCGGCTCAAGTCCCCACTGCTCTGTGTCAAATCCAGCACCTTGTTAAAGCACCCAGGAGAGCAATGGAAAATGCCCGGAGTTCTTGACTCCTAGCCACCCGTGTAGAGATTCGGATTGGAGTGCCTGGCTCCCAGCTTCCGCCTGGCCCAGGCCAGGCCATTGCAGACATCTGGGGAGTGAACCAGTGGATAAAGAGCTCTGTTCTGGGCCCGGCGCTGTGGCACAGTGAATTAAAGCCCTGCCTTAGGTGCTGGCATCCCATATGGGCGCTGGTTTGAGTCTTGGTTGCTCCATTTCTGTCCAGCTCCCTGCCTGGGAAAGTAGTCAAAGATGGCTGAGCGGGGCCAGCTCAGCCTTGGCTCACGCTCGGCTTCTCAGAGCAGGACACCATCTAAGATGCTGAGGGTGCTTTCAAAACAAAGGATCCCATCACACACACACACACACACACACGAACACACACAGGCACACATATGCACACCCCACACATGCACAAGGCACACACATGTGCACATGCACACACAAGCACACATGGGCACACATGCACATACCCACATATGAAAACATGTGCATACACACATATATGCACACATACATACATGTACACATGGATACATGTGAACACATGTGCACACGTGCACGCTCACATGTGCAAGCATATGCATGCATGCACGTGTACATGCATTGCACATGTGCACACATAGGAATGCATGCACGCACATGGACATACGAGAGCACACAGGTGCATGCCCACACATGCACATACACACATGCACAGGTGTGCACACACAGGCACACACATGTGCACACAGGTGTGCACACACAGGCAACATGCACACAGCAGCAGCTCTCACTTCACAGTGAGCATGCCCCTTAGTGGACTTCACAGGTGGCTCATGGGGCCTGAGGGGCAGGCCCCACCTCATCCATGCTGCCCCAGGGCCCCAGCATCCCCAGTGCCTCGAGCCAGGCAGAGCCTGTGAGTCCCCGGGGCGACAGCCTCGGCCTTTGGTGAGCGGAGCCCCAGCCCCAGCTGGCAGGAAATGGGGAAGAACGCTGACCACAGAGCAACCGTGGGCACCACCGAGGCGGCTCCGCAACACACGGGCAGGAAGTCGCACTCCCAGGCCGGGCCACCCAAGCACCGCCTGATCGCAGCCTCAGGGCGAGCTATCAGGCTCCAGGCAGGCAGCAGTGGGAGCAAGGGGCGGGGCCCCACAGCACAGCCACGGCCTGGAGGGAAGGCAGAGGTCAGACGGAGGGCCCCGGTGCAGTGCCAGGCCCAGGCTACGGTGATACAGCAGTGAGCGGGGGTAGCTGGCCATCCCGCGGGGTCCCCCAACTCCCGCAGTGAGTGGCTCTCAGGAGGGAGGGGTCCCAGCCCCCCACGGCCTGTGGGGACAGCAAAAGCCAAGCCACCAAGCCTCCCCTGTTCGCCACCAACTCTAAGGGCAGACTCAGAAAATAACATGCAGTGCACCGGCTCCTCCCCGGCCACCGCCCCAGGCACCCCTGCAGGTGTCCTGGCAGCTGGGTCTGACCGTCCCTAACTGGCCTGGGCATTAGGTACACATGGCCCTGGGCCACAGCCCAGACTCAGAGCCAGGCTGTGGCCTCCCCTCCTCCCATCCGCTGGGTTAGGTGCCCTCTGTCCTCAGCTATAGGTGCTGAGAAGGGAAGAGGAGGGAAGGGAAGAGGGAGACAGCAGGGGTGCGTGAAGTGGGTTCCCACTACCTGGGCCCTGCTCCCCTGCCATAAGGTCAGTGTTGGTCTGGGATGGGTCCTGCCCAGGACACCGCCCCAAGCAGCCCCGTAAGGGACCCACCCTCCTTGCCTCCCAAAGCAGCCCCAGTGGCCAGCCAGGAGGTGGTGGCCCAGGCCCTGTGAGCCACCAGCTTCTCCATGACAAGCTGCGTGACAGTAGCTGCAGCATCAGCACTTGAGCTTGTGACCGGGCGGCTGCCCTCCCGGGAGGAGGGGCCCCATGGAGAGGAGGGGCACGGGCGCAGATGGGGCAGGGTGAGGTCCCTTCCTGTCTCCAAGAGGCACAATGCACCTGCCCCAGGCGCGCGCACTGCCCCTGCGTCTCGAGGAGCCAAGCGGGTGTTCAGCTGCGCCTGACTCACGCCTGTTCCTGGAACTGTGAAGTGGGGAGGATGCTGTGGGCAGGCTCTAACTGTATCATCTGGGCTGGGGCCGGCAGCAGATGGTCCTCATGAAAAAAAAAAAAAAAAAACACTTCCATGTGAGCTGAAAATAGCGCAGCACTCACCCTCAGCTGAATGGGGAAATGTATGAGCCAGCGTTCACGTGGGAGTGGGTGCCCCGGCCGTAGGTGGGGAAGGTGTGGGGAGAGGCCTTGGCACCCACTGGGGCCTGGCCTGCCTTAGGCAGGTGGTGGCCACAGCCCCCCAAGCCCTGGACCTCCCCATGACCACAGGGAAGTCCCAGGCCCCAGGCACCGCAGGAAGCAGAGACGGCCTGATGCCCACCCCTCACGGCCAGGGCAGGGAAAATCCTCCTACACTGTCCAAGGAGTGGGGGAGCCATGGGGACCACCAGTGGTCCCGAGTCAGCTCCCTGTGCCTGGGCCCAGGGCAACAGGGCAGCAAGACACGGAGCCACCCTGGAGACGCGTGTGTGTCTTGGGGCAGACGGCTTCCTCTTTGTGCGCCTCGGATCCTCTGTAGAGCAGGTCCCAGCACCGCTGGGTGCCCAGCAAAAGGCCTGGGAGCCCTGGCCGGCTGCTCCCTGAGGCATGCGGGAGCCTTGGCCTGTGCTCCCCTTTGCAAAAACCCCTCAGCCCTGGCTTAAACCATGCTCCCTTTTGGCAAGTAGAGTGGCAGCTCTGGGCGTCTTGTTCCCATGCTGCACCTCCGGCCACTGCTGTGCAGACCAGGAGGTCAGGGGAGGCCAGGAACCGGAGGCTGTGGCAGGTAGGAGGGCCGGCATGGCTGGCCCCACTCAGGCTGCAAGGCCCTGGTGCCCTCCTGGAGAGCTGGGTGGATCAGAGGCCCGATCACCATGGTAGGGGTGCGGGGGTCTGGCAGCCTCTGGACAGAGGCGGGAGAGCTGCAGGGGAGCCGGGGCCGGGGGCTTGCCAGTCCTAGGAGGGCGCTCCCTTGTGTCCACTTCTGCGACCTTCAGATGAGCGAACGGCCTCCGGCCTGGGGTCCACCAGCCCCTGGGGGCCCGAAGTCCTCGTGATGCACAGCCTGCGCCCAACCCCATGCCAGCTTCACCTCTGAACCCGGAACTGGAAAGAGGGGGCATCAGTGACCAGGAGGCGGCCCCGTCCATGGGACCACAGAGCCTCAGGATTCTGGACAGAAGAACGGGGGTCAGGAGGCGGACGCCTGCTTGCACCCCGACTGTCTCCCAGCTGTGTGGCATCCAGCGAGCTCCCCAGCCACTCCAGGGCTCCCGGGTCAGAGGGAGGTCACAGGAGCTCTGGGTGACGGTTTCCAGCAGTCCTCTCTGGCATCACCAATGCCCCGCCCCACAGCCTCGCCCAGTGCCCTGGCTCTCTCCCCCCACACACACCCTCGGCCCCTTGTCTTCTGGCCCCACCCCCACCCAGCCTTCCCATCCCCCGTCCCGCTGCCTCCCAAGCCTGGAGCTCCCTCCCCCTGCAGCCTGCAGTTCCTCTGCCCAGCTGCGCCTCCTGTCCAGCTCCTGCTGTGCCCGGGGTCCATTCCACAGCCCCCAGGTCCCCCTCGGGGCCCCCAGGTCCCATTCAACAGAAACAGAGCTCCCGCCCCCAGGGGCTGTGACCGGGCGGCACCATCCTCCCCAGCGCCCACACCTCGCCTCCCTGTGTCCCATTCCCCTCCCATTCCATCTTCATCCCAGGACCCCGGCCCCGTGAGCCCCACCTCTGGGAAGCAGGGAGGTCCCATCCAGCCTCCTCCTGCCCTCTGCTCCCTGCCGGGCAATCTCTCCAACAGCCCTGTGGCCCGGTCACACACTCATGCCAAACGCGCCCGGGCAGGTGGCTCCCTGGGGCCACATCCTCCCGCTGGGACCACAGGAAGTGCTGAGGCCTCCATCTGGGACAACCTCCCTGGGCCTCCAGTGGGGACAGCTGCTGAGTGGGCCTCTCTGAGAGCCTGTGCCCATCTCTGCAGCCACCCCATGTGCCACCGCTCGCTTCCTGGTGCGGCCAGGTGAGACTCCACTCCTCCACTGCCGACCTCGGAGCAGGGTGATTCTCCGCCGAGTGCAGTCCGGCGCCCCCAGCCACCGTGACAGGTGTCCAGCACCCTTGTGCATTTTCACTGCAGCCAGACTGGCCCCCAGGAGGCCTCCCACCCTAGGAGCCGGGAGCCTCAGGGACAAGACTCTGGCCAGGTCTGGTGCGCAGGTGAGGGCCTCTTGGCAGGTGCAGGTCAGCTGGAGGAGTGAGCCGCTCTGCCTGCCCTAGCCGCTGCCACAGGGTGCGTGCGCTGGCCGGCAGCCGGCTGCCGTGGACAGCAACCTTCGCACCATTTCAGAGTTCGGGCCGATCCGGGCTGCTGCAGGCCTCTGTTTGGGGGGACCTCAGCTTCCTCCCTTGTGTGGGCGGCCCCCCACGCAGGCCTGCGCAGCTGGAAAGGAGGAGCCAGGCCGCTGGCTGGGAGAGCAGTGCCCCTGTGGCCCTACGAGTGTCACCGACAAGGGGGTGTCACCGACAGGCCGGCACCACGCTGGACCTCCGGCCAGCCCTCCCTGCCGGCTCTCCTCTGTTCTCTGCCTTACCCAGCAGCAGCCTCAGGCCCCATCCTCCAAACTCCAACCACATGAGGGCAGGGGACCTGCCCCGGGCAGCCGGAGCTCCTGTGGGTTTTGGGCTCCGTTCGCTCAGCCAGGCTCTCACTGACCTGCTGCCCCCTTCTCCGGCCCCACGCCCAGTGCCTGCCCCCCACACAGGCGTCTTGTCCTGCACACACTCCCCATGGGAAGGTTCAGCTTGTAAATGAGGCACAGTCGGAGACAAACACGGCAGCTAGGAATCAAACAGAACGATGCACTCCAACAAAAGCGATGTGAGCATCCTCGCTCGCTCACACCCGCTCTCAAAACATGAAGTCTTCCCTCTGACCTTTCCAGACCAGGCGGGGAGGTGAACCTGCCGCCGAGCGACATCGGCACCTGCGATCCATTGGGGTCCCCTCTCGGCTCCCTGCCCCCAGCTTCACTAGACACTGTGCATGTGTGTGTGCGTGTGTGCATGTGTGTGTATGTGTGTGCGTGTGTGTGCGTGTGTGCATGTGTGTATGTGCGTGTGTGTACGTGTGTGTGCATGTGTGTGGTGTGCTGGGCCGGGGCCAGGCCCTGGTCACACAGCAGCCAATCAGTCCACGTGGCCCTGGCTTCCATGAGCTCACAGCTGGTGCCGTGTCTTTCATCGCCTGCCCACTTCCCTTGATTCCCTGCCCAGACCCCCTACAGAGTTGGGACGACAAGAGTTGACAGCTCTGAGGCCAGCAGTGAACCAGCCAGAGAGTTTTTAATGGAGGACAGGGGCCAGCGCTGTGGCGTAGTGGGTAAAGCCGCCGCCTGCAGGGTCGGCATCCCATATGGGAGCTGGTTCAAGTTCCAGCTGCTCCACTTCCGATCCAGCTCTCTGCTATGGCCTGGGAAAGCAGTGGAAGATGGCCCAGGTCCTTGGGCCCCTGCACCCACGTGGGAGACCCGGAAGAAGTTCCTGGGTCCCAGCTTCAGATCGGCGCAGCTCCAGCCGTTGCGGCCGATTGGGGAGTGAACCATCAGATGGAAGACTTCCCTCTCTCTCTCTGCCTCTCCTTCTCTCTCTGTGTAACTCTGAATTTCTTTTAAAAAATTAATAAATGGAGGACAGAGGTGCAAAGTGTAGGAGGAAAGGTGAGCTTGGTGAACAGAAATTGTGGGAGCATTAGCACGGGCGGACCACAGTGGTGACGGTGGGGGAGGCACCAGTACGGGCGGACCACAGTGATGACGGTGGGGGAGGCACCAGCATGGGCGGACCACAGTGATGACCGTGGAGGAGGCACCAGCACGGGCGGACCACAGTGATGACGGTGGGGGAGGCACCAGCACGGGCGGACCACAGTGATGACGGTGGGGGAGGCACCAGCATGGGCGGACCACAGTGATGACCGTGGAGGAGGCATCAGCACAGGCGGACCACAGTGGTGACGGTGGGGGAGGCACCAGCACGGGAGGACCACAGTGATGACCGTGGGGGAGGCATCAGCACAGGCGGACCACAGTGATGACGGTGGGGGAGGCACCAGCACGGGCGGACCACAGTGATGACCGTGGGGGAGGCACCAGCACGGGCGGACCACAGTGGTGACGGTGGGGGAGGTCAGCACAGGTGGACCACAGTGATGACCGTGGGGGAGGCACCAGCACAGGCGGACCACAGTGATGAAGGTGGGGGAGGCACCAGCACAGGCGGACCACAGTGATGACCGTGGGGGAGGCACCAGCACGGGCGGACCACAGTGATGACGGTGGGGGAGGCACCAGCACGGGCGGACCACAGTGGTGACGGTGGGGGAGGCACCAGCACGGGCGGACCACAGTGATGACGGTGGGGGAGGCACCAGCACAGGTGGACCACAGTGATGACCGTGGGGGAGGCACCAGCACGGGCGGACCACAGTGATGAAGGTGGGGGAGGCACCAGCACGGGCGGACCGCAGTGATGACCGTGGGGGAGGCACCAGCACGGGCGGACCGCAGTGATGATGGTGGGGGAGGCACCAGCACAGGCGGACCACAGTGGTGACCGTGGGGGAGGTCAGCACAGGTGGACCACAGTGATGATGGTGGGGGAGGCACCAGCACGGGCGGACCACAGTGATGACGGTGGGGGAGGCACCAGCACGGGCGGACCACAGTGGTGACCGTGGGGGAGGCACCAGCACGGGCGGACCACAGTGATGACCGTGGCGGAGGCATCAGCACGGCGGACCACAGTGATGACGGTGGCGACAGCCGAGTGCTAGGCTCCTCCAAATAGCCCATGGGGCCTGCCTCATTGCATCCCCACAGTTGCCCTGTGACATGGAGGCTGTTCTTGTCCCCATTTTACAGATGAAGGGCCTGCAGCGTTAACACCTGCCTAAGGTTGTGCAGCTTTGAAAATGGCAGAGTGCGGATCTGAACCCACAAAAGTTTCCTGATCTCGGTGCACTTGGCTTTGGGGCCGTGCTCTCACACACAGCTGAGAGGGTCCGATTCACTGGCTGCCCAGGGCTATGAAACCCGAGTCCCCAGACTCAGCAGCCTGACATGGCACACAGGAGCCGCCTGACCGCTCCCGGGGCCCAGGAATCTGGGACTGGCGAGCAGGGGCCTCTGGCTCAGGCGTCTCACAAGTCGCCGTCAAGGGGACAGCGTGTGGCCATCTCCTGGGAGGCAAGGGTTCAGTCCAAGCTCAATCAGTGGACGTTGGCTACAGATGTCTGTTCCCCAGCTCTCGCAACGTGACAGCTCCCCACAGAGCGAGCGAGGGAGCAGGACAGTCCCCCACTCGCCACACAGCCTGGCCTCTGGAGGGCTTCTGGTCACCCCTGCTGTGGCCTGCGTGCATGAGCCAGGCCCTGGGTCCAGGAGCCCTCGAGCGAGGGTGAACAGACCAGGCTGGGCTCTCTGGGGCTGTGTCTGCCCCCATGGAGCAAACAGGGGCCCCCAGACAGCAGGCAGGGCCCCGCTCTCTCTGGCTGATCCTGTACCCCACAAATGCCTCAAGGTGACCTGGAACTCCACCCCCAGCCTGGCCGTTCTCCCTCCAGGCTTCCCCGGAAATCGAGAGCCACGTGAGATGAACACCACTTAAAGAGTGGCCGGTCGCCCAGCGGCGGGCAGAGCCCCACACGCGTCTGCGTGGATCTGGTGTCGGATCTGGTGTCACTGCCCACCTATGACTCAGGCCAACCCTGTCCCTTTTGTTCCATGCTTCCTGCCCCTCACTGGCCTGTGTGCCAGGATGACCATCACCTCCCCGTCACCTCCCGGCCTCACCCGAGAGCCCCCACTCTCTGCTACCGGGGAGTCCAAGTCGCCACTCACAGACCCTATCAATCTGCCGGTCCGCCGTTCTCAGAGCATCAGATAGTGGACTGAGACAGCCCCACACACTCTGCAGGCAGCGGGGCAGTGAGTAAGGGCCTGGGTAACTGGGGCCAGGACCCAGGGGACAGCTGCCCAGCCCCCCTGCACTGCGGGGCCACCTACAGGTGCCGGCAGCCCCCACACCAGCCCCGAGCACCAACACCACTGCTTTGTGCGAAGATTTAGTCACAGAAACCTGGCCCCGTGCCGATGGCCAGGGAGGCACCCTGGACTGAGGGGCCAGGGCCACACTCCTCTCCCTGGAATGCACGCAGCACTGGGCCCCCAGCCAGGCAGCACATGGCCCCCATCTCAGGAGACAGCTCGCCCTAGCATCGTGGAAACTGACCCGCAGTGAGAGGAGGGCCCTCCCTGAAAGGCCCCGCCCGCTGTGCCCGTCGGTCTGGGAGGCTGCGGGAGCTGAGAGTGTGGGAGGCTTTCCAGTACCTGTGGCTCCCCTACAGCTGCCCAGGGGCCAACACCTCCCAGGAGGCAGGCAGGGCGCCTGGACAGGGCGCCTGGCTCCCCACCTGGCCACCCCAGCGCAGCCCTCAGTCCTGACACCCTGTGCTTGGCCGGGCGGGGCGGGGGTGGCGGTGGGGTCACAGGGCCGGGAGCGGGGCTCCCCCAGCCGGTCCCGCTGCAGGGCTGAGTCAGCGCTGTCCCTTGGCTTCCTGGAGAAGACTTTGTAGAGGCTCTCCCCTGGGACAGGAAACCACTGCAGAGCTGGGCCCAGGCCTGCACCGTGCGCCACCAGCTACGGCGCCCCCAAGACAGGCACGAAGGGGGAGGGGCGAGAGGGTGGAAGACAAGCGAGAGCTGTTACCACCTCAGCCTCTGCACAGAACCGGGGATTGGCACAGGTGACACGCAGGAAACATCTGTGCCACAGGCACTGACACCCAGAGCCAGAGCACCCACGGCACACGTGAGGGGGCGTAGGTGCAGCCAGGGAGCTGCCACCTGCTCCCCACGGTGAGGCTGTTCTAGTCGACGCCCACCCAAGCTGTCACACCCCCTCCCACCCCCCACAGTAACGCTGGTGACCCTCGATGACCTGAGAACCAACCCCGATTCCTCACCCAGGAGACCTGTGTCCACATTGCCAGTGACGTTTTCAGTCTCGGGAACTAAGGCGTGAGTCGGCCGGGCTGAGTCAGGAATAGAAGACCTATTAGCCAGAGGGGAGGGGGAGCAGGAGGAGGAGGGGCGGGGGAGCGGGGGCCCAGGCTGGGAGCGTGGAGCCGGGGCTAGGATATAACCTCACCGTCTCCCACAGTCTCGGGGAGCAGGAGGAGGAGGGGGCGGGAGAGCGGGGGCCCAGGCTAGGAGCGTGGAGCCGGGGCTAGGATATAACCTCACCGTCTCCCACAGTCTCGGGGAGCAGGAGGAGGAGGGGGCGGGGGAGCGGGGGCCCAGGCTAGGAGCGTGGAGCCGGGGCTAGGATATAACCTCACCGTCTCCCACAGTCTCGGGGAGCAGGAGGAGGAGGGGGCGGGGGAGCGGGGGCCCAGGCTAGGAGCGTGGAGCCAGGGCTAGGATATAACCTCACCGTCTCCCACAGTCTCGGGGAACCTGGGGCTCACCCGTGACCCTCTCTTACAGACACGTCAGCTCCAAAGGCCTCCCTCTGGGAGAGGGCCGAGGCGAGCCCCCAAGAGTCAACAGGAAGCCGCGTGGGCTCTGTGACTTCGTGTAGGCATCCCACACACGGGCAATGCCAGGGAGCACGAGGTGCCAACGAGGGCTGTGTGCTAGAATCCACCCAGCCAGCCACGCAGGCAGGCGCTGGGCCAGGCTTAGGGGCCCAGGGTCCAGGCCCAGCCCTGCCTCCCACGTGGCGGCCGCCAGGGCCTTGCCCTACAAAATAGTCTGAAATTTCACCCAAGTGCAGACATAATTTTGAGACATCCACAAAAAATGGCATTACAAACCCTCACCCTGAAGACCCCAGAGACCCCAACGGACACAAAAAGTGATCGTTGTTTTCAGGGCATGTGATACAAAGGAATCCTTTCAATAAAGGCATCTAGGATGTCAGGGGGGCAAAAGCTTTCCTAGAGTAGCAACAGTTAGGAACCACTGAAACGCACCCATTCATAACGACTCGAAGATTACGTACTGGGGGGGGGGGCATTCGGCTGAGCAGCCACATTGCCTCCTGGGAAACCCGCGTCCGTTATCAGAGTGCTTGGGTTAAGTGCAGCTCTGCTTCCAGTCCAGCTTCCCACGTGACCTGGGAGGCAGCCGGTGTGGCTCAAGTACTCAGGTTCCTGCCGTCCAAGTGGGACACCCGGGTGGAGTTCTGGCTCCTGGCTTCAGCCTGGCCCAGCTCTGGCTGTTGCAGGCTTTGGGAGATAACGAACTGATGGAAGATCTCTCCAACTATGTATCTGTCTATGTGTGTGTGTCTGTATTTCAAATAAATGAAACTAACACATTAAAAATGTTTTAAGAATAAACTAACCAAAACAAGGACAAGACCCATTTAAAGAAAACTTGCAAACTTTTCTTATTTTAAAAAGACCTTGTTCCTGGGTAAGAAGACTCCCGTTTCAAACATGTGAATGTGCCTCCCAAGTAATCTATAAATTCAATGGAACTCCAGCCAAAAACCGTGGGAAACTTGTCACGGAACTTATCAAAATGGTTCATCTGGAGAAAAAAATGGACAGGGAGTTCAGCAACTCTTTAAAAATTAAAGGGAACCACAGGAAGGACTTGCCCTCGCACACACGAGAGCAGAATTGGAACCGGGGCTGCTTGTGCAGGCACAGATAGACCAGTGGGGAGGACCCGAGTCCAGCAGCAGGTCCACTGCAGAGAGAAACAAAATCTACGGTACAGCGGGTGAAGTCCCTTCAAAGCACAGCCACGCACGGCCCGTGCTGTGGCTCGGCAGGTAGAGCCACTGCCTGCAGTGCCGGCATCCTACACGGGCACCGGCTCGAGTCCCTGCTGCTCCACTTCTAATCCAGCTCCCTGCTAATAGCCTAAGAAAAGCAGCAGAATGTGGCCCAAGTGCTTGGGCCTCTGCCATCTGTGTGGGAAACCAGAAGAAGCTCCTGTGTCCTGGCTTCAGCCTGGTCCAACACTGGAACCAATGTCTCTCTCTCTCTCTCTCTCTCTCCTCCCACCCCACTCTCTGTATTGCTTTCAAAAATAAATCTTTGAAAAAAAGTGTTGGAGTAAAATACTTTTTAATTTTTAAGCCTAGGGTAGGAAATGTTTCAAAAATGCACCTCCTGAGCGTGGTGTCCCCCACCAAGGAATAACCAAGGTGACATCGGACAAAGGAACTGGCAGCTCTGAGCAGCGCATAAACAGGAAAACCGTGACCGGAAGCTCTCCAAACAAACCGCGACGCTAACCGGCCAACTGCAGCATTTCAGCATCCAAACAGCCGAAGCAGCAATTTGTGGGGAAAGGTGGGTGCACCTGACGTTCGGAGGAAGCAGCACACCAGGAGGATTCTGGGGAGGAATTACGTGAGCAGGGAGTCCAGGAAGCAACGTCAAGGATGTAAATGTGAAAAGATGCCCAATGCCACACGCCGCTGCTCACCCTCGCCCGGAAACAGCCGTACCCGGGATGTGCTCACGTTCATCAGTGATGGGACTACCACTGGTCGGCTCACAAATTTTTTTTTTTTTTTGACAGGCAGAGTGGACAGTGAGAGAGAGAGACAGAGAGAAAGGTCTTCCTTTTTGCCGTTGGTTCACCCTCCAATGGCCGCCACGGCTGGCGCGCTGCGGCCGGCGCACCGCGCTGATCCGATGGCAGGAGCCAGGTGCTTCTCCTGGTCTCCCATGGGGTGCAGGGCCCAAGCACTTGGGCCATCCTCCACTGCACTCCCGGGCCATAGCAGAGAGCTGGCCTGGAAGAGGGGCAACCGGGACAGGATCCAGTGCCCCGACCGGGACTAGAACCCGGTGTGCCGGCGCCGCAAGGCGGAGGATTAGCCTAGTGAGCCGCGGCGCCGGCCACAAAATTTTAAATTGCACACCTTCTGCCCAGGGAGAAATCTCCAGTCATCTAGTCCATGGAAGTAGCCCCTTGGGTACGAAAGAAAAACGTACGATGATGACGCCCGAAATAAACCCAGACACTCAGCCCTGAGCCACCGGCCAAACGGAGCCTGAGCTGGCGGACGGCGGATCAGCAGGCATCGCTGCGGAAGAGCGGGGGCACTGGGCACGTTTGCACGGAGACACCGAGGAGAGCGCCTGGAGAGGCGCCCCGAGCCGTTCATGGCACAGGGTTTCGGGGCGCAGCAGTCAGAGGTGAGCTTCCCTCCCCTCCCCGTTTCCCTCTGCGCTTCTGCGCTTTCTCTCCCCTACCCCCGTTTGTGTGAAACCCGAGCCTGACCACGTACAAGCTTCCGGCTTCACAAACCTGCTTCTGCCCCTCAAATAGCTGGTGCTGGGGTCAGGGCCCCCACCCTGGGGAAAGGGCAGACTCTGCGCCTGAGGCCAACCGGGAAGCCGGGCAGGTCTGTGCGAGGCCCTCACGTGGACGGAGTCACGGGCAGACTGCTCGCAGCCTGGCCCCGCCGGACTCCCCCCGGGCCAGCCTGATGAACAAACATTGAGGGAATCGGTGTGAGTCCATCTCCGAGGTCCCAGAACAACAAGGTAAAGGGGCAGGTGCTCTCTGGCGGCAGATCGCCGCAGCTCCCCAGCCAGCTGGATGGGCCATGGTCCCTAAGGAGGGCCCACGCGTGCCTCAGACCCCCGAGGGCCCCTGCAGCCAGCTCAGCAAGCGTCCACAGTGGACAGGAGCTCCAGAACCCGCCAGCTCCAACACGGATGGTTTGCAACTACACAGGCCAAGCAGCAGGGAAGGGGCCGGGGAGTGAAGAAGGCTCCGGGCCTCCCTGGACGCGCCTGGGTGAGAAAGGGACGTGCAGGTTCACGAGGGCCAGCGGCCAGGAGGCCTGTGCTGAAACGCGCTGCGCTAAATTCAGACATCAGCGGCCCCTCCCAGTCCTGGGAGCCCTCCCTGTCACACCCAGCACTGTCACACCTCCCAGGCCGGGGCCAAGTGAGACGACACGTTCAAAGTTCCGGAAGGAAAACCTGCCAACCAAGAATTCCACCCACAGCAAAATCGTCCTTGAAAAATAAGGGAGAGGGGTCGGCACTGTGGCGCAATGGGTTAAAGCCCTGGCCTGCAGTGCCGGCATCCCAAATAGGCGCTGGTTCTAGTCCCGGCTGCTCCTCTTCTGATCCAGCTCTCTCCTATGGCCTGGGAAAGCAGCAGAAGATGGCCCAAGTGCTTGGGCCCCTGCACCTGCGTGGGAGACTAGGAAGAAGCTCCTGGCTCCTGGCTCCTGGCTCCTGGCTTCAGATCAGCACAGCTCCGGCCTTGGCGGCCAATTGGGGAGTGAACCAGTGGATGGAAGATCTCTCTCTCTCTCTCCCTCTCTGCCCCTCTCTGCCTCTCCTCTCTGTGTAACTCTGACTTTCAAATAAATAAAATCTTAAAAAAAAAGAAAAAGAAGGGAGAGAGGCCAGCACTGGGGGGCAGCAGGATAAGCCACCGCTGGTGACACCTGCGTCCCATATTGCAGCACCAGTTCGAGTCCCAGCTGCTCCACTTCCCATCCAGCTCCCTGTTAATGTGCCCGGGAAAGCAGCAGAGGTTGGCCCAAGTATCTGGGCCCTGCCACCCCCGTGGGAGACCCAGAGGGATCTCCTAGCTGCTGGTTTCAGCCTGGCCCAGCTCTGGCCACTGCGGCCATTTGGGGAGTGAACCAGATGAAAGATCTCTCTTGCCTCTCCTTCTCTCTTTGTGTCACTCTGCCCTCCAAATAAATGAATAGATTCTTCAAATAAAGGAGAGACAAAGGCTTTCCCAGACAAAATTGAGGAAGTTTGCCACCACTAGGCCTGCCTTGCACAAACGCTACAGGGAGTTCTTCCAGTTGAAATGGGAAGACACTAAGTAGCAACACAAAATCTGGAGTATGAACCCCAGGTACAGGTGAAAACCCAGGTAAGTGCAGAACAACACAGTACTGGATGGTGGTGCTCAGTCAATTGAACCCCACATTTTAACCCTGCAATAAAAGCAAGGTGCAGAGTTTAATAGCTATAACCACAAAAATGTGTGAGTGGATATACAGAAGAAAAAGAAATAAGTCTGACATAGTAGCTTGCAGTGTTGAGGGCGAGGAGCAAAGGTGTGGTTTTTGTATGCAATTGAAGTTGTTAGCAAGTTAACATAGGTTGTCATAACTATAAGAAGTTTTATGGAAACTTCATGATAACTACAAGGAAAAACCCTACTGTAGATACAATAAAGATAAAGAGAAAATGTCACAAAGCATATCACCACAAAAAACGTCATCAAATCATAAAGACGGAGAGCAGGAGACCGCGAAACAGACAGAAAAGAATGAGCAAACTGGCAATAGTAACTCCTTAACGACAAATGACCCCTCTAGGTGTAGAGGGACTCAACACAAAAGACACAGAGTGGCTGAATGGATTTTTTTTTTTTTTTTTGACAGGCAGAGTGAACAGTGAGAGAGAGAGAGACAGAGAGAAAGGTCTTCCTTTGCCGTTGGTTCACCCTCCAATGGCCGCCGCAGCCGGCGCACCACACTGATCTGAAGGCAGGAGCCAGGTGCTTCTCCTGGTTTCCCATGGGGTGCAGGGCCCAAGCACTTGGGCCATCCTCCACTGCACTCCCTGGCCACAGCAGAGAGCTGGCCTGGAAGAGGGACAACTGGGACAGAATCCGGCACCCCGACCGGGACTAGGACTCGGTGTGCCAGCACCGCTAGGCAGAGGATTAGCCTGTTGAGCCATGGCGCCGGCCCTAAATGGATTTTTAAAAATCAAGATCCAATGAACCGGGCCAGTGTTATGGCATAGTGGGTAAAGCTGCCGCCTGCAGTACCGGCATCCCATATGGGTACTGGTTCGAATCCTGGCTGCTCCACTTCCAATCCAGCTCTCTGCTGTGTCCTGGGAAAGCAGTGGAAGATGGCCCAAATGCTTGGGACCCTGCACCTATGTGGGAGACCAGGAGCAGGCTCCTGGCTCCTGGCTTCGGATCAGCACAGTTCCAGCCGTTGTAGCCATCTAGGGAGTGAACCAGCAGATGGAAGACCTCTCTCTCTCTCTCTCTCTCTCTGTCCCCCTCTCTAACTCTGCCTTTCGAATAAATAAATAAATCTTTATTTTAAAAAGATCCAATGAGTCTGTAAGAGACTCATTTTCAGTTTAAGGACACCCATAACTTGAGAGTGAACAGAGAGAAAAATAATGTCATGCAAATCATAGCCAGAAAAAGCAGGAGCAGCCTTATCTATTTCACACAACAGGTACTTGCACACTGTCACGAGAGATAAAGAAGGTCCTTATGTAATGACAAAGGAGTCAGTTCCATAGGCAGATCTGGCAGTTATAAATAGGTACACAGCCAGCATCAGAGAATCCGAAACTAGAAGCAAACATTTACAGCTGAAGAGAGGAGTGGACAGGAGCAGTCACCGTAGGAGAACTCAGGGCTGTGTTGCTAATGATGGACAGATCACGCAGAAAGAAAATCAACAAGGAAGCAGCCGACCGGCCCAATGCACCGACGCGCACCAAACACGGCTCTCCACAGCCACGGACGCACACGGCACGTTCCCAGAGGAGACCCGCGCTCCCTCCCAGAGCAAGCCCTCAGCATCATTCCAAGCCCCGGAATCACGCAGGCACCAAGGAACGGAGTTAGACGTCAGGAACGAAGGAAAACAGGAATCCTCACAAGTGTGCGGAAGTCAACACACGTGTTAGGGTAAGCTGGGTCAGAGAATTCGAAACAGAAATTAGGGAAAATCTACAGACAAACAAAAACACAGCACCCCACAACGCAGGGAAGTTTCTAGCAACAGATGTCTCCATTGAGAAAGAAGAAAGACCTGAAATACACAACGCAGCCTTACACCTCAACAGACAAGGAGATTCACAAACCAAGCCCAAAGTTGAGAGAAGGAAGAAGATCGTCCAAATCAGAGCAGAAATAAATGCAATGGAGAATGGGGGGGAAATCAAGAAAACTAAGAGTTGGCATTTTCACAAACACAGAACCAACAAGCCTCTGGCTGGACTGCGTTCTCCGTGTGTGCAGATACCCCGAGGGAAAGCCGAGAGGGAGACGGCAGGCTGGAGCCGCACCACTGAGGAAGAACTTCCGTGCCACAAAGGATGCAATGGCCGAATGAGAAGAAAATCCACAGAACAGGCAAAAACATTTGCAAACCATTCGCCTATATCTGATACGGAGTTAGCATTCAAAATACGTAAGGAACCCCTACAACCCCAGAGCCAAAAAAAATGACCTGGTTAAAAAGTGGACAAGTGATTTAAATACACTGCTCTCCAAAGAAAACGCAGAGCTGAGAGGTATACGGGGGCTGAACACCGTCCATCAGCAGGCACATGCTAATCAGAACCACAATGAGCTATCTCTCATCCGTGTTAGGATACACACATGCACACACGCACACAGACACACACACTCAGTGCGTGTTGGAAAGGGTGAGGAGAAAAGGCGACTGGTGTATAGGGCTGGCGGAATGCAAGTTGATCTTTACTGTGGAAAACAATATGAAGGTTAACATTAAATCAGAGTTACCCTATGATCCAGTAGCCCCAGCTCTGAGTGTATCCACAGGATCGGGAACAGGGTCCTGAGAGACACCTGTACGCTCCTGCTCACGACAGCCGCTGACAGGTGTCGCAAGCGGCAGCTCAACCTGCTGTACCACAACACGGGCCCCTTTACACCTCTCCCAGCCTGTGGCGTTGCTATTGGTGACAGAAAACAAACAGCTGCAGACAGCTAGCTATTCCCTGAGGCCAGCCCACCGAGCACCTTAGCGAATCGGAGGACGTATTACCATCCCACACTCTGGAGCCACGCGGGACAGAAGCTTTGCCCACTGTGACGGACGGTGCCCCAGCCCCGGCCCAGATAACCAGCACTGTGCCCTCTGCTGCTGCGAGTGTGACTTTTTAATTAATTAGTGAATTGATTACTTTATGCTGTAGAAGATTTATTTACTTATTTGGAAGACAGGGTTACAGAGAGAGAGAGGGAGACACACAGAGGTCTTCCATCCACCGCTTCACTACCCACATGGCTGCCATGGCCAGGGCAGGGCCAGGCTGAGGCCAGCAGCCAGGATCTCCATCTGGGTCTTCCACCTGGGTGGTGGGGGCCAAGCACTCGGGCCATCCTCTGTTGCCTGCTCAGGTGTATCAGCAGGGAGCTGGATCGGAAGTGCAGCAGCTGGGGCTCGAACCGGCGCCCACACGGGATGTCGGTGCTACAGGTGGCAGCCTGACCCGCTGCGCCACAACGCTGGCCCCTGAGGTCAACCTTTCAGATGCACGTGTGAGTGAGAGCCGGTCTTGCTGTGCCTGGCTCATTTCACTTCCTGTAATGTCCATCAACCTCATTCATGATTGCAAATGACAGCACTTCTTTCTTCTTTAAGGCTGACTAGTGTCCAGTTGAACAATGTCCCAGTGTGTGCGTGTGTGTGCATGTTCACACCCAATGTCCTGGTATGTGCATGTGTGTGTGTACAATGCCCCGGTATGTGCATGTGTGTGTACAATGTCCTGGTATGTGCGTGTGTGTGTACAATGCCCCGGTGTGTGTGTGTGCATGTACAATGTCCTGGTATGTGCATGTGTGTGTACAATGCCCCGGTGTGTGTGTGTGTGTACAATGTCCTGGTATGTGCATGTGTGTGTGTACAATGCCCCGGTGTGTATGTGTGTGTGTGTACAATGTCCTGGTATGTGCATGTGTGTGTGTACAATGCCCCGGTGTGTATGTGTGTGTGTACAATGTCCTGGTATGTGCATGTGTGTGTGTGTACAATGCCCCCGTATGTGTGTGTGTGTGCATGTACAATGTCCTGGTTTGTGCGTGTGCATGTATGGGTTCAATGTCCCAGTGTATGTGTGTGTATGTGCACATGCATGTACAATGTCCCGGTGTGTGTGTGCATGTGTGGGTCCAATGTCCTGGAGAGTATGTGTGTGTGTATACATGTACAATGTCCTGATGTGTGTGTGCATACGTATGTACAATGTCCTGGTGCGTGTGTGCGTGTGCATGTACAATGCCCCAGGGTGTGTGTGTGTGTACAATGTCCCGGTGTGTGTGTGTGTGTGTGTACAATGTCCCGGTGTGTGTGTGTGTATGCACGTACAATGTCCTGGTATGTGTACGTGCGTGTGTGTGTACAATGTCCCAGTGTATATGTGTGTGTGTGTACAATGTCCTGGTGTATGTGTGCATATGTATGTACAATGTCCTGGTGTGTGTGTGTGCGCGTGTACATATGCGGGTCCCATTTTCGTCATCCATTCGGGCACCAGTTCTACACCCTGTGGCTCCATTTCCAATCCAGCTCCCTGCTAATGGCCTGGGAAAGCAGCAGAGGATGGACCAAGTGCTTGGGCCCCTGAAGCCGTGCGGGAGACCCAGATGGAGCTCCTGGCTCCTGGTTTCAATGAGGCTCAGACCTGGCTATGGCAGCAATTTGATGACTGAACCAGCAGAAGGAAGATCTCTCTCTCTCGCTCACTTTATCATTCTGCCTTTCAAATAAATAAATCCTTTTTTAAAGAGAGAGAGAGAGGCTTATTTTTGGTTCATAGTTCTAGAAGGCCAAGGCCGAGGACTGCGTGTAGCGATGACCTTCTCACTGGCAGGCTCCCAAGGCAGCGCAGTGGTGGCCGGAGCCAGGGAGGCCTCTTCTGGCCACTCCTCCTCCTCCTCTTATAAAGCTACCAGGGCTCCCTGTGGGGTCCCACCCTAGGGATGTCACTTACCCCAGTCACCTCCCCAGGGCCCCGCCACTCAACAGCAGATGAAATTCCCGCCCCTGAGACATCACAGTGGGGCTTAAACTTCAGCGCCTTGGGGACCTGGCCGGAGGGCCACAACCATTACACAAGGCACGTGAAGCAAGGCAACGCTCTGCGTGCCCCCAGCGTGCGCAAGCTGTGTGCATCAGTGACACTTCAACACAGCAGGAGGAGAGGAATGAGATCATCCAACTCACAGAGGCAGAGACAGAACAGGGGTCTGCAGGGGACGGGGAGAAAGCGACATTGGTCAAGAGAAATGGAGTCTCAGGTACACAGGCTGGACAAGCCCCAGGCACTGTGTACACGACGCCCACAGTCAGCAGTGCGTGGAGTGGGTTTTATTTGAAATGCAGAGTGACAGAGACAGACAGAGACATCTTCCATCCACTGGTTCACTCCCCAAATGCCTGCAACAGCTGAAGCTTTGAGCTCAGAACCCGATCCAGGTCCCCCGGATACTGGAGCCACCACCCGAGCCCCCGAGGGTCCATGGGAGCCGGAAGCCGGGTGGGAAGCACAGGCAGGACTCGACGCCAGGTGCTGCTTTGGGAAGCAGGCATCCCAAGCAGCGGCTTAACCAGCTGTGCCACAAGACTCGCCCTTGGTTTTCTGTCAAGGAAATGCACTGATAATGTGAAACGAGAAAGCAGTGTTTTCAAAGCCGCACGCACACTGCCATCCGATTTTGGCCAAAGGCCACACAGGCAGAAATGTATTTATGTGAAGGCATGGGGGGAACCATGGCAGCTAATGTGCAAAATGTGATCAGCATTTACTCTCGGCGATGGCGCAGTGGGTTTCTTCCTTGTTATTATTTTTTCTATCTCCCGAATCGTGCGCTGCGAACACACACCCGTTTTATATTCTGGAACATGAACGTTTTGCTTCATCTTCGCAGGCTCATGGAGTCCGACCACAGTTGTCTTCGAAGGCTTCTGCATTCCGTCACCCACAGGGTCCGGAGGGGACCAAGAGGGGCCGGCTGTGCCCACTCGGCGGCCGGCGCAGGTGGGCTGCAGGCTGGCACAGTGGGCGCCCTGGGCTCTCCCATCCCAGGTAGGAGGGCAGGAAGCAGACCATGCTGACTCCAAGGAGGGCGAGCTCCTCCCGGGCTGGAGACCCCCGAGCACAGGCCCCTCCGGCTCTGCCAGGCTTCTGCTACTCCATCCTGGCCTGTTCTGTTTCTGGGGTCTGGTCGCGTCAGGGGCTCCTGGAGACCTTGGGGTCTGTGTCCAGTGTGTCCTGGTCACGCCCTCTTTCCCTCCTACCCCTTGCACTCCTGACCATCTGTATCCAGGGAGCTCTGTGTCCTGGGGTCAGCCACAGGCAACACAGGGTCTCTGCACAGTAGTTCCAGGTAGAGTCGGATCAGCCCAGAAAACTCCTGGCCGGAGCTAGCTGGGCTCCAGAGACCCTCAGGGAGAGAGGCGACCAGGGGCAAGAGGAAGCACCCAGCGGAAGCCGGGGGAGCTGCGGCCCGGAACCCAGCTGCTTCCTGGACAGCTTCCCGCAGACCCAGGGGAGCGTCTGGGGGCTGCAGCTGCCCCTCCAGCTGCCTCAGCCCAACCCAGGCCCAGGCCAGGTAGCAAACTCGCAGGCGTCTGGGCAACCAGCCATGCCCAGGCTGCTAGCGGGGACCCTGCCTGTCCTGCTGGGCACCGACAGAGACCGGCCAGCGCTCTGTAGTCCCCGGCCCCACTCCTGCTGCTGGCCGTGAACCCATCCACCAGGCGCACCTCTGGGGAGGCAGCTGCAGGGGGCAGAACACAAACTTCCCAGAGACCCCGCCCCAGCAGAGGTTTCTAGATCCACCCACTGCAGCCCAGGGCCCAGAGGCTCCTGTCACCCCTCACCCTGCACCTTCACCTCCTGGGGGGTCCAGCTCCTCCTTGGGGTCCCTGCTCAAGCCTCCAACTCAGGACCAGCCCCACCGTGCACCCTGCTCCCCGCACACCCCCACGCCAGCCCACATCCCTAGCAGTCAACAGACAGAGAGTCGAGCTGTCTGTCTGTCTGTCTCTCCCCCGGCCCCTCTTCCTCACCTTCACATCTCAACCCCGTCCTCCATTCCCCCAGCAGGTGACCTCCGCCGTATACAGCAGGCACTCAGCAAAGACTCATCACGAAGAAACAGCTGCAGAGTTGGCCGCTGGCACCACTGTGCCCCTGACAGCTTCCTTGCTCTTTCCCCAGAGGCCTGAGGACTTTTAAACCTCCCCTCCTTGGAAAGACCTGGGCCTGTGCTCTCTCCTGGGTGGGCGTGGCCTCTTCTGAATGTCTGCTGTGGGTGCCCCACCCACCCGCCCACCAGGGCACAGGACAGAACCCACTCAGGAAAGCCAAGTACAGGCAGGAAAACAGCCCCAGTGCAGGGTCCCAGGGTGGGGGCGGGGGAGGCCACCTTCCGTGACCGCACAGCACAGCGACACATCTCACTACAGGGCCTCGGGACAGCCCCCTGTCGCCATGGCAACCCTCCGGGGGGCCTCTTGGAGTCTCTCGGGAACGCTGGCCGCCTAAGAGACACCACCCCAGCCAAAGGTGGCCCCCACCCCCACCCAGCCCATCTCTGGGTATGAGTCAGGAGCAGGGCTGCCCCAGCCACGCCCTCGTGTTGGCCGTGCACCCAGGGCAGCCACACAAGCCAATAGTCATAAAAATCACAGCTGCTGTGCGGCTGCTTTGCATGCAAACCCCACCAGCACTCGGCCAGTCCACACTTGGGCGAGGACAGGAGCTGGCCCAGAGGTGCCCGTCCAAGTGCACGGCCACACTACTCACGTTCCCAGCAAGCCGGGAAGAAAGGGTTGCCGAGAGCAGGGTGCGGTGGCCTCCCTGGCAGGGCCCGGGAAAGAATTGCCACCTCTCACACCTGCGCGAAATCCGCCCCGGCGGGGCAGCCCGCTGGTGGAGCTGTCAATTCTTCCGGAATCCCACCTGGAAATTGTTCTGTGCGTTTGCAGGGGAAGAGGCTAGGTGTTTGGGGGTCGCCCTCAGGTCTTGTTAAAGCACAAGTTCGGACCTGCAGATGCCCAGAGCCCGGGGACGAGGTCCCTCTGCAGAGGAGAGAGGCGCCTCATAACCAAAGGGGCAGCGCTACCCCAGGACAGTCCGGGACGGCGGCCACCGCCTGCGAGACGCTGCCGTTGCCACAGGGCAGGGAGAGGAAAGTGCCAAACCCGAGGCAGACTGGGCCCTGCCCTTGAGGCCCTGCTGCCACTCCACGCTCACCCTGGTGGCAGGAGCGTGCACCCATGTCCGACTCCCTGGGCCCCGGAATGGGCTGGACACCTGGTGAGGACTCTGAGGTCAGAGCTCTGTTTGCAAGATGACTCTGTCGGGCCCGCCCTTGTCAAGGACGTGCACAGAGCAGACGCCCCTCGCCCGCTGACCAGCAGACAGGAAGTGCTCGGGGTGGCTCGTGCAGCCCCACACAGTCTAAAACCCCGCCTGGCCCAGCCCGCCCCTCTGGAGCTACAGAAACTTCCGGATGCTTGAAAGATGCCACTGTAGGGGCCGTGATGGTTCATTTTATGTGTCAGTCTGTCTGGAACGCAAGGCCCAGGACCTGATCGACAGCAGCTGGGTGTTTCCATGAGGGCGTGTTTGAAGGAGATTTCTGCTTCAGTCAGCAGAGTCTACGTGCGGGTGGACCTGGGGCAGTCAGCTGGGGGCCTGAACGGATGAGGACTGACCTGCGCTGAGCAAGCGGGGCCTGTGCCGGGAGGGACAGGAACACCGGCCCCTCCCGGTCCCCACCCTGCAGATTCTGGACTGCGCCGTGACCGTGCATCACATCCTTGGACAAATCTCTGGATGGACAGGCAGATAGACAGATGGACAGAGAGACAGAGTGTGTGTCGATGCCTGTCTACGTATATGAGGGTACTTCCCAAAGCGCGCAGAGATGGAAAAGATAAGTATATTTTAGGGCAAAGCACCTTCTGAAGTCTATGCATAGTTGGTTCATAATGCACTTTTTTCAGGAACTTTTCCCACTTTGCACTAACTGTTTGAAGTGCCCTCATGTGTACACACACACACCCCTCCTGCAGGGTCCCTCTCCCAGGAGATCCCTGGTGAACCCTGATCACCCGGCTGTGCACCACCCGACCTTGCACAGAGACCCACACACTCGTGGCTGCTGGACCGTGTTGTCACAGTGCATAGCCGGCAGTGCCTCCAAGCACCCGTGCCCCAAGGGAGCCTCCACACATCAGCCGCAGGCAGGTGAACCCTAACTGCCGCTCCAAGCACTGCCAAGGGCCAGGAACCAAATGTGCAAAGCCCCGAGGGGTGGAGGGAGCCAGGAGAGAGAGGAAGAGAGGCAGAGAGAACAGGGAGGACGGTCCCTGGGAGAGAAGGGCCTGTGGGGAAGGCACGCATCGCTGGAAGCCGCTGCTCCTCCTGCAAACTCCTGGCTTTGGCTCACTAAGGAGCCCAGAACCTGGCACTTGGCAACCTCAGATGTTTGTGGGCAGCATCGTCACAGGGCCCTCTGGGCTTTGCTTAGTGACTGCTATTCAGAGAGGTCGGGACCTCGCCCCCAGGGGCTGCAGGTGAACCCTGTTCCCAGGGGACTCCAGCAGTGGGGAGAAGACACAGCACACAGGAAGTGAATGGACCGCACCGTGTCCACACCCTGGCTGTGCTGCAACAGGTCTTGCGGTGACTTCCGGAAGCTGGCTTACTCGGGTGGGGTTCTGAAGACCGTGGCTCCCGCCCCCAAGCCCCCAGAGGCAGGGTTTGCTGTCATGGTGGGCATCGTCCAACCTGTTCTACTTGCACTCACTCCTAAGAGGATTCATCCCACCTGGAAGACAGGAGGGGTTGTATGGGGACAGGCGTGCAGCATGGGCGTTCCAGGGGCCCGTTGTCTGGAATGCTCCTGACACAGTTCCTCTCTCTCTGTCGAAAGCCATGGTAAAGCCCGCCATGGTTGCCTCCCCTTCCCTTCAAGGGCCTCCGAGTCCCCCTCGGGCTGCTGTGGCCGCCATGGAGCTGACCTGAGGCCGTGAGCCACTGGGGCCTGGGAACCTCAGATCAGGTACAGAGGACACAGGCCCTGCAGCCAGCTGGCTTAGGGAGCGACCGAGGGGACCGTGTCACAGTCACCGCAGCGCGGCCAGACTTGCCCCCGTGACTCCGCACACCTGCTAAGAGCACGCCATCTCGCTACACCTCTCAGCAGGGCTCTGGTGACGGAAGCGACGCCAGGCTTTTGCTGGGAAGCAGCGCTGGCACCTTGGCCCTCAGCCGTCACAGTGGCCCTCAACCCCAGGAGCAGTCAGGACCGAGTTCACCGCAGCGGCAGCTCGGATAGCCGAGCACTGTCACCGTCCTCCGTCGTGGCCCCGCCTTGGATCTGCCATCTTTTTCTCACCCTGCTTTTAGTTTGTGCTGCACCCTCTCGAGCCGTCTGAAACACTGTCTCGAACAGGGGAGGATATGAAATACAGAAAGAAAACGAACTGCAGAAGGCACAGCGCAGCCAGGAGAGGACCCTGATCCGGCACCGTGCTCCTGCACGGCTCCCGGGAGGGCCTCCAGTTCCAGCCGGCCAGGCGAGAATGGCCAGTGTGGGAGCCGTGCCTCCTGGGTGCCTGCAGGAGCCCAAGGTCAGGCGTGGGCCCCTGGAAGGCATTGAGACAGGTATTTCTGCCAAAGTGTCAGAGTGTCCTGGGGTGCCAACAGCTTGCCTACCATGTCCTGGGCCCCGGCCGAATTGGTCTGGGGTGGGTGGGGGCGGGGCCCAGACTCCGCACCTATAGCTCAGGAACACTGAGCGCTGCTACCCTAGAAAGCCCAGTGTGCGGCCCCCACATGGCAGCCGTTCTCTCCGCCTCTGCCAACAGCTGCCCGGCAACAGTAGACTCTCACATCCCCATGTGGAAGCCCCGGGCTCCTCACGCAGCCTCCCGCGCCTCCCCAGATGGCACCTGCACGCCCTGGACTCCCCTACCCGCGCCTCCCCAGACAGCACCTGCACGCCCTGGACTCCCCTACCCTTTGCTTCCCCACACGCACACCTGCTTGGAGACTCCGGGGCACTGCCGAAGTCCTGCCCCAGTGCTGGGGGCACTGAGGGGCCTGCCTGCCCCCCCCAAGTCGGTCCCCATCCTGCAGCCCGCCAGCCCTTCCACAGCCTCATCTTGGCCCTCCCCAAGCGCTGACAGGGCCAGGGACACAGATGACCCCTTATCCTGCTCCAGGAACTCCCTTACCCCGTGCTTCGTCCCCAGCCTGTGACAAACAAGGCCCAGCCGGGACCCCTTGCTGGCTGGCTGGCTCTGTGGGAGCTCTGACTCTGGCTAGGCGCTGGGCCTGGCTTCCTCCTCCCTCTCAAATCAGGTCAGGAGCGTCTGGGCAGGTGTGAGCGTCCAACGCTGACCCCACCATGGCCGCAAGAGCTCCTCGCCTTCCTCTGACCGGTGACAAAGCCAGGGCTGGGACGCACCGCGGGGTGAGCCCACAGCCTGCCCCCCAGGCCCTGCGCCCACCTGCAGAAGCTGGTGTCCCCCAGCTGACCCGGCCTGCTGTGGGTTGTGCTGCTGCCTGAGGCACCCGGGGAAGTCCAGACGTGCACAGCTCAGCGAGCGCTTGAAGCAGGTGCAGAGGCGTGCACACGCGTGCGCACGCGCACACACACACATACACATACACACATACCCGCCCAGGTGAGCAGAGTGAACGGAACGGGACGCCACAGCCGGTGGCCTGGAGCCAAAGCCCAGCTCTTCCTGTCACAGCCACGAGGTCCTGACGCTCCACTGCACAGCTCCGTGCCTCAGCTCCCCCGTCAGTGAAGGGGAGGACGGGGACCACACAGTGTGACCGGAGTGCCGGGCTGTTCCAGCCAGGGAGCCGCAGAGTCAGACCGAGGGGCCGCCCCTGCTCAGGCCCCGCCCAGGCCCTGCAGCCTCCTGGGTTTAATCCGAATGCCAGCCCCAGAGGAAGCCTTGCTGTCCCCAGGTCGGGTGACAGCAGAGGCGTGGACTTCCCCAAGGCCAAGGTGACACACGGGTCAGGGCCTCCCGTCCCTGCTCCCCAAGCTGTCCCGGGCTCTGCCTTTCCAGTGGACTGTTTGCAGCAGGCAGCTGGGCCCCCCTGCACCGGCATTCCTCACTGGAGGCCTCTGGAAAGAACCTGGGCGCTGGCCTGTGCGAGAGCCACGTGGGGGAGGGCGCTGGACAGGAAAGCCCCAGGTAATGGAAATGGAAACCCCACGCGCACGCACTGCACCTGCTCCTTCTGCATTTCCCAAGACGCTGAGTGGATCCTGAGCAGCTTGGCGAGCCCGGGTGCCGGCCCGAAATGGCCGGCCCAGGCCACCACGCTGCGTCCCCTCCCTGCCTGGGATCCGCAATGGCACCACCTTAAACCTGGGCCCCGGGGTCACCCCTCATGGTGCCCTGAGCCAGCTGGGCCCCCTATTCCTACGGGGCCTCCTTGCTGTTTCCTGCAGGGGCGCCCTCTTGGCTCCGGGGAGGAGGGAGCAACGCCCTCCCTGTCCAGCCACAGGCCCCTGGAGAATTCAAGGGAGCCCCAAGGCCACTTGTCTGGTCTGCAAGCTACAAGGCCACCAGCCTCAGAGCCCTGCCCAGTCCACATCACTGGGGCCCTTGGGCATGCAGGCAGCACAGGGACAAGGGCTCAGAGAGCTCCGGGCGCCAGCGCAGGGTCACGTGGCACCAGAAGAACCAGGACTCAGAGCCAGGCCCAAGTGCAAGCACTTTCCCTGAGCCCGGCGGCACGGAAATGCAGCCGCCGAGGTCCGGGCATTCTGGGACCCGGCTTCAGCCGCCCTCTAGGCCAGGGCCCAAGCCCAGGCGCTGGGGAACCCCCAGAGCACAGGAAGCAAGGCCCCCGGTCTGAGTTACAGCGAGCAGGCAGGGCGTGCTCAGCTCTGTGCAGACGACCACAGCCAAACTCCACCCCCCCCCCCCCAGCAGAGCAGGTGCCAGCTGTGTGCAGACAGACAGGCCGGTGCCAGGCAGGCAGGAGGTCAGCCGGGAGGAGGAGGCGGGCATCTCTGCAGAGGAAGCACCGGCCGCCAGTCCAGCCCACAGCCAGAGGAGGCTCCAGGAGACAGCACGCCTCTGCCCCCTTTCAGACACAAACCCCTGAGCGTGTGGACAGAACGCCTGCCCCACGGGACCTCGCACCTCGGAAGCAGTGTGCCAAGCTGGCCGGCTGCGGTGCCCAGGCCGGGTCCCCCTCCCCCAAGGTGGGCCCCCCAGCCCCCACAGATCAGGTGGAGCAGGGTAATTATCTGCTGTGCTTACAACTTCCCCAAACAGAGCCCTGCCCTGCCCCGGGTGGGGGTTGGGGGCCCTTGATTTGCAAACCCTCCTGCTGGGACAGCCTATGTGACAGCGGCTGCAGGAACAAGACAAGGCCACTTGGCTGTCCCAGGAAGAGGCGGCCAAGAGCTGGACGGGCAAAGGCCAGAGGTCAGCCAAGGGGCACCACAGCCGCCCGGGAGCAGCCGCGATCGGGCTCACGGGGACACCTGGCTGCTCTCTCCTACCTGCACCCTGACGTCTGTGCCGCCCATCTCCCACCCTCTCGGGGCCTGGCCGGATACCCTCCACCACTAGCACTCTGTCCCTGCAGATCTGAAGACACGCCCCCGCAGAGGGGACGCCCAGCTCAGGGGCACCCAGAGCCTCTGCCCTGCGCCACCACCTGCCTCCCCCTAGGCAGACGGCCGGGGCTGTGCCCGCAGCGGGAACAGCCCCGACAGGAAAGCAAGAGCAAACCCACAGCTGCACGGATTCTTCTCTGCCTAGAGAGCCGTCGCCAGCCCCCAGCAGCTAACCGGCTTGAGCAGACCCCTCTCGGCTCCTCAACAGGGGCCCTCCCTCCTCCAGCCACCCCCTCCCCTCCTCCCACGAAGCCCCCTCCCCAGGGGACTCAGCAAGTGGATTGGATCAGAGCAGAACATTCTCCCTTCTGCCATCTCCACGGGAAAGACTAATTAGTGGCCAAAGATCCCAACCAGACGGGAGCGGCCACACTGGCGTGCACCCAGCCGTGCGCCATCACCAAGGCTGGCCACTGGGACACAGGACCACACTGTGAAGACTCATGGATGCAAGTACATGTACCACAAACACACACATGTGCATACATGCACTTCACGCACACGTACATGCTTATCTAGGGCATAGTTATGTGTGCACGCATGTTCACATTTCACATGAGCACTTATCAACCACACACAGCATACACACACTCCACACACACGTGCACACACATGCACATCATATACCGCACATGAACACTCACACGCACGCATATACACCTCACACCACAAGGTACACGTGTGCATCCACTTCCGCCATAGACATGTGCCAGCGCAAAGTAGCACGTCACGTACATCTGTGCACCTGCAGGCGCTCACACGCTCACAGGCCGCACAACACATACACCAGTCCCCCACACCTCACCCACGCCGCCCACGCACACGCCTGTACTCACACACGCCAGGCCCATATGAAGATGGAAGAGAACACATCCAGCAGGGTCTCGGCCCAGGGCTACCCCACAGATGCCCCAAGTCCCTAAGCCCTTACCAGGGGGCATTGCCAACAAATCAGGCCAGACACCGGGCGAGCTGCGGCCGGGAGGTGCCCAGGGCGGGTGCCCTGGCCTTGGCTCCTGCGCTGACCTGAGCAGCCTGGCGTCCCCTCATCTCCCTGGACTCAGTGCCCCTGGGTGTAGGTGGGAAGGCCAGGGATCCCAGCGGCACGGAGCGGGCTGGGCTGCGGAGGGTTCCTGTCACCGTGCTCCTGCCCGCCCGCTCCCTGGACGTGGCCCACAGCAGGGAGGGAAGGGAAACAGAATGGACTCGGCCTCCACTCCGGCCGCCCCCCTGCCCCACTGCCCCCCAGTCCTGTCCAGGGGCCAGGGAGCTGGGCAGGACTCAGGCCATTCACAAACCCCGAGGCCCTTCTCCCCACAGCACCGCGGCTGCGGACCACGTCCAGAAATCTCAACACCAGTGCCGGCCGAGGCAACCTCTTTCATGATCCATAACACAGCAATAAACCTATTAGGCACAGATTTTTTTCTTTTTCTTTTTCAAGAAAAACTCACTTTGCCTGGGAACAGAACCACAGCACTCCCGGAGCAGAAAGAGAAGGAATATTTAAAATCATCCCCGGGGGCGGCTGCAGTGAAGTGACTCACTCCTGGGCGTGGGTACATCCTGGGGAGGCTCAGGGCTCCTGTGGGTCCAAAGGGGGATCCAGAAAGAGCAGAGAGGGTGGGGGTCAGTAGGCTCCACCATCTGCCTGTGGGGACCCCCGCACGGCCTTCTCCCTGGGTTAGCAGCAAGATTAGGCTCCGGGAGGTTCGTGGTAGGCGCCCAGGAGCACCTGCAGGGGCCGGTGCTGTTCACAGGCTGCCATCAGTCTCAGGGGGTGTTACCACCATCAGACTAGCACGCGACACCACAGGCTGGCCACTCGGGACTTCCGTGCCCTCCCCAGAGGAAGCCCTGGGTGTACATCCCTGACTGCCCCCCTCCACCATTCTATCCTCCTCCCCAGCCTGTCTCTTGGCCAATCTCCCTCCAGTGGCTCCTTCCCAAGAAGCGCTTTGAATATCTCAAGGGCCCTGCTCCAGAAAACATCAAAGAAGGCGCCTCCCATGGCAGCCTGAAACCCAGCGACCTGTACAAACTCAGCCGGCCACACGGGCATGTGGGCCACGACTGGGGGGCCAGCTTTGATCAGTGACTGGCTGGCCCAGCAGCCCCGGGGCCCCACACTCCTGCCTGGAGCAGGTGGCCCAGCGCGCCCCGATCAGGGCAGCTGAGACGGGTGACACCCAGTGCCTGCCCTTTGTCCCCTCCATCAAGAGCTGTGTCGCCTCTAGCCTCTTTCCCCCACTCGTAATGGGTTAATGGGTTAAGGATTTTTAATTTTAGAAATCATCGCAAACAACCAAGCAGCACGCCCTGGCTCCATGTCTCGCACCCATGGTCTCTCCGCGCACAGGGACCCATTCAAGCTGCCCTCCCGGGCTACAGATGAAATATTAATTAAAGGCTCTACTCCCAGCCGTCGGAGAATGATTACTCAAGATAGTCATTATATTTGCCCCCCTTTCTGTGTCATAAAGCGGCCCCTTGCTGTGCGGAGGAATTAATAACGTGGAGCCCTGTTGTTAAGAGAGGCAGCTTCAAAGCCGAGAGGAGCTGTGCCCAAGAGGGGCAGCAGATCGTGGGTGACTTCAAAAGAGCTGGATCCTGTGCTCGCTCGGGGCCGGGACGCACTCTCAAGGTCGTTAAGGACTGGAGCTCGGCGAAGGCTGGCCCCACAGCAGGGGACAGAGCCACCGTCTGGCGTCCAGGCCACTGGACAGCTCGGCCCAGCCTGCAGCCCTGCGTGTGCCTCCACGGACCCGCCAGCCCTCCAGCTGCCTCCCCAGGACACTACTGCCCACACAGCCTGCGGGTTCCAGGGTTCCAGGGCCGGGCATCACCGATTCCCCCGGCAAGGTCCACGGTGAGAAGTTGCAGAGTTGAAATAAACTGTTGTGACCTTAAAGAGACGGTCGTCAGGAAGGGGGACATGGCTGGCACAGGTCACTGTCACTGTCATTTGCCTCCAGCACCACCCAGCCAAGCGCTCTCTGCTCCCCAAACACTGCCAATATTTTCCTTAAGACAAAATACAAGGCAGGGCCTTGAAATCGGTGGCCTGTGGTCTGAATCGACCAGGGCCTATTGCGGTCAGGGATGGTGTGAAAATCAGACTTCCCACCCTGGTCCCCCAGGGGAGGCCGCACCACCCTGACCATCCTCCAAGGCCACGGGCTGCCATGGAGCCGAAAACTGGGCGGTGGCAGCTGGCCGGGGTCTCCAGACCACTGGGACATCAGCCAAGGCGGGGGGACTTCGCTGGGCTGACCCAAGGTGGGACAAGTCTGTGCTGCAGGGAGGACAGAGCGGTCTGGGGCCACCAAGGTGGGACCTGGGCTGTGGCGGTGAGGAAAGGCCCCAGGGCCTTCAGCCAGACAAGGACAGAGGGGCAGCCACACCCATCTCAGGAGCCTGGGGAGGCTGGACCCCAAGGTCAAAGGCAGACCACGCCCCCAAGGCCACGCGGGACATTCACAGACATCCAACGCAGAATCAGGGCCGAGCCCTGCAGCTCCCACGCAGCAGGGCCCAGCGCCTCTCCTGGTTCCCTGTGCGGGTGCAGTGGGGGAGGGGCTCCTCGTCACCCCCCGCCCCCCGTGCGGGCGCAGTTAGGGAGGGGCTCCTGGTCCCCTGTGCAGGTGCAGCGGGGGCGGGGCGGGGCTCCTGGTCCTCCCTGCCGGCGCAGCAGTGGGGGACGCATTTTCACAACATGCTCAGAGACAGTGTCCCTGAGGCCGCGTCCAGCCCTGCAGGCCTATGGCACTGCCTTATCAGATAACCCTTTGCCTTGAGAGCACGGAAACACGGCTAACACCAAGGCCAGGGGCACTGCAGGGAGGGAGGGCCAGAGGGAGCACAGGCCCGCGGACTCCGGGAGGGGGACAGAGCTGGGGCACAGGGCCCTGGGGCTGACTGACGACCCACCCTGGACAGCCGGCAAGCGTGTCACAAGCGCAGAGCAGCCTGGGCCCCGTGGCTCTCCTGGTCCGGCTGAGCAGCGGGGTGCTTGCGTGCGGGATACTCGGCGGCCTCCGCAGCGTGCAGGGGGCTCCTTCCTCCGTTCCACTCGCTGCTTGAATCGAACCCTGTGGAAAGTTCAGACCCAATCCTGTGACCTCAGAGGTCTCCGAGCTCCCGTCTCTTGCAGGGCTCTCCTGGGGGCACAGGGCCAGCTGGTCCCCACGCTGACTCCAGGGGTGCCACGCTGCGTCTGCGATTCCCTTTGGGTTCTCTGAACTCAAAAGGCGCCTGGCTGCACCAGGACAGGTCCAGCCTCTGTGCCTTGCCTTCTACCACCTCCAAAAAGGAGCCAGGGGCCGCCTGCTGTTTCTGACCGCAGGATCCACTCTCATCCTCCTTGGGTGCACGCGTCACAGAGCCCAGGGCAGCTGCCCTGAGCATCAGAGCCACCAGCCTCCAGACTCCCCTCCCAACCACCCCCTTCCCGGTTAAGCCAGGGCTCCCAGGAAGAGGAGGGGCAGTGCCAGCCACAGGCAACTGCAGGGGCAGGGCTGGGCACAGCAGCCGGGGACGCCCTTGTCAGCCTGCACAAAAGCCCCACTCCCAGGTCCTCAACAAGCCCCTAAAGACCCCTCGCCGGCCCTCCGGGTCCTGCCTCTGTGTTATCTCTAAACCGAGGTGGGGCACAATCTATGAGGATCCCTCGACAAGGGGCTGGACTGAGAGGGCAGCAGCAGGGCCTCCCTCCCCTCCTGGCCTTGGCCTTCTGTGGTGAGAGCCGCAGGCCCCCAGGAGACAGCAGGGGCGATTCTGCACCCGGGAGGCCAGGGGCCCACAGGGATGAGGCACTGCCCCCACCACGGATGCCAGGCACGGGGCACACAGAGCTGGGGTCTGAGCGCAGGGGGCAGGTGCACCAGCCTGGAAGCCCAGACAAGCTGCACTGGGGCTGGCGTCTGTAAGATAGCCCTGGAGACCCCAGCTGGCATGGGCTGGGGATGCCCTGGGGCCCAGGGTGCAGACCCAAGGGGCCAAGTCCACCTGTCCCCAGGTGGGAGGGACAGCCAAGGAGAAGTGACCCTGAGGTTGCACAGTCCCACCTGGCCGGGTGGAGTGAGGCTGCTCCTGCAGAAGGCGGGAGGCGGGTGTCCTGCACACCCAGGAACTCGTGCCAAAAATGCTCAGTGATCCCTGCCAGGCCCCAGGCTGGGCCCCGGGCAACCAGTTCTCCGAGGAGACAGGCAGAGAGACCATAATTACACGACCTCGAATGACCCAACCAGGTCAGGTCCAGAGGAAGCTCCCAGTCCTTGGCCTGGGAGTGGCCCAAGGGTGCAGAGGAGAGCAAGGCCAGAGGAGGGGGTGTGGCTTTGCCCAGATCCCTCCCAGCAAGCCCTGGGGCCTTCTGGTGGGACTCTGTGGGGATTTGCCGCCCAGCCCTGGTCATGTCCACACCACCTGCCTCGCCCAGGCCGCCCCCTCTGCACCCCTGGATTGAGGAAGTTGGGGTCAGAGCTCCAGACTGGAGTACTTCTTCTCAAATTCCCCTTGCAGACATCAGAGACAAAGAGGAAGCCTCATTCAAAGACCACCTGCACCAGCGCTTCCGGGCTGGGGCCGAAAAACAGGTTGTTCTCTCCCACCTGCAGCAGGTTCCTCTTCTGGGTCCCAGCAGGCAGTGATGGCTCCGGGAGGACGGGTCCAGAGAGGCTCAGGACAAGGCCAGGACCCACCCAGCCATGCCCCCTCCTAGCCTTTCCCTGGCCCCTTCCCATGGCTGGAGGAGGGAGGGGCCTTCCCCCAGGCACCCTGCTTCCTCCTTGGGTCAGACCTCCCAGCATCCAACCACACCTGTCAAAACTGCCTCTTTCTGTTTCAGTCCACATTCTTGCTTAAGACATTACTCCTGAGACCAGCACTGTGGCGTAGCAGGTAAAGCGGCCACCTGCAGTGCCAGCATCCCATATGGGCGCTGGTTCAAGTCCCAGCTACTCCTCTTCCGATCCAGCTCTCTGCTATGGCCTGGGAAAGCAGCAGAAGATGGCCCAGGTGCTTGGGCCCCTGCACCTGCATGGGAGACCGAGAAGAAGATCCTGGCTCCTGGCTTTGGATCAGCGCAGCTCCAGCCATTGCAGCTATTTGGGGAGTGAACCAGCAGATGGTAAACCTTCCCCCTCCACACACACACACACACACACACACACTTCTCTCTCTGTAACTCTGCTTCTCAAATACATAATAAATAAAATCTTTAAAAAAAAAAAAAAGACATTACTCCTGGGTCTGGCTCTGATCTTCCTCTCCTTCGACCACCCACCCCTGCCCCAGCAAGACCCCAGCCCCCAGCCCCATAGTCTAATCCCGCAGATCACCCACTGACAGCTTCCGCCATACCCACAGGGTAGCACGTCAGCAGTCAGTGCACCGCACACTTGGAACGGGTGAATGCACGCCGTACGCATTTGTCTCAATGAAACTGCCTTCAGGAAGTAAAAGTAACAGGTGTAATACTAGTCACACCAGCCAGTGCGGGCTGGCGAGTCCGGGAGTCCTCAGTGTGCTCAGAGCTGCCCCACGCCTGGCCCCAGCTCTCACAGCAACGAGCCCAGGTGCCACAAAGCCCCTGGGTCACGCTGTGACCTGCAAAGCAAAGCCACACTGAGCCCGGCAGAGCGCAACAGGGGCCGCAGGCGACACCCCTTCCCTTTCCCGAGGAGGCAGGAGCACGCTGGGTGTGGGGGCTGTGGCCCCCCAAGCCCTTCCCTTCCCAAGGAGGCAGAAGCACGCTGGGTGTGGGGGCTGTGCAGGCCTGGGTTTTCTGGGGCCTTTTCGCTCAGCTTCAGGATCCCTTTTTAACGTTTGTGTTCAAACCACTGAGGGACGTCTGAACTTTCGGCCTCCACGCTGCGAGTCCCCTCAGGGGGACTCTGCTGCCCGCTAACTCAAGTCCCCATCAAAGGCTGAGTGGTCGTCCGCTCAGACACAGCAAAGGGAGCACCGGGGAGCCCTGCACCCCTGAAATAGGCAGCAGGTGCAGCTGCAGCCCGGGAGCCCCTGCACCCAGGAGACACCTGCCCTCGGCCAGGCCCTGCCTCCACGCAGCCCTCAGCTTCCCAGGCAGGGAGGCTCCCCTCAGCCGCGTGGGCCAGCTGGGGTGGTGCTGGGCTGGGAGACAGCGCTGGGGATAAGAGGGTCCAGTCTCCATCTGGTGCCCAGTGGGCTTCTGGTCTCTTCCTAAGTCCAGCTCCACTTGACCCCAGGGAGACCTGGATGAAGCTTTTGGTTTTGGCCTGGTCCAGCCCTGGCTGTTGAAGCCATTTGGGGAGTGAACCAGCAGATGGAAGAACTCCGTCTCGCCTTCTCTCTGTCTGTTCCTCTCTCTCTCTCTCTCTCTGCAACTCCACCTTTTAAATAACAAATTAATAAATCTTTTTTTAAAAAAAGAACATTGCTTTCAAGGGACCAGCAGTGTGGCACAGCAGGTAAAGCCACTGCCTGCAATTCTGGCATCCCATGTGGGTGCCATTTGGAGTCCCGGCTGCTCCACTTCTAATCCAGCTCCCTGCTAATGCGCCTGGGAAAGCAGCAGAAGATGACACAAGTGTTTGGACCCCTGCACCCGTGTGGGAGACCCAGTAGAAGCTCCTGGCTCCTGGCTTCCACCTGGCCCAGCCCCAGCCATTGTGACCACTTGGAGGGTGAACCAGTGGATGGAAGGAGAAAGAGAGAGAGTGGAGGAGGGAGGGGCCTTCCTCCTCTCTCTCCCTCTCTCTCTCTCTCTCTCTCTCTCTCTCTGCATGTCTCTCCCCCTCTCTCTCCAACTCTGCCTTTTAAATAAATAATAGCGCATCACAACAAATGCTTTCCAGATCACAATCTTTAAAACAACAGCAACAGAATTTGCTATCGACAAAGCAATCAGCGGCCCTTCATGCCAGCCCCCTTGGGGACTTCCAAGGCAGGGCCAGCGAACCGCAGTAGCTTAGTGTGCAAGCCCAGGTGCTCTCGGCCAAGTTCATCCGCCAGCCAGGCCTCCGACCAGGCAGCGTGGCTGACTCGCTCAGCAGTGGGACGAAGCACGTCGCTTCTCTGACCTCACGGTCCTTCCTCGGGAGAGAGGGGCTGCTCCCCGGACGCCGGCTCACCCCGGTCATCACACCCTCTTGGGCACAAAGCAGCTGCCAGGGAAGCCGGGGCATTGCTGGAAATCACCAGACAGAACGTGTCTCCCTTTGTTCTGTTTCTGTTGCTTTTGGTTTTAACATTTTGTTTGATTTGTGCTCTGACTAGGCCAGCCACTCACGCGGCTCAAAACTCAAAACAGGGCAACCGGGTATACTCTGAGGAGGGTGGTCCCCACCAGGGATCACAGGTCACACACCAGCCCCGGGCCCACACTCACTTCATTACTGAGCTCACAGGGGCTTTCTCATCATCTTCTGAATCCCCAACGCTAACCACTCAGCCCCACTCGCTCCCACCCAGAAGGCAGCTTCCTGCTTAGTCCCAGCCAGAATGAAGACCCCAGCGGGAAGGGGAGGGGAGCCAGGCTCAGCTGCTCTCACGCCCGACATCTCCGGCAGGGCAGGAGCTGCACTGTGGGTGAGCATCGCACCCCAGGGAGCACTCGGGAGTGCAGTCAGGGGGACCGCAGAGCTCTCCACGCCGTCAGAAGGAAGGAAGCGGCGAGCTCCCACGCCACAGGTCATCGCACGCTGACTCAGCGCACAGGGCACGCTTCCTGTGCGTCTCGCTGCGTGTGGGGTGGCACCCCCAGGAAGCCCCGCCACCGACCACCACTGCCTTTGGGGGGCTCGTGGTGCGTCCACAGCACGCACAGAGCCTGGGCCGTCGGTGGCTGCGCACGTCCCCCAGCTGCCCGGGAAGTCCCTGACGACCAGCTGGCAGGCAGACGTGACGTCCCGGGTGGACAGCAGAAGGGAAGAGGAGTCTGACCCCCAGGAGACAGCGTCTCCCCTCCACGCTCCTGAGTGGAGTCTCCTCCCACTGGGGTGGGGCTGCTGTGTCCTCAGGGAGGAGGGGTTCAGTGGGGGTCCTGGGGCGGTGATGAGACTTGGAGGAGGAAGCAGAGACCTGGGGGCTGCCTTGGACGGGCTCAGCCTTGGACCAGCCGTCCCCAGAGTCCTCCCAGCCACAGCCATGGCACCTGGTCCCTTCTCCCCCATGGAGGATCCAGAGCTCCTGGGCTGGTGGCCCATGACGCAGCCGCTGCAGGAAGAGAAGCCGTTCCTCTGAGCCTCTCTGGGGTCAGGTGCAGGATCCGGATGAAGAGCCGGATCCAGCTGGAGCAGTCTGGATCACTGCGGGCTTGTGCCGCGCAGAGGAAGCCCCAGAGGGACCGCGGAAAGGCTGGGGAGGGCAGAGTGGAGGCGCCCAGGCCAGCCGCCACGCCACATCTCTGCACCTGCCGTTCTATTTGAAACAGAGTTGTGTCCTAATTCACGTGTTGAGGTCCCAGCCCCCCCGTACCCCAGAACTTGACTCTGTTGGGCGATGCGGCCTTTATGCATCACACAGGTAGGGCCCAACCCAGTAAGGCTGGGGTCTTTATGGGGTGGGGGTGGGGGAATATGGCTGGGGTCCTCATGGGGTGTGAGTGGGGGGATATGGCTGGGGTCTTCACAGGGTGGGAGTAGGGAGATATGGCTGGGGTCCTCACAGGGTGGGGGTGGGGTATATGGCTGGGGTTCTTATGGGGTGGGGGTGGGGGTATATGGCTGGGTTCCTCACAGGGTGGGGGTGGGGGGATATGGCTGGGGTCCTCACAGGGTGGGGGTGGGGGATATGGCTGGGGTCCTCACAGGATGGGGGTGGGGGGATATGGCTGGGGTCCTCACAGGGTGGGGGTGGGGGATATGGCTGGGGTCCTCACAGGGTGGGGGTGGGGGATATGGCTGGGGTCCTCACAGGATGGGGGTGGGGGATATGACTGGGGTCCTCACAGGGTGGGGGTGGGGGATATGGCTGGGGTCCTCACAGGATGGGGGTGGGGGGATATGGCTGGGGTCCTCACAGGGTGGGGGTGGGGGGATATGGCTGGGGTCCTCACAGGGTGGGGGTGGGGGATATGGCTGGGGTCCTCACAGGATGGGGGTGGGGGATATGGCTGGGGTCCTCACAGGGTGGGGGTGGGGGATATGGCTGGGGTCCTCACAGGGTGGGGGTGGGGCATATGACTGGGGTCCTTACAAGGTGGGGGTGGGGGATATGACTGGGGTCCTTACAGGGTGGTGGGGGGATATGACTGGGGTCCTCACAGGATGGGGGTGGGGGACATCCGGCCCATGAAATCACTGGATCTGGCCCAGCGAGCGGTACTTGAAGTGCAGTATGTCCACAGCAGGCTAATTTCTAAGGTGGTGACTTTGTGCTGCCCACAGGTAATGTCATCAATAGGCAAATGGCCCTTGGCAGGAGGAAGGTTCCCTGCCCCTACCTAGGACACAGACACACAGGCTGCAGGACCCCCGTGTGAGGACCCAGCAGGAAGACAGCACCTACCAGGCACAGGCAGCAGGGAGGGGAACCAACCCACAGTCATCCCAGCTCAGCCCCCAGGAGCGGGAGAAGGAGCCTGGGCCGTCGGGCCCCAGGCCGGGCAGCCCTGGCAAGCCAGCCCCGTCACTGCCTCCCCTAAGTTCTCTCACTCCTGCTGCTGCTAGCAATCCGAGGTGTCCTCACTCTAACAGTAGATCCTTGTGGGCGGAAGCTGCAGGTCGTGTGTCTCAGGCGTGTGCAAGCACACACATGCACACATGAGGTCTGCATTGCCCCCCTACCTGCTAACCGTAGAAGCGTGTGCCCCGCCACCGGAAGCATCGGCTATATACACAGGCAAATGCTATGCATGGACAACCTTGAACTTGCCAACCATGTGCACACCGGTGCATTTGGACTGGATCGGACACCCTCCCTCCCTTTTCAATAAAGAATGATGTGGACATGGCTTTAAAAGCAGATTCCTCCCATGCGCCAGAGACACCTGGTGCCCGTGATGACTGCACAGGGCTGGTGTCGGCTGGGAGAGGACCCCGGCAGAGCCACTTGCCAAGGGGAGGAGACACAGCCTCCAGGTCCTGGCCACTAGAACACCTTGGACGTGGTCTGCACTGTCCCTTCCACGATACCTTCACACGCATCCCACTCATCACACACCTGAGCTAAGTTTACAAGCGGGAGCCCGCTAGGTGAAAATCCACCCGTCGGCATCAGAATCCCTCCATGTGCGGGCGAGTCGTTCGGCCAGCAGGCCAGTGCCAGAGGACACAGGCTGCCCTCATCCGTACCCAGACGGGGAAGCCGCTCCTCCAACAAACCTCGGCGAGCTGCAGGGGCAGACTGTGGGTACCGGCAGCCCGCTGAAGAGTTGGGGAGGATTTGAGGAGGCCTCAGCTGCACACAGGCGAGCCGGCTTGTGGGAAACCACCCTGCTGATGTCCCTCTGGAAGGTTCGCCGCCAACGTCCCAGGTCCACTGCCGCCTCGGTGGTGCTGGGCCCGGCTGGGGGAGGGGAGGGTTCAGAGGATCCGGAATTGGAGCGCGTGGTTCAGGCAGAGTTCACGTCCTCCGGGGCAGTGGGGAGGCCTGGACTCGGACACAAAGTTCACAGGCCACAGGCAGGAGCACAGAGGGGCGGTGCTGCTGGGGCCGGCAGGCAGGAAGGCCCTCAGCACGCGCCCCTGCCTCCCAGGGACCGGGGGCTGCTCGTGGGCACCGCTGCAGGGGTCCCCTCTGGGCCCGTCCTGGGGACCGGCAGGCTCAGAGACAGACGCTAGGAATCCAGGGCCCACTCAGCAGTAGCCACACGGGCCAAGCCCCGGAGCCAAACAGACACCGCGGCACACCGGGAGAGCCGCTCTCGCTCTCCAAGAGTCCAGGCCTCTCAGACTGGAGTCCAAGGGTCTCGTGGCCAGCATGGGGCCTGGTTTCCCTCTCTCTGGGATCTGAGGCACAACCCCCTCCTGAGACAGCCTGCCCTGGCCCATTTCATTGGAAGGGACTAGGGGAACGTTCCAGACCATCAGCGGCTCTTAGAGCAGCAGTAGACCCTTGGCGGCGGGATGGATGGCTGCACGCAGCTGGCCGGTGCTCCACTGAGGTCATCCACCTGCCCCCTGATGGCACTGTGGGCCCAGGAGCCCAGGCCACCCCAGGTGGCTGTGCTGAGTCCGGCAGAACCAGACACAGAGTGTGACAGCGGGGGGACTCCACAGACCCAGTGTGGGCTGAGGGCCAGCACCTACACCGTGGCCGGGCCGGGACCATGCCGCTCCGGGCCAGGCCTGCTCTGACCATGGCAGAGCCTGTCCGGACGCATTCAACCTCCCGCAGCCAGAGGTCAACGTCGACCCTTCCAACCCGGCCCCACGGGGTTTGTCCTCAAAAAAGACCATTCCCAGGCTCCTAGGAGAAGACTTGGATGAAAACGAAACCTGCCATGGTGGCACAGCGGAGTCACGCTCACCGGACTCCTGGCCGACGCGGGGTGTGGGGCTGTGGCTGTGGAGCAGAGTGCAAAGTTCGACAGCCCTTTCCAGACTCAGCAAAACCCCGGTGCGGCCGAAACGGAGGTGATGGATGTTGGGGAGCGCCTGCAAGACACGGAGACACCGCACTGCTCACCCGGCTCCGGAGGGGATGTGAAATGACCTGGCCGCTTTGGAAACCAGCTTGGCAGTTCTCAGCTAGTGAACCGCAATGCCACCATCGGACCAGCAGTGTCACGGCTCCTGGGGCCATCTGGGACATGAGCCAGTGGATGGAAAATCTCTGTCCGGCTGTCTCTGTCCCTCTCCCTCTCCCTGTAACCCCGCCTGTCAAATAAATAAATATTTTTTAAGTGGAAGCAGCCAGCATGCATCGACTGCTGAGTGGGGAACCACACTCAACCTGCCTATAGAGGGCGGGACTGCCTGTGCTGCCTGCAGCCCAGATGAACCACGGAAACACAATGCTGCGTGCATGGAGCCTGACACGGAAGGACACACGTGACCGCGGGGACACAAGCAGTCCACTCTCTGTCCTCTGTGCTCCTCTGAAGATCGCTGCCCATTGTCCAAGGAGAGCTGCAGAAGGCTGCTGGGGACAATGCGCTGACCCCGGGAAGACACCGGGCATTTGCTGTTGGCACCCACATGTGTCAACTCTGCCACTCACAAGCCCCCACTGGCCCAGGGCCTCCAGGGGACACCACGAGGACACGAGGCTGCCTCAAAGAGTGCTGGTAAAAGAGCTGAGGGGCTTTGAGGCGGAGTCTGACCTCTCTGGCCTGTCCCCTGGCCTCCTCCCAGTAAGCCCAAGCCCCAAGTCTCACGGAATTCCAGCCACGTATGTGCTCTACCAGTTCTCCATGTCCCGTGGCAGGAAGAGAGCCTGGTCCTTTACACACATTGAAAATGCATCAGAGAGAAGTTCAAATAATCCGATCTCGCAGGGCCACAGCCGCCTCGGTTCGTAACGCGTACATCTGTCAGGCAGGTCCTGCACCGAGGGTTTTCGGGATGTGGCAAAGAAGCTGCACCTCCACAGGGCCAAGGAGCGGCTCCACCTCCAAGTCCTTGCACGGTGCTTCCGTGTGGATTGGCCACTTATGTCAGCTGAAATGCACTTGCTTCCGGAACGGCGTGGTCAGGCTCTGGGGTTCAACGTGGGCAGGCCCAGGGCTGCACACGGGGCTTCTGTGGGGAAGCTGTGAGATGCTTGTGAAGCAAGCCTGGTGCCTGGCTGCAGGAGTCGGCCCAGCAGTCCACACTTCCCCCCCGGGCTGTCCTGGGCCTCTCCCACCTGAAGGAGCTAGGGCAGGTGACCCACGGGGGCAGTGCTGCGAGAGCTGTGGCACTCCACATGCCAGGAAGCTGCAAACCACAGCTGCTGGGGGGAACAAGTTCCTGTGGCCCACAGCTGTGGCGGGGTGACTACAACGGGCATTGATTTAGCAGGTGCTTGGTAAAAACCCGGAAGAGAGGGGCTTGGGCGTTCCCAACACAAAGATGTGATCAACCCTTAAGGAGACGGGAATGCTAATGACCCGGTTTGATCCTCACACACTGCAATCATGTATCACACTGTATCACATTGTCGCATGGTACCCCTTAGGTCTGCTCAAATCTTTAAATTTTCCTTTAGAAAGAACAGCTGGACCAGGCATCCCAACCGTTGTCCCTCAGTGTCCGGCCATGTCCAGATACATCCGGTCTGACCTGCAAACAAAGGGAACAACACGTAGCAGCCGTGTTCTGCGTGCCTGGCTCTGGGCACACAAGACCTCGCTTAGACTTCCCTGCTGTCCTCCGGGCCTCAACATGGCGATCCCATGGATCAGGAAACTAAGACTCGGCGTTCAGTCCCCTGCACACGCGCGTGGAGCTGGGTTTGGAGACCAGGTCCAAGAAAAAGAGGATAAAGCCTCCTGCTTTATCCACCCAGGTCCAACGGGGACCTGGGCGGCGCTGAGACCCCAACACCTGCCTCCCTGCCCCTCTGGGCCCCAGCTGCGGGACCAGCCTGGTGCAACAAAGGACGGAGTCCCAAGGCACTGGACAAAACCCACCACACTGTCTATAAAGTAGGGGCTGAATCGACGCCTGCCAGCTCCTCTTGAAGCGCTGGTGCCCCGCGTGACTCCAGGGCTCCAGGGAGCCACAGGTGGCCCCATGCGGCTGAAGGGGTCCCTGGACCCGGCCAGGCCGCCTCCGCACCCACCACAGGAGGGCTGCGTCCCTGCAGGCTCTTTCGGCATCGCCTGTGGGTTGACTTTGGCTTTGATCTTTCCTATGTAGAAATACCCTGAAGAGAGAACGCCTTTGTTCAGGTTTAGAAACTCCGGACGCCTGCCTGCCCTGGGTGTGTGGCTGGGAGCCTCCGCCTGGGTTCCCAGCATGCTAGGAAAGACAAGAAGTCCTCTGGCCGAGACAATGTGGCCGCTGCCTGCAGCCCCAGAGGAGGGTTTCACCTGCTGACAGGGACCCCAGAGTGAGCCGTCCGACGCCAAGAAACAACAGCCCGCTCCCGGATTCCCGGCCTTGAACGCCAGAAGCCCTAAGGCTGCCTGGGCCACCAGCGCAGTAAATCTCCTGTGCTGACAGCTTTACAAGGCCTCGTGGAGTCTCTGGGCTGTAAAGGCCGGGGTGGGCTTGTTTGAGCCCCCCGGAGCTGGTGATAAGGAAGCTGAGACCTGAACAGGTGAGGTCTCGGCCAAGGTCAAGGTCAAGACGGATGCAGGGCTGTGAGCGGCCAGAGCTTCAGCCCGGGCTGTTGAGGCCTGAACTGTGTCCCCTGGAAAATTCGTATGCTGAAGCCCCGAGCCCTGAGCCCTGAGCCCTGAGCCCAGGGCCGCCTTTGGAGAGAGGGTCTCTGAGCCAGTGAGGGAGCCGCGGGTGGGTAGGTGTTCTCATGAGGACAGGAGGCGAGAAAGAGGCATGGACAAGATCCAGCTGGCCAACACCTGGGCTAGGACTCCAGCCCCCAGGACTTCCACTGTCTCGACCTCCCAACCACAGCGATGGACGCTTTGTCTGGCAGCCACAGGACCCTGTCTGCTTCCCTGCGACACAGCAGCTGGCCAGGGCCCCAATTCTAAGGACCTCGCCTTTGCACACCGAGGGAACTCGAAGTCTCCCAGGTGCACACCTGTCACTCACGTTGTGCACACGGCAGAACAGAGTCAAGGCGGCAGCATTCCCGTGTGGCAGGTGGTACCTGCACAGGTGCCCACGCTACGTCATGCTGTGAGGACGCCCTGGGTGGGACTGTGGTCACTTCTGAGGACAAGATCAAGTTCATGTGTCTGACCAAAATCCAGGAGAGTCCCAAGAACCCACCGTCTTGCTTCTTAAGTTACAGAAATGCAGGTGCGAAGACGAAGCAGGTTTCTCAGGGAAGCTGGAAGTAGGTAGAGGAGGGAGAGTGAGAAAACTGGAAGGAACTGGCTCCACGGTGCCCGGCGGACCCCAGGGAGGACGCTCCGGGGACCACACATGTGCACCCAGATGGAGACAGAGGTGACGTGTCGCCGAGGACCAGGGGTCACAGAGGCTGTGGCCGAGCACAGCGGTGGGGACTTGGAGCCAATGCTGTGTCTGTGCCTCAGTTTCCCTATTATGTTATGAAATAGAAATCAGCAAACACCTCCCTCACTGGGAGGAGGTGAGGCGCCGGCAAGATCCCGGCACGGTGTCTGGCACACGGTGGGCCTGGGGGGAAGCCAGTCTCTAAAGGCAGAATGCCGAGAGTGGGTGCACCCAGCACCGACTCACCTGCAGCAGGCGGGACCCAGTCTCTCGGGAGGAGCTGACACGCCAGGAAATGGCGCGTGGAGTTGGTGGCAGCTGAAGAGCAAGTGTGTTGGGCAGGGGGTGAGACATGAGAGGCTCCCACGGCGACTGCATTCCAAGAGCCAGGGCGCCGCAGCCCTGAGGGTGCAGCAGGAGGTGCTGTGGTCGGATGTGTAGCCGCGGGGACACCAGAGCAGGACAGCGAAGGCAGGCGCTGACCTCATTCGTCAAGGCCGGAGGTGACACGGGCTCCACCCAGGGTGGTCACAGGAGCAGTGCCGTGGGCAGCAGATCCTGTCCTGTCCCTCAGCTCCCTGCATGGCCAGGGCTGGGCTCTGTCCCGGGGACAGAGCAGATGTGAAACAGCCCCTCTGCAGGCTTTGCCCGTAAAACCCAGTGCAGTAGCCTCCGTCTGCTCTTTCCCTGTGCCATGAGTGGGACACCGTGAGCTCAGATGGCGCAGCCACAGCTGGAAGAAGCCGAGGTCCCGAGCAGCTGCCTGGAGGCGGGCCCACACCTGAGTTTATGTTAAGCACAGAGACTCCGGGGTGGAGTCGTGGAGAACAGAAACCGTGCAGCCGGTGGTGAGGGGGAGCAAGGAGGTGAGCCCCCAGAGGGGCCAGGTCCCATCAGGACCCCCAAGCACACTCAGGCCATGGCAGAGGGGCCCCCGAGGCCCTGCAGCAGACCCGAGGCTACGCTGGAGCAGCAGGGGCCAGGACAGCGGCATGGGCATCCCCTGGGAGAGGCCCAGAAAGGGAGGAGGGAGCCTGGGGGAATGCCGGCACAAGTGAGGCTCTGCCGAACAGGGAGGAGGGAGGGCAGGCTCAGGAGAGAGAGGGACGCTGGGAGAGGACACGGACCACCAAGGAGTGCCGGACGGGGCCCCAAGCTGCCTGGACCTTCCCAGATCCACGTCCTCCTGGGAGGTCCTCACTTCCCTGAGATGGCAGCCTCCGAGGGCTGCAGCCTCCAGCGCCCTGCGGGCAGGCATCAGAAAAACTGCTGGGACCCCGGGCTCAGCCCTGGCTGGCAGGCCCTGGGGTGGTGTGAAGCCCCGGGCTGGGCATGAGGGAGATAGCAAGGCATGTAGCAGGTGCTGGGAGTCAAGGTCAGAACAGCTCCCCCCGCAGGAGAGGCTCACACGTCACCTAAGGATCCGGGGAGGGGCACTCCTTCCTGCTGGAGCGATCAGCTCAGAAACCTAGGAGGCAGGGCCCTGGAGCCGGCCCCCCACACACACCAGTGTCACCCCAGGTCCTGGGCGCGGTGGCCAGCCTTCCCTGGGCTCCTTTCTCAGTTTCTGCAGCTGCCGCTCCTACAACCCCTGTGGTGGGGACACCTTGGCTCCTGGGATGATTGACAGCCTCCTGGAGCAGACAGGGTGACGAGAGCTGAGTCAGGGTCTCCATGGATACCTGCTGGGATGGGGGGGACCACGGCACCAGAGCAGGACCCAAGACTGAGCAGGTGTTGCCAGTTGCCCGTGGTCGTAAGCCTGGCTGGGACCTGGGTTCCTGCTGTTGGATCATGAAAACTCCAAGAGGTAAAACATCACTTCCGGTGCTCCTAGCCAGTCCTTGAGCCCAGGCAGTGAGAGGGTAGCCAAGGATATAAACTGGGGTGTTGGGGGGACAAGGCATCTCCACTCCACTGGACACAGCCAACGGACCCAGATGTCTACACCCCAGGTTGGTCGTTCCCTATAAAACGGAAGGGGCCCCAAAGTCGGTGACTTTTACAGAAGTGTTTGTGCACATCCTGAGTCTTCTTCCCCCTGGAGGCAGGGGTGAGGCGGCCTGACAGGCAATGCGTGGGTCATCCTGAGGCTCCAAGCGGGGCGAGGAGGGACAGGTTTGCCCCGGGCACAGTGCACACCACTGTGGAATGGGCCCTGGAGAGGGGTCGCGCAGGGAGCACTGGCGGAAGCCACTCGTTTCTCTGGTTGCACAGCAGCTCCCATGGGACAGTAGAGTCAGAGTCCTTGTGTTGATCTGAAAGACGCCATGAGGGAGGGAGACACAGGGAGGTCTTCCCCTGGGCCCTTGCCAAAGCCAGGAGCAGCCCCTGGGTCCACCTCGTGGCTGGCAGGGGCAGGCACTCAGGCCACGCTCAGCTACTTCCCAGGAGCAGCAGCAGGGAGCTGGATCAGAAGTGGAGCAGCTGGGACTCGAACCGCTGCTCTGACATGGGATGCCGGCATGGAAGGCCATGGCCCAGCCCACTGCGCCACAAAGCAGGCCCCCCGGAGCCAGATTCTGGAGCTGCACACTCCAAACAGGTCTGGAGGCCGGGGGGGAGGGGGGCGGCGGGGGAGGGCCCGCCCTACTTGGGATGAGCCCCCCACATGCCGTGAGGACAGGCCAGCCCCTCCCTTGTGCAGCCCCAGGACTATCACAACAGGTGGGAGCCGAGGGTGAGGGGCGAGGCCCCAGCAGCCGGCTGCAGCCGGAACGCCCATCTCCAGGGTGAGGTTGTCTCCCCTTTCTCCCCCCACGCCCACCATGCAGCCAAGGCCTCTGTCACACTCCCTGGGCACCAGACACCAGGCCCATCCCTAAACCCGAAAATCCTGCTGGCGGCTTCCACCCCTACACACCGCACGGGTCAGGTTCACGTCCCCACCCCTGAGAGCGATTCTGCCTGTTTTAGAGCTAATGAGCTGGACAGACGTATTTTTGTTTGTTGGTTTATTTTAATTTTTTTCCAATTTATATAAGAGACAGACAGACTGCCTGAGCGCCCATCTGCTGGTTCACCCCTCCAAGTGCCTGGGGCTGGGCCAGAAGCCAGCAACTGCATCCGGGTCCCACGTGCAGTGGCAGGGACCCACGCACCTGAGCCATCACGGCCACCTCCCAGGTTCTGTGTCAACAGGAAGTGGAGTTGCCAGGTATCGAACCCAGAGACTCAGAAGTTGTAACTGCCGGGCCGAGCTCCAGCCCGGAGACCGGTGCTTCCCAAGGTGTGGAGCAGGCACCACGTCTCCTGCTCAGCCACTTGGCAGACGCATGGGCTGCGCGGTCCCACCACTTGGGAAGCCATTAGTGGAGCGGCACCCACAGACATTTTTGTCGACGTGAAGGTGTGATTTTCTCAGGTTCTGTGAGAACACAGACAGGCATTTTTACCAACTCGATCTGTCTTCCAGCAGCTGCTGGACACGGGGCCTGGGCTCGCCCAGGTGTCCAGTGCCATCCCCGGCAGCCAAGAGTGCACCCAGCAGGAGGCCGAGCCACAGCCTCGCCAAACACCCCGGGATCAGTCTGTGACCAGGGACAGAGCCGCGGCCGCCTCCCTCCCCGCAGGCCTGGCCCCGGCCCACATGTTTCCTGTGAGCTGGCTGCCGCTGCTCCAGTTCTGAACTCTCTCTGAAGCAACAGGAGGCACCAGGGCGAAGACAGCACAGGGCCCGCGGGCCTGCCCCACACCTCCATGAAGTGGGGTGCCAGGCAGAGCTGAGGCCGGCGTGCTGCCACAGTCGGGGGCCAGTGCAGGCTGAATACTGACTATGGCTCCAACAGTGCCCGCCCCAGCCCCGTCCTCCTGCCTTCTAGAACCCTCTGGGCTGTCACCTCCAACTAGGGGGTCTACCCACTCCCGTGGTGGGGCGCGTGCTCTTTCACAAGGCCATCCTCAACCAACCACCTGGTTTTTCTTTTTCTTTTTATACATTTTTGTCTATTTATTTTTATCTCTACTTGAAAGACAGGGGAAGAGACAGAGATTTTTTTCTATCCACTGCTTTACCCCCCGCCCCAGTGCCCATAGTGGCCTGGACAGGGCCAGCCGGACACCCACGTGACATCTTCATTGCTGTGCCCAGTGCCTGCCCAACACTATCTACAGCCTGAAGCTCACGGCCAGCAGGCCACCCAGCCTCCTACGCCCCCTCTTCAAGTGAGCCGGCGGAGGGGAGACCCTGAGGAGAGAGATGGCGGCCAGACCGAAGAGCAAAGGGCAGCTTGGGGGAAAGAGAGGAACCCAGAGGAAAAAGCTTGGGACCAGAATGGGCTCCGGGCATCGTCGGAGAGACAAGACCCCGCCCCCCGATGAGCTTGCGACGTCAGGGAGGTGTCCTGCGGCCAAACCCAGCAGTCGGAGGCTGAAATGGAGTCTTCACAAATGCAAAGCTCACTGGGAAATGGAGGAGATGGAGCGGGAAAGGGAGGATCCTTCACGGAGAAGCACGTGCGACAACACAGCTCCCGAGGGAGAGGGAAACCAGGGAAGCGTGCCGAGACTCAGAGAGCCGGACCTGCAGGACCCGAGCAGAGCGGGTCCGGCCCAAGCCCCACTATGATTGAACGGCAGGGACAGAAGACGATCCGGCAAGCTGCCGGAGACCAAAGCAAGGCCCGGGAATCAATGCTTCCGAGTCCCAGGAGGAACCCCGGATGCCGGAACGCAGTGGGCAAAAACCTGGAGGCAAAGGATTTCCAGGCCAGGAAGCCGATCGTGTGGGGGACGGACAGAGACGGCGCCCAGAGTCCCAGGAAACTCCCAGGAGGTTTGCTTCACCAAAACCAGAGAGCGCGTGGTGTTTGGCGGAGAGGTTATGACGCCACTTGGGACACTCACGTCCGTGTCAGAGCGTCTGCACACTAGGCTCCAGCTGCCTGATCCTGTGCACCTGGGGAGGCAGCAGGACACGGCTCCACTGCTGGGGCCCCCGCCACCCCCTGGGCCACCGGATGCAGTTCCTGGCTCCTGGCTTCTGCCTGGCCCAGCCCCAGCGTTTGGAGAACGAGCCAGCGAAAGGGAGCACTCGCTCTCCTTCTCTCTCTGCTGTTCAGATACGAGAGTAACTCAATCAACAGAGCAGAAACCAGGAAAAGCAGCACCCGGCGTCCCTAGCTGGTCTATCCCCACCACCACCACCACGATGGAGTCCCTAGGAACAAAGCGCGTTTTCTCTTTAATACGGTTCCCTTCCTGAAGTGCGGTATTCATTGTCATCTGACTTACGGGCACTTGGTTTAGGGGCGGACACAATAGCCCCATTCAAACCTCTCAAATTCCTGGAGACCAGTACGAATTCCACACTAATTTTCAGCTCAGAGTGAAAGGCATTTGTAGCCCCCTGGCTTTCCCTTGCTCATAGATCTTGTTAATGCCTTGTGTCGCATGTCCTTAATTTTTCATTCAAGTGGGCGGGAGCCAGGCGAGCAGAGATCAATGAAGTTATTGGACGGTCTCCTCACACTGTCTCATCCCCAGCAAGGGGCCCAAGGACCAGAGGGAACAACCAGGAAAAGGCAAGAGGTTTTCTCTGGTACAGTTTTTTTTTCCCAAGATTAATTTATTTGATTGACAGGCAGAGTTATAGAGAAAGAACGTTACAGAGAGAGAGAGAGAGAGAGAGAGAGAGAGAGAGAGAGAGAGAGAATTTCCCATGCACTGGTTCACTCTCCAAATGGATGAAACACCCAAGGCTGGGCCAGACCAAAGCCAGGAGCCTGGAACTCCATCCGGGTCTCCCCCACGGGTGGAGGGGTGCAGGGGCCCGAGCATCCAGGCCATCTTCAACTGCTTTCCCAGGCACACCAGCAGGCAGCTGGATCAGAAGTGGAGCAGCCAGGACTCGAACCGGGTGCCGTTATGGGATGCTGGCATCGCAGGTGGGCCACAAAGCCAGCCCCCTCTGTGCAGTTTGTATAATCAGCCTACAAAGCAGACTTCTGTAGAAAAGAAGCCAGTGCAAAAAAATCCCAAAGCAATGATAAAATTCACTTCTTAGGCCACATTCCAGGCATGCTTCAACACTCATTCCTCACGTCTTCCTCCCCTGCGCCAGTTAGAAGTAAACTAAATACGCGGTGCTCCACCTGCGGCCGGAACTTCCGTCCCAGTCTCTGCGGGCCCTGCTTATCCTCCCCGGGCCCCTCTTCCTTGTGCAAACGAGCAAACTGGAGCCCAGAGCAGAGCGCGGTCTCCCCAAGTCACAGGGCCGGAGGCGGTTCCAGCACCACTTCCTCCATAGCTTGTGCTGCCCAAGGAGACCAACCAGCCCCCAGGACGCCAGGGCCTCTCTGACCCGCCAGCCCCAGGTGCTCAGTGACCTTGGCAACCTTCAGCCCTCAAAGCTCGGAGCTGGGTGGCGTCTAGCACAGCAGTCGGGGGGGGCTGCTCACACGCCCTCCTGGTCTGAGTCCCGGCTCCGCTCCTGATTCAGCCTCCTGCTACTGTGCACCCGGTGAGGCAGCGCTCACAGGTCAAGTGTCAGGTCCCCGCCACCCACACACAAGACCTGGATTGGGTTCCAGCCTCCCGGCTTTGGCCCGGCCCAGCCCCAGCTGTAGTAGGTGTTTAGGAACTGAACCAGCAGACGGAAGATAACATCTCTCTTAATGTCCCTCCAGCACCCAGTCGGAACCACGCCACCTCCCCTTCCTGTCCCTTTGTGCCAGAAGCCGGGCCCCCAGCCTCAGCACCTGCCCAGCTCCCAGCACCTCCTCTTCCTCTGCCTCCCCACAAGCTGGTACCACTCAGCCTGGTCCACCCCCACCTTCCTCCTCAAGCCCTGGACACCCCCAGCCCTTAGGTCACCGGAACTGTGTGCTGAGCTGCACCCTGGGCCCTGCCCGGCTGGGTGGGCCATCTCCCCTCTCTCCAGGACTGGCTGGCTCTGGGCTAGCTGCCCTTCCTGGGCCCTCCCTGGGGCTTCACTCCTGTCCATTCCTCTGCTGGGGGCAGGTGCCCATCAGCGCACGGAGACCTCAGTGCCCCAAAGCCAAACTCCCCCTCCCTGCCTGCCCCAGGGACCCCAAGCACCCTTGTCCTACACAGCGGGCCCCTGTGCACCTCCCCAGAGGCCTGGCCCACCACCCCCTTCCTCAGCCCCTCCTGCCCAGCTATGCTGAAAGGATGCTGCCCCCGGGCCGGACGCCTGCTCCCCTGCCCTCAGAAGCCACGACTGTCAGGGATCCTTGGATTTCCCAGGCCAGCGCCAGGAGCCACCACTCCCCAGCCACCCCGCCCCCGAGCTGCGAATGTGGGTCTTCGCTCAATGGGGCCAGGCACAGGCTCGCCCACGCCACGGGCTCCAGGTGGGTGGAGCTGGCAGCCACACGCAGGAGATGCTGACAGGAGAGCATGGCCATGGTCAGGCTCTGTCCAGGGCTCAGCACCAGTGAGCCTGGTTTGTGATGGCTGCTTCTCCAGCCACAACTGCTCCAGAGGCCCCCTGGTCCTCCCTGGCCCCGGTCAGCAGCTTCGGGTGGCTCTGGGCATGAGGGCAGGTGCCCTGCAGTCCAGCGAGCTGGCCTGTAGGGCCTCAGGTTCCCAGGGACTTGCCACGGTCAGCACAGAAGGCCCTGTGGCGGGAGGCCCAGTTCCAACAGCCACCAGCTGTCACCCGTGTTCCCGAGGCTTGGGGACTCTGGCCCCAACGCTGTCTCCTATGAGGTCCTCCCCTGCCCTCCCCCTTTCCTGTCCCTCCCCGAGCCTTTAGGGGGACACGTTGCACTTCCCAGGCCAGGGATTATGGGAGCAGTCATTGTCCCAGAACAAACCGCATTTCGCAGGAAGGCTGGCCATCCCGGGGCCGGTTCCTGTCGCTTTGGTAAACGTATTCCATTTCCAACTATCACAAGCTTTGCCTTCATCCCAGCGAGGGAGGACCCAGCCCCCCAACGTCAAGCTTAAGACCCAGAGAGTCCCTCATTTATCCACTGGACACATTGATTGAAGACCTACATTCTAGGAGGGAGAGGTAGACAATCAGAGATAAGCTCAGTACACAAATAAGTTACGTAGTAGGTTAAAGGTCACAGGAACTATGAGGAAAAGAAACAGCGGAGGAGGGGCACCGTGGGGGGGAGCACGGGGCAGGGGCACCTTAAGGAGAGAGGAGGTTGGAGCACAGCGGGTGTCTGGGGAAGGCCCCTCCAGCCCCATGACGGCCACTCCACCCCTTAACCCTGACTCCGGCCCCGGGCACCACCGGTACCAGTGTGGGTGCCAAGTTTTGCCCCTGGTAGTCGGATCGTGGTCAGGCCCAGCCGCTGACACCCTGCCCCTCTGGCCCTCCAGGGGTCCTGCAGGACCCCCCTCCACTGATGCCCACTCAGGGGCCACGCCCTGTCCAGCCGGAAGTGGCAGTCTGGCCTCTTGGTGTCTGCTCCTCCAGGTGTGCAGAGAAACACACATGGCCACCTCGCCCCACGCACCTCACGGCCAACAGGTGGTGGGCACTGGGGCTTGGAGGGTGGATGGATGGGGGCAGGAGCGGGGACAGACGGGTGGCTCACAGACACACAGGCACAGGAGAGAAAACAGCCCAGAGCACTCAGAAGATGAATGGTCTCCGGCCCCCAGAGACCCCCCTCTGTCTCCGAGTGCCCGCCCCACCTGACCGCATCGCCGCCGCTGAGAGCAGGCGCTCAGCGTGGACTCCCCCAGGGCCTTCATGCTGTGTGGAGCCAACAGTTATCAAAGGGTTGTTGGCCACAGAATTCTTGCTTCAGACGAAATCTCACCAGGACACCTGCACGCGACAAGAGTAGAGCTGGTCCCCCCAGACAGAATGGTGTGGCTGGGCGCCGGCTACAGCCCAGGGCACACAACGCAAAGCACCCTCAGGGAACTCGCAGCCCCACGGGTGCCACAGCTGGGGCAGCTGCAGCAATGCTGGGCTGCAGCTCACAGCGGGGAGGGGGCTGCAGGCTGCAGTGGATGCGCTGTGAGTGTGAATGTGTGCGTGCCTGTGTGTGCACGAGTGTGTGTCGGTCTGTGTGTCTGAGTGTGCGTGTGTCTCTGTGTGCACGTCTGTGTGCATCTGTGTGCCTGTGTCGGTCTGTGTGTCTGTGCATGTCTGTGTGCATCTGTGTGTGTGTCTGTGTCTGTGTGCCTGTGTATGTCTATCTGAGTGTGTGTCTCTGTGTGTGCATGTCTGTGTGTATCTGTGTGTGTGTGTCTGTATGTCTGTGCATGTCTGTGTGTATCTGTGCTAGTGTGTGGGTGTGTCTGTGTGCCTGTGTGTGTCTGTGTGTAATGAGTGTGTGTGTGTGCACACGCACGAGTATGTGTAGGTCTGTGTGTCTGAGTGTGTGTCTCTGTGTATGCATGTCTGTGTGTGTCTGTGTGCCTGTGTGGGTGTGTCTGTGTGCCTGTGCATGTGTCTGTGTATGCATGAGTGTGCATGTATGTCTGCGTATCTGTGTGTCTGAGTGTGTGTCTGTTTGCCTATGTGTACCTGAGTGTGTCTGTTCATGTCTGTGTCTGTGTATCTGAGTGTGTGTCTTAGTGTGTCTATGTGTCTGTGTGTGTGAGTGTGCACGAGTATATGTGTCTGTGTGCCTGTGTGTCTGCGTACCTACGTGCATGTCTGTGTATGTCTGTGTACCTGTGTGTCTATGTATGTGCATGTCAATGTGTCTGAGTGTGTGTCTGTGTGTGTCTGTGCGTGCACTAGTCTGTGTGTCAGAGAGAGGGTGAGGCTGTGAGGACACTACAATGGAACTTCACAAAGTCCATAGAATTGCGTCTCGTGAAAAAACCATGCATGGATTTCAAAGCTGTCTTTGAATTTCAGTTCTCCACCCACTTGTTGGAGCACCCTCGCCCGTCAGAGTGTGGGGGTGAGGGTGTGAGAGAGAGATCTGGAGAACTCGGTCAATATGTAACCAAACTCTACAGCTAAACACACAGGCCACAGTCATGGCCACTTCAGCAAATGACCATAAAACGAAAAGATAAATAGGAAATCCCCAAATTGCAGGGCTTTTCTGGCTAAGGCGTGGGGCCATAAAGGGCAGAGCCCGCTAAGCCCCGCTTGCTGTGACCCAGGCAGCCGATCAAACAGAGGGGACCCCCTCCCATCCACGGCCCCAGAGCAATTCTGCAGGGCCTGGCTCCAGGGGCCGGGTCAGGGCCAGGTCCCCACAGCCGCAGAGCCTCCTGGGAAAGGGCCCCCAGGTGTGGAGGGGGCGTCCTCAGGCCCCCTGGAGGAGACTCACACCAGCACACACGGCAGAACCACACGTCCGGCCCCTCAGTGATCCGTGGTCCCCCATGGGTTGAACCCGGGTTCTGGCGGGGGCCCCCACGGTGCACCCACCGTGGAGCATGCTGCTGGTGGGATGTCTCGGGTGCAGCCCCTCCATCCTCCCTCGAAACCCCCCTTACCTCCAGACAGGCCGAAGTAAGGGAGGGTTAGGCCGGCAGCACCCACAGCCCCGGAGGCAGCCAAGGGGAGTCCCACGGTGGCTCCATCCTGATGCCCCAGGAGGCGGCTGCCATCCCTGCTCGCTGGCCTCTGTCAGTGGGAGGGAGATGACCCCGAAGACCACTCTGCATTCCACAGGCGCCGTGGGCCCCAGGAGGAGCAGCTCTGCAAGGGCCCTGGAGACAGCGGGACAGCAGGTCCTGCCCCTCCCTGGGCACCCGCCTCCCTTACTGTGCCCTGCAGGGCAGCGTGACCAGGCGCCGCACCCTTCCGACCCCAGGAGCGCTCTGCCCCAGGCCACGTGCCCCCTGGGCTGGCGGAATGAGCTTCGCTAACGACACAGCCACGAACAAAACTTGCTCCTCACGGGGCAGTGGAAGCTCCAACGGAGGCCCAGGCCATGCAGCCTGGGCTCTGGACCCCTCTCCTGGCTCCGGTGCTGTGGACAAGGCCAGGACCGACAGCCGGGTCCCCTCCCAAACACCGGCCGTGTCACACATCTAAGGCCCAGCCAGGCACGTGGTCGACCTGAGACGGACATGGCTCAGAGAAGCAGGCTCAGTGGCCCTCCCGTGTCCTTGGGGGCCAGGGCCACGCCCCAGAGCGAACGCTCACAGCAGTGACCCAGGCGCGTTGTCTCTTTGTCCTAGAAGGAACAGACCCAGGTCAAACCTGCTCGGCCGCTCGGAGGGGACAGTGCATTTAGCGGCACGGGCCAGGCTACTGAGAAGTGACGGCTTCCGCAGGTGGCTGTTTGGGTAAGGCGGTCACCGTGGTATCATCTGCTCCTTTTGAAAACCCCGGGGGGCCAGAGCTGCTCATCTGGTTTCAGAGAAAGACACGGCCCCCACCCATCTCGTCCAAAGGCGAGAGCGACATCCTGGCCGGGCCGCACAGTTGCGACTGTGCCTTTAAGAGCATCGGCCAATCACTGTGGGCCTGGAGGTTGGCAGGTGCTGCCTAGCACGGGTTTTTGTGGATTTTTTGGCTGAGGGAGCATCACAGATCAGCACAGGGTTAATTTCTTCTTGACAAGTCAGTGTAGCAGATTTTAAAATAAAAAATGTGTCAATTTCAAACTTCCCCTTCCTCTACTTCTCACTGAATGTTAATGGTCTGGGTGCGCCGGGAGCCCCCACACTACCCACGGGCGTAGAACCCGGAGAGGCTGGGCAGGAGCTGGGGCGGGGAGGGGGCCTTTGATGAGCCCTGTGAAGGCAAGGCCTGCCTGGGCAGGGGGCAAAGCCCTAGGCGCCCAGAACCGCCCGGCCTCCAGCCCCGTGCAGGCCCTCCCTGCAGATCAGAGAGCAGGAGCAGCCCTGGGATCAGCTGGGGCTGGATCTTCAGCCTCACTGGCCACCCGCTGTGTGACCTCAGCCGAGCCAACCACACCATGGGTTCCTGTGTCCAAATTGAGGGCCGCTAAGAGAGACATCATGAGGGGTCGGTGGCAGGGAGCCACTTCCTAACCTGGCTAGGATGGTGACCAAGAGGCATGGTGCCCAGTGCGTGACTAGGGACCGGCTGGCCCATCATCAGGAAGTCTGATGGGAAGACTCCGCCGCCTATCGCCACCTATCCCAAAAAATTCTGATTGTAGAGATTCTACCCAAAAGGTCGTTTTGTAGGAATGTAGAGAAAGTGGGCACTTCCTCTGCGTGTGTTACACTCTGCGTGTGTTACACTCTGACTTACAACCTCTTCCCGGGGTGCCAGCTTCCGTCAGCGCACGTTCCCGGGGGTGCGGCGGGACCCAGGGAAGAGGGTCTACTCGGAAAGGAACAGAACTGAGCTCACGAAGGTGCCTCAGGGTGACAGCCCGCACTGGCAGTCCGTGACGTCGCCACAGTTCCAAAACTGTGTCTTCCAAAAACTTCCTTCTGAAAGTGCCTGTTCCGCCTGCCCCGGCCGTGGGCACCGAAGAACGGTGCACCTCTCCAGAGCCCGCAGGTGCTCAGGGGATGGGTCTCCAGGAAGACACATGAGCTCGCGTGGCTGGGACCGAGAGGGCTTGGGGAAGCGCTCAGCATCTGGACACTTGCCTGGAAGCCAACAAACATTTCTCCCCCAGCGCCCGCCCCTCCTCTGCCACTGCGGAGGCCCCAGGACGCCTCCCACAAATGCAAACCACCCCGGGTGATTCTCCAGGCCAGGCGGACTGTGCTGGCCCAGCACGAGTCCCGGTGGCACCTCCCCTCACCCCCACCACAGCCGCTCCGGTGGCCCAGGGATGCCCCTCCCGGCAGGCCCCCCCACTGTGAGATGGGCAAGATGGGCAGTCTTGGGTACGCAGGGCTCCCCATCTTCTGGGCACACGGCGGGGTGGGGGGAAGCGGGGGCTCCTCCCCACGTTTGCCTGCCACAGGCTCGAAGCCCCTGTGCTCGGCTCAGTGGAGCAGCTTGCAGAACCCGGAGTCAGGTCACCTGCCAAGGCCCCGCCCAGGACTTGTGAGCAAATGGGAGGGGGATGGGGAGCCCCCTCCACCCGGTGCAGGAGGCATCACTGTGCTACCAGGGGGTGTGGGGTGCTACCAGGGGGTGGGGACTGCCCCAGAGCCTCACTGCCTGTGGCTGCCTTGGGCACACACACACACACACAGGACAGCCCCCCGAAACCTGCCCCCACGCCCCTCACTGCCTGTGGTGCTGAACCAAATTATCACCATCTCGGTGGCTAAAACCAGCACAGATGTGCTGTCCTCTGGTTCTGAGTCTCCGCTCAAGCCGGGCCTGGGCAGGGCCGTATTCCTTCTAGAAGCTCTAGAGGGGCCTCTGCTTCCCACTCTTCTCCAGCCCCAAGGGGCCCCTGCCTCCTGCAGGGCCAGCCATGGCCAGCAAGCGCCCCGTGGCTGGGACGGCGGCCTCCTGCCTCTGCTTCCCCTCGCGATGGCACGCAGCCCACCACCCCACCCAGCACCCCAACTCAGTCACACCTGTGAAGGCCCTGCCACGGGACGGCCGTTATTCTGCCCACCACGGGCCCAGGAGGGCACTTTCCACTGGACACTCGTGGGCTGCGGAGACACCCGCTGGTCCAGGCCTCCTTGTCTCAGCAAGTGCCAGGTCCTGGGGGCGCGGGGGCTCCTGGCACCCGGGAAGGGCCCTCCCAGGGGGCTTTGCTCTTGTGCAGCTCGGTTTGGTGGAGGAGGCGACATTGCTGCTGCGTCAGGGGTCAGAGGTGAGAAAGAGCCGGAAAGACTGGGTTTCCAGCATCCGGGCCACAGCCCCAAGAAGGGAGGCGGGACCACAAACCTCGGGTGGCCAGGGGCTCGGCTCCTCCCTCCCAGCCCCTTCCCCACTTCCTGGCTGCAGAGCCTTCTGCCAGCTGCCCACCCTCTCTGGGCCTCGGGCTCCCCCCTGGAAAGGGGGGCTGCAGGTTCCCACCCCACCCTGAGTGCTCGTCTGGAGTGAGCCCCTCCACCTCCCCATTCCCAGGCCAAGCCAAGCCAAATCGGTTTTCCTAATCAGCCGCTCTCACTTCCGGCCCTGGCACCTTCCAAAACCGAGGTGCCTGGCAGTGCAGGGCCCAAGTTTCCTGCAGCCACCCCCCCGTGGGGGCCCCCGCATACCGACAGGGCACGGGGTCAGCCCAGCCGGCGCCAGCCGCGGTAGTGGTCCAAATGGCTTAATTATTAACTCTCCCTGTGCATGCTGTGGCCTCCCCCGCCTGTATGAGATAGGAGCCCCTTCATCTGCTTCGGCATAACTTGGCCGCCCACACCACCAGGGCACGGCGCGCCTGGGGGCTGAGTCACTGCCCCGTGTGAGGCTTTGTGCCTCCCAGGGCTCTTTATCCCTGGGGCACGGCCACAGCGCCTTTGCCAGCCTCCGCAGACCCCCGCTCACCACCCCGACCTCCCCTCCCCGTGGCCCTTTGCTCTGGAGCCCTGTGTCCCCTAAGGAAGTTCCCGATCTTCTTCCCTCTTCTGGATACACCACGGGTGTCACAGGGAAAGGCCATTTCCTTCCCCTTCGCTCAGTCCCCCAAGAACGTGAATATTTTACTTTGCTTTAACAAGATTTACTTACTTATTTATCTAAAAAGTCTGAATTGAGAGAGAGACAGACAAACAGAGAGGTCTTCCATCTGCAGGTTCACTACCCAGATGGCCAAAACACCCAGGGCAGGGCCAGGCCAAAGCCAGGAGCGCAGAGCTTCATTTGGGTCGCCCACATGGGTGCAGGGGCCCAAGGACTTGGGCTATCCTCTGCTGCTTTCCCAGGCCATTAGCAAGGAGTGGGATCGGAAATGGAGCAGCCAGGGCTCGAACCAGTGACCATATGAGATGTTGGCACTGCAGGCGGCAGCTCTACCCACGGTGCCACAAGGCCAGCTCCGTGGCGTGAATATTTAAATGTGCTTCTCGCTGTCTGTGCCTGTGCCACCCTACAGTGCCAGAGCCTCTCCCCATTGTGTGCGTGGCACAGACATGCCAGGCCTGGTGCACGCAGTCACTAGGCAGCTCCCAGCCGTGGTGCCCAGAGCTCACTGGGGTCAGTGTTTCCACCGCTGCCCAGGCGTCCCCTCCCTCTGCAGGGCCCCCACTCTGCCCCACCCCTCTTTCCTTGGGGTCCTGCTGAAATCCGCCCTGGCCTTTGCAGTGCTGGAGAGCGAGCCCAGCTCCCCGCCCAGCCTCTGAGCTCAGCACAGGCAGCGTCTCCCACACCAGCGCTGCTCATTTCCTGGTGCACAAGGATCCCAGGGCCAAGGCAAGGCCACCATTTGTGTGTTCATGTCTGGGGGCTGCCATAGCACACTGGGTGGCCTGAGACAGCAGACACGGTGTCCTCCCAGTGCAGGCTCACGTCCAAGGTCAAGGTGTCAGGAGGGCCGTGCTCCCGCTGAGGCTCGGGGGAGGCTCCCTCCTGGTCTCTTCTTGGATCCTGGTGGGCTGCAGCCCTTGGCGCTCCACGGCCTGTGGGTACCTCGCCTCCGAGTCTGCCTCCATGAGCACTGGCTCAGGGCTTCCTCCTGAGCTGACCAGAGCTGCAGAGCCCCCACGTCCACTTCACAGATGCAGGGGGAGGACCTGAACTTCCCAGCGAGCGTGGATCCAGCCCACAACTCTAGCCTCGAGCCTGGGACAAGTCACTGCAGCTGCTTGCATCTAGATTTTCTAGTCTTCGAGAAGCACCCCTCCCGAGGAGGCTGCGAGTGGGGTCCCATGATCTCCTGGCACAGACCCGGCAGCCTCCTCTGTCCAGGTCCACAGAACATTCCGGCTGCAGCTCCCAGCTGCTGCTTCCTCTCCTGCCTTCTTTTCTCTCCTAAAGATGGGAAAGAGAAAGTAACAACAGTACAGCCAAAACCTGGACGCTGTGCTAATTTCCATGCACAGAAAAACGGGATTGAGACGTGTGCTTATTTGGCTGCAAAGAACACGCTGAAATCCACACGTCCTTTTTTCATAACGTGTGTTCTCCACGTATTCGGTTTGCACCGAATGAACTCATACTTTCAGTTCTGCTTCTCCGAGGACTTGTGCTCTCGCACACACGTGTGCGTGTGTATGGTGCATTTTGGAAGGAATTAGCAGCAAACTGGGCCACTCTATGACAAACCACGGCTTTCTGGAAACAGCAATTGTCCCACAATCAAGGACATGGGATCAGCACCCAAGTGTGACTTGGGGGACGTGTGTCCCCTCCCCCGCACCATGCAGCCTGGAGCGGCAGAGCTGGGGGCTGGGGTGCCACGCTGGGGAGCTGGGGTCTGGCTGTCACTGTAGCCAGCTGTCTCTGCTTTCCGAGTGTCAGCTTCTCGTCTGTGCAATAAGGCACCCACCCCACGGGGTGGTCGTGAAGGTGAAATGGAGACACAGTGTCCTAGGGCCCATAGCTCATGTAGTCACCTAGTCTTAGTTCTTCCAAAAGTCCCCAGTTTTGAGCACTTTGCACGGGCACCATAAGCAATCTGTGGAAAATGTAATTAAAAGCTAATGCACGTTTCCCACTGAAGTTGGACTGCCCTCGTACCCTTGCTTGCATTGTTCAAGCCAGAAGACGTGTGAAGTAGTCTCCGGGCTGGAGAGACCTTGGTGTGCATCCAGAGTTTCCTCCGTGCCGACGACAGCCTGCTCTGTTTGGTGGGGCTGCTGGCTGAGGTCCCCAAGCCACCGAGTGCAACCACTGGTTCCCTGCTGACCACCCGAGCACACAGAGCCCGGGGGGCTGACCAGACCCGGTCCCCAGCGACCGCTCCACCCACACACCTATCTCCGCAAAAGCCCATGGCTGACTGCAAACATGCATGTAACTAAAGCCAACTGAAACTCGCTTTGCCCTGAAGATGCCAGGGGAGGCCTTGAGGCTTCCACAGCTGCAGTCGAAGCAGAGCATAGTGGTTCCCTCCCTCGCCCCTGGACCCCTCCCAGCCCCGTGGTCCCGAGGCCAGCCTGGTGGTCCTGTGGCCAGCCCCATGGTCCCGTGGTCAGCCCCCGTGGTCTTGTGGTCAGCCCTGTGGTCCCATGGCCAGCCCAGTGGCCCAGTGGTCAGCCCCATGGTCCTGTGGCCAGCCCGGTGGTCCTGCAGTTACCACCACGTGAAACTGGGTTAAGAACTGCTGGGGAGGGAGGAAACGGGAGCTGCCCTCTCCACGGGAGGGGGCTGACACACCGCCCCAAAAGCTGCACTCGGGGGACCCTGGTCCTTTCGTGGTCAGTCACTCGACATCATTACCTTCACCCTTCCACATCTGTCCCTAGCCCGCTATTATTTTTTTATTTGAGAGAGAACGGAGATCTCCCATCTGCTGGTTCACTCCTCAAATAGCCACAGCTGCTGGGGCTGCGCTGGGGCTGAGCCGGGAGCAGGGATCCCCTGGAAAACCACCCAGGTCTCCCACGTGGGCGGCAGGGACCAGTGATGGCGCGTGTCCTAAAGTCCAAGGCAGGTGGCAGAAGAGAGACTGAACTCTCACCAGTGCTGTGATGGGGGAAAGCAGACATACTGGCATATTCGGGCAGGGGTCTCCTCCCCTTGGCGAATGAGCACAGAGCTGATACCGGTGCCTGGTCCAGACCTGCAGGACCCTGGACTGCAGTCAGAGGACCAACAGGACGCGGTCCACCCAAGCCCATCCAGGAAAGGCCGCGTCTGCTCTGGGCTTCTGCGCAGACGGAGGTTTCTGAAGCCCGCCCACACCCCACGCAATCTCTGACCCTGCAAGCGCCATGGGCTTGTCCAGGCCACAGCAGCTGCAGGTGACTTCAGCCCCACGCTGCCCCTCGCCCTGGGGCTCCCTCACTGTCCCCACAGGGACCCCCGGAAGGCAGACAGACTGGGCACCCTCCTGACCCCTCCAAAGGCTGGAGTTTCAACCCCCGTGGCAAACATAGAAGGTAACTTAAGCCCCCTCTGATAAGCTCCCTAACACAAAAGTCCTCATTAGCTTTCCTGGCGGGCTTTGAACTCCACACAAAACCCTGCCATCCAGGGCAGCCTCGCCTTTGTGGTCTGGTTTTCTGGTATTTATAATGGAGCCTTTCTCTGCTCCCAGCTCCATCCTAGCAAATGAAACCTCAGGCTAGAAGACGGAGCAGGCTGGCGGACAGCTAAGACATTTGTGCTCGTACCGGCTTTCAGCACCGGGCAGGGCGTGGGTCCGCTGGGAGAGCGGCCGACACCTGTGCATATCGGCCAGGCCATCGGCAAGGCCTGGAAACACAGGCTGGGGCGCCAGTGGGCACTGCCGATCCCCGCTCTCCCCAGCCCCACAGCAAGCTGTGCTTCCAAACACTGCAGGGAGGTTCAGTGACTCCAATGTGTCGGATGGGCATCCACACAACCACCCACCTTGAACTTGGGTCCTAGAAACACAGGTTCCAGGAAGAGGAGCTGGAGAGGGCGGTCCCCGCCCCCAACAGGGTGAGAAATGCAGAGCCAGTGACCTTGGCCTCCAGTGATCGTCTCTCCCTCCATGGCTCTGAGCACCCCGCACCCCCACCCAAGCCATCCTGACCTCTGCCTCCTATGCCCAGGGCTCTGTCAGTGCGGGCTAGGAAGCGAGGCAGGGCCGAGCAGCCCTGGCGGGAGGAAGCGACAAGAGGTGAGGACCATGCAACAGTGGACAGGTCACTCCACTTCCCCGCCACACCAACCCATCCAGTCCCCTGTGCATGTATATGAAGGGGCTCCAAAAAGTACACAGAAAATAGAATTCAAAGACAATGTGAGTTTTCCGTGAACTTTTATGGTTCTGTTCCCTACAGAGTTGTGACCCCAAACACACATCCATGAGACAGACTTCCAGGAAGCAACGGTGCAGAAGCAGCTTTGGGGTCAGTAGACCCCAGGTCATCTCTCCTGGGGCGACCCTCGCCTCAGGGTCTTTCCTCCTCCCTCCCAACACTGACTCCGAAGGCACCACCTTTTCCTGACGGTTCTCACAGCAAAGCCTCCGAGGCCAAGTCCAAGGGGGCGGTGAGTCCAGGCCCTCCTGCACCCCTGGAGCTCTGCCCCTCACTGGGGCCTCCCTGGACCAGCACCTGCCCACCCAGACCACAGCCAGTGCCTGTGACTTTCACTCCCAGGGAACGGGCTTGGATTCCTCACGCAGCACAACACCACGATTGTCTCACAGGGTGCTCAGTGTGAACCATTAGCCCCCCGGGACTCCCAGTGTGGATGCTAGGGCGCGGGAGGCCAGCCCAGGGCGGGGCGGGGGCGGTGGTGGGGTGCTCAGGGCCGCCCACAAGGTGATCCAGCTCTCAACTCTCTCCACAGCACAGTGAGGGCTGGAGGGTGTGCTCCACATGTGGCCCACGGCGGATGCTCCCCTAACTCCTGGCTCTCCAAACCGAGGCCCGTGGAGCACAATAGGAAAGTACCGCAGCCTGACTTAGATTCTCACCAGAGGCTAAAACAGATGCCCGCGCGGCCTCACCCCACACCCCCAGAGCACGCCTGCGCCCTGGGTGACAGCGCCCAGACCCGGGGACCTCAGCACCCAGGACCAGGTGATGCCGAGCCCCGGCCTTGCTTCCCTCTGCTGCTTCGCCCCTGCAGTGCGACTGTCTGGGAAAGGGAATGGCAGGAGCGTGGGAGCTGGGGGCCCGGCCCGGGAATGGGGTGCGGACCCCCACTTTGGGACTGGCTGGTCCGTCCTGCACCAGGCAGTGAGCACCCACCACGCGGCTCTGGGCCCGACACCAGGCTGGACGCGGCTGCACTACAGCGGCTCCTGGGCCCCGAAGGCAGGGGCCTTGTGCAGTTCACAGGCGACCTGGATGCCCAAGGGACATTTGAGGAATATTTGGTGGCGCGATCATGTATGTTGAAAACCAAACAGAAATCTGCTGTTCCCCAGCACGAAATAAAATCCAAGTTGATAAAAGCGGCCGTGAAGTCTCTTCGTCAAGCCCATTAGCCGCGCTGGGCGCTGATTGTGCGCTGGGCGCTCTGTGCTTGGCGCCACCGCACGAGCACGTTTTAATGGGTGTTCTCCAGGCTGCATCCTGGAAAAGGAAGCCAAGGGTGCGAGAGAAATGCTCCCCCTTAAATCGGGGGGGGGGGGGGCTGAGATGCAGGGCCCCAGGAAATCAGCAGGGCCCGCTCCCCTCGCTGGCTGCCATGCCCGATCTCGGCTGCGTTCTTGTGCCCTGGCCTCCTTGCCAGGGGGCTCACTAATGTCTAGCTCTTTGCTGCTTCAGCGGACAAGATTTTCTTGATTAATAACAAAAGGTTTTGCTGGGATCCGTGCCCGTTTCCCACCATCTCTATGCAATCCCAGGCAACACTCACTGCTCCATTAACATTTCAAGGCGCTTCCCATTAAGGACAGTGAGAAAAGCCCCTGTTGGGGGGTAAAACCCATCCTGTCCTCTCTGGAGACATTCGTTCCGTGCAGCAGGAAGGAAAGGAGATGAGGCCAAGAGTCCTTTGCGGCTTCTGCCTCTGCGGCCCATTTGCAGGGGGACCTGAGACCCCGCGGTTTCCTACCACACCAGAGAACTCCAGAAGGAATTCTGAACTTGTCGCTCAAATGTTCCGCAGTCCTTAGCATGCTCTCCCAGTGACAGTGCAATGACTTCTAACCTCACAAAACTGAGTCCCTTAAGCACCAATTGAAAAAAACAAAACACAGACGTTTAGGGCTACATAGGATGCTGTTTCATCTCTAATCCCCCTAAAGCTAATGTGACTTTAGGAGGAGGGAGGCAGTGGAAGGAGACTCCATTGGGCCACAGAGCTTTGCACACAAATGCAGGGGAGGGGGCAGCATAAAGGAGGCACTGGGAGGAGCCTGGTGAAGTCCCACCCCCTGCCACCATCCAGGCTGCCAGCTCAGAGGTCCCTTACTTTGGTCATCGCAAAACAAAGAGGAAGGCGGATTCCAGCCCCTTTCCCATCCACTATTCATTCAGGACCCCTCGCGCCATAGGCATTCAGCCCACCGATGGGCTAAACCTGGGCCTTCTCCCTGAATTGACTCGGAATGAAGTCACCGAGAGGCTCAGTGAAAAGACGCCAACACCACCACCCGTGGGCAGGCTCCTCCGGACGATCCCGCTGAGGCTGCCCAGTGTCTCGCCACGCCGGCACATCTGTGTGCTGGCACCTGCCTGTTAGAGGGCGTGGACCACACCTCCCTCCCAGGGCTCACATCGCCATCCACCCCTTCCAGAGCCCTTGCAACCCCGTGCTGCGTTCCAGTTTTCTTGGGTCGTTTGCAGGCGTTAAAAACAGACCGAAGAGCTCACCTAGTTCATGTGCACCTGTCGTCTGGAAACCTCATCATCAGCCCAGCAGAGAACCAGGCACAGAACGCTAGCGAACACTGCTAAGTAATAAGTGAATCTAAACTCTGCTTGAATCAGCGCAGGTCGATAAGATGCTTCTAAGAGAAGGCAGAGGCTGGGGAATTTCTAGAAGGGCCGTACCTTCTCAGCTTATCCGCCTCCTGCCCCAGCCCAGGGGTCTCGCTCCATCTGACTTGACGTGGAAGAGCCCTCCGTGCAAGGAAAACTGCACGTGCCTCCTTGTTGCTGTAATCTCATCCGACTCGGCACTCTGGCAAGAATAAACGTCACATTCATCGCACGGCAAACAGCTGAGGGTCACCTGGCCAGGGCTGGGCCGGCCCAGGTGGCACAGGAAGTTTGCGGCCAGCCTCAAACTCTGCTTGAGCCTTCAGCACGACACCCCTGGGCCCCCGAGAGCTGCTCCTGCCTCCTAAGGAGGCGCCCCCACCCCCCACACTGGCAGGCCGGCCTGGGCTTCTACTCTCTGATGTGGTTGTCTGGGGTGCCATCTGGATTAAACCAGTTGCGGTCGCTGGGCCCCACACTCAGGGCCTCCAGAGACTTCCTGCCACACTCCCTCACCTCCTCCCAACCCCTCCACTGCAGGATCCTTGGGACCCAGACCCAGCCCTGGGCACAGCCCCATCCTCCCCAGCACTGGCTTGAGTGCCTACCCACCGGGCTCTGGGATGGTCCGGGATTGAACTGCTCTCCTGAGCAAGCCCCAGGGGCTGCATGGGGGTGGTGTCTCCTAGGGCCCCACACCTTCTCCTGACACCCTTGGCCCAACGCCCTGTGCAGCCCCTTCTCTGTGTGCAGCCCACTATAGGGCCCTCGCCCTCCTGCAGGTGCCCAATCCCCCCTCACTGAGGAGGCCCGGCCATTCACTGTGCCAACCAGCCCAGGCAAACACTCCAGCACTTGGGTCCAGTGGTTCAAAGGTTCAGCAGTCCCTCGCTGCTTTGACCTGACCCTGGCTTTCCATCAACAACAGCAGCTGGCCCGGGCACCGCTTGGACAGCAGAGCCACGGCCTCCGAATCCCCTAGAAGCTTCTTTGGGACACGTGGTTCTCCTCCCCTGGGCGCTGTGCTCCCTTCATGCTTCCTGCCCCAGAGAGCTTCTGCACACAACCCACTCTCTCCCCAAAGCCAAGGTAGTGTGAGTCCCACAGGGGAAAGCGGACTACACACAGGGACCCCTCAGGGGTACGGGGGGCTGGGGGGCCTGCCGGGAAAGCTGGCCCACGGGACTCCATGCTTGCATCCAGGCCGGACAGTGGCTGGCTTTGGCCAGCAGGAACTTAGGGAGTCCCTGCACAGCGCCTCGAATGTAGAGGCCAGAAGCAGTCAGGCCCCCGTCTCCCAACCTCTGTGTGTGTCCTTGCTCCGCCTTTCAACTTAACTCGCTGGACCACCGGAGCGGGGCATCGGCCACGAGGTCCTAATCGCTGGACCCGTGAGGTCTGCTGCCCCTACAGATGACACCTGATGCTCTGTGCTGTCTCTGGGGGTTTCTTTCTAGGGGAATTCCAGGGTCGGGGCAGAAAGTACCACCCGCGTGCAGCCCCCAGGCTGGCCGGAGCCTGCTTGGCGGTCACCAAAATTCCCTACAGAACACAGCACAGCCGACCAGTCAAAGCAAGGCCATGAGCACCACCAGCCAACCAGGAACTTGGACGTGAGCTGGACACGCACCTCCCAGTCCCACCTTCAGTCTGCAGGAGGCTTTACCCCAGCCCTGGGGGCCTGGCTGCCCGCTCTGCACTTAGCACTTAGCACCTGCTTTCTTCCTCCCTCCTGGCCAACTTCAGTGACTGGCTCTCTGTGCATCCAGCAAGAGGCCCTGGGCCTGGGGCTCCACAGTGACTCCTCCAACCAGTTCTGGGGTTGCTGTACATCAAGCCACACCCCCTTGGAAGACAGCTGTCAGGTAAAGAAATCAAACTGGACTCGCAGGATGATGGAAGTCCACAGACAGCGCAGGCCCTAGCCATGGCCAGCTCCAGCCACACGGCCCCCACGTCTCTCCCCAAGAGCATGCCATGTGATGGCTGTGTCTTGGGGCGCTTTCTTATGTGACCATAGATAACTCAGCCACCGGGCTGAACTCAGGCCTTACCCGTCTCTTGGACTCCCCCTGCCCGTGTTTCTGTTTCCTGCTCGTCCATTTTGGGGCCTCCCTGGACCACTGCTCCCCGCTTCTCCTCAAGTCCAGCCACAAGGGCCAGGCCCTGTGTGTGCTGCGCTCTCACTGGAACACCCGGCCACCACCCCCACCAGTCCAGGACAGGGACAGTGAGAGCGTCACCCAGTCGCTGAGGCCAGCACCACCAGGAGGCCCGCACAGCAGCTCACTTCCTGCGTCTTGGACCTGAGTTTAGAGGGCGTGAGTGAGTGTGTGTGTGTGTGTGTGACTGTTGATATGTGTGTGAATGTGTGAATGTAAGTGCACGTGAATGTATGCTGTATGTGTATGTATGACTATGTGTGTGTATGTGTATGTGTTTATCTGTGTGTGTGCATGAATGTGTTGCATGAATGTGTATGACTGTATGACTGTGTATGTGTGTGTATGTATGTGTATGTGAGCCTGTGTTGTGTATATGGCTGCATGACTGTGTGTGCGTATGTATGTGTGTGTATAAGACTGTGAATGAGTATGATTGCATGTGTGACTGTGTGTGTACATGACTGTGTGTGTGCATGTGTGTATATGGCTGTGAGTGTCTGTGTATACCCGTGTGTGCACACACATGCAGATCAGGTGTGTGTTGTGACAAATGTCTCGGGGTCAGCACTGCTTTCTGTCCGCATCCCACCATCCCGGGCATCCAGTGCCTCTCCGGTCCTCCTCACTCCTCTGGGCCCCTTGCCTCAGGGCCTCCAGCCCCTGCTGCCGCCGCCCCCTCCCGTCCAGGCTGCCAGGTGTCTCACAGCCAGCTCCCTCGCTTCCTGTTAAGCCAAACCCCACCTCTGCCAACAACACTTGGCTGAGCCCCAGAGGGCGCCTGCCCCGGAGAAGTCCCCAAGCCCTCCCTGTCCCTGGGCCGCCACAAGGCTTCCTGTTCGGACCTGCCCGGTCTCCCAAATTCCTGCACTCCCAGGTGTAACCTATAACCACCTTCCCGCACTGCCCTGGCCCCCCACGCGCTGCCACCAGGGCCCCACAGTGGTCGATGGGCACAGAGGAGGAGATGCACCACTAGCCAGCGACTTTTACCAAACTCACCATCGGCGAAGCCATCTCAGCACCCAGTAGCCCTGCGATAATCACTCTCAGCAGGTGCCCTCACCACATGCAAGGCCTGAATAAGCACCGCACAGTGCCCAGGGGTGACAACGTGGGGAACTGCACCAGGCAGGACGTGTGGGAGGGCACCATCGAGGTACACTCGGGCCTGGGGGCAGCATGGGCAGGGGGCCTTGACACAGATCTGCTGGACAGAGACAGGAAAGAGGTTCCGGGCTGCAGGGCCAGGGAGCCCCTGGACAGCTGGGTTGCACGGGGGCTGCATGGAGCCCACTCCCCTGGGAGAGGCCATGAAGGGGGGTGGGGACAGTGACTGCCCACAGCACAGCGGGCAGCCCCGGGCAGGCCGAGGGTGACAGAGGAGCAGTGAGGCCTTGAATGTGGACTGTGAGAGGGCTCAAAGCTCTACAATCAAAACAACTCGCTGACACGACCTTCAAGACATTAACATGGATTTTAAAACTCTAGGTGGCCATGGCAGCTCCGTGTGTGGGTCGCCGGGTGACGCAGGCCCAGGAGCAGAGGCCCCGCCAGCGCGCAGGGTGAGGGGACGCAAAGGGACAGCCGAGGATGCTTTCCTCCGCGCTCACAACTGCTCATCGCCTGCGCCCTTGGAAAGGGACCGGCGCCGGCCCGGGGCCGAGGCGGAAGTGTGCGCGCCCCGCCGGAAGCGGCCATGCTGGACCGGAAGTCGCCATGTTGGGGGCGGGGCCTGCACAGAGGCCGGAGCGGGCTCCCCTGGGGCAGGTGTGGCTCCCCCCTCCAGAACCCGCCTTGCAGGCTCAGACAGGCCGGGTGCCGGCGCCAGGCCCGCCCCTGTGCAAGCTCCGGGCGAGGCGCCCTCTCTTCTCGCATGGCTGGCTCCTTCCTCGGCCCTCCAGATAAGGATCGCTGTGGATGAGGTTTCTCGCGCTTGGGTCCTGGCCGAGAGCCGGGCTGCTTTTCGGAGTTCAAGGACAGTGTTCAGATGCTTCCCCGGGGGTCCGATTTCAGCTCCTCTCCGCAGAAATGGCCACGGCAACTCCACGTCTGACATGCGCGTCTCCATGAACGCGGGTCGGCTCTGTCCTCGGGCCTGGGCGGCTCAGACCGAGGGGCCGGGCAGGGGGCCGCCCTCAGACCGCGGGGAGGCTGCGCTGGGCTGCTGCTTACCAGTGTCCCCTGGGGACGCAGCCACAGCCGCCGCAGCCGGCCACACGTGGGCGGGGGCTGGCTCAGGCCCGGGGCCCCGGCTGCCCATTCGAAGCCCACAAGTGCCCAGCGAAGCAGAACTTGAGGGGAGGAGTTCACGGAGGAAAGGGCGTGTCCCTTCCCTAACCCTGACAGTGGCCCCTGCTGTAGCCTGCGGGGCCGGATGCAAAGATTCAGACAAAAAGTCACCAAACACAGAGCTCTACCTGGAGGCCGGAGGCTGCTGTCTTGAGTTGGGAAAGCCGCAGTGAACTGGGCAGTATCCCTGTGTGTGGCTGAGGCCCACTCTGAGCCCCCAGTCTTCGCTGGACAGGGCTGGGACAGGTGGGGGCCTCTCGCTGCAGTCTGCACTCCTCTGGTCTCCCTGCACGCAGGCTCCAGGAGCCGGCTAGAGCAAATCTTACCTCCTTATCTACCTGCTTCAAGGTCACCTCGGAACACCTGTACGAGACAGCCCTGCCCACAGGGGCAGTGCCGCGCTCTGAGCCCTTGGTAAGGGCCCTGGCCTGAGCTCCCCATCTTAATGCCTGGCCTGGAAGCAAGACCAGGTGGGTGGGGCTCCACAAGGCCCCCACCTGTGCTCCCCTTGTCCCCCCTCCCCTTGAACATCCCCGTGAGCACAAAAATCGCCACCAACAGTGCCCACCTCCAAAGGCTAAGGTGAGGAAGGCGTGCACAAAGCCAGCTGCCTGAAGCTTTTGCCACAGCCGCTGGCACGCAAGCCTCACCTCCCTCCCATCACTGTTAGCATTATTGTGACACTTGCCCCTCACACCCGCAGTTCCCATCTCTCATGCCCCACGCTCCGCAGGCGGGGTCGAGCACCTGCTCCGGGCTCCCCAGCACCCCAGGCTCACCTCGGTCAGCACTCACCTTGCCACACTGCAAAGTACGCCTTCATCCCCGGCCTCGCCTCGTCTGCTTCCTGTGCCGCGTCCTAGGAGTTGCTGCAGCGTGGAAAGGAACGTTGCAGAGTGGGCACCCACATGCTAGTGTATTGTGAAGTCTCGGAGAGGGGACACCTGTCTGCGGTGTGTCCTCTCTGCTGGACACAGGGGTGCAACCGGCCTCAGATGATCCCCTGTGTCCCACGCGCTAGGAAGGGGCTGGGTTCTGGATTCCCAGCCACGGTTCAACTTTGCCTCTTGGGGTCCGTATGACCTCGTGTGCCTCTTTCTGTTTGCGAGGAATCGTGACCCGGGGCAGGCTGCCTTGAAGCATCCGTGCTGTGGGCGCTTTTCTCTCCGTGGGCTGAAAGCGTGCTGGGCAGACGTGAGCAGGCAGTGCCTGTCCTAGCCCTTGACGATGACTGGACCTGTCACCGCTGCTTCTGAGTCTTCCTTCAACGCGATCCTGTTCGCAGCGAGGGGCTGGGGGGACAGGCTCAGCGGGATTTGTGGGCAGGGTTCTTCTGTGGGTGGGAAGAAGAGCAGATGTCAATGATGCCGCCCTCCTAGGGCAAATCCTCAGCTTCCTCATCCATCACAGGTCTGCTGTGAACCAGCTGCTTCCCTAGGCGAGAATCAGAGCTCTCCGGGCATCCTCAGAGCTCAGCTCTCAAGATGGGACGTTGAAACTCACCAGGAGGAAACTGTGCCTTCCCCTCCCTTTGGAAACAGCAGCGACAGATCCCAAACTACAGGCAGTGAAGACAGAGCCTTCCTGCGAGCGCAGCGCCTTTGGGCACCGGAACAGGGAAGATGCTGGGTGGAAGCTCGGTCACCATTCACACAGCGCCTACAGCCCTACAGCCTCTCGCCTTGGGAAATGGGGGAGTCAGGAGCCACAGGAGGGGCCGGCTGTGGCGCTGCAGCACCGGCATCCCCTATAGGCGCCATTCAAATCCCAGCTGCTCCACTTCCGATCCAGCTCTCTGCTATGGCCTGGGAAAGCAGCGGAAGATGGCCCAACTCCTTGGGCCCCTGCACCCATGTGGGAGACCTGGAAGAAGCTCCTGGCTCCTGGCTTCGGATCAGAGCAGCTCCCACCATTGCAGTCATTTGGGGAATGAACCAGCAGATGGAAGACCTCTGTGTCTCTCTCTCTTTGTCTGTAACTCTGCTTCTCAAATAAATAAATAAATCTTAAAGAAAGAAAAAGAAGAGCCACAGGGAAATGCTGACTGTCGCGTGCTCCCATCTCGTAAAGCCACAAGGCAATAGCTTACGCTTGCCCTCTGCCCTCCCTGCTTTTGGGGGCACCACAAACTCAGCGTGGCCACGCCCTTCTCCCCACTTAGGCCCACCCGTTGTCCACAGGCGCATGTAGCCCGCAGACCAGGCGGCCGCACTCACTTCCTCCAGCCCAATGCGGAGGCTTCTAGAGGTGGAGAAGTGGCATCGGTTAAAGAGGTCTTAGCAAACGGGCCCTCGGCTTTCACTGCGGAGACAGAGCATGGCCTCTTACTCCACGGTCAGGGAATGTGCAGGAGGAAAACCGTGCACGGATTGCAAATCGACTTTTCCACCAAAACAAACTCGCCGTTTAATTCACTTTTCCAGGAACTTCTTGAAGACCCCTCAGCGATCCAGGTGTGATGTCACAGCTCCCTGTGAATGTCCGTGCCCCTGCCCCTGAAGTCCCGGAGAGAGGTAGGAACCGCAAATCCAGCTGACCCACGGCTGATCCAGAATCCTCTGCCGTGCTGGTCACTGCGGGGACAAGAGATGAATGACCAAACGCACCTGACCTCAGGGCGGCACAGCTCTGGTTGGCACGCGGTGGGTGAGTCTGCTACAAGCAAAGCCAATGCTGCCCCTGTGCACAGGGGATCAGGAAAGCTTTTAGAAGAGGGAGTGAAGCCCACTGAGCACCTCCCAGGCAGAAGAGAGAGGGGTCTTCCGGCTATCTGTGAGCACAGGGGGCAAGCAGGCAGCCCACCTGGACAGTGAGGCCGGCTGGAGCTCAGGGTATTGTCCGGGAGCCACTGAGAGGCTGGGACCAGAGAACCAGCAGCCCAGGGCCTCGCTGGGGAGGAGCAGACCGGCTGCAAAACACGAGGCGCAGAACACGCAGCTGGAGGACCCAGCTGGTGGGACCACAGGCTGGGACTGCTGCCCCTCCCCACACCAAAGCCACGACGCTAACTTCTGCAGAGATCCTGGGTAACATGTCGCACGCCAGGTGTGACAGGTCCACGGCAGTTCTTCACTAAGCGCCAGGGCAGGGACGCAGTGAGGGGCCACCCTAGCACCTGCTCAGAGGGGTCACAGTGAGGGGGCCACCCTAGTACTGCAGTGGGAGGTCACAGTGAGGGGCCACCCTAGCACCTGCTCGAGGGGTCACAGTGAGGGGCCACCCTAGCACCTGCTCAGAGGGGTCACAGTGAGGGGCCACCCTAGTACTGCAGTGGGAGGTCACAGTGAGGGGCCACCCTAGCACCTGCTCGAGGGGTCACAGTGAGGGGCCACCCTAGCACCTGCTCGGGGGGGTCACAGTGAGGGGCCACCCTAGCACCTGCTCGGGGGGGTCACAGTGAGGGGCCACCCTAGCACCTGCTCGGGGGGGTCACAGTGAGGGGCCACCCTAGCACCTGCTCAGAGGGGTCACAGTGAGGGGCCACCCTAGTACTGCAGTGGGAGGTCACAGTGAGGGGCCACCCTAGCACCTGCAGCAGAGGGGTCACAGTGAGGGGCCACCCTAGCACCTGCAGTGGGGGGGTCACAGTGAGGGGCCACCCTAGCACCTGCTCAGAGGGGTCACAGTGAGGGGGCCACCCTAGTACTGCAGTGGGAGGTCACAGTGAGGGGCCACCCTAGCACCTGCAGTGGGAGGTCACAGTGAGGGGCCATCCTAGCACCTGCAGTGGGAGGTCACAGTGAGGGGGCCACCCTAGTACTGCAGTGAGAGGTCACAGTGAGGGGCCACCCTAGCACCTGCTCAGAGGGGTCACAGTGAGGGGCCACCCTAGCACCTGCTCAGAGGGGTCACAGTGAGGGGCCACCCTAGCACTGCAGCAGGGGGGTCACAGTGAGGGGCCACCCTAGCACCTGCAGTAGGGGGGGGTCACAGTGAGGGGCCACCCTAGCACCTGCAGTGGGGGGGTCACAGTGAGGGGCCACCCTAGCACCGCAGCAGGGGGGTCACAGGGAGGGGGCCACCCTAGCACCGCAGCAGGGGGGTCACAGTGAGGGGCCACCCTAGCACCTGCTCGGGGGGGTCACAGTGAGGGGCCACCCTAGCACCTGCTCGGGGGGGTCACAGTGAGGGGCCACCCTAGCACCTGCAGTGGGAGGTCACAGTGAGGGGCCACCCTAGTACCTGCAGCAGAGGGGTCACAGTGAGGGGCCACCCTAGCACCTGCAGTGGGGGGGTCACAGTGAGGGGGCCACCCTAGCACCTGTAGCAGGGGGGTCACAGTGAGGGGCCACCCTAGCACCTACAGTGGGAGGTCACAGTGAGGGGCCACCCTAGCACCTGCAGTGGGGGGGGTCACAGTGAGGGGCCATCCTAGCACCTGCAGTGGGGGGGGTCACAGTGAGGGGCCATCCTAGCACCTGCAGTGGGGGGGTCACAGTGAGGGGGCCACCCTAGCACTGCAGTGGGGGATCACAGGGAGGGGGCCACCCTAGCACTGCAGCAGGGGGTCGCAGGGAGGGAGCCATCCTGGATGTTCGCCCAGGACTCACTGCAGTTCCTGGTTGTTCGGTGTGCGCTTTGTGAACACACTGGAAAGCCACCCTGATCTGACACCTGTGCTCATGTGTGTGTCGGGGTATACGTCCCCCGCCCCCGCCGGCCTTGCTCAGGACTCTCTGAAGGATGAAGGCTCAGGGTCTCATCCCTCCGTGTGGCCATGCGGGGAGCAGACGCAGAGTGAAAACCTCCCCTTTGGGCAAAAACTAAAGAAACACGGAGCTCTGTGCCCCAGGTTCTAAGGAAGCCGACTCTGCCCTCCTTCCCACCCTGCCCCCCAGGACCCCAGAAGAGGAGGATGGAGGAGGTCATCCTGGGGGTCCGTCCTCCCTGCAACCAGGGACGGGCACTGCCACTGGGGAGCAGGGCTGCCCACGGCAGAGGCCGAGGAGGGCTGCAACGGCAGCTGCTGCACGCAGGTGCCGGGAGCCACTCGGGGCCAGCGCCACCCTCGCCAGCGGTGCACGGCCTTGGCCTGCCTTGCATCACGCCTGACCTCCATTTCTCAACCCGAGTCGGCACCAAGTGAACTTTAGGGTTCCCCGCACGATCCAGTGCTCAGCTGATACACAATGTCCTGGTCTGATCAGACAGCCATCCCCACCCCCAAATTCTGGGCAGAGTCTGCCACTCGGGCCCGGACTTGCTGTGGCCCAGCAGGCCTGCCCAGCGGTACCCTCTGATCCAATCAGGCCTTGGAACCAGGACCTCCAGAACCAGCCCCTGCCCCGGGAGGCACACAGCTCCCGCTTCTTCTGCAAGCCAGCCCCAGCCCCCACCCCGTGGGTTTGTTGGCATGCTCTTCTTTTAAAGATCTGTTTATCTATTTGAAAAGGAGAGTGAGAAAGAGAAGTCAGGAGACAGACAGAGATAGGGAGGGAGGGAGAAGGAGAGACAGTTCCCATCCATGGTTCACTCCCCAGATGCTCTCAAGAGCAGAGCTGGGTCGGACCAAAGTCAGGACCTCCATCCTGGTCTCCCTCGTGGGTGGGCCGTCATCTGCCGCCTCCCAGGCTCATTCGCAGGAAGCTAGACCAGCAGTGGAGGCAGGAATCAATGCTATACTCCAGCATGAGATGTGGGTGTCCAAGCCGTGGTCTAACTGCTGCACCCCAGCACCTGCCCCAGCATGATTTAGCTCTGAGTGACAGCTCCGTGTCCTCTGAGTGTTGCCTGCAGGACACCGCGTCACCTTCAGCAACTTACATGCACGCTCGGTGTCGTCTGGGTGCATGGCTCCCTGCAGAGCAGGCAAAGGCTCCCACAAGGTGGACATCAGGATCCCAGGGCCAGCCTCAGCAGCAGGTCAGACAGGGGCCCTGGGACCAGCCTTTCTCACAAGTTCCCAGGTGATGCCCGCGCCCTAGGCTGCAATCAGGAACCACCACCCCTGTGCACTGGGTCATGCTGGTTCCAGACTCCGCTCCACCTGTGAGGAAGTCCCTGCCCTGGGCCACCACCGTCCCTGCTGTAGGAAGCACCACAGGGCAGCTGGGGCCAGGCAGGGAGAGGGGACGAGCCCTGGGGGACAGGGAAGGTTTCAGAGGAGGTGGCACCTGAGATCAGAGAACAAAGGGTCAGCCAGGCGGTGGAAGGGAGGATAAAGGGTGCCCGTGTGTGCAGCCCGCAGGTGTCATGGGAGACGGACAAGCAGTAGAAGTTGAGGCTGAAGGGCAGGCTAGGCTGCACCTGCTGGGCTTTGGGCCAGTCCGGGTCTGGACATCATCCGGGTGGCATGACCGAGCGACTTGGCCGCCGGCCACCAGCAGGAGGGGCTGGGAGCCGAGGGCTGACCTCTGTCCTGGGCCAGGGCAGGAATGACTGCCGCAGGGTCCTGGGTCGGGGGGAGAGGCGGACTCAGAGCCGGCATTGTTGTTTCCAGAGCAGACTCAGGGGAGGCACTGACCGGTCAACAATCAGCGAGAGGAAACTGCCGCTGTGGGCACCGTGCTTCCAAACCAGCAGCAGCCCCGCCCCCGCGGGATTGGCTCCACCCTGCTGTCACCCGGGGTGGTCAGACCCCCTCCGCAGAGGGTTGTCCCAGTCTGGGTTCAGCCTCGGACGCCCGCACCTCCCTGTGGGCCCCCCGGCCTCAGCCTGGGGAGTCCTGTTCATGCATCTCCCAGGCCTTCTCCGCACCCCCTCCTTGCTGATTCGGGGGGGGGGGGGGGCACTGTGGAGACTCTTGTGGCAGCTGGCTTTCCCAGAGCAACGTCACTCACTCCTGCCGTCACGCGCTCCGCACCAGCCACTCCTGTGGGTGCGGGGTGCCAAGGGGAAGCAAGGCTCTCCCTCCGGGAGCTTCTCAGAGAAGGTGACAGGGGCCATGCAGAGAACCAAAGCCAGGCAGCCGGCGAGAGCGGCCGAGGGAGGCTGCCTGGTCCGCCTGCCTCCAGCCCAGGCGCGAGCCGCAGGCGCGGCACTGCCCGCCAGCGTACGCACATCTCCGTCTCAGTCCGTACGTCCTCCGTGTAGCCAAGACGTTTAAAAGCCACGCCAGAAAGGAAACCTGCCTGGTTCCAGACTCCGCCCGGTGACCCGCAGACCCACATCCTAAAAATCACCCGGGCCTGAAGCTCTCAATCACGTGAGCACCAACTCCCAGGAAACCAGCCCGGCCCCACGGAGGGCTCAGCGCCGTGACAGCACAGAAGCACGGCGGGAAGAGCCCGGAGCTTCCCTGGGAGGGCAGCCGGAGGGGGCCCATGGCGGGATCACAGCGTTGAAGCCCCGTCTGTGGGGGCGGCTCTGGCACAGCGGTCACAGGCCGCCTGGGACGCCCACAGCCCCATACGAAGGTCTGCTCCGGGCCCAGCTCCGCGTCCAAGGCTCTTCCAGATTGAGTCCTGGGCTCCTGGCTTCCACGTGCCTGAGCCTCACTCACTCTCTATCCCTCTATCTGCCTTTTGAATACAATGAAAATAAATAAAGAAATAAACGCCGATCCCACCAGTGCAGGCCGCCAAGTGCCAGCGGCGGGTTAAACAGCCAGACTCCGTGCAGCTCAGAGAAAGGAGGGGAGAGGTCACTGCTCTCAAGAATCGGGCATAAACCGTCCCTCTCCCTGCATCGGCCTGACGCAGCCACGGTTGCATGACTTCAGACAAACAGAGCCGTTTCCTGCTTGGCTCGCTGTCCCTCGGCCCCGGCCACCAGGGGCCAGGGCTGGGTGCGGGGGCTCCTGCATCCTCCCGGGGCCAGCGTGGGGCACCTGCTCTCCATGGCAGCCCCCCCACCCCGGTTCGGGGCTGATCCCCGCACTCTGGGTGAATGGAGACAGCGGCCTCCCGGCACCCCAGCGTGTTTAATTTACGATTACTGCGCCAAACAGTGGGACTGTTTACCCAACCGCTCCGTGGCCAAATACCCTGGCTCCCAAGGAAAGTCAGGTAGCCAAGTCATGCCAAATAATGAGCTTGGCGAACACAGGGGGAAGTCCTTCAAAATGGCGGGGCAGGTGCAGTGAGCGGCAAGGAGCAGCAGGCAGAGCCGAGAGGGCCCGAGATGGCTTTGCAGGGTCACGTTGCTCTCGTGCCTGCGGGAAGCTGGCGAGGTGGAGCCAGGACAACAGACGGCACAGAGGAAGCCGGCAGAGAGAAACAGCGCCCAGCACACCGGAGACTCGGCCTCGGCGTGGAGCGCGCCCTGGGTTCTCCCTGATACCTGACGATTTACCTTCAAAAGTGAGCCGGCCATTCCCCGGGAGGCAGGTCACCAAGGGAACACGGCGGCGGAAGCACCGGAGGTCAATTCCTGTGGTTCCTTCAGGGTCCCCAGAGTGAGCGCCCCCTTCTGTCCCTAAGCAGCCGCTTCTCCCTGCCCCCGGCCCGACAGTGACACGCACACGTACCCCAACCTCCTGCATACCCACCCCAACCTCCTCCCCACCCCTGGCCCAACAGTGACACACACACCCACCCCAACCTCCTCCCTGCCCCCGGCCCGACGGTGACACGCACACGTACCCCAACCTCCTGCATACCCACCCCAACCTCCTCCCCACCCCTGGCCCAACAGTGACACACACACCCACCCCAACCTCCTCCCTGCCCCCGGCCCGACAGTGACACGCACACGTGCCCTGATCTCCTCCCTGCCCCTGGCCCGATGGCCAGGGCGAGAGGCAGGGACTGCGGTGGGGGAGGAGAGAGAAGGAGACTCTGTTTAACAGGGAAGACGGGAGTGTTTTGAAGACGGCACTGATGACGGCCCCACAACACCGTGCCCTGCCCTCAGCATCAGTCACGGTGGTGGATGTTACGTCTCGTTCACAATAAACCAGAGCGAACGGGACAAAACGCCGGTCGCCACGGTCCCAGCCCCCACCCCTCTTTAGGTTTAATCCTTGCACCTGACCGGGGCTCACCACACTCCCGTGCCCACCCCCCGTGCACAGAGAACTCACCAGGCACGCAGGCCTTGGAACTCTGGCACTGATGTTGCCCCCTCACAAATGCTGTTGCCTGGGCACCACCAAGGTTCTCCCCTCTCTTCCTACAATTCAAGTCTGTGCTCAAGCGTCCCCTGCCCAGCACGGCCTGCGGCCAGTTCTCTCCCCAGCACTGCCTCTCCGCCAACTCGCAGGAACCCCGGGCCCTTCAGCCTCCAGCTTTGCAACTCTCTTCCCGCTGGTGCGAGATACTCAGTGGTAAGGGAGCCCAGCCGGCCGTGTGCTCCGACGCTCCCTAAGTTCCTGGAGTGCCTGGTGCCACGTGGCAGGTGTCTTCGGCCTTGGAGCCCTGCTCCATCCGTGCCACCGCTCACGCTGGCTGCCGTTTCTGAGCCTGGGAAGTCTGTCCTGTTTTCCAGCCGGAGATAAGATCTGAGCGACTTCCCCTGTACAACCAGCCTGTTGTTTTACCACTGACATGTTTTCATCAGATCTGTGTGCGTGTTCGTTAGCCCATGTAAACATTAATAAAAGATGCAAACAGCTTCCTGCGCGTCTCCTCTTGCTCTCCCCAGGTATACGCAATGCACGGTACTCGTCCAAGGGGCGAGCTCCCGTCCCGGGCTTCCAAACGGCAGCTCCTCCCTGGGCACAGCCGACGCCAGATGCGTCTATCTCCCCCGCTGCCCCCAATCCGCTCTACCTGCTGCATAACTCAAGGGTCCTCAAGCGAGACAGAGGGAGCAGAGCCCCCTCCCTGAGACATCACACCCGGCCCTGTCCGTTCTCACGCCGCATGGCCTCGGACTCCGTGTCAGCGCTAAAAGCGCTTCTCCCGGCGGGCGCTGCGCTGGGCGCTGGGCGCAGCGGTTGAGACGCTGTTTGGGATGCCTGTGCCTGGCTCAAGTCTCAGCTCCTCTGCTTCTGATCCAGCTTCCTGCTACTGCACATCCTGGGAGACGCTGAACCAGCTCCGTACTGGGGTCTCTGCCACCCCCGTGGGAGATCTGGACTCCTGGCTGCTGCAGGCACCTGGGGAGCGAACCAGCAGAAGGAAGCGCTCGCTCGCTCTCTCTCTCTCTCTCTCTCACTGCTTTTCCTTGTTTGTTTGTTTTGTTTTTTTTAGGATCCCCCCCCCACATTCAGAACTTACTGTCACTCACCACCCTTGTGGGTAAGCAAGTTCTTTCTCTAAAAAGACTGATTTATTTATTTGAAAGGCAGAGTCGCACAGAGAGGGGGAGAGGACATGGCAGAGCTGCTAGGATGGAAGAAGCCGGGTCCCTGCCCGAATCCTCGCGGGGGCAGGAGCCGCCTGCCATCCACAGCACCCACGTGGGATTCTGAACGAGAAACAACCATCCGCCATGATGGCGCGCTGGCCTGTCCCACGTGGACACTGGCACTGCCTGAGCGAACCCGGCACGGCTACTTCTGCGTGTCTCTCCCACTGACCCACCACTGCGTGGACCAGGCCTGACCAGCCCACCCACACACAGACCTCCCTCCCTCCACCCAGGGGGAGAACAGCCGGAATCCCTAGGGTTCGGTCCTGGGAAACCAACTTTCAACCCCTGCTTGGACTGGGCTGCGCAGAGCGGGGAGGGGTGGGGGGGCTCTGGGGAGGGGAGTGGGTGTCTCCCTGGAGTTCAGCCTGGAGCCTTCCACCACACTCTCTCCTTGTTGCAGACTGAAAGGCCTCCTCTCCTGCCTGGCTATCTTAACCAGAGCTCAGCCGAAATAACCCAGGTGCCCAAACCTTTGCCCGTCCTACCTCTGTCCTAAGGGGGTGTCACTGTGATCACCAGGAGCATTTTCTAAGACAGTTGCTAGATTTAGCAGATAAAACATGGGGACACACACACACACTGTCCTTCCCACACTCAAACTTTTTTTCAAATATTTTTCTAAAATGTATGTATTTATTTCAGATACAAAGAGACAAAAAGAGATTTTTCTATCCGCTGCTTCACGCCCTAAATGCCCTCAGCAGGTGCAGCGAGGCCAGGCAGAAGTCGCGAGCCGAGCGCTCGCTCTGGGCTGCCCACGTGGCGGCAGAGATCCGAACACTTCAGCTGCCACCTGTGCTCCCGGGGTGCACATTTTTAGGAAGCTGGACTCGGGGGCCAAGCCAGGATTCACACCCTGGCCCTCTGATGAGGGCTGTGGGCACCCCAGATGTCAGTGGTTTCTTGGATTCTGTGAACAACCTAATGCACTAAGCAATTACATGCATGGCACGCTCTCAGCATTGGCGGGAGGAGCCAGGGCCTCCGCAGTCTCCAACAAGATGGCAACGGCCGGGTCCTGCCCAGGGTGCTGGACCCCAACACAGTGGCCTCTTGCCTGGGACCCAGGGGCCAGAAGAGCACTCTGGAAAGGTCGGGCTCACCACCACTTATTTGAAAGGTGGAGTTACAGAGAGAGAGGCAGAGGGAGAGAGGGGGAAAAGGGAGACGGGGAGAGGGGGAGGGGGGAGAGAGAGAGGGAGAAAGGGAGAGAGGGAGAGAGGGAGAGAGGGAGAGGGAGAGAGAGAGGCAGAGGGAGAGAGGGAGAGAAGGAGAGAGAGAGAGGTCTTCCATCCGCTGGTTCACTCCCCAGATGGCCACAACCGCCAGAGCTGAGCTGATCCAAAGCCAGGAGCCAGGAGCTTCTTCCAGGTCTCCCATGTGGGTGCAGGGGCCCAAGCACTTGGACCATCTTCTACTGCTTTCCCAGGCCACAGCAGGGAGCTGGATCGGAAGTGGAGCAGCCAGGACTTGAACCGGCGCCCATATGGGATGTCGGCACCACAGGCGGCAGCTTTACCTGCTACCCCACAGCGCCAGCCCCAGTCTGTCCTTTTTAAACCTTGCACTTCCTGGGGATAATTAAACAGCGGCATTGCACTTGCAGAGTCTCGGGAGGTGCATATCGGGAGTCAGATATGGGGAGCACAGGTCGGGAGTCAGAGAGGCCTGGGCCCCTCGCTGCTGCACCCTGAGTGCCGTGAGGGTCACCCGGCTTCCTGCCCGCTGCCAGCCTGCTGGTCTGCGACGTGGGAAAGGCACGGAGCTCCCCACCGAGCACTTGTACGCGTTTAGTGGAGGAGCAGGTGGAACAGGCTCACCTGCCTCGGGGAAGCAGCCCTGGGGCTCGCACAGACTCGCCTGAGGACTCGGAACAGGGGTGTAGTGGTCCCCAGGCTGGTGTCGGGGCACCCCTCAGCGCGGGCCCCAGCCCCACAGCCCCTGGCTTGCTTTATCGGGAGGGGCCTGCTCCTCTCTGGTGCTGCCTGGCTCCTGGGCTTTGACCGCAGTGACTCACCTGGTTGCTTCCTCAGATCAGACCTGGCCACCCTGGGACTCTGGGACGGGGCCACCAGGGAGGACGGGGGCGTGTGGGCAGCCGCCCACAGCTCCTGCCCAAGGGATGCCCACCGGCCACTCTCTAAAGCTGCAGCTGCTGAGTCCTCTAGCCCAAGGCATCGCTGTGGGATTAACAGTCCCCTAGGGGCCGGCGCTGTGGCACAGAGGGTAAAACTGCCGCCTGCGGTGCCGGAATCCCATCCCATACGGGCGCCAGTTCGAGTCCCAGCTGCTCCACTTCCAATCCAGCTCTCTGCTATGGCCTGGGAAAGCAGTAGAAGATGGCCCAAGTCCTTGGGCCCCTGCACCCACATGGGAGACCCAGAGGAAGCTCCCGGCTCCTGGCTTTGGATCAGTGCAGCTCCGGCCATTGCAGCCATTTCGGGAATGAACCAGTGGATGAAAGACCTCTCTCTCTCTGGCTCTACCTCTCTTTGTAACTCTGTCTTTCAAATAAACAAAATAAATCATTTTAAAAAAGAAAGAAAGAAAAGTGTGAAAGTCACCTGCCGGCTTGAGGAGCCATAGCCACGCGTCTGCACGTTCTGAGCACGTGCAGGTCCCTGGCGCTCTGCCTGCTTACGAGGCAACCAGGCGCCATTCACGGCCGCTGTGGACACCTGGCAGCCCACTGGACTCGTCAGGGACAGCAATCAGGCGGCACCGCGACTCCCACACTGTGGGGAGCGGCGCAGGAATCCGTGTTGGCTGAACAAGATCCAGACTCTGAGTGCACACTACACACAAATCAATCCAGTGTCGAATAGAACATGTGTTTCTTTTAAAAGTAAAGCCCTGTAGTTGGATTGCAGAGGGGTTTATCTTATGCACTACAAATCATTTGTAGCTGTAAAGTCAGTGGGGGTGGGGGTGAGCCACCACTTGCAGCGCCTGTTTCATTGGGCCAGTACACGTCCACTTCTGATCCGGCTCTCTGCTATGGCCTGGGAAGGCAGTAGAAGATGGCCCAAGTGCTTGGACCCCTGCCACCCAAGTGGGAGACCCAGAAGAAGCTCCTGGCTTCAGCCTGGCCCAACCCTGGCTGTGCAGCCATTTGAGAGGTGAACTAACAGGAGAAAGTGCTCTCTTGTTCTCTTGCTCTCTCTCTCTCTCTCTCTTGCTCTGCCTTTCAAAAAAAAATAAAGACATACAACTTTTCTTTAAAAAGGTTTAAGAAGGAAAAAAAGCTCTACTAAACTACTCAGGATTGCGTGTACAGTGAATGCCCAAGATTGCAATTAGAAACTTCCACCCCTCCCCGTTTCTCTTCTGGAAGTCAATTTAGTTATCATTGAAACAAAACCCCTAAACCTTAATGGTTTAAGGAAATCATTTTTAACTGTTATTTATTTACTTGAAAGACAGAGCGACAGAGAGATCGTCCAACAGCTGGCTCACTCCTCAAAGGCCCTCAGCATCCAGGGCCGCGCCAGGCCAAAGCCAGGAGCCTGGAGCTCTAACCGGCCTCCCACGGGCCGTAGGGACTCAAGGACTTGAGCCGCCCAGGCACATCCGCAGGACTTGATCAGAGCGGAGCGGATGGGACAGGAACAGGCACTCCGCGTGGATGCGGGCTTCCCAGGCGGTGCTGAACCCCGCGCACCACAACGCCTACCCCAAGACAGCCACTGTCTCTTTCACAATCCTTTGGCTGGTTCTAGTGGGCAGTCTCCCTCGGGGTCTCCGGTGTGTGTGGTGTCAGCTGCTGGCTGGAGCTGAGGTCACCCTGCTGGGCTGTCGTCTTTCTTGCAGGTGCACGGCTGGGATGATTAGGGTGGTGGGGCTGGTGCCTCCTTGAGCCTGCTCCACACGGCCTCTCCCCGCTGCCAGCTTGGACCTCCTCATGGCAGGAGCACGCTCAGAAAGGTCTTGTTTCCTGACACGGTAATTGGAAGAGAGAAAGAAACCAAAGGTTTTAATACAATAAACATTCAACTCTAACCAAGCCCCACAAAGGAACCATGGCCCCAGTTCTGGCCCCATCAGCAAAGGCCAAGGGGAGAGGCACCTGTGTGCCCAATAGGACGGCGTCCGAGGAGGCAGCATGGGGAGCTGAGGTTCCTCCCTCCAGCCTCACCACCAGTCCTAGCCCATGGGACAGCTCTAGTTCTTGAACCAAAACAAGTAGACACATGGCTGGGCCATCGCAGGGCGCTGGGGAGGCCAGGGAGCCGTGTTTCCGGCAGCGGGAGCTTCCCAGGGGGCAGGAAGAGCACCAGGGACCTCCACGCCCTCCAAGCCCACATCACAGCAATCGGAGGCATGGTTTTCGTTCCACAGGACTCTGAGGAAGTTCCTCACTTTTCTTCGGAACACAGTGGCAGCCGAGCGGACACCAAAGCTGGGACCTCCAACAGCCAGGGGGAACTGGGCACTGCTCTGTCCCCTCACTGGGGTGGTCTCAGAGGAGCAGAGCGATAACAGGGCCATTCATCACATCTCGCCCCCGGCCCACCCCCAAAATGTGCAGGTTTCAGGCAAAACACTCATCATACCAAGAACCAGGGAACGCCCCACCTCAAGGAGAAAGTAGACTAAGCGCAGGCAGCCGGGCGACATGGCTGCTGGGATTATGGGACAAGGATTTCCCAGGAGTCCTCACTCCAGTCTTTCCCTGAGCAAAAAAAAAAAAAAAAAATGAACCTGCTCAGAGTTGTACAGGGAGCTGAGAAAAACCTCGCTCAGCAAAGACACAGAAAACACAAAGAAGACCCAGAAAAGCAAGCAGAGAACCCACCGCACAGGCCCCCAAGCGAAGCGCAGAGGACGGAGGGAAACAAAACCAGCGAATCCCAGCGCAGAGCCACAGGGACCAGTGGAGCTACAGCCAGAGCTGCCAGCAGGCTCCGGGAGGCAGGCGAGCAGCGAGGAGGTGGGGCTGAGAATTCCCCAAGATTGGGGGAAAGGGGGCTGGGAGACCCCCACAACCCGCGCCAAGACACAGCGAAGGCAAACTGTGACATCGAAGGGACCTCCGCAGGCCAGGCGCTGGAAGAGACTTGGGCATCCGGCAAACGTAACCGTAACCCTCCAAGCTGGGGTGCGACGGGTCACCAGCAGACCTGCCCCAACACAATGTCTAAAGAATGTAATGAGAGGAAATGGTGAGGGTACTGGAAGGCCAGGAAGGGAAGAAGAACAGACGAGGGAAAACGTGGCCCCCTGTGCCATAACAGCTGGCCCAGGGCTCCTTACAGGGCCCCAGCTGGCTCGCTGTCACCCAGCAGCATGACAGCCACAGGCGGATTCAGGAGGTCGCTCGTTTATCTGAGGCCTCCTGGGATGGCCGCTGCTCCACCTGCAGCAGCTCCCGGGCTGCGCTGGTCACTAACACTGCACAAGCAGACCCTGGAGCGGTGCCGCGGGGACCGGGCGCGCGAACACGTGGCTCCTACGACTGGACGAAGCCTCCCAAGAGCGGGTGACCTTGGTCAGCAGCCGTCTGGCCACTGCCCGGTCCTGGGCAATCCAGACCCGCAGGAGCGCAAAGAGACGTCAAGGTGCTACCGCGTGGCAGGGGCTGCTCCTGGAGTGTGCGGGGGGCGTACAAGAGCCAGTCCTTGGTCGGGAAAGGCTGGCCGGCTAGTTAAACGCCCGGCCTCTCCTCCACAGTCCCGCCTTAAACGCTGGCGGGCTCGGGTGTCCACAGCGGCAGTAGGGGTGTGGGGTGGGGAAGACGTGGACCGGGGCGGCTCCAACAGGAGAACCAAGCAAGTCCCCGCCACGGGCAGGGTCCCCAGCGGTCACCTCCCCAAGGATGGAGCCTTCGGTCTCGCCCCCTTGCTCGGGAACCGCAACAGAGACGCGCGATGACAGTGTGGCCCGGACCGTAGGCGAGCGCGGCCACGGACCACGGGGGCGCGGCCATTTGTGGGTATATTTATGGGGCAGGAGGCAGAATCTGGGAGCGAACGCTCTGAAGACGCGAGAAGCCAGGAAAATGAGGGCGCCAGACTCCCCTGAAAAAAAACCAGCGTACCCCACCAGCCAACCTGGCTGGCGCCTGGGCCGGCTCCGGGGAGGGCGCAGGACGCGCACCGCCGGGCACGCCTCGGCCCGGGCCCAGGGAACAGGGCGCGCGCGCGGGGCGGGGCGGGTTCCTCCCCACTGAGGTCATGGACTTGGCTCGCCGCGGCGGGGCCGGCGCGCAAACGCGACCAGAGCCAAAAAAGTGGGGGGGAAAAAAAGAAGAAAAAGAAAGAAAGCAAAGCGCGCACAATGTGTTTCTTGTTAGGGACTCGCAGCCCGGGGCCTCCGGCTTTGCCTCTGGTGCCGCGTGATGCTGTGAGGATGCGGTCTGACTCCGCACAAGCCCGCCCTTGCGGCCGGCTGCGCTGATTCCCACGGCCGCCGCGGGGCAGGCGGGGGCGCGCGGCCGGGGGTCTCCCCGGTGCCCCGGGCTCCCCGCGGCGGCCGCACCCGCGACGCGCGCCGGGGGGCGGCGCAGACTCAGCGACGCCAGCCCCCCCAGCTCCCGTCGGCTTGCGGGCGGCCCGAGACTGTTTCCCAAGACCTTATCTCTCGCCCAAGTTAATTTTCTGTCTTAATTTGGTGGCCGGAACGAAAGTCACGGGAAAATCCTTTGTGACAATCGGGGCGGTTCGCGGCGCTGGGGACGAAGCCTCTGCCGCGCTGGTGGCCCGAGCCGGCCCCTCCGGACGCGGCTGGCTTCGAAGCAGGCCGAAGGGGACGTCCCTTCTAGGGGATCCGGATTCGGCCCGCCCTGGAGCCGGCGGGGCGCGGGCGCGCGGGGCCTGCTGCGCGCCACGAGACGTGCGGGCGGCCAGGCTGCGTCTCACAAATGCCTGCAGGCAGAAAAATAAAAGTCGCCTTGTTTGCTTTTCGTGGCTTCGCCCGTTTCCTTTCCCTCGCGTCGCCCCTCATCAGAGGCCGTTTTAAACCCAAATTCGGTTATCTGGTTTCAGGGCGAGGGCTCCCTCTTGCCAAGGTATGAAATAAACACGCCGGAGCCCGGATCCTTATGTAATCCAGATGCTCGTTCCTCGAAAACCACAACAAACTGCCCAGCGCGGGGACAGGGGCCGGGAACACCGTGCGCGCCCCCATCTCCCCTCCCCAGGGCCGGGGCCCTCCTGGACCTTCCCGATCCCGCAGCTCCTGCGCGGGACAGAGGACAAACAATTGCGCCGACAGGAAACCGCAGAGGGCACCCTCAGGGGTCTGCGTGCCAGAAACCGTCCGGGAACGCGGGCATCTGGTTGTTAACTGCAGCTTTCCCCAGAGAGGACGCCTCGCGGGCCGACCGCGGAGTCTGGCCTCTGGATGGTCCCGGCCCAACACGCAGACGGGGGCGGGAGCCGGGCCGGGCGCCGCGCGCTGCGCCGCCTCCCGCCTCACGGCGCGCGCGGACCCCCCTAGAAGGAGCTGTTCTGGTTTTCGCGCAGCCTCCAGGGGTTCCAAGGAGGGCGGCAGTGGGACGGTGGGGGTGGGGGTGTCCGGGCACTTTCAGGAGCACGGGGTCAAAGCCAGATCCAGGGTGGCCGCGCGCCGGGACAGTGACCGCCTCCCCATTCCCTAGCGCCAGCCCCGCCCTGAACGCTTCGGTTGCAAAAGCAAATAAAATAAAGCGAAACGTTTTGCTTTGGCAACCTCTCGGCCCCATTGCGCCTCCTTTCGCAAAAGGGAGCTTCTTCCCTCCTCCCCCACCCCGGTCTTTCCTCCAGGGTCCTCCTTCCGGCCTCCGGGTCCCCAAACTTGCGGCGCGCGCCGGCTGCAGGTGCGCGCGGTCCGCGGCCGGGCAGGGGCGAGCCGGGGACGCCCGGGCCCCGCCGGCGCGGATCGGCGGGGCGCGCGCGCGCTGAGTGACGGCGCGGTTGCCATGGCAGCCGCCGGAGCGGCGCCGCGAGGACACGGCTGCGGGGCGCGTGAATGGGCGGCGTCACGCGCCTGGCGCCGGGGAGTCTGCTCCGGGGCTGCGGCTCCGGCCCCGCCGCGGCCCGGCCCGCGCGCCTCCGCGGTCCATTCACCACCTGGCAGGGACCGCGCGTGGGGGTCACGGGCGGCGGGGACGCAGCGGCGAGAACAAGACGGGAGGTAGAAGGGGAGTGCGCCCAGGCTTCGACCCCCGCCCCGCCGGCCCAGCGGCACCACGCCGGGACTGCGGGGCGGCCGGGGCCCGAGTGCTGCTGCTGCCGGCGCCAGGCGGGGCGCTCCCAGAGCGGGGCTGTGCCTTTACCGGGGGGCGTCCCCGCGGGAAGCCCCGCACACCTCCCCCCGCCCGCGAGTCCAGCTCCGCCGAGTCTCCGGCGGCGAGGTGGGTGACCGCCTCCCCGCCCGCCGCGGAGACGCTGCCGCGCTAGGCTTGTGGGACAGACCGGTTAGTGACTCGGTCTTTAGCTCCTGCAGCACCGCACCGCCCCTCAAATGAGCAGAGCCGGGTGCCGGGCCGGAGAACCGGGTCCCGCACGGTCCCCAGGCGGCCCGGACCGCGGTCCCCACAGGCAGCCGCCTTACCGCGCAGGGGCACGAGCGCTCGGGGCTGGCGGGGCCCTCCACGCACGGAGTCTGTGCGTGTTCACGCGGCTGTGGCGGTACACAGAGCACTACACCGTGGGCCCGAAGTGCCCGGACGCGGTCCGCCCCGGCGCGGCACAGACGCGCGGCGCCTCCCAGGGCTGGAGCCAGGGGGCGGCCGGAGTCCGCAGGGCCCAGCGTGCGGGTGCGCGCTGCCGGCGAGGTCCCGACGGGGAGGCCGCCCCACTGCCCCTTCCGGGCACACACCACGGGCGCCGAGCAAGCCTGGGGGCCGTGGAGGTCAGGGGCCGCCTGGCCCTCGCCGTGGCCGCCCGCGTGGGCTTTGCGTCCAGGCTGGGCTCGGCCCCCTTGCTCCCTCCGGATGCGGGACCGGTGCGGAGCCCTGTGCGTGGCTGGCTGAGAACTTTAATCAGACTGCGAGCGTGGAGTTCTTTTAACGAGTCAAATAAACGAAGCTGCGCCCCGTACCCGTGCCAAGACCGCCAACCTCGCCCACGGCGGGCACCGGCTGTCCGAGAGCCGTCCGCTGCGGGGCGCGCCACGCGCAGACCCCCGCGGCTCCCGCAGCCGGCCATCTCCCGCCGGGGCGCCCCGCAGCGCGGGCGGGCCCGGTCCCCGGCGAGCGCCCCCAGCCAGAGTGCGGCCTTTGGTCCCGCGGCTCTGCCCTGTCCGGGAACACGCAGCCCGTCTTGCGCGCGTCTCCACTCTCCTCCGAAACGCGCGCTGCGGGGTTCCACTCGCCGGCGTCGCTGTGGCTCCGGACGGCGGCGGGGCTGGACCTGCCCGAGCCGGGCACCAGCGGTGCGGGTGCGCGCGGGGGCTGCCCCGCGCCCCGCGCCCGGCCCGCGCGCACTGTACTCCAGTTACCCCGCAGCTGCGCCCGGCCCGCCCACCCCGCGGGGATTGGCCGCCGACGCGGAAGGACCGAGCGCTCGCCCCGCGCCCGCGCCCGCCAATGGCGGCGCCCGCTCGGCCTGATGGACGCGCCGCCCTCCGCCAATGGGGACGGGAGGAGGCCCGCGCGTGCGGCGCCGGCGAGCGCGTATAAAAGCCGGCGCGCGGGGCCCGGGCTCCACTCTGCCGAGCGCTGCGCGCGGAGCAGGCGGCGGCGCGGCCTCTTCCCTCCCCCGCGGTCAGCATGAAAGCCTTCAGCCCGGTGCGGTCCGTGCGGAAGAGCGGCGTGTCGGAGCACGGCCTGGGCGTCTCCCGCAGCAAGACCCCGGCCGACGACCCCATGAGCCTGCTCTACAACATGAACGACTGCTACTCCAAGCTCAAGGAGCTGGTGCCCAGCATCCCGCAGGACAGGAAGGTCAGCAAGATGGAAATCCTGCAGCACGTCATCGACTACATCCTGGACCTGCAGCTCGCGCTGGACTCGCAGCCCGCCGTGGTCGGCCTGCACCACCCGCGGCCGCCGCTGACCACGCTCAACACGGACGTCAGCATCCTGTCCCTGCAGGTGAGCGGCCGGCGGCGCGGGCGCGGGCGGGGGGCGTGCGTGGGGCGTGCGTGCGGTCTCCCGGGCTGACGCGGGGCCTGCTTCGTCTTCCTCCCCAGGCGTCCGAGTTCCTGCCGAGCGACAGCAAGGCGCTCTGTGGCTGAGCGGCAGGTGAGTGTGCGGTGCGGGAGCGCCCGCGGGCCGCGGGCGCACTTGCGGGGAAGGTGGCCGGGGGCTGCCCGTGCGGAGCCGCGAGGAGCCCCGCGTGTTTCCGCTCGCACACCTGCCCGCCGCGCCTCAGCTGTGCCTCTCTCTCCTGCAGGTGCCCCTGGCTTTGGTATTTTTTTTATTTTTTCTCTTTGCACAACAACAGAACACCAACAAACGCACGGGACCTTGGAAGGCGAAGCGGACACGTCGAATGGACCTTTTGCAAAAGGGAAAAAAAAAATTTTTTAAAAATTTTTGAAAAGGACGGAGACGGAGGAACGCCGTCGTCCGCGCGTGTCCTCGGCCTGCGCTGCGACTCTGGTTCCTGGGAGACGCGGGCGCCTCGCGTGCGGGTGGAAGGCGGCTCCCTGGGTCCCGCGCGCGCCGTGGGCGCCAGCACGTGGAAGTCGCAGGCGGTCGCCGGGTCGCAGCAGACTTTGCCTTTCTGCGGAGGTGGAGCGTGAATAAAACCCCCAGGCGGCCGCCGAAGCCAGAAGTGCCCCTGGGCGCCGTGTACATATTTATATATAAATTATACGTCTATACATATATATATATATGGGGCGAGCCTCCCTGTACAGCGGCAGACGCACACCGCGTGACGACGGACTCGTTCAGGCTGAACTTTTTATAAAAGTTTGCTTGTCAACTTCACCGTTTTATACGAAATAAACCGAGCGCGCTGGCCGAGCCGTGCCCGCCTGCGTTGTTTCGGGCCCCGAGCGCTGCCCTGAGCCAACCGGACACGCGCGAGTGTGAGTCCGCGGGGGCTGTGCGCGTCTGACGCCGGCGCCCGGGGTCGGGGAAGGGGTCGGGCCGGCTGGGAAGCTGGGAGGAGCCCCCTGGGTCCCGGGGCGCGGCCCCTGCGGCTCACCTGGGAGCGGGAGGCGAGGCCCTGGGTTCCGGGTTCCCGTGGCCCGGTTCCGAGCGAAGAAGGGGGTAAACGGCCGGTCCACCTGCGCGCGGGGGAAAGCCCTCCGGGGCGCGCCCAGGGACGGACGGGGCCCTTGGTCGGCTGGCGCCGGGGTGGAGGCGGGCACCCAGGGCAGCGGGGCGGGGTCGGGGCGGCTGCGGGCCGCGGGCCGCCGCTGCTGATCGTGGTGCCGGGAGGGGAGGTCGGGCTTGCGGGGGCAGCCGCGGTGGCGCCGGGCGGGCCGGGACGCGGCCGGACCGTGGAGGCCGGGCTCCCCCTGCTGGCGGGCGCGGGGACTGCGGGGAAGCGAGGCGCTGGCGGCCCCCGCGCGGGACCGGGGCGGCCGGGGGGCTGCCCGCGTGGGTCCCTGCGGCCTGGCCGGCGCCTCGCGACGTGGCCGGGAGGCCCTGGGCCGCCGGCCGCCCTGCTCGGCGCTGCCGGGACCCCGCGGAGATGGCCTAGGGTGGGCGTGCGCGCTCGGTGAGAGGGAGTTTGTATGCACTTGTGCCGGCACGCGCAGAACCCTTCTGTTTTGTGTTTTAAGGGGGGGGGGGGGGGGGGCTAGACTTTTAAACGGCGGCTCCGAGGCGCGCAGCGGCGCGTCTCTCCCGCGCGCCTGACCGGACCCCCGCGGGTTCAGGGCCGGGACGAACAGAGCCGTGGCTTCCCTTCTTGCACCCTCTCTGAGCGGGGTCCCGGCGGGGGTCGGGCGGGGGTCTCTGCCGTCACGGACGCCTGGCGCCCCGAGTGGGCGCAGATGCCGAATACAACGGGAAACCGCGGAAAGCTGCTTTGCGGGGCTCCGCTCCGGGTTAGGTGCGCGCCCCCGGGACTGCCCAGGTCCCTGTCCAGCCCTGCCACACCCCTCCCACTCTGCTGGCCTTCGCTCCTGAGAGGGCCGCGGGCTGTTTTCTGGGTCGGGGTCCCGCCTGCCTGTGGCTACCCACCTGAGCCAGAGGCCCCAGGAGGAGCTGGTGTGGCTCCCTGAGGGCCAAGGCGAGGGGTTCCCCAGGGGACCCCAGGAAGAGGAGCTGCAGGCAGTGAGCAGGGTGCACCTGTGACACTGCACCCCCAGTGCTGGCTCCAGGTTCCAGCGTCTCCGCTTCCCGTCCTGCTCCCTGCTAGGGCTCCTGGGAGAGCAGTGGAAGACGGCCCACGTGCTTGGGCCCCTGCACCCACGTGGGAGACCCAGATGGGGCTCCTGGCTTCAACAGCCATTTGAGGAGTGAGCCAGCCATGCACCGTCTTTCTCAGTCTCTCCCAATTTCTGCCTTTCAAATAAATAAAATCTTTTTAAAAAAAAAATTTACTTATTTACTTGAAAGAGTTACGCAGAGAGAGAAGGAGAGGCAGAGAGAGAGAGGTCTTCCATCCGCTGGTTCACTCCCCAACTGGCCACAATGGATGGAGCTGCGCCCATCTGAAGCCAGGAGCCAGGAGCTTCCTCCGGGTCACCCACGCGGGTGTAGAGGCCCAAGCACTTGGGCCATCTTCTACTGCTTTCCCAGGCCATAGCAGAGAGGTGGATGGGAAGTGGAGCAGCCGGGACTCGAACCGGTGGCTGTATGGGATGCCAGCATTGCAGGCGGTGGCTCTACCACTGAGCCACAGCGCTGGCCCTGAGATGTAGGATGTAAACAACAGAAAGCACTCGGGCGCTCAGGAAGAGGAGGGCAGCAAAGAGGCCTCCCTTAAGAACAGATGGCCAGGGCTGGCACTCTGGGTGCTAGGTTAAGCCTCCTCCTGCAGCGCCGGCATCTCATGGGCGCTGGTTCAAGTCCCCGCTGCTCCACTTCCGATCCATCTCTCTGCTATGGCCTGGGAAAGCAGCAGAAGATGGACCAAGTCCTTGGGCCCCTGCACCCGTGTGGGAGACCCAGAAGAAGCTCCTGGATCCTGGCTTTGGATCAGCCCAGCTCAGGCCATATGGCCATTTGGGAAGTGAACCAGCAGATGGAAGATCTCTCTCCCTCTGTCTTTCCCTTTCTCTATAATTCTGCCTCTAAATAATTTTTAAAAAAAAAACTGACACTATATAATTATCACTGCCCCCCCCCCCTTGCTCTCACTCTCTCTCCCTCTCCCTTTAAAATAGGCAAATAGGGCCTGGTGCTGTGGCTCACTAGGTTAATCCTCCACCTGCAGCGCCGGCATCCCATGTGGGTGCTGGATTCTGTCCCAGTTGCTCCTCTTCCAGTCCAGCTCTCTGCTGTGTCCTGGGAGGGCAGTGGAGGATGGCCCAAGTGCTTGGGCCCTGCATCCGCATGGGAGACCCGGAGGAAGCACCTGGCTCCTGGCTTCAGATTGGCGCAGCGCTGGCCGTAGCAGCCATTTGGGGGGTGAACCAACAGAAGGATGACCTTTCTCTCTGTCTCTCTCTCTCTCTCTCACTGTCTAACTCTGTCAAATAAATTTTTAAAATAGGCAAATCTTTTTTTTTTTAATGATACAAAAAAAGATAGACTTCATTCATAACAAGGCAGAGGGGGCCGCATGAAATGCCGCGTCCTCCATTGAGCGTTCTCCACGGGGGGAGCCATCTCACACGTGGTCCATTGACAAAACAGCACAGCCCTGTGTGGAGGACTTTGGTGATTTCTTGCAAAATTTTACAGAATTCGCTCTTAACTCAGATGCACCATTCCTAGGGATCTGTCCCAAAGTTAGGTTTGCACAGACGTGGTGTAAGGAAAGAGGAGACAGAAGCCACACCCAGACCAGGTTTATTCAAATAAGCCTGGGAGGGGCTCGCTCCCTGTGAACTCAAGGCAGAGAGAACCAGTCCCTTGCAGACCAGAGGCTTCTGCATACGGAGCAGCAGGAAGGGGCTTCCAAGGTAGAGGGGGGCTTGGGCTAGATCTAAGGGTCCTTGGAGCCAGCAGGGTGAGCTGGGAGGGGTTCGGGCTGAGGCTGGCCTCCTCTGAGGCTGAGCCGCTGAGTTGGGGGCGGCAGGAGAGCTTGGGAGGAGTAGGGAGAGCTCAGGCTGACGGCTGGATCCTCAGACCGCGGTGTGTCCAACAGTCGAGGCAGGGCTGGGCGAGGCCGGGTGGGGGGGGCTGTGTTAGGGCAGAGAAATGGGGGCCGTGATACACAGGCGAGAAGACAACCTGGATCTCGGGCTTTTTGTCCTCACTCCATCCTGTGGAATTTTACATGACGAGGTTGGTGGATTTGACAACCTTGGTGCCCACAAGCAGGAGCCAGTGTGAGGCGCTATGGCACACGCGTGACGAGGTGCTCTGTAGCCCTCTGTCCCCAGACCCAGGCGTTCCTGTGTGATGTCACACGGTGCCCAGCGCAGAGCCCTGGGTATGGCACGCTGGCTCTGTGTGAGCTGGAAGGGTAACAGTAACATACAGACTCATGTTTGTTGTATTTGCTGAGAAACCCAAGTGGCAGGAAAAAAAAAAGCAGCTGCCAGGGCCGGCGCCATGGCTCACTAGGCTAATCTTCCACCTGCGGCGCCGGCACCCCTGGTTCTAGTCCCAGTTGGGGCACCAGATCCTGTCCCGGTTGCCCCTCTTCCAGGCCAGCTCTCTGCTGTGGCCCGGGAGTGCAGTGGAGGATGGCCCAAGTGCTTGGGCCCTGCACCCACATGGGAGACCAGGAGAAGCACCTGGCTCCTGGCTTCGGATCAGCGAGATGCGCCGGCCGCAGCAGCCATTGGAGGGTGAACCAACGGTAAAGGAAGACCTTTTTCTCTGTCTGTCTCTCTCTCTCACTGTCCACTCTGCCTGTCAAAAATTAAAAATTTAAAAAAAAAAAAAAAAAAAAAACAGCTGCCAGGCAGGGAGGGCAGAACCCAGTGAGCAGAGTGGCGATGGAGTCGTGTTTGCGAACGCTTCCTGTTACATACACGGCCTTGGCTTCGGGGGACATGGAGCTTCATCACGAATTATAAAGAACGATTAAATAGAAAAACCCAACAGGAACATATGGACCTAATGGTGCCTCGGGTTGGTGAGGCAGCCACCCTTCAACATGGTGGTCCTCTGCTCAGTTCCTGGGGGTGCAGTCTTTTACGATTTATTTATTTATATGCAAGACAGAGTTAGAGAGTTAGAGAGAGAGAGAATCTTCCATCTGCTGCTCCACTCCCCAAATGGCAGGAGCCAGGAGCTTCATCCGGGTCTCCCATGTGGGTGCAGGGGCCCAAGCACTTGGGCCATCTTCCACGGCTCTCCCAGGTGCATTAGCAGGGAGCTGGACAGGAAGTGGCGCAGCCGGGACTCGAACCCTCAAACCAGAGCTCGTATGGGATGCTGGCAAATCAGGCAGCTTAACTCTGAGCCACAACACCACCCTGCACCCAACCCAGGAGCTACGTCCCAAGGACAAACAGACAGCAAAGAAATCATGCATTTCATTTTGTTGTGATGTGGTAATAATGCTTGCATTGTCCTTTTAAGCTCTGGTGTGGCTTCTGCAGGATAAGTAGCAAGAGCACTTAATGTTATTGGGAACCAAGGTGTTCAGTTAGGAGGCAGAAAGTTAAAGACGTAAAAACCGTGACAGCTGGTGTTTGAACTGAAAACACCGATTGACATTTATTTTTCTGGCTTCCCACTGGACACGCCTGGGAGCAGTGCGAGGCCAGGCCGTGGGGAGCAGGTGGTGGGTGGGGCCTCGGGCCAGGCGGACTCCCCAGAGAGGAGGAGGGGAAACTGAAAACAAAGAGACCCCGACTCGTGTTGCAGATGGAAAGTTCAGGAGTCACCGGGCCTCCATCCTGTCTTCCCAGTGAAGGTGCGTCTCGGACCCACGGGGAGAAGGAAGAACACCAGCCACAGCCCCTGCCGGGGAGCGCAGTGGCGCTGGAAGCGCTGTGATCGGATAATCACAGAGCTCACGGAGCTGGGCAGTGGCCAGCAAAGTGTGGGCGATGCAGCAGGCAGGGGCTATACAGGAAATGGTCACCTGAGCCCTGGTCGAGCACAGAAAACCCAGACAACCGGGCGTCCGCACCTCCTGCCGTGACACAGCTCGTGCACCCCTGTGGGAGAGAAAAAACCATGTTAGCTTGAGCTCACGTGCGGCCTTCGGTTTTGCCTGCCTGTGGAGCCCGGGGAGAATGGGAGAAATGAGACCATGGGAAAGACGGCGCCCGAGGAGGGGCCGCCTGCAGGACTGGCCCGGCTCGTCCCACAAACCGCCGCCGGAGACCCAGACCCAAAGAAACACAGAGGTGAGACGGGGATTTTACCGCGTAGCCTGAGCCATCCTAAGGAGAAATGGCACCGTGTGTAATATGTGCTTTAAAATACCCCAGGAAGAGAAGCTGGGAGTCGGGTTAGACGGCGCCAACGTAGTGGAGATGCTGCCACTGCCCCGCTGAGGGGCAGGCACCGACGGCGCCAACGTAGTGGAGATGCTGCCACTGCCCCGCTGAGGGGCAGGCACCGAGCTGTTCTCTGCCCACACGGCCCCGCACAGTCGGTGTGGTTTGTCTGCTCTGCCCATGCCTGGGCTTGGGGACACCCATCCTAAGTGCTGTGGGTTGAATGTGGTTAGCCCCTGGAGGACCCGTGTATTTGAGGCTCAGTCCCCAGGTGCTGGCATGAGGAGGCGCTGCCGACCTTTAAGAGGTGGGACCTTTTTGGGGAGCCCTTGGTTGGCTGGGAGAGCCGCCCTCCAGGGAGTTTCTCGTGGGCGCCTGGTTGGTTCTTGGGAGGGGACTGTTGCGGAAGCCTGAGCCAGCCCATCCAGTCTCTGCTCCCTGCCTGGACGTGTGACCCCTTCCCCTGAACACATCCCCCCCTCTGCCCTGCAGTCCCCCCAGACACAGGGTGGTGAGCGCAATAATCCGCTTCTCCCAGGTAGCCTGCCTCGGGTATCTCATAACCAGCAGCGGACTAATCCAGTGAGTCAGGAAACAGCCGTCGGACTTCTGCTCGGCGGTGTCGGGGGCTCCTCCATGCCGCCCTTATCGGGGGATCTGCTCCCCTGACCTGCCTGGCACCCTCTTGCTCCCTGACATTTATCGTGAGTGACAGAGCGACTGCCTCCCCACCTGCTGAGATGGGGACATCCACTGCGGCTCTCACTACGTGGCTGCAGAGAAAGTGTGGCCACAGCCCTGCGTGCGCCTGCCTCCCCTTCCGCTTCCCCCCGCTGTGGCATCCCCACCGATGCTGGGGGCCCTGGAAGAGGGGCTGAGATTTAACCAGTTCTCTGCCGAGAGACAACGCTATTTTTTTGTTTTTGTTTTTGTTTTTTTTTTTTTAGATTTATTTATTTCAGAGGCAGAGTTACAGTCAGAGAGAGGGAGAAACAGAGAGAGAGAGAGAGGTCTTCCATCCGCTGGTTCACTCCCCAAATGGCCATAACGGCCAAAGCTGGGCCAATCCGAAGCCAGGAGCCAGGGTCTCCCATGCAGGTGCAGGGGCCCAAGGACTTGGGCCATCTTCTGCTTTCCCAGGCCCCAGCAGAGAGCTGGATCGGAAGTGGAGCAGCTGGGACTCAAACCAGTGCTCATATGGGATGCCGGCACTGCAGGCGGAGGCTTAACCTACTATGCCACAGCGCCGGCCCCTGTCCGTTTTGTTTTACAAACACGGTCTTCTAAATACAAAGTTCATCAGTTCTGGTGGAAAGTGTTTTAAAAACTCACACATTTCTTCAGACTTTCTACATCTCAAAAATCCTACAGGGGCGAAGCAGGGAGCAGCAAGGGAAAGGCTGTGCCCGGTGTCCTCAGAGTGCGCCACAGCCAACCATAAAAAACTCAGAAAAACGGCAGCTGAAACTTCAACTCCCTAAAGTAACATATTTTAAAATGCTTAAAAAAACAAAAACCCTCTCGTTTAAATTTAATCCAAACTGATTGGGTTGATGCCACTTTCAAGTGCCCTGTCTAGGCTGGACATTGCTGATGGATGTGTCCAGCCCTGGCCTTGTGCCTGACGTGACTTCCGGAATCTTCTCCAAACCAGCACCTGAGCTGCAGCTGTGTCCCTGCCACCCGTGTTGGGCAGCAGCTCCAAGCCAGTAATGACACCCACGACTCAGCTCGGCACCTCACCATGACTCAGCGGCAGGGCTCTCCGTGAGGGAATGGGACGTATTAGAACCCACGGAAAGTCCTCGAGCTGAAAAGCAAGTAACCAGAATGAAAAGTGAAGGACACAGCCGCTGCCTCGGCGGGGTGCTTGCTCTCAGGGTTACCGAGACTAATTATTGCCATGGACGCAGAAGTCGAAGGCCTCGTTTGCAACACGTTCCTGTTGTCCCAGGGACTCAGACAGCTCCTCTCTCCCGCTGCGATCGTCATCCTCTCCCAGACACTCGCTTCCAGCTGCCAGGCTTCTCCCAGCAGCCCTGTCGTGATCACGCTGCCTGCGAAGTGGCATGACCCTGCTGGTGTCACACACGTGTGCGCACACACACATGCACACGCACGCACACACACGTTTATTTCTACTGGGGGGGGGTGGGAAGGAGCAAGATGGGGCCGTAGGAGCGCTGTTTCTAAATTAACCATGGTGCCTCTGTTCAGGGTGACTACAGAGTGTCCTCTCACGCAGTGTTTATAATCACCCCTGGGCAGCACCCGGCTGACACGGGAGCGAGGCTGAGGCAGCAGTTGTAGTCATATACTGGAAAGGCAGAGTGACAAAGACAAGGGGGAGAGAGAGAGAGAGAGAGAGAGAGAGAGAGAGAGAGAGAGAAATCCTCCATTTACTGGTTCACTCCCCAAATAGCCACGACAGCCAGGGCTGGGCCAAGTCAAAGCCAGGAGCTCAGAATTCCATCCGGTTCTCCAATGTGGGCGTCCAGGGCCCAAGCCCTTGGGCCATCCTCCCCCGCCTTCCCAAGCACGTGACTAGGAAGCTGGGTGGGAGAAGAGCCAGGGTGGAAGCAGGCGCTCACAGGACACAGCTGCACAAGCAGGGTCTTGGCCGCTGGGCAGCGACACCAGCCCCGTGCGCCAGCTCTGATGTCCGTGCACGTAGAGGCCAGCTCTAGTGAAACCAGCAGCGCGTGGCACCCATGGGTGTGTCCTGCCCTTCCCCACCGCCAGGCTCCAGCTGCACCCAGCACCTCGATGGTACAGCCAGGCCATCGCCCCATCACCGCCCAGGAAGCCATGCCGAGGGACTGCCGGCAGCCGAGCTACAGTGGAAATTCATCCCATTTGAGTCCCTGCTGCAGTGTGTAACAAGTCACCCCAAGGTGGCTCAGCACACGAGCGTGGGGGAGCGTGGGTAGTTCTGAGGCCAGGAGCAGCCTCAGAGGAGGGGGAGCGGGGGGGGGGGGGGGGCGTCCGGGCCCCGGGTTGCGCCCCCGGGCGGGGATCCGCTGCTCAGCCCACTCACCTGCCGCGACAGCCCCCACGCACCAGCAGCTCCTGGCCCGAGGTGTCAGCTCCTTGACAAGAGGACCTCGCCACGGTGGCTCAGATCAGAACAGACGGCATCTGAGAGGGAGAGAGAGAGAGAGAGAGAGAGAGGATGCTGCCATTGCTGTCGCACACAGACCCACCTGGGACAATGGTGGGGACCCTGCGGGGCGTGAGATATAAGCCCTACTTGGCCAGGGTAGCTGCGACCCTCTCCGAGACGGGCTCCCTGCGGCAGGGGCGTGGCGTGGCGTGGGCTCAGGGCCGGGGCGTGTGGCCCAGTTCTTCCACGGCGGCTGGAACGCAGTCTGACAATCCCGGGACCCCAGGGAGGCACCAGCTTCGGGGCCCCCTGTGGGCTGGGGGAGCTGCTCTGGCCTGCACCGCGCTCCATGCCACGCGGGGACATTTGGTGGAAATGGCACGGGTCATTCTGGCCATGGAGCTCCCCCCGGGTGAATCCCGCTTTGCCACCAGGAGTCTCATTTTAGGAGCGACGCTGGCATTTTCTCCGAAAATGCTGAAATGTCAGATGTCAGTGGTGCGCATGTCTTTTTTCGGCTGCAGCCGAGATATTTCAAACTTCCTTGCTGGGCCACTGTTAACTTCGCCTTTTAGCCCAGGAAAACGGCACCTGCAGGCGTCACGTTTCAGAGGCCCGGGAACGCGAGAGATCCTTATGCTTCTCCCTGTGTCACTCCCAGCTGACCACGGCACCTGCCCCGCCCAGCACCCTGATGACCACGCAGCCACAGCCCACCCCTGCCACGGCGGGGAGAGCTTGGGCTCCCGCACAACTTCTCTCACTCTCGTTAACACAACAGGTAGATGTCATGTTCCAGACACTGTTCCGCACGCAGAGGGATGGGGGACAGGTGCATGTACTGGGAAAACCCCACGAGGAAAGGACTGGCAGTGAGCATCCCGATACTCGGGCCACGAGCCCCCAGGAATAACAGCCAGGGGTGACGTCCGGGGCTACCTCCTTCTTCCTGGCTCGGACGCAGCCTGGCTATGGCTCACAGCCTCCGAGCCCTGGGGATTGGCGGAAGCAGACACAAGGCCCTGGAGTTGCTGACAGCGCTCTTGAGCCGTGGTCACACATCCGTGCACGGGAAGGTGGCAGGTCCTGTGTGGCACCCGGACGGGCAGAGATGAGGGCCTCGAATCCTGAGTCACGCGTGGGGAGTCAACCCCAGAACAGCGTGTCTGGGAGTTGTGCGCGCTCTCCAGCAGGCTGTCAGCAAGGCCTTCCTCCCATGGTGCCCGGCACGATTCTGCGTGTTCTAGGCTTCTGTGTGGATTTCCAGCACCTTCCGCCCTCTCAGCCCACAGGAGCCAGCAGAACACAAAGCTGAGGCACCGCGGCAGGTGGGCCTGGTCCTCTGCCCCTGCCCGGACCCTCCTGGGGTCTATAACCCCTTCCTCTCCCCAGGAGAACCCCGCCGGGGCCCCTCCAGCACCGAGCAGGGGGATTCTCCCATGCATTTTCTGCCGTGGTGGAATCCGTGTGTAGGAGAGGTGCTCTGATTTGGTTTTAGTTTTGTTTATTTGCATGTGAGAGAGAGTGAGCTCCTACCTTCTGGTTCATCCCCCAGAGATGCTTACAATGGCTGGAACTGGGCCAGGTCCCCCCCATGGATGGCAGGAGCCCAACCCCTCATGCCATCGCCTCTGCCCCTGGGGAGTACATCAGCCGGAGGCTGGTGTCGCCAGAGCTGGAGCCACAGCTCTGGTGTGGGATGCTGGCATCTTAGCCGATGTCAAAGTCCTGGGCCAAGGGCCGCCCTGCAGGACAGCGGCCGTCTTTCTCCCTTGGGGGACCTGTGGCAGTCTGTGTCTGCACTCTGCAGAAATAGTTCTGGTCCCACGTGCTCCTCCAGAACCGTGCCAGTCCCGCAGTGAGAAGGGACGTCTCGGCCTCCCGCTGGGCCTTGCCGTGGCCTCTGATAGAATGCCACGGACGCGTCACTCTTGCGATTTCCAAGACTGCGCCGTAAAAGGCGGGGCGACTTCACCCTGGTGCTCTCTCCCAGGACCTCACCGTGGTGTGTAGCCGCCATTTTTCCGGGAAGCGCACACTGCAGAGACAGACTGTGTGGAGGCTCCATCAGCAGCAGCCAAGCTGGCCACAGCCCTGGGCACAAACCTTTGCTGGGGGTGCCTTAACCCCCAGAACTGTAGAACCAAAAATAGATAGTTTGTAGTATTAATGTGATACACAGTTGTTCTTCTGTGCCATTCCATTTGGGCAATATCTGGTCATGGCTGATACCTTGGACATGGTCTACAAAGGGAAGAGTGGCCGTCTTGAGACGCTTTGGTTTATATATACCCTTATAGTCATATATATTCATATATACCTTTAAAGGGTTTCAATGCGGATGCATCCACTCACACATTTTTGTTGCTCTCCAGGATGTCTGCCATCTGTTTAAATGTCTGCAGAAGACATCACCATGCAGAGTGGCATCGCCCTGGCCAGCGGCAGGGGCGTCCATGTGGCCTGGCAATCGTCCACCCCCGAAACACAAGTCGCATTCCTCCTCCAGGAGTCAGAGTTTCCCCGCTGTCATTTTTTCCTCTGTAAACTTGTGCTTCTGTGTCCCCGAGAGGATTTTATTCTGTGTCATGCACGCTCGCATTTGAAAATTATGCACTGGTCGCGCTACAGTACATTTCTGCAGCAGATACAGGACACGTATGGAGCCGTGCAAGAAGTCTGTGGGGGCGGGCATTTGGCCGAGCGGTTACCATCCCTCAAGTGCTTGGGGCCCCGTGCCTGATTCCACTCCAATTCCAGCTCCTGCTGGTGCGCACGCTGGGAGCAGCAGTGATGGCTCAGCAGCTGGGTCCCTGTCACCCATGTGGGAGACCTGGGCTGGGTTCCTGGCTCCTGGCTTCAGCCCAGCCCAGGTCAACCCCAGCTGTTGCAGGCATCTGGGGAGGTAGTCAGTGGACAGAACAGCGCTCCCTCACCCTCTCCCTCTCCCTCTCCCTCTCCCTCTCCTTCTTTCTGCCCTTCTCTCTCTCTCTCCCTCTCCCTCTCCCGTCTCCCGTCTCCCCTCTGCCTCTCCCACTCCCACTGCCTCTCCCACTTCCTCTCCCTCTCCTTCTTTCTCCCCTTCTCTCTCTCTCTCCCTCTCTCCTCCCTTCCTCCCTCCCTCCATGTGTGTACTCCTTTCAAATAAAGAAAAAAAAATTTGTAAGTTCATGGAAAAATGAAATGAAAAGATAAGTTTTTTCCCATGAACTGTTTGAAGCACCCTATATATAAATATACATTATATATAAATATATAAAAATGTCTTTCACTTCCAGTGATCACAAGTAGTTTACCAATGCTTCTGGTTTGTTTGTTTGTTTGTTTGTTTGTTTGTTTTGACAGGCAGAGTGGATAGTGAGAGAGAGAGACAGAGAGAAAGGTCTTCCTTTTTGCCGTTGGTTCACCCTCCAATGGCCGCTGTGGCCGGCGCATCACGCTGATCCAAAGCCAGGAGCCAGGCGCTTCTCCCGGTCTCCCATGGGGTGCAGAGCCCAAGGACTTGGGCCATCCTCCACTGCACTCCTGGGCCATAGCAGAGAGCTGGCCTGGAAGAGGGGCAACCGGGATAGAATCCGGCACCCCAACCTGGACTAGAACCCGGTGTGCCGGCGCCGCAAGGCGGAGGATTAGCCTGTTAAGCCACGGCGCCGGCCCCAATGCTTCTGTTTTTAAAGACTTATTCTTCTATTCAAAAGGCAGAAAAAGAGAGAGAGAGAGAGATCTTCCATCCCCTAGTTCACTCCCCCAATGCCTGAGGCTGGGCCGGGCTGAAGCCATGTGGGTGCAGGACCCCAAGCACTTGGGCCACCCTCCAGCGCTTTCCCGAGCGCATTAGCAGGGAGCTGGATCAGAAGTGGAGCAGCCAGGATTGGGCCTGGAGCTCAGATAAGGGACACTGCGGGCTTCAGCTTAACCTGCTGTACCGTAACACCACCCCGGCTCTGCATACTTTATAGACATTAACACAACACTGTAAAGGAAACGAGTCCCTTAACAAGACCAGGGAGATGTTTTAGGCGTCCTCGGGTGATGGCGGTTTCCGTGGGAGCGAGCCAGGGTGCGGTGCGGCGTCAGCCCTGTCTGTTCTATTTGCACAGACTCAGGCGCCTGCGGGTTTTTCCCAAACAACGCTGTTGGTGGAGTGCTTTTTACCTGACGCACTTTGAATGTGTTTTGTCAGAAGTGGAGCGTCTGGCTTGTTGTACTGTCCAGACGGCCTCACGGGATCGGGCGCGTGTTCACTGCGCTCCAGGCTGGGCCACACCTTGGATCCGGTGCCATCGGCTCCTACGGTGCCTGTCAGACCCCGGCAGCAGAGATGGCGAGGCCGACCCAGAGCCAGTCCTCTCGGCTGGACGCCCTGGACACCGTGGGGGGTGAACTTGAAGTTGCTGCCTCTCAGCCGCATGGCGTGGGATGTGCGAAACCATCACGCCTCTCCTTCGTGCCCTCTCAGCAAAGACTCCAGTGTGGGGGCCTGGCGGTGGATGTGGGCTCTCACGGTGGACAGGGGGGCGGGCAGGAGCCCATCGACGAGGGGGCCAAAGGTGAGTGCATTTTTGGAGCCAATAGGAAGAAGCGTGCAGCCACCCTGAGCCAATTTCTCCTGACCGCGTTCTCTGACAGCACACACGGCCACGGAAAACATGTGCGTTTTTTAATTCACGAAAAGCCTGGAGTAGGGAGGCTATAAGCCCAGCTGCCACCCGCTTATAAGTGACAGTAAAAATTAACTGTACCCTTAAAAAAAAGACACCGCATCCCACAGCGGAGGACCGGACTCCAGCTTCTTGCTCACGCACACCCTGGGAGGCAGCAGGTGATGGCTCAGCAGCTGGGTCCCTGCCACCCACATGGGAGTCCCCGAGGGAGTTCCAGGTCTCAGCCTCACCCTGACCCAGCCCAGCTGTGGCAGGCATTCGTGGAGTGAGCCAGCGAAGCGATCTCCCTCTCCCTGTCTCTCTCTCTCCCCTGTCTCTGTCTCCCCCTCTCTCATGAACGAACACATAAATCTTGTTTAAAAGCTGATCAGTGAAGAGTCCTCACTGTCAAATACAGCAGGCAACTCTTTGATATTTTTTGAAAACTCTCATTTTTCAATTCAAAACTCAGAATCAAAATAAGCAAGTTGGTAATACAACGCTGGCAACCTTGCCACTTTATATAATTCTTTTCTTCTATTTTTTATTTATTTATCCTCATTTTAGTGGACAGAGAGTCTGTGCGTGTGTGTGTGTGTGTGTGTGAGAGAAAGAGAGAGAGAGAGAGATTGTCGCTCTGCTGGTTCACTCTACAAATGCCAACAGCAGGGGCTGGGCCTGGAGCCGGGAACCCAGCCCAGGTCTCCCATGAGGGTAGCAGGGCCCCATCTGCCGGAGCCACCCCCACCGCAGGCTGCTGGAACTCACCCAGGCTCTGCACGGTGGGATGCAGGGTCCCAGCCTTGGTCCAAACCCCGGTGCCAAGCACCTAGCCATCACTTTCCAATCCCCGTGCCGCGTGGAGGTCTGGCTGAGGGGAGAGTGCGCCAGCCTCTGCCACCGGCATGAACTCTCCCTCCCTCCAGCATTTCTCGCCGGTGTCTCCTGGGGACAGAGAAGGAGGAGACTGAGTAGGAGCTGCCATCGTCCTGCTCCCTCTCCAGAACAAATCCACACTCAGAGCACCCAGCTGGGCCCGGCTCTCGGCTCTCCCGCTCAGAGCACCCGGCTGGGCCCGGCTCTCCCGCTCAGAGCCCCGGCTGGGCCCCCTGGCTCTCCCGCTCAGAGCACCCGGCTGGGCCCCGGCTCTCCCGCTCAGAGCCCCGGCTGGGCCCCCTGGCTCTCCCGCTCAGAGCACCCGGCTGGGCCCCGGCTCTCCCGCTCAGAGCCCCGGCTGGGCCCCCTGGCTCTCCCGCTCAGAGCCCCGGCTGGGCCCCGCTCTCCTGCTCTAGTGCGCGCCTTCCTTTAGCAGAGCTCCCTGCACAGGACGAGACACGGGATTCCACCGCAGGGGCGGGCGCGGCAGCACAGCGGGCTGAGCTGCCACCCACAGCACCGGCAGTGTGGGCACCAGTTCCAGTCCCGGCTGCTCCTCTTCCAGTCAGCTCTCTGCTGTGGCCTGGGAAAGCAGTGGGGGATGGCCCAAGTGCTTGGGCCCCTGCACCCACATGGGAGACCTGGAAGAAGCTCCCAGCTCCCAGCTTCAGCCTGGCCCAGCCCTGGCTGTTGGTGGCTATTTGCGGAGTGAACCAGCAGATGGAAGATTGTCTGTCTGTCTGTCTGTCTGTCTTTCCCTCTCTCCCTGTAACTCTGCCTTGCAAATAAATAAATTAATTTTAAAAAACTCATTTCTAAAAAATAAATTCTGGAGCCTTATTCAAAAGAGACGCGAAGGAGCCTGCCATACCCTTCCGTCCAGGTCACCAAGGGCTTTGCCTGGGACAAACACAGCACCAGACACAGAGGCCGGCCCCTGCCGGCCAGGAGGAGCAGGGAGATGCCGGGGCTGGGTGGGGGCCAGTGCCCCGGGCCGCACAGGTGCTCCCAGGCTCACTAACTCCAGGAAAGAGAGCAAGCAAAGGGGCAGGCGACAGAAACGCGCTCTCTCCATGTGCGCCTCTCTCTCTGAGCATCTCCAGATTGAAGACTCGACATGAGCCGGGCAGAGGCTGCGCCCGCGCCTGTCACCCCAATAACCGCAGCTGCACGGGAACTCGGCACCAGGAGGGGCCCTGTGTCCCTGCCACCAACCTGAAGCACCACCGGACGCTCAAGGAGTGACTGGTGAGACCTGGGAGGCCTTGGGGAGGTGAATTTCTTGTTGACATTGGCGCTATTTGAAAACTCCAAATCACAGCTTCAGGCTCCTAATGAAAGCCAGCAGGCTCTGGCCCAGGCCTCTGCCCCTGTGGGTGTCACTCCCACCACCAGTCCCGCCCACCCCCACCCCCAGCTTATCTCCCCAAACCCACCCCCCTGCACACTGGCCCCATTTTAACTCCATGTGTCGACCCCTCTTGCGCCGGCCGCACCGAGTCGGCTGCCGGCATTCCCAGCATCCAACCTAGACCTCGCCCCTCTTCTCGCACCCCTCAGCCCCCTGAAGCCGGGCGTCCTCTTTCCTGGGTGGTCTTATCTCTCCCCCCCCCCACCCCGCCCCGCACATCAGCTTCCTGCTTGGTGGAGATTTGCATGCTGCTGCCTCGGTCTGTCTGTGGAGCTGTCGATGTGGCCGGAGCATCCTCTCCCGTACTCTGAGCTGTGTCACCTCTGTGGGAGCCTAATCCTGGCCGGGCGCCGTCCTGATGCTTGCTTTGCTCAAATCCGGTTCGGCGGGGGTGGAGCCTCCAGTACAGCTTTCGGGGAGCCCTGGGGGTGGGCTGTTCCACCTGCGCGCTCTGTCCCTGTGAACAGACTCTCCCACTCAGGCCGGGCAGGACAGGGACACACGTGGCCGACCGTCCATCCTCACTGCGCAGGCAGGGACTGCCCCCTCTGAGGAAGATCCCCATGAGCCTCTCCTGTCTGGGGACTGATGTAAGCACTGACAGCGTCTTTATTGTTCTTCATTGATTTCATTTCTTTGAAAGGCAGAGAGACCATCCATCAGCTGGTTCTCCCCAGATGTCCATAATGGCCAGGGCTGAGCCAGGAGCCTGGAACCCAGCTCAGGTCTCCCACGTGGGTGGCAGGGACCCAGCTATCTGAACCACGGCCCACTACCCCCCAGGCCGTGCAGCAACAGGAACCTGGAGCCGGCAGTGGGGCTGGGACCCAGACCCAGGCGTTCCGATGGCCGGGGCAGGCATCCCAGGTGGCGTCCTAACAGCTACACCAACATCACGGTTTTTCAAGGCAGTCACTGACATTTCCAGGAGCCACTGGGAGGAGAGGCCCTAATCAAGCCAGGCCCCTTGCAGGCTGCTCCCTGGGGAGAAGACCACTGCGGGGGTTGGGGGGATTTATTTGGAAGTGACTGTACATTTTGTCTCTTGGGGATCTCAAAATGTACATGGAAAGTGCCAATCCATTATACAACAAAGCGACCTATTGGCTGGATTTTCTGAACTCGCGGAGCCAGCGGCAGGTCCATGCGGTGCACCTGCTAACACTCCCACACCTGTGCCCCCAGGGGGCAGCTGGGCTCAGGGATCCCGTAACAGATCTCCACCCGGAAGGTTTCTCAGGGGAGCTCTGCGCAGAGCGCGTGCACGGGGAGACACCGGGACTTCTGGACGGTGCCGCGGGTGTAGGCGCCCCGCGGGATCTCGAGAACGGTGTGACTTTCCAGTGCACACCCGGACACGGCCCTCACCACCCACGCTGCTTTATCAAAGCCGCACCGCCCAGTTTCCTTTTAAAGACCAGAACGCACGCTCGGCCTTAGGCTTCTCCGCTGATCACACAGATTCCTGGTGCAGATTTCAGCAGGGCTCCCGTGGTGGGCAGGCTGTCTGTCAGAACGCGGGATCCGCCGCGCACCCTGGGCCCCGGCGTGGCGCTGAGCTCACAGATCTTGCCACTTTCGTGACCTGGGAAGCAACTGGATGGCCACTGGCATCATCTGTGCCTGCGCCGTCTTCTGCCAGACGTTATTTCACTAACAAGTCCCTTTGTTACGGAATTTTAAATCCGTTTGTGAAGACGTGGCCCCACATCAACTGTGATGTTAATGCTTTGCTCCTAATGGTGGCCACTGCCTTCCGGTCGGTGCATCCTGATGTCCCACGTGGGCACCGGGTCCGAGTCCCGGCTGCTGGAGCAAGATGGATGTAGCCGATGTGGAGAGGGACGCGGCTGCCCGGCAACAGCACAAGGTACAAGCCGCTGGCGAGCGCGTGGAGCCTGGCTCTGGTTCCCACTTTACCTGCGCAGGGCGCTGGGCCGGACACTGCCCCGTCCAGCGTTTTCCGCTCCTGTGTCTCCCAAGCCCAGGTCTCGTCTGTCTCTGATGCCGGAGCACTCTCGAGAACATTCCATGGGTGCCATGCATGTGAATCTGGGGTGGGGGGTTCAATTGCTCTTTGGCCTGTGGCAGCTCTGGCCGTAACAAATTCTGTTAACTTGTTGCACACCACGCCCAAGCTGGGCCTTGCCCAGGGCACAGGTGTGTGAGCTCTTCCTGGGCACCCACTGCACCCTCAGGGCCTCAGCTCCCACCCGTTCCCCCTCGCGTCCGCCCCCGGCCTCCCCCGGGTGCAGGGGGTGGGGGGTACTGCAGAGACCCTTTGCTCTTTGTGACTATCTTTCTGATTACAAAAAACACACGTTCCTTTCAGATCACTCAAACCCAGAAGCTCAGGCGTGAAAGAATGTACGTTCAGACTCGGGTGTGGGACGACACGCAGACGCGGGACACGTATGCAGTCACACACACCCACTGCCATGAAAACTGAGAAGAGCCCACAGCACCCACCAAGGCAAGGAGGTAAATCAGAAATGTCTGTATGAGAATACCGTGCCGCAGTGAAAGTGCGACTCACGCACGCACATCCCTGGAGTAAGCCTCAGGAGCCCGTGTTCAACGAGAGGCAGGTCAAGGCGCAAACACCGACAGTCCCGCGGGGACCGTGCAGGGACGCGCACCCTGACGACAAGCCAGAAGGTGGCGACGTGGCACAGAGGCCGGCACCTCCAGCAGCGAGAACACAGGGGAGCGCAGGTTCGTGACCCGGCTGCTCCACTTCCCACCCAGCTCCCTGCTAATGCACCTGGGAAGGCAGCAGAGGGCGGCCCAAGTGCTTGGGCCCCTGCACCCGTGTGGGAGACCCGGATGGAGTTCCTGGCTCCTGGCTTGAGCCTGGCCCAGGCCTGGTCATTGTGGCCATTTGGGGAGTGAACCAATGGATGGAAGCTCTCCCCCCCTTCTCCTGCTCTCTCCTTCAAATAAATAAAAAGTACTGAACAGCACAGGTAAGCCAGGAGGTGACTGCCACGAAAGGCAAGGGGGCGGTGCCTGGGGGAGCTCCCGGAATGCGTGCACGGGAGCCTGAAGTTCCTGGCGGCCTCTGTTTCGCAGGCTCGCGGTGGTGGCCTCCACGGCCGCCTGTGACCAAGGCAGGACCACGGCCCGGGAAGAGCTTTGTATTCAGGTCAGCATTTCCGGTCCACTCCCTGTAGGGCAGCTTTTGGGGCAAGTTATGGCCAATGGACCCAGCAAGCTATCGGGGTCTTTCCTGACGCACAACCTTGGTGCACTGAGCCCGTGCCTGGTCAGGTGACCTGGTCCAGCTGTGTGTCCCTCCCATCCTTACCCCTCACCCTTAACACCCCCTCCTCCCCCCGTCCTCATGCAGACAACTGGGAAAACTACATGGCCCCTTGAGGGTGCGTCACCCTGTGGGCCTCGCCTCCAGGGCCCTGCAGGGCAGGTGTCTTGGTCAGGGACCCAGAAGCAAAACAGGGTGCTGCTGACTGGGTCCCGAGGAGACTCAGGGCACAGGGAGGTCACGACCACTCCCTCACGCCCAGAGGTGGTCCCTCGGGGTGGGGGATGAGGCCACACCCCCGGGGATTGAGAGGCTGCCCCCACTCGCAGACCCCTCGGCACCCGGGCGCCCAGCACCCACGCCTTCACCAGGTCTCCCCCACACACACCTCGTTCCCCCCTCCAGGACTCCATTGCTCTCCAATCAAGTCCTCGCTTTCTGCTCATGGTCCAAGGAGCAGATCTCTGTTAGAATGTTTGCTTCTTTTCATCTCCAAGAGAGATCTCCCAGGCACTGGTTCACTCCCCAAATGCCCCCAACAGCAGAGCTGGGCCAGGCCGAAGTCAGGGGTCCTGAATTCAACCCAGGCCTCCCACACAGATGAGTAGGGGCCCAAGCACTTCCAGGACTTGAGCCATCGTCCACTGCCTCCCAGGATCGGAAATAGAGCAGCCAGGACTCCAGCCAGCAGCCCAGGATGGGATGGGGGTGTCTAAACCCCTTGGGTCGCAATGCCCTGCCCAGTGTCCACAGGTCAGTGGCAGAGCCCTGCAATTCAGCCAGCGGGGGGCCGGTCCCCCACGGAGTCCCAGGAATCTCTGTCCTTTGCTGCAGGAGCCCAGGGTCCCCTTGAGAGGACACAGGGAACGCTCAGGTCACCGCTCTGAGCCCGATCTTTCCCTTCCTCTTTGCACAGGGGCCGTGGGCGGGAGCGCCCGCTGGCCTCACTGCGTGGCCACCTGCCGGTCACGAGGCGAGGGAGGGATGTGGCCTCCATGTTGCCAGACCATGCCGAAGGCAGGAGGAGGGCCCTGCGGCCCCAGTGGGACCAGGGACACCCCAGACTCAGGTCATAGATTCGAGGTTCTGCTCCTCCACGCCCACGCTCCTACCAAGGGCTGGGATCAGTCAAGGTTCTCCCAGGAGACAGATGGGCCAGGGGAGGGTGTGGTCAGAGAGGGAGAGGGGAAGAGGGAAGGGAGAGAGAGAGGGAGCAGGAGGGGGAGAGACAGGCAGGAGGGACCCCAGGGCTGGCTTGTGCAGCCCAGAGGATCCCGGGGCCTGCGGGGGGGAACACACAGAGCCCCAGCTGGGCTGGAGGCCGGGGAAGCAGCATTTCTGGCCCTGAGACTCCAGTGGGGTGGGGGGCAGCCGCTTAGGCCCCACGGGGAGATGCTCCAGCATCGGCACAGTGCCCCAGACACGAGGGGTCCCCCTCCCCAGCCCTGGTGCTCCCTTGGGGCCTTCGCACGGGGTAGGGCGAGCACTGTGGACCTCACCATGCCTCTCACCCAGAAACCCAAGCAACAGCGCCCAAAGCCAACCAGCTCAGAGTGTCAGGCAACACCACACGCGAGGGCAGAAGTAACGGGGAGGTCACTCGGGAAAGACTGGCCTCCCGCTTCTCACCCACCCTCGGTGCACCACGCACGGCGCTCCAGACCCAGGCACCTGAGCGTGGGCGACGGCCAGGCGCTGTCCAGCAACCCGCCCCACACCGCGAGGAACTGGGAAACCCAGGTAGGAGACCACAGTGGCTGCTGGGAAGGTGTAGCAGGCAGGGTGGCGCACACTGCAAAAGCCATGGGATTTGGGCTCAGAGAACCGGGCCCAGGGTTCTGTTCTGTTCACCCACTGAGGACAGGAGGAGTCAGCTCCTGAGGGTTCTCCTAAAAATGAAGGCCATAACCCAGGGTTCCAGAGGGCAGCTGTGAAACCAGTTACATCACTGCCACGCGGAAGCTTGGGCTCCCCTGCACCCCGGCTCCCCACTCGTCACCTGGGGACAACAAGAGCAGTTGTCCCTGGGCAGGGGGGTGGTTCCTGGGACTTCCCGAGCTCATCACTGTGACCTGCTCATCCCAAGGCCTGGCTCGGAGCCCACTCGCCGATTCCCAGGCGATGGTCACGCAGCCTATGACGTCACCAGGCCACCGCAGCCCGGCGTCCGGCCACCGCCAGGAATGGAGAAGGGGGGTGTCTGCTGTTTCCTGGCTTTGGGGCCTGGGGAGGGGCCTCGTGCTCCACTTTTCTTTCTTTGGAAAGGAGACAGTGACCAGAGTCATTCGAAAGCAAACCACAGCCGTGATATGACGGGCAGTGTGAGCTGTCAGCAGTTACCAAGCATCCACACCGCCCAGCCGCAGCCGAGAACACACGGAGTGAAATCAGGACGCCGTCCTAGCGCGGAGCATCTGTGACAGATTACAGATGACCAGGAGACCGCAGACGGGACGAAAATATTCAGCGTGAGACGCGCACCTGACCTGGTGGCCTCACCCACGGACAACGGGAGGCGCGGTGCCAAGGAAGCCGAGAGACCTGACCAAACGCTGACCACTGTTCTGAAGCAACTTTAGAAAGGAGGGTGGAGGGGTCTGTGTAAACCGAGACTCGTGTCCAAGATCTGCCCTGCGAGGCCCCAGACCTGCTGCGGAACAAGGAGACCGCGGTGCTGCCACTGCATCGAGCGAGGCTTAGAACAGACCTGGAAAACCTGAGAACCGACTCAGCCCCGACCGGTGAGCGGTAAAGACCAAATCCAGGGTGGCCGTGCTGCCTGGGCCTGCCCCTACCCCTGCCCCGCCCCCACCCCGCCCCATCCCGCCCATGCCCCTCCCCTGCCCAGCCCCTGCCCCTGCTCCCGCCTCACCCTGTCCCCCACCCCGCCCCTGGCCCAGCCCCACCCACGCCCCGCCCAGCCCCTGCCCCGTCCCTGTCCCGCCCATGCCCCTCCCCTGCCCTGTCCCTGCCCCTGCTCCTGCCTCACCCCGACCCCACCCCGCCCCTGGCCCAGCCCCACCCACGCCCCGCCCAGCCCCTGCCCCTGCCTCACCCCGTCCCCCACCCCAACCCTGGCCCAGCCCCACCCCTGCCCTGTCCCTGCCTCTGCCCCGCCAATGCCCCTCCCCTGTACCTGCCCCATCCCTGCCCCACCCCTTCCAGCCCCTGCCCTGTCCCCGCCCTTGCCCCTCCCACACCCGGCCCCACCCCTGCCCCTCTGTGTCGTGAAGCCTTGGGAAATTTCTCACCACCTGGGCTCTGAGTCTCTCACCTATGGACCGAGGACAACAACCTTACGAGGGTGCCATGAAGACTACTTCGCTCACTCACGTGCATTTCCAAAACCCCGGGGAAAGCATGGAACTACAGGTGCGTTGATCCTGGCACAAACATTTGTGAAACTGTTTTTGCAGAACGTGAATTTCCCATGAACTTCCTGCAGCTCACTCACAGGCATCGATTTCAAAATTTTGCCGTGCAAACAGATCCTTTTTTAGGCATGGAGACAGAGACCCCGTCTGCTGGTTCACTCCCCCATAACAGCCAGGGCGGGGCTGGTCCAGTCAGGCGCCAGAACTCCACCCACCCCCGCTGCCTCCCAGGAGCCAGAGCTGGACACCGAGCCCAGGTGCTCCGACGTGGGATTTGGACCTCTTAACCCGTGTCCTAACCTCTAGGCTAAACAACACCCCCCGCCCCCAGCAAACTTACCACGAATTCTGTCAAGGGCCTTTGTAGAAAGAGTTTAGGACACTGTCAGGCACACAATGTGTAGTACACAGGTAATATAGGGGCCAGCGCTGTGGCGTAGCGGGTAAAGCTGTGGTCTGCAGCACTGGCATCCTGTATGGGCACCGGTTCGAGCCCCAGCTGCTCCACTTCTGATCCAGCTCCCTGCTATGGCCTGGGAAAGCAGTGGAAGATGGTCTGCATCCTGGGGCCCCTGCACCCACATGAGAGGCTCTGAAAAAACTCTCGGCTCCTGACATCGGTCTGGCCCAGCCCCGACCACCGCGGTCACTGAGGGAGTGAACCAGTGGATGGAGACCTCTCTCTGTCTCTGTCTGTCTCTGTCTCTCTCTCTGCCTCTGCCTCTCTTTCTCTCTAACTCCATCTTTCAAATAAATAGATCTCTTAAGAAGTGGAACGTACATGTATTGTAACAAATGCAGAACAACGCTGTAAGCATTCAGAATGCCCGGAGGCTGAGGAGTCTCTGATAAAATAAAAACTCCACATCCATCGCTGACTCCGAGGAAGGAGATGAACATTCATCACCACCAGGGCGTCCCTCCCGCCGCCTACGTGAGCGTAGTCAGTGTCACGTTCCCTGAAAACCACGCCATACACCCTCAACCGCGGCACCTGCTGTCTCTTTAGGAACCATTAAAACAAAAACATAAAACAAAACGCTGCCACTGAGTCCACTGATCTGAGAACGGAAGCCCGCAAAGCATTCCGAGCCCCGAGCCCCGGGGACCTGGGGAGGTGCGCACGGGGTCCGTCTCACCCGTGGCCCGGCGCAAGCCTGCGCAGCCGAGGCCGAGCCCCACCGGGCTCGAGTGTCCCATTCGAGGTCACTGGCCTTGAAGGCTGATCACCAGCTCAACCTTACGCCCACCTTTGCACAGCACCCGTTTGGGCCGACAGGTTTTGGATGTGTTCTACTTCCGGTAAGTCTGTGAAATGGGATGGAAGTGCTCCGATGGGAGCAAACCGGGAGCTGGTCAACCCCGGCAGAGGAATCTCCCAGACGCAGACGTACGATGTACCGCCCCGCTGTCCTGAGGCTCCCGGACTGGACTGCCCGGCCTCTCCCACAGCTGTCGCTGCTTCCTCCTGGGACAGGGGCTCCTCCTGGGGGGCGGGGGCTCCTCCTGGGAGGCGGGGGCTCCTCCTGGGGGATGGGGGCTCCTCCTGGGGGCAGGGGCTCCTCCTGGGGGGCGGGGGCTCCTCCTGGGGGGCGGGGGCTCCTCCTGGGGGACGGGGGCTCCTCCTGGGGGGTGGGGGCTCCTCCTGGGGGGTGGGGGCTCCTCCTGGGGCGTGGGGGCTCCTCCTGGGGCAGGGGCTCCTCCTGGGACAGGGGCTCCTCCTGGGGGATGGGGGCTCCTCCTGGGGGGCGGGGGCTCCTCCTGGGACAGGGGCTCCTCCTGGGGGATGGGGGCTCCTCCTGGGGGGACAGGGGCTCCTCCTGGGGGGCGGGGGCTCCTCCTGGGACAGGGGCTCCTCCTGGGGGGCGGGGGCTCCTCCTGGGGGGTGGGGGCTCCTCCTGGGACGTGGGGGCTCCTCCTGGGGGGTGGGGGCTCCTCCTGGGGCAGGGGCTCCTCCTGGGGGGCGGGGGCTCCTCCTGGGGGGTGGGGGCTCCTCCTGGGACAGGGGCTCCTCCTGGGGGGCGGGGGCTCCTCCTGGGGGGCGGGGGCTCCTCCTGGGGGGTGGGGGCTCCTCCTGGGGGGCGGGGGCAGCCAGGGACATGGGAGGCAGCGTCGGTGCTGATTTTGTATTCCTATCAGACCTTGGGGGTCAGCAGGTTCTGGGTGGGCCGGAAGGTCTGAGCGGTGTTTGGAGAAAGGGGTTCTAGAGGAGCTGGGACACGCGACTCTCGTGTTCCTAGCCTCGCTCACGTGCCCCGCAGCCTGCTCCGCTTCCCAGGGAACTGGACAAGAGGCTCGGCAGCTCCCCTCCAGCAGGTGCCCGGAGGCTCCTCTGAGCCCGAGGAAGACAGCTGCCTCCCCGACGGCAGCCACCAGAGGGCGCTCCCCGCCTCCCTTCCTCCCCGCCTGGGGCCGCCGGTGGGAAGTGGGGAGGGCCCTGTGCGCACAGCCGCAGGTCTCCCCCGTGTCTCTCCTAGGAGCTGACCACAGGCCGAGGGCGGGCGGAGGCCCCTGTAGCCTGCCCCCGAGCCTCTGTATGAACTTCAGTAACAGACACGGCAGCGACAACAAGCAAGCCTCAAAGGCAGCAGGTCAGAGACTGGGGCCTGCTGTCCCAGCGGCGAGCCTGCCTTAGCATCATACAGAATGGCCCGTGTAGCACACACCCGGCACAACGCGCTTAGTCCAGGCCAGGCCCGACCAGAGCGGTCTGCCTGGCACAGGGCTGCTGGAGACCCCCGAGGCGTGGCCTTCGAGAACCTAACTGCAAGTGGAGAGACTGAGCTGTACATAGGGAAGCTACATCTGGGGCTGCCCGTGATGGACCTAGCACTAAATATTCTCACTGCGATGATGTGTCAGGATCGCAGCTCGGAGAAAACACGCTGGTCCCAGCTCCGCATGAAGATGGCCTCCGTACCCCAAAGTCAAACGCAGCGTTAGACCGTGTGAACTCGGGACAGACACGGGCTCGCGTGGCCGCCTGCACTCGGAGACGACCCAGCCTGCCCGGCGGCTGCAGCCCTCAACGCGGGCCCATTTCCTGAAAGCAGCCAGGCACCAGGCACCACGTGCGATGACCCACGCGGGGTCTGTGGGCCACGGTCCCGCTCGCTGACACTGCAAGGGGTCACGAGGCTGTGGCACGCGCACATGTCTCTCCCGTCCATGTGTCCACAAGTGCGGGAACTGTCCTGCAGCCACCCTGGCCCCGCCGCAGTCCCGGGCTCCTCCCCCTGGGCTGGGTCGGGAGTTCGTGCTCCAAGGACCTAAGCCGCTTCAGACACAAAACGGCGGCATGGCGGCACGGAACTCCGGAAAAGCCCAAAAACCCAAGAGGAAAATAATCTCCTTCAAAATAAGAAGAGCTGAATTTGCATTAAGTAGACACTACACCGCCTGCAAATTCCACCCCAGCTAAAAGGTGCACGCGCAGGGACTGGGCTGCTCTTCCCTGACATCTGACGGCAGCCGAGAACGGTCAGAGCGCAGCTCACGTCCACGCTGCAAGTGTGGGCTTTGGCCCAATACCACACCGGAACACGACATTCCGCGAACTTAGATCCCACGACGGCGGGGAACGAATCAAAGAGGCGGGGGCGCCCGGGTCTCTGCAGCCGGCGGCACATGCAGGGCGTCTCCACCCCTGGGTTTGGTGGGCAGCGGCCCACGAGCAGTGGACCCAACTGGCGGAAGAATGAGAAAGGCAGGTGGCTCGGGTCATGGGCCGGGTACTAAGATCCACAGCCCGGAAGCCTTGAAAGAAAACGAGGGAGGTCAGTATAAAATGTTACAGTTGCAAACTATCGGCCAATCAAAACTAGCCCACTTATTCCGAGCAGCTCCTTAATTTGAATAATACAGAGCCTCTTGTTCCGCATTCTTTCCAAAGGAGAAATGTCATTTATTCAAGCCCCGACCATGTGGTGACTTGGCATTCCGTGCTTCGCCGCCTGCCCTCCGCACCGCCACCAGGCCAGGCTGTGCCAGCTGGGCTCCGGCTCCGCTCGTCAGCTCCGGACTCCGGGAGTCCTCCCAGCAGTTTGCAAACACAGCCAGTGTCCGACCTCAGCCTTGGGCTTCACACAGTGCAAAGGCAATGGGCATGCAGAACCCAGCCCTGAAGCTGAGTGTGGCCCTCCACGGCCTACAGTGCGCCCCATGACCCTCTCCTCTCGTGGCACTGGGCAGCCGTCAGCAGGGGACCCCGGCTCCCCACCGAGCGCCATGCTGCTGAGCTTGGGCGACTGGCTGCATCTTCCACCTGGGATGCTTCGGGTTCGCGTGAACTTACAGGGACAATTCTGTTCCCCACATTACCTCCCTGTGTTGGAAATGCAGGACAGTGTCACCCTCCGGCCACCAGAGCGAGCCTTTTCACCCCAGCACAGCGGACTCCAGGCAGCCCCAGCCAAGCCTGGGCGCGCTCCTCACTGTACCCACACCCTCCACCACGGGGCACCCAGCGGGCCGCTGCGGGCAGTCCCTGGAGATGCTGCTTACGCAACTCCGTGTGCCCAGGCACGAAGAATGCGAATGCTCGCATTGACGAGGACTGTTCTCCAACAGCTGCCTTACAACTCATTGATCGGGAAAACCAAGTTTTTACATACCTCAGTTTACACTGGCTCCTCGGACGCTCTATCTATCTCAAAGGCAGCGTTTTCTCCCTAGGCACGAAAGGGTTCACAATTACATCGGATTTCAAATTCTCTACGTAACCCGCCTCAACCAGGGATTCTCAACCTTTGTGAAGTGAGGAGCCCTTAAAGGACCATCCAGGACAGACTCTGTGGCATCAACCCCCACGGCTCGATGCACGGCCAGCATCGCAGCCTTGCTCAGAACAGGGTGGGGCAGGGCGGGGCGGGGTGTACCACAGCCTGGGAACCAGAAATGGGAGCCTTCCAGGGGGTCCGGCCAGTCTCACCCCCGGCCCCGCCCTCTGCCATGCCAAGCAGCATCTTGGCTCCCGCTCCCCCTGGCAAGCGTCTGCTCAGGTGCTTGCCAAGGAAGCGCACTTATCGCTGCTCCCTGCGACCTCGAGGACGGGAAGGTGCCCCCGGCTCCCTGTTCCTGGTAGTCCCCACCACGTACTCAGGGGCTACCAGGAATTCAGGACTTCCAAATAGGCTGAGAATTCCTGGTGTAGCCAAAAGTTACATGGTCTTAAAACCTTTAAGTTTAGTATTGTAGCCAGAAAAAAAAAAAAAAAAGAATTTCATTTGAGAAGAAATTTCCTAATGGTTAGTATTTAAGACAAAAACGATTACGAATCTATTTTACTACAGCACGACAATATGAAATGATCTAAGAGGTTCCCAACTTAGAATAAGAACAGCAGCAAGTAAGTTTCCCAAATTCCTTAGCTGGGCAATGAGAATTATTCTGACCACTATATAAATAAAGCATGTAAGTAAAACAGCGTGAAGACAAATTCTCCTTTCACTCTGGAAGATGTCGGTTCCGCTCCCAATGCATGAGCGCCCCCGAGCAGGACGGACGAGCCTTCGACCCCCAGCACCGTGGAGCAGGCTCGGCTCCCAGGCCCCTGCGGCCTCTGCTGCTGGATGGCACTACTCCTGGTGGACAAGGGGGACGACCCGCTGGACGCCGCGCTCACACGGCCAATTATCTGTGGCTTCAGGGAAGGTCCGAGGGTTTGGACTCCTCCCAGCTCAAAGCAGGCTTCTGCGTATCTGGGAGTAAGCTCTGTGTTATAGACACCGAGACACATCCCTGACACACCCGAAGGGACGATGGTGTGACTCAGTAACCCATCTGGTTTGGCGATTTCTGTGTCAGTACGACAAAAGCAGACTTCCCCAGAATGTCCCTGTAACAAGTGGATATCCTCCAAGGACCTGGATCCCCGAGCCTGCGGCCACAGAGACACTGCACAGCGCCGCTGGGCACCGACATGCGTCCCCAAAGCACCAGGTGGACCCTGGCCTCCGGAGCCACCTTCTCTCAGAAGGGCCAGGGGGTAGCTCAGAGCCGTCTGCCACTACACAGCGGTCCGTGCGCCTCAGACGTCCGACCCCACAGCTCGCAAGGCAACAGGTCCATCATCGCGGTAGTAAATAAAAATCCATGAGTCAGCATAGCATGCATTTTTTTATTATTTCCTAAGTCTGTTTGTACACGTAATGATTCAGTATTAATTTCACAAACAGTATAAAGACTGTACTCTCCAATGACATCACCCTGCAACCACACACCTGAAAAGGAACTAAATATTGCCTTTGAGAGTCAGTAATTACACAATACTGCAAACTAATGAACACTATAAATATTAAAATGCTAACACTTCCATGTATAACATACTGCCTTTTTAAATTAAACATTTGTTGAAAATCGTGCAAAATAAACATATTATTAAAATGCTAAATTCCACTCAAACATGCAGACAATGAAACACCCACAGTGGCTGGCCAAGCAAGTAATTTAATCAGCACACCACCAGAAATCCATCACGGGACGGACACGGACACGGACACGGACGTGGACACGGAGCGCTAACCCCAGGTACCGCGCCGTGGCGAGGTCACCGCTGCACTACGGGGGCCCAGCACACACTGCCGGCGTCCACTCCGCGCGCACGAGCTACACTAAAACGACAACAATCATCAGTGCGCGACGGCCGGGAACCTTCCGGCCCTCACGCTACTGAATGTGATCATCTTAACTCTGCTAATGCTAAACAAACGAATGCTACACAAAGTCGTGGTTGTGTCAGTTTGATCTTGTTGCTACTCTTGCTTTGTTTCATGTTTACAACCCTTTTTAGAAAGCATTTCGATCCGTAGGCTCCTCCCCCGGCATGAACGTGCTGACCCAGGAGAGACAGAAGACAAGCGGGCAGGGAAGGCAAAGATTCGGACTTTTCCTAACGATTTCCTTGTCACTCACCAGTGCTCCCGACCTTTGGGACAGAATGGCCTCAGTCACCCAGGCCCACGAGCATTAGCGCCCATTAGCATGGCACCGTCTCCTGGACTCCTCGAGGCGAAACTCACGGGGCAGAGCTGAGCACCCCGGGGAAGGTTGCAGGAGGCACCGGGAGGCTCGCCGGGCACCGGGAGGCCAGGCTGGGACTGGCAGGGAAGAGAATCCACCTGCCCCCCTGACAGCTCCTGGGGCCCGGGCACCCACCTCCGGTACTGCGGACTCACTTCCTTATCCGGCTTTAAAAACACTTTGCCCATTCCTTACTTAAAATTAAAACCTCTTTGTAAGCAATGTGTCTGTTACCTACAACACTGGTTCTCCATTGAGCGAGCGCGCGCGCCTCTAGGTTCTGGGCTGCAGCAGAACCTGCGAATTCCGCCCTAGAGTAAACCCCTCCCCTTGCTCCACGCCCTGGCTTCCACCAATGACCAATCGCGTGCTCTACAAAACGGGTGCCTGGCGGCTGCTTTTCTGGGCGGATGGCGCAGCACGTCCGATCCGTCTCATCTCCGCTGCAGGGGCTGGGGGTCAGGGAGGTCCAGGGAGCGCAGGGAGGTGGGCGGCTCTCGTAGGACCTCACTGCCACTCCTGCACTGCGCAGGTCCCTTCACCAAAGCCCTAGCGCGCGTCATCTGGGGTGAACGGGTACTACGGGGGAAGTGCTGCGCATGGAGACGCAGGGCGACGCTCGGGAGGTGAGGGGCCCACTGCTGCCGCCCTCCTAGAGGATGCTCTCTCGTTCCTCTCCGAAGCCTGTGCTCTCGGAAGAGGCGCCCGCGTGCAGCTCCGAGGACTCCTTGGAGAGCCTCGCGTAGCTGGAACGCTGGCTGCGCTTGTGCGTCAAGCTCTTTAGGTTTTCATTCTGCACGGCAGTGGGGCTGGGGCCGGAACTGGGCCTCAAGATGACCTGAGGGGTCTCCCGCATCCCCTCCATTTCATCGAAATTCTGGTTGGCTCTGTTGGCCGGGGCGCTGTTGTTGTTGAGGGTCATGGTGCTGGGGGTGCGGTTCAGGTTGTAGGCCTTCTGGCACGCGGGCCAGCTCTCTTCTGGGCTGCTGGCCAGCAGGCTGCACTCGGAAGGGCTCTTCTTGTCTTCCGAGCAGATGGACATGCGGGCCAGGGCGGGCTCCGGCAGCCCGCTCAGGCTGTGCGGCAGCCCGCGAGCCGCGCCGCGGCAGCCGTCCTCCAGCTCGATGAGGTTCGCCTTCTCCAGCTGAGCCTCGTCGGCCGCTTCGTTGTGCAGAGAGTGGCTGGGGGAGCTCTCGCTGGACCGCACGCCCGAGTCGGACGAGTCCTTCTTGTCCAGCAGGGCGTCCGACAAGTACTCCTTCGCCTTGATGAAGGTGCGGATGGGCTCGGCGCTGTGCTCCGGCGACTTGGCCGCGCGCTCCGCCTTGCCCGCCACGACCCCCTCCTTGTCGTCCCGGAGCAGCGGGGTCTTGTCCGACTCCTCCGGCCCGGACTCGTCTTCGTCGCTCGGCAGCTTCTGGTAGCGCAGCCCGCTGCCCTTGAGCTTCAGATCGGTCTGGAAGAGACTGGGCCGCTCGGAGGGCTTCCTGCCCGGGAGCAGCTTACTGGCCGCCTGGTCGGACTTCTCGTCCTCCTCCGTGATGGGGTCCAGGGGCGAGGCGTCGCTGGTGGACACCCCCGAGGAGGAGTGGTCCAGGACGTCGCCCCTCTTCATCAGGAACGCCTTCCTCCCGTCCTCCTGCTTTGGCTCGCTCTCCTTCCCCTTGTCTTGCTCGAGGTTAGAGTGGATGGAGCCGCCCGAGGAGCTCTGGCCCAGGTAGTACGTGCTATGGGGGGACGACCTGCCGCTCAGCGTGGCGGACCCCGGGCCCCCCTCCAGCTGGGACATCTGAGCGATGTACTCTCGGTAGGCATCTCTATACTCAGCCTGCACCTTGTCAGTGAGCTTCGAAATCTCGATACTGGAGTCCTGGGAGTTGAGACTCGAAAGACTTGGAGTTCTGCGAGTTTGTGACTGTGAAGGAAAGGGCGATAAAACACTCTCAGAACCCAGAGAAGCCGGAAAAGACAGTGAATGTCAGCTTTGGAAACACACCTACATTAACACTCTCAAAAGTCATTAAAACAGCAAATTCTTTTACAAGAATTCTGGATGGCACTTTAATAAAAGCCGTAAACGCATAGGAATTCTATTAGAAAGCTTTATGTCCATTTTAAAACTATTTTACTGCTAATGTTTGAAAGTATAAAGGCTGCATCAACAAAGAGCCAGTGCTCGGAGAACAGCGGCAGAGGCCGCGGCCGGAGTCAGCCCGGGAGACAGAGGCAGTGTAGGGTAAGCTCCAACGTGACGTTTGAAGATTAAAGTTGCTATAGATCCAGAAAACCTAACACATGGGGAGTAAAAAGTACAGAAGGGAGAAATGGAAGAAAGAGTATCAGAGGAGTTTAAGAGGGGCCGACACTGTGGCATAGTAAGTTAAGCCACCGCCTACAGTGCCAGCATCCTATATGGGCACTGGTTCGAGTCCCAGCTGCTCCACTTCTGATTCAGCTCTCTGCTGTGGCCTGGGAAAGCAGTGGAGGATGTCCCAAGTCCTTGGGCCCCTGCACCTGCATGGGAGACCCGGAAGAAGCTCCTGGCTGGAGCAAAAGCTAAGACAAAGACACAGAGGCAAGCAGCGTGCTCCTTCTGGAAGAAGAAAGTGTCCATGTCCCTGAGTCGTCCCCGACTGGCCGGGCCATTAGCACCACTGTGCTCACATGCAGCTTGGGAGCACCCCCTAAGGACGCCAGCGTGGGGTCTGCCTTTCACCCCTGTCCACCCAGGGGCCCAGGGATGTCCAGAGCCACGCTACACACACGCGGCACGCATGCGGCACACACACGGCACGCACACGGCACGCACGCGGCACACACCCGGCACGCACGCGGCACACACACGGCACGCACACGGTCGTCAGCTCTGCAGCCAGGCGTGGAAGAGACACGCCAAACATGAGAGGAATTCAAACAATTCATGGAAAATGAGCAAGTGCTTCTAATTCCATCTTCCCACAAATTATCTGAAGCCCCTTTGTAGTCATTTTTCATAAAAATGCTGTATTATTAACACGCAGTTTGCTTATCCTGACACACGCGAACGAGCGCTCAGCCGTGTCTCGGTCTTCACTCCTAACCCGTGAACACGGCAGTTCTCAGGAGGGGCGTGGGGGCCCTGGGGGAAGACAAGTCCGGGAGCGGCTGTCGGGGCCGCACAGGGCAGGCCGAGGGCTTCCGGGAGACAGAGAGGGCGAGGCCACACTGAGCATTTTATCCCAGGTTGAGGCTCGTCAACTCCAGCAAGGTGGCCGGCACGCAGCAACGACACAGAGCGTTTCCACCAGCAAGCCCGGCACCCCCAACAGCGGCCGAGCCCGGGGCTGCTCTCCCCCAGCCCCCACTGCGCTCCTGGGCCCTGGGCTACTGCTCCCCTCTTCTGCCCGGCTCCTCCTCATGCATCTCTCACTTCTGCTTCTCCAGACCTGTCCCTCCGCTTCCACAATCCCCTGTGGGACCTGCGTGTGGCAGCGGCTAAGCCACTTGCTACACCGCTCCATGGCAGAGTCTCGCTGCTGTTTCCAGTCCAGCTCCCTGCTAACGCACCTGGGAGGGGAGCAGTGCGTGGCCAGAGTCCTTGGACCCCTGCCGCCCAGGCAGGAGACCCAGATGATCGCTAGGCTCCTGGCATCAGCCTGGCCCAGCCCTGCAACCATTTGGGGAGTGAACCAGTGGATGGAATCTGTGTGTGTGTCTCCCTCTCTCTACCACTCTGCCTTTCAGATAAATAAGATAAATCTTACAAAAAACACAGGCAGAGTGTGTACGCGCTGCAATGCCGAAGGATGGCGCTCAACAGAACGCACACCATGTTCTCCTGCAAACGTCTCAGCCGAATCTTTTTTTTTTTTTTTTTTTAAGATTTATTTATTTGTTAGAGAGGCAGAGTTAGAGAAGGAGAGACAGAGAGAGAGGGGTCTTCCATCCACCGGTTCACTCCCCAAATGGCCACAACGACCCAGGGCGGAGCCAGACCAAAGCCAGGAGGGAGGAGCTTCGTCCAGGTCTCTCATGTGGATGCAGGGGCCCAAGCACTTGGGCCTCCTCCACTGCCTTCCCAGGTGCATTAGCAGGGAGCTGGACCAGAAGAGAAGCAGCCGAGACTGGAACTGGCGCCCGTAGGGGATGCCGGTGCTGCAGGCCACAGCTTTAACCTGCTGAGCCACTGCCCTGGCCCCTCAGCCAAGTCTTAAAGACTCCCCTGGGAAAAGAGCAAGGAGACGTTGAACTTGCACCCCCTAACTACCACAGCCAAGTTCCTGTTATTCTCCATGCCACGCCCTGCTGCCTTGCTGTGACGGCTCCTAGCAACGTGAGAAACGCCCTCTCCTGCCTTGCTAGCTGCCCCCTCCCGACACGCAGGTGCCCCCGCGCCTCTGCAGAGGCCGTGAAGCCGCAGCCAGGCGCCCTCAGTGACGCACAGCGGCCGCTGCCCCCTCATAGGAGACGCGCCCGGGGGACCCACCTGCCAGCTCAGATGCCCGTGGCGCGGGGCCCCCTCGTCCAGGCCCAGGGTGTTCAGCTCCTCGAAGCTGAAGTTCAGTGTGTAGGGAGCCTGGCTGGAAAGCTCCGTGTGCGGCAGCTCCGTGTGCGAGGTGCGCCGGGCGGGCTCGCTGTGGGTGCCGGCGCCACCCGCGTTCTCGCCCAGGAACCGTGGGTCTTCTGGCACCACCTGGTTTTCTGCAGTCCGCATCTCGAGTACCTTAACAGAAGAACAATCGTGATGTCTACACTGACAGCCATGACGTCTACACTGACAGCCACGCTGCAGAAGAACCGTGACGTCTACACTAACAGCCATGACGTCTACACTGACAGCCATGACGTCTACACTGACAGCTGCACTGCAGAAGAATAATCGGAATGTCTACACTGACAGCCATGACTTCTACACTGACAGCCATGACTTCTACACTGACAGCCATGACGTCTACACTGACAGCCGCGCTGCAGAAGAATAATCGGAACGTCTACACTGACAGCCATGACTTCTACACTGATAGCCATGACTTCTACACTGACAGCCATGACGTCTACACTGACAGCTGCGCTGCAGAAGAACAATCGGAACGTCTACACTGACAGCCATGACGTCTACACTGACAGCCACGCTGCAGAAGAACCGTGACATCTACACTGACAGCCATGACGTCTACACTGACAGCCGCGCTGCAGAAGCTCTTTCGGAACGTTTCCAAAGAGAAACATCGTGAGGTTAGGCGGATGCAGTGAGCACGCGCACGCCCGTAGGTCACTGCTGGTGGATTCACACATCTGCTCGTGTTCGTCTTTAATTCATACTAAAAGGCGCAATGGCAGAAAGCGCTATATCTACACAGTCCTGCGCTCTCACTCGTGCTCCTAATCCTATCGCTTCCAACGTTAACTGGAGAACAAGGCCCAAGCGGCGTGTGTCGACGCAGAGTGGAGCTGGCGCGCTGAGCAGTGCGCAGACTACTGGAGGCCTCGGCACAGGCCCGGCTCACCTGCAACCCCAACAAGCATGTGAGAGCTCAGAGCGCAGCCGCTGGCGGGGCGGGGGGGGGGGGGGGGGGGGGCGCGGGGACAGGAAGCACCAGGTGCAGGGGCTCGGGCTGAGCCCACCAACAGGATCCCTGCTGGCGGCACGCCAGGGTGACCAGACGGCAGGGGGCGCCAGGCACAAGGGATGGAGGGTGACCACGAGGGGTGTGTGGGGGTTCCCTCCAGGGCAGCCACAGCGAAGGGCGGGGCCTCGGGCCCGGGGGAGCTGTCCAGTGAAAGCAGCGGCAGGACTGGGGTGGCTTCCCCTCAAAGTTCTGCTGAAAGGCCCAGACAGGCAGCGGGTGCCCAGCGCTGCTGCCCATGTTCTCCGGAAACAGGCTGGGATGCAAAGGAAAAATCCAGCTAGTCATTTTTTTCAAAATATGAAAAAGTATCAGTTTAGACCGGTGCCTACTGGGACTGGTCTGTACAATGCTGGAAGCCACTTTATACGTGACAACAGAAGTGCTGTGTAACAACATTAAAATCTCTTACCGTGCTTCGGAAAAGGTGCCAGTCTCCGAAGTTCATATTCATCTCCTTCTTTAGTTCATCAATGTTACACTGAGCTAATACACGGCCGTTTATGTTTGCCTGGGTACAAACAGCAACAAGTACAAAGACAAACAAAATGTGAATTATTCTGACTTACTAGTGATTTTAAAAGCACTTAGATTTAGTTCCGTAGAAGTCGTCAGAGAGCACAAAGGCTGAGTGAGGGAGTACACGCTTGCAATAATTCAGCGAACACACACTTTGAACGTCAGCCATTCCCTACTTTCCTAAGACTCAGACATTCAAGTAAACACGCCACCCTTCCAGACCACCCCCCAGCCAATCCGCCCTGCTACGTCCAAGACCGCCTGCCCCGTCCTGGCTCCAACAAGACGTGCCTTTTTCTGTCTGATCTTCAAATCCCAGCAGGGACACAAAGACAAGCTGCCAGGCGAGGACCGAGCCCTCAGCCCTCCCAGGAGCGCTGGCCACTGCAGCCCGCCCGCCGAGCCCTGTCCGCCGAGCCCCGTCCGCCAGCTGCAGGAGACCACTTCCACCGCACAGAATGTCCACCCACTAACTTCCCAGTCCACCGAACCACAGAGAATGATCTCCCACTCTGAGTGTCTTTTTCTCAAATAAGAAGAGCCTTTTCTCTATGAATAATAGATAACACCCCGATTTCAGAAACATAAAACCCAACTTTACTGACTGTAGTAACGTTCCGGAATATCTATGTTTCAAGATAAAGAAACAGGTGCAGGAGCAAGGCTGTGCCGAGCCCCAGCAACAGCCACGGGAGGCAAACCAGCGGCTGTGAACAGTCTGCGAGTCGCGGGCAGGAGGAGACTCCCGGCTCCAAGGGCTGCAGGGGAGGGGGTGTGTGCACGGGACAGGGACCGTCTGTCAGGAACCGGACACTGCCCGAAACCCCCGACTCTACGACTCCACGCAGGCTGTGACAGGGGAAGACGGCAGGTGCGTAAGCTCGCAATTCTCCTACGAACTTCTTGGATGCCATTCTTTGAAGCATGCCAGCATCAGAGGCTTAATAATGCACCAAATTATCGCCGCACTGCAATACAGAAAGTGTCACCTGGTGGAAAAACCGACTGAACCTGGACTCAGCCAACCTCTCTCACAGGGCAAGCCCGCCCTGCAGTCCCAGTCCCTGTCCTGTGTCAGGGTCACTGTCAGAATTGCAAGAACAGAGTCTCAGAAGCTGTAACAGGACACAGATGCCTCGGCCTCGCAAGCCCAAGTTTGTCGTTAGATATGACAGCCTCCTAGGTCCTAGACACAAAAGTGAGGTTCCGGGGGAATGCAGCAAGTGTGGCTTCCTTCCGTGATTAAGTCACAGAAGTATCACAACGAAAGAAGATGCAACATAGAAGAACAGCTTCCAATCTCCCGGTCCCACTGCAGAGTGAGAACCGTTCCATCAACGTGGAGCCCCTCGGGACGCTGACCTCATCAAGGCATTCCTTTGCTTACTGACCTCGGGACCATTTGTTAAAAATTACATTGTACTCTAACTGCTTTGTTTTCTCTTACCCACTTACAAAGGACCAGGTGACAGGGCGACTTCACCACACAAAACAGACTCGGGATTTCCTTTGCTGCTTCCCCATTTGGCAGAGCCCTGTCGGGGCCCTCCCGAGGTAGGGGTCCCCTCAGAGGTAGGGGGGTCCTCCCGAGGTAGGGGTCCCCCCGAGGTAAGGGGTCCTCCAAGATAGGGGTCCTCCCGAGGTAGGGGTCCTCCCGAGGTAGGGGGGTCCCCCGAGGTAGGGGTCCTCCCAAGGTAGGGGTCCTCCCGAGGTAGGGGTCCCCCGAGGTAGGGGGGTCCCCCCCGAGGTAGGGGTCCTCCCGAGGTAGGGGTCCCCCCGAGGTAAGGGGTCCTCCCGAGGTAGGGGTCCTCCCGAGGTAGGGGTCCCCCCGAGGTAAGGGGTCCTCCGAGATAGGGGTCCTCCCGAGGTAGGGGTCCTCCCGAGGTAGGGGGGTCCCCCGAGGTAGGGGGGGTCCCCCCCGAGGTAGGGGTCCTCCCGAGGTAGGGGTCCCCCCGAGGTAAGGGGTCCTCCGAGATAGGGGTCCTCCCGAGGTAGGGGTCCTCCCGAGGTAGGGGGGTCCCCCGAGGTAGGGGTCCTCCCGAGGTAGGGGTCCCCCGAGGTAGGGGGGTCCTCCAAGATAGGGGGGTCCTCCGAGATAGGGGTCCTCCCGAGGTAGGGGGGTCCTCCCGAGGTAGGGGTCCTCCCGAGGTAGGGGTCCCCTCCGAGGTAGGGGTCCCCCGAGGTAGGGGGGTCCTCCGAGATAGGGGTCCTCCCGAGGTAGGGGTCCCCCCGAGGTAAGGGTTCCTCCGAGATAGGGGTCCTCCCGAGGTAGGGGTCCCCCCGAGGTAGGGGTCCCCCCGAGGTAGGGGGGTCCCCCCGAAGTAGGGGTCCCCCGAGGTAGGGGTCCTCCCGAGGTAGGGGTCCCCTCCGAGGTAGGGGTCCCCCGAGGTAGGGGGGTCCCCCCCAAGGTAGGGGTCCTCATGAGGTAGGGGTCCCCCCCCGAGGTAGGGGTCCTCCCGAGGTAGGGGCCCCCCTGAGGAAGGGGCCCTGCCGCGCTCAGCACCTTTCTGATGGTGGCGCAGTACTGAGGCAGCAGGCTCTGGTCCAGCCCTTCGATCTGCTTCAGCTTCTCACACACGGCATCCACGTTCATTGCGTGCAGTGACATCGCCGGGCCTGAGGCTGGGCCTGACCCCTACGCAAGTGGAAGAAAAACACGCGTGAGAAGGACTCGTAAGCCACAGGGCAGCGGTGAGGAGATGCCCTCGGGGCAGATCTAGCTAGTGACACCTGACGAGCAGCTGTTCCGTGTTACAGCAGACACAGCAGCAGAACCACTCTCCTAAGAACATTCCACAGACCAGCCTACACCCACTTTCCAGATGTTCATAGCTCAGGCTCAAAGGGAAGCTCGCTGCCACTAAGGAGACAGGAACTTTGAAACAACGAAGAGGGACCATTACTGCCGCCCACATCACAGCCACCGTTTTGAGTGCCTATATGCAATAATTAGGAAGCTCTACGTTTCTATTGGTCACATTTTATAGCCAAGGCATTAAAACTCCCCCTTTAGAACCTGCACGGTGGTCATGTATGAAACTGCTGTATTATTCTTTAACACATGTGAAAGTAAATGCGCCCTATTAAAATCTGTTCTCGTCTAGAAAGAAAAGATAAAATAAGGCTAGAATCTAAAACATATTCTCTGAATGAGGTGAAGTATTAAAGAAGCACCTGCCTGTGGCCGAGTACACAGCCACGTGGAGAGGCTGTGATGCGCATGGAGCGTGAGAACGGCCACGCGAGGAGTCACAGTCACAACACACGCACGCTAGAACCCAACCTGCCTGGACCGGAACCCGACCTGTCCAGTCTTAAAACCTGCGATCTCCCTGCCCCAACCGTCTGCTTTGAAGAGGAGATGGCGACTCTAACTACAGAGAGGAGACAGACAGCCTGATACAAAGATGGCGTCCCACCACCTGGCCTGTCAGCCACTCCACCAGTCGTCAAATGATGAATAAACTGATCGTACCTTCAGGGGTACATGAATCTATAACAGATCTTCTTCTGCCTCTTCTTATCTCTGTCAGGACAAAGGCAGACCGGAGCACAGCCACAAATGACTGTTGGGCGTCTGTTAAACACCCCTTGTAACAGGAATGGGTAACACACATTCTTCAACACGAGTGCCAACATGCACACAGCACGTCCCTACGTTGTCCTGCTCAGGATAAATACAGCTATGGGAAGAGGGCACACTGCACAGACAGCTGAAGTGGGAATGCAGTCAGAGGAAGTCTTAGCAAGTTTACAGGTGTAACACAGGTCCACAAGAAAACCTCGGATCCACTGCGCCAAACACACTCATCACGGTTTGCTTATGGCTAAATTTAAAATGCACCACTTAGTGCACGGCCAAGGGTTCGACTGCTTCAAAAATACTAACAGCAAAACACTAACCTTTCCAATTTGCTTTCCATCTCATTATGCACAGTTCCATTCTCTGCCTGGTACAGTACAGCCAGTATTCGAAGTGTTAATTACCCACAATCGACTGTGGAAACGCTTCCTATGAACTTCTAACAACCGCAGTGTTGTTCTGTAAAAACAGCTCGCTGTGCTGTAATTCACACGCCACGCAGTGTCTCTTCGGAGGTGGGCGACTTGGTGATTTGCAGCACAGTTCCCAGTTGTGAGACCCAACTCTGCAACCTCAGACCCTTTCCCTCACCCCGAAAACAACCCCTGCACTCATTAGTGGCCACTCCCCGCCCCTCCAGCTCCCAGCCCCAGCCCCTTGGCAGCCCCTAACCCACCGTCCATCTCTGCACATCTGCCTATTAGGGACTTTTTTTTTTTCCGGATTTAAAAGTCACTCAAGAGGGACAGGCATTTGGCTAGAAGCTGGGATCCCACGTCCCGTGCTGGAGAACTTGGTTCAGTGCCGCGCGCCTGCTCCTGACTCCAGCTTCCTGCTCACGCAAGCTGGGAGGCAGTGCGATGGCGCGTGCTGGCTCCAGCCACCCACTGGGGGACTGCCTTTCCCAGCTCCCAGCTTCAGCCCCCACTTAGACCAGCAGCTGCAGACCTCCGCGGGGTGAACCAGGAGATGGGGGTGTTCTTATTCTCTCTCTCTCTCTCTCTCTCTCTCTCTCTCTCTCTCTTCCCATCCCTCCCTCTCTCCTTCCCATCAAATAAATATTTCTTAAAAATCATAAAGGAGGGGCTGGCGCTGTGGCGTAGCAGGTAAAGCTGCCGCAAGCAGTGCCAACATCCCATATTCAGTCCCAGCTGCTCCACTTCCAATCCAGCTCCCTGCTAATGCGCCTGGGAAAGCCATGGAAGATGGCCCCAGTGTTGGGCCCCTGCACCCACATGGAAGACCCAGAAGCTCCTGGCTCCTGGCTTCAGATCGGCTCAGCTCTGGCTGTTGTGGCTATCTGGGGAGTGAACCAGTAAATGGAAAATCTCTCTCTCTCGCTCTCGCTCTCTCTTGCTGCCTTTGCCTCTCTGTAACTCTGCCTTTTGAATAAATAAATAAATCTTTTTTAAAAACCATAAAGGGGGGGGGCCGGCACTGTGGTGTGGTAGGTGGGGCCACCGCCTGCAGTGCCAGCATCCCATATGGGCGCTGGTTTGAGTCCCAGCTGTTCCACTTCCAATCCAGCTCTCTGCTATGGCCTGGGAAAGCAGCAGAAGATGGCTCAAGTCCTTGGGCCCCTGCACCCATGTGGGAGACCTGGAAGAAGCTCCTGGCTCCTGGCTTCAGATCAGCACAGCTCCGGCCATTGCGCCCAATTGGGGGAGTGAACCAGCAGATGGAAGACCTCTCTCTTTGCCTCTCCATCTCTCTGTGTAACTCTGGCTTTTGAATAAACAAATAAATCTTTTTAAAAAAAAAAACCATAAAGGAACATTTTCCTACAAAATAATTACTGGATTATAACTCATAGACAAAATTGATGTCCATAAATTAATAATTGAGTAAGTAAATGGATAAGAAAGAAACACCAATCTCCCTCACTTTTCCTTATCCTATCTATACACTGAATATATTTATAAAAGTATATATATATTATAAAAGTAGAAAGGGAACAGAAAAAGTTTGCTGTTCGGCACACACAGGAGCCCAGGACCCTGCAGTGCTGAGAACAGCGGCAAGTGTTAGCACCAGGAAGCCTCTGCCCGGCGGGCGCACCGCACAGGGCCTTCCTAATGATGGCAGCGTCTCCCTCACCACGAGGAGACATCAGACACAGCCACACCAGGCACCTCCTACAGAACCAGCTGCTGAGCGCTGAGCCATCTGGGCGGCCATGAAGGAGAAGGCAAGACTGGGAGAGACTGGGGGAGCCGAGGGAGACTGGGGAGACTGGGGAGACTGGGAGAGACTGGGGCAGACGGGGGAGACAGGGGAGATGGGGGAGATGGGGGAGACTGGGGAGACTGGGAGAGACTGGGGGAGACTGGGGAGACTGGGAGAGACTGGGGGAGACTGAAGAGACTGGGGGAGACTGGGGGAGACAGGGGAAGACAGGGAGACTGGGAGAGACTAGGGCAGACGGGGGAGACGGGGGAGATGGGGGAGACTGGGAGAGACTGGGGGAGACTGGGGGAGCCTGGGGAGACTGGGAGAGACTGGGGGAGACAGGGGAGACTGGGGGAGATGGGGCAGACAGGGGAGAAGCAGCACCAAGAGACAACTGGATTGAACCCTGGACCACAGAAACCACACAGCGGCGAACACGAGGGAAGTCTGTAGTTTAGTCAACAGTGTTGGACAAAAATAGCAGTAACTGAATTTCAGTCTCTGCTTTTGGTAATCACACTACCGTTAAGGAAGACGCTACCATCAAAGGACTACAATATTTTGCATCTTTCTTTAGGCCTAAAATTACTCTTAAAATAAAAAGTTGCTTAAAAAATCCCCCAAAGAACTCTATTTCTGGTGGTACTGGTAAGAATATATACCAGACATGGACCAAATTAAAACTTGTCAACCTAGGGTGAAGAATGTAAAATAGGAAAGCGTCCTCTTCCAGGCCAGCTCTCTGCTGTGGCCAGGGAGTGCAGTGGAGGATGGCCCAAGTGCTTGGGCCCTGCACCCCATGGGAGACCAGGAGAAGCACCTGGCTCCTGCCATCGGATCAGCGCGGTGCGCCGGCAGCAGCGCGCCTACCGCGGCGGCCATTGGGGGGTGAACCAACGGCAAAGGAAGACCTTTCTCTCTATCTCTCTCTCTCACTGTCCACTCTGCCTGTCAAAAAATAAAAAAAAAAAAAAAAATAGGAAAGCGTGTTATTTCCATAGAGAATCTGCGAAGTCAGCAACAGAATCACGCTACAAAAGGTGCTGGCCTTTTAACGCAAAAAAACTTCACATTACTTTCATGATTCCTTAAAACTTTCACATTTTATCAGCTGAAGTAACTCTCTCGTTGGGGATTATGTAGAAGATATAATTTTCTATAAACATATACACGTAATATATACATAGAATCTGAGTGACTTTGGGACGCTTGGTAGGGAGGGACAGACGCACGCTGACACAATCCCATCCACACGCCTCCAATTCCACCAGAACTGTGAGTCCATCCCCGTCCGTGCACAGGCGTCCTGAGGAAGGGCGGACGGCAGTTACCTGACACTTTTACTCTAATTTTTAATTAGCTTGTGATTCAATGTGATTTATAGATAAAATTCTCAGGCCTTTTGTAAAATTATCATGCATAATGAGATCATTCTGAAACCAAATGACTCTTATAACCAAAATACTGATTTTTGAATGGAAATCTCAGAAAAAGAAAGAACACAGAAGTGATAAGGAAACAGCAAGAAGCATATTCAATAATTCAGTAAATTCTTAACAAACTGACACTTTGAGAATACGCAGGATAGTTTGAAAGATAATACTTTCAGGGCCGGCACTGTGGCGCAGTGGGTTAATGCCCTGGCCTGAAGCGCCGACATCCCATATAGGTGCTGGTTCTAGTCCCAGCTGCTCCACTTCCGATCCAGCTCTCTGCTGTGGCCTGGGAAAGCAGTACAAGATGGCCCAGGTCCTTGGGCCCCTGCACCCACGTGGGAGACCTGGAAGAAGCTCCTGGCTCCTGGCTTCGGAATGGCGCAGCTCCGGCCTTTGCAGCCACTTGGAGAGTGAACCAGCAGATGGAAGACCTCCCTCTCTCTCTCTCTCCGCCTCTCCTCTCTCTCTGTGTAACTCTGACTTTCAAATAAATAAATAAATCTTTAAAAAAGGGTTTATTGATAGTGAAATCGACAGACCGGAGGGAAGGGACGAAGGAGGAAATACAAGATAATACTTTAACATTTACCATGCCTTCTTACTTGAAATTTACCTGTTGTAAGAACAGATTATTTCATCAAGTGATTTGGTAAGTCAGACTTAATTAGAAACACTTTCTAACTCAGAAAACTAAATGCAGTTAATGTTAGTTTGTTTAAACTATTCAACATAAACTTAAAAATGCAAAATCAGATTTTTTCCAGGTAAAAGGTACCAAAACGTTAAGCCTTCCTTGAGGGAACTCATAATTTTACAGTGTAAGTAGATAAAAGCTACACTCTGAAACGTCATCATCCTTGGCAAGTGCGTTACGTGGGGTGAGACCTGCGAGCCAGGAATGAGCGCCATGCCAAGGCCGACAGCGATGGTTAGAAGGAGCCCAGGGCACGAAGCAGGCAGACTCCACAGCCCAGCAAGGTGCAGAGAGCGCCTCTGAGAGTCTACGGGGAACACGCGATCTCACTGAGGGTGTCTGTACCTGTCTCTGCCTGTCACCCCCAGCGTCCCACGGCTTTAAGGAAGGAATAAACAGGATGAAGCACACAGCGAGACGTCAGACATCGCCATTTCCCTGATTTCCCCGTAACTCTGAACAATCCAGCCCCCAGGAACTCCCCCACAGTCTCGTGCGCATGCGTCCCATTTCATTCACATGTGCAGTTACGAAACTGTACTCTCAAAATCAGTGCCTCTCCTATACAAGAATAATCACGGGCATGCATTCCATAAGAAAACCAAATCAACTTTGCTATGACAAGTCAACATTCCTACTACGTGCAAGCTTAAAATTAAATTTAAAACATTAATTCCTTGATAGTACATTTTATGATCATAGCAAATGAAATATCTAACCACACTATAGCCAATGTTAAAAAGTACACTTTTGGGGCCGGCACTGTGATGAAGTAGGCTAAGCCTCTGCCTGAGGTTCCAGTCCAGCTCTCTGCTATGGCCTGGGAAAGCAGTGGAGGACGGCCCATGTGGGAGACTGGGAAGAAGCTCCTGGCTTCAGATTGGCCCAACTCCTGTCATTGCATCCACTTGGGGAGTGAACCACTGGAAGGAAGACCTTTCTCTCTGTCTCTCCCTCTCTCTGTCTGTAACTCTACCTTTCAAAGAAATAAATTAAATCTTTAAAAAATATATACTTTTAAATTTGGGCTTTGTTTTACTGGGCATACAGCACATAATAACTGCACTAAAAACCATTTTAAAAGAAAGGCCCTGAGTCTTCTAGCTCATGAAATCATAAATGTAATGAAGAAAAAAATCTGTACACTTTAATTTACATAATTTCAGTGATATACATTTTTTAAAAACTTAACTTCGAAGCACACAACCACTGCTATTATGTTTTTGTACTTGTTAGATTGGTAGAGATATTCTTAAAATCATCTACAGCCGACTGACAGCACTGGACCGAAGTTAATGTGCAACACAGCGTTAGTGTGGCAGAGGGCAGGGCCTTCCAGCTCAGCGTCAGGCGCCTTACAGCGTCTCCACACCTGGAGAATTCCACAGGAATCCATTCTCAGTCTATATAATCAACCTTCTTATAAATAGGGTTTTTAAAGTTTTATATAAATATATATGTGGAATCTTGCAAAAATATTTTTAAAAGGCATGTAATGAATTATAGTTTACCACAAAACACCCAAAACACAAAAGAAAGCTATTACTAAACTAATTGGAAAAACATAACATTATTTAAACTACTTGAAAAATAATACTTGGGTCAAAGTTGACAGATAAAGCTTAACACTGGAGCTGGCACTGTGGCACAGCAGGTTAAAGCCTTGGCCTGAAGTGCTGGCATCCCATATAGGCGCCAGTTCAAGTCCCGGCTGCTCCTCTTCCGATCTAGCTCTCTGCTATGGCCTGGGAAAGCAATAGAAGATGGCCCAGTCTTTGGGCCCCTGCACCCATGTGAGAAACCTGGAGGAAGCTCCTGGCTCCTGGCTTCAGATCAGTGCAGTTCTGGCTGTTGTGGCCATCTTGGGAGTGAACCAGCAGATGGAAGACCTCTCTTCCTCCTTCCCTCTCTCTCCCTCTCTCTCTCTCTCTGTCTTTCTCTCTACCTCTTTCTGTAACTCTTTCAAATAAATAAAATAAATCTTTTTTTTAAAAAAAAAAAAAGCTTAACATTACATTTTAACAGCAACTTAAAAAAAAACAAACTCAGCGGCTGGTGTTGTGGTAAAGTGGGTTAAGGCACTACCAGCATCTCATATGGGCACAAGTTCGAGTCCCAGCTGTTCCACTTCTGATCCAGCTAATGTGCGTTGGAAGGCAGTGGAGGATGGCCCAAATGCTTGGGTCCCTGCCACCCAGATGGGAGTCCCAAGATGGAGTTCCTGGCTCCTGGCTTCAGCCTGGCGCAGCCCTGGCTGCTGCAGCCACTGGAGGAGTGAACCAGTAGGTGGAAGGTTGATTCTCTCTCTCTCTCTCTCTCTCTCTCTCTGTTTCTCCCTCTTGCTCTGTAACTCTGCCTTTCAAATAAATAAATCTTTTTAAAAAATAAATAAAATTTAAAACCCAGTACTAAACAATAGCAATAAACATGATTTTGTTATTTTTTCACTATTAACTGTACTCCAGGATTTAAGTGGTAACATCTATAATATCGTTTCCGTGGAAATAACCCAAGCAATTTAGTTAAAAGTAGCTGTTTTGGAAAAAGTTTTGTTGAGTTGAAGTTGGCCACAAGGACTTCCAAGTAGGAAATGAATGTAGTTTCTCAGTATAATTTAAGAAAAAGAAAACAGAGGCTGGAAAGTTAAAAAGTGCAAGCAGAATAATAAATCCACTCTTGAAACACTTGTGGAAGTGTGACTCCTGTTCAGAGCAACCACAGTGACTGCGAAGGCCGAGAGCTGACAGGCACCTGTCCCGAGCCCACAGCGAAATGAAACCTACCACCCCGACTTCCTACCCTCGGCATCTTTGAGTGTCTTGTCCAGGTCTCGTGCCAACGGGAGGCGGCGTGGTTAGGAAACCGCTGTCAGCTCTACCCCAGCGGTGCGGACAGAACGCCCTAGGTGAGCCCCGCCTGTTTCTATGCGGTCACTCACGGACTGGCTCCTGTTTCATGCGAAGCGAGAGCTTCATTTCTAAAACCCTTCTAACTCAACCTTAAAAGTAAAGTGAACAGCACGCTGGCTATCAGGAGTCTGAACTGCTTCACTAAACCGAGCTAAACCCGGCTGTCTCAGGGCGTGCAGGGAAGGCTGAGACAGACGGACTTCAGAGAACCGACACCCCATGCAGCCTGCAACCCAACCCAGGGGCAGGGCTGCACGGCTGCTCCCTGGGCTACCCCAGACGCCTGTGCCCAGTGTCTGCTGGCCAATGAACCGCTGTCACACAGGCACCGCTCGCTCACTCACACTACTCCTCCAGCCTTTGAAAAAAGGGCTTGCAGCGGAGCAGAGCTGCCACCCGGAGCAGGTCTTAGAGCAGGTGGCCCTGCTCCCCCCCCACCCCCCAGCTCTCCCAGGGAGAACCGCAGGAGGGCGCCCAGGAGACTGGCACCCCTCCCCGGCCCGGCTCCGACAGTGATGCAGAATGCTAGGACAACAGCAAGTGGGCCCGCACGGACACTGCCACGCAGGCTGCACCAGCCAGACACCCTGCTTCGGAAGGAGCCGCTGAAGACGCTGTTGCGGTCTACCCTCGCTAGCTCCTAACGTCTTTTTGTAGTCTCAAGGGTGATTTGGGATTTTTGCAAAGATATTCCACGGTTGTCACCAGCCACAGGCTTCATCAGAACAGCCAAAGTGGCACACAGGGCTGACCACTCCGGAACAATTAACCAGCGAACACGCCCACGGTGCTGGAAAGCCCCTCCCTTGTTGGAAAATTCAAACAGACCCCACCTCGTGTCACTGAAAAGGAGGGAAAGCAGGAGGACATACGAGGGTAACGTTAAACGCTAGCGTTGAATTAATCAGGAACTAGACCATCAGCACCCACTACTCCAGGCTAGCTGCCCACCACAGTGCAAAGGCAGAGTTAGCGAGCTGCGTCACCACAGCCAAGCCAGGCGTTATGGCCGAGAAGCGACGCGAGGCGGCTCCACACCACCAGAGGCTCCATTACCCGCGAGGGGGCTGCGGGCGCACACAGCCCCTCGGCAGCGTCCTCCTTGATAGCCTCCTAGCAACACAGAACAGAGAGTGTGGTGAGGGGGGGCCGGGCAGGAAGAGCAGGGACAGCGACCGCCCCGGTGCCTGCTGGGGAGGCTCCCCTCCACCAGGCTGGAGTTCAACAGCAGGGCAGATCAGCATTTCCCCCTAACTGGTGCAATCCACTAGCAGGGCGTTCTTTCCCAAAGGAGGCTGAGCTAAGTTTCTCGTCAGGAGTCCCTGCTGTTTCAGGCACAGAGTGTCCGTTGTGGATTAGATTCAGTGGCACACTGAAGAATTCTTAGCCTCTTTCGTCTGTGCCATTACACATCCTGTGTTTTCTGTACCATGATGCTAACATATATATTACACCCAATACACATCCCATACATGTATATTCTTTAAATGATATTAGAAATTGACAGATGTAAAGGCTTAGTGTTAAGTTTTGGTAACATTATATTACAAACCAGAACTCTCTGGTTCTAGGAAACTCAACGTGTAATCAATGAGACTGTTATCATTTTCCTTCCACAGATATTTACCAGAAAACATAATAAAATACAGTTTATGTTAGTAGTAGCTTATATTTCTTAAAACTATTTATAAAATCAGTTGCACTCTTACTATGGAAAGGAAAGAATCAAACTTGGAACACTATCTACGTTTATCACAAGATTCATGTGTTAGTTACCCCTTTATATACTTACTAGGCCATTGTTCTGATCTCTGGGCAAATTCGCTTTTACTGATGAGCGTGAGATGAGATGTTGGGAACCGCCAGGGCAATACCTTGGCGTGTAAAGGTATGGGGCAAAGAATGGCTATGGAAAAACACGTAACAAAAAAGGGCATGAACAATTACAGAAATCAAAGTATAATGAGACTCATCAAACTAGCCAAACACAACTCCCAAACTGTTAATGCAGGTGGAAGACAATGAAGGCCTCCCTCATGCTCTACTTCATATCCCAACTTAAGACACACGACTTATATTCTTATGTTGTTCATTAACGTAAGCTTTTTCAAACAAAGAAACTGAAGTTCAACACCTTACAATTTGACACAAGTCTCTCTTTACACTTTACATGTTTACTCTTTGTAGAGAGTAGACTGAGATCTTTGAACATTTTTCCTTAGCAAAAACTGAGCTGAAATAATGTGCAACCTCCTCCCTAAAAGAAGTCTGGATTGTATGGATGCACTGGTGTGGACTCCAGGAACAGTGTTCCCTAAGTTCCTGGAGTTGGTCTACACCCTATGTCCTAGAGTTATTAACATGAATAAGCTATTATATGTTAATAACTATTGGTTATGTAAATTTCAAACTATAGCATTTATTTGTAACCAGATTCATACAGACAGGAGGTACCAGTTATGTCAGGGAAAGATTAAACTTCACTAAGCTGTGCAACTTTAGCCATAGCACCGGACACCTGCATCCCATGCTGGAGCACCAGCTTCAGTCCAGGCTACCCCACTTCTAGTCCGGCTCCTTGCTCATGCCTCTGGGGGGCAGACCTAGACAGAGGTCCTGGCTCCTGGCTTCAGGCTGGCCCAGCTCCCTCTGTGGAGTGAAATACCTCACTTTCTCTCTCCTCTCTCCTCTCTCCTCTCTCTCTCTCATTCTGCTTTTTGAATAAATAGATAAATCTTAAAAACAAAAAGGGGGAGGGAAGCACCAAAAATAATTTTTAAAACGTACTAAGCTTCCCCACACTGAGGTAGCAGCTCCCCAGCATTTTTACTTCTTACAACTTAAGAGAATGATTCTGCTTTAAGACCCAAAACCTCAAATACCTACAGAAAAAAAATCACTACACCTAAAAACTAAAGAAAATTCTGAAGAGTTTAAACTGACGAAGCTCTATGAAAGCACAGTCATTTCCTTCATGAAATCGGTGAACATAAATCAGTCTAGAGAGTTTGGAACTTTTGGTTGTTGTTTTTTAATAAACTTCTTGGTTCAAAACTTCCGCTGGCGTCTATGGGCCATGTTGGGTAAGATAACAGCAGGTTTTAGGCCTGCACTTCCGCTGGCGTCTATGAGCCATGTTGGGTAAGATAACAGCAGGTTTTAGGCCTGCACTTCCCACTGCCCACCACACAGATGCATGTCCTTGGAGAGCTGTCTCGGGAGTCCCATGGAGTCACACCCAGGCTCTGTGACTGCTGCACCTACTGCCAACGTGGTCAGCATTTTCCAGAACCGGGAAATTTACTTTAACTCAGGAGTTTGTCTTTGCCACATTTACACTCTACTTCTCTCTCTTCCCAGTTCAAAGGACACTGAGGAGGCAGGCAGGCAGGCGGCTCTGTGAACACCGACCCCTGTGTTTCCTTGAATGGACTGAAGAGGGCGACAAAAGAAACGAGAAACCGCAATGGGTCTCAGCACAGCTGCAAAAAGCATAACATTGGGGCCCACGCTCCTCTTACCCACAGAAAATACTAGTTACAGTGGCAACAGATAGCCTTGGCCTACACCCAGTGGCACCTGAGTACCCCTGGTAAAGGGCTCTCATCTTTTCATTTAGAAAACTTGAACGTTTGGGGCTGGCACCGCGGCCCAGCGGAGCACTGGTTTGAGTCCTGGCTGCTCCACTTCTGATCCAGCTTGCTGCTAGCGCGCCTGGAGAGGCAGCAGAGGACGCCCAAGTGCCTGGGCTCCTGTCACCCATGCGGGAAATCAGAGTGGAGCTCCTGCTTCCTGGATTCGGCTTGGCCCAGACCCAGTCACTGTGGCCATTTGGGGAGTGAACCAGCAGATGGAAGATCTCTCTCTTTCTCACTCTCTCTCTCTCACTCTGCTTTTAAAAAACATAAATCTTTAAAAAAAAAAAAAAGGAAAATTGTCATGTTTGTGTTAAACAAACAATTATGCCTGCCTGAAGATAACTTGAAATAAAATTCTAAAAAGGAGCTACCGTGATGCTAACTGGTAGTGACACCTGATTACCACCAGCAGTGTTTTCCCTTCATTATCTCACGTCTCAATGACACAAATCATATTAAGTGCACAAATACTGCACTACCGTAGGAACTGAAGCTTATCATTATTGCAAATGTCAATATAAAATCCTATACAAGGCAGAACTAAAGGAACACCTACTTATACAGAAACAGACTCCTTAAAGAAGGCAGTCACGGCTTACCCGGGAGTTCACTTTCTTATCAAGATAGCAAGTAAAAGCAAACACCGCCTCTAATGTTCGGTCTCTCTGAGATCTACAATGAGTACATTTTTCCTATTTTAAAGCCAAAATGCGATTTCAAAGTGGCAGCAGGAACTCCACCCGCGCCCTTGGGGACGTGAGGGGAACGCGCCCCTTACCCTGTTGTAGAAGGGGTGCTGGGGGCCCGTCATGCCGCTGTAGTAGCTGCTGTGGGGCTGCGGCGACACGACCCCGCCTGCAAAGGGCCCGTTGAAGGAGGCGGAAGAGCACACGGAGGGGGGCTGGCTGTACCCCGAGGGCGCCCGCGCCGCAGCTTCGTGGAGGGGGAGCGGGGGGTACGCGAGCCCCCCTATGTTGATCTGCTCTCTGGCCGCGCGGACGTCTGAGCCGTGCAGTCACGTCACAGGAGGCAAAGAGACAGGACACAGGACATCAGCTTCAATTACCGCACAGAAACAGGGCCTCTGACTGCGGAGCACCCCACCCGCTCTAACTAGACAGGGAGCCCCAGCGCCCAAGGCCCCCTGGGAGGGAAGCCATCCCCACCGGCACGCTTCCCTCAGTCCTCAGAGCTGCTAGTGCGTTTCTGGCTTGAGCGGCACCTGTTTATTTCTGATAGTCTGACAATTCTGATGATTCAGAGCGCTACCAACTACTAGATCTCATACTTGTCAACAGCCACAGCGAGATGCCGCAGGGGGCCGGTGCTGTGGCGTAGTGGGTAAAGCCACCGCCTGCAGTGCCAGCATCCCACATGGGCGCCGGTTCAAATCCCAGCTGCTCCACTTCCAATCCAGCTCTCTGCTGTGGCCTGGGAAAGCAGTAGAAGATGGCCCAAGTCCTTGGGCCCCTGCACCCACGTGGGAGACCAGGAAGAAGCACCTGGCTCCTGGCTTCAGATTGGTGCAGCCATTGGGGGGTCAACCAGCGGATGGAAGACCTTTTTCTCTGTCTCTCCCTCTCATTGTCTGTAACTCTCTTTTAAAAATAAAATGAATAAGTAAACCTTTTTAAAAAAATAATCTAGAGATTTTGTTACTGCCCTGGAGAGAGTCCTCGGGCAAGAACAGGAGACTGATAAGAAGAACATTGTGAGGGAGCGATGCCCTCAAGTGATGCCCTCAAGTCATGACTGCGGTATCACAGCCAGACTCCAAAGCTCCACGTCCAGGTCTGGACACTGGGAGGCGAGAGCACAGCACAGCGAGTTTAGCAAACACCATTCTCTGAGCAGCACCAAAAGGAGGCCGAGACTCCTAGTCCTTAGTCATCTATTGCCTGTGCAGTGCCTTGGTCCATATTTCCTGGCTTTTCATGGAGGAGAAACTTAGATGGCTGAGTCAGGAAAGGGCAAACTTCTGAGGACTTCAGGGGAGAAGAACTGAATGAACCACAAATACTCACCTGCGATAATTTCCCGTAGTTTGGGATCTAGGTTTACCGTGCACGGCAAAAAGGTTTTTACATCTCGCGCCACAAGAACCGGCGTCCTCGAAGACAAAAACACTTCAAAATTTCTTATATCTCCATCGATTTCAAGGAGCGGCTCCACATCTTTAGTTGTTGGAATATTCTTTGATATTCTTCATGGAATAAACAAGAAAGGTCACTAATGTCACCATTTTGAAAAGATGAATTCTGCAGGTAGCTTAAATTATGTCATTTATACAAGCAACACAATACACACCTTGCTCTCATTCTAGAAATCTTTTTTTTTTTAAGAAAAAGAAACCAAAGAAGTGGTATAGACAAAACTACTGCATTAAAACGAGTGAGGTCAGGATTATGCCGCCTTTGGCCACTGACACTTGTTAGTGACCTGTTGTGGTCCAGCTCTCTGCTGCGGCCTGGGAAGGCAGGCAGTAGAAGATGGCCCAAGTGCTTGGTCCCCTGCTCCCGTGTGGGAGATCTGGCAGCAGCTCCTGGTTCCTGGCTTCAGCTCCAGCCATTGTGGCCATTTGGGGAGTGAGCCAGGGGGTGGACGCTTTCTCTCTCTCTTTCCCTCCCTCCGTCTGTAACTCAACCTCTGAAATAAATAAATTTTTAAAAAGTATCAGAGTTTACACAGCTAAAAAGCTAGCTAATCCCTTTCAGGGATTAACACAAAACATTAAGAGGGCCCAGATGGGCTAGCGTTGTGGCATAGCGGGTAAAGCCGCCACCTGCAGTGCCAGCATCCCATGTGGGCAGCTGCTCCACTTCCTATCTAGCTCTCTGTTGTGGCCTGGGAGAGCAGCAGAAGATGCCCCAAGTGCTTGGGTCCCTGCACCCACATGGGAGACTCGGAGGAAGCTCCTGGCTCCTGGCTTTGGATCAGCTCAGCTCCAGCTGTTGCAGCCATTTGGGAGTAAACCAGCAAACGGAAGATATCTCTCTCTCTCTCTCTCTCTCTCTCTCTCTCTCTCTCTTCCTCTGCCTCTCTGTAACTCTGCCTTTCAAATAAATGAATAAATAAATCTTAAAAAAAAAAAAAAAAAAAAGAGGGCCCAGAGATGTAGATAAAACACAGAGCTGCCAAGTCACATGAAACAATTAAGGCAATGCTAACAGCGCTCTGCGTAAGCATCTATGCGAACGGTGCTCTCAGCACGACAGACAACGCTGCTGGTCACCAGCCAGCAGCTAGGGCCGCCTTCCAGGCTGGGCGTCTCTGCTAACCTTTGCAGCTCAGTACGTTCCACTCTTCGGCTCAGAGAGATTTACCCAAATGATAAGCTTTTGGCAGTGGGCCAGCAAAATCCTATGGGCCTTCACTTTTCAGATATTTTTCCAAAGGTTAGCATTTAAAGAATTTAAGTAACTTTACTTTTCAATTAGGGGTGAATTTAAATTTCTAGTATGAATTAACGTTACCAGCAGTGGCATAGCCCATAGAAAGCACTATAAAACCTCAGGCATCAAACAGCTCCCATAAGTTTAGATGAGATTTCTTTCTATACTACGAATCTAGCAGTTTTTGTTAATGCCAACATCAACTAAGTTAAAAGCACTTTGATTATAAATGACAGCGGTTTAAAGAAAGTCCATATTAATTTCCTGGCAGAAATTATATAAACTGTTCATATTACTTCCATTCAAAATGAGGTTTTAAATTACAAAAATTTCTAGTTTAAATTAAAATATAAGCAATTCTTATAGCATAACTTAATAAACAGTTCTTAGAGCATATTTATTTATCATATTTTATCTGATGGCATTTAGTATTTAGTAGGAGGTTTAAAGTCAAGATAAATTTTCTTTAAAGATTTAAAAGGGGAACTCTTAAATACCTTAGAATTTTAAACCATAAAATAAATTTAACTTCTGGCAAACTCAAATACTTTCTATCAGTGAATGCCTATATATTAAATATGCTCCATGCAAGAACACTTCGGGGATTCTAGGAGGCAGAAGGAACACACGGTCAGGAAACAGTCACTGATACCGTAGCCCAAGAGTGGGTGAGGACAGATCAAATGAAATTCATTTGTATGCCCACAAGTATCCCTGGACAGACAGCCCCCGGCCCCGCCCCTGCCACGCCCCCTCCCTCGCCCCTCCCTCAGGAGCTAACTACCGCTCCCCTGGGTCTGCTCTACATTATTCTCCGCCCATCTGGGTACTCAGTGCTCCCCCCCCCTTCAGGGAGCCCAGCTCACGCTCCTCATCACAAGTCCCCGGCGCACACACACCAAATCACACTTGGGATTTTACATTCGTTAGTGGAACGATATTCTCAATGTCTGTCCCGCCCTCTAGACCGTAACCCCACTGCACTGGGACCAACTCTGGTTCTGTTCGCCACTGTTCCTCCAGCCCCCAGCTCAGAAACCATCACAACACGGCTGTCCAGTAAAGACTTGGTAAGCAGATGAACCACAGACAAAGTGTGGTCTTCCTACAGCACTCGTTTGTTTAAGATGAAATAATTTCTACTTTAATTACCCTTCCTAATATTGAGAAACAGAAACAGGTCGATGCATTTTGACTTAATTTTCCACACACGGTGTGAGGCAGGGGTCCCGTCTGACTCTATCAGGGATGTGGGCGTCCAGCTGTTTTTTCCCCATCAAATGGACTTCACATTCCTTGTCAAAATACCACTAGCCAGAGATATATGGGTTTATTTCTAGACTCTTAATTCCACTCCATTGGTCTATGCCTGTCCTTATGCCACTGCCACACTGTTTTTGATGACTTCCATTCTGTAGTAAGTTTTGAGATCAGGCTGTGTGGGCTCTCCACTTCTGCTGTTCTCTTTCAAGATTGTTTTGGTTATTTGAGCTACCTTGCAATTCCATAGGAATTTGAGGATCTACCTTGTGTGTTGTGTGGAATTCTGACAGAGACCGCACCAGATGTGTAGGTCACTTTGGTTAGTATTTACATCCTAACATTCAGTCTTCTTATCCATGAACAGAATGGCTTCCCATTTAGTCAGGTCGCTCTGATCTTCCATTGGCAGTGTTTAGTAGCTTTCAGTGAATGTGTCTGCAGCTCCTGGGCCACATTTATTCTTGGGTATTTTGTGTTTTAGGTAATTCCTGTAAATAGAACTGCCTTCATAATTTCCTTTCCGACTGTTCACTGCTGCTGTACAGAAACACAATTGAGTTTTTTCTCTGTGTTGATATTATAGCTTGAAAATTTTGCTAAACACATTAGCTCCAGCAGCTTTCTTGTGGGTTCCTTGGAATTTTCTACAGACATAATCACGTCATCTGTGATCAGAGACAGTTTTACTACTTCCTACTCGGTTTGAATCCTTTGCTTTTCTTGTCTAACTGCTCTGGCCAGAACTTCCAGTACAACACGGACAGCAGTGGCCCGCGTGGGAGCCTCAGTCAGCAGGAACAGATCGCCGTAAACTGGTGGGGTAAACAGGGACGCTGCTTCCCTGCTCCTGCGGGCTGAGGCCCGCGATCGGGATGCCGACGTCTGGGCTTTGGTGAAGGCCCCTTCTTTCACTGCAGACCTTGCTGTGTCCTCCCTCACATGACCGAGGACAGCGGGACCCTGGTCTCTTCTCACAAGGACACCACCCTAATGACCCCCTCAATCGAACCACCCCCCAGAGCCCACTGTGCTGGGGCTAGGGTTTCAGCGAAATGGCTCTGCTGAACACCTTCGGTCCACAGCACAGGCATGTTCACCTGTTCCTGTCCTGGAGCAGGGATGCCAAGTCGTCCCCCATTGGCTAGGACGTCAGTGCGGGGCTTTCAGAAATGCTCAGTGCGTCCTGCTAGCCCTGGTTTTCTGAACGCTTTGATGAATGGAAGTTATCAAGTGTCTTTTCTGTACCAGTGGGGTATTCTCTTGTAACATTTGTTATCTCCGGAAGCTTGCTAGTAGTGTCCTATTTTCTGATTTTAATCATTAATGTTTTCTGTTTTTGTCAGTCTAGTGAAGAAGTTGTCCATGTTTTTTCCCAAAATAGATTTCTAAAATTCCCTCTAAGGTGACTTTTTCTTTAAGCACATATAGCCCCCCAGGGCTGTTCTCACCGCCTGGCGTTAGTTACCTCTACTGCTGCGGGGACATTCACAGATGTTACTGTGAACAGACCTTGATTACGTAGGGCCGCACTGTGGCACAGCACGGTGAGCTGCTGCCTATGACACCAGCACCCACGTGGGCGCCAGTTCCCGTCGCAGCCGCTTCCCTCCATTCCAGCTGCCTGCTATTCCGCCTGGGAAAGCAGTGGAAGCTGCCCAAGTGCCTGGACCGCTGCCACCCAGGCTGGAGTCCCAGGCTCCTGGGTCAGCCTGAACCACTGCAGCCCTCTGGGAGAGAACCAGCAGATGGTGGGCTCTCTCCCTCAGTCTCTCCTTCCTCTGTGTGACTCTGCCTTTTTTTTTTTTTTTTTTTTTTTCAGAGTTGGGTTTTTGGTGTTGACAGTGGTGGCAGTTTCAGGAATATATGGTGTAGCTCAGGAAGCCAGCCTCCTGTCTAGAAGTCTCACCTGGAGCCCTATTCCCAGTCACTCACCAGGGACCTTGGGCAAACCAACCCCGTTAGCCTTGCATGCATATGCATACCATGAAACACTACAGTCTGCCCTAGGTAGCCACCTCACAGGCTGCGTATACCTAAAACTTTAACTACACGATAGCATGGCAGCTATAGAGAAACTTAAGAAGTTGATTACTAAGATAATGGTCTCATCTCATGCCTATAACCAAAAGTTTTAAACAAAGCAGCTCAATATAACGTGGGCAGTTAAGCACTTGAAGACCTCATCACCCACATGACATTCCTAGCCTGCCCTACTGAGTGTGTTCATTGAGAACTCATTGGGGGGGGGGGGGGGAATATGAGTTAGTTTAGATATTCTTAATGTTTATTCAACATGCAACCACTAATTTAAAATAGGAAGATCCTCCCCACCAACAAGAATAATTCTTTAATATAACTATTTGAAAAAGAATTCCATACAAATAAAATATATAGATCTTAACATGAGAAGGCAAAGAAAGAATATTTTATGTTACACAGAACAGACAATAATCTGGCTCAGTAAAGACAATTTATCCTTCTGAGCTTATTAATATTTATTACGAACGTTGCAGTTACTTCAGACCATGCCAAAAATCACAGTGTTAACCTCTGTGGTATGGAGCACACCTGCTTCCAAGGGACACGTGATGTGGCTCTCGTTCCAGATCAGAATGACGGACAGCTGTCTGCTCTTTTATATTTCAACTTCCCATCCCACTGCTTCACAAAGGCCAGAGTCTGCTTGCTAAGGTGATGGCTGCCTTCAGTGCAGGTAACCAAGAGGGAGTGCCATCTGTGCGGGAGCCAGAGCCTGCTCCACGTCCTCCTTGTTTGCAGACACCACCACCATGACTTTTCCCAGCTCTTCTCCCTCTACTATGGAAACAACTGATTTGGCAATGCCGACTCAGTTTTGGTCACAGCTGTCTACTACATCAACGACTGCACCTGTGCGCTTTTGTAAGTTTTGTATTTATTTGTATTTATTTGAAATGCAGAAAGAGAGAGAGCGAGCACACACTTTCATCTACTGGTTCACTCCCCAAATGTGTACGACAGCTGGAGTGGACCAAGTCAAAGCCTGGCACCACGAACTCCATCTGGGTCTCCCTTGGGGGTGGCAGGGACCCAAGTCCTTGAGCCACCACCTGCTGCCTCCCAGAGCGCACATCAGAAACAGAGGTGGAACTCAATCCCAACCCCTCCGACATGCCACGTGCTGCCCCACAGCACCTTCTCCGTGCATGTGTTTAAACAGCATGGCCCTTCCCACCAAACCCCAGAGGGGATTTGAGGTGTTTATCATCCCAACATTAAATGCAATGGCAGGAAGAGTAGTAATGGCTTATCTAATCTGTACAAAGCTGTGGGTTTCCATGTTCTATCCTAATTTCCCAGGTTCCAAACATACTGGAAAAAGCACTTGAGATAAACCTACTCTGATTATGAAGTGCCTCTCTGCCTTTACCAGTCCTTAAAGGTAGACCTCAGCCTGGCAGTGGCGCATCTTTGGCTTCGGCTCCAACACTGAGCGGGACTTCCACGTTAGACTCCCCAGTCTTGTTGATCTTTCCAGAGAAACAACTTTTGGTTTCATTGCTTCTATGTTAGTCTATGCTCTATTTTATTTATGTCCACCTTAACCCTTATTTCCTTCCTGTTGCTAGATTTTTTAAGATTTCATTTTATTTATTTGAAAGTCAGAGTTACAAAGAGAGGGAGAGACAGATGGACAGAGAGGTCTTCCTTCGCTGGTTCACTCCCCAGACGGCCACAACAGCCAGTGCTGGGCCAGGCTGAAGCCAGGAACCAGGGGCTCTTCCCCAGGCCATTAGTAGGGAGCTAGATTGGAAGCAGAGCGCAGGGACACGAGCCGGTGCCATCTGGGATGCCAGACTCGCAGGAGGCGGCCTTACCACTCGCCCACAGTGCAGCCCGCTAGCTCCAGGTCGGCAGCTCTCTCACGCTCACCATCTGCATTTCCCATACTCCGTGTTCAGTAACCACATTAGGAAACCACAAAGCACTTGTGTGCTCTGCAGCCGAATGTACAATCACGACAAGCCGTCAAGTGTTGTTTCTGGTTTTAAAAAAGACATTTCTGGGGCTGCCACTATGGCACAGTGGGCTAAGCCTCTACTTGGGTGCTGGCATCTCATATGGGCCCCAGTTCGTATCCTGGCTGCTCGTCTTCTGATCCAACCCTCTACTATGGCCTGGAAAGGCAGTGGAAGATGACCCAAGTGCTTGGGCCCCTGCATCCATGTGGGAGACTATGAAGAAGCTCCTAGCTCCTGACTGGCTCAGCTCCGGCGTTGTGGCCCTCTGGGGAGTGAACCAGCAGATGGAAGACCTCTCTCTCTCTCTCCCTCTCTCTGTAACTCTCACATAAATAACAAAAATATTTTTTAAAAAAGACATTTCCAAGTACTTAGTGTGTTATATTTATATGCTCTTATGTGTTTAAGGATGGTCTAATTAGGGTTAAAAAAAAAAACACAAGCCACAGAAGTATCTATCTAAATTGACATAGAAATCATTTATGGGGCTAAATAATTTTATTTTTACTCATTAGAAGAGTCTATATATATATATATATATATTTTTTTTTTGACAGGCAGAATGGACAGTGTGAGAGAGAGACAGAGAGAAAGGTCTTCCTTTTCGCCATTGGTTCACCCTCCAATGGCCGCTGCGGCCGGCACATCTCGCTGATCCGAAGCCAGGAGCCAGGTGCTTCTCCTGGTCTCCCATGCAGGTGCAGGGCCCAAGCACTTGGGCCATCCTCCACTGCCTTCCCGGGCCATAGCAGAGAGCTGGCCTGGAAGAGGGGCAACCGGGGGGACTAGAACCCGGTGTGCCGGCACCGCAAGGCGGAGGATTAACCTGTTAAGCCACGGCGCCAGCCTAGTCAAAAGTCCCTTTCTGTGAGCAGTGTAGGTCACCAGGGTGATCTATTTGGCCAAAGCAATCGCCCAAGAATACTTCTCTGTACAACCCGAGGAAACATGTAGCCACGCAGTTTGAAGGATGCAAGTGCCCAGTACGCAAACTCAGGCGGCATCATCACCCCACAGCTTGTCTCCCCGCAGTTCAGCTTCCAGGACCCTCAGCCACTAACACAGGAGCGTGGCCCTGGCAGCAGGGGCACCACTGTCCACCCACCCTCCCCCGTGAGGCGGCTCCCTCGGCTCCATGTGACGCTAGGCACCACTCTGGCCATGTATTTCAGTTGTTCTTGCTTCTTGCTTTGCGCATAAATAACAAATATGATTAAAAACTGAAAAGTAAACTAGGACTAGAAATGGGGAGGGGGGGGTTTGGCACAGTAGGTGCCCCAGCCTATAGTGCCGGCATCCCATATGGGTGCCAATTCAAATCCCAGCTGCTCCACTCTGATCCAGCTTGTTGCTAATGCTCCTGGGAAAGCAGTGGAGGATGGCCCAAGTGCTTGGGCCCCTGCACCCATGTGGGAGATGTGGCTGAAGCTCCTGGCTTTGGATCAGCTCAGCTCTGGCACTGCGGCCATTTGGGGAGTGAACCAGCAGATGGAAGATCTCTCTCTCTCTCTGTCTCTACCTCTCTAACTCTCATTCAAATAAATAAAAGAAATCTTTAAGAGAAATGAAAAAAAAAAAAAAATAGAAACAATACAGGGCAAAATTTTATGATAGCAAGGGCCGGCGCCGCGGCTCACTAGTCCCGGTCGGGGCACCGATCCTGTCCCGGTTGCCCCTCTTCCAGGCCAGCTCTCTACTGTGGCCAGGGAGTGCAGTGGAGGATGGCCCAAGTCCTTGGGCCCTGCACCCCATGGGAGACCAGGAGAAGCACCTGGCTCCTGCCATCGGATCAGCGCGGTGCACCGGCCGCAGCGCGCCTACCGCGGTGGCCATTGGAGGGTGAACCAACGGCAAAAGGAAGACCTTACTCTCTGTCTCTCTCTCACTGTCCACTCTGCCTGTCAAAAATTAAAAAAAAAAAAAATTTAAAAAAAATTTTATGATAGCAAAATAGTTACATCTGTAATAATCTTTTCTAAATATCTCTTTATTTGAAAGGCACAGTTAGAGAGGGAGAGGCAGAGAGAGAGACTGGTTTATCTTCCACCTGCTGGTTCACTGCCAAATGGCCACAATAGCCAAGATTAGGCCACGCTGAAGCCAGGAGCCAGGAGCTTCTCTGGGTCTCCCAAGTGGATGCAGGGGCCGAAGCACTTGGGCCATCCTCCACTGCTTCCCAGTCACATTAGCAGGGAGCTGGATCAGAAGTGGAGCAGCCGGGTCTCAAACCAGCGCCCATACGGGATGCTCTCACTGCATGCTGCAGCTTTATCCACTACACCACAGCACTGGCCCCTGTAATAATTTTTCAAAAGCACTTAATCACTTGACATAAAAGCATTCGCACTCAGAAACGAGGAGGCCAGCACCGTGGCACAGTAGGTTAATCCTCCACCTGCAGCACTGCAACCTATATGGGTGCCGGTTCTAGTCCCAGCTGCTCCACTTCCAATCCAGCTCTCTGCTATGGCCTGGGAAAGCAGTGGAAGATGTCCCAAGTCCTTGGGCCCCTACACCCACGTGGGAGACTGGGAAGAAGCACCTGGCTCCTGGCTTCAGACCGGCGCAGCTCTGGCCATTGCAGACATGTGGAGAGTGAACCAATGGAAGGAAGACCTTTCTGTCTCTCCCTCTCACTGTCTATAACTCTACCTCTAAAATAAATAAATGAAATATAAGAAAGAAACAAAGGAAGGGAGGGAGGGAGGGAGGGAGGGACAGAGGGACAGAGAGACAGAGAGAGAGAGAGACAGAGAGACAGAGAGAGAGAGACAGGAAGAAAGAAAGAAAGAAAGAAAGAAAGAAAGAAAGAAAGAAAGAAAGAAAGAAAGAAAGAAAGAAAGAAAGAAAGAAAGAAAGAAAGAAAGAGAAAGAGAGAGAGAAAGAGAGAGAGAAAGAAAGAGAGGAAAAAGAGAAAGAGAGTGAGAAAGAGAAAGGAAGGAAGAGAGGAGAGGGGAGGGGAGGAGAGGGGAGGAGAGGGAAGAAGAGGGGAGGAGAGGGGGAAAGAAATGAGGTAGGTTTAAGTGGTCTCCTGCAGTGCAGGCGTCCCATATGAGCTCCAGTTCAAGTCCCAGCTGCTCCACTTCCAATCCAGCTCCCTGCCAATGAGCCAGCAGATAGGAAATCTCCCTCCTCCTTTGTCTCTCCCTCTAGCTCTGCCTTTCAATAAATTAAATTAATTAAATACATAAGGGTCTGGATCTACATGATGATGACTCAGTTTGGCAGTGTCTTCAGCCGACCAGGAAACCTGGGATAACTAACACCTGGGCCTCTCCCTGGGAGCTGTCGTGTCAACTCACCACAGCTACACCTCAGACGCCTTCTCTCACCACAGCCTTGAGACAGGCAGTGATTTCTAGGGAAACAGTACCTGCATGAGATGCAAACTGTATTCTGTGATGAAAGAACACAGTATTCACCCTAATAGATTTCCCTGAATGCAGACTTGAAGATCCCAGGGAACTGGGAGAGGCTGCACTGCTGGGCTGGAAAGCAGTGAGGCCAACCTTTACAAGACCTGACAACGCTATCTCAGAGGTGGTGTTTGCTCACGGGGGTCTCCAGACTCCACTGTACTTCACAGAGGCCAACCTGACCCCTAAGCGAGGCTCTGGAGGTGCCTCCCACGCCTCCCCAGGCAGGGCGAGACGATGCTCTCACCTCTTACAGCACAGCGGCGAAGCCCTGGCCTGCAGGAGACCAGAGGTGCCCCCTCCGTGTCCAACAACTTTGGTGTTTGGTGACTCAGCGGACGAAAACCCCATTTAGCGCTGAGGTTACAGTTTTGGTAATGACAGGGATTAGACAGGATCAACAAGTAGAGCTCAAAGAGGTTCAGCTCCAGTACCGATAAGGTACTGCCTTCCCGTACGTGAACCGTGTAAGGTTCTCAGTAAGGGGCACTTGGGGGCTCTGTACCCCTCTACTTATACAAACGCCAAGAACTGAGAGGGCAGTTTATCTCATTTCTCTCTCCCAGCATCCCACGAGGTATTATTCCAACCTTGGAAATGAGAAACCCAAGGTTCAGAACGGTCAGCAGTGGCACCGCCTCACCGTGGGCACAGCCGGCAGAGCTGGAAGCCGCACTCACCTGCCTCCGAAGCTGGCACCCTGCTCACTGTGTCGTTCAGACCAGGGCCACCGACACGGCTCCAAATCCTCCCACAGCTGACTTAGGTGCAGCCGGTCACATGGTGCCGCCTGGCACGCTGAGGATCTACCTGCAGGCCTGGCTAATGCATATCCCGCCTTGTTCCAGGTTTCTCTGCATCTTTAAAATCAAGCTTCTCCTCCATCTTCATTTTCACATGTAAATCCCCTCATAATTTAAGAACAAAAGGCAGAGCAGCACTCTTCTGTCCACAGAACCATACGAGCAGGTGCATAAAGCCTGCACACCAGAGCATGAAGACAGCTTAGGAGACAGCGCAACCAACTCTGGCTGCAGCGCCCAGAGAGGCGGCACCCAACACGTCAACCAGCCGCCAGAAGCAAGAGCAGCCACAGCTAAGATGGGGGCGGCACCTACGAAATGACATTCCCAGTTAATCGTTCATGTTCCCGGATAGGATTAATTAGTAACAGCCCACCACTGCAGAAAATGTTTAGAAGTTGGTAACATTTCTCTCCACTAATGATTTAGGATCTTCTTGATAGTATATTACTAAAACTAATAGAGAAGCAAATAGATGTTTAACCAATGTAGGATTACAATAATCACAACTCTATCTTTTATTTTTAAATAGATTTATTTACTTATTTGAAAGCCAGAGTGTGTGTGGGGGGGGTCCTTCCATCTGCTGGTTCACTACCAAAATAGCAGCGACAGCCAGGGCTGGGCAGAACACAGCCAGGAGCCCAGAACTCCATCCAGTCTCCCACACGGATGGCAGGGGCCCAAGTACTTGGCCCATTCTTTGCTGCTTTCCCAGGTACATTAGCAGGGAGCTGGACCAGAAGCGGAGCTGGGAGACTTGAACTCTGATATAGGATGCTAGTGTTGCAGGCGGCAGCTTAGTTCATGGAGCCATAACATCAGCCCCCATGTTATTATTATTTTTTAATTTTAGCTCTTCTATTTTAATACAAATATTATTCTTTAGAACAGTTCATTTTTCTAACTAAATTTGTTAAAAAATCTTATCATTTTAATCAATTGTTTATATTAATTCTGCTTTATTTATAGGAGTTCTGTGTAGAATTTTCATTTGGGGAAAGGTTTCCACTGAAGGTGAAAGTGAAAATTAGTGTACAAGGGCTCTTCAAAAAGACTGTGGGAGAATAGAATTAAAACATAAGTTTATTTGGGTGCAAAAACCTTTGAAATCCATGAATATTTCATAATACGCATTTTCTGTTTTTTGAAGATCCCTCATAGTACAGCATGATGTCTACCCAGTTATAGCGACGCAAATCATCAGGTACCAGCACGCAGATGACATTAATCCACAGTGAGGATAATGAGAGAAGACTTCAGGAGACAGGGAAGACAACTGTCTCAATTTGGAAAAATTATCTTATCATTAAAAAGCAGAGCTTGTTTTGTAGCATTAAGAGTCTACAGTGTGATGGCATTTTAAAACGTTCAGATGAAAGCACGTGAAATCAAATGTTCCCAGCTGTCTTAGCCAGCACTGTATTATGAGCTGCTGCCAAGTGATAAGGGCCGTCTGTGGGGGCAGTGCTGTGGCACGGCAGGTAAAGCTGCTGCCTGCAGTGCCAGCAACCCACATGGGCGCCGGTTCAAGTCCCGGCTGCTCCACTTCCGATCCAGCTCTCTGCTATGGCCTGGGAAAGCAGCAGGAGATGGCCCAAGTGCTTGGGCCCCTGCCACCCGTGTGGGGGAGATGTGGATGAAGTTCCTGGCCCCCGGCTTCAGCCTCACCCTGCACCATCATGGCCATCGGGAGTGAATCAATGGATGGAAGATCAATATCTCTGTCTCTCTCTTTTTCCCTCTCTATCTCCATAACTATGACTTTCAAAATAAATAACCTTAAAAAAAAAAAGAGGTCTGTGTAATTACTGCCCTTACAAAATAGTTAAAAGTATCCCACTTATGGCCAGCACCGTGGCTTAACAGGCTAATCCTCCGCCTTGCGGTGCCAGCACACCAGGTTCTAGTCCCAGTTGGGGCGCCGGATTCTATCCCAGTTGCCCCTCTTCCAGGCTAGCTCTCTGCTGTGGCCCGGGAAGGCAGTGGAGGATAGCCCAAGTGCTTGGGCCCTGCACCCGCATGGGAGACCAGGAGAAGCACCTGGCTCCTGCCTTCGGATCAGCAAGATGCGCTGGCTGCAGCAGCCATTGGAGGGTGAACCAATGGCAAAAAAAGAAGACCTTTCTCTCTGTCTCTCTCTCACTATCCACTCTGCCTGTCCAAAAAAAAAAAAAAAGTATCCCACTTATCACATACAAGGCAGCAAATGCTTTGCACAGAGAATGGAAGCCTTGAACTCAAATCTATACATATATGTCTTAAATGAAGGCAAAACCATTATTAATACAAGTTACCTCAAAAGATCTAATCCATATTAATTACAGGCCTCAAGTTCTACAATGTTTAGGACTTAATATGCTTAAATCTAAATACAAATTTGTAATCAGGTCAATATAAAAAAAAATAAAAAACTCTTCTTTTATGTCCTTCCTTTTCCCAAAAGTTAATTTTAACAGAATTCTAGAAGAAAAGGTGTCACTAATTTTTAAAATTACATCATATATTTAGATATCCACTCATTTGCTTTCAGTCATGATTCTCAGTGCTGACAACTGTCCTGCGACATTATTTTCATGAAACTCTTTTTCCCCCTTGTTTTTTGGTTACGGAAAGTAAAAAGCAAAAGCATTACGTCCTACTTCATGGCCAAACGTGTGTCTTGTGAAACACTCCCACCTGGTGGACTTCCTTAGTATTGCTAACAAAGGTCACATAATGGATTTACGGACCTCACATCATCTTAGCATTTTAATTACCTAGCATTTGGGCTGTCTAGTACTGTTAGCTTTTTCTCATATTTTGAAAAGGCTTAAAAACACTAACTTGAAATTCTTACACTGCAAATCCTTATTTTAAAAAATCTAGCTCAAAAAAAAAAATAGCTCCCTGATTTCTAAAGGCATATTTTCTTTTTTGGCAAATTTGAACCCTTTAATAAATTTGTTTTTAAAAATATAAACCCACATTAATACTCTTACTATATTGTAAAATAACCTGTAAGCCAATATAGGCTATAATATTTTTACCTATTATCTATGCACTTTTTACACACTAAAACACATTTTATTTGATACTTTTTGTTTCCAAATGGCTTTAGTTAATATAGTCAAGTTTTTCATGTTAAAGTTAGAAACACACAACTTTTGAACATTTAAAATTTTTCCTTTGTTCTACATTAGCATAAAACACTGAGAATTGGCATTATGACTGAAAATGCTGAGAAAATATTGTTAAAATCAATTTTATCCTATTAAGAGCAAAATAAAAGCTAATGAACATCTATCTAGAAAAAAATACAGCCAAGGGGTTGGCGTTGTGGCATATCAGGTAAAGTCGCCTCCTACAGCACTGGCATCCCATACGGGCACCACTTCGAGTCCCGCTGCTCCTCTTCTGATCCAGCTCTCTGCTATGGCCTGGGAAAGCAGCAGAAGATGGCCCAAGTCCTTGGGCCCCTGCACCCGCGTGGGAGACCCAGAGGAAGCTCCTGGTTCCTGGCTTCGGATCGGCACAGCTCTGGCCATTGTGGCCATCCAGGGAGTGAATTAGCGGATGGAAGACCTCTCCCCCCACCCCCATCCCCATAACGCTGCCTTTCAAATAAATAAAAATATTTAAAAAGAAATCAGCCACTTAGCGGGCCTAAATATGGAATGAAGGCTTAGGCTGCGACTCTAGAAGTGCTGATGTCACAACTGATTTTATTTTGAAGTTTTGTAGGCGACTGCAGTTCCCAGGCACAGAACTGAGTAAAGCATCTATTGAAGTGGGTAAGAGGCTTGCAGATTTTAATAGAAAAGATAAATGTGCTCCATCTAGAAAAATTTCTACCGAATGTATCATTCCCAGTAACTCGATAAATTCTTCCAAATGGTCATGAGTAAATCAATACAACAGTGAATAAAACATATCTGGAAATGAAAATACACTCAGGGGTGGTGTCGTGGCGCAGCAGGTTACACTGTGGCTTAGCATCAAGTCCCACTTCCGCTTCCCACAGCTTCCTGGGGACGTGTCTGGGGGGCAGTAGGTCATGGCCAAATGCTTGGGCCCACCACCACGTAGAGACCCAGACAGAGTTTTCTGGCTCCTGGCTTTGGTCTGGCCCAGCCCCCGCTATCACAGGCATTTGGTGAGTGAACCCCCAGTGGATGGAAGATCTCTCCCTCTTTCTCTCTCCCTCCCTCTCTCTTTCCAATAGAAATAAATTTTAAAATCTAAAACAAAACGTCTACCCAGCAAAGATACAGCAAGGCTTCTCATCTGCCACCTACCCCGCCCATGCGTCTCCCAATCCAAATGTCCCCCTCAGAGCCCTCTATTCTTTCGGAATGCTCACGCCGCCTTCTCCACACTACACTTGTGTAGAAGCCCGGGTTGCAGCAATGCCTGAGGGAGTTCAGCTTGTGTAGTTTATTGTCTTATTTGGGAGACAAATACGAATACAACAGGAAAGCAAATATTTCTAACGGGTGGCTACAGCAAGTGCTACGCAGGAGCCCCACACGATACGATGGGTGCACTGAACCAAAGCTGGGGTGGGGGGCTTGTGGAGCCAGCGGTGTTTAAGACAGAACCAGGAGAATGAGGCAGGAACAGACAGGATGGGCCTGAGAGAAGAACATGTCGCAGGTGAAAAGCAAGAGGGAAAGGCAGAAGAGGGGCTGGAGACCACGTGGAGGCGGGGGGAGCCGCACAGAACGCAGACCAATTATCGCCCTTTGTCCTCCAAGCCCGCTTGACAAGCCAAGACCATCATCTCCCCTGTGGACCCCACAAGTCGGCTCAGCATTACCCCCAGAGCCGCCCGTGCGCTGCTCTCCTGCCTACAGCACCTTCCTAACCTGGCAGCCCTCGGCACTACTGAAACCACCAGGACGGAACTATCCGAGGGCAGCCATGTGGCGGCGAGCCTTGGGAAAGACAGCAATTTTTAAAAAAAGATCCCAAAAGTAGGCCTTCAATCTATCATTTCATCCAGAAATAAGACTAAAGTGACCATAAGAAACTATTACCATGACGCCGGTGCCACGACGCAGTGGGTTAATCCTCCATCTGCAGAGCCGGCATCCCATGTGAGTGCCAGTTCTAGTCCTGGCCACTCCACTTTCAATCCAGCTCTCTGCTGTGGCCTAGGAAAGCCGTAGAAGATGGCCCAAGAGCTTGGGCCCCTGCACCCATGTGGGAGACCAGGAGGAAGCTCCTGGCTCCTGGCTTCAGATGGGCACAGCTCTAGCCACTGCAGCCATTTGAGGAGTGAACCAACAGACAGGAGACCTTTCTCTCTGTCTCTCCCTCTCACTGTTTGTAACTCTACCTTTCAAATAAATAAATTATTTATTATTTGAAATAAATAATATTATTTTATATTATTATGAAATTATTTATTTATTATGAAAGAGTTACACAGAGAGAGGAGAGGCAGAGAGAGAGGTCTTCCATCTGATGGTTCACTCCCCAATTGGCCACAACGGCCGGAGCCAAGAGCCAGGAGCCTCCTCTAGGTCTCCCACACAGGTGCAGAGACTCAAGGACTTGGGCCATCTTCTACTGCTTTCCCAGGCCACAGCAGTAAGCTGGATCGGAAGTGGAGCAGCCGGGTCTCGAACCGACACCCATGTGGTATGCCAGCACTTCAGGCCAGGGCATTAACCCACTGTGCCACTGTGCTACAGCGCCAGCCCCAAATAAATAAAATCTTTACCAAAAAAATAAAAGAGAGAGGGAGAAACTATTACCAAAGGACACATAGGGAAATCAGTTCTATAAATTCTCATGATGTTTAGAATATGTAATTCCTAAGTCATTCTTTTAAAAAACATGATTGATTTATTTATTTGAAAGGCAGAATTAGAGAGAGAAAGAGAGACAAAGAGAGGGAGACCCTCCATCCACTGGTTCACTCCCTAAATGGCCACAACAGCCTGGGCTGGGCCAGACAGAACTCAGGAGCCAGAAGCTTGCTCTGGGTGCCCCACACGGGTGCAGGGCCCAAGCACTTGGAGCGTCCTGCACTGCCTTCCCAGGCCTCAGCAGGGAGCTGGGTCAGAATTGGCACAGCCGGGACTCGCACTGTAGGCTTAGCCTACAAGGCCACAGCGTGGGCCCAGTTTCCCTTAATCAGATGACCACAGAGGCTCCTTAGGCTGGCACTCGGCATCAGAGGGGACACCACACGCCCACTTTCATCACTCAGTTCATCCTGATGAAGGCAGCCAACCCCGTGGTTGGCTGGACTTCTCAATTAACCTCATTTTCCCACCCACGTGCTTGCCTCACAATATGTCCCTTAGACTGACGGGGTGCCCTCACTCAGGCCAACTCATAACCAAATAATAGGTGCTGCAGCGGCAGGGACATGCAAACAAGTGTGGTAGGGCTGCGCACGCATCTCCTCTTCACCCAGGAGGAAGGCCACGTCCTCAGACGCTCCCCCAGAGAGCCGGCCTCGGCCCTCACAGCGTCCTCTCCCTCACCCCACAGCCCCGCAGTGGGCTCCGGGTGCTCTGGCCGCGGCCTCTGTCCAGTCATGCCCTTCCGCTGGAACTCCCTACACACTCACACTCAGCCTGCTGCAGGCCTCCCCTCGGCTCTTCCCTCCCACAGCAGCCTGCTGGCCCTTAGCCACCTGGGAAACTGCACTCCTCCTCGCCTCCCTAACTCTGTCACTCTCCCGTCGCAACTGCTGCCTCTAGTATGCTAAGTACACAGCCTCATTCCCTGGTGCAGAACCACGGGTTTTCAATTAATTCCATTAAGACAACGAATAAAAATAAGCAACGCAGGGGCTGGTGCTGTGGCGTAGCGGGTAAAGCCGTCACCTGCAGTGCTGGCATCCCATGTGAGCGCCAGTTCGAATCCTGACTGCTCCACTTCCAATCCACTCTGCTGTGGCCTGGGAAAGCAGTAGAAGATGGCCCAAGTCCTTGGGCCCCTGCACCCACATGGGAGACCCAGAAGAAGCTCCTGGCTTCAGATCAGCACAGCTCCAGCCATTACAGCCAATTGGAGAGTGAACCAGCAGATAGATAGATAGATAGATATCTCTCTCTCTCTCTCTCTCTCTCTCTCTGCCTCTCCTTCTTTCTCTGCAACTCTGACTTCCAAATAATAAATAAATATTTTTTTAAAAATAAGCAATGCAGAATCAGAAATGCACACTGAATTGTCATCATTACATTTGATTCAGGGATATCTGTCCAGGGTTTACAAGCACATTTGTCATATTAAACTTGACAAATAAGCTAATGTCATTTATTTTTATCCTGATAAATGTGGCTTTTACTATATGTCATTTAACAATTATTTCAGTACAAATCCACTTTGTTTCATCTCCTACACAGAAAATTATCTTGCATTTGCACAAAGAAGTAGATGGGGTTATCTCTTCAAAAAGATAAAGACACTGATAAAGTACTGTACCCCCACATTCAGGCAAGTGTGTTTTGGGATGGAAACAATAATTATAAACAAGATAGTAATAAATTCTGAATGATGACAACATTCAGACCTAGAGAGAAGTCCTATCACATCAAGACCACAGAACTGCATTAAGATTCCAAACTATATAGAAAACCCAGCCAAACAGGGGAAGGGCTCTGCCCTGGCGGTGAAGACGCTGCCTGGACGCCTGCGTCCCATCCAGCTCCAGCCCATTCCAACCTCCAGCTAACGTGCACCCTGTCAGGCAGCAGCCGATGGCTCCAGCACATGGCTCCCTCCCACCCACATGGAAAACCAGGATTGAGTTCTGAACTCCTGGCATGAGCCTGGCCCAGCCCCTGCAGCTGGGGGCTATTTGGGGAGTGAACCAACAGGTGGAAGATCTCAGATCTCTCTCTGCATGTCTGTCTCTCTCTCTCTCTGCATGTCTGTCTCTCTCTCTCTCTGCATGTCTGTCTCTCTCTCTCTGCATGTCTGTCTCTCTCTCTGCATGTCTGTCTCTCTCTCTCTCTCTCTGCATGTCTGTCTCTCTCTCTCTGCATGTCTGTCTCTCTCTCTGCATGTCTGTCTCTCTCTCTGCATGTCTGTCTCTCTCTCTCTGCATGTCTGTCTCTCTCTCTGCATGTCTGTCTCTCTCTCTCTCTCTGCATGTCTGTCTCTCTCTCTGCATATCTATCTCTCTCTCTCTCTCTCTCTCTGCGTCTTTCGAATAAATAAATAAATAACAAAAAGCACCAAACCAGCATACATGAAATAATGTTTGGAATAAATATTCCTAGTATCTTAAGACTTAAAAGAAAAACTGTCAATATAAAGGATGCATTCTGTACAACAAAGGAGATGAGACAACTTGTTCACATGTCTAACGCCCAATTATTCATGCTATTCAGAGTCATAACCGAAGTCCACATGTAAAGAAGCAATCTGGGCCGAATCTGGGGAGGGGAGCTGTGAACTAACAACCACTGAGGAAACGCAGCAAAGAGAAAGGAGTTAGTGAGGGCGAAGAGAGGCAGGAGGCGTAACACTCGGCCCACGTACACTCTGGGTGATGACAAGGGAGGATACCGTAAGACAGAGGGTTCTGTTGAGAAAAATCTCAAGAATGCACAGAAATACCACTCTCTGAACAATTTAAATATACCAGACAGGTCTACAAAGGTCATAAATGTCTGCAGTGTCCATGCACAAACAGCTACTTCAATGAAAAGAAACATGCCTAGCATTCTTAGGTCCTTCAAAACTGACTCAGTTATTCTGAAAAAATCAAAATAGAGGGGCCGGCGCTGTGCCACAGCAGGTTAAAGCCTCAGCCTGCAGTGCTGACATCCCATATGGGTGCTGGTTCAAGTACCAGTTGCTCTTCTTCTTATCGGGCTCTCTGCTGTGCCCTGGGAAAGCAGCAGAAGATGGCCAAAGTCTTTGGGCCCCTGCACTGGTGTGGGAGTCCCAGAAGAAGCTCCTGGCTCCTGGCTTTGGATCAGCTCAGCTCTGGCCAGCAGATAGAAGACCTCCCTCCCTCCCTCCCTCTCTCTCTCTCTCTCTCTCTCTCTCTGTCCCTAGCTCTCTGTGCCTCTGGCTTTCAAATAAACAAAATAGATCTTTTTTTAAAAAAATCAAAATAGAGTAGCAAAAGAAAATATGTCATTAGCCTTATCACAAAACTATCCTGCCTATATCATCCTGAGTATAAGATCGTTTGAGTGATGTCAAAACACAATTTTAAAACATCACCTTCACAAAAACTTACATGCATTCTTTTAAACCTTTATCATTGTTCAAAATGCTTAAAATACCAGAAATAAAGTTTTATACTAAAATATTTCAATAGTTGTCTGAAATGCTGTAATAAAAAGTAGATAGAAAATCTTTATCTACAGTTTTTATTTTACTCCTTTTCTTCTTACTAAATGTATGTTAACAAAAAACCCACAAATAATGTAGACAAAAGCTTTTAGCTCAACACATAATTGCAAGAAAATTACAATAATTGTACCAATTAAAATAATCTTGAATGAACAGTATGTCATCTTAATGTTCCAATGGTATATAGAGGGATCTACTTAATTAGCTGAAATTGCTTTCCAGTGTTAGTATCAAATGTCATTTGTTAAAAGTTGAACAATTTAGAAAATAATTTAACAAACCAATTTTACCAAACACCAAGAACCAACATTTTCTTTTTCAGCTGAATAAAGCAAGCAGATGTGTCATCAAATTGCTATAAAAATAAATGAAGCTTTTTATGGATTAAAAAAATAAATTTTACGACCAGCATTAAAAATACTATTTTCTGATTGTTTTTACCAAATCAGACTTCTTTAATAAAATAAATGAATATCAATTATATACCGCTGCTTTTTTGTCAGCTGTAAATAAAACTTTTTATTATTCAAATGACAAGCAATAGCACCAAAGAACCCAACTATGGTTAAGTAGAAACAGCCATTTAAATCACTCTAACACATTCTAATATCTGATTTTTCAATAGCTTGGACAAATAGTTTGTCTTCTTACAGTTTTTCATTCCAAGTCTTTTTAAGTTACTTCCTTATAAATTCCCAAAGATTTCTTAGTATACTGTCTTTTCTCTTCCTTTGGCTAGCTACAAAATACTCTTTGTATTTGTAGACATAGAAGACATACTTAGTATTCAAAACCTCAAAACCACGCTGAATCCAACCCACACAAGGATGGCAAGGCCACCAAGTGGTATAGTCTAAAACAATGCTTTGGTTTAATGGCAAAACAAAGTTTAATATCAGCTCACTACACCTGCAATATATAATACTTTAGATTACTTGAAAAGCAGTCTATAAAAACTCGTTATTTTATTTCTTGATGAAAAATATTTATCTCTTCCCCCCAAAAAACATTTCTTTCACAACTCCTTATTTCATAAGGAGCTATAATAATCACTATTTCCTTTAAACTGTATGTTATGATTCTCTTTTGCCCATAAATAGCCCTCACACTAAATGGCCTCTGTGCCTCTCAAAAAATAATTTTGGGGGCCGATGTTGTGGTGTAGCTGGTACAGCCATCACCTGCAACACCAGCATCCCATATGATTGCCAGTTCGCGTCTTGGCTGCTCCATGACCAACCCAGCTCCTGCTAATGGCCTAGGAAAGGCAGTAGAAGACGGCCCAAGCGCTGGGCCCCGGCCACCCCAATGGGAGACCTGGAGGAGGCTCCTGGTTCCTGGCTTTGGCCTGGACCAGCCCTGGCCATTGTGGCCATCTGTGGAGTGAGCCAACTCATGGATGATCTCTGTCTCTCCCTCTCCTGCTTTAACTCTTTCAAATAAATAAATCCGTCTTTTTTTTTTTTTTTAAGTGTATGTTTTATCTTCAATCAGAACACAAGTTTCTCAAACAGTAGCACTTAGAGGCGAATGATAAATACATTGTATTTAATTTACCTCCCCAAGGTTTAGAAAAAGGTTTGCGTGTAGGTGTGTACAGGTGTAGATGTGTACATAGCTACAAATGTATCGAGAGAGGATTAGCACCCAGGAAACAAGAATGAAGTACAATGTTATCAACAGATAAATCTGGATGAAGTGTATATGGATGTTCTTTGTATTATTATTATTTTTTTGACAGATAGAGTTAGACAGTGAGAGAGAGAGAGACAGAGAGAAAGGTCTTCCTCCGTTGGTTCACCCCCCAAATGGCCTCTATGGCCAGAGCTACGCAGATCCGAAGCCAGGAGCCAGGTGCTTCCTCCTGGTCTCCCATGCGGGTGCAGGGCCCAAGGACCTGGGCCATCCTCCACTGCCCTCCCCGGCCACAGCAGAGAGCTGGACTGGAAGAGGAGCAACTGGGACTAGAACCCGGTGCCCATATGGGATGCCAGCGCCGCAGGCGGATGATTAACCAAGTGAGCCATGGCGCCAGCCCCTTAGTATTATTCTTATTCTTGCAACTTCTCAATAAGTTTGGAAGTATTTTCAAACGGAAAAGTTAATTGAAAACATGTAAGTTGCTCAAGACAGGATCATGACTTTGGGTTTGTCCTTCTCTTCACCCCTCCCTGGCCAGCCCCTGCAACAGACAACAGCACAACGAACAGCCAGCTGCGCCTTGGCTCCTGCACACACCCATGCTGGATAGCAGCTGATGAAGAAATTAACTGAAGGGGACACACGGACCTCAGGGGAAGCAGTGATGCCTCTAACCACTACCCACCTTGGTTTCTTTCAGAAAATAAGGGAGAGAGGCAACATTCAAACGCTTGTAGCCCCAGCATCTACAGCAGGGCCTGCACACAGCAAGTGCTTAGTCAGTTTTAGCTGGATTGAATGGAATACGGAGTGTTTTGGAGGGCTTTCAAATCGCTGGTTTATTTCTGCATCTCCACTTCCTAGAGACCCGGACTTCCTTCCCCTGCCCCTGCCCCTGCCCCTGCCCTTATTTCTAAAATCTCGAAGACCAAGTGCGATTCCATCCCGCTTCTCCACAGGGCTGTGGACTGAGCCCCACTCACTCCCGCACACCCCGTGCAAACCACCGGGTTACTGCAGCATGAACACCCAGATCCGGGACGCGCTCAGGGCTGGAGACCAACACTGCAACAAGGCTCTACAACACAGACACCAGTCGGGAGATACAATACGAACACAGAAAACGGGTGGTGGAAAATCCTGCAAACCACCTGCCGACGGTGCTCCACGAGGAGGGGGACTTGCTGTGCTGAAGCTTCCGCATGGGAACTCCACACCACACACAGTGTTGGACTCGGTGTTTCATTTACATTCCAAGACAGCAGTTTCAATTATCCTCAATTTCACACAACTTTTCCTACAGTTAACCTGTACTGTTTTCTCCCTCCGACATCATTTAGTAAGAATAACAAGTGAAGTATTTGAAGGTATGACAAGAAACTGATAATCCTTAAAACTTTATATGCCTGGAAAAAGAAGAGTATGTCCAAATAAAGTTGCAAATCTGACATTACGGGATATATATGAGTGCTAGTACTACTCAAAACTATAATGAATAAAAATAAGTTGAACCTAGAAATTTACATTCTATATTTTACTCTGCATTTGGTTTGATTTACATGAATTAACTTCCTTTTTAAGTCAAACTAAGGGGCAGACATTTAGACCAGCAGGTAAGATGCTGGTCAAGACGCTGCCATCGTAGCCCTGGGTTTGACAGCCAGCTGCTGATCCCAGCTTTCTGCTAACACAGACCCTGGGAGGCAACAGTGACGGCTCAAGTAATCGGGTCCTTGCCACCACATGGAAGACCTGGATTGAGTTTCCAGTTCCTTAGATTGAGCCCTAGCCCAGCCCAAAACAGACCTGCCATCGTATGCATCTGGGAGTGAACCAAGGGTAATGTTTTCTTTCCCCTTCTCTCTGTCTCTCCCTCTCAAATAAATGAATAAATAAAAGTAAACTTGGGGCCCGTGTCATGGTGCAGCAAGTTAAGCTACAGACCGCAATGCCAACACCCCATGCTGGAGTGGTGGCTGGAGAACCGGAAGCTTCACTTCTGCTCCAGTTCCCTGCTAACGAGCCTAAGAAGTTGGCAGGAGATGGCCCAAGTGCTTGGCTCCCGGCCACTATGTGAGCGACCTCAGTGGCGTTCCCTCTCCTGGCTGCAACTTGGACCAGCCCTGGCCTTTCAAAGAAACAAATAATAAGCCTTGAAAATAAATAAATAAACTCAACACAGGATAAAGTTGCAGAGCTCACGGTACCTCTCATAGATGGTTTTCAGAGTCATCTGATCGGGCACACCCTCGGTTTCTTCCAAATATAATATGAGCCAGGAAGTTCGGTACGGCCACTGCTCTGTCAGGTTGATCCAGCTAGCAAGTCTGTCCCAGTTGAAACTAATCTGGTTGGCTCTCAGTAACCGCCCTGTATGAGCATAAAGCATTTTAAAATCAATAGATGTGTAACAGCATATTAAAACATTTAGTACAGTCACAAATAATCTACACTTAAATTTCAAAAATTTGCCATCTCAAGTTATACCATAAATTCAAATCTAGTATTGATAATGGCTTCCGAAATCCAAAGACCTATACTAGAAAGCTTCTAGGGGCTCTGAAACAACTCTGTTTCATTCTAAAGCACTATTTTTGTTTGATTTGCTATTGGTGAGATAAACTTGTTTGACCACACACATACAGGCCAGAATCAGAACTCCGTGTCACACAGCCCAACACTGCCCACAGGCACACAGATGAGCCACTCACCCACCAGGCCCATTCCTCTCAAGGACTGTCCGCAGACATCCTTCCGATGGACCTTGAACAGACCCAAGTACCTTGGTCCATTCTTGCCTATTACGCGTGTCTGTGCAATCCCACACACTTTCACTTTTATGTAGTAAGAGAGGCCTAAGCACCCTACCAGCTGAGTCATGTCTAAATTTTGTTATTTCTATTTTTTAAAACAGAGCTATTATGGGGGTTGTCTAAGAATCTTGACTTAGTGTTCCAGCACTGGGCATCACATGTGGATGGCTGTAATTCTAGCTTTCAGAATGGGTACTCTGATTCGTTGCATCATCATTGATTTGGTTTGGATTCTGAACTGTTACTGCTGCTTTTAATTTAAAGCATTGTCAGTTTCACTTCATTATTATTAATTTACTTTGTATCCAGACTAGGATAAGTACTAGTTTTGGTTCAAATATAAATTATTCCTTTCCCTACAACTAATATACAAGCTGAGTATCCATTGTCTGAATCGTTGGAGACCAGAGGAGTATCTCAGAATTTGTTTTTTTTCAGTCTTGAAATATTTACTGTACATGATGGGGAAGGGGCCCAAGTGTAATCACAGAATTCATATTTGTTTCCTGTACGCCTTACACATAGAGCCTGAAGATAATTTTATATAACGTTTTTCATAATTTTGTGCAGGACCCGAAGTGTCACAATGTGGAACTTTCCACCTGTGGCCTCATGGTGGTGTGCAGAAAGTTCCGGATCTCGGCACAATTTGGACTCTGGAGTTTGGGAGGGGGATGCTCACCCTAACAGATACACAGCCACAAGCCCCACATCCCACGCCTCCTGTACCCCCAGACCACGCCCTTTAACAATCTGCTGACACAAGCAAACGACATTTTCGTCACTGTGTTCTGCTCCCCGGGAAGGTGGGATCTGACCTACCAGGTCGGTAACAAGGTCTTCGCCTTCCATCTGAATGAGCTGCGGTCGCAAGCATTTGAGAGCTGTGAAAACTCACAAGAGTGTCACCACTAATGACACACGAATGCCGCAGGAGGCGTCTCATGAAGGACAGAGCCCTACAGCCCTCGTGTAACCTGAACCAGTGGAGCTAATAGACCAAGCAAAAAGACGGAAATGAACTAACACACATCACGACACTGTAGAGTATGAATAGGTTAACACAGAACTGAGTGTCAAAAAACGGGCAACAAAAGCAAGGCATTAAAATATGCTCGAATGGGGCCAGCATGTGGTGCCACAGGTTAAGCTGCCTCTGCACCAGTTCAAGTCTCAGCTGCTCTGCTTCCAGGCGAGCTTCCTGCCACTGCACTGGAGAAGGCAGCAGCAGATGGGGCCTGGGAGACCAGCATGGAGCTCCTGGCTCCTGGCTTCACGCCTGGCCCAGCTCCAGCCATTGAAGCCATCTGAGGTGAGAACTAGCAGATAGAAGATCTCTCTCTCTCTCTCCCCTCTCTCCTTCTGTCTCTCTCCCTCTTCCTCTGCCTCTCTGCCTTTCAAATAAATAAACCTTTAAAAAAAATACTATGAAGGTGTGAATTAAAAATGCTTGAACACTAACAATATATTTCTTCTACCAACATTTAAACTGAAAAACAATTTGTGAAAAATTTAGAACCAAATGGGAGACATGGATTATAACAACATATATATGAACTGCCATCCCATAATGATTGGATTTGATCCTCAAAACAGTGACTTAGGGGAAGGCAGCAAATACCTCAAATCCAGCTACAGCTGACTTACAGTGTTCTTAAAATTCACTCACACAAGACCAGCATAGTAGGTTAGGCCCCACCTGTAGTACTGGCATCCCATATGGGCGCCGGTTTGAATCCCAGCTGCTCCACTTCCGATCCAGTTCCCTGATAATGGCCAGGGAAAGCAGTGGAAGATGGCCCAAGTGCTAGGGCTCCTGCACCCACCTGGGAGACCTGGAAGAAGCTCCTGGCTCCTGGCTTCCCACTGGCCCAGCTCCACCACTGCAGCCATTTGGAGTGAACCAGATGATGGGAGACCTCTCTCTTTGTTTCTCCCTCTCTCTCTCTCTGTAACTCTGCCTCTCCAATAAATCAATAATCTTAAAATTCACTCATTCAGCATGTTAGTCACTGACGACAGAGCTGGGTGACTTGGACCCCTCCCAACTCTTCGCCGGAGACACCAGCATATTGCTGCACGCAAACAGAAAATGAGCACCACACCCGTGCGCACTGGCAACTAGGCAGCCTCCCCTAGTCAGCAGGCACCAGCGCCGGGCTGAGGAGGATGGATGCCAGCCAGGCCGGGCACGAGAAGCCAGGCAGCCGGGCTCGCCACCACAAGCGCCGGACGTGAAGAAGGGGGTGCCACTTTAAAGTAGGAGTGAACAGAAGCAAGCATTCTCCTTAAACACACACCTGGGCCTCCATCAGTGAGAAATGAAGTAGCTGCCGCAGCAAGACCCTGTCCCCTAAGATCTGTTCAAACGCTGTTTGCCAAAGCAACCACTAAGACAAACCACAGATCAGGGACGGCTGACGAAACAAAGTACACTTTTCAGTAGGAAACCACTCGACGCAACCCTTACCAACAGTCATCTACTGAACCCCAGACGGCTTCCTGACGTGGCCCAGCTTTTGCACGAGTTCCCTGGAACCAGCAACTACACATACAGTTCTCAGCGGGTCGTGTACGTTCTTGCACAGAGGGGAATGGGGACTTAAAGAGACCAAGCAATGCACAGGGCTCCAACCACAGTCCTTTACCTTCAGATTCCCTCCTATCTATAAAATGTATTTCCCCCCAATTAAATCAGCCTGAACAGGTCCTTCATCTGGTTCCCAGTGCCCAAATCAACAAGTGGCATAACGCAGACAACTCACTACACATTTGTTAAATGAGGAACAAGCGGACTGTTCCCACTCCAGGCATAATCAAGTATAGTGGGGTTGAGACATCACTGTAAAAGGATTTAATTATCAAAAATATTACAAATATATTAGATACAACCTCACTGGTAACACAGCTCATGGCATAAATTTCAGCACTAGCACAAAACACAAATCTAGTGCAACTCTCCCAAGAGCTAACACTAATAAATACTACCAAAAAAATCCATATGTCAAAGAAACAGACATATATTTTACAAACTAAATTGCAACTATCTGTATGCCTGCTCTGGGGATACTTAATAAGCATTAACATGATGAGAGCAGAATTCAGTCACGGGGCAATGACCCTCAATTTTTTATTCAATCAATTTATTTGAAAACTAAAATTGAGTAGCAGTATATAAAATCTGACCTTCAACATTTTAAGTTGTAAGTTAATCATACTCAGGTATGTAAGTTAGCAAGAAAAATCACACCTGAGATGAAGTAAATGATTTTTAAAATCATCCAATGTTGAAGTCCCAGTGGAATCTGAAATCTGAAACGCTCCAACATCTGGAACGTTCTGAATGCCAACATGATGCACAGAACACCGAGGACTGTGGCGCACTCCGGAGTTCAGGTCATCCAATCAGGGGTGCGCACCCGGTGGAGTCTTGCAAATATTCCCAAATATTCCCAAATCCAAAAACCTCCAAGACCAGAACCACTTCCGGGTTCGAGCATTTGAGATGAGGACTGTCAACCTGTATGACCGCAGGCGCCACACTCAGCACAGACACAGGCATACAGGCGGTGCTCAGCAATGCGGATACGTACGTATCCAACACGCTGGAAACTGCCCTGCTAATTCCCAGCGAGTCAGAACTGAAAGTCACCTGTCACAGAAACAATGTTCAGCAGTCTTCTCATGGTCTGGGGACTAATGTCGCTGAACCAGTCCTCGGTGACCAGCAGCTTGGTGAGGTCAAAGGACATCTGCCGGGTGACGGTGCGCTGCATCTGCCGCCTCCGGTACGTGTCCTGGAAGAGCGGGCGGCAGGGACAGTGAGCCGCGCTCCAGCCCGAGGACGCCAACATGCACGACGACACCCAAAGCCGCCAGCACAGAGGAAGGCGGCGCGGCAGGAGGCTTTGCCACCATGCCTGGGGCAGACCCTTCAAGAGCAGCCACAAACCCCAGCAGCAACCGCTATGGGTTAGCTTCAGAGGCCCGCGCCTTACGCTTGCATGGTTACAGGCAGCGCAGTGCCGTTAAGGCTGTAGGTAAGCGGAGCCGGGCAGCGGCCTGCATCCAAACTCCATGCAGGCTCAGCTCTTCTAGGAATCCTAAAATAACCAAGTGGATGTGTCTGGTCCGCTTTCTGGAGTCAGCGTCTTGATTTTTTAGGTTATTTTTAAATGCACAATTAAGTCAAAGGCACAGCTTCTGTTACTACCCTCACATCTCCACAGGAGACATTTTTTAAAAGTTGATCTGAAAGGCAGGGAGACCACGAGAGACCGCAGCCAGGGCTCTTGCATCTGCTGGCTCAGTCAGGGCCGGGCTGGGCTGGGCTGGGCGGGCAGGAACCCCTCTAACAGGAGGAACAGGTGAACAAGCGGCCTCCTGCTCTCGGGTCCTGCCGCCAGGGAAGGGCGAGTGCACCAGACGGTGCCCGAGACAGACTCCCAGGAAAGAAAGTAAAAGGCCAATCACCCAGCCCTCGGATTGCAGTGCTGTCGATGTCATGTTCATCAGGGCAGGTGTCCAGGGCAGAGGTCGGGATGCCACTTGGGATGCCCGCATTCCCTATGGGAATGCCCGGGCGCAAGTCAGCTCCACTCCTGATTAGCGCAGATATGAACCCTGGGTGGCAGCAGGTCATAACTCAAGTAGCTGGGTCCCTGCCAACCACATGGGAGACTCAAACTGAGTTCTGGGCTCCTGGTTTGGGCCTGGTCCAGCCCCAGCCATGCAGGTGTTTGGGGAGTGAACCAGCAGATTAAAGATCTCTCTGTATCTGTCTCTTTTTGTCTCTCTGCCTTTCAAATCAAACAAATTAGTAAGCAAAATTTTTACATTATCATTCATCATATTCACCTTGTATTCATATCTATAAAGGGTAGAGGCATAAAATAAATGTCACAATGACATCAGAGACACATTTTTAACAATTTATTTGAAAGGCAAAGAGAGAGCTCTTCCACCCACTGTGTTCACTCCCCAAACGCCCCCAACAGCCGGGCTGGCCCAGGCCAAAGTCAGGACCTGGAAATCAACCCAGGTCTCGCACAACGGTGGCAGAGACGCCAGGACTCGCGTGCTTGAGTCATGACCTGCTGCCTCCCAGGGCGGGCGCTAGCAGGAAGCTGGGGTCAGCAGCAGGGCTGGGACCCGCGCTCGGGCACGCTGATACGGGGTAAGGGAGGAGGCATCTGTAACTGCCGTGAAAATACCAGTCCTGAGACACATTTTTTAAGAAATAAAATATGCAAAGTCCATGACAGCGAGCCATAAAAGAAGGACAATGCCAACGGTAACCCCAGTTAGCTGTCCCTACGTAGCACAGTCACAACTTCCCCGCAAGTGGGTGCACGTGGACACGTACAGGCAAGACGGGAGACAGCTAAGCGCCAGAGGACAGACGAGGAAGCAAGGCGGGGCACAGAATCATCACGGAGACACACAAGGAGCCACGTCCCACAAGCATCAGGGAAGGAGAAAAGCTAACAGGAAGACAAAGCCAGGAGCTTTCTCACCCTACAAACTTCTTTCTCCCACAGCTGTGGTGGCAACAGGCACGGCAACACCTGATCTGGTGGGTGAAACCATTTAGCAAGCTGCCGAACCTCACTGTTGGAGATTCCCACACACCTGGCTGGGATGGGGTGGCGCCGGGCTGAGAGCCGGGTGAGGGCAGGGACTCCTACACAACAGAAGGCTGCTAGGGCCCAGATGCAGGCGTCCCTGCACCACCTGACGCTGAAGGGGATGCCACAGTGTGCATCTGTCATACCCACTTACTGTTATTGGAATAACTGCACACAAACATAGAGCTCAAGGACTGGAGCATCGTGGGGCAGGGACTGAAGTCACTGCTTGTGAGGCTGGCAGCCCATAACAGAGTGCTGGTTTGAGTCCCGCCTGCTCCACTTCTAACCCAGCTCCCTGCTAATACACCTGAGAAGGCAGCAGAGGATGGCATAAGTGCTTGGGCCCATCACCCTCGTGGGAGACCTGCATGGAGTTCCTGACTCCTCACTTCCGCCTGGCACAGCCTTGGCTGTGGTGGTCATTTGGGGAGTGAACCAGCAGATGGAAGACACATCTCTCTCTATCACTCTGCCTTTCCAATAAATGACAAAATAAATCTTAAGCAAAAATCACGTAGCTCAAGCCGAACAGCGTCTCACCCGTCGATTGAGGGCTGTCCTGCTGCCGAGCTTCGTCAGCTCCCCGAGGCTGTTCTGTGAGACCCTTCTGTCAGCGTCTTCCTGCATCCCTAAAGAGTCCATCAAGAAAGCATCATTTGCACTAAAATTCAGACAGACATGGAATACCAGAAATACTTTCCAAGGTGAAGAGAAAGCCAGCAGGGAACACTGCAAGGCTGCTTCAAAGCCGAGGCACCGCGGGAGCTTGGTCGTCACCTGCCGCGTCCGGACACGGAATGTCCCCGTTCGCTGTCGAGCTCACGAGGAAGCGTCTGGCGCTGCTCAGCCCACGACTGTTAAGGAACACAGGCAGGTGGACGATGTTGCGCATGTAGTCGTGCCCGTTTATATTCGAGTCACGAAGCACACTGCTGAGGTTCTGGTTAATTGCCTTTATGATGATGTGTGGGTCACTTGCAAAAATGGCAATGAATGGGCCTTTGGAAAACAGAACCCGGACCTGTGGTAGAAGAAATGTTTAGCTGTGACATAAAATTTAAATTACCCAAAACAGTAAGATGTCACTTCAAAATGTGTGCTCCCCTTTGGGGACAAGATTGTTGATGTCGTATTTTTTTATCCAAATATACTCCAAATTTGAAAACAAAGCATATTAATAGCTCACCCTGAATTTGTTGCCATCTGACAGTGACAAAGCCTACACAGAAAATAAGTCATTGTACCTTACCTTAGGACACTTCAGTCTGCATAAGAGCAACACAGGAGAGCTACACATGCACACCGGCCTGTGCCCTAGTCACACCCTACTGCTGGGAACAGCCTGGGGACAGTCGCTCCCATGTGTGGTCTACCAGACACTCTGCAGAGCCCATGGGCTGCGCCCTACGTGTCTCAGGGTCCAGAGGCCGCAGCCACACCATGAAGCAGGAAATGCTCTGCTACCTTTCTCACACACATTTGGGGAAAATTACTTACATCTCTCTGTGATGAAACATTTACCCTTGCTATGCTTCTACATAACATAAGTTGTTTTTACAAAAGAATAATGACAAGAGAGGCACGTGTCACTCAAGCTGAAAAGACGGCCTCCGCTCCGTCCACGGTGTCTTCTGGAGCAGCCACCCTCCCCAGCCACACGGCACAGCGCTGAGTTCCCAGGCAGCGCACGTACCGTGTCCAGCATCTGCAGCACCTTGTCCTGCTCACAAGCATCTAACCCGTCGATGATCACCACCAGCCGCGTCTGATTCTGAGTGAAGCTGTCGATGGTTTTTGCCATCCTGGCCATCAGTTCCACTTCCCACTTCAGAACCTATGCAAAGGAAAGATCCAGAAAGCACCGAGGAGACGAGAGGGTACACACACTCCTTTAAACGCATCACAGGAAGCATCCAACGCCCACAGAGAGAGGACAAACCCGACGTCTCTGCTGTCACTGACTCCACCTGTAACTGCAGCGAAGGCGACAGCTCACCCTGCGGCTGCACGGGCACACGCGACGCTGCAAAGCACACTGTGACAGCCACGCTGGAAACCACAGGCTCTTGGATATGAATGCAAATCCAAAAGCTCTAAGGATCTGACCTGGCTCCCTGATGGCACCTGCTCTCGACCAAAGGGCCACAGAATTCCACAAAGTCCCTCCTGGCGTAGAAATGTGCTCCTATTTTACAGCTATTGGTGGTTCAATCTGCTATTTTTTTCTTAAAACAGGTGAGATCTGCTTACTTTACTCGGCTCCAGAGGAACCTATATTAACAGGTAGTAACTACCACCTGTGGGTAACCTGCTCCCTCCATTGAGTATCTTATAAAAGCCCATTTTATAAAACGTGCTATTCTTATGACTTTTTTTTTTTTCATTTCAAATATGTTTTTCCAAAAGAAAAAAAATCTAAAATAAAACCAAAAGTAAGTGTGAGGTCTTTGGCATCTGGTTCAGCCTGTAAACATCCTGGAAGCTGCCACTTCTTGATTTTTACACACTTATGTTACAAGTCAAAGTGTGAGAGAAACCAGTGTCAGCAGTGCCACAGTGATGGGGGAGGAATTCAGAATTATTCTGCTCATTCTACAGCACACATAACTGCTGAAGTGGAACAGTATTGCTGGAAAGTGGAATAGTACTACTTGAAAGTAGGTTTTGACTAGTTCTAAAAGTATATTGCAAACTCTAGAGCAACCACTTAAAAAGCTGAAAAAGTAGAATTAATAACGCTAAGATAAGAAAATGGAATCGAATAAAATGCTTAATCCAAAAAAGGCATAGAAACAGTGGAAGACAAAAATAGGAACAAAGAACAAGGGCAACAAACAGAAAACAGTAATAAATACGGCAGATACTAATCCATCCATATCAATAATCACCTTGAAAGTTAACGGTCTAAACCCACCAATTATAATAAAGCGACTATCAGAGTGGATCCAGTTGTACGTTGTCACAAGAACCCACTTTAAATACAAAGACACGTAGATTAAAAGTAAACGGATGAAGAAAGATACACCATGCTAATGCCAATCGATAGAGAGTGAGAGCAGCCACCTTAATTCCAGACAGTGAAAATTTAAAGCAAGGAAAGGTCTGGGTATGTCTTATGTATGTCCTCCACTACAGACTAACAAATACTTGACCAAAGAAGATACACAGACAGCAAATGCACATATGAAAAGATGCTGCACACCACATGTCACCAGGGAAAGGCAAATTAAAACAATGCAACAACACACACACCCATTACAATGGCCCAAACCCGTAACGTCAGTTACATCAAGGGCCAACGCCGTGACACAGTTTAATCCTCCACCTGCAGCACCGGCATCCCATATGGGCGCCGGTTCTAGTCCTGGCTGCTCCTCTCCCAATCCAGCTCTCTGCTATGGCCTGGGAAAGCAGTGGAAGATGGCCCAAGTCCTTGGGCCCCTGCATCTGTATGAGAGACTAGAAGAAGCTCCTGGCTCCTGGCTTCGGATTGGCACAGCTCCAGCCATTGCAGCCATCTGGGAAGTGAACCAGCAGATGGAAGACCTAGCTCTGTCTCTCTCTCTCACTGTCTGTAACTTTACCTCTCAAATACATAAATAAAATATTTTAAAAATTTTTTAAAAAATCAATTGCACTGGGCCAGTGCCATGGTTCACTTGGTTAATCATCCGCCTGCGGCACTGGCATCCCATATGGGCACCGGGTTCTAGTCCTGGTTGCTCCTCTTCCAGTCCAGCTCTCTGCTGTGGCCGGGGAGGGCAGTGGAGGATGGCCCAAGTCCCTGGGCCCTGCACCCATGTGGGAGGCCAGGAAGAAGCACCTGGCTCCTGGCTTCGGATCAGCGCGATACGCCGTCCGCAGTGGCCAATAGGGGAGTGAATCAACAGAAGGAAGACCTTTCTCTCTGTCTCTCTCAATGTCTATAACTCTACCTGTCAAATAAAAAAAAAAAAATCAATTACATCAAATGATGGCAAGGATGAGGAGAGTAACAGGAGCCCTGGTTCACTGCTGGTAGAGACACAAAACGGCACAGCCACTCTGGGAGATTGCTCCCTGGCTTCTGACAACAGCGCACATACTCTTATCACAGGATTCAGTAATCACGCTCCTTGGGGATCCACCCAGAGGAGCTGACCATCTACGTTCACATCAAACCTGCACGCGGATGCCTGCATCAACCTGCTTCATATTTGTCAAAACTTGGAAGCAACAAAGACGTCCTTGGAAAGGTGAATGGACACGTGGACTGTGGTACGTCCAGACGGTGGACTGTTACCACCGGGGTAACAAGGGCCGCAGCTAGGGAAGGACTGCAAGGGACTGAAATGTCCCCTGTACGTGAACAAAGCCCATCTGGAAAGACAATTCGCACTAGATGACATTTCCGGGGAAAACAAAGCTACGGGGATAACAGAGTCAGTGCTGCGGGGCTGGTGGCGGGAGGGAGGCGTGAGCGAGCACGGAGACTTCAGGACAGCGAGCACATTCTGTGCGATACCTAATGATGGATGCACAGAACGCACAACGCCAGGAACGGACCCTCATGCAAACTGTGGAGGACAAACCTGGGGATCCTGATAATGGCGAGGCTGTGCCCAGGCAGGGGCAGGGGGCGGATGAGAGATCTCTGTACTTCCCTCCCAATTTTGCTGTAAACTTAAAATTGCTTTAAAATCTTGCCTTGGGACCAGGGAGTCAGCCTAGCAATTAGACACTTACCTCCCACACTGGAGCCCCCAGGTTCAATACCTGGCCCCAGGTCCTGACTCCCGCTTTCTACCCCGCAGGCCTGTGCGACAGCCATGACAGCTCAAGTGTTTGGGTCCCTACCACCTACACAGGAGACTGGAATTGAGTTCGCGAGCGCTCAGCATTGGCCGAGCCCTGCCCCAGCCGCTGTGGACATGGATTGGAGTGCTCCCTCTATCTGCCTGTCAAGTAAAAATATTTTTTTAAAAGTCTTGAGTAAATAAATAAAAACTAAACTAATGTATCACCAGCATTTAGAGAAAACACTCCGTAGCACCCCAGTGAGTATGGGGTGTGGCATAGTTACATCACGGTGCTTTCAAACAAACAATACGTACTTACTTTCATGAAACCTTCGCTTTTCAATTTATGCAATTTGGAGGCGGCATTATGGAGGCGTTTTCGTTGAGAGTTCAGAAGAGAGTCCAGCACCTGCCACCACGTCCGACAGTTGAGCACAAGGGCCAGCCCCACCACAGACGCCATCGCTATGAGGACAGCATTCACCGTCAGATGTTTCGGATCAACCCTGAACACAGCCAGGAGAGTGATCCCAGCAACAATGCAGCCAAGGATGAAAAGGAAGATGACGAAAGACGGGAGGCAACACGTTTTTTTCCATTTCTTTTTACCTGTAACACAACAAATGGTTTAACAACTACCAACACACCCAGCATCTAAGAAGTCCTGGCATCCCAGTCCCAGGCTCTGATAAGTAATGCTCAAGTCACACGTTCATGAAAATAAACTGAACAGGCATCCCACCCCCAACCCTGCACGCACACACACACACACACACACAGAAGAAGGGAGGAGACCCTACCCTGAGTCTCTTCAGTCTTGAATACTCGAAAAAGCCTGGTGGCCAAAAAGCCAAACTCTCTCTCACAGGCGTCCGAGAGGGTGGCGATCATTTCCGCCAGCGAGGTCTCTCCACCCACACTGGACAGCCTGTTGTAATCTGTGAACAGAAACCTGCAGCGAGGGACCAGTTAAAACAGCGCTCAGACTCGGGCCGTAACAAGCAACTTCAGCACAGGACAGCGCCCCAGCATTCACACTTCATTTTCTTTTTACCTCCTTCAGAACCACGGTTCTAACATTGCGAGGAAGAAAAAGAACTTGCAACCATCTTCACTTTCAACACCTTACCTACTGAAGGACCCTTATGGGGGAGAGGGACAAGAAACTAGGCCTGGGCAGATATCAGGGGCTTCTTAAGAGGTTAGATGTTCCCCAGAGTCCAGCGGGCAGGACGTTCTCTGGGAAGGAAAAGTCAGTCCCCTTCAGAGAACCTCTAGGCATGCCCAGAGCAGAGCTGCCACTCTCCTCAGCACTCTCCTCAGCACGTTCCCCTCAGCACTCTCCTCAGCACTCTCCCTCAGCACTCTCCGATATGCTAATTGTCCCTCCGAACCAGCCAATCCCGTGTTGCCACTGCATCCCATATGCTAATTGTCCCTCCGAACCAGCCAATCCCGTGTTGCCACTGCATCCCATATGCTAATGGTCTCTCTGAACTGACCAATCCTATGCATGCGCATTAGGAATATGCTAATTCGTTGCCTATATAACCTGTGTGAAACTGCCGCTCAGGGCTCCTCACTGCCTGAGGTGGGGGCCCGTTTGCGCAAACGTTCAATAAAAACCTCGTGCTTTTTGCATCAACTGGTCTGGAGTCTGGATCTTTGGGCGTCCTCCCGAGCAAGTGGGCATCTCTGCAACTGAGAGGTCCTACATTTGGCGCCCAACGTGGGGCTTGAGGTCGCCCTCAGACCCATTCTCTGCAGGACCAGTTGGAGGTATAATTAAGTGTTTTCTGTCTGTTGTTTTTTGTCTTGAGTATTCTGACTGGATTCTGACTGGAGTATTCTGACTGGCCAGTATCTGACCTGACTCTGTGGGACCAGTGGGGGAGGCAGGCGTGCCCAGCAACCCCTGGCCCGTTCCCCGGAGGACGCTCCGGGATGAGAGGGGAAACCCTCGGTCCGTTCCCCCGGAACACGCACCCGGGGTGGTCTGGAGGTGGGTCGGAGACCAAGTCTCCCTCCTTCCCGGGGAGGGCTGGTCAGGCAGCCGCTCCCAAAAATAGCGCAATAGCGTTCGATTTGTCCTAGCCATGTGGTTTGTCTTGTTTACTGTATGTGTCTGTGTATTGGCTGTTCTTTTTGTTTGGGCTGAAATCCTTGCACACATGGGTCAACAAATAACCACCCCTTTAAGTCTCACTCTAGATCACTGGAAGGATGTTCGAGAACGCGCGCGCCACCTCTCATTGGAGGTTAAAAGGAAACAATGGGCAAAATTCTGTTCCTCAGAGTGGCCGGCCTTCGAGGTCGGCTGGCCAAGGAACGGCACTTTTAACCTCGATATTATTTTACAGATTAAGGAACGAGTCTTTCAGCCAGGATCCGATGGACACCCTGATCAGGTGCCCTACATTACCACGTGGGAGGATCTTTCACGTAACCCCCCTCCCTGGATAGAACCCTTCTCCTTCCCGACGGAGCCCATACGTACCCCGTTACCCCCTCCTCCTATCCCGGTTGTGCCAACCTCCTCCCTATACCCTCTGAAGGAGATTCGAGATCCAAAACCTGACAAGCCACCGGTTCTTCCGGCTGATCAGGACTTTCTGCTCTTTGACTCTCCCCCACCCTATCTTCCCGGCCAGCCTGCTCCCCCGCAGGAACCCCCACAACAACCAGAGCGGGATGTGCAACCTTCTGCACCACCCCTTGATTCCACGAGGGCAGGAGAAGAAGTCTCAGCGCCTTCCCCGCCCTCCAGCCGCCTGCGCCTCCGTCGGGGGCAGGCAGGGGGCTCGGGAAGCGTCTGGACTTCGCAGGCTTTTCCTCTTCGCTCGGTGGCTGGCCAGATGCAGTACTGGCCATTTTCTGCTTCCGATCTTTACAATTGGAAAACCCATAACCCCTCTTTCTCTCAGGACCCCCAGGCTCTGACTGGGCTGATCGAGTCAATTTTATTGACTCATCAGCCCACCTGGGATGATTGTCAGCAGCTTCTGCAGACCCTCCTCACTACTGAGGAAAAGCAGCGTGTCTACCTTGAGGCACGGAAAAACGTCCCTGGAGCAGATGGCCGACCGACCCTACTGCTAAACGAAATCGAGGAGGCGTTTCCCTCAACCCGTCCTGATTGGGACTACACCACCGTTGCTGGTAGGGAGCGACTTCGTCTTTATCGCCAGATTCTCCTTGCGGGTCTCAGAGGGGCTGGAAAGCGCCCCACCAATTTGGCCAAGGTACGTGCAGTAGTACAGGGGGCTGAGGAAACGCCGGCAGGCTTCCTAGAAAGATTAATGGAAGCCTACCGTATGTATACCCCGTTTGACCCCCTGGCAGAGGACCGGCAGGGAGATGTAATCATGTCCTTTATAGGACAGTCAGCGCCGGACATCCGCAATAAATTGCAGCGGCTAGAGGGGCTTCAGGGGTATACTATACAAGATTTAATGAAGGAGGCAGAAAAGATTTACAACAAAAGGGAGACCCGAGAGGAGAAGGAGGAAAGGATCCGCAAGGAGCAGGAGGAAAGGGAAGACAAAAGAGACAAAAGACGTAATCGAGAGCTTAGTAGAATTTTGGCCACCGTAGTGCAGGATACAGAAAGGAGTAGACCAGGACAGAATAGGGACTTGGGAGACAAACGAAAGCCTCGGGTGGAAAGAGATCAATGTGCCTATTGTAAAGAAAGAGGACACTGGGTCAAAGACTGCCCGAAGAAAACACAGGGACCAAAGAGGAGACCAGTTCCAATCCTGTCCCTGGAAGAAGACGACTAGGTGAGTCAGGGCCAGGAGCCCCCCCCTGAGCCCAGGATAACCCTTGAAGTGGGGGGCAGACCGGTAACCTTCCTGATTGACACGGGAGCCCAGCACTCGGTACTGACTTCAGAAAAAGGGCCTTTAAGCTCCAAGACTTCCTGGGTTCAGGGGGCAACTGGAGGGAAGTTATATCGCTGGACAACCAATCGAGAGGTCCAGTTAAGTACAGGACTTGTGACACACTCGTTCTTACTAGTGCCAGACTGCCCCTACCCCCTCCTGGGCAGGGACCTACTCTCGAAGGTAGGAGCCCAAATTCACTTCCATGAGAAAGGAGCTACCATCACAGACTCAGGAGGGCGGCCCCTCCAGGTATTAACACTACGCTTGGAGGACGAACACCGATTATTCGAGAGGCCCTCGTCCACCATGGCTCCCATGGACCCCAAGTGGCTCACAGATTTTCCTCAGGCCTGGGCAGAGACTGCGGGAATAGGGCTGGCCGTCAACCGGCCTCCCTTGATCATAGATCTGAAGCCCACGGCCATTCCCGTGTCAGTTCGTCAATATCCGATGGGCAAGGAAGCTAAGGAAGGTATCCGGCCACATATCCAGAGACTGTTACACCTAGGCATTTTAAAACCTTGTCGTTCACCTTGGAACACCCCCCTACTACCAGTAAAGAAGCCTGGTACGGGTGACTACCGCCCGGTACAGGACTTGCGGGAGGTTAACAGGAGAACGGAGGATATGCATCCCACAGTGCCCAACCCCTACAATCTGCTAAGTACCTTGCCTCCGACCCACGTATGGTACACTGTGTTAGATCTAAAAGATGCATTCTTTTGTTTAAGACTGAGCCCTCAGAGCCAATCCATCTTTGCTTTTGAGTGGAAAGACCCAGAGACCGGGTTTTCGGGACAACTCACCTGGACAAGGTTGCCCCAAGGATTTAAAAACTCGCCTACCTTGTTTGATGAAGCTCTGCACCTAGATTTGGCCGACTTCCGAGTCAACCATCCAGACCTGGTCCTCCTGCAATATGTGGACGACCTCCTCCTTGCCGCTGAAACTGAGCAGGACTGCCTAAAAGGTACCGGGGCCCTGCTACAGAGACTGGGGGAATTGGGCTATCGAGCCTCCGCGAAAAAGGCCCAAATATGTCAGAAACAGGTGGCCTACCTAGGCTACCTCCTAGAAGGAGGGCAACGGTGGCTGACAGAGAGCCGAAAAAGGGTGGTTGCTCTAATTCCACCCCCCACCGATGCCAGAAAGATGCGGGAATTCCTCGGGAGTGCGGGATTCTGCCGCCTTTGGATTCCTGGGTTTGCGGAGCTGGCAGCCCCATTGTACCCCCTCACGAAGTCCAATGCTCCCTTTCAATGGAGAGAAGAGCAACAGCGGGCGTTTGACAACATAAAAAAGGCCCTATTGTCAGCCCCAGCCCTGAGCCTCCCTGATATGACCAAGCCCTTCACATTATACGTGGATGAGAATAAGGGAGTGGCGAAGGGAGTGCTAACACAAATGCTTGGACCCTGGAAAAAGCCGGTGGCATACTTTTCAAAAAAGCTAGACAATGTAGCGGCCGGCTGGCCTCCGTGCCTCCGCATGATAAGCGGCCGTGGCAGTTCTGGTGAAAGACTCGGATAAATTGACTCTAGGCCAACCTCTCACCATAGTGGCACCTCATGCTGTGGAGACAGTTATCCGCCAGCCACCAGATCGGTGGCTCTCAAATGCTCGGATAACTCATTACCAGACTATGTTATTAAACTCAGAGCGGGTCCGGTTTGGGACTGCCACCTCCTTAAACCCGGCCACCCTGCTCCCGGAACTGGGGCCCCAGGCCCAGGTAATCCATAACTGTCATCAAATCCTGGCTGAGGCCCACAGCACCCGAAAAGACCTAACCGACCAGCCTCTGCCGGATGCCGAAATGACCTGGTTCACGGATGGGAGCAGCTTTCTACAGAACGGTGAGCGGAGGGCTGGGGCAGCGGTGGTGGATGGAAAAACTGTTATCTGGTCAAGTGCCTTAAAGCCTGGAACTTCTGCTCAAAAAGCCGAGCTCATAGCCTTAACTCAAGCTTTAAAACTGGCACAAGACAAAAAGGTCAACATTTACACAGACAGTCGGTATGCTTTCGCCACTGCCCATGTACATGGGGAGATATACCGGCTAAGGGGCCTCTTAACCTCAGCAGGCAAGGACATTAAAAATAAGCAGGAAATCCTAGATCTTCTACAGGCCCTGTTCCTGCCCAAAATGTTGAGTATAATTCATTGCCCCGGGCACCAACGAGGAGACGACCCCGTAGCAAGGGGAAACAGGATGGCAGACGAGGCCGCTAGGGCGGCAGCCCTGAGCCAACAGGTGCTCCCGTTAAAGACAATTGAGCCCACCCAAGTATCGAGGGAACCACCTTTCCTCTATTCGGACCAAGACTTAGATACGATCCAGCGGCTCGGTGCAGAGTATGATGAACAAATAAGGGTTTGGAGGCTCGGAGAGAAAATAGTCCTGCCACACCAATTGGCTAAAGAAATAATTACCAGCCTCCATCAATGGACTCATTTGGGACACAAAAAGCTAAAAGCAGCCTTACAGGAAGATAGGCAGTCTTATTACATCCCCGGACTTGACTCTTTAGTCCAGCAGGTGACTGAATCCTGTGTTCCGTGTGCCAAGGTAAATGCCAGACACCTCAAGCTCCCGGAGGGAGCTAGGGTAAGAGGAGACCGACCAGGAATCAACTGGGAGGTCGATTTCACTGAGATAAGGCCGGGCAGTTATGGGAATAAGTATCTTCTAGTTTTTGTAGACACCTTCTCCGGATGGACTGAGGCATTCCCCACAAAACGGGAAACCGCCCAGGTGGTCGTCAAGAAGATCATAGAGGAGATCTTCCCCCGGTTCGGCTTGCCTAAGGTAATCGGGTCCGACAATGGCCCAGCGTTTGTCTCCCAGGTAAGTCAGTTGGTGGCCAAAGCATTAGGCATAAATTGGAAATTGCACTGTGCCTATAGACCCCAAAGTTCAGGACAGGTAGAAAGAATGAACAGAACAATTAAAGAGACCCTAACCAAATTAGTGTTGGAGACTGGTGTTAAAGACTGGGTCCAACTCCTCCCTATGGTGTTGTTCCGGGTCCGAAACACGCCCTCTCATTGCGGGCTGACACCATACGAAATCCTTTATGGAGGGCCCCCACCAGTAGCAGGCTTGCTTGACCTTGCCAGTGACTCTGTTGCCGATGCCCCTAAGTTACAGGCCCGGTTGAGAGCACTCCAGATCATCCAGAACCAGGTCTGGAAACCTCTTGCAGCAGCCTACCAACCCAAGACGACAACCATTCCACATCCTTTCCAAATCGGTGATGCTGTGTATGTCCGAAGGCACCAATCTAAGACTCTAGAGCCCCGGTGGAAAGGCCCCTTCACTGTGCTGTTGACAACTCCCACCGCTCTCAAGGTCGACGGAATCGCTGCTTGGGTCCACGCCTCACACGTGAAGCGAGCACCACCTCCCCAGGGCCCCGAGGATCTGGACAGACCAGCCAAATGGAAGCTCCAGCGCACTCAGAACCCACTCAAGCTAAGACTTTCAAAAACTGTTTAATATTTGTGATGTTCCTGGCCTTTCCCCATTGTTTTTCCAATCCCCATGCTCCACAATTGTTAACGTGGAACCCAACCCAGTCCAGCAAGAACAGAGTTCCCTCCCTCCAGTGAGGCAGGCTCTCCCCAGGCCGGTCCAATAGATTTTAGGATTAAAATCTTTGCAAAAAGAAAAGGAGGGAATGAAGGACCCTTATGGGGGAGAGGGACAAGAAACTAGGCCTGGGCAGATATCAGGGGCTTCTTAAGAGGTTAGATGTTCCCCAGAGTCCAGCGGGCAGGACGTTCTCTGGGAAGGAAAAGTCAGTCCCCTTCAGAGAACCTCTAGGCATGCCCAGAGCAGAGCTGCCACTCTCCTCAGCACTCTCCTCAGCACGTTCCCCTCAGCACTCTCCCTCAGCACTCTCCCTCAGCACTCTCCGATATGCTAATTGTCCCTCCGAACCAGCCAATCCCGTGTTGCCACTGCATCCCATATGCTAATTGTCCCTCCGAACCAGCCAATCCCGTGTTGCCACTGCATCCCATATGCTAATGGTCTCTCTGAACTGACCAATCCTATGCATGCGCATTAGGAATATGCTAATTCGTTGCCTATATAACCTGTGTGAAACTGCCGCTCAGGGCTCCTCACTGCCTGAGGTGGGGGCCCGTTTGCGCAAACGTTCAATAAAAACCTCGTGCTTTTTGCATCAACTGGTCTGGAGTCTGGATCTTTGGGCGTCCTCCCGAGCAAGTGGGCATCTCTGCAACTGAGAGGTCCTACACTACTTTTGTTAGGAAAAAACAATAATAAAAATTGAATGTTGGGGCCAGTGTTATGACACAGTGGGTAAAGCCACTGCCTTTGACACCAGCATCCCACGTGGGTGCCAGTTCGACTCCTGGATGCTCCTCTTCTGATCCAGCTCCCTGTTTAGGGCCTGGAAAAAGCAGCAGAGGATGGCCCACATACTTAGGCCCCTGCACACACATGGGAGACCCAGATGAAGCTCCTGGCTTTGGCCTGGGCCAGCCCTGGCTGTTGTGGCCATCTGGGGAGTAAACCAGCAAATGAAGATTCTCTCTCTGTTAATCTGACTTTCAAATAAATAAACCTTTTTTTAATAATGGAACACAGCAGAGTTAAATGAAGTAGCCCTGAGAAACAGTTCTAACAGCTTACACGGGACAGTCGGCATCTCACAGGTCCTGACACAGCGATCTTAAGGTAGCATCTCCTGCCAGAACGTAGCCAGGAGCCACACAAAGAAAGTGCTCTAATAACAACCGAAGAGATCCGAATGGTGAAAAAATATTCACTACAGTCACTAGGAATTTCAAGTCCAAAGCTAGAAAAAAGGATTCTGAACATTTTTAATATAAAGAAGAGAGTAAGGGGCCAGTGCTGTGGCGCAGTGGGTTAATGCCCTGGCCTGAAGCGCAGGCATCCCATATGGGCGCCGGTTCAAGTCCCGGCTGCTCCTCTTCCAATCCAGCTGTCTGCTATGGCCTGGGAAAGAGTGGAAGATGGCCCAAGTGCTGAGACTGAGAAGAAGCTCCTGGCTCCTGGCTTCAGATCAGTGCAGCTCTGGCTGTTGTGGAAAATTGGGGAGTGAACCAGTGGATAGAAGCTCGCTCTCTCTCTGCCCCTCCTCTTTTTGTGTAACTCTGACTTTCAAATAAATAAATAAAGTGTTTAAGGAAACAGGCAAGTGTACCCCGATGTGAACTTTACACAAGGTATACATGTATTGAAATATGATGCGGCGTCCCATAAATATGCATAATTTTATGTGTCACCTGAGAAAACAAAGTTTCAAGCCCAGAAATTCCATTTAAACATTTAAGCTTTAGAATGTCTTATATGTACAGGTTCCACATTCTACCAGGGGTTCTGCAATAGTTATAAAATATCCCTTCCACAATTGTTCTTCAAAATAACTGAATTTTGTGTATTTTGAGTCTGTGAATCACTATTGCTGCATTGGTTCTTTCTCCATTCTCTGTATCAAACTCATCTCGATTCAGGAGCTAAGCTCTGCTTTGAATACACGATGTGGGAGCACACCACACGCTGTGTGATCTTTACCGATGCTGCTTTCATCGGTGTAACAAAAACAGTGCCTCATGACACTGTTTTTCTTCTTTTCTGTAAAAATATTTCCCCAATTATTTTATTCTATTCTTGTAACGTTCTGTTTTCAAAGCCTTTTCGCAATACTCAGTCCCATGCTAATGACAGCAGTCAGGGGATTGGTTCCTGGGCCCCCAGCAAGTTCCTCATACAAAGCGGTGAAGCACCTGCACAGCCCTGTGCACACCTTCCCGTGGACTCCCTCTCTCGGTTACTGTAGCACCAGAACACCAGGACTGCTCCGTAAACACCTGCTACACCACACTGTCCAGGGACTGGTGCCAAGAGAAAGTCTGCACTCTTGAAAACATTTTCAGCCCACAGTCGGCTGACTGTGCTGGTGAGGAAGGCGGGAGCGTGGACGGGGTTAACCATACTGATGAGCATGCGCCTTTATCTTTCTCTCTTGTACTCATAGCTTTGATATTTCACCTCGTGCTTGGTCTATTTGTTTTCTTTCTAAATTACACATATTTTACCTTATAATTTTTAAAATTCTTATTTTTTTTTTAAGTTTTTTTTTTTAAAGTCAGAGTTACACAGAGAGAGAAGCAGAGACAGAGAAAAAGAGAGAGAGGTCTTCCATCTGCTGGTTCACTGCCCAGTTGGCTGCAACAGCTGGAGCTGCACCGATCCAAAGCCAGGAGCCAGGAGCTTCCTCCAGGTCTCCCACGCTGGTGCAGAGGCCCAAGCACTTGGGTCATCCTCTACTGCTTTCCCAGGCCATAGCAGACAGCTGGATCAGAACTGGAGCAGCTGGGACTCGAACTGGTGCCCATATTGGATGCCGGCACTGCAGGCAGCGGCTTTACTGCTACACCACAGCACCGGCCTCAAAATTCTTAACTCTTTTAATACACTTTAAAGTTTTTGCTAACTCCTATTGAACTCTGCTTCTAATTTTCTAACTTTTTCTTTTGTCTTACTCTCCTCTAGAGCCCTTTGTATTTCCTTTATTCCTTAAATGCTCATCATTTCTATTTTCTCATAAATTTCCTAAATGACATGAAAATCATTTTAGATAGACACCCAAATATATTTTCAGCAGCTGTTTCCTGTTCAGAGCTGTTTCCTGAGGCCACACACTCATCAGGAGCTTGTGAGAGCCCTCCTTGGTGCCGGACCTCATCTCTGAACAGCTCTCTCTCCAAAATGTGTTCCAAAGGATGGCCACAGGTGACATAAGTGGGGGTCAAAGTCTCTGCTGAAATATAATCAGGTGAACAAAATTAAACAGATTCTGTAAAGGAAGATGCCTCTGACCCCTTAATGTATAAGAGGGAGATATAAAATGAAGTGTTTCCTAAATGTATTTCACCAGGCTACCTTTTATTTTTTTTTCCCCCACATAAAAAGTTCAAGGTATGGGGCTGGTGCTATGGTGTAGTGGGTAAAACCGCCGCCTGCAGTGCTAACATCCCATATGGGAGCCAGTCTGATTCCCAGCTGCTCCACTTCTGATCCAGCTCCCTGCTAGTGGCCTGGGAAAGCAGAAGATGGCCCAAGTGCTTGGGCCCCTGCACCCACGTGGGAGACCTGGAGGAAGCTCCTGGCTTCAGATCAGTGCAGCTCTGGCCATTGTAGCTGTCTAGGGAGTGAGCCAGTGGATGGAAGATTCCATCTCTCTCTCTCTCTCTCTCTCTCTCTCTCACTCTCTAACTCTGCCTTTCAAACAAATAAATAAATCTTTAAAAAATCAAGAAGTCGCCTCTGTCAAACTGACCAACTCACCGCACAGGTAAAGCTTTGGTCGTCTGCTCCGGCAGTTCTGGTGGATTCACAAACATCAGTTTGAACAGGAGCTCCAAATAGCCTATATGTCTTGCCAGTCTGGTACTGAGGACCCAGGCCCAATTCCAACTCTCTCCTTCCCTTCGTCCACCAAAGTAAATGACAACTGAAATTGACAGTTTAAAAACTGAATTAGTAGTCAGGCAGCTTCTTCTCTCCGAACGGTCAAAAATCAAGCAATGACAGCCAAGCTTACATAACTTTTTATGGTCCCATGTGATTTCCTAAGTACTCCTCAGAGAAGTTCTCAATGAGCCTCCACTAACACACCCAATGAATGGGGGAAGCAAACAGACTAAAACATGCCTAAGAGTTGCGATCAGAAAGACGACACCTTGTACAGAAATGGACCCTCAGTTCAGATTCACCAAGGGCTTGGGGTTTATCACTATCTGCAGTTGTTAAAGATACCAGCTCCTCCTTTTCTTGCAATTGAAGAAAAGGGATTGTATTTTTCAACTTTGCTTTTGGGTAACATAAAAGTCATGGTCATGGCCAACTTGCTTTAGGGCATACAACTAGTGGCATAGAGAAAGAAGCTTTCTTTAGAAAAAAGACTTGGGGGCCGGCGCCATGGCTCAACAGGCTAATCCTCCGCCTTGCGGCGCCGGCACCCCAGGTTCTAGTCCCGGTTGGGGCGCCGGATTCTATCCCGGTTGCCCCTCTTCCGGGCCAGCTCTCTGCTGTGGCCCAGGAGTGCAGTGGAGGATGGCCCAAGTGCTTGGGCCCTGCACCCGCATGGGAGACCAGGAGAAGCACCTGGCTCCTGGCTTCGGATCAGCGAGATGTGCCGGCCGCAGCGGCCATTGGAGGGTGAACCAACGGCAAAAAGGAAGACCTTTCTCTCTGTCTCTCTCTCACTATCCACTCTGCCTGTCAAAAAAAATTTTAAAAATAAAAAAAAATAAAGACTTGGGGCCGGCATTGTGGCACAGAGGGTAAAGCCATAGCCTGCAGTACTGGTATCCCATATGGGCACTGGTTCGAGTCCCAGCTGCTCCAGTTCCGATCCAGCTCTCTGCTATGGCCTGGGAAAGCAGTAGAAGATTCCCCAAGTCCTTGGGCCCCTGCACCCACATAGGAGACCTGGAGGAAGCTCCTGGATCCTGGCTTCAGATCGGCACAGCTCTGGCCATTGCAGCCATCTGGCGAGTGAACCAGCAAATGGAAGACATCTCTCTCTCTCTCTCTCTCTCTCTCTCTCTCTCTCTATCTGCCTCTCCTCTCTTTGTGTAACTCTTTCAAGTAAATAAATAAATCTTTAAAAAGAAAAAAGATTTAAATATAAACCATTAATTAATAGGCAAGGATACTCTAAAAAATTTATGAAAATTTTTAATTGAAAGATAAGTTCATCTTGGTGCAAAAAAAAAAAAAAAAACCTGAGGAAATTAGAGTCTTGCTTCAATATTAACACACAGTATACCAGCTTTTAGTGTTGTGATTGCCTGGCTATAGACAATGTCCTCTAGGCCAGTTAAGAAAATAGTAAAAAGCTCAATGTTCTCATCCAATTATGAAAATCAGGTACCAGTTTAAGAGACACATATCAATAATGTTTTAAGCAATAAATCTTACAATTTACCCCATTTTCAAGAAAACAGAAAAATATAAGACTTACTAAAGAATATATACAAGAGAGCCAAGAAGCTCAGTGACACTGCTATTCCAAGATTTAGGTCAACTGTGAAAGCAAACACCAAACCGAGTCCTCCACAAAACAGCAGGGTAAGAAACACGATGAGCCATGAAAACTGAAACAGGGGTTCGACCTGCTGCCCTGCAAACGTCTTCATTTCATCTGAAAGAGAAAGCGGCATGGAAAGTCTTACTCCCGCTTTGTTTACGGAATACAACTTTTAAAGAAAACCACAATTTGCACATTTTCAATGTACACATTTATTGGATACTTACTAAGTCGCTGGATACAATGTTGCTACATAACCAACACTCCCCTTTGACACACATAAATGCCAACCACCCTGTGGTATTCACTCTCCTGCGGCACCCAGCAGATGCACAAAATTCTTTCTCATCTACACCAGAAGCATCCAGAGTTCAGATTCAAATGCAAAAGTCTGGGTTCCTCACTACTTCCAAGTGCGAAGCCACCAGTTCCTCCAAGGGTGATCTGCCAGATCTGGCTGATACTTAACTTCTGCGGTTTGTATGACGTGAACATCGATATTTCCACACGCAACAGTAAACGTGATGCTCCGTCTTTGAGCCACCTGTCACTAGCACCTTCTCTAGTTCCCCCATCCCTCTGCCGCCCACCACACCTGAGCGTCAGTGCTCCTCGGGGTGTGTTGGGCCCAGATGACCCCCACACAGGCCGTGAAGCCACCAAGCTTGGGGAAGCCTCGCAGGTGACCCTGAGGTCTGCCTTCAAGCATGATGATGACTTTAAGAAGCAAAAAGCCTGAGGGGTGGGACTTGGGGGTGATGCTGGGCTGCTCTAGGAAGCTCCCGACGGAGGGAGCAACTCTGGAAGCGTGGGACGTTCTTCCAGGAGCGAGCAGTCCTGCCGAATGCAACACAAGTGCACCCTGCGGCTGCTGGCTGGGCCATGCAGAGGGAGAGGCTTGCAAAGGGCTGGAGGACCGGCTTCTGGGGGCTGCGAGGCGCTTACCATACAGCTGCGTCTGACTTAGAAGGAGAACTCAGACGCCCACGCAGAAGATCAACCAGAGGGGAGTAAAACCCTAACAGACATATTTCAGTGAACCATGTAACACAGTCTCACACACAGGGCTCAGTCTCTTTCTTTTCTTCAGAAAAAAAAGAAACAGAGAAAGCCTCGTCATGTGCACACGTTGTGGAAACACGCCCTTTACCTTCGAGTTTCTTGAGTAAGAAAGATTTGCCACTCCCCCACTGTGCGTACAAGCCCACGCAAATGGGCGGCTGCATGGTGGGCTCGCTGAGGATGTCGGCCAGGGCGCTGCTGTACAGGTCGTAGCCAAGCATGTCGCCGTCCGTCTCAGTGGGAGAGAGGTGCCCTGCAATCAGAAACACACCACAGCCCGACACTGTGCGTCACCGCCGGAGAGGAAAGCCAAACTCAGCTCCTGTTTACTGAAATGACTTAAATGTATAGACCTACGTAAAAATAGTCTCAAAGATTCTTAGAAAAATACCATATTTCATGGAATGTGTACACCTATTGATTTCTGATGTACAACTAAGGAAAATGCTGCCAACTCGTGACGCAAAGCCTTCTTATCCATCACGTGCTAATTTAAAAGATGCCAAAATGTGCACGATGTGCGTCGTATATGCAGGGAAATACAACACAGAGGTAACGCAGTCACAGGAATACATCTGATATCTATACACAGAAAGATTCAAAATGTTACAGAAGGATATAATCACCAGAAAACAAGAAACACTACGGTCACAGGCAGAAAGGTTTGACAACTTCAAAACAGTAATTCTCCCCAAATCCACCTGACACGAAGGTAATTCCAATGAAATCCAGCGCTGTGGCATAGTGGGTAAAAAGCTGCAGCACCAGCGTCCCATATGGGTACCGGTTTGAGTCCCAGCTGCTCCATTTCTGATCCAGCTCCCTGCTGGTGGCCTGGGAAGGCAGCGGAGGATGGCACGGGTGCGTGGGCCCCTGCACCCATGTGGGAGACCCGGAGGAAGCTCCCAGATCCTGAACATCCCAGCTCCGGCCATTGCAGCTATTTGGGGAGTAAACCAGGAGACGGAAGATCTCTCTCTGTCTCTCCCTCATTCTCTCTCTCCCTGTAACTCTGCATTTCAACAACAACCCAAAAAAAAAAAAAAAAAAGAATATGCAAGAACAGCTAAAAAACAAATTTCAAAGATTACTGATCAATAGTTGTCTTTGGAGAAAAACAATAAATACTATAAAACTGTCACAATCCGAATATTTTGGATCCCAAATAGTGTATTAGCATAAGCGGCATTCAAAGCAGTCAGGAAAAATGAACTATTAAAAGATCTCAATCTCTCTAACAACTGAAGACATAAATTAAAACGAGAACTGCTTTCTTGCAGATCTGATGAACAAAGATTAAGAGTCTGGAAATGCGCAGGGTCAGCAAGGCTGTGGGGAACTGTGCTGTCTGATACCACCAGGGGGAGAAAACATTTGAAACCATTTTGGAGAGTATCAGAACTGCAGGCACCCACGGAGGGCAATTCCACGTCTGGAAAACTATGCCAAGAAAATAACCCTACAAGTAAGAGCCAGTGCACGTAGGTACAAAGCTGCTCATTCAGAGCTTGCTGTTACCAGCCACGGAAACCAAACATTTATCAGCAGAGAACTGAACGTGTGCCTGCAGAATGTATGAAGATTATGCAGTTAAAATATGACAAGGTTCGTTATTTAAAACTTTTATAAGAGGGTAGGACCTTATTTTTCTTTATTCAATGCTATATACATAGTATAAAACCCTATTATCAATGTAAATAAAAGTCTAGGGGGGTTATTCAAACAACTACAAGTTGGGAGGTGGGGATAACAGGGAATTTGTGTTTTCTGCTATATACATGTTTTTATTCTTAAAATTTAGTGGACATTACTATTACAATTTTTAAAAAATACTTTAAAATATAAAAACTCACAACAACACAAAATCATACCTAAAACCAAGATCTAAGTAAGAAGTTAAACTTGAAGATGTCAGGATTTTACTATCTCCTGTTGGTTTCTGGGACTTTTTAAAAATTTTTAGTGGAAAATTCTTCCATATATCAAAACATCACAGGGACTGGTGCTGTGGCATAGTGGCTAAAGCTGCCACCTGCAGTGCCGGCATCCCATATGGGCACTGGTTTGAGTCCCGGCTGCTCCACTTCCGATCCAGCTCTCTGCTGTGGCCTGGGAAAGTACTGGAAGATGGTCCAAGCCCTTGGGCCCCTGCACCCAGGTGGGAGATCCGGAAGAGGCTCCTGGCTCCAGACAGGCCCAGCTCTGGCTGTTGCGGCCATTTGGGAAGTGAACCAGCAGATGGAAGACTTCTCTCTCTCTCTCTCTCTCTCTGCCTCTGCCTCTGCCTCAGTGAGACCCACAGAAGAGACAGGTGGGCAAACCACAAAGGCAGAAAACTACAGATGCTCAGGCTACACTCGGGGACACAGCCTGTGCTGACAGGAGCACAGAGGAAGCCTGGGGAGAAAGACTTAGAAAAGCAGGCTCGACTCTTAGAGGTCTTCACACCTGACTGCTTGCTCCGAATGCACTCAATGTAGAATGCTAGAACGCAATGCAAAGAATTTGACAGAGAACTACTTTTCTACAGCAAAATAAAACTTCGTTCAACTCTTCCATTCTCCAGTTAAATGACAAATGCACAACTGTTACTGGTCTCTTATTTTTCGTATTTTTAAATAGACATTATTTAAAAGTTCAGCCAGAAACAAAACCCAATACTCACTGGCTCCGAATATCTGAGTTAAAATACTTTTCTGATGGCTACAGTCAATGTTGTATGGCGTCTCGCCTGCTTTGTTGGGCCTATAAAGCAACCGCCCATCTTTGGGATTTCTTAAAAGAAGTTCTGCCAGTTTCCGACTCCTTCCACGAATGGCAATATGCAAGGGAGTGTCTCCTTTCTGTGAATGAAGCAGGAAATCAGAACCTTCACATATAAATTAAAAATAAGCAGAGTCGCCACTTTCCTTTTTTGCAGGATAACAGAGAACGTGAACTATTCGTACTTCCTATGGAGAGTGCACACACACTAAACCTTTCATGTCGACCCTCCCCACAGTTCCCTCCACAGCTCCTCAGGCAGCATTTCCTAGACACCATGTCGCCCACAGCCCTAGACCAGAGGCCACTCTTCTCTTCACTCGACTCCTGCCAGGCCCGGAGCCCACTGCCTCGCTCTCCACCCATCCGCATATCCCCTGTGCAAGGACACCGACCGCCTCCCTGGGCTTCCATTCTATTTCACGCTTTCTCCTCATTGGTCTAGAAAGCTCCACCCGCCACGCTGATTCCCCCCATGAATGACCTCAGCAGTTCCCAGGGCCAGCACAGCAAGCCTCTCATTGCTCCCCGACACCCTCTGCCTCGGATTCCTTGACCTCAGCCCCATCTTTCTCTGACCCCTATCACCTCTTCCTCTTTCCTTGCTTTCATGCCACCCGAGCACCAACCTACCCCCTTTCCTTGTTGGAATCTCCAATCACGTTAGTATTCTTATCAAAAGCTAATGAAAACTATTATGTAAAATAGAGATCTCTTCAGTCTGCAAAGTGTTTACGCATTTGTTACTTCAGAAACACTTCTCTGGAAGACAACCAACGGCCCAAAACTTAACAAATAATTCTCTATTCTCATCACCCTGAACTATGACTAAATGAAAATGACTAGCAATGTTCTTCCTCTGGTTTCCATGAACAACCTTGTCTTGCCTTTCCTCTCTTTCTCATCTGGATTCTCTTCCCTGTTATGCACTGAGCTCCCTGCACGTGGTAAAGCAGCCAGCTGGGTACTTGGGAGGATACAAAGATGTTGGATGAAACAGTTCCTGACCTCGAATAGCTTACACTGCCCCAGGAAGAGACGGGGTAAACGTGCAGGATTAGAAAACAGAGTACAAGAGGACACACGCCACAGGGGGCAAACTTGGCCTCAGTTTCCACTCTCTTCCTACTGACGAGATCAGTGACTCCCATGCATTAACCAGCAAACTCCCATCCCCGCTCCGATTTCTTGCCCACACTCTGGTCCCACGTCCCAGCGCCCACTGGTCACAGTCTCCTGAACGTCTTATCAGTCACTTAACCAAACCTATCTAAAGCAGCCTGCACTGTGTTCCCCTACCTCCGCTCCACTGTCATTCCCAAACTGTCAGAAGGCAAAATATCATTTCCGCCAGACACAGAATCTCTGGAACTGGGGCGAAGACATTAACACACACTGCCACTATGCTGAAGACAAGCAGAGAGCAGTGAGTGGCTGGTAAACAACATTGATCTTTGTTCTTAAACTTATTTTTAGGAAACTCCCATGTAGAGACAGGCTCAAGGCTTACACAAGCTGGCATCCCAAATTTTGGCAGGACAGCACCCGGCTGCCCTCAAGAAGGTGTTTAATGAACAACTGTGCCAACCGTGTGGACCTGTCGGCCGGCTGCATGCACAGAGCACACAAAAGGACCCAAGACAGAGGCCTGCAGGGAACCGACCCATGACCACGCAACGACTGTGTACAGACAGCACGGCAACAACCAGTGAGCCTGAACGGAACCTCAAAGGGCAAACATCCAAGGCTCCTTACTGAAAACTGGGACACTCTCAGATGTGAATCAACGGCAGAATGAGAAAAAATGCAATGTAAGTTTTCTAGCTATATATTTTCATTTTTGAAAAGGTTTGATTTAGTATCCTTAATTTTTAGTAAATATTTGATTTTTAACATTAGTGTTAATGTAATTTAATTTGGCCATGACCAGTGGGAGAGATTTTTTGGTTTCAAGTAATATTGGTTTTTTGGTAAAACAAAAAGTAGACACAGGAGCAGGCATGTGGCACAGTGGGTGAAGCTGTTTATTGCCACACCCACATCCCATTTCAAAGTGCCGGTTCCAGTCCAGCTGCTCCACTTCCAAGCCGGCTCCCTGCTAATGCACCGGGAAGACAGCTGATGGTGGCCCAAGTGCTTGGGTCCCTGCCACTCACATGGGAGACCCAGATGGAGTTCCAGGCTCCTGGCTTTGGCCTGGCCCAGCCCTGGTAGCTGTAGGCATCTGGGGAGTGAACCAGTAGATGGAAGCGATAACCCACCCTCCCTCCCTCTCTCTCTCTCCTTCTCTGTCCCTCTGCCTTTCAAATAAATTAAATAAATCATTTTTAGGGGAAGAAAAAGAACGTTGAGTCCAGGATTTGTGTTTAACTGCCTCATAAACAACAAAAAGATAAACTTCAACCTATCATGAATTTAAAAAACTTAAATCTTATGCCTTCAGAGGGGAATATTTAGAATACTCTTGCTTCATACATAAATCAATTCACTTCTTCCAGAGGCAAAATCAGTTTGAAGCACAGAAATAGGAATCAGTTGTCCATGAAGCAATAAACAATGGAGAGTTACTTTACTATAGAAAATTTCTTGGGGCCGAAGCTGTGGCGCAGCGGGTTAACGCCCTGGCCTGAAGCGCCAGCATCCCATATGAGCACCGGCTTGAGTCCCGGCTGCTCCACTTCTGATCCAGCTCTCTGCTGTGGCCTGGGAAAGCTGTGAAGGATGGCCCAGGTCCTTGGGCCCCTGTACCCTTGTAGGAGACCTGCAGGAAGCTCCTGGCTCCTGGCTTCGGATCGGCACAGCTCTGGCCGTTGCAGCCAATTGAGGAGTGAACCAGCGGATGGAAGACCTCTCTCTCTCTCTCTCTCTTTTTCTCTCTTTCCTCTCTCTCCTCTCTGCCTCTCCTCTCTATGTAATTCTGACTTTCAAATAAATAAGTAAATCTTAAAAAAAAAAAAAAGTTTCTCTAAAAGCAATGCAGCGAGGAGGCGTGGCGAACGTCCGTGTCCTTCCAGCAACCCCTGGTGGCGGTCCGCCCTGAGTCTCCCGTCCCTCTGCGTTCTCCCTCCCGCCTGTCGGCTACAAGCTCTACCCGACACCGTCCTCCTTGTGGGGTCAAGGGCAGCTCCCCAGAACGGGCATCAGCGACAGGAGGAAACCCCGAAGCAGCTTTGCTAACGGCATACTGACTGCCCACCCCCGGCACGTGCTGGGACACCACGAAAGCCCACCCAGACCTCCCTGCACAAAACCAGGTCAGGACGGCCGGACGGCGCGTCCGCCACGAGCTCTGGCTGCGCAGGCACGTTACCTTGTCCACAGCGGACACCTTGGCCCCTTTATCCAGCAGCAGCTCCACGACCTCAATATTCCTCATCTTGGTGGCCTTTATGAGAGGCGTCTCACCGTCCTGCACACACAGGAGGGAAGGGTTACCAGTGGATCGGCCCTATGACTCCCACAGAAACATACACAGCAAGAAGTATCTGACTCCAGGAATAGCCTGCATTTTCAATGTTCCCAAGAAAACAGAGTTGGTAAAACGATCACAAAAAGCACCCTTCCTTTCACACTCACTCACCTGCACCAAAGTCACTTTTATCACAGCCCCACCTGTTCAAAGGGAGCACACCACACCCAGCCAGGGCCAATCCAATGTGCCAAGGATACACTATTCCCAACGAAATCAAGATAACTCCCACATCAGAGATGACTGAAAACGAGAAGCGGTGTTCAGTACCGCTACCACGACGGAAACATCACCGGTACCTTGGTACATATCTCGGTGTCAGGATTGCACTGCAGGATGTCTCGCACCATCGTGGCATTCCCTTTCTCAACAGCCCAATACAAAGCGGTCTTGTTGTCCTGTAGAATGAAAGAAAGTAGCAATAAGTTCACGTCAGACACAGACTAAAAACTGCTTATGTGAATGTGACGCGCCACGAATTCTGCCAGGAAGCGTTTCAAGCCACAGCACGGCGGGAAATAATGAATCCTTGCACTGTCACATTTCCTCGTGAGAAATTCTGTATGAAAGAAGCCCAGGAACACTTAGTATTATTTGACTTAACAGCAGAAATCCCACAGTTAATACAGTAATGCTCACTTCTGCAATGCAATCAGATTTCAGAAACACGCACTGGATTGGAAATCACACCAACAGCTTGAGCTCTGTGGAAAAGTCACGTAAATATCCTGGCCCACAAATTCTCATGCATAATACGGAATAGCTACACCTGCCTTGTGCTTCCAAGGATAATGAGTGATTTACTTCCCCAGCAGAGGGCACTATTGATCTTGTAGTTTTTGGGTTTCTCAGTCTCCACCCTCTTGGTACCCTCTATGGTCTTAACCAGATCTTAGCATCCTACCTAGCTGAAACACTGATCCACACGGATCTGGAAAGCAGAGCCAGTGAACGAACAACCGATTCATATAGGAAAACAGGACTGCCAGGCACAGAGCGATTAGCAGGTGATCTAGAAGCCGACTTCGAATGAAAATCGGACTTCAATCCACAAGGTAACAACTGTCTGCCGCTGCCGCCACACAGCATCTCCCGCGCCCCAACCTCCCCGCAGGAGCCCCCAGAAGCAGTCCACAGACCTCTCTAGTCCGACCTCCCTGTCCATCTCCCAGCAGCCCCACCACAGCACCGCCAAGCTGATTCAGCCACTGGCTAGGGAGCACAGTCTCCCTTCCCCGTTCTCTCCCACTGTCTCACCCTGTCTCACCGCCCCTGCCCAGACACCCAGCCTGCCTTCGCTCTGCCACCTAAATCCAACTTCTCTGTCACACCGCCAACTCCACTTTCCTTCCGAAGCCTTCTTCCTTAATGCGCTCTCTGCCACCTCAAGCCTCTTCTATCTGAACCCTTTTCTAGGTAGTCAATCATATACCCTCTGTGGCTATACTGCCTATGTTTGAATAAAAGGATAAAAATAAACAGCTCTAACTTCTGAATTAGATTATGTCTCTCTTACATGCAACGGTCCCATGCTAACTTCTCCATAGCATTCGGCATACTATTTGTTAGTTTGATTGAAAAACAGACTTGAACGCAAGAATTTCAGCTAAATATAAGGAAAAACTAAGCAGAGCTGTGGACCGTGCACGACAGACTGCCAAGAACATTTCTCTTTCATCTAAAGCTCCTGAAGTTTTAGTTAAACTACAACTTTGGCGAGGCTTTTATCTAAAATTACTCCTCTGTGTCTCCAGCGGTCACAACTGCCTTGGCACAGGCCAGAGGCACTACCAGGTGGTCCCAGGAAAGGCAGACGGGATGGCGACAAAGGGCAATCAAACAGAACAGAAGAGGAGCAGGTAGATGAAGAAGACAAACACGGGGAGGGGGGATATACGTGGGAAAACAGAGAGGTAACACAGCCCAGTGCCACCCGCTGCTCACATCACAAACCACTCACTTTGGAACTGAATATATTTACACCTCGGTAAAAGACCGGAGGTTCTTCCTGGTTTCCTTCTATGGAAGGTTAACACTGATACAGAAATCTGTAATAATGGAAGTGAATAATAATGGACATGCTCTAAACCTGCTAGGGTTCCTGAGTTTATCTGCACAGGAAAGTCGGAAGAAGGACGTGACAGTGAGTGAACTCACAAATGAACAGACCCCAGATAACTTCGGCGCTGTCACACGCACCTGGCCCCTGATGTCAATGTCGGCGTATTTCTGGAGCAGTGCACGGACGATCTCCACATGCCCCCCTCTGACAGCACCGATCAACACGGTGTCTCCACTCTAGAAAGACAAAAAAAACTCAGTTGAATAAACAAGCTGTTTGAAGCTAAGCTTATTTGTTTATTAAAATGATAGAAATTTGCTGCCAACTTCTTAGAAAAAGAGCCTATCTCTAAGAGAAAATTTTAAATGAATTATATTAATACTTGATATTGTCTTCCGAGCAAGGAACAGAGGACTGACTCCTCAGAATGAGAAGTTTAGAAAGATTACCCAGAATAAGTCTTTTCTCTGTGAAGGTAAATTCATATTGCAAATGTAAATTAAATACAATGGCACTGTAGCTGCCAACGAACCAGATGAATGTGCAAATTATATACTAAAAATCCCTCAGCATAATAGTACAGGACAAAAGCCATGGATTTTAAAAACAGGAGCCACAAAGCTAAAGCTATGCGTAGGTCAACAGCCACATTTAAGTAAGGGAGAAGCGTGGCTCCCAAGCAAGCACCCACAAGTATTGCAGTCACTTTGGCAGTCCCAGGCCAGTGGCACAGGAGTGACTCCTCCCCTGCCGTAAGACTCAAAGTTCGCTAATCCTGAGGACGTCTCTTTGCCCTGAGATTACATTCACCACGCAACAATTCTTTTTAACTGTGTCTTCCTATTACTTCAAATACTAGAAATGGCTACTTTGCCAACAGGCATGAATATTATTTATTGCCAAACTGCTGTAGGCTTGGGGGTTGGAGGAACCGTAAGTTGTGGCTCAGTTCATTCCGAGTGGGTCACCAGGCCACAAACCGAGATGCAGGCCCATCAAAGCACCTGGACACTCGGCTTCTGATGGAACCTCCTAACGCATCCTGGGAGGCAGCAGATGATGGCTCAAGGACTTCAGTCCCTGTCACCCACGTGGGAAACCCGGATGGCGTCATGGATCCCTGGCTTCCGCCCTACCCAGCCCTAGTTATTGTAGGCATTTGGGGAGTAATCCAGCAGATGGAAGATTTGTCAGTCTCTTATCTTTCAAATAAAATGAGAATAAAAATAAAATTAATGTTTCAAAAAAGTTACAGATCCTTGAGGATTAGCACTATAATAGAATATCTTAACTCCCACATTAAAATAGGGGCCAGCATTGTGGCGTAGTGAGTAAGGCTGTCACCTGCAGTGCTGGCATCCAATATGGGCACCGGTTCCAGTCCAGTTCCCTGCTAATGGCCTAGGAAGGCTGCAGAAGATGGCCCAAGTCCTTGGGCCCCTGCACCCACGTGGGAGACCTGGAAGAAGCTCCTGGCTCCTGGCTTCAGTCTAGCCCAGGCCCAGCTGGGCAGCCCCTGCCATTGCAGCCATCTTGGGGATGGGCCAGCGGATGGAGATCTCCCTCTCTCTCTCTGTCTCTATCTCTCCCTCTCGCTACAACTCTGACTTGTAAATAGTAAATAAATAAATCTTTTAAAAGTAAACAAATAAATAAGTAAAGCAGAAATAAACTCAAAGCAGACAAATTTTAGTTGAGAAAGCTGGCATTCACATGGGTGCATACCAGTAAATTTTAAAAAGACACTAAAGATTTCAATGCTTACAATGTGCAATGTACCATTCTAGGCTCTGGGGAAAAAAGCAGGCAACCTCCCAGCTCTGGCAGAAAAGGTCAATACATAATGAAGAAAAAAAATCAGACAAACAATATGCAAATAAATTAAAGCAGGGCCATGTGACAGAAAGTGACGGACAGCCACCTTGGGTGGGGCAGTTGAGAGCCTGAGAAGGGAGCATGTGCGCTGAGGTGGAGTGACACGAAGACAGCACAACAGACTGCACAGCTGGTGCAGAGGACCCACATCAGGAACGGCTCAGTGACGGGGGGAGGGGGCTGCAGCCGACTGCAACAGGGCACAGAGCCGTGCAGAATGAGGCCAGACTTAGGCAAGGACACTCTCGTGAACTGTCTATAAAAGGGTAATACTGGGGCCGGTGCCGTGGGTAAAGCCTCCTCCTGCAGTGCCGGCATCCCATATGGGCACTGGTTCAAGTCCCAGCTGCTCCACTTCCAATCCAGCTCTCTGCTATGGCCTGGGAAAGCACTTGGGCCCCTGCACCCACATGGGAGACCCAGAGGAAGCTCCTGCTCCTCGCTTCGGATCAGCGCAGCTCCAGCCATTATGGACATCTGGGGAGTGAACCAGCAGATGGGAGACCTCTCTCTCTCTCTCTGCCTCTGCTTCTGCCTCTCTGTAACTCTGCCTTTCAAATAAATAAATCTTAATAAATAAATAAATAAATAAATAAATAAATAAAAGGGTAATACTTATCCTACCTACAGTAGGAAGCCTTGGGTGCTGTTAAGCAAAGCAGTACATGTGAGATTTCCTGTTTTAAAGATCACTCTAAGAACAGAGTGAACAAACCGGGGTAACAGCAGAACCAGTTCCAAGGCTCCTGCCTCAGTGATGAGGGCTTGTGGTTTATGATGGCGTGACAGTGGAGAAGAGTGGGTGTTTAAAGGGTACGTTCTGCAACAGAATAAGAACTGAAGGACTAGACGGGGCGGGTAAGACAAGACAGCCATCGAAGCAGAAGCTTTTACAGCAGGGTGGATGGTGGTACCATTCGCTGAGATGGACAGGTGGGGGACAAGTAAGGATTTAAAACAAGACATTGTCTGGCATAAACTCAAACCCATTATACAACCAAGTGGTAAGTTCAAATAAGAGCTGGATGTGTAAGTATGAGCTCAAAGAAGTTAGGGCGAAATAAAGAATCTTGAAAAACATTTAAGATTCATTTATTTACTTGAAAGTCAGAGTTACAGAGAGGAAAAGAGAGAGCGGCCATCTGCAGGTTCACTTCCTAGATGGCCATAACAGCTGGGGTTGGGCCAGACTGAAACCGGAGCCCGGAGCTTCATCCACATTGGTAGCAGGAGCCCAAACACTCAGGCTATCCATCCTCTGCTGCTTTTCCCAAGCCATAAGCAGGGAGCTGGATCAGAAGTGGAGCAGCCAGGACACAAACAGATACCCATATGGGATTCCGGCATCACAGGTGGTGTCTTAAACCCACTACACCGCAGCACCCCAGAATTTTGAAAATCTTCAAATGCAAAGGTGGGACCTACACCTCTGGAATAATGAGTAACATCAGCTAGAGTGAGAGAGAGCAAGGACAAGTACAGGCTAATGCGACAGGTAACAAACTGTTCGACAAAAATAAAACCAGACATTCTTCAAAAGACCAGCTCTTAACCCAGCAGTTTCAAGGTAGACACTGAACTTGTTATCTTAAAACAAGCTTATAACATGGCAGAATCTGGAGAGGTGGTGGTGAGCAGCAGCCAAGGCAATCTTTCATCCATCCCACCAAGAGAAGACCCGTCTGGAGCAGGTGACCTACCCGGTCAGGTATGTTCACGTATGTGCCAGCATCAAGCAGATCCTGGACAATTTCCGTGTGCCCCTCCTTGGAGGCGATCATCAGAGCTGTGTTTCCGTCCTTATCCGTCAAGTTGACATTAGGATTCCTCTTCAAAATCTCTTTTACTGACTGTGTGTACCCTCCTTTCACTGCCACAATGAGAGCAGTCATTGAATTCTAGAAAAAAAGGCAAGCCCAAGAGATTAGTAAATCCTAGAAAATAAAGGTTCACGCCACACACATGCAGTGTCTGTAAGTAGGTGGCCGATTATGAAGTTACTTCTGATAATAAAATGCCAACATAAATAACGAGATACACAGTGAAAGTGGACAGCAGCCATAGTTTCATTTTTGGAAGATAACATTAAATCTTTTGAGTCATAGGACTACTCAGCTCTTTAGGTGACAGTCTGAAATTAAACTCATTTACAGCAAACGCTCCCACTAAGGCTCTGAGTTACAATAAGAGTGGACAAGGTGACTCAAAATTAGAAACATCGTAAATCAGTACAAACTAAGGTGAAATCACACAAGCTGTGAATTCTTTGCGGGACTAGAGCGGTGGCACAGTGGGCTAAGCTTCCGCCTGCAGCACCGGCATCCCAGTGGGCACCAGTTTGAGTCCCGGCTGCTCCTCTTCCAATCCAACTCTCTGCTATGGCCTGGAAAAGCAGTGGAAGATGGTCCAAGTTCTTGGGACCCTACACCCATGTGGGAGAGCCTGGAAGAAGCTCCTGGCTCTTGACTTTGGATCAGCTCTAGTCATTGCAACCATTTGGGGAGTCAATCAGTGGAGGGAAGACCTTCCTCTCTGTCTCTCCCTCTTCTCTGCAACTCTCTCTCTCAAATAAATAAATAAAATCTTTAAAATAAAAAAAATTCTTTGCAAAAAACCTATAGGAAAACTGAAATAAAACAATGACTTCAAAGCTACAGGATATTTCAAGGAAGTACAATAAGAAGGGAAGGATTACAGGGTGGAAGTATCATTACGCTCACACAACTGTATGTATGAAATACATGCAATCTGTTCCCTTTATATTAATAAAAAAAGCAAAAAAAATAGCTATAAGATATTTCGAGGAAAGTGTAATACATGCTCATTTACAGTGGTCCAGAAACCAAATTTTTAAAAGTATCTTAAAAAATTCTTTTAAAAACTATAGTCTAGGGGCCAGAGCTGTGGTGCAGCGGGTTAAAGCCCTGGCCTGAAGCGCTCGCTGGCATCCCATATGGGCGCCGGTTCTAGTCCCAGCTGCTCCTCTTCTGATCCAGCTCTCTGCTATGGCCTGGGATAGCAGTGGAAGATGGCCCAAGTGCTTGGGCCCCTGCACCCACATGGGAGACCTGGAAGCTCCTGGCTCCTGGCTTCAGATCAGCCATTGTGGCCATCTGGAGAGTGAACCAGTGGATGGAAGACCTCTCGCTCTCTCTGGCTCTACCTCTCTCTCTCTTTCAAAAACCAACCTGCTTCCTGAGATTTAGCTCTACGTTTGAAGTCACAGAAATATTCCAGTTATTAGATTGCCCCAGAACTAAGCCCTAATTCTCTTACATATTAGAATAACACAAGCATGAGCAGTGCTCATCACTCAGGCCCTGATGACGCTGGCCAGAAAAGAAGCCAGCTGGAGGTGGACATCCACGGCTGCCCACGAATCCTGCTCTGGCGGCCCACAGTGCGAAACCAGCAGACGCTCGCTGAGGGTCAGCCAGCGGCAGGAAACAGGAGGGGCTGCCATCGTGCCAGTTAGCCCAGTAGGATGCAGGAGTTCATTCTCATTTCTCTGCAGTCACGTCTGGGGGCACCTCTTCTCAGAGGCGTCCGTGACCCTCTTCACACAATACAGCAATCAAGTTAACAGAGGTCTGCCTTACTGTTTGGGAGCGTAAACACTGTTTCCTTTAGCTAGATTCTGATGGACTCAGGGAAAAGCCCACTGTTGGGCTTTCCCCCTTCTACCCTGCAGACTTGGCACGGCACGTGCTCATTAGGGCATTACTGCTAGTCACCAAGATGGATTTAACCAGTGTGTACGCTTCCTAGGTTTTAACAGCTGATTTCTGACTTTTTAATGTTTATTGAAGAAGAAAAATAAGGCACTATTTAAAATATCCAAAAAATTACATTACTGTTTTAAAGAAAAAACTTTAGAGGGCAGCATTGTGGCACAGTGAGTTAAGCCACTGACTGCAACACAGGCATCCCTTATGGGAGCACCGGTTCAAGTCCTGACTGCTCCACTTCCAATCTAGCTCCCTGTTACTGTGCCTGGGAAGGCTGCAGATGACCCAAGTGCTTGGGCCACTGCCACCAACGTGGGGGGCCCCACTGGAGTTCCTGGCCTGTCCCAGCCCTGGCAGCCACCTGGGGAGTAAACCAGCCGACGGCGGATTTCCCTCTGTCTCTCCCTCTCTGTCACTCTGCCTTTCAAATAACTAAATCAAGCTTGAAAGGCAGGCAGGCAGGGAGCAAAGGAAAAATTCCAATGGAGCATAACTTTTTTCCAGAAGTAATATTCTTTTTGTTATTCTTTTTAAAATGTTTATGTGCTTACTGATTTATTTGAGGTGCAGAAAAACAGAGAGAGAGAGAGAGCTACAAAGACAGAGAAAGCCCGTCCACTGGTTCATTCCCTAAATACCCACAAAGGCAGCCTAAGTGGAGCCCAGGAGCCAGGAATACAACCAGAGCCTCCAATATGAGTGACAAAGACCCAACCACTCGAGCCATGACCCAGCAATTCTCAAGATGCATACCAGAAGGAAGCTAGGTTCCAAACTGGAGCCAGGGTCTGAACCTGGGCACTTGGGTGAACCACCTGGCAGCTTAACCATTAGGTTAAACACCCTCTCCAAAACTGATATTAAAAACTACTTGATGTGTGGCCAGCGCCGTGGCATAAGTTAAACCTCCACCAGCAATGTCAACATCTCATACGGGCACTGGTTCAAGTCCTGGGTGCCCCACTTCTGATCCAGCTCCCTGCTAATGTGGCACGGAAGGCGACCCAAGTGCTTGAGCCCCTGTACCCATGTGGGAGACCTGGAAGAAGCCCCTGGCTCCTGGCCTGACCCAGCCACAGCCTTTGTGGCCATTTGGGGAGTGAACCAGCAGATGGATGATCTCTCTCTCCTCTCTCTGTATCTGTGTTTCAAATAAATAAATAAATCTTTAAAAAAAAAAAACTACCTGATTCAAAGAAATTTACAGATAGGATAGCCTAAAATTACTAACTAGTTTTAATCTTAACTACATAATTAAATACACACTAGTATTAAATTTATACCAAGATAAAAATTATTGCTTATAGTTTTAGCCTACCAAAATGTATATTCCCTAGCAAAAGATCCTTAAAAGCACATTTCTACAGTATATTGCAATTTTAAAACATTTATAATATACTTAGAATAACAGAAAGAAACTGCTTGCTTTCCTAAATTAACATCACCTAAGAAGTGGAAAGAAATTTTTCTAGGCATATATTGTGAAATACATTCTTCTTCTTAAACCAAAACATCTCTCTATTAGCAACATTTAAAATATAAAAAAGATACTTACAGCTCCTTCTTGATCAACATCAGCTCCCATGGCCAACAGATGTTTCACACATTCCAAATGGCCCTTGCGTGCAGCCCAAACCAAAGGGGTGGTTCCATACTAGCAAAACACACAGCAAACACAGGTCAGCACCACAGCAGTGAGGTAAACTAGCTCTCAACATGGATTTTTATTAAAAAAAAAAAAAAAATCACACCATCAGTATTCTCAGATAACCACAGACACCAATCATAATTTTAAGCCTAGGTCAATGGCCGGCGCCGTGGCTTAACAGGCTAATCCTCCGCCTTGCAGCGCCAGCACACGAGGTTCTAGTCCCGGTTGGGGCACCGGATTCTATCCCGGTTGCCCCTCTTCCAGGCCAGCTCTCTGCTATGGCCTGGGAGGGCAGTGGAGGATGGCCCAAGTGCTTGGGTCCTGCACCCACATGGGAGACCAGGAGAAGCACCTGGCTCCTGGCTTCGGATCAGCGAGATGCGCCGGCCGCAGCGGCCATTGGAGGGTGAACCAACGGCAAAAAGGAAGACCTTTCTCTCTGTCTCTCTCTCTCACTGTCCACTCTGCCTGTCAAAAAAAAAAAAAAAAGCCTAGGTCAAGCCCATGTCCCCCGTTTTATTTCTCCTGAATAAAGGACTAACCACTGCACCACACATCTTTGAGCCAGCTTTACTGAACTCCCACCACCAGGACAATCGTCACCACATAGTCAAGCAATTCAATTCAGTCTGCGCACAAATCACTTGGTACCTCAGCTCAGAAACTCAGCCAACAGCCCCCTCCCCAGCAAGGGCAGGGTAAAAGCACCACGGAACACACACCATGTGTTAAGGCAGAGCTGGGCCTTCGAGAACCTGGCAACCCAGACACGTGAACACCCACAGTGACCGTCAAGTATGGGGAGCCAGGGATGGAAATCAACATTGAGTGAACTTCTGCTCTCTACAAAGCCCTGTCCATCACCACTTTCGGTGTTGATGAAAATGCTCTATGGGGCTGGCGCTGTGGCATAGCGGGTAAAGCTGCTGCCTGCAGTGCCAGCATCCCATACGGGTACTGGTTCGAGCCCCAGCTGCTCCACTCCTGATCAAGCTCTCTGCTATGGCCTGGGAAAGCAGTGGAAGACGGCCTAAGTGCTTGGGCACCTGCACCCACATGGGTGAGCTGGAAGAAGCTCCTGGCTCCTGGCTTTGTATTGGCCCAGCACTAACCATTGCAGCCATTCAGGGAGTGAACCAGTGGATGGAAAATCAGTACCTCTCCCTCTCCTTCTCCCTCTCCCTCTCCGTCTTTCAAATAGATAAATAAATCTTTAAAAAAAGAAAGAAAGAAAATGCTCTGTAATTCTGTGTGGGCCAATGGAGTAGCCACTGGTCGAGTGTAAGCAGTAAGTGCTTAAAGTGCGGCTGGTGTGACCGAGGGCCTACATTTTTACTTCCGTTTTAGTTGATTTAAGCCTAAACAGCCGTACGCGGCTACTGGCACCACACCGGGCAGCACGGACGCTGTCACAAGGCTGCCCACACAGCACAGGAGCAGCAGGCACATTGAGGAGGAAGACAACGAGGCGTGAGCAGCAGCCACAGCCACAGCCTAAAGCAGGGACGGGGACGCGGGAAGAGGCCGCCAGGAGGACTCCCTGCCACACCCCCGACCTGCAGCCTTCTCCCAGAATTAAAGTCCTTCTAGGCTCCTCCTCTGTGGATAACATTTAGTTGCCTGAACCCGGATCTACAGATCTTTCAGTCCATTTTTTTTCTTTCTAAAGGTTTTGCTGTATTCTAAACCGACCAACCCTCCTGAGTTTTCAATTCCTTTACCACCTCCGACATGTCACCGAATTCTCCTCCCTCCGGACTCCTGTCCACGTGTCCGGTCACTGCTGCCCTGCTACCAAGTCCACACCCATCTGTGACCTCAGCACCAGCTCTGCACAGCCCCTCGTCCCGTCCACCCCCTCACTCCCAGCAGGACGCCTTTAGCTCCTGGGGCTCCGGCCCGTCATTAAAAATTAGTTCCCAGGGCCAGGCTTTGTAGTGCAGGGACTGGCCCACAGCCCGGGACACCCACGTTCCATAGCAGAGCTCCCGGATTCAAGCCCTGGCTCCACTTCTGATCCTGCTTCCCACTAACGTGCACCCTGGGGACCGGCGGGTGCTGGCTCAACTCCTTGCCACCCTTATGGGAGATCTGGATGGAGCTCCAGGCTCCTGGCTTTGGCCTGGCCTACCCCTGGCTGTAGCAGGCTGTTGAGGAGGGAACCAGCAGATGGAAGATCTTTCTCTTCCACTGCCTTTCAAATAAATAAATAAAATTTAATTAGTTCCCATAGAAGCCTCATTCTATCTCTATCAGCGATAAACAATTCCCTGTCTTCAATGCACCCCTTAGGGCACTGTTGAGTACGGATTCTTCTTAAATACCACTCCGTGCCAGCCGCCTGCCCAGCCTCCCCCTGTCCCCTCCACCACCCCGCTGACTCGCAGGGACCACCGGGCCGTAGGGTTCAGGTGTTCCGGTCTGTCTGCACCTGGCTACACGTACAGCCAGGGCTTCCTCCCACAAAGCCTCTCCCACACTCAGCACAGCCCTCCCCTCATTGGTCTGCTCAGTACCAGACAAACCATGTGAAATCACACGGGGGCCTTTGGTTCTCGTTCTCCGGTGCTGAGGTTAATCTCCATGGATGGAAATTCTGCCCATCCTTCAAGGCCTAGATTAAGTCCGGCTCTCTCCAAGTCTGGCTCAGCTATCAGTGAATTCTCCCACCGCCTAGTCCTGGCCTTTGCATTTCACAGCGCCCTGCTTATCTACTTGCTTCTCTGAACAGAGATCTTTTCTTCTTTGTTTTTGCATCTTGCACATTAAGTACAAGACAGGACGCTGCACACAGTAGGTACTGAAGATTTTCTCAAAACGCCAAAAAGAGTACAGAGTAGGCAGCATAGTATCTGACTCTGGAGGGCCTGGAATGCCAAGCTACGTTAGTTTTCCTATAGGCCAGAAGGCAAAAATAAAGGTTCGTGAAATTAAATGTTCAAATCAGAAATGCCAACAGAAGGAGCTGCATCCATTTTAGACAGACCTCAACCTCGGAGTCAAAGTGAATTTGCCAACGGTACAAGATGCAAACCTCCGCAGTGCCAGATTGTAAACACACAGAGTGGCCTCCCTACATTCCTCACGAAGCCATTAATCTACACAAAACTCCTTAAAATGAAGCATGAAGTACACTCCTACTCTCATCCTCAGTGTACCCCTTCCTCGTCGATGGCGTGTCTGTGCCCGTCAAGCACTGTCACACTAAAGCACAGACCGTGTCACACTCCCACAGGCTGGGTGGCACCGCTCTCCTTGAAGGACAGACCGTGTCACACTCCCACAGGCTGGGTGGCCCTGCTCTCCTTAAAGAAATTTATGATTGAGGTTGGCGCTGTAGCATAGCAGGTAAGGCAGCCGTCTGCAGTGCCAGCATGCCATGTGGACACCAGTTCGAATCCCAGTTGCTCAACTTCCAATCCAGCTCTCTACTATGGCCTGGGAAAGCAGTGAAGATGGCCCAAGTGCTTGGGCCCCTGCACCAGTGTGGGAGACCCAGAAGCAGCTCCAAGCTCCTGGCTTCAGATTGACCCAGCTCTGGCTGTTGCGGCCATCTGGGGAGTGAACCAGTGGATGAAGGACACACATATCTCTCTCTCTCTCTCTGTTTTCAAATAAATAAATAAATATTTTTCAAAAAAAATAAAAGAAATTTATGCTCAGAATCTATTCCAGTTACAAAAAATAAATCTTGATAGCTGTTACCCTATAAATAGCTATATTGCTGTTCATCTAAAAAGAACATAATTTTCCCAACAGTGTGCCAAAACACCCAAGGGAAATAATGAAGGCACAAAATGAGATGGTCCTTTATCGCCATGGAGCACGCTCCCTGGTGCGGGAAAGGCCTGGCACCACTCATGACAGGGCGGCAGGTGCTGCGCTCCAGCGGGAGTCCGCAGAGCACACTGCCAGGAGCAGAGGTGCAGCAGTGCAGGCCTCCCGCGAGCCTGGGGAACGGAATAGGAGTTCATCAGGCAGAGGAAGCAGTCGCGTTCTTGGCTGAGGGAGGAACCAAGCGCTCAGAATGTTGGACAAACAGCCGTAGGCAAAAGCACGCGCTGGGTTTAAGGCACGGAAGGACAAGAGAGCGCCTGGAGGACAGGCTAAAGCCACCAGAAGCCCAGGCTCTGTCCTCCAAGAGTGAGAGCCACTGAAGCTCCGCAGAGCAAGGGAGAGTAAGCTCAGCAGAAAGGGGGTGCGGAGGATTTTCCTGAACATGACCAGGACGACATTCTGGAAGGGATGGCACATTAGCCACGCCTCGGAGATGCAGGGAGACCAAGGCAGGCGAGGGGACAGGGCGTGGCACCCGGCCCAGGGGCACAGGAGCTGGGGACCTACAGGCCACCAGGAGGCGTGCAAGGCAGCGTGGGGCAGTGGGCATGCGAGCAGGAGAAAAGGGAGAAGGGGAGGCCAGGCCCATCTTCACCCAGCACCAGGATGGTGTTTCGTACGAGAGACAGAGGACTAAACCTGGATGTTGGAAAAGTTGTCCCTGCCGGAGAAAGCAGGTAGACTGAAGATGGAAAAAGAGTTACACAGAAAACTTCAAACGGTAGCAACAAGCTTAGGAAAGGCGAACGTCAGGACACTTAGTACATAACACACATAAGGGGTCCCTCCACGGGACAGAAATCTATTCTAAATATGTTAATACACAAAAACACAGGATGCCACCGGGCAGTCTCCTGAGATCACGTGAACACGCCCGCATAACTTCCACGGCAAGCGGTCGCGACAGCAGCTGGAATCGGCAGCCACCCCGCAACCCACCTTATCGGAGCAGTTGACTTTAGCACCATTCTGCAGCAGAAGACGCACTATGTCTGCGTGGCCTCTCCCCGCCGCCCAGATGATCGGGTACACGCTGTACTGCTGGGATAGACAGGGAGGCAGGGAGGGGCACAGGCAGGGGAGGGAGGGAGAGAATCTTTTAGCAGGCATTCACAGAAGTGTGACATCAACGGGAGTGACACAAAGTAAGTTCTTCTGAATTCTGTTACACACCATTCTCCACCTCAAAACACACAGTAGATCACTGGCAGCTGAAAGGCACCCAACTATAAAGACGCATGTATTAGGAACACAGTTATGTTCATAGACTCAGTACTTTAATGTGGTTAGCCAACAGGCAAGACTAGCAAGGACATACGATTAAAAACAGAAAGCACCGAAAAAGGCATGGGTATTTGATAAATGCCTCTTTAAAGAATTTCAGATTATGGATGCAAAATCACAAAAATAAGATGATTAAAGATTTCAAAACCTCCTTTTGAAATGTTGCAAACAGAATTGTAACTAACATTTAAGCTCTAGTAGGTGCCTTTCTGTTGATTAAAAAAATGAGAAATAAACTTTAAAAAGAAATCTCATTTTGTATTGAAACCACATTCTAATAACAGGTCTAATCAGAGGTAGAAATCTTCTATCCACCATGAAGTCAAGTAAGCATTCTCTTACCACTTACCACTTACGTAACAAGTGGCTTTTCTGTTAACCCTTACCAGACCAGTGACACTCGGGTTGGCGCCATACGAAAGAAGCAGTTCTACAACTTCAGTCCGGCCTTTATAGCACGCCCACATGAGAGCGGTCCATCCTCCCTAGAGAAGAGGAACAGGAGAGGGAGGTAACACCTGGGGACAGCTCCCAGCACGGAACTGCCGCTAACCACGTTCCTGCTGTGAATATGTTTACTTACGTCACTGAATCCTCACAGTATAAGATGTAGTTTTAAATTCCCAATACTCCCAGACTACTCGAAATAAGTCAAGCATACAAATGACTACGCCGAGGCTTGTCGTCTATCCTCAGAATGAAACAGGACGGCGTGCTGACCCACGTACACGTACAGCATGAGAGGGAAAGCCTTTGGAACAGGCAGACCTAGCTTCCAAACGGAGCAGCACGTGACCTGGGCAGAGACTCCCTTCTTCCAGCCTCAGGTCATCAACTATGCACTCAGAACGAAAGGAAGCCTCAGCCCCTGGGACTGTTCTGAGAGCCAGGTAAGTGCCTGGCCTCGAAGCCCCTCCGTAGGCCAGGCGTAGAGCAAGCGTCCCCTGATAGAGCAGTGCGGGGTCTTCAGTGAACAGCGAACCCTGTAGGTCCCTTGCGTCTGCGCACCCGGTGGGTGAGACCTCCACCCAGACTCTGGGCCCTGTACCCACGCTTGGCCGTGGTGACTGACATCATTCCCTTCTCTCCCTAAACTTTTATTGTACTCTTCTTAAATTTAGGAACTAGAACGGTTGCAAATGGGTCTCTGTGCCTACCTATAAAAATAAGCATATCACTCACTTTGCTAAGCTTTGAAAACAAATACAAAGTTAAAGAGGTAAAACTCTTGTGTAAGTTGCAAGTGAATGCAAGACAGCAGAATGCTGTGGTTTCTTAAACTCCAGCCGAGTGGACTTCACAAAGCGCCATCGGCTGCGACCCAGGTGTCACGGAGCAAGGCAGACCATCTCCTTCCTTCCTGAAAGAGTTCAAACATGGAGCCAGACAGGACTGCTTTCTCCATCTTCATGTCCCAACCAGATGCCGAGAAGAGTAACAGCTAGAGGATCCTCACGGCGAACATCTTATTAAACCTGGCGTGTGCAGACAGCACGTCTCAACAGAATTACACCTTAAAATAAATCTGTAAATATTAGTCTGAAAATTATAGCTCTAAACAGCTGACAATACATATTTCTACAAGTAGGTGGTGTCCCTCTTAAAGGCCTACCTAAAAGAAACACTTTTCTCCCAAGTTCTAAAACACTGATGTAGCACAAGGTAATTAGTGGTTTAACAATATTTCAGAATTTTACACTCAGAAATAACTTGAACTAAGAACTTTTAACTAAGAACTTCCAAAAGAGCCATTTCGTGACACCTGGGTTTTAAAGCATTCTCTGATGCTCCGTTCAGTGCCCAAACCCAAACCCTACACCATCACCACGACTTCACACCTACAACGCAAGACTCCCCACTGCCTGCTGCTGCTGCTACGGCTGTAGTGAGCAGCAGCACCGGGCAGGACGCGTACCATGTCGCGGTGCTCCAAGTTCACTCCACACTTCAGCAGCTCTTCCACAATGTGCACGTGCCCTTCTTTAGACGCGGCTATGAGTGCTGTCCAGTTGTCCTTGGAAACATACAGACACGTTACCATTGCAAGTCAAAACAAGAATTTACACGCCAAACGATCCCACCCAACCGACATGACCCGGACACCCTGAACTCCCCAGAGCAATGCTGAGGCTCTCCAGAGCTTTCCCACCCACATCTCTACCACGGGTGCAGAAATGGCCACACGACTGCTTGTTCAGTCTTCCAATGCCACTTCTACTCACATAGTGTGTTTTATACATAGTAGCAACCATCACCAGCAAAGCCTCCAAGCGCGTCTGTGGCTGGCAACCATGACTGCACACTCCAAGTGCCTATGATCCACTGGGTACTCACAGGCCCTTCAATCAGGGCAACCCCAGGCAACCAGCTTAGCAGCCATGTGATAAGGAAACAGCTAGTCTCCTTTACATCTCCAATGCAGCATGCAGATATCCTATTCAACTGCCTGTCATGAATGTCATTAATTCAAAAGATCAAGCCATTAAAAGTCACCATGTGACCCTCTAGAGCAATTCCAAAATTAATGTAACTTCCTCAAATGCTGATTCACCCCTCAGAAGACACCAGAAAGGGCACAGCTTTCTGGCCACTATCACGTGAGCGAATGTATGATGTAAATTACCTGACGGGGGTTACGTAGCAACATGCCTCACACGTGGGTAGTAACAACACGCCCCACATGTGGGTAGTAACAACACGCCCCACACGTGGGTAGTAACAACATGCCCCACACGTGGGTAGTAACAACACGCCTCCCACGCGGGTAGGAACAACACGCCTCCCACGCGGTATTTCGCAGGCCGGCAGGTTTATTTACACATCTGTGCTGCTGCCGGCTCAGCCGGTGCTACTAACACAGGAAAATCAGTCCAGACCCCTCTTGCTAAAAATCTCTCTCCTGCATCGCTCTTTAAACCCGAGGCAAGGCGAGTTATACCTAAAGTATAATTTTTAACCTTTTACTTTTGAATCACTTAAAAACAAGGAAACAGAGTTAAATTCTTTCCATATTCACCAAGTCTTCCAGGTTGCAGTTCGCTCCGTTCTTAATCAGCTCCTTCACTATCTCCAGGCTGCCCTGCTCGGCGGCTATCATCAGCGGGGTCTGGCCACACTGGAACGGAGGACACAGGAAGCTTAGCAGATGCTCGCTCGCTCGCACTGAGAAACCGCAGCCACACACACCACGCCTGTCTGCCAGGAGCTCCATGAGACCCTGGCTGCATTTACTATGTCTCTGTGGTTCAGACACAGCTTTGAACCTTAGGTTTGGCTTTCTAATACATTAAAAGAGAAAATTACACATTTTTTATCATAGAATATTAATGTTTTGGCATGAAAATTAATTAAACATCAGTAAACATGCATAATACTGTGATCTGGAAAGTAATTATCATAAGGTCTATAAAATCTCAGAATACCTATGGCAACCAAATTCTCTAACAACACAGGCAGAATATGACATACAACGAGTTTTTAATCACATACATACGTTTTCTCTAAAGCAGGACTAGAGGGAGATAAGAGACATACAATACAGGTACCATACATAACGCTCACACACAAGTAGGTTTCTCATTGTTTTATTTGAAAGGCAGAGTCAGAGGGAGAAAGATCTTCCATCTCTGATTTAGTTCCAAATGTCCCCAACAGCAGGGGTTGGGCCAGGCTGAAGCCAGGAGCCCAGAACTCAATTAGCATGTCCCACCCTGGGGACAGGGACCCAACCACCTGAGCCGTCACTGGGCCTCCCGGGTGCACACTGTGGGACGCTGGGACAGGAAGCAGAGGAGGATTCAGAACGGGCACCCGGATTGGGACGCAGGATGCCGTGCCAAATGCCTGCCTGGTTTTTATGTCTTCTCTTGTAACGTCAACGCATCAAAGTAAACCTCTGATAATTAATCAGTGTAGTCCAGCCTTCAAGCCAAAAGTGCTTCCTACACCCTGGAGAGTGGGGAGCAGGGCCCAGGTAGCTCCACCCTGGAATTCACCCCCAGAGCAAGCCGGCTACTGCAAGAGCATTGCCCTGAATGCCAGGCTGTGACACAGGTGCAGAAGCACCGGGTTAAACAGTCATAATACTACAGGTACTGAAACACACCAAGGTCTATGAGAAAAATGTACACAAAAATTAAGTTCAACTGTACGAATACTTGAGACCTACTTACTGTGTGTCTATCAACGTGTGTGTGGGAAACCGTAATACATTTATTTAAAATACCAATTTGACATCAGTCCTTTGCGTCAAAGCCTTCAGTGTTTTCTGGAAAAGGACCCAAATCCTGACCAAGGCCAACAGAAGCCCTGGATGATGGTGGGGCCAGGGCAGACTGCCTCTCCGCCTGTCTGTGCCACTCCCACCCCATGTACCCTCAAGCTGTCCCATCTCCTCACTGATCCCCTGGCACTGCAGGCCAGGGCTTTAACCCACTGGGCCACAGCACCGGCCCCTGCAATTTTATTTGTATTTGTATGATTAACAATGGACTGTTACCTGCCTTCCCTAAAGACTCTAAACTCCATGAGGGCAGGAAAATGCCTGTTTTGTACATACATGTGAGAGACCATGTGTGTGAGGTGACAGCAACTGCTAGCCAGGTACTCAAATATGTGCTGAGGGGCCGGCGTTGTGGGATAGCTGGTAAAGCTACTGCCTTTTCCTGTTTCACCGGCATCCCATATGGGCACCAGTTCAAATCCTGGCTGCTCCACTACCAATCCAGTGCCCTGAGAATGGCCTGGGAAAAGCAGCAGAAGATGGCCCAAGTGGGAGACCCAGATGAAACTCCTGGCTCCTGGCTTTGGCTGGGCCCAGCCTTGGGAAGTGAACCAGCAGATGGAAGATCCCTCTCTCTGTCTCTTCCTCTCTCTCTGTAACTCTTTCAAATACATACATACACACATACAAATGAAATATTTGCTGAGTAAATCAAACAAAGAATTTAAAAATGTATTAGAAGGGGGAGGTACTATGACACAGCAGGTTAAGCCACCACCCAGATGCCCGTATCTCATACCAGAGTGTCTGGGATCACGTTCCACCTCAGTCTCCTATCCAGCTTCCGGTTAATGCACACTCTGGGAGGCAGCAGATGACTGGGTCATCAAGTACTGGGATCCCTACCACCCACACAGGAGACCCAGATGGAGTTCCTGGCCCCTCCCTGGCAGTTGTGGGCATCTGGGGAGTAAAGTAGTAAATGGAAGATCTCTCTCTCCCCGCCCCTCCTTTTTAAATAAATAAAAATGACTAAATAAATATTTGAAAAAAAATTTTAAAAACAAGCAAATAACTAACAATTAGCAAAATGCAACAAGTGCTATTATAAAATAATGCAAGAGTTAAACACAAATTCTGGATTACACAAAGAAGTAAATCACATCAAATAAAGGCATGCTAAATAATTTAGTATAATGATGGATACTAAATTATAGGCGGTAGTCACATTATTCAACCAGGGCCATTAGCGAACGAGGTAGTATCCATAAATAGATTTTCCAGGTGAAAAAGCCTATCCTTTAAACATCAGATCATAACTTTTACAATACTCCTCACTCTAGAAAGCAACAGACACGTTGCTACTTGTTAATGCCATTACCTTAAACATTATGTGTGTGACACTGGGTATTAACAGACACCCATTACCACCCCGGCCTGCCCCTGTCAGCTCTAAGCTCTTGGGCATACTTTCTACAGCATCGCTCTCCTTCTAGTACTGGAATGAAAAGTGAGGTATAAAAGCCAACTCTATAAGATGAGGATATCTTTAAAAGCTCATGTAAAATTCACATTATCTTTTAATTCCCTGTTTCCAGAAACTTCTCAAAGTTCCCTCATATATCAACTACGGTCAACAAATATGAATCCCTGACCTGCATTTTCATCAGTTTTCAACACAGTATTTCCAAAGGCTGAAGGGAGCTTTCTGCTTTATTTCCGGGGTTACATTACATTTCCAATTATTCAAAGACAGGTGTTTCCAGAGAGTGAGAGAAATAATGTAAACATGCATAAATCCTGCACGGTAAACAAAGAGCCAACTCGGTTAAGTGGTGACGTGCCAAGACTGAACAGTCACAGCTCTCAGGAACCAGGAGCTGTCGACCCAGGAGACAGAGGGAAGGCAGCCAGGTGCTCGGCTAGAAGCCCCACACGACTCTGTCTGTCTGTCCGTCTATGTGTCCCTGGAGGGCTCTCCAACCCGTGATGCCTTTGCCCGTGCTGTGAACAGCAGCAAGGCCCTCACCAGACGCTGACCCCAGGACCTGTGTCTTCCCAGCCTGCAGAACGGGAGAATCAAACTTCTCTATCAGCCACGCAGTTTGCAGCGTTCTGTTACAGTCACACAAAACGGACAAAAGCCCCTCTAATCCACTACTTACGATGACCTCAAGCCAGAATACACCAGAGCAAACCAGAACACAGACACTGCCTGAGCTCCTGCACACACCCCCACTGCACAGCGGCTTCCCAGGGCTCAGTGCAGTCACCTTCCCGGGCTCCCACTGCTGCTTTTTAGTCTATTAAACCTCAGTGGCCATTGCCTTTGAAGGCAGTCACCTTTGGAGGGTGCACCTCCTTCTCTCAATAGTTGCAATAAAACTAAAAGATGTGTAAATTCTCCTTTGAAGGTTCCCATCACATTTTTGTGATAAACACGACAGCCATCTCTTGAAGTCTTTCCTTTTCTGAAGCAGGAAACTGAGATCCAGCCTCAATACTATCTGCCTTGCACCAAGGGGAGCTGAGTAACGTTCTGCTCTTTTGAAAAACAAAATGAAATACAGGCCAGCATTCTGGTGTAGTGGATTAAACCTCCACCCACAACACTGGCATCCCAAATGGCGCCTCTTTGAGTCCTGGCTGCTCCACTTCCAATCCAGGTCCCTGCTAATGGACCTAGGAAAACAGCAGAAGATGGCCCAAGCACTTCAGTCCCTGCACCCACATGGGAAACCCGGATGGAGCTCCTGGAACCAGCAGATGGAAGATCTCTCTCTCTCTCTCTCTCTCTCTCTCTCTCTCTCTCTCTCCCCCTCTCCCTGCAACTCTGCCTTTTGAATAAATAAAAAATAAATCTTTAAAAAAAAGATTCATTTTTTTAAAAAGGAAATGTCTATGAAATAAAAATCTTTTTAAGCTATCACATTTTATTAGTCTACATATGCTAATATATGCTAATAAAATAACTTCTGTAGTTCATTTACTCTAATAATGAATAATCTCCATTATATTTTAAAAAGTTAGTGACTATTCGTAATCATAATAGAGCTGCTGTACACATTAAATGAGCTGATATAGAACATACATACCATAATATTTGCATAAATGATAAAAACATTAGCCAGCACAATTCTATTTATTGTAAGATGTTTTATATCAAGATGTCCTTTAAGGGGGGCCTGCATTGTGGCACAGCAGGTTAAGCCACTGCTCGCAATGCTGGCATCGCATAAGAGAGCCAGTTCCTGTCCCAGCTGCTCCACTTCTGATCCAGCTCCTTGCTAATGCACCTGGGAAAGCAGCAGAAGATGGCCCAAGTGCTTGGGCCCCTGCAACACATAAGAAACCAGAGGGAGTTCTGGTACACTGGCTCCAGCCTGGCTCAGCCTTAGCTGTGTGGCCACTGAAGGAGTGAATCAGAGGAAGAAAAATCTTTCCCTCTGACTCTAACTCTGCCTTTCAAATAAATAAGTAAAGCTTAAAAAAAAAAATGTCCTATGACAGAGTTAACACTAAATGAAAATAGGAATCCTATGTCAAATAAAAACAATAAAATAGTAAGCTGTCATGTCAGCATTTAAACACATGGTATCTGTGTGTCCATGCTCGGATCAGCAACATTCACAACAGCCACAAGATGAAGGAGCCCAAGTTCCCACCACACAGGAGCAGACGAGGGGTGGGTAAGCAACCTATGGGCGCCATGCAGTCCGGGATGCGTGTGTCCCAAGCAGCAGCTCAACCTGCTGCACAGGGAGAACCACTTCTGAAGTACTGCTACCTGTGAGAAACTGAACCACAGCAATAGTCCAATATGACAGAGGCTGAAACCACCTTTAGCCTTAGCACAGCGCTCTGCACGCAGGAGGCAGCCAGATACCTGCCTGCAGGCGCGGCCTCACCTCGTTTCTCTCGTCCACATCCTTGCACTTCTCAAGAAGAGCTTTCAGAGCAGGGACGTTTTCTTCTTCCACATAACTGATCACACTCTGTGATATCAGAACCGACATTGTCACAGAAAGCTGCCGTTATCTTTATTTCAAAACCTGGTAATCAGACAAAATACCATAACTTGTGGTTAGAAAAAAACATTTAGACACTATTAGATATATCATCCTTTCTTTAAAACATTTATTTATTTATTTGAAGGTGAAAATTAGACCCAATCAACGAGAACACTGACCTTGGCCTTCCAAAAACCATGAGAATAAATTCCTGTTCTCTCTCTCTCTTTTTCAAAAGATTTATTTATTTGAAAGGCAGAGCTATACAGAGAGAGGGGGAAAGAAAGAGAGAGGTCTTCCATCCACTGATTCACTCCCCAGATGGCCACAACAGCCAGGACCGGACCAGACCAAAAGCCAGGAGCTTCATCCGGGTCTCCCACGTGGGTGCAGGGGCCCCAGCACTTGAGCCATCCTCCACTGCTTCCCCAGGTGCATTAGCAGGGAGCTGGATCAAAGTGGAGCAGCCGGGACTTGAACCAGTGCCCTACAGACAGCTGGAGCTGCAGACACAGCCTAACCCACCAAGCCTCAGCGTGCCGAGCAACTACACTTCCGCAGCAGGAGCGGAAACAAAGTCGTCGGCTCAGCTGACAAAACGTGTTCCCCAGACTCACACTCGTCTCTGTCGTGGCTGATCGACCCCAGAACCAATCCTCCCTCCTCAGCACCCCTGCTCCTGCTGCCTGCTTCTCGGCCCAGGCTCCTTTCTGCCAAGGCCAAAACCCTCAGAATTCTCTCTTCCCTCTCCTACCCTACGTTCACTCTATCAGCAAATCTTCCTGGCTCCACCTAGGACCAGATATCTCCCATCTGACCAGTGCTCACTGCCCCCATCACCAGCTCCGTGGACCTCTCTCCTGGGCCGCCGTCACGGCTTCCTAACCGTGCTCCTAGCTTCTACTCTATGCCCCCTACAGTCTACCCACCAGGGACCCCACAGGGACCTTTGGAAAGCATAAGTCTGACCACAGCCACTAGAGGCTGGGCTGTGGGGTGAGCAGGCACAGGGGGATGCTGGCCAAAGGACACACAGTTTCCCTCAGACAGGGGACAGTTCTGGATCAGCTGCCCAGTAAGGCCAGGACAGGGAGTGACAAGGCATAGTGCGCAGCTGCTAACTGAGCGGATTTTAAGTGTTCTCACCAAAGGAAAGCACGCGAGGTGATGGACAGGGCAGGCCAGCTGATCCCATCACCTCATGACTCACGTTGTATTTCGTAAATACATGTAATTATTGCTTGTTGATCAAAGGTACACTAAACCTTACGTGCACGCAAATCTCCTGCACACATACAAAGCAGAGCCCAGGACCCACCTCAGAGACTGACTCAGTGGGCCCGGGGGGACCCCGAATCTGTGTCACCGGCTCCCCAGGGAGCTGCTTCCCTGACTGCAGAACCGGGCGTGGGTGCTGCTGCAGAGACTGCTTCCTTTTTTGCTTCAACGGCTTCTTGAGCACTCAAATGAGAACCAAGGCGGCCCTGTGGCACAGAAGGTAAAGCCACCGCCTGCAGGGCCGGCATCCCGTGTGGGCACCGGCTCAAGACCCGGTTGCTCCACTTCCCATCCAGCTCTCTGCTATGGCCTGGGGAAACAGTAGAGGGTGGCCCAAGTGCTTGGGCCCCTACACCCACGTGGGGGACCCGGAGGAAGCTCCTGGCTTCGGATCAGCGCAGCTCTGGCCGTTGTGGTCAACTGGGGAGTGAACCAGCAGATGGAAAACCTCCCTCTCTCTCTGCCTCTCCTTCTCTCTCTGTGTAACTCTGACTTTCAAATAAATAAATCAATCTTTTTTTTTTCACCTCCACCTGGACAACTCCTAAGTGGTCCTCACCTCCATCCACCTCCACACACAGGCAGGGATCCCTAAGTCCTAAACGTCTTGTCACACCACAAGTTAAGAATCCACCTGTGACGCCAGCATCCCTTATGAGCACTGGTTCTGTCAGCACTGGTCCAAGTCTCGGCCGCTTCCGATCCAGCTCCTGCTTATGCACCACAGAAAGCAGAGGAAGAGGCCCACGTACTTGGGCCCCTGCCACCCAGGTGGGAGATCCAGATGGAGTTCTTGGCTCCTGACTTGGGCAGTTGTGACCATTTGGGGAGTGAACCAGCAGATGAAAGATCTCTGTCTCTCCCTCCCTCTCTCTCTATAACTCTGCTTTTCAAATAAATAAATTTTGATAAATCCTAAGTTTCCTTACGGCCGCTCCATGCTCAAACTCCCCAACGGTTTTCCTCTCACTCAAAGTAAAATCGCAAATCCTTATCACGGCATAAAGGATCACCGCGGCGTGATCCTTTCTACCCCTCTCCACCTCCCTGAGCTCAGCTCCAACCTGCACTGAGTTCTGTCCGGTCCGGTCGTCACCTCGTCCAGGTCTCTGACCATGTGGGAACGTGCCCCACCCCCACCCCCACCCCTACCCCCACCCCCACCACTCCCCACTCCATCAGCTTGCTTTATTCTTCTAGACAGCACTCGGCATCACTCAACATGCCCTCCCATCGTCTGCTCTCCCCACCCCCGGCCCCAACCAATGGAGCTCAAGAACCAGGATCAGCTGTTTGCTGGCTGAAGCGCCAGTGCTCAGGGAAACACCTGGTGCGGAGCAGAAGGCCAGGCACGCGCACGCTGACCCGCACCCTGCAACGTCTGAGCAGCTGTCACCTTCCTGGGGAACGGAAATGTGTCCTGGAGACGCAGCCCAGGGCTCAGCTCTCAGCTCTCCCCACCCCCTCCAATCCCCACTGCCCTGCCATGGACAGTCTCACCCTCACACCCAGCCCCCAGGTACAGTTCAGAAACGACAGTAACTTCTCACAACGACCAATTTACTGTGAAATCCCTACAAACAGGACCTCAACTACTCAGGTTTTTATCTGTGGGAACTAAATGAAGGCTGCATCCCATCAGTAAGTGATTACCGTACTAACCAAGATACAATCACACGAGCTATTTGCAACCTAAATCTTAACATCGCATATGGGCGCTGGTTCGAGTCCCAGCTGCTCCTCTTCCAATTCCGCTCTCTGATGTGGCCCGAAAAGAAGTGGAAGATGGCCCAAGGACTTGGGCCCATGTGGGAGGCCCAGAAGAAGCTCCTGGCTCCTGGTATCTGTCTGGCCCAGACCTGGCTGTTGTGGCCATTTAGGGAGTGAACCAGCAGATGCAGGATCTCTGTTTCTCTGTCTCTCCCTCTCTCTCTAATGAATAAAATAAAAAATTACTTCAAAATAAAAATTTACAACACACATGCAAATGTCTGAAAAAGCCCTTGGATCAATTTTTTTTTTTTTTTTTTTTTTTTTTTTGTGGACAGTGAGAGAGAGACAGAGAGAAAGGTCTTCCTTTTTCCGTTGGTTCACCCCCCAAATGGCCCTACAGCCGGTGTACCGCGCTGATCTGAAGCTGGGAGCCAGGTGCTTCCTCTTGGTCTCCCATGCGAGTGCAGGGCCCAAGCACTTGGGCCATCCTCCACTGCCTTCCCGGACCACAGCAGAGAGCTGGACTGGAAGAGGAGCAACCGGGACAGAATCCGGCGCCCCAACTGGGACTAGAACCTGGGTGCTGGCCCCGCAGGTGGAGGATTAGCCTAGTGAGCCACGGTGCCGGCCAGATCAAATATTTTTCTCACCACACATCACACAAAATAGGACCACACACATCAAAGAAAAATGGCTACAGGTGTCAACTTTCCTGGCTGAAGAAATCAAAGACTAGGGCCGGCACTGCGGCACAGAAGGTTAAGCCTCTGCTGCGGTGCCGACATCCCATATGGGCACAGGTACAAATCCCGACTGCTCCACTTCTGACCCAGCTCCCTGATAATGTACCTAGGAAAGCAGCGGAAGATGGCCCAAGTGCTTGGGCCCCTGAACCCATGGGGGAGACCCAGAAGAAACTCTTGGCTTCAGATCAGCCCAGCTCCGGCCATTGCAGCCATCTGGGGAACGAGCCAGTCAGTGGACAGAAGACTGACATCTATTTTTCTTTCTCTCTCTCTCTCTCTTTCTGTATTTCTGCCTTTCAAATAAATCTTTAAAAAAAAAAAAAAAAGAAAGAAAGAAAGAAAAAGAGAACAAAGACTGAAAACCTTAAATTTTCAAATCTCCTGGACCTGCCTCTCCCACGCTGTTATGTGGACTGTAAGTACGTCCCCTTTAGATGCGGAAGACACAAAAGTTAGCCCTCTTACTCTTTCCTTAGACTACTATTAAGCAGAAAATGCTAATAAAACAGTAAAATATATATAGAAATTGAAACAGTTTTGCTTAAACTACCCAAGAGACGTCCTTTGAACGAATCTACTGTGGAAAGGTGACCTATTTTTGTCATATAATTATGTGAAAATGCCTGCAATTCTACACAGCTATTACTCATTTCAATCCAGCACCAGTGTATCAGTAACCTAGGATTTGCAAGGCAGTGTGCTCCGGGCTATGACCAACAGGTTGACTAAGACATCGCTCTTGCTCTAGGGACGCTCAGGGCCTTCCAAGGGCAAAGGTCAGAAGCCCAGGGGAGCTGGGGGAGGAGGGGAGGGACGGGAGGGCTGCTCACGGGGTTCTTGACTTCGTATACAATGTGGCTGGAAAAGGACCACCCCGGCTCTGCTGACTGCTCAACATTAGATACTTGGAATTCTGGGAACCCCTGCACTCGCCCACCCTTACCCTCCATAGTAAGTGTTTGTTTGCTGACTTGGTTTTACTCATAGCTTGTGTCTGCAGGTTTCTATTAGTGGACAGATCTGGCACACACGGGCGTTAAAACTGGTCATGACTTTGATCCTCAGAGCCAGGCAAGAGCCGCGCCAGCCTGCAGTGGACTCTCCCGCCCCCAGCGAGCTCACAGTCCAACAGGAGAGCTGAGACGTGTCACCAGGAAAGTCACACTTATAAGACCTTCTGTATCCACAGTCGTGTGCTCCAGGAACCCTGTGATTATTAAAGTGATTATTTCTCACTGTACCGATGACACGGTAAGTTTGCGCACACTAAGTAACTTGCCTCGGATAATGCAAAAGGCCAGTGTTATGGCGCCAAGATAAACCCAAACTGTAATCTAAGGCAGAAGAGAACCGGGGCGACCCCAGGTGCTCTCGGGGTTCTGCACAGAGGTGTCGTTCTGGCTGACCACTGAGGAATGGGGAGAGGTCCACGTGTCTGGAAATGAACAAAGGACACCCCAAGCAAAAGCAGCCGCCTGAAAACAGGTGGAGGCGGTGCTGACCGAGGCACTGTGCGCCCAGCAGGCAGTGCGTAACACAGGTGGACGCTCACGCAAGAAGGGAGTGCTAAGGCCAGACAGCGCGGCTCCATCCGTGACCTCGTCAAGGACAAGGACGGTCTCACCCTTGTCCTTATTCCTCAGAACCCATTGCACTAGGACAAGTAGGAACTTAATTACAGTCAGGGTGATGGTGACGGCACAGGCCCACTCCATCCACCTCCTTCCCCAGGACTCTGTCGGTCCTCAGCCATGCTCTCCACCATCAGCCATACCCGGGGATGTGCACAGGACTGGCGACCACCGACCCCATCAGAAAGAGAAGCTGGGCCGACCAGACTCCTCTCCCTAGGGCTGGGACCTAGAAACCAGAGCTTGGCGCGTCGTTATGGGCCATGTGTAAAATCATAGTTTGGAGAGAGTCAGCCAGCAGAGAGAGAATGCCACAGACACGGGGAAGCAGACTCCCTAAGTAAGAAGGAAAAAAAAAGGTGCCCCTGAGAAATGGACAGAGGCAGCGCCCGGGCTGGACTCGCTCCCTCAGTTCCCTAATTCTCCTTTCCCCGAGGAAATACGAAGCTTGGTGCGTGCATTCTAAACAGCCCAACGTACAGCAGAGACCCCGACAGAGCTCAACCAGAGCAGGAAGAGGGGGCTGCACACCCCACACGACCCCAGGGAACTCGATCTCCGGGAAACACGAAGAGTCAGAATCCTGGGTCCGATCAGGGAACCCCGACACCAGGCGGTGGGCAGGCGGCCGCACTCCGGCGTGGTGGCCACGAACAACCGCCCAGGCCCCAGGCCCCAGGCCGGGTGAATTCGAAGGCTCCAGCAAAGCTGGACTGGGGAGGCTCACCCCGAACCCGGATCACGCGGGGTGTGCAGAGCAAGCACTCCCAGGCCCGGCGCGCACCCAGCCCCGGGCTCCTCCCCAGGAGGCTGCCCGTGCACCTGCTGACACCTCAGGAACGCGAGAGGCGCCCACGCCGGCAAAGCGAGAGAACAAAGGGGCGCGGGGCAGCGTCCTCCGTGAAGACCGCGCGGCCGGGCGGGGACAAACCTCGGCCGCTCGCCCCGGGCCCCGGCCTGGAGGGCGCTCTTCGCCGGCCCACACGCTCAGTGTGTCCCAACCACCCCACGGAACGAAAATCCCCACGCCGACATCACCGCGCGTGGGGGCCCGCGGCGTGCCCCTCTGCTGCCAGGCGCGGAAAAGGACAAAGCAGCCACGCAGCCCGGGGAAAGCGGGGGCACCGCCCCGGGGACGCCCGGCCACCCGCGCCCCGCGCTCCGGGCCCGGCCAACGCCCACCCAGCCCCACCGCCGGCCCGGCCGCCGCGGCCGCCCCGCTGACCGTCTCACGGCGCGCTCGGAGGACAGGGCCCTCGGCTCCGCGGAACGGGCTCGGCCGCGGGCGGTGTCAGAGGACGCGAGGGCAGGAGGCCGCGGCTCTCTGCTCCGCTCCCTCGCCACACCCAGCGGCCATTTTCTCCTCCCTGGCGAACTGACAGATCACGTGGGCGCGGGCGGGGCGGGGCGGCGGGCGGCCACGCCCCCTTGGGCGGGGCTGGGCGCAGGGACGCCGCGGGCGCCGCTGGGTGAGTCCCACCTCCTGCCTCCGCCCGCTCTCCTGAGCTTCCAAACGAAGCTGGACAAGTGCCCGCCATGTTTTTTCACTGTCGTTGTCATTGCTTACTGTTCACTGATAATCTCTGTTTACTTTCCTGATCGACTTTCTCCAGAGAAATAACCACAACTGTAATGTCGGGGGACACTGATAGTCACTGCCAGTGACAGCAGCCCAACCCCCTCTCGTTGATGTCAGTCCTTTCCACTTCCAGACCTGCCTCCCGCCTGGAGGGCTTGTCCACACCCAGGCCCTGCCTGCCGCCCGCTCCCACCTGGCCCCAACACCAGGTGTTTCGATGCAGGTGATCCCTTAAGAGCTGATGGGTGGGGGGAGACCCGAGCTGACTGTGGAGTGGGGGAGGTGGGGGCAGCCTCCAGGCCCGGTGGGGGCCTTGCCCTCAGAAGGGGGTCTGTGTACACCAGGTGCTGATCTTTGGCTCCTGGCTCACCGGTTCCTCCACACCTGCTCCACCAAGGCCCGCCCCCACCAGCAGGTGCTGAGCTAGGTAAGACCCTGCGAACTGGAGGCCGAAATACACTTTGCCTGCCCAAGCAGCTCCTAAAGCTAAGGAGCAGCTGACTCGTGCAGCTAGCTGGTCTTTATCTTCCGTGGGTCTCCAGGCTGCGTGGTCCCCACTCTTCCACGCCAGGCCCGCAGCTGGCCCCAGCAAGCCACTGCTCAAGAAGCCACACCAAGGGCCACGTCACTGGTGGGGCACAGCAACTTCTGAGGAAGTCACACTTTCTAATAGCTCCCAGCCATGTACACCCCAGCCGTGCACACCCCAGCCGTGTACACCCCAGCCTGTTTCTAAATCAAGGCTGGGGCCAGCCTCAGGCTCAGGGAAGATGCTGCTCAGGGTGTCTGTGTCCTGAATCAGAGTCCCTGGGTTCAAGTTCCAGCTTCCTACGAGTGCACACCTTGGGGGCAGCAGGTGATGTCCCAAGTCCTTGGTTCCCTACGACCCATGTAGGAGACCTGGGTGGAGTTTCAGGATCCTGAAGTCTGGCCCAGCCCCAGCTGTTTCGGACATTTGGAGAGTGGACCAGCCAATGCAAGGTCTCTTTCTCTGTCTGCCTTTCAAAGAAATTTAAAAGTAATTTTTAAAAATCAAGGCAGGTGGGTGCTGTGTTGCAGAAGGTGACAGCCTCCATTTGCAGTGCAGGCATCCCATGTGGGTGCCAGTTCAAGTCCCAGCTGCTCCTCTTCTGATCCAGCTCTCTGCTATGGCCTGGGAAAGTAGTGGAAGGCCCAAGTGCTTGGGCTCCTGCCAAGCCAGAGCTGGGCTTATCCAAAGCCAGGAGCCAGGAGCTTCTGCTGGGTCCTCCACGCAGGTGCAGAGGCATAAGCACTTGGGCCATCTTCTGCTGCTTTCTCAGGCCATAGCAGAGAGCTGGATCAGAAGTGGAGCAGCTGGGACCGAACCAGCACCCACATGAGACACCGGCATCGCAGGCGGTAGCCCCTTGAACTGCACTTTAAGAAGGGCTGCACTCACAATAACCCCCCTTTCCAGCCCCCACCGCACCCCCTGCAAGATCCCTTCCGCCCCAGGAATTGTGTGTGCAGCCCCCACAGTACCGCTCAGTTAGTGAGCCTGCTCGTCCACAGGCCTGGGAGACCAGCTGCAGGCAGCTCAGGGCGTGGCTGGGCGGGCGCCTGCCACCAGGTGCTGGGGACCTGGGAATCCAGGCAGAAGGGGGCAGGGGTGGGAGCACACTGCAGGTGAGGGGTCTCAGTGAGGAACTTTGCAAATCCCCATGTGGGAAGACACAGACATGGGGCCCCAGCCTCAGGTAAGGGTGCCATCCCCCCGACCTCAGCCCCCTCACCCCGACCCCCTGAACCTCAGCGTGCAAAGCTGTGCTTCAGGAAGAATGTTCTTGAGAGCAGTGCAGATCCGTGCCTGGAGAGACGGAAGTAGAAGCTGGCTGGCTCCTGGGGGCCCACCTCTTAGTAGGGGGTGAGAGCAGGTCGGGGGTACAGGGGTGCCGGAGACCTCAGCAGGGGACACGTGGGTCACCCAGTCCACCCCGCCCCCACAGCTCTGACCCGGGACCATACCTGGCATTTAATTCCTACAATGGTAACCTCTCATGACTGAAAGTGACCAGAAAATTATGAGATTTCCTTAAAATGTCAACAGGAAGTAGACACGGCAGCAGAGATGTTGCGTCCTGTACTGTAGTCGCCTGTTGGAAATAACAGGGGGAAAATTACAGCTTTTTAAAAAAGATTTATTTGAAAGGCACAGGAATGCAGGGAGAGAGGAAGAGAGAGAGAGACAGAGAGGTCTCCCACCTGCTGGTTCAGTCCCCAAATGGCTGTGGCCGAAACAGTAGAGGGTGGACCAGGCCAAAGCCAGCAGCCAGGAACTCCATCCTGGTCTCCCAGGTGGGTGCCGGGGCCCAGGCACCTGAGCCCTTATCGGCTGCTTCCCAGGTGCATTTAGCAGGATGCTGGATCAGAAAGGGAGCAGCTGGGACTTGAACCAGGTGGGCACCAGGATGCCCACCCCACTGTGACTGTTAATGGCATCTCCTGACTCTTGCCAAATGCCTGAGATTCCTGTGCTACACCCTGGCCTCCTACCCTGCAACAATGTTACGAAATTTCCCTCTGCGCCTTGTATGCCAGAGTCAGCCCTCCAGGCTGGCCTGGGGCTTTCCAAGTTGTCCCAACTTGCCTTGTCTTTTCCTCAGGCTTGCGCTCCAGAAAGAGGACCCAGGTCACTTTAAGAGTCTGGCTTCTGTCCTCGTCCTGTGGTTTTGTGTAGAAGGGAACATAGCAGTTATACCCCCCCCCCATCCCCGCTGTAATTTACCCACCGCCTTCATCTTTTCCAGCCGCGTCAGCACTCTGCCCTCTCCTCGCCACGCGGTTCCGTCTCCTTGCGCATCCGATTTTCCATGGGAACCTCAGGATTTCCGCACACTCCGCTGCTTCAAAGCCCTGTTCTCCGGTTCCGCACAAACACCTGAAGACACAGAGGAATCGGGAGAGGAGGCAGCTCCCCTCATTTCCCCTCTCAGAGCTCTGCGGCTTCCGAACTGAGATCTGAAACACACACCTTATTGCTCACATTTACACGAGCAGTCAACGCAGTCAAAGTCAACGTTGAAAGGGGAGGCAGGGTCAGAGGCCCAGAGATGGCAGATGGCGTCTTCCAGTGCTAGTGGTGGATTTCTGTTAACCCCTTCAATTCTGGAAGACTATGGGTTACTCTCTGTGTTATAAAAATTTACATAATCAGGTGCTGGGTGTTTTCAAAGTTCACCTGTCCCCATCCTCATCACAAAGTTTAGCTTCATTGTATCTTATCTTAAATGATCAATTTTCTCATGCTAAAGACTAAAAGATTTAGGTCAGCATATCATTTAACATTAGATGAAAATTTTTTCCTCATTTTTCTCTAACAACAATATTTAACCCAAAGAAAACTTTTTTAAAAAATTTATTTATTAATTTGAAAGTCAGAGGTACACAGAGAGAGAAGGACAGGGAGAGAGAGGTCTTCCATCTGCTGGTTCACTCCCTAATTGGCTGCAACAGCCAGAGCTGCGCTGATCCAAAGCCAGGAGCCAGGAGCTTCCTCCAGGTCTCCCACACGGGTGCAGGGGCCCAAGGACTTGGGCCATCTTCCACTGCTTTCCCAGGCCACAGCAAAGAGCTGGATCAGAAGAGGAGCAGCCAGGACCAGACGGCATCCATATTGGATACCAGCACTGCTGGTGGTGGCTTTACCCACTATGCCACAGTGCCGGCTCCTGAAAACTGTTTCTTTTTTGTTGTTGTTGTTGTTGTTGTTGTTTTTAAGTTTATTTATTTATCTGAAAGCCAGAGTTACAGAGATGGAGCTTCCATCTGCTGGTTCACTCACCAGATGTCCACAACGCCAGGGCTGTGCCAGGCCGAAGTCAGGAGCTTCATCCAGGTCTCCCATGTGGGTGGTGGGGCCCAAACACTTGGGCCATGTTCCGCTGCTTTTCCCAGGCCAACTGCAGGGAGCTGGATCAGAAGTGGAGCAGCCAGGACAGAAACCAGCGCCCAGATGGGATGTCGGCCTCACAGGCGGCAGCTCTACCCACCACACATGTCTGCCCAGAAAACAGCTTTCTCATTGGCTTACTACGGAGTACTGAATCTTTTCTCCTCTACTCCTAATTGCTCTCCAAGTGGTTCCTTATTGAATTAACTTCGAGTTGACCTCCACTTGAGCCAATACACTATTTGGATCACCCTAGCTCCGTCATTCCCTGTGACATTTTCCAGAACAGCCTGCTTGGCCCTTTCAACATCCACCATTTGCCCTTCTTGCAGTTCAAGGGACTCGATGCTTCTCGTCAGTGCCCCAAATTCTGCCATTCTCCTCTCCTGGGAGCCCAATTACGCCAGAGCTGGACATTTTGACCACACCCTCCATGTCGCCTGCTCTCTGTATTTCCTGCTCTGTTTCACTTCCATCCTCTACTCTGGACGTAGTGAAGACGTCAGTTACATCCTCTACTCTGGACGTAGTGAAGACGTTAGTTACATTTGGAGAGAGCTTGGAAGCCTTGCTAGCCGAGGTGAACATCAGCCGTGTCTTCCTTGCAGGATTCGATGGACTTCTAGCGGCAGAAGTTTTCCTTAAGTAGGGGTGTGAGTGAGGAATATTCCAGAAGTGAGCAGTACAGTCATGTAATCAGGGTGGGTGGGTGAGAACATGAGTGTAACAGAAGAGCAGATAAGACCAGATTATCAAGGCAGCTCAACATGGAGCCCAAAGCGATGTACAGCTGGTGTAAAACTTGGGTAACCCTGGGTGACAGAAGCCCCCGGAGCTCTTATGGAAGGGCCGGCGTTGTGGCCTGATGGGTTAAAGCTGCTGCCTGCAACACTGGAATCCCATGTGGGCGCCGATTCAAGTCCCGGCTGCTCCACTTCCGATCCAGCTCCCTGCTATGGCCTGGGATAGCAGCAGAAGATGGCCCACGTGCTTGGGCCCCTGTACCCACATCAGAGACCCATATGAAGCTCTGGGCTCCTGTCTTCAGCCTGGCCCAACCTTGGCTGTTGCAGCCATCTAGAGAGTGAACCAGTGGATGGAAGAATTTTCTAACTCTTGACTTTCAAATAAAATAAATAAATATTTAAAAGAAATCATAGGAAACCGATAGATGCATTTAGTGAGAGACAGGGATGTCTGTAGTGGCTTTCAGCTTGAGCTCAGCTCCGTCACCCACAGCCAGGAGCCTTTCACCCGCCAGACGGCTCCTGAGCAGTGAGAGCGCCTCTGTGGGACCGATCCACTCAGCACCAGGGCGCGTACCACAGCTCAGCGCGCTCGTGGGCACTGGGGGCGCACGGGGACCGAGGCACTCCAGCACCAGGGTCCGTACCATGGCTCAGCGCTCTCGTGGGCACTGGGGGCACTGAGAACAAAGCCCTCGCCTGCTCGCTTCCTGGGACAGGGGAGACAGCCACCACACCAGCAGTGCAGCTGGTCTGGGGCGCAGAATGCTCAGTGGGGGTGGGGGAGAGTGGGCCAAGGGCCAAGGGGAAGAGGAGGGACTCTAGAACGTGAGATGGCAGCAGGGACAGAGTCCCAGCATGGGGACGCGCCGGGTGTGGCCAAACACCCGCAGGAGGCCGGGTGGCCAGGAGGGAGAGCAGACGACTGGAGGGAGGGTCATAGGGAAGACACCAAATCTCACTGCAGTGCAGGGGAAGCCCCCCAAGGGTGCTGAGTGACCAGACGGCACTGGCCTGTTGTAGAAAACTCCTTCTTCCTACTGTGTGAAAAATAGGCCACTGTGTGGACGCAGGAAACCACTGAGGGAGCTTCGTGACACTACAAGGAGAGCGGATGGTGGCTCGGACGGCTAACAGCCGTGGGGAAGGAAGAAAGGGTCAGGTTTCTGGGTGTGCCTGCAGGTAGAGCCCTGGAGGCCCGGCACTGGATGTCTCTGGGCAACAAAGATGAACAAGGTTGGTACCAGGTGATGCAGGAGCTGGCATACGACACAGTCTTTCTTTTTCTTTTTTTAACAGGCAGAGTGGACAGTGAGAGAGACAGAGAGAAAGGTCTTCCTTTGCTGTTGGTTCACCCTCCAATGGCTGCCGTGGCCGGCGTGCTGCGCCGATCCAAAGGCAGGAACCAGGTGCTTCTCCTGGTCTCCCATGCAGGTGCAGGGCACAAGCACTTGGGCCATCCTCCACTGCATTCCCAGGCCATAGCAGAGAGCTGGCCTGGAAGAGGGGCAACTGGGACAGAATCCAGTGCCCTGACCGGGACTAGAACCTGGTGTGCCGGCGCCGCAAGGCGGAGGATTAGCCTAGTGAGCTGCGGCGCCTGCCTTTGTTTTTGTTTTTGTTTTCACAGTCTTTCAAGCTTCAGCCATGTCAAGCTGCAAGTGGAGGGTTCAGGGCTTTTTAAATCAATTAATTTTTTAAAGGAATACAACTTTCCTAAGTACAAGTTTAGGAATCCAGTGATTTTCCCACCATCCCCACCCTCCCAGTCCCACTCCCACCCCACCTTCCCCTCCCTCCCCACCTCCCCCTCCCTCTCCCCTCCCAGTCCCATTCTCCATTAAGATTCATTTTCAATTAACTTTGTACACAGAAGACCAACTCTACACTAAGGGAAGAGTTCAACAATTTGCACACACACACACACACATATACAAAACCTGGGAACAATTTTAATCTACACCTGGTAAAAAAGGGAAACTCTCTCCTGTTAAAAGCCATTCAATGGGGCTGGCACCATAGCCCAGCAGGTTAATCCTCCACCTGCGGCACTGGCATCCCATATGGGCGCCGGTTCTAGTCCCAGCTGTTCCACTTCCAATCCAGCTCTCTGCTGTGGCCTGGGAAAGCAGTAGATGGCCCAAGTCCTTGGGCCCCTGCACCCACATGGAAAACTTAAAGAAGCTCCTGGCTCCTGGCTTTGGATCGGCTTAGCTCCGGCCGTTGCGGCCATCTGGGGAGTGAACCAATGGAAGGAAGACCTCTCTCTCTGTCTCTACCTCTCACTATCTGTAATTCTACCTCTCAAATAAATAAATAAAATTAAAAAAAAAAAAAACGTTCAAGAGAAAACCATCAGGCAAGCTGCAATTGAGAAACAGCGTCCACCCCCCGATCCGCACTCCTCAAGTCTGCCAAGGCCGACAGCAAGAAGGGGCTGAAACATTGTCACAGTTAAGAGGAGCTTAGGCGACAAGGACTGAAGGTGGGGATCAGGCCAGGGACCCCGGGAGAAAACGGTGGGGGTCGAGACCCAGGAGAGCCAAGGCAAACCCGGCTGTGTTCACAGCACCGTGTCGGCGTCGGTTTCTTGGTCCTGACAAGCCCACTGCCCCAACAGAGGCCCCCACAGCTGGGGAGACGTGGCCTGGGGTGTGCAGGACCCGTGACCAGTCCTCACCTTCTCTAAACCGAAAACTCTTCTTTGGATGTTTGCTATATACAGAGATGCACAGAAACCTACAGATTCGAACACACGCTCTTCACTGGCTCGTAGAACAGACTGGGTCCAAATTCCTGGGCTTGTGCGACAGAAGCCAGCGAGGGACCGTGCGCCGGCTGCGTGTCTCACCCACCCCAGGAGCAATCGTTTTTAAGGAACTGAATAAAGCTGTGGTCTGAACCATCTGTCCAGTCCCCTGGTCCGGGTTGAGTGGGGATTTCTCTCCCCAGAACTCCAGCAGCTGTTTCAACTCTGATGTCCCGACGTTCATGGTGGGGACCTCCCCTAATGATGATGTCTGAGAGGCGGGGCGGATGGGAGATCTGCGGTCCCTGGGGGCGTGCCCTCCGAGGCTGGCTCCCACCAAAGGTCTGAGTGTCAAGTTCAAGTTCAGCCTAGATCTCTGCTTCCTGGCCCTCCACGTCAATCTGCCTCCACACTCACAAGCAGCCCCCGCCAGATGCCGGCCTAGGGGCCGCCAGATCCCCTAACTCCAGCTGTCAACTGAAATAAACCTTTTCTTGTCCAGAGAAACTCCTTTCGGGTGTTTTATTTAAAGTAACCAAAAGCAGACTAACACAACCCTTTATAGAAATGACTGTGAATCGGCCGGCGCCGTAGCTCACAAGGCTAATCCTCCACCTGCGGCACCGGTACTCCAAGTTCTAGTCCCGGTGGGGCGCCGATTCTGTCCCGGTTGCTCTCTTCCAGTCCAGCTCTCTGCTGTGGCCCGGGAGTGCAGTGGAGGATGGCCCGAGTGCTTGGGCCCTGCACCCACATGGGAGACCAAGAGAAGCACCTGGCTCCTGGATTGGATGCTTTCTTGGATGCTTCTTTAAAGTTGGTTAAGATTCTCAAAAAAAAAAAAAAAGTGAAATAAACTTTGGAAAAAAATAAAATGATAGTGGAAGAAAGAAAGAAAGAAAGGAAGAAAGGAAGAAAGAAAGGGGGACAGAGCATCAGACGGCTGCAGCCAGGGCCCCGAGAGGCCAGGATGTCTGCAGGGGCTGGAATCGTCCAGAACTGCTTGGCATTGGAGACAGCAGCCACGGCCCGATGCTAACCCCTTCCAACAGCGAGTGGCCGGGGAGTGGGGGTGACAAGGGCCTGCGGAGGCACGGAGGGCAGCCCCCGCCCTGTGGGCCCAGTGAGAGGGCGGAGGGGCAGGAACCTGGCTGCCCTGTCCTCGGGAGAGGCCGGGTTTTCAGAAGAGCACCAGGTGCGGGGCAGAGGTCTGTGTTAAACAACTGACGAATGTCACAAGTTCCCAGGGACAGTGTAGGAGTTCCCCCTTACGAACAAGGTGCCAGGTTCACAGTGGCACAGAGCTGCGTGGGGACCGCCGGCTGGGCAAACAGGAATCAATGCGGGCCATGACTCTGGACGTAGAAATTCCTCACCACTTCGTGGTAAACCCTGTGGCTGCTCCCACCCCGGGAGACTTCAGACGCCGACTCAGGGCGGGACTTCGGCTTAGCAGTTGGGACGTGGGTCAAGATGCCGGTGTCCCACCCTGTGGGGGCCCAGTCCCCACTTCCTACTAATGTGCACCCTGGGAGGCAGCAGATGCATCGAGTAGCTGGGGCCCTGCCACCCACTTGGGAGACCTGGACGGCGCCCTTCCAGCTCAGCCCGGCCCGGCATGGGAGCAAGCCCGCGGGTGGGAGATCGCTCCCACTTCTGTTTTTAAAATCACCCGCTGGCACGGCGTTTCAGGCGTCCACAGCTGGAAGGAGGCGTCAGGGGCGCATGACGGTCAGCTCTGCACTCCCCCGCCTGTCTCTCCACGCGCAACCTGACTCAGGAGGTCAGGCGACAGTCAGCCAGGCTGCTTCCTCCTATCGGATGGCGGCAGGCTGACGGCCTCCGCTGTCATTCCAGAGGCCAGGGTAGGCCTGAATCAATGTTCTGTGTGTGTGGTCTGTGGTCTGGTTAGGGCCAGGGTTCGGGTTCGGGTTCTGTGTTTGTGGTCTGTCTCGTTCAAAGCACACTTTCAGGAAGGCCAGTGCACCAGGGTAAGGGAGAGGGGCACACGTCGCCCACCCTCTTACTGCCCCCCAGTCTGCAAATTCTGCTCTTATGGCTGGAATGGGGGTCCGGCAAGCACGCGGCTCATTTCCTCTGCAAATTCACGACATCTGTCATCTTCCTCTCTTCTTCCTGCCACTGTCCCTTTAAGTAAATGTAGAGGAAACAGGCAAAGAGGGGCTTTGTGTACGCTACTGCAAAATGAGATGTAAGGTTTGTTATTTATTTGAGAGGTAGAGTTACAGATTGAGAGGAAGAGACAGAGAGAGGGGTCTTCCTTCCGCTGGTTCACCCCCAAACGCATCAGCTGGAGCTGCGCCGATCCGAGGCCAGGAGCCAGGAGCTTCTTCCAGGTCTCCCACGCGGGTGCAGGGGCCCAAGCACTTGGGCCATCTTCTACTGCTTTCCCAGGCCATAGCAGAGAGCGGGATCAGAAGAGGAGCAGCCAGGACTCGAATCGGCGCCCATATGGGATGCGGGGGTTCAGGCAGAGGATTGACCCACTGCACCACGGCGCCAGCCATAAAGTTATTTTGTACACGGATGGAACTGCAGATCAGTAATTAGCCAAGCGCAGAATGACAAGTGTCACAGCACTTCACGTCCACGAGGAGTGCTCTCAGCCCGTGTACCAGAGGCTGGAGAGAGACAGGGATGGGGAAGGGAGAGGCGACCGCCAGCCGCGGACCGACAGCTGGAGAAGTGCCGTGGTGGGAGGCCTGGCGTTGTCTGGGCTCCGCACAGCGGACCAGCCTGCTGTCCATTTCTGAGAAGTGACAGTTAAGCCGAGTCCGGGCACTGCAGCAGGGGTGGCGAGGAGGGCGAGGTGGGGAGGCGGCATGGAGGGGCCGTGTGAGCAGAGCAGGCCGCAGGGGAAGCACTGACAGCCGGAGGGGGCCGGCTCCTCCACACGCAAGGGGCACGAATGGGCGGGGGCTGTTGGGCAAGGGAAGCATGACCCAGAGTAAGCAGTGCTTAGCTTGCCGCCTTCTGTCCCGCACGCAAGTGTCCCTAGGGAGGCTCCGGGGACAGAGACGACCCCCGGCTGCATTTCAGAGGACGGCCTGGAGGCCTGGCTGGACAGTGAAGTCCACTTAGTGAGGGAGGCAGGGCAGGGGAGACAGCGTCTCACCCCAGGGAGGTGGCACGCGCAGCTGTGTAGACAGAGGTGTGTGGGCGGGGAGAGGAAGTGGAGACTCCCGAGGCCGGTTCCCCGGAGGCATCAGGCACCTTCACCATCGTGGGTGGGGGGCTGAGCCTAAGCACCACGACCATCGACCATCGTATCTTCCCAACATTATCGAAGCGCGAGGGACAAGCAGGAAGTCGGCTGTCCAGGGTCCCTGGGCACTGGGCAGCTGCCTCTCCCGGTAGGCTGCTTTCTTTTTTTTTTTTGACAGGCAGAGTGGACAGTGAGAGAGAGAGACAGAGAGAAAGGTCTTCCTTTTTGCCGTTGGTTCACCCTCCAATGGCCGCTGCGGCCGGCGCGCTGTGCCGATCTGAAGCCAGGAGCCAGGTGCTTCTCCTGGTCTCCCATGCGGGTGCAGGGCCCAAGGACTTGGGCCATCCTCCACTGCCTTCCTGGGCCATAGCAGAGAGCTGGCCTGGAAGAGGGGCAACCGGGATAGAATCCAGCGCCCCAACCGGGACTAGAACCTGGTGTGCTGGCACCGCAAGGCGGAGGATTAGCCTGTTAAGCCACGGCACTGGCCAGGCCTGCTTTCTTAAGGTCACTCCCATGTCCACCCTGGGAGAAGGGCGATGCTCAACGACTGACAAGCACGAAGCAAAGCCTCCCTAAACAGTAAGAGACGCTCTCAAGAGAGGAGATGGCACCTGCGAAGGGCAGTGCGCGGAGCAAGGACTTCAAAAATCTGCCGGCCACCTGGCTCCACCCAAGAGCAGCAGAACTAGCGATGCCGTTCTAGCTACAAATGCCTAGAAAAGCTACAGAAACTTACCGCCACTGCTAACCCACAAGGCTAAGCTCACAAGGAACAAACCAAAAGAAAAAGCTGCCCAGAGGCTCGGGGCGGCCTCGCCATTACTTCTGAGAGTGGATAAGAGGCTGGGGCACGGAGGTACGCTGGCCCCACGGCAACATTCTCTTCATGAACAAGCAAAAGTATCTTTACCTAACGTGACAAGGCAGTGAATGTGCGTGGTGAACACGTGAGCGTCTGGTATGTTTTGCTCCGTACTAAGTATATGCTTGAAATACTCCCTAGGGTTGCGCTGTGGCATAGTGGGTAAAGCCACCACCTGCAGTGCCGGCTTCCCATATGGGCGCCCATTCTAGTCCTGGCTGCTCCTCTTCTGATCCAGCTCTCCGCTATGGCCTGGGCAAGCAGTGGATGATGACCCAAGTCCTTGGGCCCCTGCACCCACGTGGGAGACCCGGAAGAAGCTCCTGGCTCCTGGCTTCGGATCAGCTCAGCTCTGGCCATTATGGCCATTTGGGGAGTGAACCAGTGGGTGGAAGTCCTCTCTCTCTCCTTTAACTCTTTCAAATAAAAAAATACTTCCTAGAATATGTGCTTGAAATAATTCCTGAACTCTTGTTTTAGACACCGAAGCGCTTGCTCCATCACTCCTGGCCCCAGCTCCCTGCTCACACATACCCTGGAAGGCAGCAGTGACAGCTCAAGCCGCTGGGTCCCTGCCCCCCACATAAGAAACCCGAACAGAGCTCCTGGCTCCTGGCTCCAGTCTGATGCAGCCCCAGCTGCTGTGGGCATGTGCGAATAAACCAGGGGACGGAAGGTCTGATGCAGCCTTCCTTGGCCCGCCTCCCCCGCCACCCCGCAGTGGCAGAGCTGTCTCAGACTCTACAGGGACACCCAGTGCCCCCCTGGGGCCCAGCTCGGCCGAAGCACAGGGCAATCACTGAGCAGCTTCTCAAAGCTGGAGAGCCACTTCGCTCCCGGTGCCTGCCTGGGAGCGGAACTTTGTACTTGGGATGCTCTGGTTCACGGTCCAAGCTGAGCGTGGCCTTCAGGTCACTGAAACCCGACCGGCATTCTCAGGGCTCCAAGGAGGGAGGCACAGTGACTGCACCCGCCTGTGGGTGCTGCGGCCTCTGACCAGCGTCAGAATGTCCCCCATAGCCGCGCTCCGGGGTTCTCGTGGGTGTGCCCTCAGGCAGTCCCGGCTCTGCCCCCCCGAGCCACACCCGGCTGCACAGGGTGGCCACAGGCCTCCCAGGGCAGGACAGGACTACCCACTGAGCCGTGACCGCCTGCCCTGCCTGCAATGCGCGACAGCTTCCCTTCAGTCTGTTTTAGCAGCTGAGGAGCCCGGGACCCTGGGATTTCATCCCCAGACTGAAGATCCTTCAGTGAAGAGGCCATTGGCTCCGGAAACAGGCCCGGTGTTCAGTTCTGCACGGAGTCTCGGAAGTGAGCACACACACACACACGTGTATGTTTAAACTATTGTTTAATCAGGTTTAAAGACACAGAAATTAGAAAAAAAAAAAACCCACTTACATGTAAGTTAAAAACACCTTTAAAAACCAGCACGAAGCCACCGGCGCAGCTCTGAGGAGCGGCTGGAAAGGAGTGGGTACAGAACGCGCATGTCACAGTGACCCTGACCCCGGGCGGCTCTGACTCACCATACAGCAAGGACGGATCTGTGGACCTGTTGAAAAATAACGCTTCTTGTAAAAAAATATTCTAGAATAATAAAAACAAAAGCACGGAACAGCACTCGTCCTCTCGACCCGGAAGACCCTCTGAAGGCTGCGGGCAGAGGTCAGGTGCAGCTCCCAAGGGCAGGACGCACCGAGTGCCGCGCTCTGCACAGGAACTCGATCCACCACACCGCTTCCTCCCTTGCTGTGGCCACGGCCGTACATGCGCCCCTTCCGGCTTGGAGCCGCAGTCACACAGGTGTCCGACGCACAGGACTGGCTGGGACGCTTCTCTGATCCCTTCTTCCTTGTGATGAGAAGTCAACAGGAAATGCACTTCCGTGGACAAGTCCGTGTTTACAGGTCCCGGGTTCCCGCACCTGGGACGGAGGCATGACCTCAAAGTGCGCGCCGACCCTACACGGGCGTTGGTTCTTCCACGGAAAAGGACAGAAAGGGATGCAACAGACCAGTTCCTCAAAGCTAACCCAGAGGAGACACCGGGCAGCGGCCAGCCACTGGGGACGCCAGTCGACGGCAGCCGCCACTTCTCCAACCCCACGAGGCTATTAAGAGATCGGACCATCACTCTGCTTATGCTGCTCTAGAACTTCTGTTTTGTTTTTTTCATTGTATCTGCATTTCTTTTTACAGTAGTGAAATATGATAAAACATGGTTGGGGAGATGGCTACGTATCGCTGAGTGAGCTCAGACAGTGGCTCTGCATGGATCTATCTTATCAGAACGGAGTCTGGGGAGATATAGAGAGAGAGCTTTATAAAAGTTGTACTCAAAAGAGTTAGAATCTGTCTTAAAGGCAAGACAAACTGGCGTAAAACTGTGTCTCCAGGTTCCGTTTCAGGAAGTTCTCTCGAGCAGGGACCCATTGGGCTTACCAACTCTTCACTGGGGTTTGCACAATGTTACAAACCTACTAAATAAATATTATGCTGAAACATACAAAGACAGGATTGCGCAGCCTGCCAATTAAAATGCACTGGCTGCATCCTCTGTACAACAGCCCTCAAAAAAGCGGCTTGACCATGGAGCAGAGAGCATTTCTACAGAGTATCAGTGTGGAACTGTCACGGTAAGTTTTCTCTAATGAGTGACTATAACTAGATGTGCCTACACAGTGACAACGCTAGAAACCCCCACGATCTCACCTTCAGAACTCAGATCCGGAGCGCCTTGAGCACCGGGAACATGCACGGTGCAGGCTGCCGCGCATGAACCCCAGCATCCACGGGACGTGCAGAGCGACCTGCAGGCCTTGGAGGGCAGGGAGGCGGCGTCTCACAGTGGCCCAGCAGCGCTGGTTCCTACCTAAGTCCGGACAAATCCTTGGCTGACACAGCTCAACAGGCACCGTTCTGAAACACTATTCTCTCAATTTTTTCTCTCTCAATTATAAGGTAGAACTAAAAAAAAAAAAATTACCTCATAATTACTGAGCAACTGGAAACAAGGAAACAAAGAAGTTTCCAGGCCCAGCTCCACCTGAACACACAGGAGAAACAGACAAGGTGTGAATTTCAAAGATGCAAGCTTTTTGTCTGAAAGAGAATCTACGCCTCAAATAAAAAAATAAATCTTATGTTATTTCAAGGGCAAATTTTTTAATTGTTGCCTAAAGAGTTTAAAACAAGGCAGAGGTACACCAGGTGTTGTCTTACGTATCTTTGAAGGAAGTGACCTGTGCGAAGTGACACGGCGGGGAAGCCTATCCAGCAGCAATGTGTAAGTATATTCACCGGCATGGAACTCCTCCCCCCACCCCACAGCAGAGCGAACAGCAGAAAGCCAAAGGGAGCTCCGGGTCAGCAGAGGGGATCTCACTGGCACAGCGCCGCTCGGGGCTTCAGGAGGAGCCGGCGCCTCCGGCCCCGGACTGCGGCCTCCACAGCCTGTGAAGTCAGGGCCCGAAGCTCAAGTACGCGCGGCCGCGGGTTCGCAGCTGCTCTGCGGGCCTGCTCCCCACCGGGCCGGGCGCGCCAGGGTCACCCAGTGCCCAGAGGGCCCTCGCCCTTCGCCGCAGGCCGCCTCGCAGGTGGCGCCAGGCAGAACAGGCGGGCCCGTCCTCTGCTGTCTGAAGCTGAGTGGATTTCCCCAGGCGCCCTGCGTTCCACGAGCAATGCGCCTAAAACCAGAACGAGCCCCTTCTAGACGGCGACAGCCCAGCTGGCATCACGCTACGCTTGCCGAGGGGCAAGGGCACTTCCGCTGATCGGTCCCCCGAGAGCTGCCGAGCGATCGCCTCTGAGTGACCCCACGACCCCTCACGGGGAACACCAGCACCAACACGGCGCTCCTTTCTTCAGAAGCAACTGCGCCCAGTTCCACATCCCACCGCAAGCTGAGCAAGCGACCCTGCCCACCCGAGCAGAACACGCAGCTCGGAGCACAGGAACCTCCCGAGGAGAAAGGCCAAGCTCCTTCCTCAGTCCCCCGTCCAGACTGTCATCTGTGGTCATCGTTTCCAGAAGCTGGCGGAGAGCTGGCCAACACCCTTCCCACAAGAATAAAACCAGTGTTTCAGGAAGATGAAAACCATGCTGGATGTGCCACTAGTTATTTTCAAAGTAAACGGAAAACGGATAACAAACCCCGCCTTCTGCTGAGCTCGGTCTGGCGGCTGACACAGACATACTCAGGGAACGGAAAGAAGCGGTGATTACGTCAGTGGCCAGACGGGCTCCGCCACCAAATGCCACGGATTCTTACGAGCTGTCCTGGTGTTCACTGAGGACGCGCCTGGGCCGGCCCCTGTCCTTTCCAACAGGGACAGGGTTCTCGGCAGCATGGCTACAGCGGGGAGACGTCCTGGGTGCACACCCCACCTGCACAACCTTGTCCGTGCTCTCTACGCAGCCATCTGAACTTCAGCGGACAACAGCATGTATTTGGCTGTTCCTCCTTCCCCGGGAGGCGGGGACGGTTAATCACACGCATCACACAGGGAACTCCGCCGTCAGAAGAATCAGGCCATCTTGATTTCTGAAGTTCTGCAGCGGAACGCTGGCATGTTTGCTGATTACGATCTCGACGGTTCTGAATGCATTCGCTTCCTTTAAATGAGATACCACACAGCCTATGCCAGCCTGCTTTTTCTGTCCTCAACTTCACTTGCAAATTTATTAGTGACAAAAAGCAAATAAACTCATCATGGACAATTTGCATCTCACTAAAAAAATTTAAGGCAAAAAGAAAATAAATTGCACAAAAGATTGGTCAGATACCAGTGAAAGTTAGAGGCCCCGCCCCTCCTGTTCCTAGGGGATGACTGACCACCGACTAGCCCCCAGGCTCGCACCTGCTGCAGCCACACAACCCCGGGGGCTGAAGGGGACACCTGCCAGTGCAAGGCTGCCTCAACTGCGGGGACAATGGCCACAGGACGAAAGCACATTTTTCTACTTACAGAATCTACAACTAATTTTAACGAGAGTTAACAGCAACATTTTAATGTGAGAAGAGTTCAGAAACAAATTTATAATATTTTCAAAAAAGAAAAAAAAACCTCGATTCAATGACTAAGTTTGTATTTCCATAAAACCTTCCCAAATACAAATTAGTGTCAGGTAAGAAACTGATCAGACAACAAAGGTACCTGGAGATTTCTCTTTCAAAACCCCGAAACAATCTACCACTATCACGCTCTTAATCTCTAATTCTATATGATTTATGCTCGATAAATTCCATTCAGAAGTCCATTACCAAGCATTACCAAGCTGTGAAGCTAACAGGCGGGCGGCCTGTGCCGAAGCTCCGGACCACCGCACTCCTCACTCCTGCCTGTCATCTTCTAGGTTTCCAGGAAAAGCAGCTTAAAACACCACATGACCACCCTAAGTGACTTCAAAAATTCCTGCTGGAGGGTGCTCTGACCGGCACGGCTGATGTGGCCCAGCAGAGCAGGCCCGTGTCTGCGCCCTGGCCGTTGGCTCTCTCGCTGGGGCTACCTTGAGAAAAGCCCTCCTCAAAGACTGAGATGTTTATTGCATGTTTTCAAGTATCAGTGATCTCAAATATCCTGTTTCAAATTCCTTTACAGCGCACAACACCAAATGTTGAAATAGTGTTCTCACAATGTTACACATGAAAATACCATGTAGGAACAAGATTTCAGGAAACAGAGGGTTTAAGGCAAGACGTTCGTTTGGAAAAGTTAATTTCTCCCAGTCACCCAGACCGACACGATTAGCCGTCCACCTCTTCAGCGCTTGGGGTACACAACGCCCATTCAGCGGTGGGGCCCACGGGGGGCGCTGTGCGTGGCAGTGCCCCAGCGAAACAGGGAAGGACCAGGGACACGGCGTGGGAGGGGCAGCTTCACTGCGCTCCCATCTGCTCACCCGGAAATCCCCTCTCCACGACTGTCCCACCCCCCAGTCCCTTTCTCCTCGGACAGGTGCTACGCCAGGCGTCTGTCCCCAACGCGCGGCCAGCGGAGGGCTCCTGGTCACTGCTTCAGCAACGAGTGTCTGGAGGTCGTCCCTCGAGTCTGGCTGCAAATATTGTTGGTGGTGGAAAAACTGTTCTGGCCCAGAGAATTTTCCCTTTCGTCAGACTTTTTGGATGGAGAGCGCGGAACGTTCTCGTGTCTATTCTCTCCTCTCTGAGTTTTCTTCCCTGGCAGCAGCAACAGTACTAAGACACAAGCAACGTGCAGGCAGTAATACCAGGAGCTGAAAGGGAAAGAGAGAAATTCACTGTATTCAGTTGTGCGTGTGTGCACCTTGGTAACTGCACAGGTGTCAGAACGTCACGTGCCCCGCCCCCGGGTGTGTTTTCCACGACCTCGCTCCGCTGTGCCCGCCGGCAGGTGCTGCGGCTCTACAGCCTACACCAGGGTAACTGGGAACAGTGCACACGCCCAGTGGCCGGGACGCCGAGGGTCGGCTGGAATCCCCCGCGAGGTCCTGGGACCACGACCGCACCCAGCAGAGCAGGGAAGGACTTCCACGCAGCCAGGCGCAGCAATCTGAAAACCACCTCTCCCACCCCGTCAAACGCGCAGTGCACGGCGAGTGCAGGGAGGCCGGCCTCCGCTCCAGGCACTGTCTGCAGGCCACACACGCTGGGGGGCCAGGCACCGAGCAGCACTATGCTCCTGGGCGGCTGCTTTCATCAAAGAAAGCTCACGTTAGGGAACAGACTCCCCGAGCGGAGCACGAAGCAACGAAGCGAATGCACCCTACACGGCTTCCACAGCTGCAAGTTCCAGTGCTGTGAGACTAGTGTCTGGGACAGGAACCGAACCACGGCCCAGTCACGCTGCAAACATGTCCCACCCCTGCTAGATGGGAACTTCAGCGAGTCGGGGCTTCCTGTCTGGCTGCTGTCACAGTTGACCCAACCGTTTTTTGGCCACGTACTCTGTGCTAAGCCACTCTAAAGGCTACAGGGGTGAAGAGCCCACGCAAGAAGGCCAACCTAACGTGGGAGGGCTGAGTCTGGTGGGGCGGGGAGAGGGAATAAGAGAAGAAAGGACGTGGGATTTCAGACAACGTCCATAAAGAGGTTTGATCACAGAACCCTGAAACATCAACACAGAGTGAAAGGAAAACAAAGGAAATAGAAGCTGTTCACTGGCAGGAGTCATTCACTCTCTAAAGAAACTCAAGACTGCTCGGTTTAGGATTAAAAAGCAACTGACAGCGATGGGACTACTTTCCTATCCTATTCGGTGCAGGGAACTTCAACCGCAGTCAGCCCGTGGAGTCCTCGCGAGCACTCACCTGTAGAACGAGAAGGAAGGTTTTACGGAAAGCAGCACGAACGGCACCACCGTGTAGCTGACCGCTACCTGAGTCACCGTCCAGGTCACAGCGTCGTAAAACAACTTAAGCTGGGGGGGTTCGAGGAAGTGATGTCGAAAGGTGCTCCTCATCTGAAACCAAGAAACACAAAAACGTTTGCCACATCATCGCGACAGCATCGCTACTGGAATCCCACCGCCAGGCCAAGGGTTTGAAGGGCACTGCCTCTGCGAACGGGCCTCTCAGATGCCACTGCTCTACAGGGGACTCACGCAGGGCCCGTAAGAGAGGGAGCGGATGCAGCCGGGCGCCAGCGAGGCACACACGTGGCCCAAAGGGGAGGAGGCTGCGGGCGCTCTGGGCACCTCCTCCCGAGATCTCAAGTCGCACTGAAAGGAACATTTCCCTCCAGAGCTCAAGGAACACTGCCCAAAGCGCCCGTTACACTCGGAGAACTACAGCCTCCAAGTCCACTCCACTGTCAGTGTTTTTACCACTGTGAAATGGACAACGTCTGCACCTGTGAGAGACAGACAACCACTACACCCCCAGCGTGGGTCAGTCTTCACAAAACACACAGCAACAATACACGTTGGGAATGGTTTCTCACAAAAACCAAAAAGGTGTTTTCTAACATGTACTTTTTAATAACTTTTCTGGGGCTTTCAAAAGTCCAGATATTTCGATTTTGAACTATGCGAACTTAACATGATTTTTTTCCCTATCACATCCCTTGCTGCTTGTCTATGTAAAAGTGAAACATGGCCCTGCTAGGAGGACACCACGCCTGACTCCAGAGGAGAGCCGGCGCGTGACTGGGGGCTCTTCCAGACACACACCATCAGTCCTAGTGGCCACAGTCACCTCCTGGCACCTGCAGCTTCTTGCCTAGCTCACTGCCACAGCAGCCACCCACTCTTTAGCCCACTGTGCCCACCAGTGCCAACAACATTTTCCTCAGCTATAGTCTTCAGCATTCCTTCCCATGCCTGGAACACATGATTCGACCCCTGACTGGACAGGACGAAGCAGGCTCCTCCCCTATGCACACAGGACGGGGCAGGCTCCTCCCCTATGCACACAGGATGGGGCAGGCTCCTCCCCTGTGCACACAGGACAGGGCAGGCCCCTCCCCTACTGCACACAGGACGGGGCAGGCCCCTCCCCTACTGCACACAGGACAGGGCAGGCTCCTCCCCTATGCATATAGGACGGGGCAGGCTCCTCCCCTATGCACACAGGACAGGGGTAGGCGCCTTCCCAGTTTGGTGTTCAAGTTCTTTTCATATTGGCCCCCTCCCCCTCCTCATTTGCGGACCCTGAATCATCACCGTCTGCCCACGTCCTCTGTCTCAGGCTTCCTTGGTGGCCCAAGCACACCACGCACTGTCAAACTTGGTTCTGCTAATGCTATTCCTATGCCTAGAGTGTCATTTTCTCCTACACTGTGCCTCACGATTGAAATCCATTTCATCTTTCAAAGCCCAGGCCCAAATACTTTCTTAATGAGGCCATCTGTAGTCAATCCAACCAAAGAGATTTCTTCCGTCTCTAAAAGCCTGTGTGCTGCTTATCTACTCCATGGAGCCTATTACATGTCTTGTAATACACACACAAACACGTAACCCCTTGTGCCTCTAATTCGAGGCCTAATTAGGCTAAAAACTACTAAAAGTATAGCCCTTAGTGAACACTTCTTAAAACGTCCCCCACGCGTCCCCAGGGCACCTCAGAATTGCATGATCTCTACATTTACTTTAATGAGTGAAGGTGAATACATCTCATTTGAGCATGTTCACAGCCCGCGGCCCACTGTCCTGCTGGATCATGGTCTCTACTTCTGTTGAGCTCTTCATGTAGTAGAGCCATTAAGCTTTTGACTATAATGTAAATTAAAATTGTTATCTCAAAAAATATTAAGCTGAAAAAGGTTACAGAAGAACTGAACGGAGTAAAAATCTGCTCGAGTATGAAATGAAGCCAGTGAGCTGTTCAGCCACAGCGCCGGCGCCGCTGGCCGTGCCCGCAGTGCGGGACTTCCACGAACGACCCCCCTTGTCCTCATCGCTGTCCCTGGACCGCACTGAAGTCCCAGCCCCGCTGTGCTGTGGCGCCCACCCCCGGGTCTGTCCAGGCCCCAACTTTTATCTGAAGAGGACTCAGGGTTCCAACGTTAGGACACATTTCAGAAGTGAACCTACCCACCCCGATCACCCTCCTCCAACTCAGTGCTGACCTTCAGCGAGGTACTAATGCTCTGAGCGCTGCCCGGGAGCCAGGAGGCACGCAACAGCGTGTCTTCTGCGGTGAGGCACACAGTGCGGACGGAGCCTGGCACACGGGGAGCCCGCGGCAGGCAGGCACAGCGCACGCTGGCTGCCGCTGGCCACGGCCAAGAAGTGAGGTCTGCCTTAGAACAGTTACTCGGGCTTTCACAACAGTGCATGTCGACCACGGAATTAAAAATAAAATGCTTGATACTTACAGCTCGTGCTGCTAATGTCATTAAGACCCCTGTTAGAAACGTTAGGTAATATCCTGGGTAGACCCCATGCCAAATGGCAGAGAGAAAGAACGTCTGGATAGTCGGACTGAAGGAGGCTCGTTCATAACACACCCTAGAAACCACGAAAAACACGGAGAGCCAAGAGGAGTGAGTGAGCCGAGGTTAGGAAGCCACACGACTGTTTGATTACCTCACGCAGTCATGGTAACCAGAAAACACGACGTCACTTCTATCCTGGGGGACAACCTGACCGGTGATCCACTAACGCCAGCTGCAGGGACTTAAGTTCAACTCCCTCCTTCTTGTTGGTACAGATAATAACTACAGGGGTCATTTCTAGTGTTGGAAATCTATATAATTTATAAAAGAAAAGATACATTTTAACTGTTAATTTTTATTCTACCCTATTACTTTCTTTAAAAACACTACAGACTTTCCAATGACCTGACGACAACACTATTCTGGCAAACCAGCTCTGCTGTGCTTCCTCTAACTAAGGTTTTTCTAGGCATCAAATTTACAATAGGAGCAGCACCACGATGTAACAGCTCAGCCCCGGAATCCGGGCTGCTGGAGGCCACCAGGCTCTGTGAGGTGATAACAACGTCGTTTGGATATAGCAACAGACACTCAGCTTCTCAGTTTTCATAAAAAGGACAAAAGGACATGACAAAGGCAGGCTGCTCACAGCCCTGCCAGGGCAACCTGCAGTGAGATACCCCAGACGGGACACGGGCCCGTGAGGACGAGGGGGAGCCCTGTGGTCTCTGGGGGTACCAGGACACGGGCCCGTGAGGACGAGGGTGAGCCCTGGAGTCTCTGGGGATACCAGGACACAGGCCCGTGAGGACAAGGGGGAGCCCTGGAGTCTCTGGGGGTACCAGGACACAGGCCCGTGAGGACAGGGTGAGCCCTGCGGTCTCTGGGGTACCAGGACACGGGCCCGTGAGGACGGGGTGAGCCCTGCGGTCTCTGGGGGGTACCAGGACACGGGCCCGTCAGGACGAGGGGGAGCCCTGGAGTCTCTGGGGATACCAGGACACAGGCCCGTGAGGACAGGGTGAGCCCTGCGGTCTCTGGGGGGTACCGGGACACGGGCCCGTGAGGACGAAGGTGAGCCCTGGAGTCTCTGGGGGTACCAGGACACGGGCCCGTGAGGACGAAGGTGAGCCCTGGAGTCTCTGGGGGTACCGGGACACGGGCCCGTGAGGACAGGGTGAGCCCTGCGGTCTCTGGGGGTACCGGGACACGGGCCCGTGAGGACAGGGTGAGCCCTGCGGTCTCTGGGGGTACCGGGACACGGGCCCAGGGTGAGCCCTGCGGTCTCTGGGGGGTACCGGGAGCGACTCCGCCTGCGCAGCCGTGCCTGCCCGTCCACTGACAGCAGGAACCTCAGCTGAAGCATCGGCTGCTGCTGAGAGGCCTTCGCTCGCTTCTCTTCCCGTGCTCACGGTTCCTGCTCTCCTCTCTCTCCTCTCTCTCTCTCTCTGTGAGTGCAGGGCCTGGGTCTTCTTGTCTAACTCATCTTTTGCTCTGTGCCTAAGGGGGCAGGCCTGTTGAACTCAACTATTCAGACCTTGGACGGCTCTGGAGACCCAGGGCGTAGGTGCAGCAGTGGTGCAGGCATGTCTCCTAACCAAATCTCGAGCACCGAGAGCAGGCTCTGCCGGGGAGGACCGGGCGCCCTGAGATGCCGCAGGGGCCTTCGGGGCGGGCTAGGACGCTGGGAGCAGCGTTTGCAACTCAGCCCGCACAGTCTGACAAGCGCCTGGCCTGGAGGACACCGACAATGGTTCCTGGGCAACACCAGGCCACAGCGTCACTCAGCACAGTTAACTCCAGCAAGAGCCTGAACTCACTGCAGCTCAACCTCACATCCAGAGGAAAAGCACGGCTAAAAATTTCTTACAGGAACGTACCTTTTGAGCCAAAGAGCTGTCTGAATGTTCCAATTATCCAGAAACATCTTGAAACTTGTTGACATCTGAAAGACAAAGGAATCACTGTTTTTCGGACAACAACGAAGCCCTAAATTAAATAATGGCTTTTTTTGTGCTAAAAGCTAAAGTTACTTCACAAGGATTACCAGCACTCTGGTTTTCTCTGGATACTATCTTTTTAAGCAAAGTAACATCATTCCAAAGGAGGAGCTTATTGTTGGAAACAGCAGTAAGGTGTACGGATGCTCACCACTTCCTTCTGTGTGCCAACACTCACACAGCTGGTCACGGAGACAGGAGACAAACGCCCTTGAAATGACCTGTGCTCTCACCCAGGAGCCACACGCCTGCCTCACTAACTTCCTCTCCTGCCAAGTTCCGCCGCCATTCTGGCTGAAGGGGTGGCCACAGCGAGGACCAGGCCAGCGGCTGCCCCTCAGTCCCCTGGCCACTGGGATCCTGGCACCCAAGGGCTCTGTGGGACTCCACACACGCTTCCCTCAGGTCACGGCTTCCCACCCTTCTGGGCCCTCTGGCCAGCTCCTCTCTGACCCCTGCCCCGTGTACTGTCTTCCCAAGGGGCTGTCCCCTCCTCCGGTCTGCACTGCCTTCTACCACTTTAGATCCTGCGGCCCACAAACCACTGTCTCTTGTCAAAACCCTTGATGTCTTCATTTCCTTTTCAACTCACCCAACTCAGATCAGTCATCCTGCCAGCCTTCCCCACGGTTAACATCTGCAGGCTGTGTGCAGATATCACACCCGCTCTCCACCTGTCCTAAGTTCATGGCCCTCGACCTGCCAAGCGGTCTGTTTCCCTCGACAGTTCCTTCTGCTCCTGCAAACAGCTGTTGGACTGAATGACCTGAAACTGTCATTTTGGTTAAGTCAGAAAGAGGTAAATTCTACATGGTTCACCTGAATACTCCGGAAGTTCTCCTGGTCGCCCATCCATCCATGCACAATACACGCACACACACCCATCTGTGGCCCTGAGACCACCACCTCCTTCCTCCCTCCCAGCAGGGACCTGGGCCTCAGTCATGACACCCCAAGTGCTCCCCACCTGAACCCCAACCTCCTGCCTGTCTTTTAACTGGAGAAGGTCTTGCTACTCCAGGGCCAGCTCTGCCTGTCCTCCGTGTCACACGTCCTGCCACCTTCTCTGCAGCTCCTGCTGGACTTCCACACGTCCCCTGACAGATGCTCTTTCCCGTCACTGCACGTGTTCCAGCCTCCAGCTCTCCTCCCTCCCCTTCCGCTCGGCCACTGCCCTGTCCCCCTCCACCCCCCACTCCGGGCTCTCAGGACCTCCCTGCCCCGACGCCACTGACCGGCCAGTTCCCTCCCTGTCCGCTGCCTCGATGACCCGTGCCTCTCCTTCAGGAAAACGGCCTTCTTTACCTTTTTCTTTGTAACACCACGGTCTCCGCAGGCTGACACTGCCTCTGAGGAGGAGAGCTGGTTCGTAGGCACAACCCTGCCTTTTTATGCAGGAAGCACTGAGACACAGCACCCATCTGTGGCGCTATGTTCCAGGGGGCGTGGAGTGGGAGGAGCCAGCACGCCCAGAGAGCGCCTTACGGGGCTAGAAACACAGCCGTATCCACCCGATTTCAACATCTATGTATTTCCCTTCCCCTTCCCGGTTTTATGGCTGAAATTACCATTAAGAGCAGCTGTGATATTCTGCACTCACAAGTGCTGGCGTGGTGGCGTAACAGGTAAAGCCACCGCCTGCAGTGCCAGCATCCCTTGTGGGCGTCAATTTGAGTCCGGGCTGCTCCACTTCCAATCCTGCTCTCTGCTACGGCCTGGGGAAGCAGTGGGAGATGGCCAAAGCCATTGGAACCCCTGCACCTGCGTGGGAGACCCGGAAGAAGCACCTGGCTCCTGGCTTTGGATCGGCCTAGCTTCACCTGCTGCAGCCATCTGGGGAGCAAATCAGTGGAAGGGAAGATCTTTCTCTCTGCCTCTCTGTAACTCTGCCTTTGAAATCAATCAATATATTTTTTTTTTTACAGAGAATATTTCATGGGGCTGGCGCCGTGCCTCACTTGGTTAATCCTCCACCTGTGGCGCCAGCATCCCATATGGGCACTGGATTCTGTCCCGGTTGCTCCTCTTCCAGGCCAGCTCTCTGATGTGGCCCGGGAAGGCAGTGGAGGATGGCCCAAGTGCTTGGGCCCTGCACCCGCATGGGAGACCAGGAGAAGCACCTGGCTCCTGGCTTCGGATCAGCGCAGCGCCAGCCATAGCGGACATTTGGGGGGGTAAACCACTGGAAGGAAGATCTTTCTCTCTGTCTCTCTCTCTCACTAACTGTCAAAAAAAAAAAAAAATTCATAGCAAATACCTGACATCTTATTTTACCAATAAATACTTCAGAATTTACATTCAGAAAATAGGCACTTTCTGAACATGACAATAATATCTAAGAATATTAGTAATTCCTTCACATCCTTGTAAGGACACTGATTGCACTTTGTATCCAGGTACCCCTGGCTGTGTTTACAAAGATGCCTTCCCCCAGGGCTCTGTTCAGTCAGCATCCCCAAACGCCCTCACCAAGTGACCATGTGTCTGCTGCAAACCCCTGGGCACACATCCTGCTGGTTACCCGCCAGCCGTGGCGCTCCCTCCACATCCGGCAGGCTCGAGAGGTGGCACAGGACGGCTGGCTGGCTGCTGCTGGGGCTCCTTCCCCTGCATGGCTTCCCCAGCCTCTCGCTGCAGCTCGGCTCGCTCCCCCTCCCGCAGGCTGCACGCACTGCGCTGGCCGTCCCCTGCCCCTCCCGCCACCCTCCTCTGCCAGCCTCTGGCGCTGGCGCCCCTCCGAGGACGCCCTGCTTCTCTCACTCTCAGGGCTGCTCTCTCGTTCTTTCTCAGGCCTTGAGCTGCTGCACGCTGAGACCCCCAGTTCCCTCCTGAGCTCTGATGTCTCTGCTGTGCACCTGCTGGTCAATTCAGTAAGTCCAAAAATTAACGACAGTGCTTTCCCTTCAAGCCTGTGCTAATTCCCTGTTTCCTATCTCAGTGAAAGGCGTCACCAGGACCAGCATCGTAGTGCAGCGGGTAAAGCCGCCACCTGCCATGCAGGCATCCCACATGGGGGTCAGTTCACGTCCCCGCCGCTCCACTTCAATCCAGCTTCCTGCTAATGGCCCGGAAAAAGCAGTGGAAGATATTCCAAGTTTTTGGGCCCCTGCCACCCACATGGGAGATCCAGATGAAGCTCCTGGCTTCGGTCTAGCCTAACCCTGACCATTGTGGCCATCTGGGAGGGAACCAGTGTATGAAGACCTCTGTCTCTCTTTTTCTAAAAAAAAGAATGCTATCACCAGAAGCCTGCTGTCTACAGCACCATCTGGGCAAGCACTGTCACACAGTGGCTGAAGCTGCCCCTGGGACACTCACTTCCCGTATCAGAGTGCTGGGCTCGAGTCCTGCCCCACTTCCAATCCAGCTTCCTACTAACGTGTATCCTGGGTGGCAGCACATGATGGCCCGAGCGCTTGGGTTCCTGCCACCAAGAGACCCAGACTGAGTTCCTCGTTCCTGGCTTTGGCCAGGCCCAGCTCCAGCTGCTGCAGGCATTTGGGGGATGAAACAGAAGATGGAAGACTGATCTCTCCCCCCACTTCTACCTTTCAAATAAAAAAGTCAATCAATAAGTACGAGTTTAAAAAAACCACAGAGCCGCGCAGAAGCCCAGGTGCCTGTTCATTCCGCCTGAGTGGATAAATAAATGAATGACGGACACCGGGCTTGCAGAATGGCCTACTCCCCGTGCGGATTCCAGTCTGTCCCCAGGTCTGCTGAGGCTCTGAGCTCTCTGCGGCACTGGTGTCTCGGTAGGGAGCCCAGGTCTATGCTCTGTACTCACACAGCAGCTCCTTGGAGAGCAAATTTGTTAGGACTCGCACACCCACAGTGCTCCATCACACTCCTCGGACCCTCACCCTGCTCTCGAAGGCTGTGCCTGGCCTGCTGCTCCTTCTCCAGCCTCATCTCCCAGCCCTCTCCACACCAGGAGCCACACACGCCACGGGCCTATCTCACTCCGCACCAGGAGCCACACACGCCACGGGCCTATCTCACTCCGCACCAGGAGCCACACACGCCACGGGCCTATCTCACTCCGCACCAGGAGCCACACACGCCACGGGCCTATCTCACTCCGCACCAGGAACCACACACGCCACGGGCCTATCTCACTCCACCAGGAGCCACACACGCCACGGGCCTATCTCACTCCGCACCAGGAGCCACACACGCCACGGGCCTATCTCACTCCGCACCAGGAACCACACACGCCACGGGCCTATCTCACTCCGCACGCAGCTCCGCTGGAATGCCTGGCCCCCTCCTAGCTCCACTTGGGACTCAAGACATTAACTCTCCCCAGGCTCCCTTCCCCAGACACCTCATCCCGGGGGTCCCTATCTTGTGACGCCCACGTGCCCTACACTTCTCAGACTGGAACCTGTTTCTCGGTTCTCTATCCCCTGACTGGACAAAAGCTCCATGAGGCGCAGACGGTCCTGGGCCCTATGGCTGATGACCAGTAACTATTGGCTACAGGAGAGAATGAGTCTGTTTATTCAAGCTCTTCAGTGCCACTCTTGGGGAACACACCGCCACCCGGGGAGGCACACTACGACGCTCTAAATGTCACAAGGTGAGTGACACCTGCACTCACTCACCTCTATTTGCTGAATTCTCAAATTGGAGATCAAGTCCCAGCGAGCGGCTCCATTTCTGTCATAGCCTCTGAAACCAAAGCCGGCAGCATTATTAATAGCATCCGCTGTAAAGAAAATAAACAGAAAGCACTGAGCATCGCTGTAACAATCCACAGCATTCCCCAAGAGGTGTGTTACACCTGCTGCTCAGAAACACCAACCCCCCAAGAAGAGCCTGATGGGGAGCAGGGTGTGAGGGCAGGTGCAGGGAGAAGCCCCCGAGGGCCTGGGGCTGCAGGTGAGGACGCACGGCCAGAAGCACCTGGCGGGCCAGGCGTGCACCAGCGGCACACGGCAGAGCGCGCTGAGCCGCCTGGAGAGGAACCGCGAGGGAGCTCTGGCCCGGCTCCCGTGTTCTCCTCAGTCTCGTATTTGTCCTTTAGGAGAAAGAATCCACAGGTGAGGCAGTATTTCCATCCTCACTTTTCCTCCTTGGTTCGCCCAATCCACTCTCTGTCTCCAGGATTTGCTTCTAACCCTTTACCACAGTGCTTGACGAGCCACCCTGGCTGAACAAGCTGCTCAGTTAAGCTGCAAAGGAAGTTTCTGTCTCAAATGAGCAATTTCCCAATCAACCATCAAAGTGTTTACAATGTGTGCTGTTCATGCTATGACCAGAGAATAACATCCAGCAACATCCAGCAAAACAACACACCTACGTGGACGCATATACGTCAAGTTAGTTAATTTCTCATCAGTGCGTGTAGTACTTGGGAGAGGAGTTTAGACAATTACACCTTAAGGAAAAAGGAACAAGCAAGATTTCACTCTGCCAGATTTAAAGACATCAAATACGTTCAGAGCCTACAGTGAGCCTATCACTATGGTGAGATTCACGCTTAATAGAGCGACAATAAAACCCACACCAGCAGCCCCAGGCAGCTCCTCTGTCCTCAAGGCTGGCACCACATGGCGTCTTCACTGACCCCCTCCAGCCCTCGCTGCCAGCCTACTGCACACTGACAGCAGCTCAGCTCCAAGCAGCTGCTCACCAGCCCGGCTGCGGCCAGTCACCAGAGTCCAAGAGAACTGGGAATCAGAGCACAGGAGCCAACCTCCCACAGGCCCCGACCTGCACCACCGCCCAGCCTGAGTCTCATCTGACGCAGCCTAACTCTACTCCAAGCAACTGACCATCACCCCAGACTAAGCCAGCAACCTCCAAGCCCAAGTTCAAGGGAAACACACTGCTCACATTTCTAGAAACTTTTCTGAAGGGGTGAGGAGAGGGCAGGGCCTTGGGAGAGAGGAGACCTAGAAGTCTGAGAAACCCTGCATTCAAAGACCAAGCACTGGCCGGTGCCGCGGCTCCCTGGGCTGATCCTCTGCCTGCGGCGCCGGCACACCGGATTCTAGTCCCGGTTGGGGCGCCGGATTCTGTCCCGGTTGCCCCTCTTCCAGGCCAGCTCTCTGCTGTGGCCCGGGAAGGCAGTGGAGGATGGCCCAAGTGCTTGGGCCCTGCACCCACACGGGAGACTGGAAGGAAGCACCTGGCTCCTGGCTTTGGATCAGCGCAGCGCCAGCCATAGTGGCCATTTGGGGGGTGAACCAATGGAAGGAAGATCTTTCTCTCTGTCTCTCTCTCTCTTACTAACTCTGCCTGTCAAAAAAAAAAAAAAGACCAAGCATTATATTCTAGGTGGCCACTTAGTATCAGTGAAACTGTAAATCCAAAAATGCATGTGCAGGCAAGAAACCAGTGAGGTGATTATCCACACTGTCTCTTACTGTTCTATTTTAAATGATCACCAAAATGCAAAAACAAATTAAAGAATTATTTTGGAACTCCTGGATTCCTTAAATATATTCTTGGACCTTCCGAGACTGCAACTGGACAATCCAGTAGACAACCTAGGAAGAGGCAGCGGTGGGCATCTGGTGCAGGGAGTTGAGACGTGGCTTGGACCCCGCCAGCCCACACTGCAGTGCCTGGAGCTCAGTCCCTGCTCCACAACCCACGCCAGCTTCCTGCCAACGTGTATCCAGGGAGGTCGCAGGGATGGATCAAGTACGTGGGACCCCACCACCGACCCTGGAGGCCCAGGAGTAAGTTCAGGCCTCCTGGCTTTAGCCTGGTTCAACTCCAGCTGTTATGGGCATTTGGGGGAAGGGGAGGTGAACCGGCAGATTGGAGATCTGTCGCTTTAAATAACATTGTTTAACAAGCAGACACTGGGGAGCGTGCGGAGCTGCTGAAGTTTTCCCTCAACTTCTCTGCTGCTGTAAAGTCTGACACGGAGTTCAGGCTTTGACTGTTACGAGGCCCTCGCCCGCTGCTCGTGCGGGGCCAGGACACATCTCCCCCATGCACACACCACACTGACTGGCCTTACAACACCATGGCTGAGAATTCTTTAAATGCACTTCAGTTGCAAACCGCTCTCTTGTATAACCTAGCACATTTATATTTCCTTAGGTAGGAATCATGGAAAAGGAATTAGTTTACTTCTTTCCAGTTTTTCCAACCAAATACTGAGGGTGGGGATCAGAGTTCCCTCAGAATAATTTTTAGCTTCATAAATACCAAATAGTTAATGCGGAATATCTATATATTTACAAATACCTGTGCTTGTTCTGAAAAGCTTTATGAAGTCAATGACCTCATTCTCTAATAGATTTTTTAAAATTTATTTGACAGGCAGAGTTAGACAGTGAGAGAGAGACAGAGAGAAAGGTCTTCCTTCCGTTGGATCACTCCCCATATGGCCGCTACGGAGGGCGCTGCGCCGATCCGAAGCCAGGAGCCAGTTGCTTCTTCCTAGTCTCTCAAGCGGGGACAGGGGCCCAAGCACCTGGGCCATCCTCCACTGCCCTCCTGGGCCACAGCAGAGAGCTGGACTGGAAGAGGAGCAACTGGGACTAGAACCCGGTGCCCATATGGGATGCTGGTGCCACAGGCAGAGGATTAACCAAGTGAGCCATGGCGCAGGCCTCCTCTAATAGATCTTCAACAATTACAAGTAGAATCAAATCCCAGAGTGTATAGAGCTCTTATAATCTATACCTAGTGGCCGAGCAGTTAGGTCACATTTCTTATCAGATCCTAAAAATAACAGGTTGGTGGGTGAATTTTCAGTCTCAATTTAAAGTCAGAATTTAAGCAGTAGAGCAGGCACACAAATATCGTCAAAGTCTGTTACTGATGTTTACATTTGGCTAGAACAAACAATTTCCATCCTTAAACATTAGTTTAAAATCCACACATAGGGACACTATGCTATTCAATGCTGGCCATTAAATAACCAGGTAACGATGCTGTCTCTGGAGACTGACCACACGGATTCTGGTTCATTATGACCAAAACACAGGCAAGAACAGAGCAGGCCTCCGGCTGAGCTGGCCGTGCTCTGCTGATGTGCTTCTCAGAGAACCACAGCTGAACACCACCAACAGGACACAACCGAGGAAGACAGGACCTGCATACTGGAGGGAGCAGCAAAGCAGACACACAGAGGTCTTCCATCCTGGAGAGCGTCTCTCCAGCTTAGCCCCCGGAGCGTGGCCAGCATCAGGCCAGCACCAGCTCAAGGCCTCTCGCAAGGGAGCCGCCTCCCCTCCTGCCCGGCCCCCTCTACACACATGGAGAAGGCAGCGTCTCCACAGCTCCTTGTTCCTGAATGCAAAGCCAGCATTTCCCATGTGCTACAATCACATGCAGTCTCAAATGCACAGCTGGACGCCACCTTTTCTCTAGTGCTTGCTCCTCCTTAGGCAGGCAGAGCGGATGATCTCCCCTGAACGCACAAGTCTCACTCTGCTCACTCCGCTCATACAGCAGCCAGCAGCCTGTGTCACAGATCTCACAGCGGTAGGATCGGCAGTGTAGTGCAGCCACCCTAAACACACGTGTGCTTCAGCAGGCTGTGTCTATTCTTGCTGGTACAGAAACCAGCATACTGTAGCCTTTCAATAAGTGCCTGTCGTCTTCTCACTGATCCACTGATTTCTGTCTTATATAAAATGGGCCCTGATCCAATTCTGAAAATAGACTTCCATGAGCTGTAAGGTTCGTTTCTGCCACAGGGGTGACCACAATTTTTCTAACTGGTCATTAATGACACATCCTCAAGAGGGCACTCTTCTGGCTACTTATACACTTCGGGGGCTGGTGTCGTGGTATAGTAGGTAAAAGCCATAGCCTGTGCTGGTAGCATCCCATATGGGTGCTGGTCCGAGTCTCGGTTGCTCTACTTCTGATCCAGTTCCCTGCTAACATACTTGGGAAAGCAGGGGAGATGGCCCAAGTGCTTGGGCCCCTGCACCCACGTGGGAGACCCAGAGGAAGCGCTAGCTGCTGGCTTCAGCCTGGCCCAGCTCTAGCTGCTGCAGTCATCCGGGGAGGCACCCAGTGGATCGAGGATGGATCTGTCTCTCCCCGTCTCTCCCTCTCTGTAACTCTTTTAAAATAAATAAATAGATTCTTTTAACAAATAAACAAACAAAACACATATACACTCAAGCAGAGAAACAGCACAATGTGCTGACATCTTACTTACCTAACGTCCACGCAAAATAATACTTGGGTCTGGCAGCCAGAAGCGAGATGTACAGATAGGTGACCTTTGCCGGCCACGACGCCGTCGCCTGGAAGTGCTCATCAGTGTTGTATTCCACAGGCAAGGATTTGGAGACGGTCAGGTGGAACAGCAGCGAGAGCCCACAGACCACAAGCTTCTGCACGACCGCCATCTGGAAGGGGAGAGGCACGACCTGGAAACTCCTCTCTTTCAACCCTTCCCACACGCCCTCACCAGGTGGCGCTCCCACTCGACATCAGCCCCAGCCTGCTGCTCAGGACCAAGAGCCGCACATGATCTCAGCCCATACACACTTCCAACCCCATCGCCGCCGCAGCCTCGCAGGCAGGGCTCACCTCAGACCAGAACCTCCACCGGTGTTTTCAGAACTTTTAAGAAAAATAAATAAATAAAAGCACAAGTGAATGGGTGTGAATGGAAATGAACACAAAACACATGGGTGTTATATGAACACGTTTTTTTCCATTGTGCTTTTTGAATACATAATTTTTACATCTCTTTGAATAGGAAATTTTTTTTTTTTTTTTGGACAGGCAGTTAGTGAGAGAGAGAGAGAGAGAGAGAGACAGAGACAGAGAGAAAAATATGAACTCGGTTCATATTTGAAATCTTGAACTCGGTTCAAGAATGATAAAGCCAAGAGCTAGCTATACTCTGATAAGACTAAAGATCTGCACCAGAGGCTCTGACGGGAAGGGGAGGCCTGGTTTTGCCACAACGAGCCGGGGTTAAAAGACCACCTTGCAGGGCTCGCTCTGCAGCGTAACTCGGGCTGCTCTGGCGTTGTTGGAAGAGATCACACAGGCCACGAAAGGAAAGAAACAACCAGAGGCTGGAACTAAAGAAGGACGCAACAGAACGCCTGCACCGGAGCGCACCGCATAGAACCCAGGTGACACTCAAATCCGCTCAGCAGCTTATACACGAGCAGTCACGTTCCAGTGTTCCGTGTAACCGTGCCAAAAGAACGGCTCAAAGGTGAGTCAAGGCGCACGCTGGGCTGCTCGCACGATCAGTGATTCCCGGCTACTGCCGCTGCCAGGCGGTGCCAAACGGTCAGGCCTCCCTCGCTGCAGCGGCTCACCTCCCGTTCACCCGCCCCCAAACGCCTTGCCCACACATTTGGATAAACAGTCTCATGTGTTAATCTAAAAAGAAGCAGACCATTGGACCACATGCAAAGGATCTAGGTCTCAGTTTAAAAAAAGAAAATTAAAGTAGCACACGTGGGATCTCAAATGCCAGGAGGTACATGTGCCAACCAGAATCAGCCAGAGCGGCTATCAGATATCTGGGAAGGCGAGGGGGAAGAGGGAGGGGCCTAACTGGGAGAGAAGGGGTAGTGGAAAGGCAGACGTAACCAGGTTCCCGTAACCTCTCTGCTGAGCAAGGTGGATGTGTGTGTACACACGCACATGAATACACACATATATGACATAAAACACATATGGCTAAGCAGGCGTGTAAACATAATACACATGTATGTAACTCCTTTTTCTCATATGCAAGTACACATTAAAATATATATAAATATATAAGAATACCTCATTAGATACACATGAAGCTACCCCGCTTTATGATTTCAGCCCCCCCCCCCCCCCCCCCCAGTGAGGAGGACATCTGTCTCCCACTCCAGCAGAAGGCCAGAGGAGATACTGAAGTAGAGAAGATCCAGGCCCAGCAGAGCTGGGGGCTAAAACGTGGGCAGTCTGGGAAGTCTGGATCCTGGGCCCTGCCCAGCTGCAGAGGATCTGCAGCCCAGTTGTACATCCCTGGGAGAAGACGGCAGGCTCCTTCACTCAAAAACCAAACAGCCCCAGAGAAAACGCGACAGACGTGGGAGACGGGTGTCACCCAAGAGCTCACTCCTTCCCACCTGGCAAAAAATGCCTTCCTGGGCACAGGGAAGTCTGGGTGACGACGCCGTGCCCAGCCTCCCTGGTATGAGTGCAGCTCTGTCGCCACCTCCTGCTCAACGTGCGGGGAAGCCGGGGCGCGGACCTGCGCACTGTGGGGCAGCCACGGAAGTCAGGCGCTGCTCACGCGAGCCCCGACGAGAGGGCAGACGCACCTCCACCTGGAGCCCCCGCTGTTGGGCCTTGTCTGAGCCAAACCTGCATCTTCATTAAGGTGGACAGCCAGCCATGAGGGCTGCGCAGAAGACCAGCGGGCAGCCTCCCTCTGCCCTACACCCACCGCACTGGTGCACACAGGGCTTCCAATGCCGCCCAGGGGCTTTATAAACGCCCAGCACGTTCCCTTGTAAACTCTAGGCAGGCGGAGTAAGTAAAATACAGTGTTGAAATGCTGGGATGAGACGCTAAGAACGGTCGTTAACAATCAGTAACCTCTGATTTACAATGTCTATACACCAAGAAAGTGACATTTTGTGAGTGAATCTCACGAAAATTCAGAGTGAGGTGACAGAAGTAATATATAGGCTGGAATCATTCCCTGTTGGCTTCGACTTACGATTACAGTTAAAGCAGTTTGTATTTTTGAAATGCTTCACAAGACTGACCTTACACCTCCCTGACAGAGGAAGGGGTTAAGAGTCTCCCCCCACAGAGGGACGCGTGTAGATCAACCGCCTGGGAGTCTTGCACCTTTTATTCTCTCTGTCGTATTCAAGATCAAACTTTTATTTATTTATTTTTTATTTGACAGGTAGAGTGATAGACAGTGAGAGAAAGAGACAGAGAGAAAGGTCTTCCTTCCGTTGGTTCACCCCCCAAAATGGCCGCTACGGCCAGTGCTGCGCCGATCCGAAGCCGGGAGCCAGGTGCTTCTTCCTGGTCTCCCATGAGGGTGCAGGAGCTCAAGCACTTGGGCCATCCTCCACTGCCTTCCCGGGCCACAGCAAAGAACTGGACTGGAAGAGGAGCAACCAGGACTAGAACCCCACATGGGATACCGGCACCTCAGGGGGGGATTAACCAAGTGAGCCACGGCGCCGGCCCAAAAACCAAACTTCTAAGGTGCTGCCTGTGCAGTGACCGCCCTGTCATCCACAGGAGACTTAATGCCTAATACAATGAGGGGCTCGCTAATCAGCTGTTTATAAAATATTTTTTAGGTAATAAGAAACAAGGAAAAAGTCTCCACTTTTTTCAAGGTATAGTAGCAACCGCTTTTCCCCAAATACTTCTGGCCCACGGTGGGCTGGCTGTGGTGTGGAGCCCATGGCCGCAGAGGGCGGCCTGACATCATCCTGACGCCCTCCCTCCGCTCTGAGGCCTCTGCAGGTTAAGGCTCAGCCTGCAGCTGCAAAGGAGCCAAAGGAAGAGCTGCCACCTTCAAGTCCCCGAGTGAGCCTGGGTTAACAGGGCGGTTCTCCACCAAGCCACGACCCGCGGGGAAGGACAGCACCCCGCGCTCCCAGCGCCTGCCTTCCTCTCGGACATTCTGACCGGCTCCAGTTCTGCCAGGTGCAGCCCAGCAGGGAGGGAGGCCCCGTCCATGAAGCAGCATCCCCCAGCAGCCCAGTGGTTCCCAGGAGTCCCTGGGAGTCTGAGCTTTCTCACCCCGACCCTGGGCCCAGTTTCCTCCTCTGTGAGATGGGGAGAACAGCGGCTGCTGCTCCCAGGACTGCAGGGATGGTGAAGAGCCGGGGGAAGGGAAGAACCGAGGGAAGGGAAGCGCCGACCACAGGTGCTGTCAGAGTGGGCGTGGCTACGCTCCTTCACAGCTGTCAGACCCAGCTCTATGGGAAGGGTGGTATTGGTGGTATTGGAAGCTGGCCTTTAAAGAGGAGTAAGATTTCAATGGGCGGCGGTCAGGAAGCAGAGAAGAGAACTCAGTGTTTCAGTGTGGCGGAGGGCCAGACCAGATGTAGACGGGGCCTGGAGACCCAGCCACTCAGCCAGCATGAGCGCCTGGCTGCAAGGCTCCACAGCCACTGGGCGCTGCCCCAGGAAGGAGCCAGCGTCCACGTTCCCGATTCTGCAGCCAGGGGCTGTGCGAAGACCCATTTCCCCTGAAACGGGTTCTTCAGGACAGACAGGTGAGTCTTACTCTCTTTAAACTAAGACACGCTACAAAGGCAGAGAAGTCTCGGGTCTTACGTTCGGGGACGGCTCTGTCCTCTCACACTGTACTTCTTCTTTGCCGTTTTCTCCAGACTGTGCCATCTGGTAGGATCTGCCTTCAATGAAGGTGATGTAGTCTTTGTAAGAGCAGAGCGGGCCTGCCAGGATCCCCATGAAGTTACAGTTGTAACTCAGATACTCCAGCAGGCTCGGCATGCGCCTGCAACAAGACGACACGCGGCTCGTGAGACCAACAGAAGCCTTTGGAGCGGGACTGGAACACGCACTGCCCGCCTCGCTTCTCTGACCACTTCCAGCACAAAACAAGCTCGAGTGTTCATTTGTACTCACACAGTAAGAACTGAAAAGCCCGGGACCCAGCAAAGCTCCCCGTGTTTTTGGTAAGACAGCTTCTAGGAAGATGTTTACGAGCAAATCAGACCTCTACTAGGCTTCTCACCATGAAGCTGGCAGCCAAAGGTGGACGTGATCGGGCAGCAAGTGCCGTCTCTTGCTAGCCAATCCCTTGCTCAGCCAACAGCTCTGCCACCGTGTTTCAGCCACTACCTGGACGCCCGCATCTGCATCGGAGTGCTTGGGCCGAGTCCGGGCTCCTCTGCTTCCGATCCGGCGTCCTATTAACGCACACCCTGGGAGGCAGAAGACGGCCCGCGTACTCAGGCCCTGCCACCGACATGAAGGATCTGGACGCAGCTCCTGGCTCCTGGCTTCAGCCTGGCCCAGCCAAGCTGTTGTGGGCCTTTAGGGAGTGAACCCAGCTGATGGAAGATCTCTTTCAAGTAAAATTGAAGACACTCCCCTCCCCCATAACTCTGCCTTTCAAATAAAATAAATCAACCTTAAAGAACAAGTTTCTGGATGACTTCTGCGTGTTTCCTTGCAGGCAGCCTGGAGACAGGATGTTCTCAGTGGGTGAAGCCCAGCGTGAGCACCTGCGGCGTGGTTAGAGAGGGCAACCCCGGCTCCAGACTGAACACAGCATCAGGCGCCCAGAGGCCGCTCAGCCTCCCAAGCATAAACTACAGGAGATAATTCTGAACCATGACATCTCCTGGAGTAAGTTCTGGCCGAGCCCACCATGTTAGGTACCAGAGTAGATAACTGTCATATTCACCTCTGAAGTGAGAACTTAAGTCTACCTATGAGATTCGATCTACGATAGTAAGTGAAAGGTTCGTTCCTTCATTCTACCAATATTTATTTGGTATCGACGATGCTCTGTCTTTGGATAGGGCTCCTAATCTCAAAATCTCTCACAATTGGGGTCAACACTCCTTTGTTGTGGGGGACTGTCCTCTGCGGTGCAGGGCATTTGGGGGCATCCCCAGCCTCCACCCCCCAGACGTCGGTGGCACCCCCCCCCCCAACACCATCCAACAAATGCTCTTCCTCAGGACAGGCCAGCCCACAGCGGGCAGCCACCACTTAGGTGACAGGGAATGTGACGATCAACCAAACTGAGATCCTGTGTACCAAGACCTCAGCTGTGGGGAGCAGCGAGAGGGACAACTGAGATCACTGCGTTACAGACCGCCCAGCGATAACACGAACCAGGAGGGAAAACACGGAGGGCAGGGCCAGAAGTGACGGCAGGGAAGGGTTCTGATGGCGGGGGCTTGGGGGCGGGGGGGTCCTAAACAGCTGAGAGTGCAGCGGCCCAGGCGCTTGCCGGGCTCATGAGCTGCAGGCAAAAGATCGCCATTTTATTTTAAATTACATAGGGAGCCAAGGGAGCTGAGAGGCAGAGTTACAGACAGAGAGGTGTCTTCCATCCGCTGGTTCACTCCCCAAATGGCCACAATGGTCAGAACTGGGCCAATCCGAAGCCAGGAGCCAGGAGCCAGGAGCTTTCTCTGGGTCTCCCACGTGGGTGCAGGGGCCCGAGCATTTGGGCCGTCCTCTACTGCCTTCCCTGGCCATAGCAGAGAGCTTACGGAAGAGGGGCAGCAGGGACACAAACCGGCCCTGATATGGGATGTCTGCAGAGCTGGAAGAGGCTTAACCTACACACCACAGCACTGCCCCCCCCCCCTTTTAAAAATATTTTTAAAATATTTTTATTTATTTATTTTTTTTCTTTGACAGGCAGAGTGGACAGTGAGAGAGAGACAGAGAGAAAGGTCTTCCTTCCGTTGGTTCACCCTCCAATGGCTGCCGCGGTAGCGCGCTGCGGCCGGCGCACCGTACTAATCCGAAGGCAGGAGCCAGGTGCTTCTCCTGGTCTCCCATGTGGGTGCAGGGCCCAAGCACTTGGGCCATCCTCCACTGCACTCCTGGGCCACAGCAGAGAGCTGGCCTGGAAGAGGGGCAACCGGGACAGAATCTGGTGCCCTGACCGGGACTAGAACCCGGTGTGCCGGCGCCGCAAGGCGGAGGATTAGCCTGTTGAGCCGCGGTGCCGGCCTAAAATATTTTTTTAAATATTAAAAAAAAAATTTTTAAATGAGAGAGTTGAAAGAGAAAGAGAGGGGACTAGAGTGCAGTCAATCTTCCAGTTGCCGGTTCACTCCCAGCAAGTCAGAATAGCCAGGACTAGGCCACACCTAGGCCAGGAGCCAGCAACTCCAACCAGGTCTCCCACACAGGTAGCAGGGGCGCAGCACTTGGGCCATCTTCCACTGCTTTTCCAGGCACACCAGCAGGGAGCTGGACTGGAAGCAGAGCCGCTGGACTCTCAAACCAGCAATTGCACAGGATGTCAGCACCGCAGGTGGCAGCTTAACCCTGAGCTTCAACCCCACCCCCAAGGGAGGGGAATACTAAAACCTGATGCACACACGTTGGCTGCCAGGGGAGCGGAGGCTGTAGGGGCAGGAGAGGAAACAGGGACACCTGTCAGAAAAGCGACAGACCCAGGACAGGAGGGTCTGGGCCGTCCTGTGAGGGAGAACGGTGGGCAGCAGGCAGAGCAGAGGCACGCCTTCAGGGAGGGCTGACTGGACTTGGTGTGGAGCGAGTCTGCAGTGAGGAGACGGGAGGCTGCCTGCTTACCCAGTGTGCCCCTGGTGCCAGATGTGCTGCTACCAAGCAGGTGGGGGACACACGACGGCGGGGGATGGAAACCAGCGCCTCTTCTGACGTGGCAGACGGACTCGGGAGGCTAGGGCTTGCCGAGAGGGCTGCAGTGGGGCTGCACTCGCGAGACTTCAAAGCTGCAGATGGCACTTAAAGCCAGGCACCCCGTGCGATCGCCTGGAGGAAGCCCTGAGCTCCAGCCGAGAGCTCGGACGATGAGAGCAGTGAGGCAGAGGCAGAGGGCTCCACAGAGGCGACAACGAGCCAAGGCCAGGGCGGGGAGGGGGACGTCAAAGGAACGCTGTGTCCAGGAAGGCTGGTGACGGAAGGCATTCCAGGGCTGAGAGACCAATGGGGCGGGCCATGCTGCCAAGAGGCTGAGCACTGCGCCTACAAAGCTGGCAGTGCCAGTGCCACACTCAAGGCCAACTTCCAGAGAATGCTCCTCAGATACAGTGGGGACAAGAAGCCGGAGTCCAGGGGCAGGGGAGGGCCTGGGAGGACAGGAACACAGACAGCGGTGTAGAGGGGGGCAGGGCCAGGAGGGAGCTCCAGGGAAGGCTGGAGATGGGGGTGGACTGTGAAACAGGACCGGATCATCGCCAAAGAGGAAGGGGCCCTGAGCTGGATGGTCGACAGTCAGCTGTGGCTCCAGGAAAGAAAGTTTGGTCGCAATTCCAGGCAGTTCGGTGGATTTCATGGTTGCAGAATAAAGCAGAGCTGCTTTTATTTTCCAGAACTAAAGTTCTGTTGCCACCGTGGGTGAGGGAGCTGGAGTCAGGGGAGAGGGGCAGGCAAGGAAGGTGCCAGGGTCCAGACCTGAACCACGGTAAGCAAGGCTGGGTGCTGCCCACTGCCGAGACAGGTACACAGAGGGACCTGATGGGCCGGCTGCTGCCCGCTGCCGACACAGGTGCACAGAGGGACCTGACGGGCCGGGTGGTGTCCACTGCTGAGACAGGTGCGCAGAGGGACCTCACAGGCCAGGTGCTGCCTGCTGCCAAGGCAGGTGCACAGAGGGACCTCACAGGTTTGGGATTTGCTGCAAGGGGAAAAGGGCAAACGGGGCTGAGTGCCCAGAGATGAGGGGTCCCTGCAGCCTGAGGCCTTGGGTCACCCAGGTTACAGCAACCTCTCGTCAGTTACGCATGTTCAAGTGCAGGCTTATCAATACATAAATACCGACCACAGAGAATATTGGAATAGAATGACTTTACAGATGGGAAAAACAGCAGATTCCCAAGACCTGCTGCCCGGGCAAGGGGAACAGCTGGTGTGGGTCCATCTACAATTGGCAGCTCTTAGTTCTACATTTAGAAACAGTGTACTCCATAGGAACTCTGTCTTAATGAAATGTGTACTTGGTTTTTAACTATAACAGATTGAAACAGAACCATCTCTTGGATTGGCCCTCAGAGCGCCCGATGTCGACGCAGCAACAGCGCATCCCGGACGGGCGCCTCGGATACCAACTGGCTCTTTGCTCTTCACACCGTGGCAGACACGGGCTCTGCAAATGTGCCGATGCCATCAAGGTGCTGGGCTACAAATGGCTGCCATTACAACAACTGCTACAGGGCGGACACACTATCTTCCTGCCTTTGAAACTCAGAGCCTCACAGACACAAACAGCAGACAGGGGCCGGCACTGTGGGGCAGTGAGTGAAGCCGCTACTTGGCTATGCTGTCATCCTGTCTTAGCTCTGGTTCAAGGTCCAGCTGCTCGGCTTCCACTCCAGCTGCCTGCTAATGTGCCTGGGAAGGCAGCAGATGGTCCAAGTACTTGGGCTCCTGTCACCTGCCTGGGAGAACTCAGGTGGAGTTCTGGGCCTCTGGCTTTGATCCAGCCCAGTCCTAGCTGTTGCAGCCATCTGGAGAGTGCAACAGTGGATAAGTAAATGACAACAAACCTCTAACCAGTCTTAGCAGACACCCTCTGCCATGCGAGCCCGGGAAGGGCTGCCCCGCCTGGCCCAGTGGGACCTGGTGCGGGAGCTGTACAGGAGGAGGGCAGCTGGGTTTTCACAAGGAGGCACCTCTGAAAGGACCAGGAAGCCTTAGCCACGCCAGTGCTGCTGTCGCTGGCAGACACGGCGTGAGCCACGGCGGCACATGCTGCCGGCACACGTACCTTACAGCTAAACCCCTCTGTGACGGCGTCAGCTCTTCATCCTTCCGGAACATCCCTGGGAAACAAAAACAGGCACTTTTATCAACAAAGACGTCTCCCAAGAACGGCATTTTCCCAGACACACTTCCACTGCTTGCCACTTCCTAGTTCAACAGAATGTTTCTTTCTCGTGGTAGCACGGACGGCATCCCTGAAGCACCACAACTCGCCCACCAGAAGCCCCGTGGGGCAGCAGTATGGGCACAACGGCACGCATCCCGGCTGCTCCACTTCCTGTCCAACTCCCGCTACTGGGGCAGGCAGACGGTCCAAGTACTTGGGTCCCTGCTTCCCAGCGTGGGAGACCCACATGGCTCCTGACTCCAGCTTCAGCCTGGCCCAGCCCCAGACACTGGACCAGCGTGTGGAAGATCTCCTACTCTGTGTGTGTGTCTCCCCGTCCTCTGCCTTTCACACAACATTTTTAAAAAGTCACCGATGTGACTGCGCGCTAGAGGAAAGGACATCCCTCACCCAGCCCTTTCTGAATTCCGCCTGTCATCTGCGACCCTTCAGGGGGCATCACAGCCTCTCTGTTCCTGGACGAGTTAAACGACGGACATCAGTACTGCGGGCTAAAACCGACTTCGTTTCTCCTTCGTGACCCCAGTGACTGAAGACGGACTCAAAGCACCATGTTCATCCACGGATTTACCGTCTCCCTGCAAGCGGGATGATACTAGCTATGGTTCACCTCTACTTCCTGCACCCAGACACTTTTGAATATTTACCCTAAATAGATTTAAAGACCAAACAGAGACTAAATTAATAAGCAAACACACCGGGAAGACATTTGCAGCGAATGTGATAAAGAATTAATATCCCCCAAGGAGTCAACACAGAAGCAACTAAAAACACTGAAGTAAATAAATCCCGCACAAACAAAACCCATGAAAAAACAAGTCAAAGAAATACAAGAAATCAGCAGCTAATTAAATACGAGACACGTATGGAAACACAGATGACACTTCCCCTAGAGTAAGTATGCAGGGGTGTTAAGCACTCATACAGCATCACAACCATGTAAAGCACACACTTTTTCTGTATTACATGTGAAACAGAGATAGAAAAGAAACAAGTATCACTTTAAAATGCCCCAAGAGCTGTCCTGGGTACGGAGGAGGCAGCACAGGAAAACAAGCACCTTTCTTTCACAGAACTTAAGCTCAGCAGAGATGGAGTCCAAAAAAACCAATACACCAATTATGAAGAGCCCCCACCATCCTACAGATAAACCAGTGCACAAACCAGTGAACAGAGCCCCCACCATCCTACAGATAAACGAGGGCACGAACCAGCAAACAGAGCCCCCACCATCCTACAGATAAACCAGGGCACGAACCAGCAAACAGAGCCCCCACCATCCTACAGATAAACCAGGGCACGAACCAGCAAACAGAGCCCCCACCATCCTACAGATAAACCAGGGCACGAACCAGCAAACAGAGCCCCCACCATCCTACAGATAAACCAGTGCCCCAACCAGCGAACAGAGCCCCCACCATCCTACAGATAAACCAGGGCACGAACCAGCAAACAGAGCCCCCACCATCCTACAGATAAACCAGGGCACGAACCAGCAAACAGAGCCCCCACCATCCTACAGATAAACCAGGGCACGAACCAGCAAACGGAGCAACATCCTACAGATAAACTGCTTGAACCAGCAAGGGGAATCCTTACCACCTTACAGATGAACCAGTGCACCAAGCCCAAGGGGAGCCCCCAACATCTTTCTGCCAAGCAACACAGCAAATGTGTTAGGATCTTTCCTGCCTGTAGCACAGGGGCTCTAACCCAAGTAAATAACCAAAGATTACTCAGGATTTATGGCAAGGATCACAGCCTTATAAATAACAGCAAAAAATAACAAACTATACACCCAATTAGGGACTGGGAAATAAATAACTACATACTCCTTTTGATAATTATGGAAAAATAAAAACACACCATAAGAAAATGAAGCAGTAGGTCACATATTAATAAAAAGCTGGTTGGGCTCTGGTGGGCTGCGGGGGAGGTGAGCGCGGCGGATGCCTCCATTTTTGTGCTATCTGTATTTTTCAGATGTCAGTAAGCGTAGGCTTCCTTTCTGTCACCAAGAAAAAAGCAGTGAAGGAGAAGACTGAAGTTGGGGCAGTGGTAACCGTCGTCAGGAGCCGAGTCCAGGAGGGGGTACCCGTCCCTCCCCGGGGCCGACGTGCTCCCCGCTAAGCAGACACTCACAGTATGTCCGCCCTTTCCTAAGCAGGAGCGCGGTCTTTGGAGACGAGGATCAGCGTTCGCGTCTTCAAAACGCCATCCTTTCTGTCCTCCCCCCTCTATGCGGAGGTGGCACGCAGCAGCTGCGTTTGTGATTTCAGGCTCTGCCATGCACAGGTTTTCCTGTATCTTATGTGGCACTTACAGGGTCTGATGGAGGGTGGGGCTACGAGCTGGGCAGCAGGGCTAAAATCCTGCTAGAACTGCACTCCACCCAAGGGGCGGAGACAGGACAAATCTGTGTCGCACGTGTGCACGTACAACAAGCCCAGCCTTTCCTTTCAACAAAACAATCAAACATCAATGAAAAACAAGATCGCATTTTTCAAAGCTAGAAGTAGGCCACGCACAAGTGCACAGCCCAGTGTACCATGGGAACAAGGACACTTTTCATCCTCCCGAGCACCAAACCAGGCTGAAGGCTCCCACTGCGACGCAACACCCAGGAAGCTGCCAGAGAGGAAGCACGCTCTGTTCCCACAAGCTGGGCTACCAGTCCACCGTCAGAGCCACACACACTACCACCGCTTCTGGCACCCACGGACGCCCTGGCAACCCCCCGTGCACCGCTCGGAACCAGGAGTGCAGGGAGGTGCTGTCACGTGCGGTGATGGGCTGTCTCCAAACCGTGCCAGGGATTTCCCAAGATGAACGAACACCTGCTTCTGGAACCGCGCTAATGGGCCCGCAGCTGAGCTGGCAGGGGCCAGTTACAGATGCACAAGTCTGCCTGCGTCGTCCAGCAGGGGTCCAGAACCTAATGGTCGCGCAGAGCAGCGGCTACCGAGGCCTGAGCCTGTGATGCCCAGAACAGTCTGCCCAGAAGGCTGGCCCATGGCGGTGTCCGGAACTTGGCCATAAGCAGTCCCCTAAATGGACGAAGACGTCCCCTGTACCCAGTTCGTGTGGGCCAACCCCTGCTTTCCTCCTGGAAGCCTGGCCTCTTGGCAGGTGCTGGGCAGTGTCCCCACGTGAGCAGCCCCAGTGAGAGCCTCGGTGCTGTCTCTCGAGCCTGCCTGGCGGACAACCTCGCTGGTGCTGTCACAACCTCCCTGGTGCTACTGGGAATCAAGCGCACTTTCTGGGACTCCACAGGGCAAGCATTCCTGGTGGCCTCCTCGCCAGGCACCTCTGTCCTTGTCTGATCCTGTTGGGAATCTTCTCACAGCAACGAATTTAGCCATGAATACAACCACATGCTGAGCCCCGCGAATCACCAAGCTGGGCTCGGTCTCGGGGTCCCCACACCATGAGGGCCCCCTTTGTAAGACTTGCTGGGGAGACCTGGGCTAGGTGGGGTTTGCTCCGTCCTCAGGCACAAAGCGGCAGGTGCTGTGGGGCGAGGCAGGTCCACAGCAGACAGTCCTGCAGGCTGGACTGAACTGAGCTGCAGGGAGAGCTGCTCTGAAAACCTCGGGGGTGTGAATTCTCTAAACACTGCTGAGCCTGGCTAACACCTCACGATTGATTCTAACTCTAACATCTGTCATCAGATGCTTCGAGACCTACAGGTGCAGTGGCAGCCCTGCCCCAGGGCTGCCTGTACTGTGCTTCCAGAGGCCCCGAGTAACGTTTCCTGGCCACGGCGCAGAAGCGTCAGCCGAGGATGAACGCACCCTTCTGACAGCCTTCCACGGTGCGGGTTCCACGACAGCGCTAGGGCCTGCAGGGTCCCACTCACTCCACGATCAGGCTGTGAGGACCATGAGACCCTGTATACAAATCATGATCCACCAGAAACCTCCCAGTGGATCGTACTTTCTGTTTCCAAGTGAGAAACCTGAAGCGGGAAGGAGCAGGCGGGGCTGAGTCCACGTGTGCCCCCACCCCCAGCCTCCTCTACGCAGAAGCAGAGCTGCACACAGCACCTGCTACGCCAGGCAGAGCCTTTCTGAGACCAGTGAACCTGCCTCTCCCTCTCCCTCTCCCCAGCTCTAAGGGGCTCATTTTGCCCATTTCCTTTCTATGTTAAAACGCCACTAACGTGGGTAACATGACAGAACCACACTGTCGCACTCTGTGACTCCACTGCAGTGGGGACAAGCGCACCCTCACCCGAGCCCGGCTGAGCACCGCCCACCTCCCTCCTCCCCTTCCCAACAGCGCAGACTCAGTGCCCCACAAGCACAAGCCCGCTGGACTCGGATGCTTCTCAGTGGCGATGGAAGGTCCATTTCCAAACTCTTACCATCGTGGATTTCGTAGGCCAGGCTGGTGATCTTCTGGGTGATGATCATCATGGGGCTGTGAGGAGACAAAACAGAGAAGGAGCTGGGGTGACAAGTTCAAGGACGCACGGGGGAGTGTGCTCTGCTAACCAACTACACGGCCTAACATCCTTCTCGATTAACTTTGTTTGAAAGGCAGAGGGAGAGGGAGACAGACAGAGAGAGAGAGAGAGCTTCCACCTGCTGGTTCACTCCCTTCCAAAAGCCCACAACAGGCAGGGTTGGGTCAGGCTGAAGCCAGAACTCCAGAACTCCATCCAGGTCTCCCACATGGACGGCGGGGAACCAAGTACTTGAGTCATCCTCTGCTGTCTCCCAGATTAGCAGGAAGCTGGAGTAGAGCAGAGCCAGGACTGGAACCCAGCACCGGATACGCGATGCATGCGTATTTCCAAGCTGCCGCCCTGCGCTACCATCCCAGTAGCAGCCTAAGCGCTGCACCAAACACACGCCCCCAATCCTGACGTCTGGCAGAGCAGCTCAGAGCTGTGTGCTACACAGGAGGAACGGATACTGTGCCCTTGCCTTGCTTTGAAAAACCAAAAACAGCCGGTGCCGTGGCTCAATAGGCTAATCCTCCGCCTGCAGACCCGGCACCCCGGGTTCTAGTCCCGGTTGCTCCTCTTCCAGTCCAGCTCTCTGCTGTGGCCCAGGAGTGCAGTGGAGGATGGCCCAAGTCCTTGTGCCCTGCACCCGCATGGGAGACCAGGAGAAAGCACCTGGCTCCTGCCTTCGGATCAGCGCGGTGCGCTGGCTGCAACGCGCTGGCCACAGTGGCCATTGGGGGGTGAACCAACGGAAAAAGGAAGACCTTTCTCTCTGTCTCTCTCTCTCTCTCACTGTCCACTCTGCCTGTCAAAAAAAAAAAAAAAAAAAAAGAAAAGAAAAGAAAAAGAAAAAACAAAAACAAAAACAGCCCAAGAAAAAGCGCTCTAACCCCTACACTGCATCTCCTGTGCAGCAGGGAGCCAGCCCCACCCCTTCTTCTCTGGCATGTGACAAGGCCCAGAGGCTGGAAGCACAGGGCGGCTCTCCGGCTGCCAGACAGGGACCACAGAGCTCACTGCCTTTGGCCTCAGGGCTGAAAGTGAAGGGGAAAAGCAAGTTGCCTGGGAAACTGGACCCAGCAGAGAAGTAAGGCATTTGCATGACAAATGTGAGAGGCGGAGAACAGTACAGTGAGGGAAACAGGGGGGGAAGAAAAGCAACCAACTCAGCTCCTCATCTGAAAGCTTCAGGGGTTCAGGGCCCTAAGGGCAGCCACCTCCCGCACAGTCATGCCTACTTTAAGGAAAAGAAGACTTTAAACTGAGATACGAGGAAGAAAATGTCACCATTTCCCCCGTATTTCAGAATTACTGGAATTGAATAGGACAGGAAAGACCACCGGGTCATTCTTTATCCGTTAGCAGTTACCAGCAGCACTACCAATCACTCCTAAGTCACTCATTTCACCAAACCAGCAAGTCAGACGGCTCAGGGCGTCACAGGTCCCGGGGCCCTCAGGACTGGGGTGGGGAGGGGGTGGGGACCAGAAGGTCGGGCTGTGCCAGGGAGGAGACTCAAACCAGGGGCTCCCGAAGTCAGTTCTCACACTGCCCGGTCTGCCAGGACACGCCTCCTCAGGCAACCCAGCCCCAGCACTGGCTGGCTGGCGCTGCAAGCCGAGCGCGGTAAAATGCCCAGGGATGCCCGTTTCTCAGGGGAGCCCAGTCCCTGCCCTCAGCCTGCCTACCCCTTCGCAGGTTAGCCCAGCACTGACGAACGAAGCCCCCTGCAGTTCTGAAGTCTAACTCTCAGGTCACTGTAAAACACAATTCTTAAAACCACGACAGATGACACAGAGGTTCAGGAACACACAGAATCACCGACGTGTGCCCTTTCAGAGTGCAGCCCGCGCCCTCGCACCATGGCAACTCTCCCGATGGGGCGGGTGCAGGACCCGGCACCGTGAGCAGGCTGCAGGAGGGTGGCGGCAGCTGTCCACCGCCCGAGAGCCCGCTCCCTGCAGGAATGGAGGCCAGGCGGCAGCAGGCCGAGCACGCCCGGCTTCAGAGAGGTCCCCGTGCAGACCACAGACCCCCAAGTGCTGGCTCCCTCGTCAGGGCCGTGCGCCAGAGGCACCGGACAACTCCGTCTCTGGCTTCCACGTGTGTGTGCACGTCCTCCTCTTCAGCCCGCTTCCTGTTCGCTTCCCCATTTGCGGGGGTTTGAACAACTAAGGGAGGCCGGCAGCCTAACAGTCTCGCCAGCACTGACGCCCCATGCCTCGTGATGCGCACGAGATACGAGCTCAGTATTAGTAAGATACTAAACACAGGGAACCTCGGAGCCTGCAGCCAGGACCGGCTACTCTGCTCGCAAGGTCTTCCTCCCTCTGTCCTCTGTCCACCCTGGCCCACGCGTGCGAGCAGCTGCCACCCTCCACTGCCATCAGATGCTCTCTGGTCACAAGAAACCTCAGCTGCTCTCAGCACGGGCACTGCCGTAGCCATCTCCGAGCCTTCGGAACCTGCCTCCAGGGCAGCTTTCTAGGGCCCCCTGCTTGACAATGGTCTTTGCTTTCTGGTTCTTTTACTGCCGATCTTCAGCCCTCACACATGCCTTTCAGTTCCTTTTTTTTTTAAAAAAAGCAAATATTTATTTATCTATTTATTTGAAAGGCAGAGTTACAGACAGAGAGGGAGACCAGAGATCTTCCATCTGCTGGTTTACTCTCCAAATGGTCACAACAGCCAGTACTGGGCCAGGTCAAAGCCAGGAGCTAGAATCTTTTCCCAGGTCTCCCTCGTGGGTGCAGGGGCCCAAGCACTTGGGCCATTCTCCACCGCTTTCCTAGGCACATTAGCAAGGAGCTGGATTGGAAGTGGAGCAGCCGGGACTCGAACTGACGCCCACATGGGATGTTGGCATCACAGGTGGCTTTACAAGGGATGCCACAGTGCTGGCCCTTGCCCTCTAGTTTTGAATGGGTGGCAGTTCTTATGCCTCTGGTCCCAGCTGTCACCAGGGGGCGGTGAATACAGAACAGGACATCAGGAAACAAAGCTGAGGGAATACGGCAAACTCTCGGTGACAGGTGAGTGGATCCCTGAGTGCTCACAGCAGCCAGGGCAGGGAACGGAGCAGAAGCTACAGACAGGGGACGGGAGGCTGGGGGCCGCGGGCCTCTGCAGGGTGTGGCGAGGTCTGGCTGGGATCTGGCTGACGCAGGAGCTTCCAGGGGATTGCAGGTAGCCATGGGATGGCAAGGAGCCAAGGCCCTTGAAGGACTCCAGGCTGTGCACTGCCTAATCCTACTGCCTTCCATGCCGAAGACAGCACAACTCCCCTCCCCCCCGCACCACTGCCTTCATGCAGGAAGCCTTTTTTTTTGTTATTTATTTTTATTTTATTTTTGACAGGCAGAGTTAGTGAGAGAGAAAGAGAGACAGAGAGAAAGGTCTTCCTTGTTCCATTGGTTCACCCCCCAAGTGGCCGCTATGGCGGGCGCATTGCAGTCAGCGTGCTGCATTGCGCCGATCTGAAGCCAGGAGCCAGGTGCTTCTCCTGGTCTCCCATGCGGGTGCAGGGCCCAAGCACTTGGGCCATCCTCCACTGCACTCCCGGGCCACATCAGAGAGCTGGCCTGGAAGAGGAGCAACCGGGACAGAATCCGGCGCCCCGACCGGGTCTATAACCCAGGGTGCCAGGTCCGCAGGTCGGGGATTAGCCTAGTGAGCCGCGGCGCCAGCCCTTTTTTTTTTTTTTTTTTTTAAAGATTTTATTTATTTGAGAGGTAAGAGTTACAGACAAAGAGAGGGAGAGACAGCGAGAAAGGTCTTCCATCCAGAGGACCACTCCCCAAATGGCTGCAACAGCCGGGACTGGGCCCTTACAGCTACGGTGAGCATCTGCCATGTGTGTGTATGCAGCAAAAACCACAGTGCACGCGGGGCTCAGACTGTCCCTGGTTTCAGGCGTGTGCTGGGGTCCTGGGGCGTGCAAAGGAGACTAAGAAACAGTATGTGCCCAGTGAGGCACTGAGAGGCACGTGGACAGAGACAAGGACAGCTTCAAACTGAGCGAGCTGGGGGAACCCTCAAAGGCCTGGGACCTAGACCCACAGCTGGGAGGGGCTGCCAGCACTGAGGACGGCGGCTGGGCAGGGGGCTCCCCAGGCTGCCACCAACTCTGCGGCCTGTGAGGGATCAGCGTCCCACCACCCTGTTTTCTGGACACACGTAACCCCAGGGGAGGGGCCAGCAGGTGGGGAACGGACAAGTCACGAACAGATCCAACAGATCCGGCTCTGTTTACTCACGGTAACCTGAACCACACCGGCTCTGGCCAGAGAGAATGTTTCCTGTAGCCACATGTAGGTCAGGGGCTGGGAGACACTCCCACGGGGCAGCCGGCGAAGAAGGGAAGAGCAGGCTCGCAGGCAGCTGTGTAACTGGCATCGCCCTGCTCCCAGCACACGCTCTGGGCACAGGGAAGGGCAGGACTGTAAGAGCAGCAAGGGGCGCTCCTGACCCTAAGCACAGAACACAAAAGGTTTCTAAATTTCCTCTGCGCTTCAGTGAGCCTTCCCAGGGAGGAGAGAGGGAAACCACCACCACACCTGCGGCTTTGGGACCAAGTGGTCCAGGCCGTCTCAGGCCTGAAGAACGGCCACCCACAGCCCCTGAGCACCCAGCGGCGTGCACAGCCCGTCCTCAATCACCGCAGCGAAGGTCCAGGTGAGCTGTGGGAGGGACAGACCCACTGAGACTGACACTATCTAGTTAGCCCGCCACTAATCTGAATACAAGATTATATCACATGTATCTTTTTGTGGTGACCCATATTTCAGTCTGCGCAGATTACCCGAGCATTCTGCCAGAAAATCTGTCCTCACGCCCAACTACCACTTCCTCATCTACACCCAAGGCCAGGACCCTCCTTTCCAAATGACCCAGGGCTTTTTTTTTTTTTTTTTTTTTTAAAGATTTATTTATTTGAAAGGTAGAGTTACAGCAGGAGGGTGGGGTGGGGTGGGGGTGGAATAAGTCTTCTATCCACTGGTTCACTCTCCAAATGGCTGTCATGGCTGGAGCTGGGCTGATCCGAAGCCAGGAGCAATGAGCCTCTTCCGAGCCTCCCATGTGGGTACGGGGCCCAAGGACTTGGGCCATCTTCTACTGCTTTCCCAGGCCATAGCAGAGAGCTGGATCAGAAGAGGAGCGGCTGGGACTAGTTCACCTTCGTCCTGCCACACCAGTCCCTCGAGCTCACACAACTCTGCGTCTACTCGTTACCAGGTCCCTGATGAAGGCCTTCTTCTTCTTCTTCTTCTTTTTTTTTTTTAAGATTTATTTATTTACTTGAAAGTCAGAGTTACACAGAGAGAGAAGGAGAGGCAGAGAGAGAGAGAGAGAGAGACAGAGACAGAGACAGAGAGAGAGGTCTTCCATCTGCTGGTTCACTCCCCAACTGGCCACAATGGCCAGAGCTGTGCCAGTGAGAAGCCAGGAGCTTCTTCTGGCTCTCCCACGCAGGTGCAGAAGCCCAAGGACTTGGGCCATCTTCCAATGCTTTCTCAGGCCACAGCAGAGAGCTGGATCGGAAGTGGAACAGCCAAGACTCGAACCTGCACCCACATGGGATGCCGGCACTGCAGGCGGTGGCTTTACCCGCTACGCCACAGCACCGGCTCCAGGCCCTCTCTTACACAGCAATTCTGCCTGCACTGCCCACTGCCTGCCGCCAGCACTCCTCACTGTTTTCACCTTCTTCTTTGCTGCAGTATCCTCACTGACTCAGCAGGTGCTCATGCCGCTGTGTGCCAGGTGGGCACTAAGGGTGCAGGACAAACAAGACCGCAAGGCTGCTGCTTGAGGGTCAGGTATGCCAACACAATTCTTCCAGACTGGCATAACCAGTTCCCAATTTCCTCACAACTACGACGATGACACGAGACCCAGGCTGTCCCTCACCTTCATTCAGACATTCACGGACGGCAGACACATGCAGGGTCTGCTCACTCCACGGTCAAGAACACCATCTGCAAGTGGGGCGGCTGGCCTCAGGTCTCCCACACCCCAGGTGCGCTGCTCAATTCTGAACTCATTGCTAATTTGACTGACTGGTCTGTGTTTTGTAAGTGGACTGAATTTGTTTTGTTTGGCTTGCTTGCTTGTTCTGAATGGAATCTTCCTTCATCCAACTCTATTTTTTTCATCTATGTGATAAAATCCACTTTCATCTCATTAGGGAGAAAAAAGATTTCATCTTGTAACATCTCATTTCTTGGGAGGGTCTTTTCTGAGCTTACGTGACTCTGTTCTGTTCCTACTGCGGAATACTTGTTCCTGAGACACCGTGACTGACGGACTCACTTTCTCCACTTTACTTCTCCTTAAACCGGATTTACCGCTCACTTGTGCTGCGCCGCTGACTCCGAACGGACACAAAAGCAGCTCTTCTGCATCCTGTGGAGTGGCGGTGCGCCGGGTCCGCCACAAGGATGCAAACAGTAGCTCCACCTTCCCTGCCTGGTCCCCAGGTGCTGCCAGATGTCCCCTGATGAGGATGGGAGTGACCTGGTCCATAAAGCCTTACCCTGCACTTTTTGTTTTAATAGACATTTAATTAGATTTGTTACAAGACAAAGAGACCCACCCAGGGCCAGGGAGGCAATAAGTCACCTTGATAGGAACAAAGGCCAGAGGTTATTTTCACTGATGCTGATGTTACGGAAGTCCACAGAAGTAGTGAAACCCACGAGGAAGAGACTTCCCTAGGAAATTCAGACAAAGCAGCCCGAGGGCCTCTGGACCCAGGGACGCCCCTGGGTGCTGGGCAGCAGATCTTGCGCGTGGAAGCTGGCGAATGACAAAGGAACAGAGAACAAGAGAGGGAAGGATGCAAGCTCCAGGGGCCAGCCTCTCCCCAGGTGTCAGAACCAGGATGCCACAGGAAACGTACATGCTGTGTATCTGACATTCTATGTAAGACAAGGGTCAAGCACAGGGATTTCTGCGACACAGAGTGTTATCGCAGACTACGTACAAGAAGAAAAGTTCTAAATGCATAAAGGACTTTCCAGCTCAAATGTTCAGTTACAGCTTTTCACTGGAGCTACTAAATGCAGCTGTAGCTTGTCCTTTAACCACCACATTAGGAAAGATAAAAACGGCTACTGAAGCAAGGTTTGGATCTTACCCTGAAAAATCAGCCGAATATTGTCCATAATCAAAGATATAGACTCTAGTAATTTGGCACACTGTGAGGTATCCCAAAGCAAACACAAAACAATATCTGTAAAACAAAAATAAACTAGATTAGTGAAAATAAAAGCTTCATTTGCTAGAGTACATTTTAAGGTAATTTATTAACAAAATGATATGGTTCAGAAATTAAGCGTTACTATATCCACTCCCCAGCGGCCTTTCAGAACCAGATGTGAAAACTCTGCCGAGACCTGCGTCGCTCTCCTGGACGCCACGTTTGAGGGAAATGCGGGAGTCGCCAATGTCACTGACTCCCTTCTGAAGGACACCCTCGCACACATTCACAAGGGGCCACGACCACACAGCCGTCCCGGCTGTGTCATTCTTCACTTACTGCTCTCTTCCAGAGAACAAACTTAGCTCAAAAATATTTGGCCAAGATATAAATTAAGCACATTCTTAAAAGAAGTTTAAGAGCTTGTCCTCACCAATCTAAAGTCACACAGTTTTGGCGGGGTTGGGGGCTCTCACATGCTACAGGAAGGAAGACTTGGTGAGTTCCACAGAACTGAGAAGCGTGGGACAGAGTGACAATAACTGAACACACAGCACGGGGGCAACACTTCACACGTGAACAGGCGCGTCTAGCTACAGAGACTCCAGAACGCGTACACTGCGCAGGGCGAAGGCTGCCGCGCGAGTCATGGACGTGGGTGCACAGTTAACAATTCCAGTGGCAGAGAGGACTACGCCTTCCCTCGTCCTAGAACAATTCTAGATGGACTGATGAATAAAATACAACACCAAAACAAACAGAAGTTGTGGCTAAATATTCATTATCTTCTCAAATTAGGGGAGAAATTGAAGGAAAAAGCCAAGGGGAGCCCCTTGGATGTGTGGCGGAAGGGGCTGACACCATAGTGGAGAGAGGTCCATGCGTGGAACCCCTCCTGAGGCCCCGACCCACAAGATCATGAGCAAAGTAACATTAATATTTCTCTTAAACCACTAGATTTTGATATACAGAAACTGGTTACTCAAAACGAGGTGTTCCTGTAATTGGTTCACCCCCCCCCCAAGTGGCCACTATAGCTGGCGTGCTGTGGCCGGCGCGCTGTGCCGATCTGAAGCCAGGAGCCAGGTGCTTCCTCCTGGTCTCCCATGTGGGTGCAGGGCCCAAGCACTTGGGCCATCCTCCACTGCCTTCCCGGGCCACAGCAGAGAGCTGGACTGGAAGAGGGGCAACCAGGACAGAATCCGGCGCCCCAACTGGGACTAGAACCCAGGGTGCTGGCGCCGCAGGCAGAGGATTAGCCTAGTGAGCCATGGCACCGGCCTAAATCACTTATTTATTTGAAAATCAGAGTTAGAGAGAGAATGATCTCCCATCTGCTGGCTCACTCCCCAGAGATCCACAATGGCCAGGGCTGAGCCAGCCATAGCCAGGAGCCAGGAGCTTCATCCGGGTCTCCCGCATGAATGAAGGGGCCAGGCACTGGGGCCATCTTTCACTGCTTCTCCCAGAACATGAGCAGGGAGTTGGATTGGAAGTGAGCTGGGACTCAAACCGGCGCCCGTGTGAGATGCCAGCAATGCAGGTGGTGGCTTAACCTGCTATGCCACAGCACCAGCCCCAGAAGTCTTGAGACTGGAAATGAGAGAGAGGCAGAAGCAGCAGCTGAGCCTCCTGGGGGCACTTCCATTACCTCAAGGGCTTGGTTCCTGTTGCTTGGAAGTAAACAGATCTCATGCCTGCAGCAGGCTCTCTCCGTGCAGTGGGCCAGGGCTGACCCAGACCGACCTACCGCTCATTCTACATTCACCGGCACACGTCAGCACGCTCAACAACACACCTGCCGGGCGCCATGACGAAACACAGGCCACATAAGGAGTGAGAAGGGGTGGCGCTGGATTCCAGGCCATCAGGCAATTCCCTGTGCTTCATTTAACAACCCAAATGCTGCTAGCCACAGCACAGAGCCCAACCAGGCCCTCAGCGAGCACACCTGCTTCCTCAGTGAACGTCTGTTCTCCGACTCAGTAACCCCGGACGCGGGGTAGCAGGCGGTGGCCGCTGCCCAGGGCAGCAGGCGGTGGCCGCTGCCCAGGGCCAGCAGGACGGCAGGGCGAGAGGAGAGGCAGCCTGGGCCGAGTGGCAGCAGCACTGCCCGCACTAATGGGGATACACACAGCTGGTTTCTTCTTGTAGACACGTGCCATGAGGCTGGGTAGAGAGAGATGAACTAAAGTAAAAAGTGTTCCAGCTTTGAGACAGAAAAAGCAAGCAACACGTCCTGGAAGTCACCGAGGTACGGACGAGTCAAGGGCAGTCTCCGACGGCCTCGGGGAGACTGAAGGGCCATCCTTGACGGACCTCACAGACAGAGCACCGCCTCTAGGAATCCTGCAGCTTTGTCGCGTGGACTTTCTCTGAAAAACAAGAACGCTGCCCCAGCACACGCTGAATTTCAGACCCAGGAGGAAAGAGACATCTGAAGGGATCCGTGGGGGTGTTTCTGTCCAGTGCAGGGATTATAATTAGATACACAGGAGGCCCACACAGCTCTTAAAAGGAGTTACAACAGCTGGGCAGGAAGGGAGACTCAGCTGGAGATGAAGAGCTACCCCTGGTTCCCAGTACTCCACTGGCACGTGGCATGCTGTTCAACAGTGTTACCTCTCGTGGGAAAAGGAGGCCAGCTCCGAGAGCGCAGGCGCGAGAGCCACAGAGAACACCCAAGGCGCTGGGGCCGGGCAGACGCAAGGGGCTCCAGGAGCCGTGCGCTCCAACCCTCTTAGGACAGAAGCATCTGCTCATTTTCCTGTCCCTGTTCACCAAGGGACGCTGCAGGTGCGGGGGCCAAGTCCTGCCTCCTTTTCCTGTCCCTGTTCACCAAGGTACGCTGCAGGTGCGGGGGCCAAGTCCTGCCTCTAGTTCCTCAGACCGGGAAGGAGTCCTTGTGGACTCCACTCCAGACGTAACTCAGAAGGAAAGACAGGCTCGCGCTTGCTGTCCTCATGGGATGAAGCTGTGGGGATCTCGGGGGAGGAGTGAGTTCACTCTTGTGTGGGATGTGAGCGAGCTGAAGGGCCAGGGCAGGCAGGTCCACAGCCCCCGGCCATCATTAACCACTACTGCTGCACACGGCGCGGCTTACATCGGGAGCTGGGGTCCAATCTCCTCCCTTCAAGTTTGTGCTGGACCTAAGCCTCGGTTCCCCGACAGGACACGGTGCAAATGGCTCCCTGAAACTTGGAGACCAGACCATAAGACGTCTTGCAGCCTCCTCCTGGTTCTCTTGGAAGGCTTTCCTCCTCAGAGCCTTGCCACCGTGCGTGGGAGCCCCACGGCCACAGAGAGGCGGGGACACTGCAGTCAACAGCACTAGCTGATCTCACCAGCAGCAGCCGACACCACTGCCAGCCTTTCCAACGACTGCAGCGCTCAACAGCGTTCACGTACGACCCCAGGCAAAAGGGGTCAGCCGAGCTCAGCCTGCACGGAAAACAACCACCTGTTGTCTAGCCACTGAGTCTGAGCGCTCCGCCATCGGGCAATGGCTGGGAGAGTCCCTCAGCAGAGAGGAGCGCACTAATGTGAACTTAAAGAATAAGACACCTCCATCAAGCAGGTGTTCGACAAACGTGAGATTCTATTAGGAGAAGACTAGTAACGTGTGCCATCATACTGATGAGCCAGAGGAAAAAATCACTATAATGGGCCCACAGAAGGACGTTTAATAAAGCTCAGTAATATCCCAACATCACGATAAAACTCTCAGTAAAAAGGATGCTTCCCTAAAATGAACAAAGCTTGTTGAAACGTTCAGTATCTTCTCAGCACTGAAGCTAGTGATTCTGGGGGGGCAGGGGACGGCTGTGGCATCACACATGCTAGTGTTCACAGGCACTCACGTGACACTCCAAGTGAGTCTGACGGTAATTTCTTTCCTGAACGTAGTTTATGAACCTAGCATCACAATCCCAACCAAAATCCTAAGGGCAGCTGGCTGGCTGACGGTCAAGGTCTTAGGAAACTAAATAAACGCATGACGAGGAAGACCTGCCTTGCTTTTATCTCCAGCGGATGACAGAGTAACGCAGATTGTTTCAGAAATAGATCAAAAGGCTAACCAAACAGAAGAAAGGTAAAAAAAAATTTCACTGTGCAATGGAAAATTTTGTTATAAAGCTGGCACTCACAATTAGTGGGAAAGCGAACGAGGGAAGTGAGGCTCAGGAAACACTAGCTCTCATCCCAGTCCCCCGGTTCACACTGCATACACATACAAAAATCCAATGAAACTATGCACATGTCAGAGGTAAAAAATACTTTTACCGGCCACACAGTAAGACAGACCAGAATGCCCTAAAAATCTGGAGTGGTGACATCTTCAGAAGCATGATGAAAATGATGAATTCTTAACAATATTCATTACCGAACACTAGAAATTTCTATGTGACAAAAATTAAATGATATGCAACAGAAACTATTTATAACATATAATCAGGCTAATATCCCTAATAAAGAAATTCCACAAATCAATAAGAAACAGATAAAGAATATAAGCGGTAAAATGGATGACACACTGAGTAAATTATAGAAGAAAAAATTATGACAGCCAGTTAGAAAAATAAATGAACCCGAGATCAGGAAAATCAGAAATAGCGAGGAAGTGCATATCGGAAGGATAACATCTGTCCAGCGTACAACACAGACACACAGGGCTGCCTGTGTGTTCCTGCAGACATTTTCCCCTAAAAGCCAGTTAGCTGTTAACTTACCACCTTACCCCTGCCTGCCACATGTATTCACTGAGCTCTTGAAACGTGGCTACACTGAGATGTGCTTCACCGTACAATGCGTCTCAGAGTTAAGAGACGAAGCATCAAAACAAAGAGCTGTTAAACCTCAGTTACTCGACACTGCAGACCAAACGGACCTAAAGGCTGTCTGGAGGACTTTCCAGCCTACAGTTGCAGGGTACACATTCTTCTCACCACTGCACGGGACTTCCTCCAGGACTGACCACGTGGCCAGGCCAGGAAGCAAGCCAGCAAATCCAAAAACAGCAAACCATGCCACTCATCTTCCCTAGTCACAGGGGAATGGAGCTGGGAATCAGCACCTCAGGAATCTCTAGAACGCATGCAAACACGTGGAGGCTGAACATGCTCCTCCACAGTGGGTCACAGAGGAAATCAAGAGAAACCAAAAATTCTGGAGACAAATGAAGATGACAACATAACATCTGAAAACGTACGGGATACAGCAAAAGCAGTGTTGAGAAGAAAAGTTTACAGCAGTTGGTACCTACATCAAGAAATTGGAAAGGCACCAAATAAATTATCAATGCATCTCAAAGACCTAAAAAAACAACAGCAAACCAAACCCAAAACTAGTAGGAAAAAAGAAATAATTAAAATTAGAGAACCTATTGTGCTCGCTTCTGCAGCACATATACTAAAATTAGAGTACCTATAAACAAAATTCAAACAAACAAAAAAAAACGATACAAAAGATCAGCAAAATGAAGAGCTTTTTTTTTGGGGGAGGGGGGACCACAAAATTGACACACCATTGGCCCAACTAACCAAAAAAAAAGGATTTAGATCCAAATCAGTAAAATCAGAGATGAAAAAGGAAATGTAACAACAGACCCCACAGAAATAAAAAGAATCATCAGAAATTACTACAAAGAGTTGTATGTCGGTAAACCTAGAAGAAATGGACAGATTCCTGGACTTATACAACCTACCTAAATTGAGCCATGAAGACACAGAAAACCTAAACAGACCCATAACCAAGACAGAAACCACATCAGTAATAAAGACCCTCCCAACAGAGAAAAGCCCAGACTGATGGCTTCACTGCTGAATTCTACCAAACATTCAAAGAACTAACTCCAATTCTTCTCAGGCTATTCAAAACAACTGAAAGGGAGGGAATCCTCCCAAATTCTTTCTACAAAGCCAGTATCACCTTAATTCCTAAACCTGAAAAAGAAACAACAGAGAAAGAGAACTATAGACCAATTTCCCTGATGAACACAGACACAAAAATCCTAAGCAAAATACTAGCCTAGCAAATCCAACAATGTGTCAGATCATTCACCTGGACAAGACTGAATTTATCCTTGGTATGCAGAGATGGTTCAACATTTACAAATCAATCAACACAGTACATCACACTAACAAACTGAAGGACAAAAACATATGAATATCTAAATAGATATAGAGAATGCATTTGATAAAATATAACACCATTTCACGATGAAAAATCTAAGCAAATTGGGTATAAAAGGAACATTCCTCAACACAAGGCAATTTACATCAAACCCACGGCCAGCGTCCTACTGGATGGGGGAAAGTTGGGAGCATTCCCACTGAGATCTGGAACCAGACAGGGATGCCCACTCTCACCACTGCTATTCAATACAGTCCTGGACAAGAAGAAATCAAAAGGATACAAATTGGGAAGGAGGAAATCAAACTATCCCTATTTGCAGATGACATGATTCTATATATATACAAGGGAACCAAAAACGAGAGTCTTCACTAAGAGACTACTGGAACTCATAGAAGAGTTTGGTAAAGTGGCAGGATAGAAAATCAACACACAAAAATCCCCAGCCTTTGTATACACAGACAACACCACAGCTGAGAAAGAATTTCTAAGATCGATCCCATTCACAATAGCTACCAAAAAATCAAATACCTTGGGATACATCTGAACAAGGATGTCAAAGATCTCTACAATGAGAATTACAAAACATTAAAAAAAGAAATAGAAGATATAAAAAAATGGAAAAAATCTTCCATGTTCATGGATTGAAAGAATTAGTATCATCAAAATGTCCATACCACCAAAAGCAATTTACAGATTCAATGAAATAGAATCAAAATGCCAAGGACATTCTCTCAAATACAGAAAAAATATAGAAAAAACTCATATGGAAACACAGGAGACCCCGAATAGCTAAAGCAAACTTACTCACAATATCTAAGATATGAAATCAATCTAAATATCCATCAACTGAAAACTAGATAAAGAAATTATGTGATATTTACACCATGGAATACTACACAGTAGTAAAAAAAAAAATGGAATCTAGCCGTTTGTAATAAAATGGAGGAAAACTGAAAACATCATACTGAGTGAAATAAGCAAGTTCCGAAAGGACAAATACCATATGTTCTCCCTGACCTGTGATAACTAATAGAGCACCTGAAAGGTAATCTATAGGAGCAAAATGGACCCTTCAAGAAGCAAAGACTTTGAATAGCCCTTTTCTCCACTGTTGAGAAACAGGTTTTTTTTTTTTTATACTATTTTTAAACTCTTTACTTAACATTGTTAATCATACATATATAAAGTTAACTGAAAACAGATCCTATAAAAACTAAGAATGGGAATAGGAGAGGGAGGAGGAGGAGGGGTGGAGGGCAGGCACAGCGGTTAGAATCATCAAGTCCCTGAAGTTGTAATTATGAAATGTACGAAGTTTTATTCCTTAAATAAAGGGTTTTTTATTTATTTATTTGTGTGTGTGACAGGCAGAGCGGACAGTGAGACAGAGAGAGACAGAGAGAAAGGTCTTCCTTTTTCCATTGGTTCACCCCTCAATGGCCGCTACGGCCGGCGCACCGTGCTGATCCGAAGCCAGGAGCCAGGTGCTTCTCCTGGTCTCCCATGCGGGTGCAGGACCCAAGGACTTGGGCCATCCTCCACTGCCTTCCCGGGCCACAGCAGAGAGCTGGACTGGAAGAGGAGCAACTGGGACAGAATCCGGCGCCCTGACCAGGACTAGAACCCGGGGTGCCGGCACCGCAGGTGGAGGATTAGCCTAGTGAGCTGCGGCGCTGGCCAATAATTTTTATTGATAACAATCTGAAATACTTTAATATACTGACTAAAACATATTACTAGAATTAACATTTCTTTTTAGGTTTTTAAATTATGGCTAGTAGAGCATTTAAAAATGTATCTGTTGCTTGCGTTATTTTTCTACTACACGGCACTAGAAACAGGCCAAGACCGCTCAGGAGAGAGAAGAAAGCTCCTCCTCGGGGGAGCTGCGGAGCTGCCCCGGGGTCCTGCACACCTGACAGCAGCAAGACTCTTAGGAAGGTTTTTTTTTTCCCCCTCTATTATCTGCAAATGAATGTACACCTGACACAAAAGCACAAACATTTGAATCTTTCAGGTTGGACTGCACGGAAGGTGGCTGGGGAAAGCCTCTGAGGTGCTTTTTTATTTTTAAGATTTATTTTTATTTATTTGAAAGGTACAGCTACAGAGACAGAAAGATCTTCCATTCATTGGTTTACTCCTCAAATGGCTGTAATGGCGAGTGCTGCGTCAGGAGGAAGCCAGGAGCCAGGAGCTTCTTCCAGGTCTCTCACGCAGGTGCAGGGGCTCAATGGCTTGGGCCACCTTCTACTGCTTTCCCAGGCCATAGCAGAGAGCTGGATCAGAAGTGGAGCAGCCGGGTCTTGAACTGGTGCCCATATGGGGTGCTGCACTGCAGGCAGCGGCTTTACCTGCTATGCCACAGCGCTGGCCCCAGGAAACAAGTTTTTATACAATAGATTCTTTCTCATCCTAAAGGGCTGGCGTTCAGTCAGCTTCTCTTATCCACTTACACTTATTTCCAAGAGGATCTCATCCCGTACCATAACTGCAAACACCCCCTCTACAAATCAGCTCCTAGGCATTCTCTCTCTAGCCTGGACCTGTCTCTTGATGTCCAAACTCAATCCAGCAAACTACCTGACACCTCTGCCTGGTTGCCTAAGGAGCATCTCAAACTTCCCGCTACCCAGAAGAGAAGTCCTGATCTTCCCTACCCCTCCCACGACCCCTTTTCCTAGTCTCCTCTGTCTTGGTAAACAGTACCAGCTTACCCAGTTGCTCTGCCCAAAAATACCTCAAGTCATCTTTAACATACACTCATGATTCTCTCTTCCTACCTGAATCTTCAGATCTACCTTCATCCCTCACAGATTCCTCACAGCCACCCCCAGTCTTCAGGATACACCCTGACCTGAACAATCCCCAGTGGAGCACGTCCCAGCAGGCCGTGGTCAGAGCCCCGCTGGTGTCTCTCCCTCCACTCTCACCTCCTAGTCTGCTGGCCACAGCCAGGGCGCTCAGAACTAAGTGTGGCTGCTCACCATACTCAAAACAAAACATGGCTTCCGTTCAGAATGTCCCAGGATTTAATTCCTTTTTTTCTTTAAAATTTCACAGGTACAGTTCTAAGAATAAAGCCCTCGCTCAGTCCCCAAGTCCGTTCTGTGGTTCTTATGGAAGCATGACCTCATTTACACGGCTTTGGTTTTCATTACAACTAACGAGTGCGGAATTCCTGACGACTGGTAAAGTAAGAAACTCTCTGGCGCTCAGGAGTGTGGCGACACTGCGTGTTCTCACCACGTGGGTGCACAGGTGGGCCCTGGGACTCCAGCGACAGCGAGGGGACAGGCTGGTCACCACCAGCACTGCTCAGGAAAGGGGGACAGCTCCACTGACATGATGTGCGTCCCCTGCAGCCCAGTAAAAGACGAGACACAGAGCAGGCACAGGGGCTGCCAGGGCCAGACAGGAGCCAAGTGCGGGGCACCCCAAGTGCAGACAGCGCACGGACGCAGGGCTGCTGCGAGCACCCGGGTGATGTCCGTGCATCCTTGGCTCAGACGAGCCCTGCCAGCGACCTGTTCACTCCGCTGGCAGACTTGCACGCAGTCTCCTTTGGGCAGAAGCTACTCGTTCTCTGATCTACAAGGACACTGGACGATGGCCTGTCCACGTCCTGAAACCTGTCTGTCACCCGACCACGGCTGAGCTGGAGCACTGCGAATGAAGCGCTTTTTCAGAATCTTCTTACCATGGCACACAAGACACAGACATAAAAACTCAGGCAGATATTAGAAATCTACTCCTGTGTTTAAAATGCACAGGAACTGTTAGGTGGGAAGTCAGAAATTAGCCTATGTGTGTGAGAGAGGGGTCTCAGGATTGCCACAGCCGCAGAAGCAGCCCAGGAGGCAGACCTAGTCCTGGCCAGACCCTGAGAGCTCTCCAGTGGTCTCAGCCCTGCCCCGAGGAAAGCGCCCCAGCAGAGTGCCCTCTGCTCAGCACAAAAGGGCTACGTGGCCTGACAACATGGAGCAGCAAAGCCACGACAGCCTTCCTCCAAGGCAGGAGCCCTGTGCCCCAGGACACTCCTCTGCCTGGCCAGGCGGCTCCCCACCCTGACAGCACGGGGCAGTCCACCCCTGGAGAGTTTCCCTGATTGACACGTGGCAAACCCTGTATCCTGGAGGAGGAGGACAGGAGGGGAAAGAGAAGCGGGGAGAACTGGGCCCCTTTCCCTTAAAAGCCCCAGTCTGGACCAAGTGCAGCTCGGCACTCAGCTCTCTGCTGAGCCGCCCACCTGGCCTGCCAGGTGTTACCTCTCTCCTTTTAACCATGTACCCTCAGTGACCGGGCACTCTCTTCCAGATTCTGTCCCAGCCGGTCTGCTGGACGCCCTGTCCCCAGTAAACCTTGCGACCTTGCGGACCACTGCGCTCTGTCTCATGCCTGAAGAGCCCACACCGATCTCTGCTAACAGGAATTATTTCAAGTCAGCAGAAACACTGTGTTTTCAGTGCTAGGAACTTGCAGGTGCTAAAATCAGATGTAAAAGAAGAATGAGCCCTTTGCCTTGCCTGTGCTTTAAGCTGAGACCAGGAAAAGTGCTCAGAGCTGTGTTTAGGGGATACCATTTTTGAAAACCCAAAAAACCCTAATACAGAGATTGGTAAACTATTACCTAGGGTCCAGTCTGGTTCAGTGACTGTTAGGGCTCCTACATCAATAGAAGTTTACTGGACCACAGCCACGTCTGTCCCGATTATACTCTGCAGTGACAGAGCTGTGCGGCTGCAACAGAAACCAAGCCAAACTTTGCCAATCTCTATCCAAAAATCCTCCTAGAAGCTCTGCTTTACTACATGCAGTCAGATCAATCTGTGAACATCACCAGCTCCACAATGTGAGGTCCGTCCACCCATGACCACAGAACACCTCTCCATTCAGTCATCTTTAGCTTTTCTCAGGTCTCGTCCCTGCCACTCTGTTACCCAGCTTAGTCCTAAGAACCTTCATGTTTTTGATGCCACTGTGAATGAAACTTTTATACTTTCGTTTTTGGACTTTCAATTTGTACTAGAGAGCAACCTAACTATTCTGTACACTGCTTTATGTCCTGAGGCCTTGACAACCTCATTTATTAGTTTTGGTAATTTTTTTCTTTTTTTTTTTTTTTTTTTTTTTTTGACAGGCAGAGTAGACAGTGAGAGAGAGAGACAGAGAGAAAGGTCTTCCTTTTTCTGTTGGTTCACCCTCCAATGGCCGCTGCAGCTGGCGCGCCACGCTGATCCGAAGCCAGGAGCCAGGTGCTTCTCCTGGTATCCCATGCGGGTGCAGGGCCCAAGCACTTGGGCCATCCTCCACTGCACTCCCGGACCACAGCAGAGAGCTGGCCTGGAAGAGGGGCAACCGGGACAGAATCTGGTGCCCCAACCTGGACTAGAACCCAGGGTGCCCGCGCTGCAAGGCGGAGGATTAGCCTGTTAAGCCATGGCGCCGGCCCAGTTTTGGTAATTTTTAAAATTAATTTATTGAAAGGCAGAGTGACAGAGAAAAGAGGGAGAGACAAAAAGAGACAGATCTTGCATCCGCTGGCTCACTTCATTAATAACTATGTCAACTGGGTGGGGCTGGACCAGGCTGAAGCCTGGAACTCCATCCAGGCCTCCCATGTGGGTGCAGGGGCCCAAAGACTTGGAGCATCTGCTGCTGCTGTCCCAGCCACATCAGAAGGGCGCAGGATCGGAAGCAGAGCAGCTGAGCTTGGAACCAGCGCTCTGATGTGGGATGCTGGTGTTGCAGGTAGCAGCTTAACATGCTACACCACGATGCTGGCCCCATTCCTAGGTTTTATTGTTTTTGGTTTTTTGGTAGCCACTATAGCAGTGCTCTCTCTTCCTCTCTCTCTCTCTTTCCCATTCTTTCACTTTCAACCTAAGTTATTTCTTTCGATCTAAAAAGTGTCCCTTGGACACAACATATGGTTCAATCTTTTTTTATTCAGTTTATCAATCTCTTTAGATTGATGTGTAATGTGTTTATTTATATGGTTAGATTTATACCTGCCATTTTGCTATTTGTTTTGGTTATGTCTCAGGTTGGTTTTGTTCCTCCTCTATTGCCTTCTTTCATTTCAGACAGACACTTGGTAGCACTACTTGGTACTATTCAATTCCTGTTCATTCTTCCTTCATGATTATAATGTGCCTTATTTTACCACACTCCACTTCAGACTGCTGACTTCATTCTGATAAGGCACAGCCAGTCTGCTGCAGCACAGCTCCGTCTTCCCCTCACCCCGTGCTATGATTGTCATTGTCACACGATGATGTCCACATATGTCCCAACCCCAGTAACACAGTGCTACGATGACTGCTTTACACAGCCACACATTCCTTCAGGAATTCAGAACAGAGAACGTGTGCACGCAGTCTTGCATGTTTACCACTTCCGCCTGCAGAACCAAGTGACCACGTGAGGGTGTCCTCCAGCAGGTTTTCTTTTCCCTGTTTTTGACGGACAGTTTTGGTGGGGATAAAACTTATGGTTGAAAACCTTCCCTTCTGCATTCCGAATGTCATCCTACTTTCCTAGGGCTGCCAGCATTTCTGATCAGCATTGCGCTGACCCTCTGCCTGCCCTGAGCCGTTCTCAGTGTCTCTGACTTCGACGTATCTCAGGGAAGACCTGTTTGTGTTTACCCTATCTGAGCTTTGTTGAGCTTGAATCTGCAGGTTAACACTGGACATCCAACATGGGACGCCCCAGCCATTCCTTCCAACACTTCCTCCCTCTCTCGATCCCCTCCTCCGAGAACTCCCATCACTCAGCCAGCACACTTCACGCCACTCCTCGGTCTCCAGGGCTCTGTTTCATGTCATTTCTTCACGTTGGCTAGCATCTCTGACACATCATTAAGCTCACCGATTCTTCCTGTGGCCACCACGAATCACTCTGTAGCACATGCAGTGAATTTGTAATTCGGCTCTTTTCCGCTCTAGGACTCCCTGCTTCTGTATGGGCACCGTGTACCTGCTCAGTCATGGTCACCATTACCTTGCCTGTATTTACAGCAGCGGCTCTGACACCCGGATCCATCAGAGAGTTTCAACTGACTGCTTCTTTTCTTATTTCTCGTAAGTCTGACTTAAAGCTGGGTGTGACCGGATATCACACTCACTCTGGACTCTGATGGTCATGTTTCCTTCAGCACTGCTGTGCGGTCCCCCAGCTCTGCGCTCCGACTTGATCTGCTGAGTTCTCCCCTCCCTGTACGCAGCAGCGGAGGCCTCCACTGTACTTCCCCAGGGTTGGTTTTCTCTTCTAACCTCACTGTGGAGGCCGCTCCTGTGTCTGCACATCCGTGTGGTCAGAGCTGGTGCTCACACACCTTCAGCCAGCCGGGCTCCAAGCTGCTGCTGCGGGACCCCAGGTGGGTCCCAGAGCCTCACTGGAAACTTCCCCCTGTCCACGTGCAGACACGCAGGCTCCGGCCACCCGGCATTCGGTATAGATCTTATCCAGGCTTTTTACAGCTCTCTGGTTTCCAAGGTCTCCCTGCTAAACTCCTGGATCGCCCTCAGGACGGCAGAGCTGCAGGAGCTCTGCTACGACGCTGCGTGGGGCTTTACAGCCCCCACTTCGTGTCAGCAGTGCCCACGGCCAGTCTGCTCTGGCGGAACCACTGGGTCAGGAGACGGGAACCGGGTGACCCTCAGGCAAGAACACCACGTATTCCCACTACGCTTATCCAAAAGCCTACAGTTCCTCGTGAATAAAGGATTCTCAAATTATTTGCTTTTATCAGCTTCCAGAATCCAAAAATAGCTTTCTCAAGTTCATCCAGTCTTGCGGTTTTCTGGGGTGGGTGGGGATACTGGTTGACCTCCTCAGAACTCAACAGCTGGAAACTCTGTCAGTTAACATGAGTGTTGTGGACCTGCTCCTCTAACAGAGGGGTCTTAGAAAACACCTGCCCTTCACCATAAGACACCCATGCTGTCTTCACACAGGATTCGGGCGGCTCATTTGAGAGTGGATTCTGCAGGGTTGCCAGGGTCTCGCTTCATCGATGAACAGATCTCACTAGGCTCTTCCCTGAGTGAGGGTGGGTGTCTGCCGGCCACGAGCACACTCTGAACTCCTTCCTACAGACCGCAGACCACCTCGGCTCTCAACACACCTCTGCCTGTTACTGCCTGCCGGGCTTTTCTGACCAGGTGCTCTCTCAGAGGGAAGAGAGCCAATGAGTTCCCAGTGTAATAAAAGTCAAGGCAGATTTTGCTTGTTATTTTACAAAACCCTATTTGTGAGAGAAAGAAGGGGAGCTGAGCCATGCTGTATCAGACATAAACAGTGACAGCGACACATGAACCACTCGAGTCTTTCCTGCTCTGTGTTTAACGTGACAGAAATGAACCAAACCACCAACTCTTGTTCAGGCTTTTTAAAAAACCCAACTTTTCTTCCCTCATCTGGCTCAGTAACATAATGAAGTCACTTACTTGTTCTTTACAAAGAAAATCCTCTAAGTTGACTCACGTATACAAGCAAAATTGGAGTTTGGCTGTATGTATTAAGCAAGATTATTTTGCCTTTCAAAATACAAACAATAACATAGATTGCATTAAGATTTGAGACCTTTGTACTCTAGGTCAAAATAACACTGGAGTAATAGTTCCCAACTCAGTCTCTCCCATTACCTCGATAAATACACAACAACAAAAATTGAAACTTTTATTAATAACATCAAAAACTATACCTGCCAATATAATGAGGGTCTTGGAGGAATTAAGAACAATTACCCACAAAAATGCACCCAAATTCCAGTTTAACTTAGTTGCTACCAAGACCAGGACTCTGGAAATCCAATTTTATTTATTTATTTTTTTTTAGAGAAAGCTTCCTCCATCTGCCGTACCCAATCTTCGGCGTCTACAACCCGAAGAGAAGGCACCTCTCACTGTCCGCCCTCAGGGGCTGCGTGTCCCACCCCACCTGCACAAAACACCACTTATCTTTCTTCTCACACTTCAGAAGGAATATTTAGGTGGAAAACAGGAAAAGAAAAAAAAGTAATTTGCCGTTCTTTACATGGAGATTCGGGCTCACAAATGTAAAAGATCCAAGAAGCGGGAGCAGAGAGCAGACAGCAGCACGCAGGGCACAGCAGAGCTGCCAGAGCTCCGAGCGGGGACCTGGGAGACCCACACTGCGGCCTGTGAGAGTCCGAGCGGGGACCTGGGGAGACCCACACTGCGGCCCGTGAGAGCTCCGAGCGGGGACCTGGGAGACCCACACTGCGGCCCGTGAGAGCTCCGAGCGGGGACCTGGGAGACCCACACTGCGGCCCGTGAGAGCTCCGAGCGGGGACCTGGGAGACCCACACTGCGGCCCGTGAGAGCTCCGAGCGGGGACCTGGGGAGACCCACACTGCGGCCCGTGAGAGCTCCGAGCGGGGACCTGGGGAGACCCACACTGCGGCCTGTGAGAGCTCCGAGCGGGGACCTGGGGAGACCCACACTGCGGCCTGTGAGAACACGGCCGGCTCGTGTGCTCACACCCCTCAGGTGCACTCACATACACACGTTTAAAATTCTTATAGAGGGGCAGAGTGATACAGAAAATCCCCAAATGCTTGCAGTGGCTAGGGCTGGGCTGGGCCAGAGCCAGGGATTCAATTCAAGTCTCCCTCCCTCATGGATGGGGGGAACCCAGTTACCTGACCGGTCACCTGCTGCCTCCCACGGTGCACACAGCAGGAAGCTGGAGCTGGGTATCAAACCCAGGTCCTCTGATGAGGGAACTGAGTGTCCTCACCATCATAACTGCTGGGCTACACACCTGCCCTGGAACATGCATGTTAATCCCCCGAGGGTGGTGAGGGTCTGGGGACACCACACAGACAGGACCAGAGGCCAACACACGCTGGGCACTGCATGCAGTGGCCTCCCCGGGCTCCACAGCTGCAGCCCTGCCCACCCCGGATCCAAGTCTGACACACACGCATCTTCACACCCTAACCTCCGGGAACGAGAACCCAGCCCCAGACGATGGCCTATGGTAACTCTTCCAGTCATGGCCTGTCACAGCTGAGAAATGGGGTATCTCTTTTAACCTGCCCTACAATCTTAGGACATACCTGTTACTACTCACAGTTGATAAAAGAGGAAACTCAAGGGAGAAAGGCTAGATCACCCAGACAGTGTGACAAGGCTACGGCACTGGAACCTGGACCTGTTTGAGATTTCGTTTATTCATTCATTCATAGGAAAGGCAGAGTGAGGTGCGGGGAGGTGGGGGGGTGGGGGATAATCGATCTTCTACCCACAGGTTCACTCCCCAAACAACCACAACAGCCAGGGCTGGGCCAGGCTGGAGCCAGGAGCCAGGAACTCCATCCGGGTCTTTCATGTGGGTAGCAGGCCGGCTCCTAGGATGCACCTGACAGGAAGCTGTCAGAGCGGAGCAGCCAGGATCTGAACGAACACTCCAATGTGGGATTCTGGAGTCACAGCACCAGTTAACCTGCTGCACCATCGAGCCAATCCCTAGAGCTTGGATCTTAAGCCCACGATTATCCCATCGTGCCAAGGGCTATGTGAAGTGATCAGTGGTACATGCTGGAGGGGACTTACTCTGTTAGGAAAAGGGGGAAAGGCCTTCACCCAGAGGTCATGGGTCAACAGGGCTCTGAAGGCCAGCAGGACTCATGGTGAGTAGGCAGGAGGTCTCTGCAGACACAAAGGCTCCAGGCGTGCACAGCAGAGCGTGCAGAAGGAACAAATAGTTCGCTCTGGCTGAGCCAGGTGAACAGCAACTGCAGGACGGGAGGCACAAGGGTGCTGTTAGGCTGCCTGCAGACAGCAGTGCATCCGGTCAGAGACATCTGGATCATGTGGGGAGCAGAGCACAGGACAGAGCGGAGCGGGCCAGGGAGCAGTGATGTGAAGGTCCAGGGAAGAGACAGCGAATGAAACAGATGGGGCCAGGGAGCAACCATAGGCTGGAGGCACCAGGAAGCAATGATCGCCACACGTCTGGGTACTGTTTTAAAAATGCTGGGGGGGGGGGGGGGGGGGGCCTGGTGATGTGGCATAGATCCAGCTCTCTGCTACGGCCTGGAAAAGCAGAAGACAGCCCAAGTCCTTGGGTCCCTGCACCCGTGTGGGAGACCAGAAGAAGCTCCTGGCTCCCGGCTTCGGATCGGCGCAGCTGCAGCCATTGTAGCCAACGGGGGAGTGAACCAGCAGATGGAAGACCTCCCTCTCTGCCTCTCCTTCTCTCTGAGAAACATGCTGAGTCCCCGGAGGAAGAGAGGTGCACGCACAGGGTGTTCGCTGGAAGTGGAGGTGAGAAGGGAGACATGAGGACTTTACTCCAAGGACCCGCTGGCCGACCAGGAGCTGGTCTTGAATCCCCCCGCTGGGTGTGGGAGAGCAGTACCCACAGGGCAGGAGCATCTCGCCCAGGAGGGAGCCTCAGGCCCCCTGCTCCCACCTCCTTCCCGTGGTCATTTCCCACCTCCTCTGCCTTCCTTTCTGCTGCTTTTTAACTCGTGATCACCCATCTTTAAGGATTGGCTCCTAAAAACCAACTTCATCTCCACTTAAAACTTTTAGTTATGAATGCCCACTGTCTGCCAAGTGTACAGGACTAAGCCGGGTGAGTGAATCTAAGAAGGTGGCTAAGATTTAGACCGATCTTTGAAAAGAATGAGAAAGGGAGCTGGAAAACATGATCAAAAGCAAATGCCAAGAGCATGGAAGACGGGAGCGCCCTGAGAAACCACGCGTCTGCGGTGGCCCCTCTGCCGTTACAACAGCCCTGTGCCCACCCGAGCGTGTGCCCACACCCACAGCCACACAGATAACATGCAACGGGAGAACACGCGGGCACGTGGGAAGCGTGCCCCCTTCCATGCCCTCCCAGACTCTCAGCTCATCCAAAACCCAGTCCTGAGTGGGCCCCGTAGCAGCAGGGGAGGAAGCACAGAGGCGGGGCCCCAGAGCCACAGGAGCCACTGATCGTGACGCACACGGCACAGACACGGAGTGCGCCGGGGGAAACAAGGGACACTGCAGAGCCTCTGTGCAGACGCCAGCCCAAAGGCCACGGGCCACGAGGCAGCACAACTCAGCGTCTTTGGGAGATACTTTATACCCTCAGAACTTACTAAGGAAACAGAAGTGTAACCCATAGTGAGCAAGTCGCTGAAAATCACCTTTTAGAAATTAAAACTGAGAACGCTTAAAATTCAGATTTAAAATCATTGCTCATTCAAGCATGATCATGCCAATTTAAAACACATTTTTACAAAAAAAAAAAAAAATACTGGTGGGAAGAGTGACACCTGTTGACATGCTGTACAAATCTCTGTAATGTCTGACAGCCAGGGGGCTGGCGTTGTAACACAGCAGGTAAAGCCGCCATCTGCAATGTGGGCATCCAACATGGGCGCCGGTTTGAGTCCCAGCTGCTCCACTTCTCATCCAGCTCCCTGCTAAAGGCCTGAGAAAACCAGTGGAGGATGACCCAAGTATTTGGGCCCCTGCTACCTACATGGGCGACCTGGATGAAGCTCCCGGCTCCTGGCTTTGGCCTGGCCCAGCCTTGGCCATTGCAGCCATCTGGGGAATAAACCAGCAGATGGAAGATCTCTCCCTCTTCCGGTCTCTCCTGTGCAGCTCTCCGAGTCTCCATGAGCCCAGCTGTCAGCTGGGGTAACAGTGCCGCAACCCGGGGCTGGGCCAGTATCCAGCAGGAATGGCTTTTGGCAGCTGACACCACACCACACCCACACAGGGCGGCGTTTACCAAGTGAAAAGTTATCTCCTGGCAGTAACCTACCCACGACGGCAGCTGTCTGTCGCCACCTGAGCCCTCTGGAAACTTCAGCTCGCCTCCTTCTCCGTGGGTTTCCTCTGCAGTTCTCAGTTCCACTACTCATTGGGAAACATGGAACTGCCGAAGAGGCAGAGAAGCGCACGCTGACAAGACAGGTGGCAGTGTCCCGACGGCACGCTGCTCCGTGCTCACGACGGGGGAGCCCTGGAGTCCCGACGGCACGCTGCTCCGTGCTCACGAGGGGGGAGGACTACCGCTCAGGAGGGGGGAGGACTACCGCTCAGCCCAGCGCATCCAGCTCCACCCCCTTGGCTGCAGACGCTATCACAGACATTTACCAAGTGCATGGCGCAGACAGCACGGCGCTGGGCACCGCACGCACTCCCCGTGCTCCTCTGTGTCCAGCACCGCGGCCTGGCCGTCAAGGGGAGCAAGTGACTTCCAGCAGACGGTCTTGAAGGGAGCAGGGCACAGAGGCACATGTTCACCAGGGACAGAGCAGCTGGAGTGCAGGGAAACCACCACGTGTCTGTGTCTGAGCCGTCAGGGTTTCCCAAAGATCAACTAGACCCTGACTCAGGCCAGCGCCGACACCCGAGGGAGGCGGGCAGAGGGCCCCGCACGGCTGCCTCTCGCCATCCCCGTGGACAGCACTGCCTCTCCCGGGGGCCTCGCACTCTCCCAGGTCAGTGAGATCCCCGTGGACAGCACTGCCTCTCCTGGGGGCCTCGCACTCTCCCAGGTCAGTGAGATCCCCGTGGACAGCACTGCCTCTCCCGGGGGCCTCGCACTCTCCCAGGTCAGTGAGTCCATGCCTGCGCTTTTTATTTAGTACATGTAAAGATAAAACTGTAGTAAACAGGGACCTAACAAGGTGCCAAAAAATGCAACAGAAGAGATAAATCTCTTAGGTGTAAAAGAAGCAGAGACTCTGACATGAAATGCAAATGTAAATGCAGTGAGTTTAAACAGAAACTCAAAAATCAGAGAAATCGGGTACGGGCTGTGAAAGGGTTCAAATTTCAAAGAAGCAGGAAACACAGGATGAGATGCATCTGTCTTTGTAAAGTTTTTAATTAATTAATTTCAAAGAAAAGATCTCCCATCCACTGGCTCACTCTCCAAGTGGCTACAACAGCAAGCACAGGGCCAGGCCCAAGCCAGGAGCCCAGAACCCAATCCAGGTCTCCCACATGGGTCCAAGGACCCAAACACGGGAACCATTACCTGCTTCCTCCCAGAACACGTGTTAGCAGGAAGCTGGATGAGGCATAACCTCACCTGCCCCCTATACACCATTTTCAATCAATCTCTCCCTTTCCCCTCCTGTTTCCTAAGGAAATAAAATCAGTTACTGCATTACATACGCCTATCAAGGAACACTGTAATTCTCTGAGTTCCCTATCAAACATTGTAGCGGTTAAGCTGCTAAGAAAGATACTGCAGTCTGTTTTCTGCACAGTTTAGAGCTCTGGTCTCTAGGAAGACCGTGACACAGGCAAAGCCCTGCACAGTGCTCCACCTAACAGCTCTCTAACCACTCTGAGCCTCAGAAAGAAACTGTCCCAATGATACAGCAATTCGACACCAGATTCTGAAAATTCTTTGAAAGGCAAATGGTGCCTAACCCATCGTGGGGCAGTCTGTGGTCTCCTAACACAGGATCACCACACACGCTGCTCTGTGACAGCCTAGTCCCCAGCTCCTCTGCGGTGCCCTGTACAGAGCAAGCGCTCAGTGTGCCCGTGAGCAGCAGACACCCACGTTCTGTTCTGCTGTTTGGATGCCCGGGCCCACAGGGCCTGGCCAGCTCTCAGGTCCTCAGAGAATCTCCTCTATTACTTTTGTCTTTCTTTCCATAAAGTTCTAAAGAAGGATTGCTGAGCAAGCCAGCAACAAGAGGAAGTATTTTTTTACATAAACTTAATTTATATGAGTTACTTGATAATTATATTTTTAGTCAACTGATATTAAGATACTGAAGTCTGGCCGGCCCCGTGGCTCAACAGGCTAATCCTCTGCCTAGCGGCGCCAGCACACCGGGTTCTAGTCCCGGTCGGGGCACCGGATTCTGTCCCGGTTGCCCCTCTTCCAGGCCAGCTCTCTGCTGTGGCCCGGGAGTGCAGTGGAGGATGGCCCAAGTGCTTGGGTCCTGCACCCCATGGGAGACCAGGAGAAGCACCTGGCTCCTGGCTTCGGATCAGCGCGGTGCGCCGGCCGCAGCGCGCTGGCTGCGGCGGCCATTGAAGATTGGAGGGTGAACCAACAGCAAAGGAAGACCTTTCTCTCTCTCTCTCTCACTGTCCACTCTGCCTGTCCAAAAAAAAAAAAAAAAAGATACTGAAGTCTAACAAAATTTTAATAATCTCACGCAAAGCACTTATGGAAGTCTGGAAAATTTTAAATAAAGGCAGAGACTCTAGAGATTAAAAATCATTACTACTCAGACACTGAGAGGCTGAAATCTTCTTGACAACACCCTCAATACTATGTTCCTTTAAAAAAAAAATGATTATATTTATTTGAAAGGCAGATTTACAGAGAGGCAGAGGCAGAGAGAGAGAGAGAGAGAAGGAGGTCATCCATCCGCTGCTTCACTCCCCAAATGGCTAAAACAGCCGGAGCTGTGCCAATGGAAGCCAGGAGCCAGGAGCTTCTTCCAGATCTCCCACGTGGGTGCAGGGGCCCAAGGACTTGAGCCATCTTCCACTGCTTTCCCAGGCCACAGCAGAGAGCTGGACTGGATGTGGAGCAGCCAGGTCTCAAACCAGAGCCCACATAGGATGCTGGCACTGCAGGCGGCTTTACCCGCTACACCACAGCGCCAGCCCCCAGTTCTGTGTTCCGATGAAGAAACCTACAGAGAGGCCACTCCCACCTCTCGTCAACAATGCCTGTCAGTCTGTCGAGCAAATAAACCAGGGTGTTTATGCTGTCTGCCGAGTGAATGTCTCGTTGCTTCTCCAACTTAAATGAAGCACCCCTCCTCAGACTCCAACAACCCACTACAGCATGGACTCTCAGACCCTGGCCAGCTGCTGGTTTTGTGGCCTGCTCAACAGACTCTGCTTCTGGAACCTCCGTCTCCACACCCGTCCAATCTGGTGCTTCCGACACCAGATACTGAAAGGTCAATGGGGTACTTGGGGCAAGTTCTCAACAGTGATGGGTTTGCAAAAAAGTCCCAGGTCCAAGTCCAAGATGCGACGAAATCACACTGTTTCTAGCACAGAGATCACAAAACGTGCACAAGCCAAGCCTACAGCTCATAGAAAGATAGCCGGCAACACGGAGAGGTCATCATTTGGTAAGCCCTAATTTTCCAAACAGGTTCTCTGCTTCTTACCTAACGGCTAAAAAAGCCAGTCTGCTCACTGGCACTCTTCTCTCACGGCGTTTATGTAAATGGCGTGGCATTAGGACAAGCCCCGAGGGACCCCTCGCTGCTCATCAGGGCTGCAGGGCTCCTGCGCTTTCCTGTGGTGTCTGACAAGGACCAGCCTCTTCATGCAGGGCACGGTGAGCAGCCACTTAACCTGCCGTGCCACAACACTCACCTGCCATCTTTTAATCACACCCTATTGTTATTGTCAAGACAAGGAAGATACATCATCTAATCGGACAGTGTTTTCAAAAGCCTCTTTGTTTGCACCGATTAGCTTGGAACATTAGCTAGCAAACTGGCATTTTAGATACTCCTGACCCAGCAGCCCCTTCCCACAGGTGATGTGCGCCGACTTCTGTCTACGCTAGGACGCTGCGATGGAACAACACCCACAGCCATGCCTTAGTCACCAGAGGACTGTGGTAGCCACAGTGGCCCCTCCTCATCTGTGTGATCCTCCCACTTCATATAAAAGCCCGTGACCCAAGAGCGGGGGGCTGCTTCCCTAACTTGCTCAAGAATGACTGAAACCCTCTCAACAGAGAAACAGAGATTCGGTTTACAGTTGGAAACACAGACTCAAGTTCAACCATCGCCATGAGCCGTGCCACTGACCTACCAGTGGACAGGCATCCGAGTCACATCCCTTCCTGGCCGGAACTGGATGGACGAGGCTACAGAGTGCCCACACACCCAGCAGGACCCGGCATCCTGAGCGCCAGGTGACCCCCCGGCGATGGGCGGTATTCTGAGGCCTGCATCTGCTCCAAGGAAGAACGCCCACCACACACAAACCCCTGCCTTTGTTCAGGGACCCTGCTGGCTCCCAGGACCTCGCCTCAAAACAGCGAGGATTTTTTTTCATGACACATTCTCATAATGCTAACGGCCAATGCTCTGCAGTTATTAGCATGGTGAGCCCCCGGCTGGAACCAGGCACCGCGAGTCCAAACCCCAGGCCCAGCACCTGCTACCCTGTTTCTGGACCTAAGTATCCCCTGCAGTCCACCAAGGGCTGTTGTTGGGATACAGCCGCAGTGTGTGCTTAGCACAACGGCTGGTAGGTGTAACTGCTGGAACATTGGTCGCTACGAGGCTAAGATCACATACAAATCAATTTGCTAACTGAAGTCTTAGCTTAGTATAGCGCAGCAACACCACAAGGGCCTTTATTGCACATCACTAGAGGGCTCGTAAACCAGTGCCCAGGGACCGTAAAGTGAAAGCCCCAGGTGCACTTTCCTTCCTTCCTCACTGCCTGCCCACCGCGGGATCGCAGGGCCACCCTCAGAGAAGTCCGTATTTGCCCCCATAGAGGTCCTGTCGGGCACCACACTGCTAACCAGCTACCGAGGACAAACGCAACTGATGAAGCTTCCGCACACCAGATGGCAGCCTCTGGTGCAGCCCGGCGACGGCAGCTCCGGGTGACATTTCTGTCCGGGAATCCACACTACAGCTTCCTGTGAGGGGTGCTGGCAATGAGAGGTGAAGGTGGACCCCAGCACTACATGTGAGATTAAGGCCACATCAGCTAGAACTGTCTCCAACTCCACCCCACTTTCCCCAACCACCACGACTGCTGTTCCATGGTGAGCCTACAAGAAAAACAGAGTGGGCAGAGCACCACAGAACCCCTCGGGCCACTGCAAGCGACCCCCCATAGAGGTCATTCAAGGGCAGTAGGAGGGAAGCACGCATCTGCTGGGAAATCTCTCCCAGAGTCAGGAACCAGCACCCAACCCAAGACACCTGAACAGATTCAAAAGCAGGAGCCCCCACACACCCATTCAACAGGACAGGACAGAACACCTGGCCAGGTGAGCGTCCACCATCTGCAAGCTCAACAGCGGGGCACCACGTGAGCACAGCGCCCCCCACAAGGAGCCAGTGTTTTGGGGAGAGCTGCAGCCATGGAGTTTACACGGCAGCCGAGTACTTACAACAGCTCTGGCAGGACACCCTCTGAGAGGCGAAACACAAAATCAGCCCATCAAAGTCTTTGGAACTAAGAACCTTCGCAGCATTTCACTCCCAGGCCGGAGCACCTCTTGTGAGTGGCTAAGCTCACCCTTCCAAGGTCCCCTAGACAGACGCCCCACGGTATGAAGCCCCTGGGCGCCTCAGCAGTCAGGGGTTCAGCTCAGTTCAAGCCCAGAAAGGAAGTCGCTAGGCGGAGATGCTGAAGCTAATGACAATCCAGCAGAGTCTGAATTCGAATCCGTGTGAGACAGGACTTCAAAACATTCATGGATGGAGCCGGTGCTGTGGTGCAGCGGGTTAACACCTTGGCCTGAAGTGCCAGCATCCCATATGGGTGCTGGTTCGAGACCTGGCAGCTCCACTTCTGATCCAGCTCCCTGATATGGCCTGGGATAGCAGTAGAAGATGGCCCAAGTCCTTGGACCCCTGCACCCAAGTGGGAGACCCGGAGGAAGCTCCTGGCTCCTGGCTTTGGATTGGCGCAGCTCCACCCCATTGCGGCCAATTGGGGAATGAATCATCAGATGGAAGATCTCTCTCTCTCTCTGCCTTTCCTCTCTGTATAACTCTGACTTTCAAATAGACAAACAAATCTTTTTTTTTTTTTTAAAGTTTGTGGAAAATGGAATTAAAAGAAATTCACCTTGAAATTCATGCATAGTTTTTTCATACTATGCATTTTCCATGAACCTTATGAAGAATCCTTGTGTGCACAGATTTTAACAACTTTTGCACCAAAATAAACTTACCTTTTAATTCCATTTTCAAGGAACTTTATTTTATTTTAATTTTTATTTTTGACAGGCAGAGTGGACAGTGAGAGAGAGACAGAGAGAAAGGTCTTCCTTTGCCGTTGGTTCACCCTCCAATGGCCGCCGCGGTAGGCACGCTGCGGCCGGCGCACCGCGGCCGGCGCACCGCGCTGATCCGAAGCCAGGAGCCAGGTGCTTCTTCTGGTCTCCTATGCGGGTGCAGGGCCCAAGGACTTGGGCCATCCTCCACTGCCTTCCCGGGCCACAGCAGAGAGCTGGCCTGGAAGAGGGGCAACCGGGACAGGATCGGTGCCCCGACCGGGACTAGAACCCAGTGTGCCGGCGCCGCAAGGTGGAGGATTAGCCTAGTGAGCCGCAGCGCCGGCCATTTTCAAGGAACTTTAAAAACTATCCTCACAGATCCAACTCTAAACCAATGCTCACAATAAAACCAGTCCTGAGGCCGCCCAGTGCAGCCTGGAGTTGGATTCTGGCCTTTTCTCAACCTAATCTGCTGTTCGTCATCAACAATGCAAGCTTCTGATGAAAGTATCTTTTTACTATTTCCTAGCATCACAAAATAATTATCCTGAGGCATAATTCTATTTCACACCGAACACCTGGTTCCGGGTGCGCTATCTGAGGATGCACAGCCAGTGCGGCCTTTCTGTTCGGCATGCCAATCTCCTCTCCCCGCTCCCTGCTCCTCGGCCTTCTCTCTGACAGTATCCCACGGTGATGGGCCCGCGGGTGACGAGCTTGTCTTCCTATTCACAGGAGCAACATGGATTGTATGCATGAACAGACGGCGCATGCTCCTAGCCCAACCATGGCTCCATTCTTTGGGCTTGCAAAAATGCTGTGGCACACACTAACCGTCTGTTCAAACCAGCGGACAGCCACTCTGAGAGCACCATCCTGTAGCTCTCTTAACAACCTCAGGCACAGTTCGGCAACCGTGAGACACACACAACCTTACTGTGTCTATCCACGTCTTCCAGTTTTTCTTTAGGTCATTTACTCTACGGAGAACGGCGTGCCACGTTAGGAAGAAAACACTCCTGCTGAACTTCTCCCGGTCAGCGGGCTTTCCCACTCTGCCGTTCCCACTGCCGCACGTTTCTGCTGCTCGTATCGACATAGGGGCGGTTCCCTTCTGCCATGTTCCAAAAATCTGAAACGTCTTTGGAGCTCAAAAGGAATTTTTCCCACAGAAAAGTCAGAAGACAAATCCAGCCACACCAAGGGCACCTGGGCTCCCCTGTCCTCACAAAAGCCTATTCAGCACACAAGAACACCACAGGGCCAGTCACGCTGCGCCACCTTCTCCAGGAAAATGCTGTCCTCACTCCAGCTGGCTCGGCTGGAAACACACTCCTGACCCCTTCCCCTGTGACCAGGCGGAGCGGCTCCGTTCGCACAGCCCTTCCCGGGGCACGGAGCGCAGCTCAGCCCAGCAGAGGCTTCTGGTGAGGGGTAAGGACAGGTCTCTCAGGGGGGACTGCAGGGCATGCGGGGTGGGCCTGAGATGGCGCTCTGCGGATCGCAGGAAGCCACAGCTGCGGCCAATCAGGAGCAACAGCTCTAGAACGCTATCTGGATGGCATCAGCCAACCCATGTCACCATGCGTCATTCGATCAGCACTGAGCAAGAACATTCCACCTCCTGGTGCGCAGATGGGCACGGCTGACTGCTGTCACAGAACCTGCAGGCTCTGAGGACAACACACAGTACTGACACTCTCCAATATGCTCCCCCACCCCCAGTGGGCTGTGTTAGGAATGCTGAAGACAAAGGAAACTGACAAGACAGCGTGGGAAGAAACCAACACCAGGGACACGGCACAGGAGAAAGGCGCCTGTGACAGCTCAGGAACAGGAGGCTCCAGGACAGGGGACTGAGGCCGGGCCCAACCTCAGAACCTGTGCTAAAGTAAGCAAGCCCCAGGACTCTGTGCCACAACCACTGAGCAGCCATCATGTCAGACACGCTGGGACCCTCCACGCGGCACAGGTCCCAGGAAACAGGCCTTGGCAGCGGCTTTCCAAAACACATCGTCCCTGGGGAACAGGAGGGCATCTAAGGTCAGGAAGGAGACACAGCCGTCCTCAGAATATGGAAGACACATGGTCAATCGCCCTCCCTGAGTGATCTCAAAACATACGTGCACAGTAACTTTGGAAACAGCTGTAACAGTGGAGACAGATAGGAAACAAAGCACAATGTGAAAACCAAGTGAGAGAAGCTGACTTAGACCACTTTATCCCACCTCGGCTGAGATCTGCAACGCCTTTAACAGCAACAGCTTTTCATTTCATGAAGTGAGATACAGCTTAAACTGTTCTGACGGCGTGTGACACTGTTACTTTCAAACAAAATTAAATGGCTTAAAACAGCACACTCAGGGACCAGCCCCGTGGAGCAGCAAGTTAAGCCGCCTGTGATGCCAGCATCCCATATGGGTGCTGGTTCAAGATCTGGCTGCTCCACTTCCGATCCAGCTCCCTGCTAACGCACCTGGGAAAGCAGCAGCAGATGGCCCAAGTGCTTGGGCCCCTGCATCCATGTGGGAGACCTGGAAGAGGCTCCAGGTTCCTGGCTTCTGGCTTCAGCCCCAGCTGCTGCAGCCATTTGGGGAGTGAACCAGCGGATGGGAAGATCTCTCTGTCTTTCTCTCTCTGTCTCTCCTTCTCTCTTTGTAACTCTGCTTTTCAAGTAATTAAAACATAAATCTTAAAACAAACAAGCAAAAACCCAGCATGTGGGTTCAAATCCACCGGTTTTTAGCTACGTGGCCTGCCCCACTGGTCTGCTTGCAAACTAAGGCATTGGGCAGCCAGACAGCAGCTCCCTGCTCCCTGTCTACATGTTCTGATGGATAAAAACCAAGAAGGAATTTGGGTGTCCGTAAGAAAGAACAGATGGCCATTGAGGAATAAAAGACAGAGGCGCTGAAATCGAAGAACTTCTCAATTTTATTTAGGGCTCTTGATGGATTTTCAAAACACAAAAAACAGGTACTTGTCAATGTCCACATTCTGTGGTCCCAGCAGCTCCAGCTGTGGCTGGTCAGCAGCTGCCATCAGAGAGAACCTGGACGGCAGCCTCCAGCATTCAAATGGAAATAGCCCCTAAGCATCTACACACGGTTACCTAAGTCACACTGGCAAACGCTGCAGAGTACTGAGCTCACCCTTCCTCGGGCCGCAAATCCACCCTCACCTACGCCACCAACTCCACCCCAGCACCCAACGCTCCCCCACAGCCTGGAGACAGCTGTCACACCTTCCCTTCAACATCTGCTCCTCTGTGGGCACTGGCCTTGAGGGTCAGCGCTCCTTTCGACCGTTCGTTCTGTTAATAAACACAGAAAGATGCAGGTGCATGTGAACACCTACGAATCTGCTTAAATGAGAAAACGGAAAACCCATGCGCCAACCTGCAGAACTGTGCCTCAGTTTTAGCTGAATACTCACCTGCCCTCCTACACTTCCTGTTTCTCCCCCCTGACAACTTCATGGAGGTAAAATGTACAAAACATGAAACATACCTATTTTTTAAAATATTTGAGAGGTATAAACACAGAGAGAAAGCGAAACAGAGGCAGATAAGAGCTCCTACCCTCTGGTTCACCTCCCAAATGCCCGAAACCCTTCTAGGACCAAAGCCAGGAACCCACCCAGGTCTCTCATGTGCGTGGCAGGGACTCAGCCACTTGAGCCATCACCTGTTGCCTCCCGGGGTACATGCACTTTGGCAGGAAGCAGAGGTAAGACTAAAATCCAGGCACTGACATGAGATGCGGACATCCCCACTGTGCCCACCCATTAGGCCAAACACCAACCACACTCACCTAATCTAAATGTACAATTCAAGGAGCTTTACTCTTTACACCACAGAACAACTTCAGACATTTTCCATCACTCCAGAAAGTTCCCTTGTTCCGGGACCTAATGGGGTGATGATGGGTGGAGCCATGGGGCTGGGGCTGCAGCAAAGGCTCAGCTACCAGGAATGTGCGCCACCTGCCAGGGAAAGCTGTGGGCTTCGTGCCAACCCTGCCTGCAGTGCAGGGCTGGGGGGCGGGGCTCCTGCTCACAGGGTGAACAGACGCTGGACTCGGAGCCACAGGACTAGTGTCTGTCCTACCGGGTTTCTGACTTTGGCCAAATTCCTCCTTTCTCCTTGCCTTCTGCCCCCTTTTGGAACAGGAATCTGTACCCTGTGCCTGTCCCACCACTACATCCTGGAAGGATGGAACTTGACTTTTTGATTTTTCACAGGTTCGTAGCTCTAAGAGTCCATCTTAAGTCTCAGGTGAGACTCTGCACTTGGACTTCTGAGTGATGCTGGGACGATCTGGAATGCAATGAATGCACCTTGCGTTCTGAGGTGGACACAGGCTGGCGGGCCAGGGGCAGAGGTCACGGCTGGGACATGGCCTGTTCCCCACGGTTCACATGTGAGAAGCACGGTCCCCAGAGTGGCAGCGCAGGCAGATGGCGTGGACCTCTAGGAGAGCGTTCTTCTGGAAGGCCCGTGGGTCCCATAAGGCCCGTGGGTCCCATGGAGCTATGATCTCAGAAGGGACTGTGGGCCCACACTCTCTGGCTCCTGGCTGGTGATGTGGTCTCTGCCATGAAGCCCTCACCAGAGCCCAGCTGATGCCACCACCATGACACTGAACCTCCAGAACTACAGCTAAACAAGACTCTCTTCCCCCTTTTTTTAAGCTCTCTAATTCCTGTTTTTCAGTCATTCCTCACCCTCAGCTCTTGACAGCACTAAAATGGGACTACCTTGACCTGCAGTCTCACGCCAGGCCCTTCACTCACATGCCGTTTCCGACACGCACCCCTCCTGTTCGTTTCCCTTGATCAGTAGCACTGCGTGGATGTGCCACAAGCTGACAGACAGGAGCCATCCAGTGCACAGCTGTTTCCATTTCTCTGGAACTGCTGGGTTACATGTTAGCCACGTCCTCCTCCTCAGCAGCCTCCCTGCTCCCCCCGGCAGTGTGTGCAGCCCCGCCTGCTGCCCCTCATCTCCCACACAGCACGTGGAGTGGAGTCCCTGCTGCCCCTCATCCCCCACACAGCACGTGGAGTGGAGTCTCGCTGAGTCCTCACGTGCGTCTCCCTAATGACTAACGCTCATATTCACTTCCACCGCTTTTGCCAGCTTAAATCTCGTGCCCCTTCCTTAAACGGGTTATTTATTCTCTTGACAAGGAGTTGAAAGAGCTCTGTCCTCCAAACATAACCCATCATCAGACACTGTGCATGTGTTCTATCCTCACCCGCGGCTGGTCTTCTCGTCTTCTTAATGGTGTCTTAGTCCGCAGAGTGAAATCTGTTTTGTTTTTGTGAAGTCCAAGCTATGGGTTTCCTGTTATTGTCTGTTTAATGTCGTGTCTGCCTCATCTGCTGTCACACTTACTTTCGCTCGTTTCCTTCCACAGTCTAAAGCTCTTGCTCTCCCATGTACACCACTACTCTGGGTAAATGTTGGTGCATGGCCTGAGGTTCGAGCTAAGATTTGTCCACTGCTTGCATTTGCATGTCCCGTTGTCCTAGCCCCTGATGAGAGGCCGGCCCGTCCCCTTGTGAAGCGCCTGGCACGTCCGCCAGCTGTACCGGGCAGTTTCTTGCTCAGCTGACCGACACCTTGATTTCTGTACCAGCAGACGTGGTCTTGATTACGACAGCTTTATGGTTTTGAAATCTTCCAATTCTGTTCTTCTTTTGGGGCTGGCCTAGGTCCTTTGTATTTCCATTTAAACGCTAGGATTCACCTGACAAGTCCTTAAAGAAAGACCCTGCTGGAATTCTGGTAGGGACGACGGTGAACCAACTGCCACAGTGGGGAAGAGTGGCCACCTTAGCTGCCCGGAACCTCGCTTTGCTCCCTCTCGGCAACACGCTTCCCTCCCAGTGCAGCGGCCCCACTAAATGCCTCACAGACATCTCAGAGTGGACATTCATTTACTCAACAAATATCCACTGCTGAAGCCCTGCTTTGGGGCTTTCCTAGCCACCTGCTCAAAATGCTCCAACCCCGCAACATGCTCGCCACTTCCGGGGCTCCGCAAACACTGCTTCCACCTCCCTTGCTGTTCAGGAAGGAATGGTACTTGCACCTTCCACCCATCACTCTGTCCTTCTAAACTGATCTTCCAACTCCCCCAAGAACTCTGTCACCCATATCTCCATGCTGTCCCCTGCAGACTCAGCCAGCGGTTGTTAACTGGAGGAAGTGCCGCCTGCACCGGGCACCCGAAAATATTCAGAAATGCTGATGGTTGTTCCGGCTCAGGAGGTGCCACCAGCATCTAACAGGTAGAGGCCAGGGATGCTATGAACAGCCTAGATCACAGTCAATTCTGAACATCGAAAACCTGCCCAGAAATGTCAGCATTAATGAGGTTAGGAAACTGTGTACAGCAAACATGTATGACAATTCTCTTAAAATGATCAGAATTCAGAATGACTTTCAAGGTACGAGATTCTGCTACTAAAGTGAAACACGTTATTTCTGTGTGAACGAAGAGACAACTCACTTGTGCATGCTCTCCACTCCTATGATGATCATGATGCAGTAGGAGACCCCACTTTGTACGAGAAAATGTAAGGCATACCTATAAAAAGAAGGAGCCCGTTAGACAAGGCACACCCCAAACACAAAGGCGAACTAACTGAGGCTACAAAATACTTCTGGAGAACCCAGAAGATTCCTAAGTAAAATAACGAAAATAATACCAAGGAATAAATCTTTCAAAGCCTAAAATTCTGAGAACACCCTGGTGAGGGAGTCCTGCACCACGGGACCCAGTAGAGCTGGAAAAATAAAACCCCCGAAGTCACACTCAATGCCCCAGCATTCCAGGTCTCCTAGCTACGTGAAGGCAGCAGGGGGTTATGTGGCTCAAGGACTACAGCTTTCTTTGTAATGACTTTAAAAGGAGTAACAAACAGGGATTTCAGAACAGTCCTAACAGAACATCAGCCGTCTTCCCCAACTAATTTCTCCAATACCAGCTCCATGCTCTGCCTTTATCTTGTCAATAATATTTCTTACAAAAGTCTGGGTACATCCAAATGTATTTATTCTCAAAACACTATGGCTCAAGTAAAACCTGGTCATTCAGCAATCTGCTGTGGCATATGCACAAACATTCTGGCTAGCACGGTGCAGTATTTTCTAGTATTCTATTCTCTTCATCCACATACCACTGGATAAGAAAACCAATTTACCCACACATTCCACAAAATGCAGGCACAACAGCAGTAGACGTTCTAGGGTTACAATCGATACAAACGGCCCCTGAGGATGCGCTTCGTGCACACAGACACACACACACGGACACTCGTTCGCTTTCAAATTTCTTTTGCTTTCGAAGCATGAACAACTTAGGACAGAGTCTTTAGACCATCATGCACAACTTAAAATCTCTCTCTCTTTTTTTTTTAAGATTTATTTATTTATTTGAAAGTCAGAGTTATACAGAGATAGAAGGAGAGGCACAGAGAGAGAGAAAGAGGTCTTCCATCCGCTGGTTCACTCCCCAGTCAGCCGCAACTGTGCCGGTCCAAAGTGAGGAGCCAGGAACCAGGAGCTTCTTCTGGGCCTCCCATGCAGGTGCAAGGGGCCCAGTGACTTGAGACTTGGGCCCTCCTCCGCTGCCTTCTCAGGCCACAGCAGAAAGTGGATCAGAAGTGGAGCAGCTGGGACTCAAACCGGCACCCATATGAGATGCTGGCACTGCAGGCGGCAGCTTTAGCTGCTATGCCACAGCACAGGCCTCACAGCTTAAAATCTTAGTAAGGATCTTAACCCAAGACTGAAATTACTGTTTAACTCAATCATGGTAGAATGACAGATACCATCAATGTGGGAAAACTACTAGAAAGTCTGAATGTATTTTTCCACAGAAAGGTCTTAAATAAGGAGCAGGCACCAAGGCAGGCCCATAAAAGCAGTTTATTTTACTCTTTGTGCAGAGTAGGTCGGTCTCTGTCCACTGTGCCCCTCTCCTCTGCCCTCCTGCACACCACACACACAATTAGAAAGCAAGGTCGGCCTGAAGTGCTGCTATCACCCGAGGGCCAAGGGAAGCAGAAAAACCTGCACAAGTGGACTTCAAGAAGGTCATGGAGGGGCTGGCACTGTGGCACAGCAGGCACAGCCAGCGCCTGTGACGCCGGCATCCCGTATGGGCTCCAGTTTGAGTCCCAGCTGCTCCACTTCCGATCCAGCTCCCTGCTCATGCACCTGGAAAGCAGTGAAAAATAGCCCAAGTCCTTGGGCCCCTGCGCCCAGTTGGGAAACCAGGATGAAGCTCAAGTTCCTGGCTTCAGCCTGGCCCCGCCCTGGCCATTGTGGCCATTTGGGGAGTGAACCAGTGGATGGACAATCTCTCTCTCGCTTTCTCTCTGTAACTCTGCCTTTCAAATAAGTAAACCTTTTTTTAAAAAGTTCATGGAAAGGGCCAGTGCCGTGGTGCAGTAGGTTAATCCTCCACCTGCAGTCCCGGCATCCCACATGGGCGCCGGTTCTAGTTCTGGCTGCCCCTCTTCCAGTCCAGCTCTCTGCTATGGCCTGGGAAAGCAGTGGAGGTTGGCCCAAGTGCTTGAGCCCCTGCACCCACATGGGAGATCGAGAAGAGGCACCTGGATCCTGGCTTCGGATCGTCGCAATTCTGGCCATTGCAGCCATCTGGAGAGTGAACCAACGGAAGGAAGACCTCTCTCTGTCTCTTCCTCTCACTGTCTGTAACTCTACCTTTCAAATAAATAATAAAATCTTTAAAAAATTTTTAAAAATTATTTAAAAGTTAATGGAAAATAATTATGAAAAAATATTAAAACTTCCCTGCACCGGGATAAACTGATTCCCTTCCTGCACAACTTTCTGAAATGGCAGCCTGTGAGTGCCAACAGAAGCAAACTGAAGCCCACAGTAAGAACCCACGCCTGGCAGGTGCAGCCCGGCCCCGTGACTAAAAGCCAAACGCTGACAGGACAGCTGGGTGCTCCTGCGAGCACAGCACGTGACAGCACTCATCTAAATAGGAGAAAATGCTGTGGGGACTTCCGACGACAGTGTCTTCTGTGAGTCAGTTTCCTTGGAACACGAGGGATCGGGCTCAGGGCTCTTTCTCTCAAACAGCGCTCAGTGCCTCCTGGTGCCTTGAAGCACCTGCTGCCCTGGCATCACCACTGAGAACACAGCTTGGCGACCTCCGGGGACAGCACACAGCCCGGCCTGCGCTCTGGCAGCGACAGACACACTCATTCCCTGCTGCACTGGCCTCCCCGGCAGGCGTGGCACTGCGGCTGCACCCAGGAATGTTCCTCACAGTCCCCTGCGCCAGCAGCTCCACCTGCCTGCACTGGCGAGCTCAGATTAACACGTAACGCTCCCGAACACACGGCAGCCACTCAGACGCTGACCCACGACAAGTGCTGATCCACTACCTGGCACAGCAGGCACTCCTCTGCTGGGTGCTGCTCCAGGGCAGACTCCAGACAAAGCTACCTTCCAACACACCTCTCCCTACCTCTCGTCATCCAGGGCTGAGGAACCAAGTTCGTATGCGTGGTGAGTGCCCTAACTGACCTTGAAACCCAGTCGGTCCTGCACAACACTCCCCTGGCTGACTGCTCAAGGCTGGGCAGAGGACGGGGAAGCCCACACGCCACCAGCGTGATCTTGCACGCTGCTTCAGCACTTTGAAAATAAAAAGCACCTTATCCCAAAACGTGTTTGTTTTTAGAAAATATATTTTACTTATTTTGAATTCAAGTAGCACCAAAGGCATGCATAAAATATATTTTTAGAGGCGGGAATTTGTCCTAACTGTCAAGACACCACTTGGGACTCTGGCATTTGAGAGTGGCTGGGTTCGAACCCCGACTGCAGTCCTGATTCCAGCTGCCTGCCGATGTGCGCTCTGGGAAGCAGCCGGTGATGGCTCAGGCGGTGGAGCCCCTGCCACCCACGCGGGAAGTCCAGACTGAGGGAGCTCCAGGCTCCTGGCTCCAGCCTGGACAACCCCAGTCTGTGCAGACATCTGTGGGGTGAACACCCTGTGAGTGGGACTTAGTCTCCCGCCTGAAATAAATTTTTAAAATTTACTTTTAGCGAAGGAAGGAAGGAAGGAGGGAAGGAGGGAGGAGAGAAGGAGGGAGGGAAGGAAGACAGAAGGAGAGGAGAGGAGGGGAGGGGAGTGGAGGGGAGGGGACAGGAGAGGGCATCTAAGTTTTTAAAAAGGCTGAAAATAGGCAGGCGCAGCGGCTCACTAGGCTAATCCTCCGCCTTGCGGCGCCGGCACACCGGGTTCTAGTCCCGGTCGGGGCACCGATCCTGTCCCGGTTGCCCCTCTTCCAGGCCAGCTCTCTGCTGTGGCCAGGGAGTGCAGTGGAGGACGGCCCAAGTGCTTGGGCCCTGCACCCCATGGGAGACCAGGAGAAGCACCTGGCTCCTGCCATCGGAACAGCGCGGTGCGCCGGCCGCAGCGCGCCTACCGCGGCCATTGGAGGGTGAACCAACGGCAAAGGGAGGACCTTTCTCTCTGTCTCTCTCTCTCTCTCCCTTGTCCACTCTGCCTGTCAAAAAAAAAAAAAAAAAAAAAAAAAAGGCTGAAAATAGCTCTTCAATTCTTCAACTAATCTTAGCTGGCCTTCTGAAAGGCACTGTTGTGCACATTGGAAATATCACAGTCGACTAGCCAAGCTTGTTCCTGAAGATCCTGGTCTAGAGAGGAAGACACCAGATTAAACAGGTAGTGCTGGTGCTGCACACACGGAAGCAGAGCCTGGGAAAGACCCTGCTGGATCTCCGGCTGCAGGCTGTAGAACGGGCTGAACACCCCTAATCCATGAATCCAAAAACACCAGTGATGGTGGATTTCAGGGAATTCTATTCAGATATTTCCAGGCTGGGGCCAGCACCATGGCGCAGTAGGTAAAGCCACTGCCTGCAGTGCCAGCATCCCATATGGGCGCTAGTTCAAGTCCCAGCTGCTGCTCTTCCAATCCAGCTCTCCACTGTGGCCTGGGAAAGCAGTAGAAAGTAGCCCAAATCCTTGGGCCCCTGTACCCACGTGGGAGACCCAGAAGAAGCTCCTGGCTTCGAATCAGTGCAGCTCCAGCCGTTGTGGCTATTTCAGAAGTGAACCAGCAGATGGAGGACCCCTTTCTCTCTCTGTGTGTAACTATGCCTTTCAAATAAATAAGTAAATAAATAAATCTTAAAAAACAAAAACCAAACAAACCCACAAATATTTCCAGATCTGAAAAACTCTGAAATCTGAAACACTTCCGGTTCCAGGGCCTTCTGGGTACACAGTGCTCAGCCTGGACAGACTGGTGACCCTGAGCATCTCTCCCTGTCCCCAGTAGTGGCCAGTGCACTGCATGGCTCTTTGTCCTAAGACACTCACAGCCCCATCTCACAGGGGGGCTGAGTGACACATCTCAATCACATACGGGCCTCCAGGCCTGTCTGACCCAGAGTCCAAGTCTCAATCTGTTATCAAAGAAATTTAAATAAATAAAAGTATGAACTGAGTCAAGGAAGTCTATAGATGGTAGTTTAAAAATAAATTAGCTGAGACCCAAAACAAGCAGAAGTAGGTCAAATGATCAGCTGTATTTAGAGTATGAACAGACGTCATTCACAAGGGAGACTGTCCCAAACCATGGCAGACAGGACTGCCTTTGAGCCCCTCCCGTAAAAAACACAGCGTGAAAATCCAGACCAAGAGGATCTGCTCCCGGGGAGCTGAGCCCAGCTGGCACAGTGAGCTCCCACTGGTCCAGAAGCAGAAACAATCTCTCTTCTCAAAGAAAGGAAAACAAAGGGTTTCTCCTTTAAGAAAAGAACAAAGAATTCAATTTTGAATAAATCTCAGCCGAATGACTTGTGGGCTGGCACATAGCACCCAGTGAGGCCTCCCAGTAGGAGGACACTTGTTGGGGGGGAGGGGGGGCCCGGGGCAGAAGGCTCCGCCCACTGGCAGCACCTCCACTTTGCACCTTCATCTCCACCCCCACAGACCGCAAGGGGAAAGGTGCCTCCTGGAGCTGGCCAAGCTGAACCACAAAGGCCTCCCCCAGCCCCTCGTGAAAATACACTGAATACCTGGGGCTGAGACACAGGCTGGAACAGACTGGAAATACTCTAGACAAGTCAGTCAGGGAGAAATAAAACAGGAACGCTGGAATACCGCTGATGCTCGCCAACAGGCCTGAGGGTCCATTATATTCTACTCTACTTCTGTGTGCATGATAAAAGGTTTAACACACACACACACACAGTACACACCCTGCCCTGGGACGGGACCAATAAGATTAAACAGCATCATCTGAGAAACCAGGAAAACTCATAACACAAAGTAGACACTGCAGAGGGAACCAGAAGGCACCGTCGGTCTCACGGAGAGACGGTACCTGCACCTGCTCCCACACTGCACCTGCTCCCACACTGCACCGGGCAGCACGGTACAGACCGAACAAACTGTCCCTGGCTGAGGCTTCATAAGCTTCTAGGAAACACAGCGCCCACCAGGACAGACGTTCACTGAGGAAACCCCGGGGTGTCCCAATCCAGAATCAGCCAACAGCACCCAGGAGACACAGAGAGGTGGGCCGGAGTCCCACAGCTTCCCCCACCAACAGGAGGCCTGAGGCGCAGTCCAGGGTGGGACTTCGGTCCCCAGCAGCGGGCGAGCAGCGTGAGGTGATTCAAGGAAACTCGGGAGCAAACCACAGAGGCCTCTCTGTGCAGTGCTTGGCCACCCGCGGCAGTGGGGAGAGGCTCCCAGCTCCCAGGGCAGCCCTGACCCGAGGGGGGAGGCACCAACTGGGGAAGCACACACAGCCCGCCCCCAGGGTCAGGAGTCCTTTCTTCCCCACAGGGAACAAGCAAACAAAAGGCTTCCTTTCACTGATGGCAGACTTCAGAGTTCCAGCATGGGCGTCGCCAGCCCTGAAAGCCACTTGTACAGAGAAAAAACACGCCTTGTCTTGGCACAGAGTAGCAGCAAGCCAGGTGGGAAGAACCATTCAGGACAGAGTAAAATTTCTTTATATCCTCTTTCATCTTTTTTCACAAATTATAAATGGAAGATTCCCTCTAAGACTAAAAAGAGTCCATCTCCATTCTTTCATTTTTTGCTCTAAAAGTCAAAACTGAGGGCCAGCTTTGTGGAGCTGTGGGTCAGGCCACTGCTCACTTGACGCCAGCGTCCCACATCAGGGAGCCAGTCCAAGTCCCCATCTACTCCACTTCCAAACCAGCTCCCTGCTAGCATGCCTGGGAAGCAGCAATGTTGGCCCAAGTGCTTGGGCCCCTGCACCCACGTGGGAGGCCCAGGCCTGGCTTCGTCTGTTGCAGCCACTTGGGGAGTGAATCAGAAGACAAGATCTCTTTGTCTCTCCTTCTCCTCCTCTGTCACTCTGTCACTCAAATAAATAAACAAATCTTAGAAATAAGAAAAAGTTTTAAAAGTTGATCCTGCCACCAGCACCCCAGTTTCTAGTCCCGGTTGGGGTGCTGGATTCTATCCCGGTTGCCCCTCTTCCAGACCAGCTCTCTGCTGTGGCCCAGGAAGGCAGTGGAGGATGGCCCAAGTGCTTGGGCCCTGCACCCGCATGGGAGACAAGGAGGAAGCAACTTGCTCCTGGCTTCGGATCGGCGCAGTGCCGGCCGTAGTGGCCATTTTGGGGGTGAATCAACGGAAAGGAAGACCTTTCTCTCTATCTCTCTCTCTCTCACTGTCTAACTCTGCCTGTCAAAAAAAAAAAAAAAAAGGTTGATCCTGACTATGTCTTGTATCCAAACAGTCATCATGCAAATACCATCAAGAGACTTACCATCCAAAGCAAAACAGTGCGAGATAAAGGCCCAAAAGGGTCGCGATCCCATGCCTTACAGAGGAGCTGGTTCTGCTTGCGTGCAGGTAAGTTCGAAACCAGATGGCTGCCAGCAAGGCAAAGAGTTGGCACACTACGAAGTTGACCTGTGACGGAAAATCAGGAGTCTGCATTAGTAACACATTCTTGGGTTTTTCATTCAGTGTGACATTTCAACTCTCAGGACAAAAACACCAAACTAACAGTTTTACAAAATTAACAATAAAAACGGTTTTTCAGAAGTTAAGATCTTCTAACTTACAAAAATCAAGGACAAAAACCCGAGACCTTCCCAGGGAGGGGCCTAGCCCAGAGCGACAGGCCAGTGCTGGACTCCTGGCCCCGGGAGATGGAAGGCTCAGGACCCCGCCCTCAGCGGCTGGCAGGAAGTGCTCCAGGAGGGCGGGAGAGCGTCCCAGGCTCCACGCCACCGCCCTCGTGTACGCTCTCAGGAGCACAGCCCTGGGAGGCTGAGACGCTGCGAGAACGCCTGCTTCTCTCAGGCAGCGTCTTCCCACAGAACGCTAAGGAAATGTGTCTTTAAAATCTGCAAATAAAAGACATTGCCACAGAAAGACAGCCAAGTCAGTTCTCTCTCTTGCATTATGAGGAGAAAACAGAGCGACCCGCTGGGCACGGCCTCAGAGTCCACTGTTCCCTGAAACGCTCAGTATGAGCAAGAGCAAAAGCCTGTTCGGAAAAAGTATACCAATTTTCTGAACACATCAGGAAAATTAGTAACCCTGGTATTAACCACTACACCTGTGCAGCTTCTTACAGTAAAAAAATCTTCAAATCTCTCTTCTTTTTTTCAAGTATCTTTTAATTAACAAAAATTCCTAGAGCATCTACCGTGAGCAAGCATGGGAAACGTACACATGCCCAAGTCCTGTGCTAACCTGGATGACTCTGGAGCCTGAGGGGAGCAAACACGGACAGCAGGAGCACCCCCTGCACACTGAGGTCTAGTTACCCCATGAAGTGCCTTAAGACCACCACGGAGAGAGGCCAGCACTGTGGCAAAGCAAGTTAATGCTAATACGCCTGGGAAAGCAGTGGAAGATGGTCCAAGTAATCAGACCCCCACACCCATGTCAGAGACCTGGAAGAAGCTCCTGGCTCCAGCCTGCCCTAGCCCCAGCCACTGTGGCCATTTGGGGAGTGAACCAGTAGATGTTAAGATCGATCGATCTCTCTCTCTCCCCCATATCCCCTCTCTAACTCTTTCACATAAATAAAATAAATCTTTAAAATAAAATAAAATAAAATAAAAAGAACAGCATGGAGGAACGTGCTTGTAGGGATCCAAATCCCAACAATCTACTGGGCCGCGACCCTGCCCACTACCTCTCCTTCCATAGCTGTACATTTAGATACAAAACAGAGCACAGCTAGTACAGGAGCATTCTAGGACCACCAGAACATAGAATTTTACGGAATCTTTAAAAAAAAAAAAAAAGATTGATTTATTTGAAAGTTAGAGTTACAGAGAGAGGGGGAGAGACAGAACTTCCATCTGCTAGTTTACTCCTCAAATGGCCACAACAGCCAGGGCTGGGCCAGGCTGAAGCCAAGAGCCAGGAGCTTCTTCTGGGTCTCTCATAGGGGTAGCAGGGGTCTAATCGCTTGGGCCATTCCCCTGCTTTCCCAAGCCATGAGCAGGGAGTTGGATTGGAGGTGGAGCAGCCGGGATGCAAACCGGGGCCCATATGGGATCCCGACATTGCAGGTGGTGGCTTTGCCCACTCTGCCACAGAGCCGGCCCTTTACCAAATCCTTGTAGCTACCTATTTTCAACACTGTCAACTTTCAAACAAATAAAATGGGAATTGGTCTCCTCCAGGCACCAAATCAGAATCTTTGGTAGACAGGCCCGAAAGTCTACATTTTTAAAAATTAAAGTTGCAGGTTCTTACCCACCCAGGGCACAAAATCAGCATGCTGGACAGGACGGGAGAGGGCATTCCAAGGGGAACACCCTGACGTGAGGGAGGCAGCAGGGCCTGCAAGTGCCCGTGAGCTCGTGTGGGCAGGAGTCACGGGAGATGAGGGTGGACGGGGCGGCTCAGAGCACAAGGGCCTCTGGATGCTGCACTGAGGCGTGTACAGGGCAGCCCCTCACCCGATGAGAACCCACCAAGGACATGAGGTAGGACAGTGACAGGACCCCTCCCCATGCCTCTGTACACAGGGTAGAAACAGGCAAGCGGCTGCTCCATCCCCAGGACGGACGGGCTGGTGCTGCTGAGAGCACAGGACCAAGTCCGTGACCGGTGCCAGAGCCGTGGGGACCAGCCACCAGATGCAGGGGTGAGGAAAAGGCGACAAGTCCATGTAGGATGACAACGCCAGTCATGACCCAGAAACATGGGGAAGGTAGCAGATTGCTCGTGCACACTTGGCTTGAGAAGGCCCCAAGATGCGTGTGCACACGCCAGAGTCTGCAGTGCCAGGAGGTGGGTGTCAGTCTGGGAGTACGACCACCTTGGGCTGAATCCTAAAGGCTGGCAATGGCCATGACCAAGGCCACTGCCCCAGGAGCAGCTGGGGAGCAGTCTTCTGAGCAGGGCACTCAAGAAGCCACGGTCACTGTCAACTGTTTTAGGGCACTGAGTCCAAGCCAGGCACCTAATCTGGCATATTGGTGACCCTGGTGAGATTTACTGAGACGGTTCAGAGCCACAAGGATGCTAAGTGACCAGTCTGAAACCACACGGCATAAGAGTAATTCCCACATTAACCACTCATAGCTAGGAGAGCTGCCCACTCTGCTCCCGGGCGAGTGGCAGACACACGTCTAGAACACAGTGTATCACGTACTGGGCAGAGCCCTTGGAGAGCCCAAGGAAGGAGCAGTCAAGTCCCCAGACTGGGGTAAGCGTCCAGAAGGCCTGCCCAGGACTTGGACCTTGCAACTGGGCTAGGAGGGTAAGACGGCTGGAAGTCAGGGGAGGGGAGCAGCTCTAGGAGAGGGGGAGCAGGACTTCCATCAAGAAAGATAGCTGTGGGACATCCCAATAGAGGCATCTCCCCAATCACCCAGATAATTGCTGTGAGGGTCCCAAACCGTTATGTGGGTGGGGAGGGGTCAGGGAGAGGAAGGACTTGAGACTGTGCCTCCAGGAGTCCAAGGGAGGTTCTGCTGAGGTCTGACTTGGCCACAGCCCGCAGACCCCGACCATGTGCCTGGTGGCCCCAAGGCTGCAACAAGGGACCCTCGGAACAGGTGCTAGGCTGCCGTTCTACTCAACCAACTTAGGGACCAAGCTCACACACACTAGGAGGTGGTGCCCGGAGCCCAGCCCTGCCTGCCTGAGCCCAGCACGCCACGGTCGCCGCTCTGCCGGGCCAGCCCCTAACTTCACGAGACGTCGGAGCACCAGACGCACGCGCTGCCAGCTGCTGACGGACACCGCCTCACTACTTCACGAAGCATCAGCACACGGCCACTTCTCACAGCCAATAAGCACTATCCAAACCCCCAACGTGCAGTGAGTGTCTCTCTGCTTCGGCCTTTTACAGACCCGCTTTTTATACCAGCTCTCTTCTGTGTGTTCTTCCAGAACCACTTTGCTGAAAACGCAGCCCTCGGAATCTGCAGGTTCCACATCTGCGGATTCAGGCAACCACAGATCAAACTTTTCCCCAAAATAAATACCTAAAGACACCACAGTGCATCTGTAGCAGCAGGTACAGACCTCACGTCACTGCTCCCTAAACAATACCGTCTACCTCTATTCACACAGCTTTTTTACCTTGTATGAGGTCCCCAGGAGGCATGCACAGGCCATGGACAGTCCTGTGCCACTCTGGATAAGGGACTTACGCATCCCTGGGGTCCTGGGATCACCCTCCAAGCAGCCGGAGGGACAAGTGCCTGCCCCTTCAAATGACAGAACATTCCAGACAATTCACAGAAGCTGCCTCCAGCAACCTGAGAGTGGGCGGGAGGGCAGGCAGGCCACAGAGGAAGGAGGAGGGGTGGAAAACCTTAGCTAACTTAAGACTTACAACATCCTCTGCTTTATCCGAGATTTTCTGTGGAGAAGCACAGTTTTACATTAACAGAGACAGTGCTCTCTAAGACGTGTGTTTTACTTGAGGTGGTGAGAAGTCCTCTTTTCAACACCAGGTGACTGGGCTCAGTTACCGCGGAGCAGCTCGGTCTGGAAGCCTGCTGCTCGCAAAGTAACCTACATCACTTGGAAGTCATAGCACCAAAGCTAACTTATTTCTAAGAACAAAGAAATTCCTAACATCACAAAATAAACTTTTAAGTAACATTTAAGTAACTTAAAAGCCTTTTCAAAGAGAAAAACACAGACAAAGATCGGCAGATGTTTACCATGTAAAGACTGCAAAGCTACTCATGGCAAGATGAAAAAAGTCAGAATACATGGTAAGTGGGGGAGGCAAGACGCAACCCAGACCACTCGTGTGCACACAGAACGCTCACAGGGACGCGGGGAAACACGAGCCTTCCATGGGAAAACCGGGCACAAGGCACCAACACTGCAGTGTCCCATCCCATAAAAGTCCCTCCCAACCGACCGCGGTGAAGGAAGAACGAAACTGAGCAAGGCACGGCTCTCCCTCCCGGCGCTGCCCCGCTCTGAGCAGCCGGCAGCCTGCACGGCTCGTCAGGCGTCACTAACAACCACCATCAAAATGTCATCTTTTCCAAGGAACTCCGCACGGACACCATGGCCCCAGCAAAGTGTCCCCGGGCCCAAGAGGGAACCAGGGCAGGCCTGTCCTGGACCCACGAGAGTCCTCCGACTGGGCTTTGACAGATCTACCAGGCGGGGCCTCTGCCTCCCCAGAGGGGCCCGGCCAGCCTGGAAGTCAGAGGTCCCCAGCTCCCCCACTCCCTCCAGCTCCCTCACATGTGAGCCCAGCACATCTGCTCCTCTGAGCACCCAGACAGAAGAACTGCGCGGTGACAACCAAGTTAATCTGCACAGCCACCCCACTCACTCAGCTCCACCATCAAATCCATTTCAAAGACAAAGAAACCCAGACAGACAGGGCTTAGGAGCACAACTCATCTCCAACCCAGCAGTTGGGATCCAGAGCCTCAGACCGTAACTGCTACAGGACACTGCCTCCCCCATTTAAAAACAGATGCCAGGTAGAGTAACAGCCCACACACAACTGCGGCGGTCCCTGGTGCTGATCGCCTATATGTGGCCTCCCTGCCTCCAGGTACCTCGTAGGTGTCAGCCGAGGTCACGTGTGTCACCTCCAGGCCAGGATGAAACTCCTTGGAGCTGTCCTTCTGCCTGCGACGTTCCAGAAATGAGAAGCAGCAAATGCGTGGTCAGGCGGGGATGGGACGAGCAGCAGCGTCAGGAACCTCCTTGTTGGCTGCTCACCACACGCGCACCTTCAGCTGATACAACACATGCTCCAGGCAAGAATGCAACAGACCACACAGTCTCTCTAAGATAAGCAACAATGGCTCAAGGATATAAATTTTATGTATTAATCACTCACTATATAAAAATTTAAAACTTCGGGGCCGGCACTGTGGTGCAGCGGGTTGAAGTCCTGGCCTGAGGCGCCGGCATCCCATATGGGCACTGGTTCTAGTCCCGGCTGCTCCACTTCCGATCCAGCTCTCTGCTAGGGCCTGGGAAAGCAGTGGAAGACGGCCCAAGTCCTTGGGCCCCTGCACCCATGTGGGAGACCCGGAAGAGGTTCCTGGCTCCTGGCTTCAGGTCGGCGCAGCTCCAGCTGTTGCGGCCATCTGGGGAGTGAACCAGCGGATGGAGGACCTCTCTCTCAGTCTCTGCCTCTCTAACTCTGCCTTTCAAATAAATAAAATAAATCTTAAAAAAAAAAACTAAACTTCTATGGGCCAAGCCCTTGGGCCCCTGCACCCACGTGGGAGATCCAGAAGAAGCTCCTGGCTCCTGGATTTGGATCAGCCCAGCTCCGGCTGTTGCGGCCATCTGGGGAGTGAACCAGCGGATGGAAGACCTCTCTCTCAGTCTTTGCCTCTCTGTAACTCTGCCTTTCAAATAAATAAATAAATCTTACAGAGAGGTGCACCTTACAGACAGGAGACACTGTGTATGCACGCCCCATTCAGTAGGAGCCCACCGTCACTCGGGATGCACTAGACAGCCACACGGTCTCCAGACACTGTCCATCCCATCCTCTGCTAACCACAGGTGTTCAGGGAGCCTCAGAGGGGGGCCAGGCACAGGGCAAGGCACTGTGCTTTACTGATGAGGGTGGCCCACGAAATCCTCACAACCACCCTGCGTGACCGGGCAGGTCACTGCAGACGGGCTGCTGCCACACAGAGACCTGGACACAGCTAACCACCAGCGCGGGCACCTCCATGAAGGCGAGGATGGACAAAGACACAGGACTCGAGAGTCTGCAGTGTTTCCTACGCTGCACACACAGGGAGCCTGCTGCGCCAGTCCTTCCTTCCAGTCCACTGCCTCACTCCTCCCACCAGGAGAGAGCAGGCTGCACGTGTCCACGTTCATCACGCTGTGTGGCTTTACACACCGCATCGCTCTGAATGCCGACTCTTATGAATGCCTGCAGTGTTCCACTTAACACTGCTACTCCACCCATCCCACTCCTGACTGCTGCCTGGACCCCACTGTGTCCACATCCAGATACGCTTCCGGGCGGAGCGGGCTCCCCTTCACCAGACACTGCTGAAGAGCCCTGCTGCGCATCTGCGTTCTTTACACTCCCAGAGGGGTGTGAGTCCCCTACTCTGTATTCCTGACAACAGCCGGTGCTGTCAGACTTCACATTTTTGCCAAGTTAATGAATATAAAATGTTATTTCACTGTTCTTTAATTTGCATTTTCCCTGACTACTAGGCCAGGCTGAGCATTTTTCATATGTTTATTAGACATTCAGCTTCCTTCTATCTTTTGTCCATTTTTCTATTGGGCTTTTTCTTGGTGATTTTTTAAGAGAATTCTTTCTACACTTGAGACTGACCTTCTGCGCGTAGCTTTTCTTGGTGGATGGCTTGTCTGCCTTTCCTCTTTTGTTCTTGGTGCCTCTGCCAATGGCAATTTCTTTCAAGGTCTGTGTGTAGCCTCAGCTTTTGCTTTATGCATACACATGCAACTATATAACATGACCAGTGACTGGGCTGTTCTGTTCTTGGGCTAGTTGTTTTTTTTTTTTTTTTTTTTTTGAAGATTTATTTATTTATTTGAAAGCCAGAGATACAGAGAAGAGGAGGAGAGAGTCATTAGCTAGTTCATTCCCCAAATTATCAAAATGGCCAGGGATGGACCAGGCTGAAGCCAAGAGCCTCCTCCAGGTATCCCACGTGGGTGCAGGGAGACCAAGTACTTGGGCCATCTTCCACTGCTCTCCCAGACACAGTACCAGGGAGCTGGATTGGAAGTGGAGCAGCCAGGACTTGAACTGGCACCCATATGGGATGCCAACACTACAGGCAGAGGTTCAACCTTCTAACTACAGCAACAGCCCCTAGGTATTTTTTTGTGATTTTTTTTTTTAAACAAAACAGAATAGTTCAAGTGTGCTTATATCACGGACTCAAAGAAGTCAGACTATGAATTTTCTACTTATGACAACAAAATTCTGACCTTACCTATATTCTACTTAAAATATCTCAGTGCTAACATTTTCCAATTCTGAGTGCTGAAGTCTATTACATTTAAACCTAGGTTATCTTCACTGCACATGAGATGCATGTTGTCTCGGTTTAAAGTGACAGGTGGAGGGGCAGGCGCTGTGGCATAGCAGGTTAAGCCACTGCCTACAGTGTTGGCATCCCATATGGGCGCCAGTTCGTGTCCCGGCTGCTCCACTTCCGATCCAGCTCTCTGCTATGGCCTGGGAAAGCAGTGGAAGATGGCTCAGCCTCCAGGCTCTTCCTCCTGCACTCCCCGCAGGTCCCAAGTTGAATCTGATCTTTACCATTTCACATTTTCACTAAGGGTGCCTGGACTTTAATTAAAATGTGGCCAAGAAAATGTAAAAACGCTACTTACAAATCCACACCATTTCCACAGCAGACTGGCCTGTTCTCTTGGAAGCATCACACCCCACCCTCTCACGGGGCACGGAGAGGGAGTCCGGGGGGTGTTTAATGGGCATCACCCAGCACACGCACCACCGCACAGCTCTGCACCTTTCAGGGTGACGGCCACCAGCCACTTGTGCCTATGAGCGCTCTTATGAAACAACTTCAAAAACTTCTTGGAAAATGGAATGAAAAGGTGAACTTATTTTGCTACAAAATGTTTCAGAAATCTTTGGAGTCAATGATGTAGTGCAGCAGTTTAAGTGGCCATCTGCCTCACCAGCATAATCCAAGCTTCTGGCTTTGGTCTGGCCATGAGGGGACTGAGCCTGTGGATGGAAAATCCCTGCCCCCATCATCTCTCCCTACTCTCTGTAACTCTGCTTTTCAAATAAATAAATCCTTAAAAAGAAGTTTTGGGGGCCAGTGTTGCAGTGTAGTGGGTTAAGCGGCCGCCTGCAACACTGGCTTCTCATATGGGTGCCAGTTTGAGTGCTGGCTGCTCCACTTCCTATCCAGCTTCCTGCTAATGTGCCTGGGACAGTAGCAGAAGATAGCCCAAGTGCTTGGGCCCCTGCACTCACATGGGAAATCCAGATGATGCACCCGGCTTTGGTCTTGCCTAGCCCTGGCCATTGAGGCCACTTGGGGAGTGAACCAAAGGATGCAAGATATTCTCTCTCTCTCTGCCTTTCAAATAAATAAAATCTTTTTTTAAAAAAATAATGTTTTGGGCCGGCGCCGTGGCTCAACAGGCTAACCTTCCACCTTGCGGCGCCAGCACCCCAGATTCTAGTCCCGGTTGCCCCTCTTCCAGGCCAACTCTCTGCTGTGGCACGGAGTGCAGAGGAGGATGGCCCAAGTGCTTGGGCCCTGCACCCCATGGGAGACTAGGATAAGCACCTGGCTCCTGCCTTCGGATCAGCACTGTGCGCCGGCTGCAGCGCGCCGGCCGCGGTGGCTTGGAGGGTGAACCAACGGCAAAGGAAGACCTTTCTCTCTGTCTCTTTCTCTCACTGTCCACTCTACCTGTCAAAAATAATAATAATAATAATAATGTTTTAGCTGGCGCTGTGGCTCACTAGGCTAATCTTCTGCCTGTGGTGCCGGCACTCCGGGTTCTAGTCCCGGTTGGGGCGCCAGTTCTGTTCTGGTTGCTCCCCTTCCAGTCCAGCTCTCTGCTGTGGCCGGGGAGGGCAGTGGAGGATGGCCCAAGGGCTTGGACCCTGCACCCACATGGGAGACCAGGAGAAGCACCTGGCTCCTGGCTTCAGATCGGTGCAGTGCACCGGCTGTAGTGGCCATTTGGGGGGTGAACCAACGGAAGGAAGACCTTTCTCTCTGTCTCTCTCTCTCACTGTCTAACCCTGCCTGTCAAAAAAATAATAATAATAATGATAATTTTTTGAAATCCACACAGTTTTTACAATTCACATTTTCCATCAACTTTTTTCTCCCACAATTTGCCTGAACTTTAGTCTCTTGAATTTACGTTTTAAGTATCCCCATGAACTTTGTGAAGACCCCCCTCAGATGTGGCTACACCAACTGTGCTGTGTTTTAAATGCTAAGTACATACCAGGCTTCAGATATAGAGGACAATTTAAAATATATAAAACATCTTATTAATAATTTTCATATTGATCACATAAACTTTTTTTTTTTTTTTGACAGGCAGAGTGGACAGTGAGAGAGAGACAGAGAGAAAGGTCTTCCTTTTGCCGTTGGTTCACCCTCCAATGGCCGCCGCGGTAGCGCGCTGCGGCCGGCGCACCGCGCTGTTCCGATGGCAGGAGCCAGGTGCTTATCCTGGTCTCCCATGGGGTGCAGAGCCCAAACACTTGGGCCATCCTCCACTGCACTCCCTGGCCACAGCAGAGAGCTGGCCTGGAAGAGGGGCAACCGGGACAGGATCGGTGCCCCGACCGGGACTAGAACCCGGTGTGCCGGCGCTGCAAGGCGGAGGATTAGCCTGTTGAGCCACGGCGCCGGCCCACATAAACATTTTAAATATACCGGGTGAACAAGATACATCATGAACATTCCTCACCTGGCCCAGCTCTCCTAATTTCGTTACTATTTGCGTATTTGAAATTCTACACGCATTCAGCATGTGACTCCCATTACACTCCTATTAGACAGTACTTACACATCCGACCTACTTTATTCTGAAAATTTAAAATTTTCTTCTCTCCTCTTATGAAAAAGCTATACATTGAATTAATCAGAATTAAGCATCCTACAATAAGCCAACAATGTATAATAAACTTACAGTAAAAAACAAGACAAGACAACCCTTAAATTTCAAGACCACTCCAAATCAACAAAGACAGCCCAAAAAAATCCACTTCTCCACTGAGGGAGTACACAGTGTGTTGTAACGTGACTTTCCTAAGGACAAGTGGATCTCGGTAAGAGTTCCCCCTCCCGGTGAACGGCAGACTTTGAGACCTCGCCCTGATGGGAAGGGAGGGGGGAAGAGACAGACACTACCCAGGGCTCCATCCTCAGCTCCAGGGGCGGGCGCTGCAGGCTGTGTCTGCGAGGGACAGCCACATAGCAATCACGTGCACAGACAGCTCGGAACAGACTCTCAGATACCACCCCTTGGTGTTTTATTCCCCAAGTCTGAACTGAGACCTTGAATTTTTGCTTGTCTGTCTGACTTCCCAAGCCAAAACTGATGTGCAGCTAAGTCTGGAAAACGATCCTCATTGACCAGCCAAGCTCATCTGCAGCAACCGCAAAAGTCACGCACAAATGAAGAGGGCCACAAAGTAACCAGTCCTCAAGTCGCGAGAACAGTGCTCACCACCCACACCCAACACTCGCTAAGCTTTTCAAGTCTGACAATACCAGGTGTGGGCTTCCAAGCAGAGCCATGGGATTTCCCATGCACAGTCAACAATCCGCTACCCAAGAAGTGCTCCATAGTTTAAGCTAACCGTCCCTACCTGTGACTTCTGGAAGCCTGATCACCTCCAGAGGACAACGCCTCAAAGGTCTGCAGGGCGCACGGCCCTCTCACCCTCAGCGCTGCTCCAGCTTCTCCCACGCCCTGAGCTCCTTGTCAACTCGGCCCAAACTCGTCAAGTAAGGAAAACCAGGTTCCCCTCCATTTTGACAGAACAATTTCTGAATCCTACAATATTAATATATTTTAGAAAACAAAATATCTTGCCCAGCACTGTGGCTCACTTAGTTAATCCTCCGACTTCGGCGCCGGCATCCCATATGGGCGCCGGATTCTGTCCCGGTTGCTCCTCTTCCAGTCCAGCTCTCTGCTGTGGCCCGGGAAGGCAGTGGAGGATGGCCCAAGTGCTTGGGCCCTGCACCCCATGGGAGACCAGGAGAAGCACCTGGCTCCTGGCTTCGGATCGGCGCAGCGCCGGCCGTAGCGGCCATTTGGGGAGTGAACCAACAGAAGGAAGACCTTTCTCCCTGTCTCTCTCTATAACTCTACCTATCTATAACTGTCTATAACTGTATACCTGTAAAATAAGTAAATAAAAATAAATTAATTAATTTTAAAAAAGAAAACAAAATCTCTCTCCAGAGATGCTGAAATCCATTAAAAAGTATTAAGAAGGGGCCGGTATTGTGGCGCAGCAGATAAATCCACTGCTTGCAATGCCAGCATCACATATGGGCACAGGTTCATTCTTGGCTGTTGATGGCCTGGGAAAAGCAGCAGAAGGTGGCCCAAGTACTGGAGCCCCTGCACCCCTGTGGGACACCTAGCTGAAGCTCCTGGCTCCTGGCTTCCGCCTGACTTAGCCCTGGTGGTTCAGCCATTTGGGAAGTGAACCAGCGGATGGAAGATCTCTCTCTCTCTCTCTCTCTCTCTCTCTCTCTCTCACTTTCTCCTTCCTTCCCTCCTCCCCTCCCTCCCAACTCTTCCTTTCAAAAAATAAGTCTTTTCAAAAATCCATGTAACAGTACCTGCAACTAACAGTCATAATCATGACTCCTAATTGTTGAGTGCAGATTTTAAACACTGCACTTGAATTCAACAATGCAAAATTCAAGACTGAAGTAGCTTTCAAAATTCTCCCAGTTTTCCCAATTATTAATTGAAATAATCTACCAAAAACCATAAAAACAAAACTTGATGGCTTTTTATATAGCAAGTAAGCATCAAAGCCAACATCACTTACCAAAATATATCATGACTATAGAAATAGACAAGAGGAGGGAAGGATTCGCTATAGACTCAGATGCAAAAATATCGCATTCATCAACTTAACACATCAACCTACAATCTTCACATGATCAGGAGAAACATGAAATAGAAACAAAAATTAACTGCTCCATGTATGTGTATGCATGTGTACACACACACACAGAGCACCTACAGACCAATAAACTATAACACAATAGCAAAATAAGCCGAGTGGAGACAGGCATGGCCAGTTTTCAGAAAAAGAATTACAACTGACTCACCCTTACATAAAGACGCTCAAACTCAATACAGTGAGAAATGGAAACTAAAATCAGCATAAAATAACATCTTCACCCACCACACTGGTAAAGCTGCAGACCTTCAGAGCTCACTGTAGCATCAAGGGAACAGGCATCCTGACATCGGAGCGGACGTGCAGACTGGCGCTGGGCTGAAGGGGGCAGTTTGGACGTGCGGGAGCCGCATGTTCACATGGCTGTGTATGTGCTGCAGCCCACACAGGAAGTGGGAAAAGACAGGAAGCGGTAAAGCCGGCAGGCACTGTAAGTGGGCAAAGACTCTACAGCCCCCGCCAAGGCCGAGGCGGCCCTGCCAGCACTAGGATGAAGTGAGCTTCCAGACGGCCCAGGGTAGCAGACGATATCCTTGTAGCGAAGCCCTGACTCTGTCCAGCAATGAGGCTGCCATCTGCTTCAAGAGAAACCAGACCCTCCCCAAGTCCCAGTGGGGTGAACAGTGACGGAACTCAACCAATCACGGCCAACAGCTCGCTCAGGGAACACCCCTGTGCTGCGACTCCAGGCAGGGAGAAAGAAGCTGGCGCTACAAAGAGTCTCTGTCAAAGATGGACGCCGCGAACAATGAGCACTGTGGTTTTCACCTGCAGACTGCGCAACTGAACGGAATGGCACCTAGGGAGCAGCCGGAGGGGAATAAACAAGAACGCAAAACCGAGCCTTAAAAACCAACACCTTGATGACAGCACTGAGCTCCTGAATTAACCAGCCCTGGAGCAGCGCTCCACATTTCCAGGTGGAAATGAGGCGGGAGCCTGCCCTGGTGGTTAAGATGCCCACGTCCCACTCCGCAGTGCCTGGTTCAATTCCGGTTTCCAGGTCCTCGCTCCAGCTTCCTGCTCCTGGGATGCAGGGTCCCTAGCACCCATGTGGAAGATCTGGAGTGTGTTCCCCAGGCCCAGTCCTGGTCACTCTGGGTATCTGGAGAATGAATCAACAGACAGGAACTCTCCCTGTCCCTCCCTCAACCTCTGTATCTCTCCTTTTCCTCTCCTCCCTCACCCTCTCTTCTTCTCTCCATCTGTTTCTCTGCTCTTGATAAACAACCTTTCTAATTTTAAAGAATACAGCAGTTAATGTCTGTCTTCCCTCTTCCCTAATGGCTTAAAGCTTTTAAAATAATTGCGATTTTTAAATAAATACAAGAAGCGTAACAATGTATTCTACCCACCATCCGGGCAGCACTTACTGTATATACTTGATGGATGAGCAACATGGGCTCACAAGACAGCAGCAGCACAAACAACAGTAACAGTGACTCCTAAGCCTTGGAGCAGGCGGCAGCCCAGCACCCTGAGACCCCACAGAGATGCACTCAGCGTGCTGGCTCAGGACAAGCACGGAGAAAACCCAGGGACCGACACGGTCAGCATTTGGCAGGCTCTCCGAGGACTCTCTCCTACCTCTGGATTACATGGCCACTGCCTATCCTGATCCCACACCAAACACACTGGGTGTAGCCAGGAAAGAGCCCTGCTCCCCCCGGCCAGGCCTGCACCTTACCCACAACATTCTCGCCTCCCAGGCAGCGGCACAGAAAACTGCAGGGCTACAGCCCTATGTCCTCCTGCCAAAGCAAATGCCATTAAAAACAGCCAGAATCCCAGGGGCTGACTAACTGGCAATCCTAAGTGTATTCTCAGATCATCACAGAAACCGGACGCAGGAAGCTCTTCTGGCGCTCAGAACAGAAGCAGAAAGTGATTTAATCAAGACATCACAGAGATTAGAGTGGGTATCTTCTACCCGCCAGTTAACGAGAGTTGTATCAACTGGATCTCAGTCTTAACCAACTGCATAATACTCCCATGAACCCAGAAGGCATTTATTTATACTCCCCTGTGGAATTAGAAGGTACTGGATTAATTGGATGAACAGCTGCTACACGGTACAGCACCAATACAGGCAATCCAGTGAGACAGGCACAACACAGACTGAAAATTAATAAACACAGCTCAACATACATCCCAAAAAGCCACAGAACACAAAGGAGCTGGGCCTCCCGCCTGTCCACAACACCATCACACCTGCCCTCGCCAGTGGCTAACGAGGCGCTCAGTTAGCCCTGGGCAGAAGGAGGGGTGAACACAGGAACCCCTTCTCTAAGTGAGGTAGGTGAGTCTGTGTGTCTTCCGGCGTTTGTCCCTTAGAACATTACAAACAGTCCTAGCAAATCACAAGTCCTGCTGAGGGGAGAGGGAAGGAGTCTACATCCATGACTGCATACAAAGACCTCAGCAGCTACAAAGCAGGTGTTCCTTAGCAATACAAACGTACGAACCACGACACACCACCAGCACAGGGGAATCTCAAAATAACTGAGAGAAATAACCCAGAAAACAGAATAGTGCAAACTGTGTGACTCTAGCTATAAGAATTTCTAAAAAGTGCAAACCAGTCTCTAGTGACCCAAACTTTATCAGTGGCTGCCTGGGGCCTGGGGGCAGGAGGGGAGCGCTGTGCAGGGCAGGGCGAGGTTTTGGGGAGCCACAGACACGTCCACTCTCTTCACTGTGTCACGGATGGACTCCACGCAGGTCACAACTCAGCAGCACACCCCCAGCTGCTTATCACAGACCCCACGTCACCAACGTGCATAACCACCACCCACCGTGATCCTGCAGGCCTCCTTACCGGTTTATCCTTGCTGGGAAAATTCTCTGATTCCTGCTGGGACTCTCAGGAGGAGCCCAAAACTAAAGTGATCCTCTGATCCCCCTGGGCAGTGCTCGCCTCAGGGGCCAGGCACTCCTCGCTGCTGACAGCGGCCACTTTCAACTGTCCTACCAATCTCACTTCTAAAGAACTGAGAACTCACCGCACTCCTGAGCTGCCTCCTGCTCATCAGATTGTTCAATACAACAACTCACAGACTTGTTGCTTTGACTGTGAAATTGCACTGCCTCCCACTAACACAGCATACGTCTCAAAAAGGACCAAGTCGATATAAAAAATATTAACTTCTAACGATGGGCTTGGGATCTGAGACGCCCTGCCTTTGGCCAAGAGCCAGGTAAACATGTTTAATTTCTATTTTTTGGAGTTTTGAAGTTTTCAGACACTGCTACCAGAAAGCCCCAACTATTCTGCCTCTTGCTGTCACCCATGTCAATGACCTCACAGTGAGTCATCAGGCTCCCTGGAAGGTCACTTCAGCAGAACAGGTGCTGTTACTGGTGTCATTCACTGCACCCCACGCCTCTTCCTGGCGTGCCCTCACCTTTATAAGCGTGCAGTTAAACACATGCAAGCTCCATTCTGTGTGATCTTATGTAGGCTGCCGTGTCACTGGAAACCGAAGGCACACGGTCACTGGTACACGTTCTCTCCCTGCCATCGTGACACCAAGCACCACCTGACAGTAATTCCCAGTCACAAGCAGACCTCTGAATTATGCCTGAGCACCTCAAGAAGTTCATGGGAGATGGAATGAAAAGATGAGTTTATTTTGGAGCAAATATTTTGAAACCCACACATATTTTATCCCCAATACACATTTTCCATGAACTTTTTTGAAAGACCCTCCTGCGATGTCATGTGCTAAACCGATGGCAAGAGATCAACAAAGATTCTCACCTAAGGGGTGATCTCACTTCAGGTGTGCAAAACTCAACTCAGAGGCATGCACGCCAATCTACAACCAGCTCGACAGTGCTGTCTGCCCAGGGCTAGCGAGAGGGCTACAGATGGAAGACCATCTGGACGGCCCCAGCCAGGGACTGCCAGCTGATCAAATATTTACACCAACTCCAAGGTGAGTGAGTGCTGAACAGCCTTGCGCAGCTCATATAGAAGATCGTGATAATCGAGGTCACAGACAGCAATTACGAACCAAGAAATGGCCGGGTTCTGAGGGTGGTGCAGGTCAGTCGTACTAAGGAAAGAAGAGAGTCAAGTTTGTGAGCAAATTAATAAAGATGACTCTCAAAACAGTGCCCTCACCCTCATATGTCTAAGACCCAATTGCTGGGAAATACACCCAACACCACGGACACTCGTGAGAACGCATCTCATGTGAATGTCACCTGTCGTATCACAAAGGGCTGAGATCACCCAGCAACCAGAGACACAAATCCTTGCTCCAGCCTTGACCAATCAACTGCAAGCACTTACAACCTCTGAGACTTACAAAATCTATGTAGAAAAACAAACGTATGCTTCTGCTCCCTGGCCAGCTGTGCTGAAGGGTGCTGGGGTAGGTTCAGACCCTACAGGCAGAGCTCCAGGACATACAAGACGACAAGAAAGGGGCCTTTTACTGAAACAACAAGACAACATTTTGTGAAATGTGTGTTATACCAGTTCACACGCACCAAGATGGCCGTAACCAAAGACACCCGGGGTGGGCTTTGCCGCAACAGTTAAGCTGCCACTTAGGACGCCCGCACCCTGTATCCAAGGGCCTGGGTTCAAATCCTGGGTCCACTCCCAGTTCTGCCAATGAGTGCCGTGGCAGGCAGAAGATGATAACCCAAGCAGGTGGGTCCCTGCCTCTCACAGGGGAGATCAAGATGGAGTTCAAGGCTTTTGGGTTTGGGCCTGGTTCAGCTCTGGTTGTTTGCAGGTATTTGAGAAACATACAGTAGTTGGGAAGTGTTTATCTGGCCCTCTGTCTTCAGACAAGATGAAAACAAATTTAAAGATTTTAAAAGACATACATGCTAAGTGAAAGCAGCCCACGTACTGTGATTCCACTGCCATGAGATGTCCAGAAAGGCACATCTGTGCAGACGGAAAATACCAGTGGTTGCTTGGGGCTGAGGGAACTGGGAAAAGTGAGCGAGAGATTTCCTTTTGTGATGAAAATGCTCCATGAGGCAGTGACGATGGCTGCACCATCAAGTGAGCTGCACAGTACATAAATCGTAACTTGATAGAGCTGTTAAAATACAATGTGCATCACCTTTAAATGATAGCTACAGCCTCCAGCCATCAAACGGCACCTGTCATCCAGATGAGGACAAAGGAGCCATCACCCCGGCACCCCTGCCCCAGGCAGTGCACGAGGCTCTGTCCCAGTCCCTGGCCCTCCCTGGGGCGTTTCAGCCAAAGCTGCCGAACACAGCTCTCTTCCCGGGGGCACGGAGGAGCTGGCTGCATCTGGAGTCTCCCGGGCGGCGGACAGGGAGAAGGGGCCACCCCTCCAAGAGAAGCAGAATGGGGACAGGAGCAGCGGGGAGGGACAGACGCACGGATCTGTGTGAGGTGGGTCTGTGCGATTCACTTCCCGGAGACTGCTAATCCATCACCTCACGGCCAGCTCCGGCTCTGTGTGACTGGTAAACTTCCTAAGGATCCAAACAAAAGGAAAACTAAACCCTTAGTCTCTCATGCCTAATAAAAAGAAAGTAAACACTGGGGGGAGCACACACAGCAATGGTTAAAGAAGTCAGATGGACTTACGTTCAAACCCGAGTCCATGGTTGACCTAAGTGACCTTGGGGGCACTCTTCAACCTCTCCAATCTTGTTATCACTTCCACAAAATGCGAGTGCAGAGTTTAGCTTCCTTAACGCAACGGTGGGGAAGCACTCGGCTCATGGACCTGTGAAATCATTCGGTCCGGCCTTGCCAAGGCAACCACGGCCAGGACAAAAATTCAATCACTCTACAGCAAGCTAATATTTAAGTTCATAATTTTCTATGGCCTGAACAACAGTATAAATATCTAAATGGCCCTGGCAGAAGAAAGGTTCCCTACCCCGCCTTGAAGGGAGGGTAAGGTAAGGATTAATGAGAAACCCGGGGAAAATTCTCCATATGGTTCCCGTCACATGGAAGTGCTGCACCGCAGCCTACGGTTCCCAGGGTGCATGTGCTACCCCCACAAATACATCAGAGCACAGGAAAGTTCTGGTTTACAGCAGAGGTCGTTCAGGAAGACTACAAGGCCAGGCTTAGAGAAAGCTGTACCCAGCTTCATAAAAATGTCTCTCCTTCATTTGGAAAGCATCGTCCTTAAGATGTCAGAGGGTAAACAGGAGCCAGAGCCAAACGTTCGTTCATAAAGAGCCTTCGAGGTTCCGGCCACCCTTGTAGTAGCTTGGTCACAGCCACTCCCTTTCAGCCTGAGTCTGTACCGCTTTGGGAAATCACTGCTCACTTCCGCCTCACAGCTCCAGGCCACTGCCGCCTCGCCTCAGTGACCCCCAGGCTCCCAGCTCTGAGTCTGTTCATCCATCGGCGAGCACCTGCCGAGACGCCACCGCGCTCAGGCGTGCACCAGGTGCTGGAGCCGCGAAGACAACAGGGAAGGTGCCTCCCCGCTCTCACAGGAACTGACGGCCGAGCACCTCTCCGTAACCCCCGCGGGAGGACGCCCAGAGCGCGGACAGCTTCGAAAACACTGCCCAAGGAACGAGGCCTGCGTCTGCGCGACAGGGCCGAGGCCCGGCTGACCCGACCGGCCACGCCCGGGCTCCGTCCGAACCACGCAGTGCACGCGCCCGTCTCACCACGGGCTTGCCCGACACACACGCTCTCACGTAAGGAAGCCCGGCACCCACGGACTCCACAGCCGCCCGCGGCGACCCACGCGCGTGGAAGCCCAAGGCGAACTGTCAACCCCGGGCGAGGGCAGCCCCAGGCCCAGAGAAGCCAACCATTCGCTCCCAAGAGGATTTACCACCGAATTTACAGTTTCTTCCAGGAAACAAGTAGCTCCGGCCTCCCGAGAGCTGCGGGCAAACCTCCCGCCCGCGCCCGCGCGCCTCTCGAGCTCTGGGGCCCACGCGCGCAGCCTGGCTCCAGGAGGCCCGGACCTCAGAACGACCGGACCTTAGGACAGGCGGGGTCTACGATCTCAGCCTGAAGAACCTCCTGAACCGAGAGCCGAGGCAGACCACCCGTGATCACGTAACTAGTCACATGTACGCTAAAAACGCCATATGATGGGCTGTCACTAGCCTTTACACAGAGGAAACCCCGGTACACGTGAGGACATCGCGTGAGTGAAATGAGCCAGGCAGACAGCCCCAAGCCACGTGCAGCCTTAGGCACGTGGCGGCCTGTCCCCTGCTGGCCTCGCTTGCGTCAGGGCCGACAGGAGCCGGCGGGGCCTGCAGGCAGGGATGGAGCCTGGCCCCTGTGTCCAGCGGGGCCTGCAGGCGGGGACAGAGCCTGGCCCCTGTGTCCCTCGGGAAAGGCGGCCGGAGGACTGCTCTGGCTGCTGCAGGCTCCCGGTGGCTTTACCGCTCTAAGCCCCCCACGCTCAGCGGGCCGTCAGCCGGGGAGGAGGTCAGACTCGGAGAGGCGGGGAGACCCGCATTTACCCCTGGCTCTCAGGAGAGCGAGCGTCTGCGGAGGCGCCGTCTCCCCACCCATCACAACAAGTCTCAAGACAAAGTGCAAACTCTTCCAAGATAAACTGATCCTGAGCGCCACACCTTCCGAGGGCGTTTCTACCGCAAAGCCTAACACCATCTGCACTCACAGGGCGGCGGGAAAACCCTGCACAGCCCCAAAGCCTCCTGGGCATCTGCCCAGCTGCTCGGAGCAGGCGTCCTCCTGGACCCCTCTTTTCCTACCTCATATTCCAGCCCCCCTAGTCCCATGAGCGTGCTCCAAGTCGACCATTCTCGCCAGCACCCGCCAGGGCCACAGCAGCCTCGCCCCAGCTGCTCTGGCCATCCAGCTCACAGGGGAGCCAGTGTCCTCTGCTCACAACACCTGCCAGCTACCCTGCGCAAGGGCTGCGCCCGACAGCGTCCTCCAGTGTGCGCAGAGTGGAGTGGGGTGAGAGGGGAGACTGCGGCGGAGAACCCTGGAGACCCCTCAGCCCCGACCAGAGGTCTCCTCCGCAGTGCTCACAGCCAAAGCGTCTGCCTCTGACACGTGAGGAAGGTGGCGCATCATCTCCGGTCTCGCATCATCTCCGGTCTCGCATCATCTCCGGTCTCCCTCGCAAACAGCCACAGCCTGACCAATGAGAAAAGCATTAGACAAACCCCACTTGAAGAACATTCCGCAAAAATCTGACTGGGGCTGGCGCTGTGGCGCAGCGGGTTAACACCCTGGCCTGAAGCGCCAGCATCTCATATGGGCGCCGGTTCGAGACCTGGCTGCTCTACTTCCTATCCAGCTCTCTGCTATGGCCTGGGAAAGCAGAAGATGGCCCAAGTCCTTGGGCCCCTGCACCCGCATGGGAGACCTGGAGGAAGCTCCTGGCTTCAGATAGGTGCAGCTCTGGCTGTTGCAGCCAACTGGGGAGTGAACCATCGGATGGAAGACCTCTCTCTCCCTCTGCTCTCTTTGTGTAACTCTTTAAAAAAAAAAAAAAAAAACCTGACTGGTCCTCCAGGCTGTCAAGGTCATCAAACGCAAATGAGAAACTGCAACTGCCTAGAAGAACCCAAGGACCCCCAGCCAGGTCTGAGGAGCTGCAGGGCTGCCCGGGACCCTGGAGCCCCAAGAGCACTGAACATCTGTGTCCTCCTGGAAGCCCTGTGGGGGCTCCGGCTGCCAGTGCAGCAGCCTCTGCAGGAGCCTTCGGGGGGTCAGAGGAGGCCCTGAGGACGGGGCCTGGTCTGAGGAGGGGCCCTGGTCTGGGGGGGGGGGCCTGGTCTGAGGAGGGGGCCCTGGCCCGAGGGGGGGGGCCTGGTCTAAGGGGAGGGCCCTGGTCCGAGGAGGGGGCCCTGGTCCGAGGGCGGAGGCACTGGTCTGAGGAGGGGGCCCTGGTCTCAGGGGGGCCCTGGTCTGAGGGGGGGCCCTGGTCCGAGGGCGGAGGCACTGGTCTGAGGAGGGGGCCCTGGTCTCAGGGGGGCCCTGGTCTGAGGGGGGGCCCTGATCCGAGGGGGGGGGCCTGGTCCGAGGAGTGGGCCCTGGTCCGAGGGCAGGGGCCCTGGTCTGAGGAGGGGGCCCTGGTCTCAGGGGGGCCCTGGTCTGAGGAGGGGGCCCTGGTCTGAGGAGGGGGCCCTGATCCGAGGGGGGGGCCTGGTCTAAGGGGGGGGCCCTGGTCCGAGGGGGGGCCCTGGTCTGAGGCGGGGGCCCTGGTCTAAGGGGGGGCCCTGGTCCAAGGGGGGGCCCTGGTCCGAGGGGGGACCCTGGTCTGAGGCGGGGGCCCTGGTCTGAGGGCGGGGGCCCTGGTCCGAGGGCGGGGGCCCTGGTCTGAGGGGGGGCCCTGGTCTGAGGGGGGGCCCTGGTCGGAAGAGTCGCTGCCCTTACGAGGGGGGGGCCTGGTCTGAGGCGGGGGCCCTGGTCTGAGGGGGGGGCCCTGGTCCGAGGGCAGGGGCCCTGGTCTGAGGCGGGGCCCTGGTCTGAGGAGGGGGCCCTGGTCTGAGGCGGGGCCCTGGTCCGAAGAGTCGCTGCCCTTACGAAAAGCCACACCACAAAGCCTGCTCCTCCTGCCAGCGAAGCACACAATGAGGAAAGGCCACGCGATCACACGGGAAGGGGCCCTCACCAGAACCCAGCCATGCTGGCCATGACCTGGGACTCAGCCTGCAGAACTGTGAGAAAGTCCATTTCTGTCGCTCAGCCGTGCAGTCCGTGGTATTTCTTATGGCTTTTGACTAATACAGACATCAAATAAAAACTAAAGTGATCCAAAGACGCGTACATTTTAGTTAATAAATACTACCACTGGTTCAGTACGTGTGACTGGGTGGTCTTTGGCACAGTGGTTAAACTGCCACATAGGATGCCCGCATCCCATATCACAGTCCTGGGTTCCAGTCCTGGCTCTCCTTCCATCAGGCTTCCTGCTGATGTGCACCCTGGGAGGCAGCACATGACAGCTCGAGTGGTTAGGGCCCCGCAACCCACGTGGGAGACCCAGACTGAGTCCCCGCTCCTGGCTTCAGCCCACATCACTCTTGGATGATGTGGGGATTTGGGTAGTGAACCAGCACACAGAAGATCTCTCTCTGCCTTTCAAATAAATGTTTGTTTTTTGTTGTTGTGTTTTGTTTTGTTTTGTTTTTGACAGGCAGAGGGGACAGTGAGAGAGAGACACAGAAAGTCTTCCTTTCCGTTGGTTCACCCTCCAATGGCCACTGCGGCTGGCACACCACGCCAATCCAAAGCCAGGAGCCAGGTGCTTCTCCTGGTCTCCCATGCGGGTGTAGGGCCCAAGCACTTGGACCATCCTCCACTGCCCTCCGGGGCCACAGCAGAGAGCTGGCCTGGAAGAGGGGCAACTGGGACAGAATCCGGAGCCCTGACTGGAACTAGAACCCGGTGTGCCGGTGCCACAAGCAGAGGATTAGCCTAGTGAGCCGCGGCACCAGCTCTCAAATAAATGTTTTTTTAACAGTTATGACAATAACCATTCTAATGTGATATGTTAACAACAGGAAAAACTGGATATGGTATAAATAAGAAATGCACTCTTTGCAACCTCCTGTACATTTTAAAAATTAAAATTAAAAATGTTTAACTATTCAAAGGCTCATATTATATTTAGACTATAACCAAACTCCCGCGACTCTTTCTCAACTCATCAGCTGATACCCTAGCCTTGCTCACTCTGGTTTACCAGGCTTGTCTTCTCAGGGGCTATACAGGATATGGGCTGCACAAGACAGTGCTCTTAAGATCTGTGCATTTCATTCACCAGGTATGGGTTAAACTTCAATAAAATTTTTAAATATGTGTTTGCCAAAATGAGTACTTTATTGCAATAAAAATCACTGTTGAACCTGATAGCTTAAAACAATATCATTTCTTTGCTTTTAAATCTGCCAGCTGGGCCAGCGCCGTAGCTCACTAGGCTAATCCTCCACCTGCAGTGCCGGCACCCTGGGTTCTAGTCCCGGTTCGGGCGCCGGATTCTGTCCTGGTTGCTCCTCTTCCAGTCCAGCTCTCTGCTGTGGCCCTAGAGGGCAGTGGAGGATGGCCCAAGTGCTTGGGCCCTGCACCCGCATGGGAGACCAGGAGGAAGTACCCGGCTCCTGGCTTCAGATCAGCGCAGCACAGGCTGTGGCAGCCATTAGGGGAGTGAACCAACGGAAGACCTTTCTGTCTCTCTCACTGTCTATAACTCTGTCTAACTCTGCCTGTCAAAAAATTTTTTTAAAAAATCTGCCAACTGGACAAAGTTCAGCAGGGTCAGCTCACTGGTACCCCATCTACTCTCAGCAAGGGACTGGAATTAGCCAAAAGCACACTGGCTCCCACGTCAGAAATGATGCTGGGCCCCCAGGTCAGACAGCTGCACACGGCCTCTCTGTGCCCCAGGCTTCCTCACACTAGCAGCTGTGTTCCAAGGACAAACACTCCGAGGATGAGAGAGAAACAGAGCCACAAACAGATGAAAGCTGTTTTTTTTTTTTTTTAAAGATTACTTATTTTGAAAGAGTTGCAGAGAGAAAGGGAAAGATCTTCCATCACTGGTTGACTCCCCAGTTGGCCGCAATGGCCAGGAGCTTTATCTGGGTCTCCCACATGGGTGCAGGGGCCCAAAGACTTTGGCCATCTTCCACTGCTTTCCCAGGCCATTAGCAGGGAGGTGGACAGGAAGTTGTACAGCTGGAATACAAACCACCGCCTGCATGGGATGGCAGCGGCTTTAATCACTACACCGCAGCGCCGGCCCCAGCCGCACCCTTTTAAAGATCTGACTTCAGAATCACGTAGCACTGCTTCCAGTACTCCACTGTTGGTTGGAGCAGTCACAAGCCCATCCAGGTTCAAGGGCAAGGGAACAGGAAATGACAGGGTCTAAGAAGGCCAAGGGAGCTGGGAGTGCTGCTAGGACATGATAGGAAAACACGAGCTGCGACAGGCTGGAACGTGAATGTAAATTTGAGGGAGGTCTCCCAAAAACATGGGTGGCAAGAGAGATCGTCTGGGACAGAATTCATGTAAAATGCCCAGAGTCTGGCAGAGTTCCACAAAGAAAACAAAAGACAACAGAGGGAAGAAACTTCCAGAGAAATGACCTGCAACTCTGTCCCAGAGCTAAAGAACACAAGCCCTGGGACTGAAGGAATTTAGCAAGTATCTACATAGACACAACAACATCAAAAAGATACACAGAAGATCCTAACAATCTTCAGGAAAGAGGCCGGCGCTGTGGCTTAACAGGCTAATCCTCCGCCTTGCGGCACCGGCACACAGGGTTCTAGTCCCGGTTGGGGCGCCGGATTCTATCCCAGTTGCCTCTCTTCCAGGCCAGCTCTCTGCTGTGGCCCAGGAAGGCAGTGGAGGATGGCCCAAGTGCTTGGGCCCTGCACTCCCATGGGAGACCAGGAGAAGCACTTGGCTCCTGGCTTTGGATCAGCACGATGTGCCAGCCGCAGCAGCCATTGAAGGGTGAACCAACGGCAAAAAGGAAGACCTTTCTCTCTGTCTCTCTCACTATCCACCCTGCCTGTCAAAAAAAAAAAAATCTTCAGGAAAGAAAATCTGCAAACTATCAAGAGAACCAGACTAGACATGAGCAATGCCGTATGGTGAAAAATAATAGAACACACCAATTGTTAGAGGGAAAATTGTTTTCAATCTCAAGTTCTGGCTCAAAGACTCACAAAGTCCCTCCTTATATGTATGTATGTATATGGTATGTGTGTGTGTGTGTGTGTGTTTATACAGAGAGAGTGAGCAAGCGAGCTCGGAACTCAATCCAGGTCTCCCACATGGGTGGCAGGAACCCAACCACTTGAGCTGTCACCTGCCACCTCCAAGAGTGTTCATAAGCAAGAAGTCTGAGTAGGGAGCAGAACCAGGACTTGAACCCAGGCCCTGCAACGTGGGACACACAAAACTTAGCCACTGGGCTAAGCAACAATGACCATTAAAATCTATGGTTCCTTCCTGTTCGAGTCCCAGCTGTTCCAGCTCCAATGCAGCTCCCTGCTAACGCACCCGGGAAAGCAGAGGAAGATGGCCCGAGTGCTGGGCTCCTGGCTGTGGCCGGGACCAGCTGCAGCTGTTCCCACCACCTGGGAAGGAAACCAGCTGATGGAAGACCTATTCTCATACATTCTTTCATGTTCTCTCTCTCTCTGTTCTAGTCCAGTCCTGCCACTCACCTGCTACCTGACTCCAGGCAGGTGCACGGGACAGCCATGCCATCACTGCCTCACCTATAACAACGACTCTGTCCTGTGGTACAGCAAGGACAAGGGTGAAGTGAAGAGAGAAGTGCCTGGCGTGTGCCCAGCGGAGCGGAGTGACGGGTAAAATCATTTCTTCTCCGTGTGCTTTCTAAACGGGTACACAGCAACAGCCGCTGAGCAGCTCCCACGGCGCCGTCTGTACCGTCGGCCCAGGAAGATTCTCCATAACCAGGACACCTTCTACCACAAGGGCTTTGCTGTAAAAATGAGGGAAATGAAGTGATCTGCCAGTCCGGAGCAGCTGAGCCAGTTTCAGCTGAGGCAGGTCTCAAGGGCAGGCTCAGACCACCGTGGGAAGAACACCCTGTGTTCCCATCTGCGAGTGCCCACTCTGGAATCAAGGCTGAGCTGCCTGGCACTGTCGCTCGGCCGCCTCCTGGTGCAGTCACAGGAGGCGCACGTGGGAAACGGCACGCACCAGCATCTGTCCCCAAGCGCAGGGAGAACGCCAACTGTGACCCAGAGCAGCGAGGACGCCGGACTTGGCATTCAGGATGCCTGACGGGGAGGAAGGGGAAGCAGGCGGCTGTCTGTGGACGGCGTCTGCTGAACTGCAGTTTCGTCTCCTGGGGCCAGCGCTGTGGCGCAAAGGGTTACGCTGCTGCTTCAACACTGGCATCCCCCGTCCAAGAGCTGGCTGGATCCCAGCTGCTCCAATTCCCACTGCTGATCCAGCTCCCAACCAACGCACCTGGAAAAGCAGCAGAAAATGGCCCAAGTACTTGGACCCCTGCCTCCCACACGGGAGACCAGAATGGAGTTCCAGGCTCCTGGCTTCGGCCTGGCCCAGACCGGGCTGTTGCGGCCATTTGGGAGTGAAACAGCAGATGGAAGATCTCTTTCTCTCTCTTTCAAATAAATAATTTTTTTTTAAGAATTTAGCCTTAAATTTTTTGTATGCAAGTATACAGACTTACATTCATTTTTCCATAAAAAGTTCACTTACTGTTCATAATGAGACATACCCCCACCCCGAAAGACCTCACTTTGAACTTCTTCTTCTTTTTTTTTTTTTTTTTTTTTTTGACAGGCAGAGTAGACAGTGAGAGAGAGAGAGAGACAGAGAGAAAGGTCTTCCTTTTGCCATTGGTTCACCCTCCAATGGCTGCCATGGCTGGTGCACTGCAGCCGGCGCACTGCGCTGATCCGAAGCCAGGATCCAGGTGCTTCTCCTGGTCTCCCATGCAGGTGCCATCCTCCACTGCACTCCCGGGCCACAGCAGAGAGCTGGCCTGGAAGAGGGACACCCGAGACAGAATCCGGCGCCCCGACCGGGACTAGAACCCGGGGTGCCAGCGACGCAGGCGGAGGATTAGCCTATTGAGCCGTGGCGCCAGCTTGCTAGTTTTTAATTAGAAAATGGATCCTAGCAGTATCATCTGTCAAGTGTCCATCACTCACGGGAGCCTGACTTCTATACCACCACCTGTGAACGACACGAAACAGTAAACCAGACAGCATAAGCGTCAGGGTGCATGCCCTGTCCAGCCTGGACCTGTGCTCCGGCAGGAAGCAGTCACTGCTATTGTCAGCATCTTACACACGTGCGTATGAGCCTGCTTCCTACTTCACATCCCCTCCTTGTTCTAACAAGGACTGACTCCCCAGTCCACTTTTTTGCACTCTGCCATTTCTCTTCTCAATGATCCAGCGCTGGAGACTCAGGAGATGCTCAACACTCCTTCCACCAGGAGCCCACCGGGTCTAACAAGCCAACAGGAAAACGACTGCTCCCGTCGGTGTGACCCCTGGGTCACGCACAGGAGCCAGGGTGACAGGCACTCCCCACCTCCCCACCTGGAGTGTCTTGTGAACTCCCTGCACACTGGGGACCCTTTGATCGGGGCACCCTCCTCTCCCAGGGTACCGGGAGCTTCCTGCCGCGGCGCCCGGCGCCCTCACCTTCTAGCTGAGACAGCAGCCTGAAGAGAATGTTTTCCTCCCTAGCTGGGAAGTCCGGGAAGCTCTGCTCCGTCCCTGGGGAAGCCTGCAGGCGCCCAGCTCTGCCTGTTGGCTGAGTTACGCTAACCCTGGAGTGAGGTCCCAGGACCGCACACAGGAGCCGTGCCATGAAGCCCAGCTCTTATTCGCAAGGGTGACGGTCTGACCCACGTCCACCTGACTCTCACAGCCCTCTCTCAGCTGGGTCCAAATCCGGCAAGAAAGAGTATCACCTGGAACCCCAAACCTCCAGCACTACCATTATCTGCATTTACACCGCAAGGAACTGAGGCTTCCACATCTCAGAGGTCAGGTGACCTGCTGCCAGCTGCTGACCTAACAAAGACACAGCTGCCACCATCCGAAACCACCACACAAATGCACAAGGCAAACTGAGTTCCCCAAGTGAAACCTAAGGTGGAAATAAAAGGAAATGGAAGTTAATGCTAAGGCCGGCGCCGCGGCTCACTAGGCTAATCCTCCGCCTGCGGCGCTGGCACCCCAGGTTCTAGTCCCGGTCGGGGCGCCGGATTCTGTCCCAGTTGCTCCTCTTCCAGGCCAGCTCTCTGCTGTGGCCTGGGAGTGCAGTGGAGGATGGCCCAAGTGCTTGGGCCCTGCACCCCATGGGAGACCAGGAGAAGCACCTGGCTTCGGATTGGCGCAGCACGCCGGCTGTAGCAGCCATTTGGGGGGTGAACCAGTGGAAGGAAGACCTTTCTCTCTCTCTCTCACTCTGCCTGTCCAAAAAAAAAAAAAAAAAAGAAGAAGTTAATGCTAAAACAAGTCATTTATTATCATTTGCTGATCACTTAGAGAAATGAAACAGGAGGGGCACTGTCGTGTAACAGCTGAGGGGCCTGTTTGAGTCCCAGCTGCTCCACTTCTGATCCAGCTCCCAGCTAATGCGCCTAGGAAAGCAGTGGACAATGGTCCAAGTGCTTGGGCCCCTGAACCCACATGGGAAACCCAGAAGAAGCTCCCAGCTCCTGGCTTCAGATCAGCCCAGCACCAGCCACTACAACCAGAGACTGATCTCTTTCTTTCTCTAAAAAAAAGAAAAAAAGTGGAGATTTGGCACTACGGTTTAGGCATTTGGGGAATAAACCAGTGGATGGAAGATCACTGCTCTTCAAATAAAATTTTTAAAAGTACCATCTAAAATAAATAATATTCTCAGGCCCACAGTCCATTAATTCAACAAATTCTGACTGCGCACCTGCTCTCTGCCGGGCAGCAGGCACAATCAGTGATTGTGATTTCACGGCGCTTACATTGAAGTGATCACTAATAACCAATGAACGTGAACTACCAGAACACCCAAGCTGATGTCGGTGAGAGTGAAATGCCAGGAGGCAGAGGCGGCTGAGGAGGCCTTGAGCACAGGGCTGTGCCCTCCGCAGGCTGCGGCGCCGGCCACACAAGGGTCTGGGTGGCAGGAATACCAAGCGAGGGCCGGCGGGGAGTGTGTGCTCTGCATACCCAGGGCCCAGGGAGGAGGGAGGAGCTGCGGGAGTGAGGCTGGGGAGGAGCCAGGGTCAAACCGCAGCGAGCAGGGATTTCCGGGGAGCTCTGGGCAGGGGACCGGCATCTGCGCTGAATGTCACCTTCACCTTCACAAAGGCCAGGGAAAGTGGAATTGAAAGATAAGTTTATTTTGGTGCAAAAACTCTACAAGTGGCTCCTTCTCGTGTACAATTTCTCTCCACACTAAACAAGCTCAGAATGAGGACTTGTAAGCAAACACTAAGAATATCTGAAGCATGAAGGTGATATTCTAGAAGTGCTTTTAAGTAACTGCTGGATTTGCTTTAAAAAAAAAAAAGCTTCTAATGGAATCCCAAATGGTCTGGAAGCTTAAAAATTAATTCAGTATCATTTTTCTAAAAATAAAAACACTATCATCGGGGCAGGCATTTGGCCTAGAGTTAGGGCACCAGTTAAGATGCTCACAACCCGTATCAGAATTCCTGGGTCTGAGTCCAAGCTCCAGCTGCCCATGCCAGCGTCCTGCTTATGCAGACCCTCAGAGGCAAGGGGGTGAAGGCTCACGAAGTTGGATCGGTGCCGCCCATGTGGGAGACCTGGGTTTGTTGCTGGCTCCCAGCTTCCACCTCAGCCCTTGCACCAGGAACTAAACCAGCAGGTGGAGTTCTGACTCCTCAGTCCCATAAATAATCATGTTAGAAAGACAAAAACAGTATTATCATAAACGCACAGCCAACGCAAACATCCGTGAAATGCCTGCCCCGCCGAGGGAGGCAGGACACACAGAGAAGAGTGAAACCGAGTTCTTACACCAAAGGCAGCGGTCACACGGGCGACGCTCTAGTCACCAGCACTTACAAGATGTGCCAGAGGCAGAGGGATGGACAAATTCTCAATGCTTTCACCTGGACCATGAAGTCGGCGGAGGGGAGGCCACACACCCACTGCCCGTGACCCCGAGCCCCTTCCTGCACAAAGCAGACTGGTGAAGAGACAAGACAAGCACACAGCGTAAGAAAGACAGTAAGGGAGAAAATATAATCAGAGTAACTTAAAAGAAAAATTAACAACTTTAATAATTTCTTAAAACCAGTAATTTTCTATTGTTTCAGACCCAAACAATATTTTTCCCTACAGAAACAAACAGGTCTATGCACCCAATGCATCTATAAGGAAATGTACTACAAAATCGAGACAGCAAAACCCTTCAAAATGAGGAATCATCAAACCATGACACACACAAATAAGAGGACATTGTAAGTTTTAAAAAGTAATTTAATAAAATCACAAATGACTCAAAATGCTAGATGAAAACAACAGGTAATACAAACTGCAATATGAGCCCAATTTTATTTAAATATATACAGACACACAGCCTTGAAGAGAGCTAACAAAAGTCATTTCTGGATGGAAGGCTAATGGATGACTTTAAAACATCCATATTTATACTTTTTTGAACCTTATAAATTTTATACAAGAGATGTACTTTCTAAATTGGATTAAAAACACACAAACTCAGTTCCCTGTTAGGATACATAATATATCAGTGAAAACACAATGGAACTGCAGAGGCACAAATGTCAACATTTTTGCATATGATAAAGGAACCAGCCCCCACACAGCAAGAACATTCTGGGGTCCCTACCTTCACCTGCCTTTAAGTTACTCACCCTCGGTGACTCAGCCTAAACCTACTCTTCTGCTTTGATCTGATTCCAGCCCTCAGAAGCCACGTGGCCTGAGGCCCAAGTCCTGGTCATCTGTAGCATCCCTAAGTTGGTGGGATCAAAGATCATTTAATGACCTATTCAGCAGAACAGCAATGATACAAATAATGCATTCATGTACATTTATCGTTAGCATTTGAGTATTAATTTTCAAATATAAACAAGCATTCCACATTTAATTTAGAATGAAAAAACCCTTATATGTTAACACACTATCAATCAAAATGTAGACACGCTTATTATTACAGTAGCAAATACTGTACGTGATGAGTATGAACTGTTAGTAGGGACACAGAGAGTCATATGAGCATCGAGAATGAGCATGTTTATATGATTTTTAGGAGCCAAATTTTAAGTGAGAAGGGCTGCATTATTCTGCAACGCTCTTTGCTACAGTGTGGGTGTCAGCTCAGATGTCCACTGTCCCCCACAAGGCACAAGTGCGACAGGCTTCGTCCCCAGGTGGTGCTGCTGGGAGGTGGTGGGCCTGTGGTGGTCCACAGGTCACTGCGGGAAGCTGGCTCTCCCAAGAGGGTGGGTTACAAGAGCCCGAGGACAGACCCAGCCATGCTCGCTCTTCTTCGGGTTTGCCATGTGGAGCTTCCTCCACACATGGCCCACTCTCCACACAGAAGCCCAGGCGTCGGGCCACCTCATCCTGCCCAGAAGTCTGAGCTGAGCAAACCACTTTCCGTTATAAAGTCACCGCAGGTGCTTCAGTGTAATAATGGAAAACTAACAGGCTCTTTGTTAAAAGCGAAGGTTAACTTGTATTTTTTTTTATTTAAAAGGCAAAGGTGGGCGGGTGGCGGGGGGGGGGGGCATAGATGCATCTCCAATCCGCTAATTCACCCCTGAACGACTACAACAGCCAGGGCCGGGCCAGGATGAGCCAGGAGCTTGGAACTCAACCCAGGTCTCCCACAGGGGTGGCAGGGGCCCAGCCACCTGCACCACCACTGCTGCCTCCCAGGGTGCACGTCGGCAGTCAGCTGGAGCCGAGAGGGAACTGGAACCCCGGCACTCGGACACGCGCTGCGGCTGCGCCGAGCAGCAGCTTACGGGCTAAGTCTAAATGCCTGCCCGAAAACAATCTTTTTTTAAAAAACTGGGTAGTGTGCTGACACTCAACAAAGTAACCGTTCAAGAACTGTATTTGATTTTTAGTTACTTAGTTTCTTTTAAATGAAAAAGTTCTATTTGTGAATTCTAGGCAGCTTGTGAGAACAATTAAAAGCAGAGCAATTAGCTCTGCCATCTCCATTTCACCAAGGGGAAAAAAAACCCTAACTCATTCACTCAAACAATAACCATAATGAATCATACAGAACAAAGACATACAAAGAATAGGAACAAAAAAGGAAAATGTCAATGAACTGAGTGTCCAAAATATGCAGTGTTCCCATTCATTAAATCTGAAACCAGCAGTCTTGGTGGGAAGGTCTGAGAGGCTAGCCCCTGCAAACCAGCAGTCTTGGTGGGAAGGTCTGAGAGGCTAGCCCCTGCAAACCAGCAGTCTTGGTGGGAAGGTCTGAGAGGCTAGCCCCTGCTGTTTTAAATCTACGGTGGGAAACAAGCATTTGCAGAAATGATCAGAAGACACTGCTGAGCGCTGTCAGGAGCTACCAACAAAGAAAGCTCTGTACTCCGGATGACGCGCAGCCCTCGCTCGGTGTGCACTTCAACACCAGCCATGACACACGTGCTCAAACGCATGATCTGCTGAACCTCTAGGAACATGATCCTCGACAACACTTGTGCTGCATCTCATACATGCTTTGGTTGTACGGTGTCATCTCACTGAACACACAGTCGACCAGCTCAAGTAGAACAAGCCCACTGGGTCTACAGAAGTGGACTCTGGGGAGTGGCGCTGTGCTATAGTGGGTAAAGCTGCCTCCGCAGTGCCGGCATCCCATACGGGCACTGGTGCGAGTCCCAGCTGCTCCACTTCCGATCCAGCTCTCTGCGGTGGCCTGGGAAAGCAGTGGAAGATGGCCCTGCACCCGCGTGAGAGACCAGGAGGAAGCTCCTGGCTCCTGATCAGCGCAGCTCCAGCCATTGCAGTCAATTGTGGAGTGAACCAGCGGATGCAAGACCTCCCTCGACCTCCCTCCCCCTCCCTCCCTCTCCCTCTCCCTCCCTCTCTCTCTCTCTCTGCTTCTCCTTCTGACTTTCAAATAAATAAATAAATATTAAAAAAAAAAAAAAGGTGGAATCTGGGGTATACTTGAGGGTTTCTATCACTTTCTTGACTTATGAGAATGTGCCTATTAAATCAACAATCTTTTCTAACTTTTAGTACATTTCTGTAAACAATAGAGGTAAACACAATAAATCTTCAAACAGGTGACACCCCTGCCAAACCTGAACGAGGACAACCTGGAAAGTCAACTTTCAGATGCAGGGCCACACGGCCCCGTGAGACCCAGAAACACCCACCCCACACCAGCCAGTCCTCACTGGAGCACTGGGGCCTGACACCCAGCACCCGCCACGCAGTCGTTTGTGGCCAGCCACAAGGGAAGGAATGCGATGTCTCCGTTCCTGGAAGGGAACCATGCTGCCCGGATTATTCCAGAAGCCTGCAAGCACAGAGGTGGTAAAATCTCCAACCTAACTCCCCAGACGTGGAAGCAGAGGCCCTGGTCAAGGCAGCAAGCTCGGATGGCAGCCACCAGAGACCTCGGCAGTGTGGACAGAAGCAGCTCTGCTCCTTAGGTACCAGGTGCCCACAGATAAGGAGAAGCCCGAGTGACTCAGAGCGGGAAAGTGACACCAAGCGGCTGAACCAGTGTGAGCCTGGGCTGATCAGGAACCCACGCTTAGTCACCAGAATCTAACATGATACACATATGGTTTTTAATTCGCGAGCGCTGCGCCCCGCCTGCTAGGACTCAAAGCCAGCAATCAGTAAATATTTACCCACAAGCAAGCCTGCCCCTCCTTGGCACAGCGTTCCCTTAACCGGAAGCTGCACTGTTGCTCTGCCATCCAGGGAAAGGCCTCCTTCAAGGGGGTTTAGCTCAAACAGTGCCTCACCCTAGGCAACCCACCCCAGAGTTGTGGTCGTTGCTCCCTAGATAACTCCGGAGAGTGCTGGGGCCTGCCCAGCTCTTCCACTTCAACAGAACCATGGCTGGGCACAGCTCCTAGCTGCCCTCCACCCTGCCCTGAGCCATCTCTTGGAGACCTGTGCCACGGGACAAAGCCCTCGCAAAAGTGACGTGTGCAGAAGAGCTGCACGCGGGCCACCGCGGGCCAACAAGACACTTGCTTTGTCCGCCGATGACTAGGCCGTGAGTTCTCCAGCCTCTGATCTGGAGAATTTGGGGAGCAGCAAGCCACACCGGACCCCAGAGCTGCCCGACCCCAAGAGCCCAGCAATCTGTTTGAACAGATGCTGCCAGAGATTCATCCTCAGGCCAGAGCTGGAGCAGGGCCCTAGGTGAACCAACCTCCGGCAGCTGACGCCCACGGGCCAGGAAGAACAAAGGTATGAGCCGGGGGAGCAGCATACCCACAGATGTGAACCACTCACAACAAAACTATTAAGTAAGAAATAGAAGCTTCTATCATCTTTTTATTAAAAAAAGATTATTTACTGGGGCCAGCACTGTGGTGCAGCAGCCTAATCCACCATCTGCAGTGTCAGCATCCCATACAGGCACTGGTTCGGGTCCCGGCTGCTACACTTCCAATCCTGTTCCCTGCTAATGCACCCGGGAAAGCAGTAGAAGATGGTCCAAGTGCTTGGGCCCCTGCACCCTTGTGGGAGACCGGGAAGAAGCTCCTGGCTCCCGGCTTCAGATCAGCACAGCTCCGGCCATTGCGGCCAATTGGGGAGTGAACCAGAGGATGGAGGACCTCTCTCTCTGCTTCTCCTCTCTCACTGTAACTCTTTCAAATAAATATATAAATGTTAAAAAAAAAAAGCCCCCTCTTGGGTTCTGATCAGTACCTTGGAATCTCCATTGAAGCCAACGGGGGCTGAAACTCAATGTTCTGAGGCCAACAATTTCCTTTACTATGTGGCTTTAACGTATTTTCCAAGAACAAAAGAACAGCTGGTCTGAGAGTGCAGGAAATATGCAGAGACCACCACACCTACAGGACACAGGATTAGCGTCTTGCACTAGATCCCAGACAGTAACGGTGCCCCCACTCTGCCCTCCACCCTCATCCTCATGGCTCTGTTCGTACACCAAGCGCCTCTGTCACTTCTATTCTTGGAATGTGGCTAGTATGACAACAGCTGCTCCAGTCCTAGGATTAGAAAAGGCACGCCAGCACAGCGGGGCACACTGGGGAGTCAACCGAACTCCACGCCTGACCGCTTACCTCCAGACACAGTGCTCTGGCCCCAAACCAACACCCACTCTAGAAAAGCTGAGAACGCGACAGGGGCTTGGTAAAACAGTCAAGACCACCCCAAAGCTCACTTCACTCCCCATACACAGCCTTGATGAGGCACTGTAGTTCTACCTATCATTTAGTTTCAAAAAGAAGAGCCAGAATTTTGATTGTATAAGCAATGAGTTATTTAACATACATGGAACTGAACAACTTAAACATATCTAAAATTATATATTATCTGTAACTCTGACTTTCCACAGACACCTAGTCTGGCACAAGACAAACCAAGCCCCAAACTGAGCTCCTATGGGATTATGGATTAAGACAGAAGCACGTTACATCCGTGTCCGAGGCCTGGACAGGAGCAAGGCAAGCTCACCAGAGGCCTGGGCCTTCCAGAAGACAGCAGCCTTCTGGCTGGCCACTGGCTGGCTGCTGGCTCGGCTCCTCACTCCTCAGAGCAGGTGAGCTACCCCGGGAGCATTCGCTGGGCACGCACCTGCTACTGACCACAAGCCAGGCTTCTGCAAGACGGGCTGCTTAGAGGGCCTGGGTGACAGTGGGGTCCTCCTGGAGGGCCTCACGAGAGGGGAGGGGCAGACACTGCAAGTGGCAGCCCTCTGTTGTTCACAAATAAGGACAACGAGACCAAGGTTTCTTTCCTCTGAAGTCCAGGATGTGGATGCTGGCTGAGCTTCCCTGTCCCCCACCCTGCCGTCACCCAGCTGTTCTCTTCATTCTTCTTGGATCATCCGTCCTCCCCCCCCCCACCCCCCGGCCATTCTTCAATGTTTTGCATGTCTTCAGCATCCTCCGCCTAAGTAGCCCACCTGAAGACAATAAAGTCAGCCGCAGAGGCTTCTTTCTACCCCGCAGAACTCTGCCGTGATGCCCACGAGCCACGCGGACCAAGGGCATCAGACCTGTCCTGGCCGCACACGGAGCAGCCACAGAGCCTGGGCTTGCACAGGGCCCTAAACCTGTGGGAGCTCAGACGCTGGTCAGCTCTGCTCTGCCTTCTAGAGGACACGGGTGCCAAGGGAAGGGGCAGGGCACGTAGGAAAGACCCCTGGAAGCAGCCAGCCCAGCCCCTCCAGACCTCAGGCCCCAGAACACTGCCTTTCTGCTCCTGGCCGACTCCCCAGGGGGAGCCCGCTGTTCCAAGGCCGGCAGTCCCTCCCTCCGTGGTGCCCCGTTCGGTACAGTCTGGCATGGGCTACTCACTCAAGTACTTGCAGTCTGGATGACCAACAATGCCCTAAAGAATCTGGAGAGCCTGGGGGATGGGCTGGGCCTCTGAGCCCCGCAGCACCTTCACGGTGGCCAGCACCCAGCGCGCTGTGCCCTGCCCTCTGCATGCCAGCTCCTCAAACGGCAACCTGGGAGGGGCCTGCTGTGCGCCTCACCTTACAGACGAGGAAACAGAGGCCAAGCAGAGCCACTCACCTACCCAGGCACGCAGCCGACAGGTGACAATCAGAATGCCAGTCTGTGCCCCTCACCACACTGGTCCCACCTGCTCCAAACGTGCTGAGCTACAGCATCCTAAACAGAAGGGATGCAACGATGCAGGGGAGGGCCCGTCTGGAAGGAACTCCGCCTGGCAGGCGGTGAAGTGGGAGGGGTACACAGAGCCAGGGCCAGGAGGGTGGCCAACTCCCAGGGAAGCGTGGGCACTGTGCCACTGCTTCCTCCTCTCCATCTATACCACAGGGACGCCCGCAGGGAGGCTCCTAAGACAGAGCGGAAGAGGCCGCCTGCTTTGTGACACAGGACAGGCTGGGGAGAGTGCGGAACACAGAGGGGCGGGGCCGGACTCACCAGCTGTCGCCCTGCCCTCAGCTTGTCCACGCGCCAGCTGTTACAGATGCGCTGCGCAGGACCTAGGAGACAGCACACCTGGGAAGCTCAGAGCCAGAGGCCGACGCACGTGTGCTAGGCACAAGCAGGCCATACAGGCTAGGGGCCCAAAAAGGGAGCCCAGTGACTGGGAAGGCGGGGGCACAGCGGGAAAAGCTGCATCACTGAGGCACGGGCTTGGGTGAGCGCGGACAAGCACGAACGTGCAGGCCACAAGGGCACAGGGGATCCCAGGCGAGGAAACCACTTCGGCCAAGGCCCGGGACTGCTGGACAGGAGGACCTCACACACTTCAGGTGGCAGCAGGCCAGGCTCCAACCTACAGCTACCACGTCCACACTCGACCAGCTGCACAGCGGCAGCAACATGAGAGTGAGGTGGGACAAGCGTGCTTCCGACACTCTCGGTCTGCCCGAGGCCAGCGGAGCTCAAGGCCCTGCAGGGCAGGAGCGAGTGGGGCCAGGCCTCCGTCCCACAGGGCAGGCAGCAGGGCGCACGGCCCAGGCTTCCTTTCAGTGTTCAGCACGTACAAGTTACATGTACGAGGGGACGCAAACCCCTTACACCCAAAAACCGGTCCCAGCTCAGGGCCGCCCTGCCTAGGGCAGAGTACGCTCTGAATTTCATTGCTCCTAATCTTGTGATTGCATAATCAGTAGCACAGTTACACAGCATTGTATTTTAGAGGTGACATACTCGAGTATTCGTGAAATGCAAACATTTAAAACATCACATTCACATAACCTTTTACAAATACGGAGAGCCTGTAAACATGGCTCGGGTCTTTCTCTACCTCTGAGGGTGCTGCCGGCGGGGAGTGAGTAGGAGCCCCTTAAAATGCAGATTCCCTGGCACCCACTGATGTCTAAGCTGAGTCTGGAAATAGGTATTTTTAATGGCAATCCCAAGTGATTTTGGGGCAAACTTTAAAAAGTGCTGCCGCAGGCCACACGGGAGTTACGAGGAGTTCTGAGCAAGCAAGACTGCACTGCCTTCCTCAAAGTCTGCCGCTGGATTTGGCCATGAGTGTCAGAGACGGAAGCCGACGGCAATGGTGGTGGCGCGCGGAGCCAGGCTGCCGCCCGTGAGGACCGAATCCAGTGTCTGCAGTCCCCGCTTCGGATCTAGCTTCCTGATAATCAATGTGCCTGGGAGGGCAGGGAAGCACGGCCCAGGTACTTGGACCCCTGTCACCTGCCTGGGAGACCCAGACAAGTTCCTGGCTTTGGCCTGGACGGCCCAGGCGGACATTTGGTGAGTGAACCGGCAGACTGAAGCTGTGTGCTGGTGCGCTGGACATGGGCTTGGAGCATAAGGGCCCATTACGAGTGGCTGCTCAGGTCTCCCAAACCCTGATTCTCTCTCCCCACACATCAGCCCCCTGCCCGCTTCTCCACAAGCTACCACCCACTAAAGCAAGATTTCAAGTTTCACTCACGTCATTCTTAAAATTGCACAATGATCACGCTCTTGAGGGCCACACTGACAGCCGGCAGAGCCCAGCTGTGACGCTGACGGAAGGCAGAGGCTGTGAGCCCACGTGCTCTTCTGCCCGGAGAGTTGGCGCTGCCGGACCCCCCTGGGGGAGTGCACGTGCCGTGACCACAGTGGCAGGCGCTCCATAAGCAGGGAGACCAGGAACACTCGAGCGGCAGTCAGGAGGCAGAAAAACAACGTTCAACTCCAAATTCAAAACCAGATTTTAATCTGAGTTTAATCGCTGTGTGGGCAGACGACTGAACCTGAGCCGTCTATTTCCCATCCTAAAAAGGAAGTCCTACAGATTAAAGATGGTACATGGGGACAGATGTTAACCGCTCAAAATAAAAAGTTCCAAATAGCTCATCATTTGCAAGAGGAAGGGATGGTGCAAACTTCTACTAAGAGCCAGACATTTTACAGACTGTTTTTTAAGGGTTGTTTATTTATTTATTTACTTGACAAGTAGAGCAACAAAGATGGAGGGCGGGAGAGACAGAGAGGTCTTCCATCAGCTATTTTACTCCCCAAAAGGTCACAACAGCCACGGGGCCTGGACCAAGCCAAAGCCAGGAGCCAGCACTCTATCCCAGTCTCCACGTGGGTGCAGGAGCCCAAGCACTCGGGCCATCCTCGGGCCATCTTCTGCTGCATTCCCAGGCGCGTTAGCAGGGAGCTGGACCACAAGTGCAACAGCGGGACTCGAACCCGCGCTCCGATGTGGGCCGCTGGTGTCCCAAGCAGCATCTTAACCCACTGCACCACAAGCTGGCCCAACCCACAGCAGGTCCTGTGTATTACTGCCCTCATCCACAGATGGGGGAAATGGGCTGATGGGAAAACACAGCGCTTCGGCAAGGCGCACAGTCCAGCGATCAAGCTCCAAGCCTGAGCACACCGCCCCACGACAGTCCTCTGCGAGCCAGAGCAGCGCGCACAGGGAACCCTGTGGCAGCCGCAGGCTCCAGGGCAGCGCCGGTGAAGCCGGGATGCAGGCTCGGCGCTCTGCCGCCCTCAGTACGCGTTTGTCTGCCTTTCTCCCCTGTGTTTTTATTTATGTTCCTTCCAACTCACCCTACCCAAAAAGGAGTTTAGGAACGCTTCCGCAACCGGTAACACACACCCAGCATCACAGACTTTTTTTTTGGACAGGCAGAGTGGATCGTGAGAGAGAGAGACAGAGAGAAAGGTCTTCCTTTTTGCCGTTGGTTCACCCTCCAATGGCTGCTGTAGCCGGCACATCGCGCTGATCCGAAGCCAGGAGCCAGGTGCTTCTCCTGGTCTCCCATGCGGGTGCAGGGCCCAAGGACTTGGGCCATCCATCCTCCACTGCCTTCCCGGGCCATAGCAGAGAGCTGGACTGGAAGAGGGGCAACCGGGATAGAATCCGGCGCCCCGACCGGGACTAGAACCCGGTGTGCCAGCGCCGCAAGGCGGAGGATTAGCCTGTTGAGCCGCGGCGCCGGCCATCACAGACTTTTAAAACCCGGCCCCACACCCATTCACACAGGAGAGTCACGGATGTGAAGGGACTTCTCTAACACTGTCCGCTCAGAGGGCCCAGAGCCCAGCCCGGGCGCCTCCCTGCTGCCGGGGGAGCGTCAGCATTCCTGCTACCGTCGCTGTACAAGCATACAGCAGAGGGAGCGAGGCGCTCCCGTCCTAACCTGCAGCACACGCAGGGCGCCTAAGCACATCCCTGCACTCCTCCTGCCACCTCCCGAAAGCCACCGTCTCTAAAAGGTTACGCGGAGAATTTCACTTGTTTCTTCGTCTACAGAGTGGGGTTCATCACAGCTCAGACCTGGAGAATGATGAAAAAAAAAATGTTTTAAATTGCTCTGTTCCCTAACATATTCACCTCACGGGGGTGGGGCGTCAAAAGAAAAGTCAAACAACCAACCGCCCAGAGAAGGGACAGGGATTTCAGAAGTCTGCACGCAGCCCTGAGGCTCACTCCTCCAGCCCTGAACCCAGGGCGCAGCCTTGTGAGGATTCCTTTCAATAACACAAAGCCTGGGGCCGGCACTGTGGCATAGGGGGTAAGGCTGCCGCCTGCAGTGCCGGCATCCCAAATGGGCTGCTCCACTTCCCATCCAGCTCTCCGCCAAGGCCTGGGAAAGCAGTGGAAGATGGCCCAAGTCCTTGGGCCCCTGCACCCACGTGGGAGACCCAGAAGAAGCTCCTGGCTTCGGATCAGGATCAGCACAGCTCCAGCCGTTGCAGCCATCTGGGGAGTGAACCAGCGGATGGAAGACCTTTCTCTCCATCTCTGTCTCTACCTCTCTTTGTAACTCTGCCTTTCAAATAAAATAAATAAATCTTTATTTAAAAAAATACAAAGTAGGCCGGCGCCGTGGCTCAATAGGCTAATCCTCCGCCTAGCGGCGCCGGCACACCGGGTTCTAGTCCCGGTCGGGGCACCGATCCTGTCCCGGTTGCCCCTCTTCCAGGCCAGCTCTCTGCTGTGGCCAGGGAGTGCAGTGGAGGATGGCCCAAGCCCTTGGGCCCTGCACCCCATGGGAGACCAGATAAACACCTGGCTCCTGCCATCGGATCAGCGCGGTGCGCCGGTCGCAGCGCGCTACCGCGGCGGCCATTGGAGGGTGAACCAACGGCAAAAGGAAGACCTTTCTCTCTGTCTCTCTCTCTCACTGTCCACTCTGCCTGTCAAAAAAAAAAAAAAAATTAAAAAAAAAAAAAAAAAAAAAAAGAAAAAAAAAGAAAGAAAAAAAATACAAAGTAAGTGAACGAGTCATAAGCTCTAAAGCATCAGGCGCCGTTATTACCTGACTGCAGACTGTGTAACGGGTAGCGTTCTGCCTCCCTCGGGGCCTTCCAATGCCGGCAGCTCAGCCCAGCATCTCCACACCGACCGGGTCCCGAGCCAGGGCCGTTCAGTGACTCACCCCCAACCGGCCCTCTGCCAAGGGCGCCATCCTGGCCACCCCCTCCGCAGGGACACCCCCTCCTCTCAGCAGCGCTCAGGGCTCCATGGGAAAGAAAACAGTTGAGGAGGAGAGGGATGGAAGAAGGCCACACAGTAACCTTATCTGGCAACTCAGAGCGTGTAAACCAAATGTACCAGATAATACGGTCTGTTGAGATTAAAAAGACAAAACAAAAAACTCTAAAAGTTGATCTGGGACATTTAATTAATCTTGTCTCATTTCGTTTCGGAAGGCATTGCTGGGTCTTAAAAACCCACCACAGCAAATAGCACGGTCTGCTGTCTAAGTGGCAAGGCCGGCTCTCAGCTCTGCCTTCCCTCCCGTCCCAGCCGCCCGGGAAACCTTACCCGGGAAGCCACCACCTGCGTGGCCTCAGACTGGCCCGTCTCGGAGCACCAGCAACCTCCCCGGTGGAGTTCACACTTCCACTTACACGCGAGGCCCGTGAATAACCGCTATGGCTACCTCAAGGTCACTCTGGAATCCTCACTGAACAACCCAGGAATCTAGGGCGAGATCTTGGGCTCCCTCCCTCCGGGGCCTCAGCCCTGCTGCAGAACACTTCCTGCTCTCCAGCTCCCCTCACCTGCACGGTGCACTCCGACCCCACACCTGCCAGCGCTCTCATCTCAGGGACCCAGACAGCTGCGGACACCAGCTGTGCTGCGCCCAAACCCTCTTCTGTGACACCAGAGCTGATTCCGAGGTTCTCAGTGCTAATTAGCACGTACCAGATTAACACACTAACAAGTCATATTTTTACACTCTTCCTGTCGAATCGCACTATTTGATTACAACCAATTCTCACGCCTTCTCTCCGCTTGCCCTTGACTATTTACAGGTTTAAAAAACGAACTCCTTTTTTGTTCAATTTGAAGATAACGGTAAAGACTTTTACTCCTGCGGCTTTGGCAAGGCGAGCTGCAGCCACCCCGAGAGCGTCAGACGCAAAGCAAGCCCAGGTCTGGGGGCTCCCAGGGGTCAGTCCACGGCACGGCGACTCGGACGCTGCGCCCACGCGCGCTCACGCCTTCCCCACAGCGCGAGGCGAAGCCGCCCGGGCCTCGAGAGCTCGCTCCAGGTCGGAGAGCGGCCGCCCCAGGGCTGCCTTCGGCCTCCGACAGGTCTCAGGGCACCAGCCCAGGGAGGAGACGCCTCCGTCGGCGGGAGCGCCGCGGCCGAGACACGGAGGGGCTGCCCGCTGCCCGGCCCCGGCTCCCCGCTGCCCGGACCCCAGCCCCCCCGGACCCCGGCCCCCAGCCTCCCAGCTCCCCGCTCCTGACTCCCCGGCTCCCCGCTGCCCGGCCCCCAGCCTCCCAGCTCCCCGCTCCTGACTCCCCGGCTCCCCGGCCCCCGGCCCCCCGCAGCAAGGACATCCGTGCGCGGACCCCGCTCAGCGGCCCACCGAGGGAGGGGCTCAGCCCACGGAAGGTCGCGCCCCGCCCTCAGGAGGGAAAGCGGAGGAGCCGCCCGGGGCCGGGGCCGGGGTCGCCCTCCGAGCCCGCGACCCGAGCCGGCCGCCGTGCGCACACGCTCGCCCAGCTGCTGCGGGACGCGCCGCGCGCCCGTCGCGGGGGAGGCCTGCGCGCGGCCCGGCTCCCGGGTCCCGGCTCGGAAGCGTCCAGTCCCCCCCCGCGCATCGCCGACAGCCACGCACCCAGCCCGGGAGGGAGCGCGGCGACGCGGGCGGCCCGGGCACACCTGAGCGCGGCTCCGCGCGCGTGGGGCCGGGGCCACGCACACCGCGCGCGATGCCCCTGCACGAGGCCCGCAGCAAACTTTCTCTGCCGAACAAACATGGCGCTGCTCCCCGCCTGCCGGCGCCGCGGCAGCTTCCAGCCTCCCAACGGCCGGGGTCGCGCGGCCCCGGGGGCTGCTCGCGCGCGCGACGCCGCGACCTCCTCGGCGGCCAATCCCGGGCCGCCCCGCTCGGCCCCGGGCCGCCCCGCAGCGCGCTCGGCGCGGTGTCCCCCGGAGGCCGCCGCCGCCGTCCCCGCCTCCGCGCCCCGTCCACGTGCACGGCAGCGGCGCAGGCACCCGCGCGTCCCCTCCGCGCGGGCCCACGGCGGCTCGGGCACCTCTCCCCGCCCCCACCCACCAGACGCCGGGGCGGGGGGCGGCGGCCGGCGCGGCCCGCGGTACCTGGTCGATGGGCAGCTGCACGGCGTTGCTGAGCGGCTGCAGCAGGGTGGAGCCCGTGGTGCTCGTGGCCGCCATGGCCGGGCCTCGCCTCGCGCCCGCCGCGCAGCCGGCGACGCCGACGATGGGGATGCAGCGGCGCGCCCGCCCCTGGGCCGCCCGCGGTGGGAGCGCCGAGCTGGGAGGGCCGGGGCGGGGCCGGGGGCGGGGCCGGCTCGCCACGCCCCCTCCGCGCGCCCGCGCCGGCCCCGCCCCGCCCGCCCCCCGACTTCCAGCAGCTTCCAGCGCCCCCTCCCCAGCTCGCGGGCTCGCGCGCCAGACAGCCCCGCGGCCCAATCGCGGCGCGGCGACCCACGCAAGCAGCCAATCAGAGGGCGCCGGCCGCGCCTCGCCCCGCCCCCGAGCCGAGGACCCGCGCGAGGGACTGCGCCCCGGCGCGCCGCCCGCTGGTTCGGCCGCTGCTGGCGCGGGCGGGCCTGCGCCCCCGCCCACCCCCGGGACGGCGGCCGCACAAAGGGCGGCCGTGGGGGGCGCGCAGGGGCGCGCGGGCGCGGAGCCGGGTCCAGCGGCCGGCGGGAGCGTGGCCTCGCGGAGGAGCCGCGTGGAGGCCGGAGCCTGAGAGCGGCGGCGGGGGTCCGGGCCTCCCGGGTGGGGCGCGCCCCGGGAACAGGTGTCACCCGGGCAGAGGCTCGGAGAGCACCTCTGCCGGACCTGCGCGCTGGCCCCGGGGTCGGTGGGCTTCGAGGGCGCGGACCCCTGCGGCGCGCCCAGGGAGGCCGTCGGGGGGCTCCCGCCGCGGGCATCTGGCGCTTGGCCCTGTCTGCCCGCGGGCGAGGTGCGGCTCGTTCAGCCTGCTCCGTGACGCTCCGAAGGCGGGTGGAGCCTTCGTCTACACAGCGGGCACACGCGGGCTGGGTGCTCTCCTCGGTCGTTCAAAGAAACTGAGGCCCGGGAAGGGTTCGGGGTTTGCCCAGGGACTGGACAGCATCCCGGAGGGCGCCGCTCCGACCGGAGGCCTCGCCCTGTCACACCTCACCCGGCCCCTGAAGTCGCACCTGTCGGCAGGTGCACCTTTCACTCGAGTAGTGAGGCTGCGTGGCTGGGGACACACGCGCCCGGCCCAAGGAATCTGTGCACGTCCTCTGAGTAAAAGCCGAGGTTGACAGATCTGTGCAGTCCCTTCCTGCCCAGCGTTCTTACGTTGGCTAATTTAACCCTAACCCGGTGGTTTCTGAACCCACACCCAGCGGAGGGTGGGAGGAAGAAGTCCAAACCCAGGACCCGCCTTCTGCCTGCAGTGTGGTTCCGATGGCCGCGGGAATCAGCAAACCTGTTCGATCAGCCGCCTATGAAGAATGTTATCCACATACTCTGAAAGTGTCCGTTTAAAATAACCATTATCCCCTTTTCTGCGCTTCGGGGCGGGTAGAGGAAAAGTACAGGTGGCTGACATACCCACTGGTGGAAAAATGGAAATACCACCTAAAAACTGGAAGGGTGGGTGTTGCAAACACTCTACCAAGAGGCGCCGCCTTCAGCGGCATCTTTGTTTTAGTAGGACAGGACTCGGAGACATTATTTAGTACCTAGAATGGGAAAGGTTTTAACCATTTGGGGAAACTTGGTTGTGTCAGTGACACAAAAATAGAGTAGCAATTAATAGCTTAGATTTTGGAGTCAGACCTAGATTTTCAGCTGTCTCTGCCATTTATTAGCTGTGAGTTCTTGGGCAAGTTGTTTCACCTTTCCAAGCCTCGGATCCCTCGTGCGTGAAAATGAGCATTGTAATAGCGCCAAATCCGTGGGTTTTGAGGTTATATGAAGAGCTCAGGTATGCTTGGCACATACCAACTTGAGAGAGAATGTATTAGGCAATGTGTGGCCGCGGTCCGGAGAGCCAGGGGAGCCGCTGGGCAGCACGTCTGGAATCAGAAAGCCCTGGACACCGCCTCCCTGGGCGGACCAGGGGCCACAGATGAACCAGCTCCCGCAGGAAGCTACTTCTGCCTTCCTTCTGTCTGGGACCTCAGCGGACCGGAAGAGCCCCCTCGTATCATCAGACTCCATCCAAATGCTAATCCCTTGTGGAAACCACCCAGAAACACAGAGTGACCCCCCGGGCTTATGCAGGCAAACTGACACAGAAAATCAACCATCCAAGAAAGTCAGTGGAATTCTAAACATGGAAACTTCAGTTTCTTGTGTTAGAAATACTGCATGGCTGTTTACCACTGCACGATGTGTGCGTGCATCCAGACACGTGCATCAGAACGTGCCGCTGTACTCTGCAAAGACACACTTTTTATTTGCTAACTGTATCTTCAAAAAAAAAATTGCCTCTCTGTGTTTCTAATGAAGAAACAGGCCCACATTTAAGTGAACAACACAGTGACGAGAGCAGAAGCCGGAGAGAGGTCTCCTTGCCAGCATGTGCTAAGTAGACCACAAAGTCTTCAGTGGAACTAGTGACGTATAGCGGCTCCCTGTTCTGCCAGATAGCAGCCGACCTGTAGAAGCAGTTCTCTCGTTTTTAATTCTTAACCACTGAGTGCTTGCTGTGTCCAAGCATAAATGTTTAAAATCAGAAGAAAACAATGAAATGTTACAAGAAAATAGTCAATAAGGTCATTTTTTCAAAATGTTAAAATCCAAAGAACTTCTAGAGAAGAAAGAAACGTGGTTGGAAATAAAAAGTTTTAATCCAGACATTTCTACCACATATCTGAATTTTAGAAATATGCCTGCCTAACTCCTCTGTGCCTTGTTTCCCATTGTTAAATGTGGATAATAGCAATTCCTTGTCCTACTTCGTGCTGGTAGGAGTGTTGTGTCTATACGTATGAAATTAATAAGAAAATAAATTACTATTAAGCTACTATTACTATTACTATTGATTATTACTATTAGAAGTAAAAATTAGCAGTACAGGGATTTTCGTGTAGCAACCACCCTGTTAGCGAGAGTTATCAACTCCAGCCAAGCACAGAGCCCTGAGCAGTGTTCGCGTGTGACAAGGTGGCCGTGAAGCGGGGTTGGCTGGCGCCAATGCTCTCGCCTCTGAAAATGGCTGTGATAATTAAGCACTGCTGTATTGAAATCTTCCCTCCTCAACTTATTTTTAACTTTGAACAAACCACTCAGAAGAAATGTAGAATCTGCCAAGCTGCTTTTGTTTCCTAAAAGTGGTGTGTGTCATGAAATTCGCGCTTCCGGGCAACTCTTTTGCCTTTTCAATGCCCTTATACACCAAATAACTGCTGCTGCAGGGCACTGAACCATACCCTTGAAATGATCACCCCAGTCATTGTAGGCATTTGCACACTGACTCTACCCTAAGACCAAAAACTGGAATTGAGAAAGTCACCCTTTAACACTTAACGCGCTTCAATTAGGAAGTCACGAAGTAGACCGAAACGAGCACAGATAGCAAGCTCGGTGGAAGCCCCGGTCCCGACCCCAGCCCCAGCCCCGGCCCCGGCCCTGGCCCCGGCCCCGGCGCTGTGGAGCCGTCAGCGCACTGCTTTCTTTCCGTCCCACTGCCCATGTGTTAGGAGATTTAAAACAAAATGATTTCACTGGTACCCTCTTCCTTGAAAACTGCGTGATTCCCAAGAAGTGCTGGGACCTGCTATGTCTTCCTAGGCCCACATTCCATCTCAGATTATGGGGAACAGATGCAAACAAAACTCTTACTCATCAACTTGGGAAAAGCATTGCCTTCCGGCTGCTCCAGAGGTTCAAAGCTTCCTTTTCTAGATCTCTAGTCACATTCCTTCTTCGAAACATGCACTCTTCCTCAGACCTGTGAGAATTCCTGTTCTGTGTTCTACCTGTATCCTACCCACATCTTGGGGAAATAGTCCACTTTCCTTGTGATTTATTTGGCTTTTCACCTTTGAGTCTAAGCTCCTAAGAACACCACCTTTGTGCTTGCTTATTGTAAGATAACGACTTGTGACCCCTGGTTCCCAGGCATGGAAAAGCAAGGTACGAACTCTCTCATGCTTCCATACACTTGCATAATAGTGTTTGCATCCGAATTATGAAACATCTTAGTTGTATCCACCCCAAGTTTCATCATCGTCACCATTGCCACTAGCACCGATTATCATATCTAACCAGGGCACTACTCTGGGTGAAAGGCCTCGTTTTCTCAGCTCTGCCTAATATGTAGGGTTGTCGCTACCATTCTGGGTCCCCCTCCTGAAATATGCCGACAGCTCCCTGCTCTTGGAAACCCTCTGGTGTGGCCACTAGGCGAGCAATTGCACTTCCCCTCTGCTGTCACCAGCCCCGTGACACTGGGCTGTCATACTCTATACTAAGTGTCCCCAGAAGCCTGGACAAACTACTCAACAAAGCCGCCTCCTTGCAGGCAGATGTGACAAACGGCACATTCTATGGTATTTATTTTCAGTTTAAACCTTTCCTCCATGACTGTCGTCTTTTAGATGCTGGGTTTCGGTCCTGGACTTGCAACACCAAGATCAGAGTCCTGACCAGTGACGCGTAGGCAAGGAGATCACCTGTGCCCATAGGTTCTGTGGTTGCGGCATCTAACCCAGTTCTCACCAGGAGGCCTGCTCTCCAGCGCGGGTGACTCTGCAGGCCAAACCGGAGGAAGGGCTGCATAATCAGATAAAGGCCTGGTTTCAGTTTCATCAAATTAGCTTTGGATTTACGTTCCATGTGCAGAGAGATGTGTGGGCTTTTGTATTTAAATTCTGAGCTAGGCTTAAAGTTCTGTCTACAATGAAATAGTTGTTATTAAAACCATGAAAAATGTTCAAGGGAACTACATCACAAAGGAGATATCAAATGCTCCCCCAAGAAGCTTAAGCAAATCGTGTTTTCTGTGAGTACTGAGCTGCAGCGTCCCAAGGCAGGTAGGAGGACGCAGCGAGGGAAGGTACTCCACTCCGGTCCTCATTCTGAAATAGTGCCCCTGGCTGCTGAGGCCCTGGGAGAGCAGGGTACGGAACGCACCAGTAAAGCAGTGTGCCCTGCATCTAGATTGCCTGGTCTGAACCTGATTTGCAGCACACTGCCTAACCTCCGCAGGCCTCAATATTTTCATCTATAAAATGGGAACAATAGTGATTTGTGTGCCATTCAAAGAACGTAATAACAGTACACGTAAGGTACTTAACGCTCGTCACACTGGAAGCCCTTGCTAATTATTTGCTGTCATCACCTCCCTCATCCCTGTGGGTGCTGCAGGTCTTATGCTACAGATTTGTCACATCAGAGGTCTACTACGTCAGGTAGAGGTGTAAATTAACAGTTGGTTGCTTTGATCAGTTGATCCCTCCAAATTGACAGGAAAAAGCCCCAGAAATGGATAAGATTGGGAGTACAAAGAGGACGTGAAATGTTTGAATAGTCGCTCCCTCTCCCCCTGAAAGCATGACCCGAGCTTCCACTTGAAGACGTAAACAAGGTGATAACTGGTTTCAAACCTTGTCTCACCGCTGGAATATTCTCTGGTGTTCCATTGCTTTCTCTTACGTTGGCAATATCTATAGAGTATTTACAACCTACACAGCAGGAAAGAAGTCAAACAGTAACTATGTAAGGATTCCATGGGTAAGGGCTAAGCAAATGAAGGCTGATTTGTAATTTGCAGTATTACTTTGTGTGACACATTTTACATTATTCCTGATCGATGATTTTGAAAACTCAAGACACCATTAGGTTTCATCCTCCTGTATAGCATTTCTCTAAATCCCATCTCTGGATCCACAGATATTTATCTCTCTCTTTTTTAAAAAAATTTTTTTTGTTAGTATCCCACTGATAACCAATGAAATGATCCGCCTTCATTCCAGGACGGGAGCCAGGAACTTGGTCTTAGTGCATAATGCCATTCCGTTCCTCTTTATGTAAAATACATTCAGCCGCTGGTCCCTAGACAGCTCTCCGAGAAAGCACTTAAATTGTTCCCTTTGGAGCTGAGTGTCATTGAGAAATAAATTAAAAGACAAAATCAACAAGCCTGTGTGTCTCTGGGGGCCCAGGGCCTCCTCTGTCAGAATCATTCAAGATGCTTATTTAAAACCCAGATTTCTGAGGCTGGCGCTGTGGCAAAGCGGGTTAAGCCGCCGCCGCCACCACCGCCGCCGACGTCCCATATGGGCACCGGTGGGAGTCCTGACTGCTCTACTTCAGCTCTAGCTCTCTGCTGTGGCCTGGGAAGGCAGTGGAGGATGGCCCAAGTGCTTGGGCCCTGCACCCCATGGGAGACCAGGAGAAGCACCTGGCTCCTGGTCTCCGATAGGCCCAGCTCCAGCCATTGCAGCTATTAGGGGAGTGAACCAGCGGATCGAAGATCTTTCTCTCTCTCTCTGCCTCTGCCTTTCCCTCTCTGTAACTCTGCCTTTCAAACAAATAAATAAATCTTTTTAAAAAGTAAATAAATCCATAACCCTTTGGCTGTGTTAAAATGTTAATTAAATTCAATAATGTTAAGTTGATGCTAATAATTATGGCAGCCAACATTACTAGTCCCATTTTACTATTTACAGAAAATAAAAACCAATTGCTAATTCTTGTTGGCTGTGTATCTGTAGTAAAAATAAAGACACAAATATTCCTTTATATTTCTGAATAACTGTGATGGTGTGTAGTGTCTAAGTGTGTTATGACAGCTTTGAGATCCTGAGTCTGCGAGCCCTGGGAGCAGGAAGAGACTGTGGGGCATACAAGAAATCCACGCAGCACAGCGTTCAGTTTAAGAGGCTCATCTTAATTAAGACTCATAAATAATACGCATTCCTGAGTCTTTGCCAAAGACCTGCAGCTCAGGGCTTCTATGAAGAAAAGGTAATCGAAGACAAAAATTCACAGTTGTTGGCCGGCGCCGCGGCTCACTATGCTAATCCTCCGCCTGCGGCACCGGCACACCGGGTTCTAGTCCTGGTCGGAGCGCCGGATTCTGTCCTGGTTGCCCCTCTTCCAGGGCAGCTCTCTGCTATGGCCCGGGAGTGCAGTGGAGGATGGCCCAAGTGCTTGGGCCCTGCACCCCATGGGAGACCAGGAGAAGCACCTGGCTCCTGGCTTCGGATCAGCGCGGTGCGCCGGCCGCCGCGGTAGGCCATTGGAGGGTAAACCAACAGCAAAGGAAGACCTTTGTCTCTCTGTCTCTCTCTCACTGTCCACTCTGCCTGTCAAAAAAAAAAAAAATTCACAGTTGTCAAGGCAGAAAAAGAAATGAGCAGTTGGGCTTCAGAAACCCGGTAAGCATTTCTTCTCTTCTGCTTTTATTTTTTGAATTTCAGTTCATTTCTTTTTTTTTAAAGTAAGGTATAATTTTACAGATATTAGTTTTTAAATTTTCATTTATTTATTTGAGAGGCAGACAGACGGCTCCTATCTGCTTGTTCACTGTCCAAATGCCCGCAAAGGCTGGCAAAAAGTTGGGCTGGAACTGGGACCCAGGAGCTCAGCCTAGGTCTCCCGGTTACCCGAATCACCCCCACTGCCCCGCCCCCCCCAGATCTGCACTGGTGGGAAGCTGGAGGCGGGAGCCAGAGCTGGCAGCTGAGCCCACAGGCTCCAGTGTGCGACATGTTAACCAGCCCACACCTTTGTTTTTATTTGTGTTAAAGTAAATAGGTGCTCCGTTTTCAAAAGCAAATGGTACTATAAGATTTTAATGAAAAGGAGAGAGAGACAGACAGACAGACGAGGGAGACCCAGAGAAGTCCCTGTCTTCCCAATCCTGATTTCTGTTTACCATGGTAAACTCTGTCAGGTTTTATAATTATTTCTATTGGTATTGGCCTCCACATTTAATAAAAATAGACAGACATATGGTGGCATTTCACGATTTTTCACGACATACTTAAACATTGTACACTGACAACGTTAGCACTGACGATGGGATGCAGGCCTTTGCTCGTCCTCTCTCCCTGTCTCCCCAGTAGGACTGAGCACCACTTTAGTGAGCAGACACCCAAAGTCTCCATGATTACAGTCTCACAGGTTGCTCAAAGATGAGCCACACCGTACGCTGTGATCACCTGTCCCTGCCTCTGTAACTTTGCATTTCTGCAGTTAACAATTGCCATTTCTTCTTCTTCCTCTGATTTCTATGGAACTCTTACTGACGCAAACTCGTCTCCAGACCCTGCCCGAGAAGGCTCAAAAGCCCCCATCCCCAGGGTCATGGGCATGGGTGAGTTGGTCAGTGCTGTGTCTCCCTGGGTGTCCTGGAGCCCTAGAGCAAACCTTCAGCCCTTTGATGTCATGGAAGGCGTCCTCTCTGCTCCCGCACTGGAACACCTGCACGCTGCCCAGCCAGGACCCACACCCAGCCGCACCGCAGACTGTAGAGGGGCCGCGCAGCCTTGCCTTCCGCTGCGAGCTGAAGCACGCTGCATGCGTGCTCAAGGGAGCTGCAAAACGGGCTTCTAGCATAGGGCACAGGGATCGGTGCTGTGTGCAATGGCTTAGGCCGCATCCTGGGACACTCGCACCCCATGTCCAAGTGCCAGCTCCTGTCTTGGTTCCTCCACTTCCAGTCCAGCTGGGGGAAGCAGATGGGGGCTTAGGTGCTTGGGTCCCTGCCATCTGTGTTTCAATCTAGAGCCAAACTCGGGCTCAAAGGTGACATAGAATTATGCTGTAAAAGAACATTCCTTCTGGGGCTGGTGCTGTGGCTCAGCGGGTAAAGCCATATGGGCGCTGGTTCGAGTCCCAGCTGCTCCTCTTCTGATCCAGCTGTCTGCTGTGGCCTGGGAAAGCAGTAGAAGATGGCCCAAGTCCGTGGGAGACCAGGAAGAAGCTCCTGGCTCCTGGCAGCAGAATTGGCTTTAATTGTCCAAGTGCTAGAGACTTTGGGAACATCACCTTTGCTTTTAAAACTTCCATAGGAGACAATAAGCAACAGAAAATCAACTCACCAACATGACTGGACAGCCCATTGAGGTGTTCTAGAATACTTTTAAACGTGTATAAGAGTCATGAAATTAAGGTTTCACAAGGTTTTGGTTGTTGTTGGTTGGTTCTTTCATTCACAAAATGTATTAAGTTCCTGGAGTTGTCAGGCACTGTGCTAATCACTGGAAATAGCAGAGGAAGCAAGACAGCACCCTTCCCCTCGTGGCGGAAAACCCCTGGGGTCACTGGAGAGCTATGTCTCCAAGAGTCGCTGTGAAGTGAAAACCGCCTTCACCATGTGTCTGACCTCGGTGCACCTGCCTCTGATACTTCATTCCAGTACAAGGGCCTTCAAAACCATCGTGGAGAATGTGCATTGGCTCTTTCCTTTTTCCTTCCTTTCTCTCTTTCTTTCGTTGGAGGAAGAGTCACAGAGACACAGAGACACACACGTACACACACACACAGAGAAAGAGAGAAATCTTCCATCTGCTGGTTTACTCCCCAAATGGCCACTACTACCAGGACTGGCCAGACCAAAGCAGAGAGCTGAGAATCTAATCCAGGTCTCCCACGTGGGTGTCAGGGGCCAATCAACGACCTGGGCCATCACTGCTGCTTCCCAAGGTCTACAGCAGCAGGAAGCTAGAAGCAGGAGCAGAGCTGGGATTCGAACCTGGGCATTCCCAATATCAGATGTGAAAGTCCCAAGCAGCCTCTAGCCTCCTGTGGCAAACACTTGCCCTGTGCGTTGTCTTTACAAAAAATCATGTGTGGAGAGAGAGAGAAAGAGAAAGAATATGAACCTTTCATCTGCATGTCCATTCCCCAAATAGCCACAACAGTCAGGTCTAGTCCAGACTGAAGGCCAAGAGCCAGGAGCTCCATCCAATGCCAGGGACCCAAATACTTGGGGCATCTTCCACTGCCTTCCCTGGAGCGTTAGCAGGGAGCAGGATCAGCAACAGAGGAGCTGAGATTTGAAGCAGTCCTCTGGCTGTGGCAGTTGGCAAGCATGGGACTCAAACACATGCTCTTATAATCTGAATTTTGTTTCTAATTATAAAATGGTATTTTTAAAAAAAGATAGGTTTATTTATTTATTTACTTATTTGAAAGGTAGATTTATAGAGAGGCAGAGGCAGAGAGAGAGAGAAAGAAAGAAAGGGAGAGAGAGAGAGAAAGAGAGAGGTCTTCCATCCACTGGTTCACTACCAAATGGCCGCAACAGCCGGAGCTGCACAGATCCGAAGCCAGGAGCCAGGAGTTGCCTCTGGGTCTCCCATGTGGGTGCAGGGGCCCAAGCACTTGGGCCATCTTCTATTGCTTTCCCAGGCCATAGCAGAGAGCTGTATCAGAAGTGGAGCAGCTGGGACTCGAACCGGTGCCCATACAGGTTGCCAGTGCTGCTGGTGGCGGCTTTACCTGCTACGCCACAGCCCTGGCCCCAAAAATGGAATTTAATGTACACGTTATTACTCTATCAGTGGATTCAATGTTTTCAAAAAGAGCTGAAACATTTTAAGTTGTTAACACGATGGTAAAATGGAGAATTTATTTTTAATAAATTTTATGTTCATTATTTGAATCTTTCAGTAAGAAAATATGTATTTGAACAGACTTGTTCCAGCTGCTGTCTGAGCACTGGTCATTTGACTACTTTCTCACTATATTTCAGCAACTTTAACCCTGAGAAGGAGGCAAAAAGAAGTCTGAAATTTTCTGGGCTTTGCTCAAGATCATCAGTGGCCAAAAGATAAGAAGTGAAGAACTGTGTAACGAACAACACAGCGCCAATCACCTTAACCCAGCGTCTCCCAAATGCACTTCGCGAGCCAGAAGGGAAGCTAGTGGGGTGTGGACAGACTGATAGGAAACCAACTCAACTGCTGCAGAGGACAACGCACTGTGCGGCCGGTGGAATCGGCTGCTCAGGGTCGCAGCCCAAAGCCGCCATCGTGGTATCCACACTACAGACGAAGTGTCCCAAGTAGAACGAATTTGTGCACAACGTCCTTCCTGAGACTTTCGGACGACACCTGCCTCGTCCCCATGCTGTAGACTTGTCTCTACCAGCTACAGCCTGACAAGCTACAAAGCGCACATGTTAAATGGGGAGACTGCAAAAAGTTCATGGGAAACGGAAGTCAAAGACAATGCACACGTTCCATGGGCATTGTGAAGTACCCCGTGTACACCCTCGAAGCCTACTCTCACAGTCTCTGCATGCTGCGTCTACAACCTAAAACTACTTCAACATAACCAAGCCATCGGTCTTTGAGCGGGAAAAGCCATCTCCACCCTCTGACTTAACACGAGCAGAAGAGGCACAGGGTGTGAGTTAGGTTGCCAGTTCACAGAGAAAAAAAAAAAAAAAAAAAAAAAGCTGCACATATCATGTCCATTACTTCCAAATACTGCCGTATGTATTTTTCAAGATTAGGGATTTTTTTTTCTTAAATAACCACAATACAGTTATCAAACTCATAAATTATGTTGGCACAAAAAGCGCTCGCCTAATCCACCAGTCTGCAAGCCGTTTTTCAACCTTGTCAGGTGATCCGCTGGTGCTTAGGCATCAGTCGCAGGGCATCTTTCTCGGCCCAGGGCCTGTTTTGGAGTTAGCAGAGTGCCTAAGCCTGCTGGAGTCTGCGCCAGCTCTACAGGCCTTTCTCGTCCTTAGTGGCACGGACAGTTTCAAAGAATGTAGCTCTGGTTCCCGGAACGTTTTCTTTCTTTCTGGTTAATGTCACCCCCCTCATTGTGTACTTTTCTGTTGTCCCCTTCGCAGCTGGATTTGGGCTGTGTATTCCTCACCGGAACACTGCCTGTGTACTACATTCTCTGCAGGGCGGCACATCTGGAGGCACAGGACACCCAGTGGCCGTTGGTAGGTCGCGGTCACTTTGATCACCTTGATTGCCCGGTCATTCCACCGGTAGCTTCAATAGCGGAGAACATGGGTCCGTCTTTCCTCTGTGCCGCCCGCTCCCCTGGCCCTAGCTAGACAACCTTTCAGGCATTATATTCTTTAATCTGCAAGCACTTCTCTTTGTCACTAAACACATGAGGGATGGAGATGTAGCCTCATCTGATAGCAGCCAGTGCTCAAATCCCCTTCATTGTTCCAAAAAGTCTTTTTGGCATTCGGCTTGTTTGATTCAAGGAGTAAAGACACATGTGCTGTATCTGAGTGACATCTTTTCATGGAGAAGAATTCTCCCTTTCACTTTTCTGACTTCTCTCTTTCTCCATATTCACTGTTGTTGCTAAGGAAACCGGGTCATTCATCCCATAGAATTTTCCAGTCCCTGTGGTATTGTTTGACACGTTTCTCTGTCTCCTTTGTCTCCTCTCATTAGCGGGTGGCTCTAGAGCCTCAGTCAGATTCAGGGTGGACGTGTTCCTTTGGCAAGAATCCTTTGTAAGGGGCCGGTGGTGTGGTGCAGCAGGTTAGGCCTGCGACGCCAGCATCCCACGTGGACATTGCCTCAAGTCCTGGCTGCTTCACTTCCAATCCAGATCCCTGCTAATGGGCTGGGCAGAGCAGCAGAGGATGGCCCAGGTGTTTGGACTCCTGCACCCACATGGGAGACCCAGATCAAGCTCCTGGCCATTGCAATCATTTGGGGTGTGAACCACAGAAGGAAGAGCTCTCTCTTTCTGTAACTCTGCCTTGCAAATAAATAAATCATTTTAATGTATATTTTTAAAGATTTTATTTATTTGAGAGGTAGAGTTACAGACAGTGACAGGGAGAGACAGAGAAAAGTCTTCTGTCCATTGGTTCACTCCCCAAAAGGCCACAAAGGCCGGAACTATGCCAATCCGAAGCCAGGAACCAGGTGCTTCTTCCTGGCTTCCCATATGGGTGCAGAGACCCAAGGACTTGGGCCATCTTCTACTGCTTTCCCAGGCCACAGCAGAGAGTTAGATTGGAAGAGGAGCAGCCGGGACTAGAACTGGCGCCCATAGGGGATGCCGAGGCCACAGGCGGAGGATTAACCTACTGCGCCGCGGCACCAGCCCCTAAATAAACCATTTTGAAAGACTCCTGTCTGGTGTGTACTGTCTACTGCAGTGCACCAGGAGAGAGAGGACCTGCGTGCCTGCTCCTTGCCGAGGGCGACGGTGCAGGTGCCAGGGCGTGAACGGCTGGCTCCTTCTGCATGGTTTCTGCAACTGTGATTGACCCATGTGATGCTTTGATGATGTGTGCACACCAGATGTGCGCCTCTCTTCATATTCCCTACGAAAGCTAAATTGCGTTTGGGCCAGTGTTGTGGCACAGCAGGCAAGGTTACCACCTGTGCCGCCAGCATCTCGCATAGGAAGCTCCAGCCCCTGTGCCAGCTGCTCCACTTCTGACCCAGCTCCCTGCTGATGGCCTGCGAAAGGCAGTGGAAGATGGCCCGAGTGTCTGGGCCCCTGCACCCACGTGCGAGGCCCGGAGGAAGCTTCTGGCTCCCAGCTTTGGCCTGGGTCAGCCTTGGCCATTGCTACCTGCCGTCTGTGGAGTGAATCAGTGGATGGGAGATGTCTCCATCTCTCTCTGTAGCACTTTTTGGGTTTTTTTGTTTTGTTTGTTTGTTTGTTTTTGACAGGCAGAGTGGACAGTGAGAGAGAGAGACAGAGAGAAAGGTCTTCCTTTTGCCGTTGGTTCACCCTCCAATGGCTGCCGCGGTTGGCGCACTGCGACCAGCGCACCGCGTTGATCTGATGGCAGGAGCCAGGTGCTTCTCCTGGTCTCCCATGGGGTGCAGGGCCCAAGGACTTGGGCCATCCTCCACTGCACTCCCTGGCCACAGCAGAGAGCTGGCCTGGAAGAGGGGCAACCGGGAGAGGATCGGTGCCCCAACCGGGACAGAATCTGGTGCCCCGACCGGGACTAGAACCCGGTGTGCCGGCGCCACAGGTGGAAGATTAGCCTAGTGAGCTGCGGTGTAGCTCTTTTAAAGGAGTAAATAAACCTTTTGTTTCTTTTCTTTTCTTTTTCTTTTTTTTTTTTTTTAAAAAAAAGCTAAATTGTGCCCAGACACACAGAGTCAGGAGCTACCTCAGGGTGCTTCAGTTGGGGCAGACACCGTTCCCAGGGTGGTGTGGCTGGGTTGTGGCGCGTGATCTCCCCTACACACACACACACACACACACCGCAGCCCAGGCGTGGAGGTGGAGACAGAGAAGTCGGCGATGCGGGCCCTGTGGGCGTTTGTGTTTTAGCTTTTAACAGAAAAGCTGAAAATGCTTTTCAAAAATTAAATAGAAAAAAGGTTGCAGAGTAAGGATATCAAGAAAGAAACTTTCTGTGCAATGTGCCTTTTAAGCCGGCTGTTACGACAAGATCAAAAAGTTCTAAAGTCAGCTGAGGTTAACTCGCTGCTGAAGAGGGCAAAGCTGTGTCACCAGCTGAGCGTGGCCGGCCCACTCGCTGGCTGCCCGGAGCAACCCCCAGCCTGGCCGGGAAGGACGCGCCCTTTTCTGGCCCCACTGCGCAAGCGCAGGCGCAGGCTTGCAGCCCAGGAGGGACCGGCGTGCCCGGGTTAGCACCCAACTCCCTTCTCAGAAGGCCCCGGTGCTAAGTGACCATGTGTGGCGCGGTGGCCGAGTCGCCCCCAGCGCTTGCTCTGGGCGCTCCCCTGGGGTGTGAGGGAGCTGAGCTGTGTGGCTGCGAGTCCCCTGGGCCTGCACAGTGACGCCCCGGCTCCAGAAGCAACGTGTAGCCCTTGCCCTTGCCCACATGGGTGCCACCCGGCACCTTGGACCATCCCAGGGAGAGGAACCTGCAGTGAAAGTTTCTCTTGCTGCTGCTGACCCGTGAAGAAAATGTCCACCTTGTCATTGCTGAGGCTACAGGGGTGGCCGGCGGGGCGGGTTCTGAGCGGCAGAACCTGCAGGTCTGGAGCCGGCCAGGCCGCCAGTCAGCCCTGCTCTCTGCTCGGGGTGTGGAACGGTATTTGATATCCGAGTTAGGACTTTTAGAGATTTCCAATTTTTTTCAAAATTTATTTGAGAAGCAGAGACGCAGACAGACAGTGAGTGCCCACCCACTGGTTCATTCCCCAGTGCCTGCAGTGACCAGGCTGGGCCAGGCCAAAACCAGGAGCCCAAGGCCTTGAGCCCTCACTGTGCCTCCCAGGGTCTGTTTTAGCAGGAAGCTGGAGTCGGCCCTGGGCGGGCATCCATTCCAAACACGCCGACACCGGATATAGCACCTAACTGGTGTCCACCACTGGGGCAAATACTCGGCCCTGGTTTTGAGATTCAGACAGAACAGAGCGAAAAAAAAAAAAAAAAAAAAAAAAAAAGAGTACTTGGTCAGAGAGAAACTTATTAGCTAATTCTGATTCTCTGCCTGATGATAACTACAGTGCTATCACCACCTTCAAACACCTGACACTCACTCTACTTCGAAGCCTATCTCTATATGGCCTATTTTTTTAAGGTTTGTTTATGTAGTTAGTTATTTGAAAGGCAAAGTGACAGAGGGAGAGAGAGGGAAAGACAGAGAGACAGGTTTTCCATCTGTTGAGTCACTCCCCAAATGATTGCAATAGCCAGGGCTAGGCCAGGCTGAAGCCAGGACCCCAGAGCTTCCTCGGGGTCTCCCCTGGGGGCGGCAGGGGCTGTCATCTGCTGTCTCTCAGCTAGGCGTGCACCAGCAGGAAGCTGGATGGAAAGTGGAGAAGCTGGGCGCTGTCCCAGCTGACATGGACAGTTCTGGAAATGTAAACAGGGCAGTTCACTCTATTTACTTTATATGAGCATGACTTAGAATACAAACATGCTTATAATACTTGCATATATATCAGAGAACTCACAGCACCATCCAATCCATCAGGCAGGACAGACTGAGGCATGGCTTTCAGTTCAAAGAAAAACCCAACAGGGACAGTCACAGGAAGGGGAGCTTGATTTCTCCCATCTAAGAGGCTGAGGTTTTAATACTGAGCATAAAAACTCATAACAAAACAAAACAAAACACTAAGAGGCAGCAGGCGGTGGTCCCCTGCCACCCACAGAGGAGACCCAGATCGAGTTCCAGGTTCCTGGCTTCAGCCTGGCCCTGTCTCGGCTGTTGCAGACGTTTGTGGAGTGAATTAGCATATGGAAGATCTCTGTCCACCTCTCTGGTGCTCCCTCGCTTGCTCTCTCTCTGTCAAATAAATACAATCACAAGTAAATTAAGCATCCTGCCAGAGTGCCCATGGGTGTCAGGGAGCAGGGTCCCCGGGGAGCCAGCACCACAGCCTTTGGGATCAGTTTGCGAATCTAGATGCTCTGAAAGTGTCTGAATGTCAAACCCTTCAGCTGAGAACTTCCCGTCTTCATCATCTAGAAGGCAGATTACGGCCCTGCTCAGTTCTGATCAGAGACCAGCTGGGAAGGGGCTCAGACAGAAGTGGAGGCTCAGGAAGAAAATCTGGATTCAGCTGTGAACCCTCTCAGACCTAAGACCCGTTTTGTTCCTAATTATGTAAAGAATTCTTTTGGAACGTTTGCAGTTACTATGTTTTTTTTTTTTTTTTTTTTTTTTTTTTTGACAGGCAGAGTGGACAGTGAGAGAGAGAGACAGAGAGAAAGGTCTTCCTTTTGCCGTTGGTTCACCCTCCAATGGCCACTGCGGCCAGCGCACCGCGCTGATCTGAAGCCAGGAGCCAGGTGCTTCTCCTGGTCTCCCGTGTGGGAGCAGAGCCCAAGCACTTGGACCATCCTCCACTGCCTTCCCGGGCCACAGCAGAGAGCTGGACTGGAAGAGGAGCAACCAAGACAGAATCTGGCGCCCCAACTGGGACTAGAACCTGGGGTGCCGGCGCTGCAGGCGGAGGATTAGCCAAGTGAGCCACGGCGCCGGTCAGGTCTTCAATTCTGAACAGGACCCTGAGCCCAGAGTTTGAGAATAATGCCACTGAGAAGGTGTGCTAGCTTTCTGGGGGAGAAAAGGAGAATGAATCCTGTATGTGAATTCATGTTCACATTCTGTCCTCTTTCCCATGAATTTGATGCAGAACACCACAAAAGTTATGATTATCATAAATTTAACAACAAAAATAAGCCGACCAAATATTGGTGAGGGCAAATAAGGAAAAATCAGAACAGCCAGTAACTGGGTCTGAGTTTCTTGGGGTGGAGCCCAAGAGAGAAGCGAAGTGGTTACACTGTTCTCCCTGTCTGGGAAAAGGAAACATTCTGCTTCCTGGACAACAAGCTTCCTCTGACTGGTGTCTCCCAGCAACTTCTCCAGGGGCAGACGGAATGCGCTGCTCGCTGGGCGATGCGCTGCTGGCGGAGTCACTGAGCAGGCACCAGCCCTCCTCCTGCTGGTCCTCTGGTGGCCTGTCGCGGAGTCAGCTGAGGCTCCGGGCAGCCGTCCTTTCATGACAGAGGTGCTGAGGGGACCACACTGAGCCCACGCTTTCTGTAGAACCGACTTCCTACAGGGAGGCCACAGGGAGGAAGATGTTCCTCTGCAAGTAGCAGGTGTCTCCACTGGGTTTTTGACACGCGCTGTGTTCCGACAGTTTATTTTCTTTCTTTTGCTCCTTTCTTTCTCTGTCCTTCCCTCCCTCCCTTCCCTCCATTTTCCTTCCTTCACTCTTTCCTCTCCCTTTCTCCTTTCTTTCTTTCCTTTAAAGATGTATTGTATTTAGTTATTTGAAAAGCAGAGTTAGAGAAAGAGAGAGAGAGGGACAGAGAGAGAGAGAGAGAGAGCTTCCGCTCACTAGTTCATTCCCAAATGGCCACAATGCTTGGAAAGGTTGAAACCAGGAGCCTGAAACTCCATCTGGATCTCCCACGGGGGTGCAGGAGCCCAAGCACTTGGGCCATCTTCCACTGCTTTCCCAGGCCACAGCAGAGAGCTGGATGGGAAGCGGAGCAGCCAAGGACTGGTGCTCCCATATGGGACGCTGGCATCTCAGGCAACACTGGCCACTGTTCAGACAATTTCTAATCAGAGCTCTAATAATTTGTACAGAAGGACAGACAACCAATATGGTAAGCTGCAGGGAGCTGCAAGTGCCCGGCTGCCGCGTGGGTAAGTAGCAGAGAGCCGTCGTGGGAAGTGCAAGCAGCCCGAGCTGCGCCTCCTTGCCCCTGTGTGACTCCTTATAAGTGCACAGGGCCCCTGGAACTCTGCCAGCCAGCGAAGCTTCCTTGGCATGGCAGGTACTCCCCTGTCTCTCCTGCCAGCATGTCAGGCTCAGCTGAACCTCAGCATGGTGCCCCGCACGAGTGGCAGCACTGCAGACACTGGGACAGTGACAGGGAAGCGTTTCAAGCTGCACGTCAAAAATCACACTGTACACCGAGGAGGGGGAGCACGGGGGAGAGAGCAGAGGTGGAGGAAGAGCAGGCCACCAAGAGGGGCGGGAGCCCTGCAGCAGCTTGAGGGGGGCCCACAGCGGCCTGGGCAGAGGACCCAAGGGTGGGGAGAGCAGCTGCAGGCGCCCGGAGCCTCCCAAGCGTGGCTTTGTTTGAAGAGAACAAAAGAGCATCTGCCGATATACAATGAGCCGAACTCATCTTGGCAGGGAACACGGGATGCCGATCCCAATCTCTTCCGCACTGATCTGCTAAGAGATCCCTCTCCTGGAGCATGCCCCGGGCTCCAGGTGGCTCAGGCGGACCTGCTGTAACAGAATTTCTCTCCATTGACTGAATGTTCCCTCTGCGCTGGGAACTGGGCTAAGCACTCGTCATTCGCATCCTGTCTAACCCTCACAAAAGCACTCTAGGGAGTTTTTATTACATCCATTTTTCAAAGAAACCTGAGGATCAGCAAAAGGAAGTAACTTGTCCATGGTCACGCCTCCAGTAAGTGTGGAGCTTGGGCTCAAAGATCCCCTTCCAAGCCTGAGCCTTTGACTCCATCCCACCGTGTCCCGTGGAACGTGTCCTGTGGAAGCCCCAAATGTTTAGCGTTGTCTCCTTTTCTGCAGGTGCATTTTTAATACACTGCTTGAGCAGGACCGTGGTGGGCACAGGAAAGAGAAGAGGCGGCTGGAAGCACGAAGACGTGGGTCTTTGATGCATTTCACCTTCCTTCGAAACTTAGGGGGTGGTTGGCAGCAGCAGCCAGAGGAGATGGAGAGGGAACGCTCGTGTCCATCACATCCCGGCTCTCCCAGCCTCTGCATCTGATGTCTCCCTGGCCCCTGACACAGCAAAGCCAGGTGCATCCCCCTCGCCTTCCACCAGGGACAGGAAACTCTGGAGCCCCCTCTTCTAACGCTCACCAAGAAACTTTTTATGCTAACAACTTTTCGATAGCACATTCCAAATTCTACAACCAATTGGCAATTTTATTTTCCAATTTTTTCACCACGCTTATCTCTTTCACAAAAGGTTTCTCCTTTACCATTTCCCTTTGCCAACCCAGCCCAGACTGGACCAGTGGTCTTTTGTTGACCAGAACACAGAGCTCCATCTGACTTGATGTCAGGGACTTCTTAGATCTCAGGATCGGCTTCCAGAAGCTGCTTTTAGTTCTTCCTAAAAACAGCTTACTGTTAGCTACCTCAACACCAAGACTGCCTGGCTGGCATTCAGATAGACACTGCCAAACGATGCCTATAGATTCGTTTGTTCAAATGGTCTTTTGGGAATAAGGAAGTGGTGCAAGCCGACTCCAGCACCACCAATGGACCTGAGTCAACTCCGTTGTAATCAATATGTTCAGACAGCTTGGTGGGGAAATGAAAGTTTAAAGAAAACGAAAAACTAAAATACACAAAAGCCCTACAAGACATCCAGTAATGTGCAAGGTAGGTAGGTCTCTCCTTGTAGCATACGCCAGAGGAAGGAGTGATGAAATCCAGGTGGCAGCGACGAGCTGCACCAGGAAGGCGGAGACTGTAGGGCTCTGTCACCTTCCATCTCAAGCTTTTTAGATGGAGGAGCACTTTGAGAATATCTCATTTTCATTCTGAACCCTCCAGGCTCATTCTTCTGCAAGTCGTGCAGTTAATCACAGAATTCTTGCTCCACATTTCACCCATCAGATGACCACTCACTGAGTCCCTAGTGCAGCAGAGAGCTTCATGCAATCCCTGGACAAGGAGACTGCAGTGTGGCCATTGCAATGTGGAGGAACTGAGACGCAGAGAGATCAAACAAATCACCTGCAGCCTCCGGAGGGAACCGTCAGGGTTCAAATCAGCGTCCACCCAAGGCAAAAGCATGGTTTTCCTCACGCTGAATGCCTCTGGTTTGTGAGCAGGTTCAAAGCAAAATCTGGTTTTCAAAGGTGCTCGAGTTAATCCACCAATTCCCTGGGGACTAGGGCTCAGGCCTCCCTGTAGGGGAGATCATTGTGAAAGCCAGGGAGGGTCTAGATCGCTAAGCCAGGACCACAGATCCGGCCCCAGCCACCCTGCAGGTGAGACACAGGTGCTTGCTAGCTTCACGGTGGCTCTGGATGTTGCGCACTGTAGCTGGTGGGCTACACTCTGGGCAGGACAGCGGTTCCCCTGCCCAACCCTGCAGGGAGCAACTCAGTGCCCCTGTGCTCCTGGGCTTGACCCCTCCAACTAGCTTGGCACAAGGACGCTGAGTCACTCCAGCAGATTTGCAAAACAATAGGATTTTGTAACTGCATGGGACTTCTGGGTTATCTAGTTCAACTCCTCCTGTTCCAGACAAAGAAACCAAGGCGCGGCCACTCCCCGAGCGGTGAGCGTTGGTTCTGCCAGAGCTGGCTCCACGCTCCAAGCCAGCTGCTCTCTCCGCCTGACACCTGGCTCCCTGACCATTCTGACCAACACAGGGCCATGTCCCCAGGGACCGCACTCTGTACAGAAGGCTTAGCAGGTAGACGCTCTCTGGATTCTCAGATCTGGACCCCATAACTAGCAGAGGGCGCTTAAGATCTTCACCCAATTGAAAACCCCTTTCCGTACACTCAGATTACCAATAATGATTCCCTACAGGTTGGTGTCATTTACAATTTGTGGGAAACTTTTTCACACCTCATCTCTTGATCACTGAATTTACTAAGCAGCCGGAGATTATTATCTGTGTGTGACAGGTGATGAAACTGAAGCTCCAGCACACCTTGCCACACAGCCAGGTACAGAGATAGGACAGGGCGTGACCACTGCTCTTTCCCCAGGATTAGCTAACAAGAGGGCACAAGCTCATAAAGTCATGCCAAGGAAAACTGAGGCAAAGAGCTCTCATTTAGGGCCTTATCCAGGAGTACAGAGGACCCCCCCCCTTATCCAGGAGTACAGAGGACCCCCCCATCCAGGAGTACAGAGGACCCCCCCTTATCCAGGAGTACAGAGGACCCCCCCTTATCCAGGAGTACAGAGGGCCCCCCCTTATCCAGGAGTACAGAGGACCCCCCATCCAGGAGTACAGAGGACCCCCCCATCCAGGAGTACAGAGGACCCCCCCTTATCCAGGGGGCACACATTCCAGAACCCCAGTGGGTACCTGAAGTGGCAGGGAACATCAGACCCTAGAATACTGTTTTTTCCTATCCCTACATCTCTGAAATGAAGTTCAGCTTGAAAACGAGGTATAGTAGGAGATTAACAGCAACACAAAGCGAAATACAATGACTCTAACCACATATTGTAATGGAAGTTAAGACCTATGCATTGGTTATTTCTGGATTTGTCCATATTTCAATGTTCAGACCACAGTTGGCCCTAGGTGATAGAAACTATGAAGAGTGAAGCCACACGTAAGAAGGGGCACTCCTGGGGACACAGTCCACAGCAGCCAGTCCAGGAACTGAATGTCCTACAAGGGACTGCCCAGACTGTGCCATTCCCACACCCCCAGAACCCGCTGGCCTCTCCGCCCTTGGCCGGCCTCACGCTGCTAGGCAGTGCAGTTGGAAAATCTAATATCGCAAGGCTTCCGTGCTGCTACCAAATCCAAATCAGGTGTGTCTTGGGCTTGTCCATCCCTTGTGTCACGAGCTCAGATCTTTCTGGAAGCTGCACCCTCGCAAGCAGAGGTAACAGACGCTCTTTCTGTCATGAGCCCTGTGATGCAATCAGTACTTGCTGGTTCACCAGCCAAGCCCTTTCTGCCAGTTGGGAAAAGAGGCGGGGGGAGTCCAAGGGGCGATTCAGGACTTGACCCTCAAAGCCCACTCTGAGTGATAAAAGATGGTGGTAGAAAGAGGGGCGCCCCTTCTGCTCTGAGGTGGGGAAGTCTCCTCAGATCTGCTAGTGAGAACCTTGGTTTTCCCGCTTGCAAGTACGCGAAGAGATAAGATTCTAATATTTACCTTCAGGAGCTTATCATGTAATGGATAATATAATAATCTAGGTTAAATGTCAGAACTTTTTGCTCTTATTTAACTAGAAGATAATTTGTTTTCCTATCTGTGACCATCAGAAATATTAACTGCTGTACATTCCCACAAACTCATTTCTATCTTATGGATTATAAAGGATTCAAGGGTAATTCATTATTCCTAATGCAACTATTAAAGAAATAGATGTTATATAATCGATGGATGTACAGAGACATAAAAAGGAAAACCTCGGAGCCAGCACTGTGGCACAGCGGGTAAAGCCGCTGCCTACAGGGCCGGCGTCCCATATGGGTGCCAGTTCGAGTCCTGGCTGCTCCACTTCTGATCCAGCTCTCCGCCAAGGCCTGGGAAAGCAGTGGAGGATGGCCAAGGCCTTGGGCCCCTGCACCCACGTGGGAGACCCAGAAGCAGCTTCTGGCCCTGGCTTTGGTGTGGCCCAGCCCTGTCTGTTGGGGCCATCTGGGGTGTGAATCAGCAGAGGAAATAGCTCTCTCTGTCTATCTCCCAAGCCCTTGGGCCCTCTTCTGCTGCTTCCCCAGGCCATAGCAGAGAGCTGGATCAGAAGTGGAGCAGCTGGAACTAGAACCAGCGCCTCTACGGGATGCTAGCATCCCAGGCAGCAGCTTACCCTGCTACGTCACAACTCCAGCTCCTAAACAAACTGAACGGTTATAATCCCTGGTTTTAAGTTGTAACATTTGGGGGCACATTATGCTACCTCCTGGAACACTTTGAGAACTCAAACTAGTCTACTAAGTAACTAAGCACACTCAGAAAGTTGGCATTCGGACGACACCTGCGCTCCAGGTAGCGACACCGACCTGCAGAACCAAGTGCTCTTTGTTGAATGACGTGACCTCTTTCTCCTTGCCAGCTCGTTTGCTTGGCGAGTTTTATTGATGATGGGGACAGCCATCGGGGACTCCAGCTCCTGAGGTTTTCCTGTCGATCACACTCCCGCCTTCCACGAATGTCTACACTCTGAGTTTCAAACATCGTTAGGGGGTTGTTTGACACTGGCTAAGTCTGCTGTTATGAACTGGAACTCTGTCCAGGAGAACCGAACGCTCAATGGCATTTCCACCACGGCCAAGAGCGGCCCGTGGCTCGGGTGGTCACAGCCCTGGCGGGGCAGGGCGCGCACAGCGTGTGTGTGTGTGTGTGTGTGTGTGAACCTTGGCAGAGTGCTCCCTCCAGGCCCCTCTGCGAGGCATTCCTTCCCCTCCCAGGAAGACAGAGCCCCTTCCAGAATGAGGGTCTTCTGACCCCTACCAGACAGGGCGGAGCAGAGAGCGTCTTTATGGCCAGTTCCTGCACAGAAGGGGGAAGCGTGGAGTGGATTTCACAGCTGGCTTTGTGGGGGAGGGCTATGGTGCCCATAATCTAGGGTAACAGGGGTTCCTGGCATCTATGCCTTGCTTCAAGAGAGAGTGAGGGGCAGAGACAGGAGGGCCGGAGGCCAGAGAGGCCTGGACTCGGAGTCTGCTCCTGAGGTCCTCCAATGCCCCCTCTCCACGGGGCTCAGAACAACAAAGCCCCATCCCTAGGGGTGTGTCTTTCTGAGCCCCAGCAGCAGCAGTCTCGAAACACCCACAGCAGGAATCCTGTCTTCCAGGTGGCCTCCATTCTATTCTCTCGCTTGTGCTCTCTCTCTCTCTCTGTTTTTCTGTTTTGTTTTGTTTTTAGATTTATGTATTTGAAAGTCAGAGTTAGAGGAGAAACAGATCTTCCACCTGCTGGTTCATTCCTCAGATGATCACAATGACCAAGGGCTGGGCCAGGCTGAAGCCAGGAGCCAGGAGCTTCTCCCGGGTCTCCCATGTGGGTGCAGGGGCCTAAGGACTTGGGCCATCCTCCCTGCTTTCCCAGGCCATGGCAGAGAGCTGGAGCAGAGGTGGAGCAGCTGGGATGCAAACCGGTGCCCACATGGGATGCCAGCATCCCCGGCAGCAGCTTTACCCGCTGTGCCACAGCGCCGGCCCCTCTCCATTCCCTTCTGCCAGTCTCTTTACTTTGGGAAAAAAACACCAGAACAAAACTAAACCAGGGCTCCCATTGCAGATGGTAAGTGGGAGATGCGCCTACTTCCTTTTCCCCGGGGACAATCATTTGGAAACAAAACAAACAGGAAGACACAGACTGGGAACCCAAATTCCCTCTTTGCCCAGGCAGGAGACTTTCTGCACCCCAGATCGCTGAGAAGACGGACGGTGGAGAGGAGCCCGAGAGGCTCTGCTGGCAGCGGGAGGAGGGTGAGGCTGGAAGGGGACAAGGACAGGACGTGGCCCCACGGCCCCGCAGGCTGTGAGAGCCCCAGGGGAGGCTGTGCATGAAGGGGAGGTGGGCTATCCCTGCGCGTGCAGGTCTGAGGCAGGTCCTCCTGCCGGCCCCTGTGCCCGTATCCCAGAGACCAGGCTGCCCACCTGAGACCTACCTGCCTCTTCTCTTTTATTTATTTATTTGAGAGGCAGAGAGACAGAGCTCCCACCCATCGGTTCACTCCACATACACGCACAATGGCCACGGCCAGAAAGCCAATCCAAGTCTCCCACAGCGTGTGGCAGGGACCCAAACACCTGATCCCCCACCGGTGCCTCACAGGGTGTGCATCAGCAGGAAGCTGGAGTCAGGAGCCGGAGCAGGGCTCCTCTGGGGCGCGGGCGTCTTTGTCTTCCCACTGGGTCACATGCCCACCCCTTGGTCCCCCTTTGCAAACTTCCTGATCCGCTGCATTGCCGCCACAGCCCCTCCCAGCCAGCCACACTGCCCCTCAGGGCTTTGCGGGCTCTTCCCTGGAAGCTGACCCACCAGCCCCTACAGTGGAGGTACCGGTATTTTGCTCACACAGAGAAATGGCCCATACCCGGTGACCCTGTGCTGAGGCTCGGCGGCGTCCAGGCCTATTCCCAGTCCTACCACAGCCCATCCCTTGCACACGTATGCATGTGCACACACATGTATGTGCACGCACACATACTGGCACACACATGCATGCACTCTTACACGCGTGCACACACACAGCTTCTATGCAGCTTCTTCGTGTTCCCCTCTTACATGTGAGTTAATGGTCAATTATTACATCAACAACAGGAGTCACTGTGCACTTGCTCCCCATGTAGGACCTCTGTCCTTAGTGAGTTGTACTATGAGAATTAACGGTAAAACTATTCTTCAAACAGTACTTTATACTTTGTGTGTCTGTGTGGGTGCAAACTGTTGAAATCTTTACTTAGTATATATTAAGTTGATCTTCTGTATATAAAGATAATTAGGCTGGCACCGTGGCTCACCAGGCTAATCCTTTGCCTGCGGCACCGGCACACCAGGTTCTAGTCCAGGTCAGGCCACTGGATTCTGTCCCGGTTGCCCCTCCTCCAGGCCAGCTCTCTGCTGTGGCCTGGGAGTGCAGTGGAGGATGGCCCAAGTGCTTGGGCCCTGCACCCCATGGGAGACCAGGAGAAGCACCTGGCTCCTGCCTTCGGATCAGCGCGGTGCGCCGGCCACAGTGCACTGGCTGTGGCGGCCATTGGAGGGTGAACCAACGGCAAAAGGAAGACCTTTCTCTCTGTCTCTCTCTCAGTGTCCACTCTGCCTGTCAAAAAAATAAAAAAAAATAATAACTTAGAGACACAAGAAAAGATATTGAATGCATGAAGCAAGAATATAATTTTTTTTAAAAAGTATAGTGAGAGAACAGGAAAGACCTGATGTATTAGAACTAAAAATAGGAAGAAATGTTTTTAAAGCTCAGTAGAAAGATTAAAAGATAAAGTTGAAGACAGACTGGAGGTTAAACAAAGACAGAGAGGAGAGAAAGCGCGAGGCGGTATGTAGTCCAGTGTTCCGACAGCAGGGCCGCAGCAGAGGGGAGTGAGGAAGACGCCTGAGAGAACTTGGAAGTGGCCTGCTTGGGGTAAAGCTGCCCCCCCCCCCCCCCCCACTCCAGCATCCCAAACCGGCACAGGTTTGAGTCCCGACTGCTCCACTTCCCATCCAGCTCCCTGCTAATGCACCTGGGAAAGCTGCAGAGGACGCCCCAGGTGCTTGGTTCCCTGCACCCACTTGGAAGAAGCACCTGGCTCCTGCCCTTGGCCTGTCCTAGCCCTGGTCAGTGCTGCCATTCGGGGAGTGGACCAGCTAATGGAGGATTCCTCTCTCTCTCTCTCTCTCTCAATCTTAAAAAAGAAAAAGACGCAGGGTATCCCAGATTGTATGATTGCATTTGTCTGGAATGCCCACATAGGCAGATCCCTGGAGACAGAACCAGGAAGAATGACGGCTGGGTCCCCGGGAAGGGGCCTGGGTGCGACACTCCTGTTGGGGTGATGCTGATGACGGTCCAAAGCTGAGAGAGAAGATGAAGGATCGGAGGGACGACAGCAGAGAAAGCCTTGGGTAGCAAACATTACAGCCATAATTTGTGGGACGAAAGGACGCTGATTTGCAAAGCGCTTTGAGACGACTTTCAAGCGAATCATTGACATTCTAATCGTCGTCATTAGGACTGCTTGGCCAGCAGGCAGCGGCCGGTGCAGCAGAGCCACGCCAGGAGCGAGCTGCTGGGGAAGCTCTCGCCTCCTCACAAAGAGATCTTTGCAGCCCGCAGGAGTTCAGACGCTGGGCAGAGTCAGGGTCTCCTCCCGAGGAGGGTCCGTGGGTGATTGTTCAAAACACAGCAGGAAAGAACCAGAGCCCCGGCCGGAAACAGCACTGGCCATCCTTGCTATGCTGCTTTGGGTCTGGCTCAGTCAGAGCCTTCATTGTCCCACCTGCAGAATGGGGACAATGAACCCTCCAACAATGGCCGTGGGGTTGGGTGAGGTCATGCGCAAGGAAGCACCTGGCCCGGCACAAGGAAAATGCTTGACGAATGTCCTCCCATTCCTTATGTGCTCAGTGAATCAGGATTCCAAACACACTTCGCCAAAAGGCACATTATTGTGTTGCACAAAAGAAAAACAGAATTATATTCTGCACACTGCAACTAATAATTTTTTAAATTATTGTTTATTTTCATTTTATTTGAAAGGCAGGAAAAGAGGTATATATATAAAGAGAGGTATCTCCCATCTACTGGTCCACCCCACAAAGGTTCACAACAGCCAGGGCTGAGCTAGGCCCAAGTCAGGAGCCTGGAACTCCACCCAGGTCTCCCATGTGGGTGGCATGGAACCAAGCACTCGAGCCATCACCTGCCGCCTCCCAGGATGCACGCACAGAGGCTCCGCCCACCACGCCCCAGCTCCAGCCCCAAGCCCCCTCTCTTGAGCTGAGATCAGCTTCCTTTCGGCACCTCCCCCAGGGGATTTCTCTGAGCTCTGCTTTGCTCATTCGTGGGCTTGCGGTCATGTAGGCGCGTACTTCCACAAGCTCGTGGAAAACAGAATTCAAAGACACATTAATTTGGATTCAAAAAATTTGAAATCCATGCGTGGTTTTTTCTTAATATTCATTTTCCATGAACTTTTTGAAGGACTCCCTAGTAGTAGTATTATTCCAGAAGCTATGTATTATACCTGCAGGTGTTTGTCGTTGTTGTTGATTCAAAAAAATATTGCAGGAGACCACTCAGCCCCGTAACAGAAATCCACCCACACTCATTTGCCTCTTCTGATTCTCCTGTGAGAGGAACTCAACCACTTCTTTCCTTCTCCAGAAGCCTAGGACGCCTTTCCGAGGCAGGGCTTTGCACTGGGGCAAGCTTCCTCTCACCTTGATGGACGTTCCATTTCTCCCAGACATCACTCCCTTCTCTAGGAAGGACCTCCATAGCCTGCACTGCCTCCCCACCCCCTTTCCGTGTTTTAAATGCACAGAACGGAACATGAATACAGTAGCCATTGCCACAGGAACCTGAGTAGTTGCTTATGTTTACTTCAAATGTATGTTTTTTTAAAAAATCCTACAATGAAGTCAAAGCCCTCTATTTCGGAGTTGGGAATACATCGCTCCCAGGTGTGGTTTTAAGGTGTCATTATGTGTATGAGCCTATAAGATATATGAAATTGGTTTGCAAATTTTTAAAGATTTATTTATTTACTTGAAAGGCAGAGTCACAGAGAGAGGAGACACACACACACACACACATACACATACAGAATTTTCTATCTGCTGGTTCACTCCCCAGATGGCTGCAACAACTGGAGCTGAGCTGATCTGAAGCCAGGAGCCAGGAGCTTCTGGGTCTCCCACGTGGGCGCAGGGGCCCAAGCACTTGGACCATCTTCTGTTGCTTTTCCAGGCATGTTAGCAGGGAACTGGATTGGAAATGGAGTGGCTGGAATTCCAACCGGTGCCCATATGGGATGCCGGTGCCACAGGCGGAGGCCGCAGCTCTGCCCCTACGCCGAGGCGCCCGACAGGAAAACAGCCTTCCTCCTTGCTGGCAGGCGCAGGGGAGAGTTTGGGCTCCAAGTTCTGGACTCGGAACAAAGCAGGGCATTGTCTTCTACACCCTGGAACACACAGCTGTAGGTTTTCTGATGCATCAGTCATGCAACTTCTGATTGGCTCTCTTAGAGCTACAGCGCCACTTCACTACCGTCACACGGTGACACCTGCGTGCACCCGGATCGCGGGGGCTGACCCAGCCGCACGGCTTTAGTTGAGCTAGCTGCATTGCAGTATTCCTCCGGAAGCCCCTGCACCCCTTCCCCACTCCAGGAAGCCCCTGCAGCCCTACCATGTCTGCCTTTACCTGTTTGTTTTTGTTTTTTTTTTCTACCTAAGGGGAGGGGTCCACACCACATTATAGCTATTGATATAATCACATATATCATGCTGGAGATTAAGACCGAGAAACTTAAAACTCCTTGTTAATTAGCTCATTGAAAGAGCAATTGTGGCCCCGTTACAGTAAAGCTATGCGCAGCCTTGTGTTGGCAAGATGCCGATCACCAACTTCTTCTCCAGAGGGACGGCTGAGTGCGTGCCTTCATCAACAGCCCAGAGGAAGCAGTGCTGCTTCGTTTTTTTAAAGATTTATTTATTTATTTGAAAGTCAGAGTTACACAGAGAGAGGAGAGGCAGAGAGAGAGAGAGAGAGAGAGAGAGAGAGAGAGAGAGGTCTTCCATCCGCTGGTTCACTCCCTAGTTGGCTGCAAGGGTCAAAGCTGTGCTGATCCAAAGCCAGGAGCCAGGATCTTCCTCCAGGTCTCCCACATGGGTGCAGAGGCCAAGCACTTGGGCCATCTTCTACTGCTTTCCCAGGCCACAGCAGGAGCTGGATAGGAAGTGGGGCAGCCAGGACTTGAACTGGCGCCCACATGGGATGCCGGCACTGCAGGCAGGGGCTTTGCCCGCTACACCACAGTGCCGGCCCTGCGTGCTGCTCCTTATGGATTCTCCAGCATGTGGTATGGTCAGGCTCTCACTTTTGACAAACAGAAGAGTGTTCATCATTGTGTGAGTTTCCACTCCCCTAATAAAAAGGACAGCAAAGTCTTCCATTAACTCCTCAAATGACAAGTGTGCATTGGCCAGGATTCTGCTGTAGTCGTTTTACACAATTTTGTTTTAAAGTCGTTTGGAGCTCAGAGCGTTCTCATTGTTATTATCATCGAGCCTAGAGACACAGAACCGGAGCGGCCACTGCCCAGGGCAGCCCAGGAACACAGAGCCGCTCGCACTGTGGGGAATGAGCAGACGCACGGACCTGCCCAGCTGCCGGGGGCCTTCTGATCCCCGGCTTGGAAGACCGAGTGTAGACCCCACGCTGTCACTGCTCATCTTCATCACCACTCCAAATCTAGAATATTAGGGACTAAACACACATCTTGCCTGCCTCAGAGCCCCTGCAAGGACCCTTGAGATATGTGAAACCGTTTAACTGGTGGTATATCCACATACGGGAGTGCTACACAGCTCTAAGGAAGATATCTACATGTGATACAGAGTCATTTCTAGGACACATCCTTGAAAAAACCCCAAAGGCAAAGAGTACATTTACTGTTGTCAGCCTCTGTGCATGGAAGATACACAGATGTTGACACGAGATACAGATACAGATGCAAACCTACAAACTAACAAGATTCATTTTCTATGTGGTAGATGGGAATTGGATAGCAGGTATAGAAAAGGGAGCACCCAGGGCTGGTGCTGTAGCACAGTGGGTAAAGCTGCTGCCTGCAGGGCAGCATCCCATATGGGTGTCGGTTCGAGTCTCCGCTGCTCCACTTCTGATCCAGCTCCCTGCTAATGAGCCTGGGAAAGCAGTGGAAGATGGCCCAAGTACTTGGGCCCCTGTGCTCTCATGGGAGACCCGGAGGAAGCTCCTGGCTCCTGGCTCTTGGCTTTGGATCAGCCCAGCTCTGGCCATTGTGGCCATCTGGGGAGTGAACCAGTGGGTGGAAGACCTCTCTCTGTCTCACTTTGCCTCTGCCTCTCCATAACTCTATCTTTCAAATAAATAAGCAAATCTTTCCAACAATCTGTAGGTGTGTAGTTACACTTGTGAATGTGTATGCGTGTGTACTCGCTAGCTTTGTCTGCTGGAAGAACTAAGAAATAATAAGACCTCCGAGCCAGGAACGAACCAGTGACCAAATGCTGAATTTCGTAACTGGTTTCCACTAAAAAGAATCAGGACATAAAAAAAAGGCTGGTTCCGAGGCAGGAATGGGGGAAGTAGAACATAGAACATAGGCGTGAAACACTGTCACACCATAAAATAAAGATAGGCTCAAAAAGTGACAGGGTGGGGCCAGCTGGGAGGGGCTCCCCCGGGACGAAGGCTGGCACCAGCGTGATCAGTGATGAGAACAATGGGCTGCAGCCCACGAGCACAACAAGCTTCTGCTCTCTGCTCTGAGACAAACAAGCCCAGGATGGGGAGGGAGAGGCCGTGTAGCGCAGCGCACAGTCCTGCTCTGCGACCCTCGCACGCACGACTGGGTTGGGCAGGAGTCAGCCGTGCACGCGCAGGGGCGCTGTGGCTGTCCACCGGGCCGTGCACGCGCAGGGGCGCTGTGGCTGTCCACCGGGCCGTGCACGCACAGGGGCGCTGTGGCTGTCTCACCGGGCCGTGCACGCGCAGGGGCGCTGTGGCTGCCCACCGGGCCGTGCACGCGCAGGGGCGCTGTGGCTGTCTCACCGGGGACCCCTGGGTGATGTTTACCCACTTCGGCTCGGGCAGGTGCTGTGATGCGGCTTATCCCCACTTCACAGTGTGGGAGGCTGACACTGAGATGGCGATTAACCAAGGCCACACGGTCTGGGGACAGGATGCCAATTCAGGCAGCCACAGCCAGAGCTGCCCCTCTTCCCCTTTGTCGCACCACCCTTCCCCTCCCTCCCTGTCCCCTGCCAACCTGGCTCTCCGGCGTCCCAAGCTGTGCTGAGAACTGTGTGGGTGTGGGGGGGGACACAGGGTGGCTTTGGGACCTCCCACTGTGACAGAAGCTAGGAGGAGGGGCCAGCGTTGTGGCACAGTGAGTTGGGCCGCCAGCTGTGATGCCAACATCCCATATGAGCTCCAGTTCGAGTCCCAGCTGCTCCTCTTCTGATCCAGCTCCCTGCCAATGCACTTGGGAAAGCAGCAGAAGATGGCCTGAGTGCTTGGGCCCCTGGCACCTGTGTGGGAGACCCAGAGGAAGCTCCTGGCTCCTGGCTTTGACCTGCCCTGCATGTGCCTGGTTGTTGTGGGCTCTTGGGGAGTGAACCAGCAGCTGGAAGATCACTCTCTCTCTTTCTCTGTAACTCTGCCTTTCAAATATTTAAATAATTTTTTTTTAAAAAAAAAGCAGGCCAGGAGGAAGCAAAGGGGTGACGTGGCTAGGGTGACGGCTGTCAGGGCGGCACGTGGCTGTCCTCGCTCCACATCCACTTCCCGACCTCAGGCTTCTGTGCCCGTAGCTGAAGGAGCCAGACTCAGCTGGCCGTCGCCTCGCTCACCTGGGCCCGTGTAAACATGGACGCGAAGCGCTCCCCCGGAGATCCCTCACATCTGTCTCTTCCCACGAGGCCACAGAGACCACGCCTGCCTCCTGTCTACCCCCAGAGCCTCCCCATTCGTGTGTCTGTTTCCTGCTCTGGATGACTTCACGAGGTCACATGAGGGTCAACAGCTTGTTGAATAACATAAAGATCTTAGGCTGCTCATCTGTCAGCCAAAAGGTCACCAATGAGAAGCCCTGGGACGATGCCTTCCAGCGAGACCTCTCCGGCGGGAATGCGGAAATTCACGGACAACAGAATTAAAGGATAAACTTACTTGTGCAAAAAGTTTTGAAGCCCATGTGCAGTTTATTCAGAATACACATCTTCCATGAACTTTTTGAGAGCCCTCGTATTACAAAGCTCTAGCAAATGGAAATTCTAGCAATGAACGGTCAAGATAATGGACTGATTTTGAGCCAGTTTGACTTATTTTTGCTAGGATGTCATTTTTTCCCCTGGTTTGATAAGTGTCTAGTTGAATATATTAAACAAAAAAACAAAACCAAGTCCTAAGTTCTGTGCACAAAATGCTTTTTGTTCTTAATTGGTAATTTTGTTTTGCTGATGGAGTAAAAAATTAAAGGAATATCATCTCTTGAAGCAAAATAATTCGACGCAGTCATTAACCCCCAAGGTCGGGCCCGCAGCGGATGGAGTGCCCTTGGAGTCCAGTGCCGCTGAGAAGGTCAAGGTGACGTTCCAGGGGCACGGTTGTGTGTCCCGAGGACCACGTCTCCCTCTGATGCCACAGTGACACTTCCCAGATCCCTGACACACAGGCTCCGTGGTACGCTAAGAAGCTCAGGCACACGCATCTGTGCTTCCGTGGCTTAAAATATATTTGCTTCGGCCCAGTGGGTTAAGCCCCCGCTCGGATGTCTGCATCCCATCCATCAGAGAGCCTGGAGTTCAGTCCCCGTTCCACTTCTGATCCGGCTTCCTGCTGGGGTGCGCCCTGGGAGGCAGCAGCAAGTGGCTCAAGTCCTTGAGTCCCTGCTACCCACGTGGGAGACCCGGATAGAGCCCTGGGCTCCTGGCTTTGACCTGGCCCAGACCTGACTGCTGCAGACATTTGGGAGGGAACCAGCGGACGGGAGATCTCTGTTTCTGTCTCTCTTCCTCTTTGCCTTCCAAATAAAATGAAAATCAACTAAAAATTTTTTGTGATCTAATTATCTCAGTGATTTTTTAAAATTTTGCTACTGGGGACAGTGCTGTGGCATAGCTGGTTAAGCTGCTGCCTGCAATGCTGGCATCCCCTATCCAAGCATGGGTTCACAACCAGGATGCTCTGCCTCCCATCAAGATCCCTGCTAATGTGCCTGGGAAGGCAGTGGCTGATGGCCCAAGTGGTTGAGCCCCTGCCACCCATGTGGGAGAGCTGCATGGAGTTCCTGGCTCCTGGCTTCAGGAGGATCTCTCTCTCTGTCTCCTTCTCTCTGTGTGTGTCTCCCTCTCTTTCTATCACCCGCCTTCAAATAAATAAAATAAATCTTTACAAAATGTTTTTTTGCTGTCAACTATCCCCATCCCAACCACTCCCAACTCTGATGTTTTGTCAGGTGCTGAGAAGAAATTAACCAAGCTCCAGGTGTGTTCACACTTTCCTCTAAGCTTGAATATAGAAATATATTGTCAACCGAGCCTATGCAGTATCCGCTCTGCAGTAAATTACTGCTTTTATCCCTTTGTTTCTAGGGAAGAAATCAGTCAATTAGAAGGCAAGTTAGGGACTCAAAAGTCACCTTTAAATGAAAATTTTCTTAAAAAGACTTATTTATTTGAAAGGCAGAGTGACAGAGAGAGAAGGAGAGGTGAGAGAGAGAGAGAGAGAGAGAGAGAGAGAGAGGGAGAGAAGGAGAAAGAGAGATCTTCCATCTGCTAGTTCACTCCCCAAATGGCTACAACATCAAGTTTGGTCCAGTCTGAAGCCAAAAGCCAGAAGCCAGGAACTCCATCCATTTCTCCCACATGGGTGCAAGGGCCCAAGCACTTGGACCATCTTTTTCTACCTTTCCAAGTGCATTGGCAGGGAGCTGGATCAGATGGAGAGAAGCCGGGACTGGAACCAGCACTCTGGTGAGATGCTGGCCTGGGAAGCGTTGGCTTAACCCACTGCGCCATGACACCTGCCGGCTACAAACATTTTTGAGGGTCTATAATATACAAAGAGCATTTTTAAGAAAGCCATTGTGAAGCAAATTCCCCACTTACAGAAGAGGAAAACGGCTTTGAGATTACAGAGCTCCCGTGAACAAACGGCAGCAGTCGCATTGCCATCACGGCCGTTCTGTGTTGCCAGGGCCACCCCCAGCCTCAGCGCCGGGAGGAAGGCCCCCGAGACCGGGGTGGACTCCCACGGCCTCCCGCAGCGGCACCTCGGTTCCCTGCCAGGGGCCGCAGGTCACAAAGCAGGGTAGAGCCGGTGTCCTGGTCCGTTTCTTTGCTGAGTTCAGAGTGCACAGCTACCAACGGAGCCCCACCCACCGCTGCAGCTGAAGATCTTCGATTCTTTCTTTTAAAAGATCTATTTATTTTACTTGAAAGTCACAGTTACACACAGAGAGAAGGAGAGGCAGAGAGAGAGAGAGAGAGAGAGAGAGAGAGAGAGAGGTCTTCCATCCGATGGTTCACTCCCCACATGGCCGCAATGGCCAGAGCTGCGCTGATCTGGAGCCAGGAGCCAAGAACTTCCAGGTCTCCCACGCAGGTGCAGGGGCCCAAGGATTTGGGCCATCTTCTGCTGCTTTCCCAGGCCATAGCAGAGAGCTGGATCGGAGGTGGAGCAGTCGGGTCTCGAACCGGCGCTCACATGGGATGCTGGCAATGCAGGCAGTGGCTTTACCATAGCGCCGGCCCCTAAAGATCTTTGATTCTAGAAGTCTTTCCGCTGTCGGCTCGGTCAGCTCGCCCTGTCCTCTCAGCCGAGGGGCCGCGTCCCTGCAGCCCAGCACTGGTTTCGGCCCCGCAGGGTCGGTTTGTGCTGCAGTCAGCAGCGAGATGTGCAAGGGCCGCTCCCTCCGTCCCTGGGCCTGGCACACCGACGCGCGCAGGAGTTTGCTGAGTGAATGATGGTTCCATTTCATTCTCTTGGGTGAGAAAGCAATTTCCTCCCTGTGAGTTTTGGAAGTGGCCTCTGGGGGAATGAAAGTATTTGCTTTTGCTCCTCCTTCAAAATACTGACGAGCAAAAGATGTGGTTTCTGAGCCCAAGCATCTCACCGTCATGTTCATGTGCATAGAAAAAAAACAAGAATAGGAGGCTGCAGCATGGGAGAAGTCACGCGGGAGGACGGTTCTGCCCCGGCTGCCCCACTTCCGATCCTGCTGCCTGCTAACGCACCTGGGAAAGCAGCGGAGGATGGCCCAAGTGCTTGGGCCCCTGCACCCACGTGGGAGACCTGGAGGGAGCTCCTGGCTCCTGGCTTCGGTCTGGCCCAGCCCTGGGAGTGAATCATTGGATGGAGCATTGCTCTCTGTCTCTGTAATTCTTTCAAGGAAATAAAATAAATCTTTAAAAAGAAGCAATAAGGATCAGGAGGGCGGTGAAAGTGATTAGGCAGAGCTTTGAACAGTTCTTAGGCGTTTGGATTTGTGTTCAAGACATAAGCGTGTGGGTTAGGATTACTTTGGCTCATGTAACATAACATGATAAACTGAAGCTTCTTTCAAAGGGAAATGAATTTTCCAGAGCATTTGGGTTATCTTGCACGTGATAATTGCCTTTTCAGTAGTTGCTGCATGGAGTTGAGGTTTTAGGATGCTCTTCTCGTGGAATGGATGGGAGAAATGAAGCGATGCACAATACACGTGGTGGGGGGAGTGGTCATAAGAACCTCTACAAGGGCACTGCAAAGACTTTGTGGGAAAGTGGAATAAAAAAAAATAAGTTTACTTTGGCTCAGAAAATGTTTAAAGCCATGCACAATGTTTTTCGTAATGTGCATTTACCCGCGACCCTCTTGAAGACCCCTCTTATTAGAGCCACGAGTGTAGTAAGAGAAGACTTGAGGTGACTGCGACTCAGCTCTCGTTGTCTCTGGGCACCTCCGGCATTCTCAAGCCCTGGGGGTGGCTGGGGGAGGAACTGGAGCTTCGTGGCCACGTCCCCTCCGTCCCCTGCAAGCAGGGACTGAGCGTTTCCTGCCGAGGCCCCCACATTCACAGCAGGGGCCGTTTCCTGACCTTGACCATGGCTCCCTCTGCACAGAGCGGAACAAGCGCCGGCAATGCTACCACCTTACCAACAAGAGGAACACATGGACACAGTGTGTGACGAGCAGTCGTAACCTCATAATGAGCTGTCCTGAACTGGACGTCTCACTCTTGCTGTATTTTGAGGATTAATTCAGAGGGTGACTCCACCCAGCCTGGGACTGTTAGAATCAGCAGTTGTGAAAGCAGGAAGTCTTTAAAAAGCTGTGGGAATAGGTCAGACAAGGCCAACACACTTCATTTGTTCAAATATATATATAAAAAAATTAAAGAGCCTTGACCGAGAGGGAAGCAATTTGGGAAATGTAATTGAGCCAATTTTCTTATCTTTTTTTTTTTTCTTTTAAAAAAGCTATTGTGAACTTGCGAAGCCTTATAGGGGAACATCGCAGAGGAACACTGAGTTGCAATAACCATTGTTCCAACCCATCCACGGGCATCTCTCAGTTCTGCATTGTTGTGCAGAGGGTACGCTGAAGATGTTGTGCATCATTTTAAATTTGTTTTATATAAACAGTCTATGTATGGACTTTGATCTCACATGGGTCATTTTAATATCCCTATAGCATCTCTTCATGGTGATGTGAGCCCACAGAGAGGGACCCTGGAGAGTGAGTGAGGGGTCTTCATCAGGACAAGGCTTTAATTGACAAAGCCTTACAATGGAAGAGCAAGGAAAACCCGCAGGTGAAAATTTCATCCTGCCTGTTTATTTAGCAACTTCTGCTTGTGAGTTTTATTTAGCGTGAAAACCACGGGGGTGAGACTATAATTCATTTAACACACTGACCATGGAAGAGCAGAATGAAGAAATCCGTGCACAGTTACTGAGTTATTATCAATGAGCTCTAAACGCACCCCTCTGCACTCGGCTTTGTGATGCTAGAACCGGGACTCTAAACCACATTTGTGCTTTGTGGCTCCGTGTTTGGCTCTGTCAGCAGGGGCACTAGGAGAAGTTGCTAGGTCTGGAAAGGGCGAAACAGTTTGTTCTGTCCACTTGCTTCCTGTGACTTCCTGCCTACCACCAGTCTGTGTGACTTCCTGTTTACTTCCTGTGTGACTTCCTATCTACTTTCCATGTAACTTCTTGTCTACTTTCTGTCTAGGTGACTTCATAGTTACTTCCTGTGTGACTTGTTTACTTCCTATGTGACTTCCTGCCTACCATCAGTCTGTGTGACTTCCTGTCTACTTCCTGTGTGACTTCCTGTCTACTTCTTGTGTGACTTCCTGTCTGTGTGACTTCCTGTCTACTCCCCATGTGACTTCCTGTCTGTGTGACTTCCTATTTCCCATCTGGATGACTTCATAGCTACTTCCTATGTGACTTGTCTACTTCCTGTGTGACTTCCTGTCTGTGTGACTTCCTGTCTACTTCCTGTGTGACTTCCTGTCTACTTCCTATCTGGATGACTTCCTAGCTACTTCCTGTGTGACTTGTCTATGTCCCATGTGACTTCCTGTCTACTTCCTATCTGGATGACTTCCTGTGTGACTTGTCTACTTCCTGTGTGACTTCCTGTCTACTTCCTGTCTGGATGACTTCCTGTCTACTTCCTGTGTGACTTGTCTACTTCCCGTGTGACTTCCTGTCCGTGTGACTTCCTGTCTGTGTTTGCTCTTGCTGGGAGTGGTACCCGAGCCACACTGCCGCGCCCAGCAACAGCAGCTCCTTCACAAGGCTCTGGATCCCCCTGCGGCTGCCCGGTGCGGGCAGAACCAGCTGTTTCCTCTTGCTCAGCTCAGCCATCCCAGCACCAAGCTGAGCGCCTGCTCCTCAGAGCGCAGTTTCCAGCTCTCATTTTTCTCTGCTCCATTTCTTGTTTTTCTCTTTATCTGCTTCCTATTGAAATGATAGCTTTTTAAATGTCTCCGTTTCTTTCTCTCTACTTGTATTGATGCTGTAGGCTGTATTTCTGGTTTTTTAATGATGGTACTTACTCTTTGATATATACAAAGGATCTTTAAAAAATTTTTTGGAAGTGCATATTATGAAGAAAAAACATGGGTTTCAAAAACTCCTTGCACCAGAATACACTTATCTTGATGTTCATCTTCCATGAGTTTTTTGAGATGCCCTTTAATGTTTACCTATGAATTTCTATTTTTTTAAAAAATTTATTTATTTCAAAGGCAGAGTGACAGAGAGAGAGAGAGAGAGAGAGATCTTCCACTTGCTGGTTCAGTCCCCAAATGGCTGCAGTAGCTGGAACTGGACCAGGCCAAAGCCAAAGACCGGGAGCTCCGTACGGGTCTCCCACATGGGTAGCAGGGCTCAAACACTTGGGCTATCTTCCGCTACCTTCCCAGGTGCACCAGCAGGGAGCTGGATCAGAAGCAGAGCAGCCAGGACCAAACCCAGTGCTCTGATACGGGTGCCAGCAGACAGCGCTTCCCTTGCTGCGCCACCACAGCAGGCCCCGAGAGGAGCATCTTAAATACAGAAGTGCTGTTGGGCTGGGTGTGTGTGTGCGCACCACATTCTTAGCAGGTGTCTTCCGCTTACCAGCCTCATTCTTGACACCTGGGTGAGGAAAGGGGCTGAGAGGGTGGTGGTGGCTGTTAGGGTAGGTGGGGAGCTCTGAGCACCAGGGTCATTTGTTTCTTCTGGGTGGCAGTTCCTGGGGAACCGGAGCAGAGTCTGTCCATTTTGTCCAGAAGAAACTCTGCTATAAGCAATGCCAATGACTTAAAACACATTGATTCCGGGCCAGGTAACGGGTAAAGTCGCTGCCTACAAGACCGGCATCCCATATGGGCACCGGTTCCAGTCCCAGCTGCTCCACTTCTGATCCAGCTCTCTGCTATGGCCTGGAAAACAGTAGAAGATGGCCCGAGTCCTTGGGCCCCTGCACCCACATGGGAGACCTAGAAGAAGCTCCTGGCTTCAGATCGGCACAGCTCCCAACCGGAAATCCTCTGCACAAGGTAATCAAGAAAGAAACACTTTTATTACCGAATAGGAATCAGACTGGAATGTGATCCACACCGCAGGCATTCCACAAAGAAACTGCCAAGGCAGAAAGCAAGCCCACCCCGTGTACAACCCAGCAGACACGCCCCATTGCATGCTTGTTGGCAGGATAAGCAGGAGCCAGTCCTCGTGTGATAGCGCCATTTGTCACACCTCGCTCGTCCTAAGGTCACCCAGCGATCGGGATAAGCGTCTGTGTTGGTTTCTTGGTTCTATCCAGCAGAAACAAAGCCCCCTGCTGTCTTTGTGATAGGATAAGTTTGCAAACCAGAGCAAGCAGCCCACCCAAGAGGCTCCTGTCCTCCCCGGGAGCTGGGAGATGGGGGAGTCAGCTCTTGTGACGGTTGCATTTTAAAGAACTGTCTCTCATATTCTCTAGAAAGACATCCCGGGTCATAAGGCTGGACAAGCAGACCAGCTGGCACCAGGCCCATCTGCCTGAGTGACACATTCGCGGTTTGTGACAATCACAAACTGTCCGCGGCCAGCGGCCTGAGAAAGGGAGAAGAGGGGAACCCATTTCCTGTTTCGATCCTCAGAATTAAGCCACTGGCCTGTCCTGACCTGGCCAAGGCAGCCACACGCTCCTGCCCGGTGCTCCCCACCCCGCCCCCCACCACCCCTCTCTCTCCTTGGCTCCCTGGGATCGCCCCCCAGGAACCCACCACCTGCTGAGCAGGGAATCCCACGGCGGTGCTGAGCAGGGAATCCCACGGCGGCGGCAGCCAGCGACAGAACAGCGTGACAGAAAACGTTAGGGAAGAGTGGGGGGCAAAGAATTCATCTAATTACAAGCACTAAACCCCGAAAGCAAACAAGGCAATTCTAAACCTTTGAAAGTTCTGCTAGGAGGTAATATTGTATTTAATCAACTATTAGACGTGTTAGCTATAAGATGCACCACTAGGTTCTGAGCCTTACGCAGGGGACATAGCCATTACACAAAATCCAATTGCTTCACGTGATGTGTGTCTTCCACCTCGGTCAATTCTTCAGCGCCAGAATTTGGTTTCGCTCTCGTTATGATCGTCATCGTTTGGTTCAGCTCCACACATAACTCCTTGGTCCGTCTGTGTTCTGTTGAAGCTCAGAGTTTCACGGCTGTGGCTCCCTGCGGTGTGGACCCTGGGAGGCAGGGATGGTGGCTCCAATAATTAGGTCCCTGGCACCCAGGTAGGAGAAGGAGTCTCCTGGCTTCTGCTTTGCAAAGGCAGGGTTCGGGAAGGGGGAAATAACCAAACTGTGCAAATGTACGGCTGGCGTCCAAAAGCGTTCCACAGCTAAACGGGACACCTGTGCCGCAGACGTCGCTGCCGCGTGTCGTATTAGAGTGGGAACAACCCGTGTTCAATAACACACAGGCCAGCCACGGAAGAAATAACTTGCAACCATGAAAAGTGACTTTTTTCAGTTTGTGCGTGTGGCAGCGGTCAGCCACTACTTCTGAGGCCCACGTCCCACATCAGAGTGCCTGGTTCGAGTCCCGTCTCCTCTGCTTCCCATACAACTTCATGCTAATGCACACCCTGGCTGGGCAGTAGATGGAGGCTCCAGTCCCAGCCACCCACTCAGAGACCCGGATTGAATTCTGGGCTCCTGGCTTTGGATTGGCGCAGCTCTGGCTGTTGGAGCCATTTGGGGAGTGAACCAGAGGATGGAAGACCTCTCTCTGGAATTCTACCTCTCAAATAAATAAATAAAATCTTTTGAAAAAATCAATGATGACAGATTTTTTAAAAAGATTTATTTATTTTTATTTGAAAAAGTTACAGAGAGAGCAGAGAGGCAGAGAGAGAGAGAGAAAGAGAGGTCTTCCATCCACTGGTTCACTCCCCAATTGCTCACAACGGCCAGAGCTGCACTGATCCAGAGCCAGGAGCCAGGAACTTCCTCCGGGTCTTCCCACGTGGGTGCAGGGACCCAAGCACTTGGACCATCTTCTACTGCTTTCCCAGGCCATAGCAGAGACCTGGATTGGAAGTGGAGCAGCCAGGACATATGGGATGCTGGCACTGCAGGTGGTGGCTTTATCTACTATGCCACAGCACAGGTCCCGATGACAGATTTTTTTTAAGGAGGCAGTGGTTTGAGCACTTACCATCAGCAGATATCATTGATCTGAATTTCCCCACCACATAAAGTCTGGCCCAAGCTCTCACTTGCTGGATACAAAGTGGGTGTTGCTCAAACAGCTGCAGCAGACGCCGGGGCTCTAAAGCTAAAAGCTGAGTCCACACGGCAGGGGGCGAGTGTGCAGCTGTGAGCGGCTGTGAACAGGGACCAGGTCCCAGGCCTCCCGGGCGCTGCCCTAGCACCCTCACAGCCCCTCACCCCCACCCATGGCTCCGGTCCAGCCCACAGGAAGGGGCATGGAGGGGCTTCCGGTCTCCAAGGGAGAACTCAGAAGCTGAGCAGGAGGCTCCGGCTTAGCCATGCGCCACAGCTGGCTGTGAGGAGGCTGGGACCTTTCGCTGGCAGGTGGCCTGCGCCCTCTGCTACATGGAGGGGACACTCCTGCGGCCCTGCTCACTCTCCCATGCACACACAGCAAGTGTCCCCCAGTCCCTGTGACCGATCACGGAGCGCAGGGCAGCTGCTGGAGCGAGTTTCCCGGGTTCTTTTTCTCAGCTTGATATAGAAATAAAAAGCCAGGAAACAATTTGCAAAGAGGCAGAAACTGTATTTGATAGAAAAGAAACTTTGATTTGATTGGCAAGCGACACAGAAAGCGTGTGGTCTGGGAGGAGAGCAGGTGGCGTGCCCGAGCGGGACACCGGCTTGGGGCAAGTGCCCTGGGTTTTTAAGGCGTTACTGTTCATTGGGTCATCCTATTGGGGCACCCTTTGGACAGGGCTTTCACATACATATGTTGATTGGCTTGGGGCTCATGGAGATAGCGGGGGTCTCCCAGAGATAGTCCATCTCCTTAGGGCTCGGTCCCCTCCTCTGCTAGCTCTGGGTGGACGATGGCAGCTAACTTGAAGGCAGATTTAAAGCTACAAGGGTCACACGAGATAGCCGGGGTCTCCTGGAGCCGGTCCGACTCTCCCCAGGGGCTCAGCCCTTCCCCTGCCAGCTCTGGGTGAAAGACGGCAGCCACCCTGGAGGTGAGATTGAAAGCCGCAAGGTCGCACACGCAGCACAAGAAGCTGTCAGTGGGGAGAGGCCGGTCGGCCTGGAGTCAGCTCTCCAGCCGCAGCCGGCAGCCTGCTTGTGCAGGGCGTACGTTCTCCCTAGGTCTGAGGGCCACGGACCCCAGCCCCACGGGCCGGCCTCAGTCCCTCTTCGCATGTCTCCAAGAGCCCCTCATACACACAGACAAAACCGCTCGCTTCTTAAGACCTCCACTTCTCCAACTGTGAGTCCTTCTCTTTCTTGGATGGCACAGCTGACTCGCTCTGGGGCACAATCAACCCAGAAGCCTGGGATGGGCTCTGTGCGGGGGTCCTGCTCTGTCCATTCAAGCAGGAAGAGCAGACACAGGGCTTCTGCGGGAGGGGCCGGAGCATCCAGGCTTCCGGGGCTGGGAGACATTTTCCCTTTAATTTCTTCCAGATGGGTCTTGGGTAGCCAGAACGAATCACAGGCAAATACCAACAGAGCTGCCTCCTTCAATCAATTAGAAACACACCCCGGTGCCACGCAGGCCTACGGGCTCAGCTGTGTCCGACAGCCCAGCCACCCACTGCAAGGCACAGGCGACCTCATCCCAGTCCAATCTGATGGGTGTCCCAGGGGGAAGAGACGGCGACACACACACACGAGAGACGACACAGGGCTGTGACAAGGATGTCTGACCCTTCACCGTGGCAGTCGTAGCAAACACCGCACGATGGCTCACCTTCCTGCAGGGTTGATAAGGAGATGTTTATGTCTGCTGTGCAGGGGCCGACGTAGGGGGATAAGTTGCTGTCCGAGACGCTGGCACCCACATGAGCACCACTTCCTGTCCAGCACCCTACTGATAGCCTGGGGAAGCGGTGGAAGACGGCCGGAGTGCTTGGGCCGCTGCTACCCACGTCGGAGACTTGGATGGAGGTCCAGGCTCCTGGCTTCAGCCTGGCCCAGCTCTAGTCGTTGCAGCCTTTTGGGGAGTGAACCAGCAGACAGAATCGCTCTCTTTGTCTCTCCCCCTTCTCTGTAACTCTGCCTTTCAAATAAATAAATGGTACACCTGCGTAGAAAAAATGTATAACTATTGATTAGTGACAGAATTTAGGTCAAGAAGTAAGGGCTGGAAGTCTGGACTTCTGAATTTGTTATTTGAGTGATTTATTTGAGAGGCAGAGAGAGAGAGAGAGAGAGAAAATGAGCCTCTCCTGGTTCACTCCTCAGATCCCTGCAATGGCCTGGGCAGAGCTGAGCCGGGCCCAAGCCGGGAACCTCATCCAGGTCTCCCACATGATGGAACCCAGCGACTTGAGCCATCCCTGCTGCCTCCCGGGGTCTGCATACGGAGGAGACAGGAGGCAGAGCCGGGAGTGAAACCCAGGCGCTCGGAGCTGACCTGGAACGGGCGCCCTAGCTGCTGTCTAGCCCCGCCCGGCTTCTGAACCTTCCTCCCAGGTCAGGCCCTCGCCATCTGCCTGGCCTGGGCCTGCCTTGTCCTCTGGGGCCTGGATGCCTCGTTCGAGTGATGAAGGGATTGACGACATCATCTTCAAGCTCTCGGCTCCCAAGCCCGGGCCTGATACAACTGGGCAACACCCTCTCTCCCAGCTTCTGCCAGGGGGCTTGTGCCGCACTGGAACTTAGTGTACCCCACTTTCAGAAAGACCTAGGTCCGTGAGCACTTAAAGAATCCAAAAATCTTAGCAGGAAGCAAACCGTTGTGTTACGCAAATGTCTCCTGAGCTCAGCAGGCCCGAGGCCCTTCTTCCAGGCTCAGGCTATGCAGACGCCCCCCCTCCCCCCCAGGTGCTAATGCTGCACAGCTCTGCCTGGGACAAAGCTGCTCTGTGCCACCACTTCACAGAACATGATTCTACACTATTAAAACAGCACAGGGTCCAGCCCACCGTCCTGGGGCAGAGAGAAGGGGCCCACTGCCAACGCTGTGAGGATGAGGGCAGGCTGAGGGGTCAGCACATGGAAATGGCCCTGGAGAGACCTCGGGGCGGGGGGGGGGGGGGGGCTTCTTGTGCACATCAGCGTCGTGATGTGGGGATTTTTCCCGAACGTGGCTTGGCAGGAATCTTGCTGACACAGCGCCTTCGTCAGCCCTGCGTGACTACAACAGAACAGTGGAAGCGGCTCACTTTATAAAGAGAGCAGGTTTCCTTTGGAGGTTCAAGGGCATGGCCTGTGCCGGCTCAGTTTTGGTGTCGATGTCCCCGCGAGCGGTGCGTGGCGCGTGGCAGAGCACGTGGGGAGGGGGAGGGATCACCCCTGAGCGGGAGAGCCCAGCTTGCTGCTTTCATAACCTCTCGTGAGAATTGCAGAGGGGCCAGAGGGCAGCCTCATGCCTCCGACAACCTGGGACCTCCTGGTGAGCCCCCCTTCTGGAAGGGCCCCGGCACTCCCAATCCCATGGACCTTCCAGGGAGGGGCACAATTAGACCACATCCAAGCCACGCACCAGGCCAGGCAGGCGGATGGCAAGGCCCACGGGCAGGGCCTGTGGAAAAGAGGTGGTGCTGGCCAAGCTTGGGTAGAGGCGTGGCCGCCGCATGGTTCCCACCAGGGTCCTCCCTCCTAGCCGGGAGCTGCTGCCAAGTCTCCTGGGTCCCTCAGCCCAGTCCCTGTGGAAATCATCTCGAAACAGCCTCTGTGCCCAAGAGGGAAGCAAGGTGTGAACCTGGGGCTTCAGCTGCACTGGTTTCAGGCTAATCACCACGCCCTTGACCTTGAGCCCGGACTCTACCCCCCTCTCCATCCCACCCTGGTCACTGCTGCAGCAGCCAGGCCTCAGGCTTGCCGTGCGGGACCCTCGTCCTTGTCCAGAGGTTCCTTGGGCTGTTCTGGACACACCAGGATGGCCCCAGGGCCAGGGGTGGCCCAGCCATGTCACAACCATCTCAGCCCGGAGCGGCTCCCTTTCCCGTCTCCTTGGGTTTCTTCACAGAGGCCCTGGGACATTTCTGTGGCGAGGTGGCAGCCTCCTGTTTCCCTGGGACGTGGGTTTGTGAGGTGAGAACGCCGTGTTCACGAAAAATGTGGCAGCCCCGGGGGTGGTGTGTGCCGCACTCCCCCACCCTCACTGCTCCCCAGAAAGCAGCTCTGACAAAGCCTTGAAGCCGGGCAGAACGGGACAGGGTGCTGCTCACCCAGAGGCCAGGGCTCGGGCTAACCCGTGGGACAGGGTGCTGCTCACCCAGAGGCCAGGGCTCGGGCTTGGGCTAACCCGTGTGCACAGCAGGTCCAGGTAGAGGCAGAATGAGCATCAACAGTCCCACCCCCCGTTGGGTCAGAATCACCGCGGGGGCGGTGTGTGTGTGAATGCCTTCACCTGTCAGGGTCTCAGCCCCCGGGGAGTCTGATTCAACAAATCTGGGGAGAGGGAAGAGGAGCCTGTAGAAGAAGGTGACATCAGCTCCCAGCCAAGGCTGAGACCCCCGACGTAGAATAACCCCCACACTTTGTGGGCAAAGAAGCCCAGGCCCAAAGAAGATGGGTGACTTGTGGGAGGTCGCACAGCCACCGGCGGCAGCTCCTAAAGTGGAACTGGTGACAGGCAGCGCTGCAGGTGTGCGGAGTGTGCTCGTGCCCTGGTCACCTCAGTGCCCCTGCGTGGTCTTGGCAGGTGAGGAGCAGGACCTGGACGCCTCCAGCTGGGCTGCACCTGAACTGGCTTGTGATTTGGATGTGCCGATTAAAAGAACCTGAAGCTGACTCAGAGCAACTGGGGAAAAGTTACATTTCAAGGTTAAGGGTTTCTAACTAGCTACCATTGTAGCCACGCCCTGTGACTCCAGCATTCCTTGTCAGAGCGCTGGTTCGAGTCCTGCTTCCTGCTCACGCACACCCTGCCAGGCAGCAGGTGACGGCACAAGTACTTGGGTCCCTGCCACCCATAGGGGAGGCCCAGATGGAGTCCCAGGCTCCATGGCTTCAACCTGGCCCAGCCCTGGCTGCGGCGGGCATTTGGGGAGTGGACCTGCGGATGGAAGCTCTCTGCCTGGCTGTCTCTGTCTCTCTGCCTTTCAGATAGAAAATGAGAACAAATAAACAGAAACCGAGGAAACAAACTGTGGGGACTTGGGCGATGATTGCTGAGATAACGTGCATGACCAGCACTGGGAGGCGCGCCGTCCCGGGGGGCTCACGTGGAAATGGACTCCTGCACTGTGCAGGCGGAGAAAACCATCCCGGCCGGTTCTCCGCCTACAAGCCTCCCTGAGCCTCCTGTAGACGCTCAGCTAGCCTGGTGTTCAGTCCCAGCTGCCCGGAAATCTAAGCTAGAGATTATAGTTTTCTTTTTAAAGATATATTTATTTACTTTTTAAAAACGATTTATTTATTTATTTGAAAGAGTTACAGAGAGAGGTAGAGACAGAGAGTGAGGTCTTCCATTCCACTGGTTCACTCCCCAAATGACCGCAACGGCCGGAGCTGCGCCGATCCGAAGTCAGGAGCCAGGAGCTTCTTCTGGGTCTCCCATGTGGATGCAGGGGTCCAAGGACTTGGGCCATCTTCCACTGCTTTCCCAGGCCACAGTAGAGAGCTGGATCAGAAGTGGAGCAGCCGGGACTCGAACCAGTGCCCATATGGGATGTTGGTGCTGCAGGCGGCAGCTCTACCCGCTGTGCCACAGCGCTGGCCCCTATTTATTTACTTTAAGGGGGGTTGAGTGGGGGTGGGAGTGGGGAGAGAGATATCTCCCCTCTGCTGTTTCAATCCCTAAACAGCTGCAATGGCTGGGGCTGGGCCAGGCTGAAGCCCGGAGCTTTGTCTGGGTCTCCCATGTGGGTGCAGGGGCCCAAGCACTTGGGCCATTTCCACTGCTTTTCCAGACCATAGCAAAATTTGAAGCGGAGCTGTCAGGACTTGAACCTGCACCCAAACTGGACGCCAGCGTTGCAGGTGGCAGTTTAACCTGCAGTGCCACGTGCCAGCCAGAGAGATTGCAATTCTACAGGTTAAGTTAGAAACACAGTGGTCCAGCCGGCGCCACGGCTCAGTAGGCTAATCCTCCACCTTGTAGCGCCGGCATACCAGGTTCTAGTCCCGGTCGGGGCACCGGATTCTGTCCCGGTTGCCCCTCTTCCAGGCCAGCTCTCTGCTGTGGCCAGGGAGTGCAGTGGAGGATGGCCCAAGTACTTGGGCCCTGCACCCCATGGGAGGCCAGGAGAAGCACCTGGCTCCTGGCTTCGGATCAGCGCGGTGCGCCGGCCGCAGCGGCCATTGGAGGGTGAACCAATGGCAAAGGAAGACCTTTCTGTCTCTCTCTCTCACTGTCCACTCTGCCTGTCAAAAAAAAAAAAAAAAAAAAAAACAACCAAACGAAAAAAAAAACACAGTGGTCCTCCTTGATCCATGGTTTCTTTACCTACGGCCAAATGTGGTCCGAGAATACTGAATGGTAAATTCCAGAAGTCAACAGTTCACAAGTTTTACCTAACTTGTATTCACCACATTGTTGTAATTGTTCCATTTTACTATTGGTTATTATGATCATCTCCTATGCCTAATTATCAATTGAACTTTTTTTTTGACAGGCAGAGTTAGACAGTGAGAGAGAGACAGAGAGAAAGGTCTTCCTTCTGTTGGTTCACCCCCAAATGGCCGCTACGGCTGGCATGCTGCACCGATCTGAAGCCAGGAGCCAGGTGCTTCTCCTGGTCTCCCATGCGGGTGCAGGGCCCAAGCACTTGGGTCATCCTCCACTGCACTCCCTGGCCACAGCAGAGAGCTGGCCTGGAAGATGAGCAACCGGGATAGAATCCGGCGCCCCAACTGGGACTAGAACCCGGGGTGGCGGCACCGCAGGCGGAGGATTAGCCTAGTGAGCCGTGGTGCTGGCCAATTGAACTTTATCATAGGAATGCATTTATGGGAATCGATGTAGTATGTGCAGGGTCTGGGGTGCTCTCTGGTTTCAGGCCCTCTGGGGGTCTTGGATGAAGCTGAGTGGGGACCACTGTCCCTCCCCTGCCCTAAGGACTCCGTGTCAGTGGCTGGCAGGCATGGCGTCGAAGCTGTTTGCTGTCCTGATGGCTCTCCTTGTCCTGCACCAACAGACACTGGCCTGGCCACGGACAAGGAGCTGGACGGGGTCTCCGGGCCGAAAGAGGAGGCTCCCGTGTTCCATTCCCTTTAACTGTCCATCGCAGGGACACGGCAAGCGCGTTCGGCCCCAGTCCTTCACTCCGGAACCATCAGAATGCTTTAGTCCACAGTCGCTCTGCCGCCCCACAGGGATCGCACAAGAAAATGATTTCTGCTGTGGTCCAGGGGAGCAGGGGTGCGCCCGAGGCGGCCCCAGGTCTGAATCTGCTTGGCGACAGGAGGCCGCATGCGGGACTTGGAATTGGCTCTGTCTTGAAAAACACTGCAGGCATGGGGATGTTTTGTTTTGTTTTGTTAAAGATTTGTTTGTTCGTTTGTTTGAAAATCAGAGCTGCAGAGGGGAGACACACACAGAAAGAGAGATCTTCCACCTGCTGGTTCACTCCCCAGATGGCTATATCAGCCGGGGCTGGGCCAAGCCAAAACCAGGAGCCAGGCGCTTCATCTGGGTCTCCCACATAGGTGCAGATGCCCAAATGCTTGGGCCACCTTCTGCTGCTTTCCCAGGCCAACAGCAGGAAGCTGGATGGGAAGTGGAGCAGCCGGGACTCCAATCAGCACCCATATGGGATGCTGGCATTGTGGGCAGGGGCTTAATTGATTGTACCACGATGCGGGCCACACTGGGATGTTTTGTATCAGTTATCTCCCTCCAGTGAGAAGGTGGGCATGTAGACAGGGCCCCCAGGTCAGGTCCGGGTGGTGCAGGTGGTGAGAATTCTGAGAATGGGGGAGGGGGGAGACATGGTGCTGGCGGAACCCTCTCGGCTGTTGGCCCTGGGGTTCTGGGAGCCCCACACGTGCATCTGTGTGGCTTTCTGCCTTCTAGTACATTCTCTCCATGATCCTCGTGGGGGCAGCCCCTTCCTCCTGGCTCTGGATCACACTCTGTAACCAATTCTTGTAGGCAGCCGTTAGAAGTTCAAGGTCACGGTGGACTCGCAGGAATGGACCTCTTTGTTCTTTTCCTTCCAGTAGGCAGATAGTTAGGGAACGCACTGGCTGGCCCCACGACCCCGAATTCCATGAGCCTCGATGGTGCCACAAAGCGAATTCCGCAGAATTAGCAAGTTGGGGAGGTGCTGGGAGGAGGGCGGCTGCCTCCTAGCTGAGCTCCTCTCTAAAGTTCTCTCTCGGTTTGGGGGTGTTCCCAGGGCTGCGAGTCCAATTTCCCTCTTGGACGTGTTAAAAATCATCCTGGAAAATGCTGAGACTCGTTCCACAGAGAGCTTCGGGTCTTAGGCCAGCGTAATCGCCCTGAATTGAACAAAATCGCTCTCATAGCACTGAAAGGCCTCTATTTTAGCTGGGGGGGGGGGGGGGGACAAGAATTATTCCTCCCTACTGGGTTGTGTGGAACTTGCGCTCTTGGCGGTGTAACCCCAGCTGGATGGAGTCACAAAAGTCACACAATTCCTTCCTGCGCAACAGTCGCCCCCTGCCCTAAGCCCCCACACTCTTTCTCAGGGAACTGGGAAACTTCAGGACCAGGGCATCTCCCCGGGATACGGACCCTAATAGCCGAGGAACTGTCTGTGCATCCCAGATAATTCGGTCACTATCCATTAGGACATGAAAAGGTTGACGATGAAGCAAAGGCTCAGACCTGGAGAGAAAGCCGTGAAGTGCGCCATTGACAGCAGGACTTGGGGGAGCAGTGCGCGGGGTGATGCTGATGCGCTACAGGGATGCTGGTCGGCGGTGCCTGGGACGTGATGTCCCCTTAACAAAGCAAGAGGCAAGGTGGGGGGGAGCTGGGGGAGAGGGAGAGATGTCCAGGCACACGCAGAGCTGGAGGCTTGCGAAGTTGGAACCACTCGCCCACAGGGCGTGCTGCACCCGCTCAGAGCAGCCGCCCTGGAAGGGGAGGTTCTTGGAGGAGTGGAGCGGCGCCCTAGCCAAGCCGCTCCACAGGAGGCAGTCGGGTCCTAAGAAGGACTCTGGAAACTATGATGAGGTCATTCTCAGGTTTAGAAATTTGCTAGCCAATGAGAGAGGGAGTGGACACTGTGGCCTGACCTTGGTCTGGTTGACCAGTGGAAAAAGTCTTCTCTAAATACAGAGCAGGAACACAAAGAGTTGGACATCTCAGTGGAAAAGACAGGGCGCCTGAAGTACAGAGGCAGCCGTGTCGCCGGAAAATAATTCCAGATGGAGAAAAAGTGGGAGATGGAGAGTGACAATCAACAACAGGAAAGGAATCTGTCCGAAGCATCCAGCCCCCAAATCAGGGGAGATTGAAGAGACTCAAAGCTGAGCGCATTCCCCCGACATGCCCGTGTTCCAAAGAGCAGAGTCCTTCTAAGAAGGGGTCTTATAAAGAGATAGATTGTTTATTTGTTTGAAAGGCAGAGCAGGAGAGAGAGAGAGAGAGAGAGAGCGAGAGCACTTCCATCTACTGGTTCACTCCCCAAGTGCCTGCCACAGCCGGGAGCCGGGAACTCATAACAGCTGGTGTAGCCCGTTGCTGCCCCAGCATGCCCCTCTGCCCCCACCAAGAAGTGGCTTAAATGCAGGAATGCTGGAGCCTTGGTTTGATTCAATCCCCCAGTGGGGTTGGCACTGGGGCACTGTGGGATAAGCAACTACTCGGGCTGCCCCACATCCCAGCTGAGAGTCTTGGCAGCTCCACGGCAGAGCCAGCTTCCCACTGACACAGACCTTGGGAGACAGCAGACGATGGCTCAGGTAGTTGTCCCTGCCACCCACATAGGAGACCCGGATGGAGTTCTGGATCCTGGCCTCGGCTTGGTCCAACCCTGGCTGTTGTGGGCATTTGGGGAGTGAACCAGCAGGTGGAAGATCTGATGCTTTGCCCTCTCCAGAGGCCCTCTATCCACCAGCAGCTTCCTGTCCTTTGTGCTTAGAGAAACCCAAACAGTGCTTCCTGGTGCTCACCGGTGTTTTCCCAACCTTGCTGATCATCCTAAAGTGATGTCCCACGTTGGAGTCATCCAGGCTCCGGGTCAGGAGCCGTCGCTTGCAGACAGAAGGATCCGGCTGGCCTCAGAGGGCTCGTGAACCTCCAGGAGCTGGGCGTGTGCAGCTGTGAGGAGCCCTGCAGGACGCGGTGCCGCAGCCCCAGGACCCCGCTCCCAGCCAGGATCACAGGAGATGGAGGATGGGCGAGTGTTGGGGACCGTGCCTCTGCGCTGGTTGGGGCCCTCGGCCGTGGATGGCGGATTCCGCCCCGGCTGTCTTTCAGAGAGCGGGCTGGCAGCCAGAGTCACTGGGGACCCGGGAACCCTGGAAACCCCTCCCTCAGCTGCCTCAGCCACCCCCAGGAACCGCCGCCTGCAGGCCCCAGAGCGACCCGGCAGCCCTGCCACTCCGCCAGCACCAAGGGCCCAACACAATCCCAGGACATGGTCCCTCAGCAGCCGCCTTGGAGCTACTCAGAAGGGAGGCTCTCCAAGGGGACCCCATCTAATCACAGGAGCCCCCGAAATGCTGAGTCTTCCCTGGATGGCAGCGAGAGGGGAAGCCAGAGAGATGGGGAGGACTGGACATGCAGCGGCTGCCTTGGAGATGTGACGTGAGCAGGGGTGCAGGCAGCCTCCAGGCGCCCCGAGGCTGTGGCTGCCAGATTACGCCCAGCAGGCGACAGGACCCTCAGCCCTACAGCCCCAGGGAGACGGATACCGACATCAGCGATCTAAGTGGGAAGAGAGGCAGATGCCCCAAATAAGAACCCAGCCTGGCCAGCACCTGGAGGCGGCCTTGTGAGACCCTGGAGACCCTGTGACTGCGGAAGCGGAAGCGCTGGCTACAGAGACGGCCAGGAAGGAGCGGGTGCCGTGGCAACGTAATCACCCACACTGTGTCAGACAGCAGAGGCGAGGAGGAGGAAATGGCACCGTGGGGGGCCTGCGGAGCTTCTGGAACCTGGGCATCGCAGCACGCGGTGTGGGGAGGCCACCCCGTCCTCAAGGCCCATTGAAGGAGTGCAGTTGAGCTCAGAGAGCGCCAGGGGCCTGGGGGGAGGGGGGGCTTGTGATGGGCGGAGCCTACACGACATGGCCCCTGACGATCTGGTGAGACCCCAGGTGTTGCTTGGCCGCAGCCGCTCATCTACAGCCCAGGGCCAGAGGAGACCGAGCGACATCTTAGCAGAGGCCGGAGCTGACCGGGGACATCAGTGCCAGGCCCGCTCGTCCCCGGGGCCCCAGACCATGCTCGGCTCCTCCTTGCGAATCAGGGATGCGGGAGGGGGACCTGGGGGCGGGAGCTTGGCCCAGTGGTTCCCAGCTCCACCTCCACTCCCTGTCAGTGCAGGCCCTGGGAGGCAGCAGTGCTGGCCCCAGTGACCGGGCCCCCAGCACCCACGTGGAGACCTGGGTAGAGTTCCCAGCCCCAGCTCAGCCCTGGCTGCTGTGTGGGAGTGAGCCAGCGGACGGGAGCGCTCTCTGTGGATCTACCTCCTTTCTCAAATAAATGAAGCTCAATTTCAAAATGTTTTTAAAGAAATAGAAGTCAGGATGACTGATTTGTCTACTTTTTTGATTGGGAAGTCACCTGGATTTACCCTGAATTACCAAGACTAAATTTCCTATTATTGAGAGGAAATGCGGGACCTGCAGTGCTAACTCAGATCTATAAAAAGAAAGCTCAGTTTCCACAGACCTGACTTCTAGGGACACAAAATGTGCATCACTATGCAATGATTTGTGACAGTTTTCTCATGCATTCATATTGTGTTAGTCCAGCTAAAATGAAGAACAAAATACAATACTCAGAGTCATAATCAGGATTCTGATTCTTTAAGTCAACCTGAGGGGCAAATAAATGGTAGAATTCAAAAATTGGAAAACTACTTAGTTTACAAAACAGAGACTTGGAGCTTCTAGTTGCTTGCTCAGTACCCTTAAGGGACTTGGGTTTTTGATTCATCCATTCATTCTTTTTTTTATTATTATTTTTGACAGGCAGAGTTAGAGAGTGAGAGAGACAGAGAGAAAGGTCTTCCTTTTCCATTGGTTCACCCCCCAAGTGGCCTCTACGGCTGGCGCGTTGCGGCCAATGCACTATGCCAATCCGAAGCCAGGAGCCAGGTGCCTCTCCTGGTCTCCCATGCGAGTGCAGGGCCCAAGCACTTGGGCCATCCTCCACTGCACTCCCGGGCCATAGCAGAGAGCTGGACTGAAAGAGGGGCAACCAGGACAGAATCCAGCACCCTGACCGGGACTAGAACCCGGGATGCCAGCACCGCAGGCAGAGGATTAGCCTAGTGAGCCGTGGCGCCGGCCCATTCATTCATTCTTAAGTGTTGTCTCACAGAGAAAGGGCAGAGTGATGATGGTCGATTATTGGACATCTGTTCTTAGTCCTAGGTGTTGTCTTATTTAATCCCTAAATAAAAAAGCCTGTTCCTAGAGACATTGCCTCCCCAATTTTTTTTGTCAAGATTTATTTATTTGAAAGATGAGTTACAAAAAGAGAGAGGAGAGAGAGATCATCCACCCACTGTTTCACTCCCCAAACGGCCACAGTGGCCACTGCTGACCTGGCTGAAGCCAGGAGTCTGGAACCCCATCGGGGTCTCCCACATGGCAGGCAGGAGTCCAAGTGCTCGGCCCATCTTCCCCTGCTTTCCTGGCACCTTAGCAGGGAGCTGGACTGCAAGTGGAGCAGGAGGGACTCAAACCGGCACTGTCACTTAGGGTGCAGGTGGCAGGGTGAGCCGCTGCGCCACGACACCAGCCCCATCGTCCCACTTAAAACCAAGCCTCAGACAGGTTGTGCCCCAGCTCAAGCGGCGCTCACTCTTCAAAGTCCGGTCTTCCCAGCACACCCTGGAAAACACTTCCTTTTGATTCAACTCAGTTGGGACAGGAATTCCTCACTGTGCCTTCCAACGAGAAGGAAATGGGATGTTTCCCAACAGTCCATCGTGTGTAAGATCTCACAGGCTCCCCCCAAGGCTCTGCCACCTGCTGAGTCCAGCTAAGCCACATCCACTCCCCCACTGGCTGACACTTCGCCTGAACACCCGGATGCCAGGTTGAGTGGCTTCTAAACCCCACCGAGGGGCCGAGACCCTGGGATTCCAGGACGTCCGGGCGTCTCTCAGAGCTGCACCCTCCCAAGGAAGTGGGTGCAGCCGTATGAAATATTGGCTTACCTTGGCTAGCGGCCAGGAGTCCACCGTGCCCTTGGCCGTCCACCCTGGTCACTGCCCTTCTGCAATGGCCAGGCTCTACCTTTATGCATAGCTCCCATTCTTTGCCAAGTCTGGACTTGTCCCTGATGTACGGCCAAAGCCCACTTGCTTCTTGCAGCCTGCTTTTTTTTTTGGACAGGCAGAGTTAGACAGTGAGAGAGAGACAGAGAGAAAGATCTTCCTTCCGTTGGTTCACCCCCTAAATGGCCGCTACGGCCAGAACTACACCGATCCGAAGCCAGGAGCCAGGTGCTTCTGGTCTCCCATGCGGGTGCAGGGCCCAAGCACTTGGGCCATCCTTCACTGCCCTCCTGGGCCACAGCAGAGAGCTGGACTGGAAGAGGAGCAACTGGGACAGAACCGGCACCCCGACCGGGACTAGAACCCGGAATACCAGGGCTGCAGGTGGAGGATTAGCCTAGTGAGCCGTGGCGCCAGCCTTTGCAGTATACTGTAAACGACTTTAATGTGGTGCACGCTCTTAAAAACGCCCGCGTTGTCAAGGTTGCATGTTGACGGACTGGGGTTTATTTTAGACATTTTCCTGTGATTGGAAGTTTTGGTGACATAGAAGCCCTTGCCTTGTTAGAGAACGGGGCGGCGGACAGACGAGTGTCCGTGCTCCTGTCCCGAAGTGCACTGCTTGCTGACAAGGTCCCACGGTACAGGCTGGGAGAGCCGTCTCCTTACATCAACTCCAGCACCAGTCATCATCACTTTTCACACATATAAATAACTTGGCATAAAAAGCTCCCTCAAGGGGCCGGTGTTGTGGCGTAAGCGTTCAAGTCCCAGCTGCTCCACTTCTGATCCAGCTCCCTGCTACTACACTTGGGAAAAACAGTGGTAGACGGCCAATGCTAGAGGCCCCTGCACCCAAGTAGGAGACCCAGGCTTCGACCTGGCCCAGCCCCAGCCGTTGCAGCCATTTGGAAAGTGAACCAGCTCTCTTTCTGTGTCTCTCTGTGTCTCTCCCTCCCTGCTTCCCTCTCTCTCTCAGTAACTCTGCTCTTCAAATAAATAGAATAAATCTTTTTTCAAAAAAAAAAAGTTCCCTGCAGTTCCCTCTGCTGTGCGTTCCGTGGTTGGGGGAGGGGAGGAGCATGCCTTGTTTATCACTACAGTGCTGGAAATAGAATGAAAAAGAAGAAAATCAACAACTAAGTGAATAATTGCAGCAAACTAACCCCCTGGATTCTACCCTGGGGGGGAGACTTCCTGTGTCCCACGGTCAACTTCCGGCACACGGGGAGTCCTCTCCGCCTTGGCCCTTGCTCAGCGCAGGGACAGGAGGACTTGGTGCCCAGCCCTCTGATGCCTTCTGCGGCCCCCCTTCCCCCTCCCTGCAGGCTGGGGGGCCAATGTCCTCCCCGAGGTCACACAGGCGGTGACATGGCCGAACAGGACCTGTATCCAGAGCCGCTGACCCAGGTCAAGCGATGAGATCCGCCGGGCGGGGTCTGGCGGGGGCTCATTAATAAGAGGCGGCTCCCCCCCCCCCCCCACCCCAGCCGCCTCACCCTGGGGAGCTTTTCCAGGCATGCCTTTGGGGAGCTAAGGCCCTTTAATTTTTTGCTTCTTTATGCCGCTTAATGAGGTCTTGGTTACAGCCTGATCCCAGGGAGCCGGGCTACACAATGCTGCTCTGTGGACGGGGTAATCTGATAGGCGATTAGGGGTGGGAGCCCTGGCCACGGGCACTGGTCCAGCCAGAAGCCCTCTGCCTCTTGTGGGCTGGACGGGGCTAAGTTATCCGGGGCTGGCCTCTGCTCTTAGCCCCGGGGGTGGGGGTGGGGGTACACTGTGGTCCTTGAGATTCCGAAGGATCCTCATGGGAATTGGGAACTGCAGGCCCTGACGTGGGCCTGATCTCCCGCAAAACAGAGGGGCTCTGATGGCCCAGAGCAAACGCTATTTGGTGCAGGAGCTGTGACAGGAAAAGGTCCTTGTTTGGATGGGTTCTTTTTTTTTTTTTAACTTTTATTTAATGAATATAAATTTCCAAAGTACAGCTTATGGATTATAATGGCTTCTCCCCCCCCCTCATAACTTCCCTCCCACCCGCAACCCTCCCCTTTCCCGCTCCCTCTCCCCTTCCATTCACATTAAGATGCATTTTCAATTCTCTTTATATAGAGAAGATCAGTTTAGTATGTATTAACTAAAGATTTCAACAGTTTGCACCCACACAGAAACACAAAGTGAAACATACTGTTTGAGTACTAGTTATAGCATTAAATCACACTGTACAGCACATTAAGGACAGAGATCCCACATGAGGAGCAAGTGCACAGTGACTCCTGTTGTTGACCCAACAAATTGACACTCTAGTTTATGGCACCAGTAACCACCCTAGGCTCCCGTCATGAGTTGCCAAGGCTATGGAAGCCTTCCGAGTTCGCCGACTCTGAACATATTTAGACAAGGTCATAGTCAAAGTGGAAGTTCTCTCCTCCCTTCAGAGAAAGGCACCTCCCTCCCTCTCTCTCTCTCTCTCTCTCTCTCTCTTTTTTTTTAAGGGAAAGGGTTTATTGGGGAACACCCAACAGACTGGAAAGCTGATTCCAGCCAAGACTGGGAGAAAAGTCACTCATCTTTTGTAGGTAGAGGGGTTTGTCTGTGGAGAAATTCTGAACAATTATACAGCATTAAGTGGGGAAGAGGACCATCAGTACACACAGGTTGGGAGTAGAGCCATTGGTGGTAGAGTAGAGGTTATGATTACGAAGGAATGAGGCCCAAGTGCGCTAGACAAGGTCTAGAACAAAGGACAGAGTCATTATTAGAGGAGCTAAGAAAGGTGCTGTCTAAGCTACAATTAAGTTTTCTGATTGAGAGGCAAATAGAACCTGACAGAAGGGGCTTGAAAATAATCTGGTGGGCTTTAGGCCTTGTAAGTTAAGAGGCCCAGACCTATCTATCTCTTCACATGGGGTACATCCTAAGGGAGGTGTGAACCTCCTAGGGGAAGGCACTCTGTTGACTTTCATTACTTGGCTGGCCTGGGAGGAGAGCTGGCCAGGTAAAGGCAGGGGGCATCTCTAACAGGAAATTTACAGTTCTGCCTGCAATGTTGCTGACCCTACTTGACCATCCCCTCAGCTGCAGAGGTCACTTTGGAAGCTGGGCAGAGTGAAGGGCTTTTCATGGATGGGTTCTGATCCCGATTCCACTGTGGCTGTCTGTGGGACCCTGAGTGCTTAACAATGTTGAACACTTCTCCAGCATCTACGTGGGGACCAGTGTTGTGGTTAAGCCACTGCTTGTGTTGCTGGCACCCAGTTCGAATCCCAGCTCCCCCGAGTCCAGTCCAGCTCCCTGCTAATGCACCTGCTAAAGCAGCGGAAGGTGGTCCAAGTCCTTGGGCCCCCACCACTCTTGTGGGAGACAGACTGAGTTCCAGGCTCCTGGCTAAGGTCTGTCCCAATGCTGGCCATTGTGAACCAATGAATCAAGATTTCTTGTGCTGTCTCCCCTTCTCTGCCACCTGCCTTTCAAATTCATTCATTCATTCATTTTTTAAAGATTTATTTATTTATTTGAAAGGCAGAGTTGAGACAGAGAGAGAAAGTCTTCCATTCACTGGTTTATTCCCTAAATGGCCGCAACAGCTGATCTGAAGCCAGGAGCCAGGAGCTTCTTCCAGGTCTCCCACATGGGTGCAGGGGCCCAAGGACCTGGGCCATCTTCCACTGCTTTCCCAGGCCACAGCAGAGAGCTGGATTGGAAATGGAGCAGCTGGGACTCGAACCGGCGCCCATATGGGATGTGGGATGCTGGCACTGCAGACGGCGGCTTTACCCGCTATGCCACAGCGCCGGCCCCTAATTAATTCAATTTTTAAAGTGGCATCTAGTATGAGTCAGTCCCTGAAATGCTCTTTTTAAAAATATTTTATTTATTTATTTGTGAGGTAGAATTACAGACAGTGAGGGGGAGAGACAGAGCTAGGTCTTCCTTCCGTTGATTCCCCAAATGGCCACAACGGCTGGAGCTCCACCGATCCGAAGCCAGGAGCCAGGAGCTTCTTCCTGGTCTCCTATGTGGGTGCAGGGGCCCAAACACTTGGGCCATCTGGGCCATAGCAGAGAGCTGGATCGGAAGAGGAGCAGCCGGGACTGGAACCAGCGCCCACACCTACTGCGCCACGGCGCTGGTCCCCTGAAATGCTCGTTTACAAAACCTGTGTGATTCACCACTCCCATCACATCAAGGAGGAGGCTGTTGTAACCCCCATTCTGCAGACGAACGATTGAACAGGAGGCCTAGAGGAACGTGTGATCCGTCCAACACCCGGCAGCTGGTAAAGCGGAGGGAAGGTCAAGGTCTTCAGCTTCCAGCCGGGGCAGACGGCCCTGAGGAGCACGCAGCTGGAGCGTGTGGTCCGTGAGTTCTGGCCACGTGACGGTGCTCGTGGAACACCCAGGGCCAGCGGTGGAGCCAGCACCTGCCCTGCTCCCCAGAGGACACCACTGCCGTGGCCTTGAACCCTGCGCCTGGGTTAGGCCCATTTTTGAGCTTTCCCAGCCATGCGGCCAGCGCTGAGCCGATCCAAAGCCAGGAGCCAGATGCTTCCTCCTGGTCTCCCATGTGGGTGCAGGGCCCAAGCACTTGGGCCATCCTCCACAGACCTCCCAGGCCACAGCAGAGAGCTGGCCTGGAAGCGGAGCAAGCGGGACAGAATCCGGCGCCCATATGGGATGCCAGTGCCGCAGATGGAGGATTAACCAAGTGAGCCACGGCGCCGGCCCCCAGAAATCTCTTGATCCTGAAAGTCTTGCAAGGCTTCCCACCAGCGCTCTATTAGGGAGCCCCTGTCCGCTCCTAATTTGTGAGAGTTTCTGACGCCTGGATGTTGAATTTTGTCTCCTGTTTTTCCTGCATTATTTGGGAGGGGCCCAGGGTTTCCTTCTTCTGTGTGTGGATGTGCTTAATTACACTGATTGGTTTGCCAGGTGTCTGAGATGTCACGCCGGGAGCAGTGCTCATGCCCGGGCTTTGTGTTGGGTGCTGAGGCGGACGCCGCCTACCTGGAGCTCAGAGCGGGCTTGAGAGCCCCTGGGAGCCAAGGGAGATCACCAGAGGTCACCAGCTTGGGATCTCTGCCCCACCTTGCTTCTGGTTAGAGGCCTGTGCTGCCGGTGCCCCACCAACCCAAATCTTGGGGTTCCCCTGACATTCTAGGGGAGTACGTGGTCAGCCATGCTGGCCCCAAGGATGAGGCAGCCCCTGAGACCCTGGCCGAGGGGACAGAGGGCCAGCCCTGCTGTAGCTGCTGTTGGGGCCTGATGCAAGACCTGGACTGGGATGTGTTAGGTCTGGAATAGTTCGGGGTTCCGGCCTTTTGTACCCCCAGAAATGAGATGGAAAGGAGACAGAGCCGACCTCACCAGAAACAGGTTGCCAAGAGGGGTGGCAGTCTGTTCTTGCAGAGGGCTGGGTTTTTATCTGGCTGAAGCAGGAATCTGCCGCTCAGTGGGAGGTAGGGGCTTGCACTGGGCGGGAAGTAGGGAGAGGGGGGCTTTTAGAAGCCACTGGGAATTTTCCTCCTATCTGCTTTGCAAGGAGTCTGGGGAGGTTGAGCTTGGTTCCTCCTTCTGTTGAGGGTCTCAACAAGGGAGGAGATGGGGGGGCATCCTGGGAGCTTTATTGCCCCTGGGGAGGCGTCCCTGAGGGCTGCAGGGCCTGGCCCTGCCCTGCCCTGGCTAGAGCGGAGATTACAGCCCTGCCGGCCATGACTGTCTCCTCCACGGAGAGGGGGAGGGACTGTCACAGCCCAAAGAACTTGGAACTTTGGAAGCAACCTCCTGGCCCTTTCCCTAGGAAGGGGTCGTGTTGGATTAAAAGAAGCCCAGCAAAACGAAGAGTGGACCACGCGTGGCGGTGACCGAGGCCAGCCTCCTGGAAGCTCGGGGGCGTGGAGATCGAGGTCAGTGGGGGCCTTGGCAGCAGGTGCTGGAGCCGGAAGCTGTTGACCATGACCCCTTCCCTTGTAAGACAGAGGCTCAGGCCGCCCTTGAAGCTCCCACGCTCTCTGCGATGCTGAGCCAGCTTCACGTGTGGCTCCCTCCCAGCCCCCTAATCCGTTCTCTCCGAGCTCAGCCTAGGGGCTCTCCCGGGACTAGAACAACGTGAACATGAAATTTCTCCACTTAGACTTCCCTGCTGGCTCCTCGTGACCTTCAGGGTGAAACTCGAATTCCCAGCGTGATAAACCCACGGCCTGCAGGGCCTGCCCTGTCCCACGGCCTGGAGCCTCCTGCCCTCTCCCACGGCCTGCAGCCGCCTGCCCTGTCCCTCGGCCTGCAGCTGCCTGCCCTGTCCCACGGCCTGCAGCCGCCTGCCCTACTCCACGGCCTGGAGCCTTCTGCCCTGTCCCACAGCCTAGAGCCGCCTGCCCTGTCCCATGGCCTGTCCCACGGCCTGCAGCCTCCTGCCCTACTCCACGGCCTGGAGCCTCCTACCCTGTCCCACGGCCTGCAGCCGCCTGTCCTGTCCCATGGCCTGCTGGGCCTGCCCTGTCCCATGGCCTGTCCCACGGCCTGCAGCTGCCTGCCCTGTCTCACGGCCTGCAGCCCCCTGCCCTACTCCACGGCCTGGAGCCTCCTGCCCTGTCCCACGGCCTGCAGCCTCCTGCCCTGTCCCACAGCCTAGAGCCGCCTGCCCTGTCCCATGGCCTGCAGCCTCCTGCCCTGTCCCACGGCCTGCAGCCGCCTGCCTTATCCCACGGCCTGGAGCCCCCTGCCCTACTCCATGGCCTGGAGCCTCCTGCCCTGTCCCACGGCCTGTCCCACAGCCTAGAGCCACCTGCCCTGTCCCATGGCCTGCAGCCCCCTGCCCTACTCCATGGCCTGGAGCCTCCTGCCCTGTCCCATGGCCTGCAGCCTCCTGCCCTGTCCCACGGCCTGCAGCCGCCTGCCTTATCCCACGGCCTGGAGCCCCCTGCCCTACTCCATGGCCTGGAGCCTCCTGCCCTGTCCCACAGCCTGTCCCACGGCCTCCAGCCGCCTGCCCTGTCCCATGGCCTGCAGGGCCTGCCCTGTCCGGGCTCCTCTCCCGCCACCTTGCCCCCTGCCCTCTGCCCCAGCCCCATAGGCCCACGTGCTTGTACCTTGTGCCCCAGTGCCTGCCACCACCCTCTCGGGGCCCTGGCTCCAACGTGGATGGTCATTCAAGCCATACCGGCTCCTCCCCCGCCCTGCGAGGACTCAGGGTCAGCTTTGCCATCACCCACCCACGTGTACTGGTCAGCTGGGAGCTGCGCGGCGCGGGCCAGCCTAGATGGCCAGGGGCTTGCCAAGTTCCTGCCCTGCCCTGCGGGAAGCTCGGGCTGCAGGCGCGGAGCTGCAGGGCGCCGACCAGCAGCCCTGGGAGTAATCCTGAAGCCCCCCATCACGAGCGCTGGAGACCCCTTAGGGACCCTAACCATCTCCTCAGAGCCTCCCGATTCACTGCAGCGCAATCAGGCCTGATACTTGCCGAGAGCAGCCGCTCTGTGGCAGGATTCGCACTCACACCAAGCTCTGAGACTTCTGCTTTTTTTTTTTTTTTTAATAAAGATGTATTTATTTATTTGAAAGTCAGAGTTACACAGAGGAGAGGCAGAGAGAGAGAGAGAGGCCTTCCATCTGCTGGTTCACTCCCCAGTTGGCTGCAACAGCTGGAGCTGTGCTGATCCGAAGCCAGGAGCCAGGAGCTTCTTCCGGGTCTCCCATGTGGGTGCAGGGGCCCAAGGATTTGGGCCATCTTCTGGTGCTTTCCCAGGCCATAGCAGAGAGCTGGATCGGAAGTGGAGCAGCTGGGACTAAAACCAACGCCTGTATGGGATGCAGAGCTTCAGGCCAAGGCATTAACCCGCGGCACCACAGCGCTGGCCCCAAGACTTCTGCTTTAAGTGTGAGAGTAAACAGTGGTAGGAGGGGGCAAGGGAAGGGGACAAGGGAACTGGGGCCCGGGGGGTGGGGGACAAAATCTCATAGTAGGTGGGTGTGGCCCAGAAAGCCCAGAGAAGCAGGTGCAATCACGTGACTATTAGGCAAATTCTAAAGAAATAAAAATATGCAGGGGCTTCTAAAAGTTCGCGGAGTGGCCACTGTTGTGCTGCAAAGGGCTAAGCCGCCTGCAACACCACCATCCCATACCAGCTCTGCTTCCGATCAGCTCCCTGCTGTGGCCTGGGAAGGCAGTGGGGGATGGCCCAGGTCCTTGGGCCCTGCACCCTCGTGGGAGACCCGGATGGAGTTCTCGGCTCCTGGCTTTGGCCTGATCCAGCCCCAACCCTTGCGGCCATTTGGAGAGTGAACCATCAGAAGGAAGCTATCTCTTCCTCTGTTCTCGCCCTCTCTGTCTGCCTTTCCATAAATAAATATTTTTTTAAAAAACTCATGAAAAGGTTGGTGCTGTGGCTCACTAGGCTAATCCTCCGCCTGCGGCGCTGGCACCCCAGGTTCTAGTCCCGGTCGGGGCGCCGGATTCTGTCCCGGTTGCCCCTCTTCCAAGCCAGCTCTCTGCTGTGGCCCAGGAGGGCAGTGGAGGATGGCCCAAGTCCTTGGGCCCTGCACCCACATGGGAGACCAGGAGAAGCACCTGGCTCCTGCCTTTGGATCGGCGCAGTGCAGCGGCCGTAGCGGCCACCTGGGGGGGTGAACCAACAGAAAAAGGAAGACCTTTCTCTCTGTCTCTCTCTCTCACTGTCTAACTCTGCCTGTCAAAAAAACAAACAAACAAACAAAAAAAAACCATGAAAAAAGTTAATTGAAAGACATTTATTTCGGTGCAAAAAACTTTTGAAACGCACAGTTTTTAACGGCTACGTGTTTTCCGTGCACTCTTCGAAGATGTCTTGGGTGTCTTTGCCTCCCTCCTGCCACCTGCAGCTCCGGGGCGCCTGGGGATGGGCCAGAGAACGGCAGTGGTGTATCTTCCTGACAGGTCCGTTCCACTCAGAGACTTGGGGTGAAGTCAGTGCATAGCTGGGCAGCGTTTTAGAACCCTGTCTTTGTATAAGAACAAACCTGGAGGAACTAAAGCACAGGATGTAGACTTTGTACAAATTCCAAAACTAAGACACAGGAAACTGCCTGAGGCTGTGTTGGAGTGGAGACTCCTCTGGGCAGCCCTCCGGGCCTCTCTGGAGTCAGGCAGTTACAGCGATGAGGACTGCGTGGGGCTGCCTCTGCCCTGGGCGCGTCTCGTGCCGGCGACAGGCAGGCCCGCAGGTGCAGGTGCTCACTGCCGGCCACCGAGCACTTCTGTCCCTGTCACTCCTGCCTCTCTGAGCTCTGCGGGCTGAAGCTGTGCCCGTGGGCGTCAGCCAGCCCCACCCCGTGGCCCTGAGACCACCCTGCAGTGTCTCAGCCTCTCCCCACCCAGCGCCTGGCCCAGCAGGGGTGACCGCTGAAAGGGCCGGAAGCAAGGCCGCGCAGCCCAGCCTGCCTGATAATCCTGGGAGGAAGGCAGCCGTGGTCAGAATCCTCAGCTGAACCTGCCTCCCCGCGCCAGAGGCGGGAGCGGCTGCCGATCGGCCAGGAAGCAAAAACACAAAGAGTCGCCCCAAGGCCCGCAGTGCAAGCGAGGCCGGGACACGGGTGGCCTCTGCTCTACCACCTTGTGGGGAGGCCCCAGGGGCCGGAAGGAAGCAGATGCCCTCGTGCGGGGCTCAGAGCCGCTGGCTCTGGGTGTTGTGCTGTGCCCACCTTCACAGGGGGAACGAGTCCGGGCGATGCCAGCAGGTGTGGCACCATCAGGCTCAGGTCCCTAGAGAGCCACCTCTGAGGTGAGGAAGGGGGCGGGGGCTCACGGACGTGTGCGGCTGGAGGCTCCTGTATTTGCCGAGTCTGGAATCACAGGAACAGCCCAGATCGTGGTAAAACTGATGGGCAGGAAAGATCCGTGAGGTGTCCAGTCCATCGCCAGCCCCCGGTGGACAGCCCCTGCCCGGAGAGGCCTCCTCTAAATCAGAGGTGCCTGCCGCACCCAGGCCTTCGGCAGAGCTGGACACTCGAAAAGGACCGTGACTCAGCAGGGGGAGTAGTGGGGGGGGGGGGGGCTGAGCCACCTGCCCAGGAGGTTGGCCAGGCCAGGCCACAGAGCTGACCGCTCTCAGCCTCCCGAGGTGAGCCCCACCCTCTCTGCGGAGGGGCCTGGCTTCACTGGCAGATGGGGTCTTCAGGTCCAAGGCAGGGAGCCGGGGCAACTCGGGAGGTGCCAGGCAGAGGGGTGTGGAGCTGGAGGTCGGAATGCAGGGCGGGGCCAGGCACTGCCCAGAACAGGTGCGGCCGCGTGGGGCTGGCCTGGCTGGCAGGGAGGGGTGTGGGTGAGGCTGGGCATGGGCTGCGTGCCAGGGGCTAAATGCACCCACACCCATTCCATCTAGGGCAGGAGGGACTGTCGGAGCAGCTGAGGCACGCCCCCGGCTTCCAGTACCCAGTGCCCCTGTTTCAGACACAGATGTGGGTAAGCCCGGCAGGTGCAGGGGGCACTGGGTGGGGCAGGGGAGGCAGACACCCCCAGGGACTCTTCCCGAATTGGGACTCCAGCCTGCCCGGCAGCTCTGGGACAGTTCCAGGACAGCGACGCCACGGTCACCAGGGCCCGGGGACACTCAGTGTCGGGAATGGCAGGCTTGCTGCTCCCAGCTGCAGGGCCACAGCGGGAGGCGGTTAGAGAAAGGGCAGGACTGCTACTATTCATAGTACAGCCCTCTGCACTCACTCACACCCGGCCCCTGTGTCCGTGTGTGTGTGTGTGTGTGTGAAAGAGAGAGAGAGAGAGAGAGAGAGAGAGGGAGAGAGAGAGAGAGAGAGAGAGAGGGAAAGAGAGAGAGAGAGGGAGGGAGGGAGAGAGAGCGAGAGAGAGAGAGCGAGCGTCCTGAGACTTGCTGATGGATCTGGCTTCCAAGTGAGGTTGCCCACTGCACGTGGGGCCTGGGGCCGATGTCTCCATGAGCCCCACGAATGCTCTTGGACGGCCAGCAAGGCTTCCAACCGTTCAGAAGGTGCCCGAGCAACAAGGAGAACAACAGACGCGGCGACAGGCTGCCTACGGTAACTTGTCAGGCACATTCCTTCATTCACTCAACAAACATCCACGGGGCGAGACCCAGAGATGTCTGACGTGAAGAGAGGAAAAGTGACATAGCGCCTGGGCCCGGGAGGTGGACGGTGGAGAAGGAAGTCAGCGTGGACGGTGACCACGCAGGGCTGGGTGGCTACAGCAGTGAGCCCCGTGCCCGGCGCTAAGCAGAGGGGCGGTGGGTGGGCTGCAGCCAGGGCACAGGCTCACCAGGACGTGCGAGGCTGGAAATCTGCCCGCAGAGTCCGAGGAGGACTCGCCACAGGACTGCGGGCTGGGTTGGGCCCAGCCTTTGTGCCTCAGCCGGGGCCTGGCTCCCATCATGCTCTCTGCTGGCAAGTCCCCACCTGCCACACCGGCCTCACCCTCGGTGCGGTCTCTCGCCGCAGGCGCCGAGCACAACCCGAGGGCTCCACCTGTGGCTGGCTCCCCACCTCGGGCTCCGTGCTGGTCACGGGCCCCTCTTGGCTGCTCCTGGCCCCGTGTGCTGCCCATGCACCAGCTGAGCCACAAGCCAAGCGTGGCCTGGGCCCCCTCGTGGGCCTCCTGTGGGGAACCGGGTGGATTTCAGCGTGTGGGTCTGGCTCAGTGGTCCCAGGCCAGTGAAAAATGTGTGTTGAATGGACGAATGGGAGAAAAGCCAAAGCTTGAAGACGACTGGAAACAAGATGCCCCTTTCTACTCGAATGAGACACCGAGGCCAGCATCTGCAGTGCCCCCTTCCCCCCCAGTGTCTTCTTCCGGGGGGCCTTCTAAGGGGCTAGCAGTGGGGGTGGGCATTGGCTGCACACTTACGATGCCCAGGTCCCACAGCAGCGTGCCGGAGTTGACACCCACCTCCCGCTCCTGACTCCAGCTGTCCGCCAATGCAGACCCCAAGCAGCAGGATGGCTCCAGTGGCTGGGCCCCTGCCACCCCCACGGAAGACCTGGACTGAGTGCCGGGCTTCTGGCTTCAGTCCTGCCCAGCCCTAGAGTTCAGCAGGCACTCGGAGAGAGAACAGCAAATTGAAGTTCTCTCTCTCTCTCTCTCTGCCTTAAGTAAATAATCTTTTAATTAAAAACAATTATAAAGCGGTAACAGACACATACCCCTGAAGGATTTCACACTGCAGCCCTATAATCACAGAAAATAAAGTTGGCCCGGCCCTTGACAGTCCTATGCCCTTAATTGACAGCGTGCCTAACCCCGGCCACGGCACCACCAGGGGGATGCTGCCTGTGTCCCTCTCAAAGGTGAGGACACAGACTCAGAGGCGCAGTGCCCACGGCACATCCCCGTGTGGCAGAACACAGACGGCCATGTCTGCAGCCGCCTTCCACAGCCAGCGTGCTCTTGACCTTGGCTTTGCCTCGTCTGGCCGGCTGCTGACTCACCTTGTGCGACCACTCATGTTTTCCAGCTCAAGTTCAGCCAGGGCTCCACTGTCCCCGGTTCTCCTGTCGTGTGCCCGGTTCCCCAGACGTTGACGTCAGCAGAATCCTTGGCTACAGCAGAGTCTGCCCCAGCTGGAGACCCGCACAGGTGTGGCAGTGGCAGGTGGCAGGTGTTCTTGGCGCCAGCGCTCCGCCAGGAAGACGACCATTCCAGGGAGAGGCCGGGGACGGGGAAAGAAAGGTGTTTCCGTCGGGGAAGCAAAGACGTCTCCGTTAATTAGGAAAAGCCAACGAAGCAGCACGTGGTCCCCACAGCCCTCACCAAGCCTTAGCTAGCAAGTATATGCATGGAGGCCACTTGTGCGTTAGCTCTGTAGCTTGCAGGTGGCCGCTTTAAATGCCTCAGGCTGTGAACACACTGAGAGTGGCCTGGGGCACTGCAGAGACCCTCTCTGTCCGTCACGTGATTGGAACCCACAGCCAAGAAGTCCTAGCGAGGCGGCGCGACTCAGAAATCAGACACGACTCCGCAAGCGACAGGGCTCGATCCTCCATTTTACCAGCAGTCACGCCTCAGTCACGCCAGAGCCCTTCCCTCTTTCCTCTGGGATCTGGAAAGTTCCAGGGGTGACGGTAGTGAGAACGGCACAGCGCTGAAGCCTTGGTCTTCGTGGTCATGTTCTCACCCTGGCATCAGCCTGGGCTATGGCCGAGTGTCCCCGGTTCCTCCGCACAGCCCTCCCCTGGCGGCTTTGCCACTTGGACACTGTTCAGTAGCTCCTGCCTGGCGGTAGAGCCGGCGTGGATGGAGCCCGGGGCCTCCTGGCCACATCACCACACCTCCCTCCCAGAGGCTACCCTGCAAGCCCCTCTGGGATTTGGAAGCCTCTACCCCGAGATCAACGGCCTGGGGAACAGACTGCTGGGTCCCAGTCCCCCAGATCCGCCCACATAAGCTGTGCCGGGAGGGAGGTCATCTATTCCGTGAACTGTGCTGCCTGCGCCCTGGGGTCCCCTCGCAGCCGGGGGGCTTGCGCTTGGGTTTCGGGTGTCATTGATTCGTCGTGAGCACCCAGAACCCTTGCCGCAAGCCCGAGTCCCCGTCATGCCCGAGGGACCTCGCCTGCCTCTTCCTCTCCACGCCCTGTGACTTCAGCTCGCTGTGGTCTGCGCCCAGCCTGCCCACCGCAGCTGCCCACCAGGGCCACGGATCCTAATTGGCAGCCGCCCCCTCTGCCTTCGTCTCGCCCCGATCTGCAGCTGAGCAGGTGCTGCCCCATGGGCCGTCCTGCCAGCTCTGACGGTGACCTGCTGGGTGCATGTACAAACTATCCCGCCCATGCTTCAGGTGAGAACGCTGAGGCCAGGAGTGGCGATGCCCCACAGCCGGGGGCTGTCAGAGACAAAAGGAGATGCGGTTCCCGCCCAGCCCTCAGATTAGCCGGTGGAAAAGGCGGCAGCTGCTGGCGCTGGGGAGCCCGGGGGGAGCGCGCTGTGAAACCTTGGACCTGCACCGGTGCTGGTGATGGCCCAAGGCGGACACCAGAGCCACAGGCCACCTCCTGGGCCAGGTCTAGTATGCCCCCAGGTGATCCACTTACCCCAGTGCACCTGGTTTGCCCCACATGCAGAGAGAAATTGGGACTCCCACTCACCAGGGTTACTGTGGCCATTCCCTGAGGCCATGCAATGCCCCCCCCCCCGGTGCCTGGCACCGAGGGGACATCAGGAGCCGCTGGGTGTTGACGGACCCTGTGCCCAGTGCAGCGGGCTGATAGGAGGGTGAACGATGGGAGCAGCCTGACCCGCACCTAAGATGTTACAGAGGAGGGTGTGGAGCATCAGAAACTCTTTGTACTACTTGGCGATCTTGTAAATTTCTAACTATTCTGCAATAAAAAGTTTATTTGAAATGTAAACAGATCTTGCCTTTTAACAAGGAGCCTCTACCATCCCCGGGGCCCTGCGAGCTCGTGGGCGTGTCTGCCCTGCAAACCCTTCTGAGGCCATGTTTATTTCCAGAAGTTCTGGGGAGACCAGACGCCACGCCGGGTGGGCAACCGGAAAGGCAGGCGGCACTCCATGGCGCCCAGGTGCTTGCAGGGAGGGGCGCCCGTGGTACAGGCGGAGGATGTGGGGAAAAGCCAGGCAGGTCTAGAGGGCTCGCCCTCGTGCGCTCACCAGGCAGGGAGACACAGAGGCCATATGGCCAGGCGGGGCCGTGGCCGGCACAGCTCATCCCAGATGGAGACAGGGATGTGACCAAGGAGGGGTGAAGGTCAAAGCTGAGGGCCCATGTGGCCACTGTGTGCTGCCCAGTGGCGGCGGGGGTGGGGTGTGCAGGGGGCTGTGCAACAGAGCAGGAGAGGACAGAGGGGCCTGACGCCGTCAAGTGAAAGACATCCCCCCACCGGGGTTGGGAGGAGCTGGGGAGTGTCGGGGATTGCTTTGTTTCTCTTTTTGTTCCTGAGAAATTGGACTCTGAAGGGGGGGGGGGGGGGTGGAGCCGCTGATTTAGAGACCCGGGAAGGGGGGAGGAGCCTTGTCGCCTGTGCAGTGCCTGGCCCATCCCTGGAGCAACGCTGGGGTCACTCCTGACCTATGACCCCCCCTTCTCTCTCCAGGACACCGAGGCCTGCTCTGGTCCAACCCCGGCATCCGCAGGGCTGACCCTGTCCGGCGCGTTGGCAACACCCAACACCTGAATGAATGAATGACAAGCCCCCAATCCCAGACACGTGAACGTCACAGGAGCTCTCCGGGCAGCTGGTCCCTGAACAGGGCACACAGCGATTTTCTAGGACATGTTAGCTCTCGCATCGTCATTCTGTGTTGTTTGGCCCTTCCACTTTGGTTTACTGTTACGCGGTGACTTGAAGCATCCCAGAATCCCACGGTGTGGTAGGCCGAGGTGAGAAGCAGCTCAGCTACAGGTGGGCATAAGAAGAACCAACACCTGCGTGAAACTGGAAGTTTGCAAAGCACTTTTGTGGCTTCCGGGGTCTTCAGCTTTGGAAGAGAGGAGTCAGAGGACACAGAGAAGGTTGTGGGAGCCGGCGCGTGGCACAGAGGGTTAAAGCCGCTGCTTAGGACACCAGCATCCCGTCTGGGCGCCGGTTCGAGTCCCAGCTGCTCTGCTTCCGATCCAGCTCCCTACTGACGCGCCTGGGAAAGCAGCAGAAGACGGCTCAAGTGCTTGGGCCCCTGCACCCACCAGGCAGACCCGAATAAAGCTTCTGGCTCCTGGCTTCGGCCTGGCCCAGCCCTGGCCTTTGTGGCCATCTGGGGAGGGAAGCAGCAGATGGAAGACTTGTGTGTGTGTGTGTGCATGTGTAACTCTGACTCTCAAATAAATCTTTAAATTAAAAAAAAAAAATGTTGTCGTCTTGGAGAGATGGAGTGACCGTGAGAAACAGGTTTAGCAGGAAAATCGCACAGGTTCCATGGCTTGGCCAAGCGCTCACCATGTCCAGCACGGGGTGAGTGGGCGACGCCGACTCCCTACCAGAGGCTGCCGATGGGAAAAAGCAAAGGAGAGGAGGTAGGGGGTGGCGAGCAGCTCAGCCCCAGATGGGGGTCCCAGGGGCTCTGTACAGCTGAGGAAGACTGGGACCAGAGCGGCAGCCAGTCGGGACGCTCTGAGCGGTGACTCCGGGATGTGGCGGGAGGTGGCAGGCGAGGTCGCTGCCCTGTCACCTAGGCCCTTGGGCAATCTCCCTCCCTCCCCCGCAGTGTGGGAAGACTTCGTGGCTCGCCAAGACCTCTGGGACGCTTATCGAAAGTGCTTGCCCATCCTGACCACAGGAGCTCAGCCAGGTCGGCCATCACCACACAGCATCGCACCCCTAGAAGACGCCATCCTAACTGCCCCACTTGCTGCTGGGGCCCACCCCCGCCACCCAGCACCCAGCACCCAGCTTGCTTGGTTTCCTACCTGTGTCTCCAGTGACTCCCCCACCCCAGGGGGCCCCCTGTGGGGAGCCCGTATCTGGCTTGGGGAGGCTGTGACACCAGACATCCAGCCCGGCTCTGCTGCTGGCAGGGGCGACTTGGCCAGCTCCCGAAAGGCCTCACACACCCTAAGCCACCTCCCCTAAGAAGTCCTCCACTCACAGCTCACGCTGTCGGGTCCTGGGTGCTTTTTGGAAGCCTCTGGGCTATGGTCACAGAGAGGGACGAAGCCCAGCAGGCAGGAGAAGGACATCACAGCTGCCCCACGGCCGGTGCTGGCCCTGGGCTCGCCGGCCTGGTGATCTGGGATAAACCCGTTTTCTCTCTTCCCATTCCACCTCCTGCCCACAGCAACGCTAATGCCCGGCGTGCAGGGCTGTGGGAGGATCAGACGAGATCACCGCAAGCCAAGTGTTGCAGAAATGCAAGAAGCATCATTTTTACTGAAACACCAGGGCCCGGGCTGGATAATCCCCACCGGGATTAGCCAGGGGCTCTCCAGGGCAGGGGACCGGGGTGTGCCAAGGAGGGAAAGGCGGGGGCCCCGAGTGTGGGCACGGTGGGCCAAGGTGTGGGCAGGGAGGCGCTCCAGAATCTCCCCCCACTTCCCAGACACCTGTGTGTGCAGCGCACCTGGCCCAGGGTGTACAGGGGGAGGACCGAAGATGGGGGGGGGGGGGGGCATGGGGTTAAGCACGGGAAGACAAACACGCAGGCGTCCGTTCTCCCCGGCACATCACTCAGAGTCTTCCGGCAAGAAGGCCCGGTTCTGGCACAGGGAGCTCACACACGTCAGACCCGAGTGGCTGCCGTCTGTGTCAGTTTCCTGGACAATTTCCTGCCCTTTGTTTGGCTCTGAGAGCCCAGCCATGCATCTGGGAGCCTGCTTGCCAAACAAGATCGGCCCCTCAGAGATGAGAGGCAGGGCAGGCTGTTTTCCATAAGCACGCTGGCAGGGGCCCCAGTTAGCACGGGGACAGGTGGCCCGCGCACCCGGCCCATGCGGTGTCAGCACGCGGTGAGAGAGCCCCGGGAGGCGCAGGCGCAGCCTCTGGTGCAGCCTGTTTAGTCCCTTCTGTCGGGAACCTGCTGGCTCCCGCTTGGTTCTGGTCCTCGGGCGGTAGAATAAAACCTCCCTTAACCTTTGCCCCAGCCCTGGGAGGCAGCAGCCAGGAACGGCCCAGGAGGGGAACGCGGCCCCGGGCTGATGCCGAGGGAACCAGGCAAGGTGCTTGCTGGCCACAGGTTCCTTTCTCTGAATTCAAGGTCATCAAGGTGGCTGCCCAGCGTGCCCTGGAGATTCACCAATGGCCGCTCTGGTGCCGCCCCCTGAGGAGGCAGGAGAGCGAGGAGTGGGACGTGCAGCCCAGGCCACCTACTGGCCAATAGCAGAGCTGTCTCTGTCTCCCTCGCAAGGCTCAGAGGAAGTGACCCCAGGCCCTGCGTGGCCGCTGTCACAGCAGCTGGCTGGGGGCGCCCCGCAGGCTCAGGCCTCTGGGTACCACAAATGCCCGTTCAGTGCAGGGGGAGTTAGGAGGATCTCCTGGAATAGACCGGTGGAGCTGAGAGCCAGGAGTGACGCGGCGGGTCCCCGGGCCGTGTGCCGACGGCTTCCGTGTCCGTGGGGCCCGGGGTCCTGTCTCACCGTGCAGGGAAGGTGGTTCGAGCGCCAGCACGGCTGGCTGGTAGGGTGTGGTCCTCACGACTGGGGAGGGATGGGGTCGTGGAGGAGACAACAGAAATCGGCTCCAAGGCAGACAGCACAGACCGGGGACGCACCAGGAAACAGGAAAACGTGCCAGGACCATCTCGTGGGGTAACGGACGCGAACGCACTAATGAAAACGCTAAAGTTCAACAACGGAAGTGCGAGGCTTCGCTGTTTCTGTCGATCGCCGAGGCCTAGACAACGGTTAGCCGGGTTCTAGGGAGAAGGCAGGAGAAGCGAGGGCCGGACAGACCCTCAGACACGCACAGGGCACTGGGGGTTTAGATGAACCAAGTCTGGAACAGGGCTCTCCCACTCCTGCACCTGTGTGTGTCACAGCCTTGGGTCTGGAAGCCTCAGGACAGCGACCGTTCCCCCCTCTCCCCCGTTGATACACGCACTCTGGACAGGAAAGCCTCCAGCTAGCCCAGAGGCCGGCGTGGTGGAGCTCTGGCGTCCTGGCCCGGCCCTTGCTTCTTCCTGCTGTGGACCAAGCTCTTCCTAGGCTTCATTGAGCTAGAGTGGCCGGGTACCCCTGCCCAGCCAAGCCGCCCACCGCAGCCCGGCACGGGGGGAGTCATAGCTCATAGTGTCTTGTGGCGCGGGGGTGTGATGGCTTACTGGGTGGTAACACGTGTCTATAGCTGTGTATCAGAATTCACTGGAAGTCCCCCCATGGGGGGCGGGAGGCATTAAACAGCCACGCAGCCATAGAAACTGCCTCTCATTCAACAGGAAAATGTTGATCTCATCAAAGAAGCAGGAACAGGGGTTCTGAGAGGCCAGGAAGGAGAGAGGAGTTCCAGGCTGTCTTTCTATTTTTTTAAAGATTTTTTTTATTTTTGGCCGGCGCCGCGGCTCACTAGGCTAATTCTCCGCTTGCGGCGCTGGCACACCGGGTTCTAGTCCCGGTCAGGGCGCCAGAGTCTGTCCCGGTTGCCCCTCTTCCAGGCCAGCTCTCTGCTGTGGCCTGGGAGTGCAGTGGAGGATGGCCCAAGTGCTTGGGCCCTGCACCCACATGGGAGACCAAGAGAAGCACCTGGCTCCTGGCTTCAGATCAGTGCGGTGCGCCAGCTGCAGCGGCCATTGGAGGATGAACCAACGGAAAAGGAAGACCTTTCTCTCTGTCTCTCTCTCTCACTGTCCACTCTGCCTGTCAAAAAAAAAAAAAAAAAGATTTTTTAAAAAATTTATTTGCAAGGTAGAGATACAGATAGAGAGAAGGAGAGACAGAGAGAAAAGTCTCCCATCTGCTGGTTCATTCCCCAGATGGCCGCAATGACCAGAGCTATGCCGATCTGAAGCCAGGAGCCAGGAGCTTCTTCCAGGTCTCCCACGTGGGTGCAGGGGCCCAAGAACCTGGGCCATCTTCTACTGCTTTCCCAGGGCATCAGCAAGGAGCTGGATCAGAACAGAATATGAACCGGTGCCCATATGCGATGCTGGCACCATAGGCATAGACATCCTGCTACGCCACAGTGCCAGCCCCCCAAGCTGTGTCTTTTTTTTTTTTAAAGAATTATTTTATTTATTTGAAAGACAGAGTTACAGACAGAGGTAGAGACAGAGAGAGAGGTCTTCCCTCCGCTGGTTCACTCCCCAGATGGCCGCATCAGCTGGAGCTGCGGCGATCTGAAGCCAGGAGCCAGGAGCTTCTTCCAGGTCTCCCACATGGATGCAAGGGCCCAAGCACATGGGCCATCTTCCACTGCCTTCCCAGGCCATAGCAGAGAGCTGGATCGGAAGAGGAGTGACCGGACTTGAACCAGCACCCATATGGGATGCCAGCGCTTCAGGCCAGGGCTTTAACCTGCTGTGCCACAGCGCTGGGCCCCCAAGCTATGTCTTAACTTCTGCCCCAAACACCTGCTGAGATACATATTATCAACCCTTGTTTTGTTATCAAACTCTTTAATCATCAATGTTTCAAACAAGGAGGCTGGATCTTTTTGCCGTTCATATTCCTTGGAGAAAGTAGTTTTGGAAGTGAAAGGTTAGCCGAACACAACTTTGGGAAAATGATTGTAGGTGAGATGGCGGACAGCAAAACAGAGCAAGCTAGGAGGAGCTCCAGGATTCAGGGGCCACAGTTAGCACAGCTTTCAACACAGCTAGAAAAGGTCATTTGAAAATTCCCGACATTGAAAGGATAAATGTTGCCAAGTCCATTGATTCAATCATTGTATGCTATTACAGTGCATGCATTGGATTACCTATCATAGTGTACCTCATAAGTAGGTACAACTAAAATGTTAAAAAAAAAAAAAAAAAAAAACCAGCAATCAGGACACACACGCTGGCTAAGGGCCTCCTGGGAGAAATTGTCCATGAGCTGGGCTTTGACAGGGAGATGAAGTGGAAACGGACGAGCACACAGTTGGTGCCGCCTCCACCCCAGGGAGAGGAACAGAGAGTGTGCGGCGCTCGCACCCTGTGGTGCAGCTCCTCCAGCCCGGTCCCTGCTTCCTGCTACTGCCCATCCCGGGGGGCAGCGGTGAGGGCTCCAGTGAGTGGCTTCTGCCGCCCCCGGGGAGACCTGGGCTGAGTCCCCAGCTCCCAGTGTTGGACCCGGGCCAGCCCCAGATGTTGTGGGCATCTGGGGACTAAGCCAGTGATGGGAAGGTGCTGTCTTGCTCCACCTCTAGTACATTCATTTTTGGAAAAGCCTAAGAGCACCCAGCGCTGGAGACGATGCGGCCCACAGGTTCTCTTTACCCAGCAGTGGTAGGAGCGCGAAGTCCCCAGATGCTTTGGAAAACAGCTACACAGCCCTGCAGGGGGGCTGGCCAGGGACTGCACTTGCAGGCACGTACCCAGGAGGAACCACACACGGACACAAAGGGGTGTGGCAGCACTGTTCACAGGCCTGTCGACGCAAGGATGGACAAGCAAACACGGGTGGAGATCCCTCAGAGTCGGAATAAATGGAGTCGCTGGGGCTGGCGCTGTGGTCTAGTGGATAAAGCCGCCGCCTGCAGTACAGGCATCTCATAGGGGCACCAGTTCGAGACCCAGCTGCTCCACTTCTGATCCAGCTCTCTGCTGTGGCCTGGGAAAGCAGTGGAAGATGGCCCAAGTGCTTGGGCCCCTGCACCCACGTTGGAGACCTGGAAGAAGCTCCTGGCTCCTGGCTTCAGATCGGCACAGCTTCGGCTGATGCGGCCATCTGGGGAGTGAGCCTGAGGATGGAAGACCTCTCTCTCTCTCTCTCTCTCTCTTTCTCTGCCTCACCTCTCCCTGTGTAACTGTGACTTTCAAGTAAAATAAATAAATCTTTAAAAAAAAAAAAAGAATAAATGGAGTCGAGTGACAGGTGACAGTAGGGCCAACGAGAGAACTGAGAACAACCCTCAAAGATGGCATATGGCAAGAGCCTTCCTGGAGACGAGAGACAAGGGTGACAGCCAACATGCAGCTTTTAGAGGGCACGGAAGGGGAGCAAAGAGAGGCTGCGCCCAGGGCTCCGGCTGGCAGGTGAGAGTAGGGAGGTGATGACAAGGGCCGAGCTGGGCTAAGCCCTGGCGGAGGCCCTGGCTTCCCGGCTTGGCAGCAGGGGTTTACTCCAGTTCACAGGTGTTAATTCCAGTCTTTTTAAATGTGACCTGTAGCCCACATGGGCAGGTGGATACGTAGGCAGTAGGTAGACAGGTAGATTAAGGCCTTGTCTGTTATAGCAAGAGTAACACAAAGGCATCGCGCGCCCTGGATCATGGTTTTGCCTCGTCTGGGCCCCAAGGTCCAGGGGGTCGCTGTTAAGTGGAGGAGGCGCTGCAGTAGGCAATGGCGTGAAGAAGGGAGTGCGTCCAGCGGACGGGGAAGGACCCAGCGGGAACCAGGCCTGCAGGGGCAGCGTGGCCCAGGAGTGACCAGAGTGCCAGGGTCTCCAGGCCCACGAGGCCCACAGGACAGGTCAGGTGTGGGAGCTGGGGACCACCCGTCCACACTGTCAGCACAGAGCGCCCAGCCTGCGCCCCAGCTTCCAAACTCAGAGACACTGCCAAGGAGGCTGGGTGTGAGCCGGAGAGCAGGACAAGAACCTGACCCAGCCTAACCGGAAGCTCTGAGTGACCACAACTTCCTGCAGAATCCGCAAGTACTCAGGGCTAGGGCTGGCCCCCTGGGGCCTGGATTCCACCCCGGCTCTGGAACATCAGCTCGGGCCTTGGATTCACAGCTCTGTCTGGTGGCCTGCAGCACCTGCTCCATGTGGCATAGACGGCGGCCGGCTCTCTCGGTTCAGGCCACAGCCCCAGGGAGGCCGAAGTCTGCTGTGACTCCCAGGAGTGCCCGTGCCCGGACCGGGGCCTCCTCAGAACTTTCCTCTACCCAGGACCCTCCTGGGAGTCCAGACCAGCCCAACCCTCCACCGCGGCAGAAACTGAGCTACCCAGGCCGCTGGCTTCCCCCAGATAGGGCAAACCCACCTGCTCTTTGCCTAAACCTTTTGTGGAACTCTGACTTAAAGGGGCACCAGGGAGAGGGGTGTGCCAGAAATCCCAAATGTGGTTAAAGACTCCCACGGCAGAGGCGAGGGGAAGCTGTCCCCAGGGAAAGCCCAGCAGGCGTCCCCTTGGCCCAGTGAGGCCTCGAGCCAGAGAGCAGGTGCACCTGGGGGTATCCAGGGGCAAAGGGGATGGCACCCAAGAGGGATGTGGAGCTGAACTCTACTCTCAGAACACCCACGCAGTCAGAGGCAGGGAGGTCACGGAGGTGGCCGTGGCCCGAGTGTCTGGGTGATGGACCCACAGAGGCAGAGGACGTTTGTGCACATCCTGAGTCCCTGGGCACACCCACACGCCCCCCACCCTAAACACAGCCCCACCCACAAGTGTCCTGGAACTTGGCCGTGACCTCAGGGAAAGGAGGGAAAAGGCAGCCTGAAAGGTTTGCGATGGACTTCCTGCCTCCCTTGGAATGGGGCCAAAGGGACATGAGTTCCAGGGCAGGGTGCGCTGGCTCTGAGACGGACTGTGGCCCCCCACTCTGGTCTTTAACCACCTGGCCTCAACGTCCCCATCCGTGCAATGGTACAGCGGTCACACCAACCTTACCCAACACCTGGAGGACGCCTCGGGCACAGGTGAGCGCCCTGCAGTCGTGGGCACTCCTGCCTTTGCCTGCACCACGAGCGTGTCTCCCTCACGAGTGGGAGGACAGCGCTTTGCACCCAGTGCCTCCCACGCTCCCTCGCCACTGCTGGGAAGACGCTGTCCTGGCTGCTACTTCCAGTGCCCAACACGGGTGTGTCCCAGAGTCAGCGCCCTCCCGGCTCCCACCTGCCTGGAGCCATCACCACCTCCACCTCCCTCTGGCCACACTCTACTTGGAACGCACACCTGTGCCCCTGCAGCCTGCCCCAGCCTGCCCTGCCCCGACACTGTCTCTGCACGGGTCCCGGGCAGCCCCAGGGCAGCCCTCGGCCGGCCCCGCGGCCTCTCCCAGGATCTTGCCTCACCGAGTCCTCTATCTGCCATCTCCCTCTGCCCACGCTGTCCCCTCCCTGGGCTTGCAGCCTGCTCAGGTCTTGAGCCACCCTCATTCTCTGTCCCTTCAAGCCCTTCGGGGGAAGCCCACCCTCACTGTCCCCAGGTCGGCTTCGTCCATGGGCCATCCATTGCCTGCCCCCGAGTTTCACTCCACTCACCCCTGCCAGCTCCAGGAAACAGCCTGAGTCCCCAGGGTCCTTTGGGCGGCCTCTAGGCCACTCTCAATGTCCCCTCCTTCCTGCGGCTCCCATTTCCAGGGTCTCTCTTGCTCCCCTGTTGCCCCTTGGAGGGCTCCTCAGATTCCTTCTGTTTGCTGCTGTGTCCACCTTCGGCCCCGTCTTCCTCCCCTCTGTCCACTCCCCTTGCACTGCCCACCTGCTCAGGGCTTTGCTGTGTTGGGGCTGGTGGAGGCCACCGCCTGGGGGACGCAGAGCTCGTGGTCTCCCCACACCTCGCCTCTGCTCCTGTTTCCCCACGCAGAAGGCGCCAAGCTCCCACCCAGCCTGGGATGCACTCGCTCTCTCCCTCGTTCCCTCCCTCTGGGCTCTGAGTCAATCACTGGCTCCCGCCGATTCCACCTGCTACACATTTCTCCTCTCCTTCGCAAATCCCGGGCCTCCGTGCCCAACCTCCTCTCAGGAGCCAGCTTAGCGGCACAGCGGGCCCATCCCCCACCTGCCACGCCAGCATCCCATAATGGGTGCCAGTTCGGGTCCCAGCTGCCCTACTTTTAATCCAGCTCTCTGCTATGGCCTGGGAAAGCAGTGGAAGATGGCCCAAGTCCTTGGGCCCCTGCACTGGCGTGGGAGACCTGGAAGAGGCTCCTGGCTCTTGGCTTCGGATTGGCCCAGCTCTGGCCATTGCAGCCAATTGGAGAGTGAACCAGCGGATGGAAGACCTCTCTCTCTCTCTCTCTCTCTCTCTCTCTTTCTCTCTATCTCTCTCTTTGTCTCTCCTTCTCTCTCTGTGTAACTCTTTCTTTCTTTCTTTTTTTTTAAAGACATTTATTTTACTTGAAAGGCAGAGTTACAGAGAGAGAGAGAGAGAGAAAATCTTCCATCTTCTGGTTCACTTCTCAATTGGCTGCAATGCTGTGCCAATCCAAAGCCAGGAGCCAGGAGCTTCTTCCGGGTCTCCCACATAGGTGCAAGGGCCCAAGCACTTGGGCCATCCTCCACTGCTTTCCCAGGCCACGGCAAGGAGCTGGGTCGGAAGTGGAGCAGCCAGGACTTGAACCGGCGCCCATTAGGGATGCCGGTGCTTCAGGCCAGGGCTTTAACCCACTGCACCAAAGCGCCAGCCCCAACTCTTTCAAATAAATAAATAAATCTTTTTAAAAATGAGCACTATGGCCGGCGCCGCGGCTCACTAGGCTTATCCTCCGCCTTGCGGCACCGGCACACCGGGTTCTAGTCCCGGCTGGGGCACCGGATTCTGTCCCGGTTGCCCCTCTTCCAGGCCAACTCTCTGCTATGGCCCGGGAGGGCAGTGGAGGATGGCCCAAGTGCTTGGGCCCTGCACCCCATGGGAGACCAGGAGAAGCACCTGGCTCCTGCCATCGGATCAGCGCGATGCGCCGGCCGCAGCGCGCCAGCTGCAGCGGCCATTGGAGGGTGAACCAATGGCAAGGGAAGACCTTTCTCTCTGTCTCTCTCTCTCTCACTGTCCACTCTGCCTGTCGAAAAAAATAAAATAAAAATAAAAATAAAAAAAAGAGCACTATGAAAAACCATGCAGGATTTAAAAAAATTTTTTCACTTACGTTTTAATTCAATTTTCCCACTGGCATTTGGAGATTCTGTCGCCCATGCGTTCCCCTCGGTGGACTGGATGGGGCCAGGCATTCTCCATCTTTCTCCACTGAGGCCGCACCGCAAAACCCAGCGCAGTCAGTGTTTGCTGGAGAACCAGCGAGCGACCTCGGGAGGCCCTGTCCAGATCGGAGCTTGTTTGTTTGTTTGTTGACTTCATAACTTGGCAAATTTTGAGCTTAGGGAAGCAGGAGAGAAATGAAGAAGGCGGAAGAACTCAGCACCAACCGGAATCCTCGCTCTGTCCTCGGCAGGTGCGTGGACCAGGAGCTCCTCCTGCCGCGGCCGGGGGCAGGTAAGACCGGGGGCAGCGAGCAGAAAACCAAGTTCACCCATGGTCCCCCCACGCAATGCGAGGACAGTTTCCAATTCTCCTGGCGTTTCTGTCCCAGGTGGAACACGGAGCAGCACCTGCACGGAGTGATTCGCTGAGCGCACAGCCCACACACGTGGCTCCGTGTCCAGCACCACAGACTGCAAGGCGGTTCCAGTGTCTCAGAAAGGCCGATGTCGGGCACAGCTGGTTAGAGCTGCCGCCTGCGACACTGGCATCCAACATGGGCGCTGGTTCAGGTCCCAGTGGCTCCACTGCCGACCCAGATCCCTGCTAACGCACCTGGGAAAGCAGAGGAAGATGGCTCAGGGCTTGGGCCCCTTGCCCATGTGGGAGACCCGGAGAAAGTTCCACGCCCAGGCTTTGGCCTGGCCCAGCCCTGGCTGTTGTGGACATTCAGGGAGTGAACCAGCAGATGGAAAATCTGTTTTCCTCTCTCTATAACTCTGCCTTTCAAGTGAATAAGTAAATCTTTAAAAATAAATAAATAGGAAGAAAGCAAAACAGCAAAGCAGCAAAATTACGTAAGAATTCTAGAATCACGTATTTATTCTAGAATCATGTACTTGTTCTGGAATCGCGTATTTATTCTACAATCGTGTATTTATTCTAGAATCGCTTATTTATTCTAGAATTGCGTATTTAGTCTAAATCGGGTATTTATTCTAGACAAATGTCTGGTGCTTACGAAGTGGAGGAGAAGGGCAGGAATGGCTGGGAAGGGGCCGGGAGCGTTTTCTGGGTGACAAGAACATTCTAGAGCCTCTGGGGCTTGCACTGCATTTGCCACAACTCTGCAGAGGTAGGCTGACAATGTCTGCTTTCATCACATGTAGAATTTACCGCAAAAGAAGAACCGTGGTCGATGCTGTGCACGAGGAAGGGCTTGGTGGGGGACCAGCGTGTGAAGAGGAAGCTGAGCGACTGGACAATCGATGGGCAGATACGTGATGCAAGCAAATACAGCGAAATACTGAGGCTAGGCCCTCGGTGACGAGCATCCACTGCAAGATGACATCAACGTGCTGGCCTGTTTGAAATGTCAGAGATCAGGGCCACGAAGGATCAGTGACCGAAGGACAGTGGTGGGATGGCGACTCATTCGGAGGATTTTGTACCCACCGATCTCTGTGGAATGTTCTGGCCACACACGCACTGTGACGCAGGAACAACAGTTACGTAGGGAAAAGGGATATGGTTTTGCAAGTCTATTTCAGAACTATTTGCAATCCTGAAAACCTGGGAACACCACAAAGATCCAACAGCATGGACATGGTGCAGCGTGTGACGTCACATGTTCCCGGACCGTCATCCATGATTAACGTGACCGCTGTCAGACGGGCCGTGGCCACACACAGACTCAGACACATAAACTGGCCATCAGAGCTGGTGCTGGGGATGTGAGACCCCATCATGGGTGCTCATGCATCGCCAGAACTCTTCCGTGCACCAGGCCTGGGAGCCCCTGGACAGCCTGCACTGGTGAGGGCACCTGTAAGCAGACGATTGTGAAGCCGTGAGAGTCACTTATGAAGAGGGGTTATCCACACTCAGTGACGAGTTTTTGGAAGACACTGAAATGATATCAAGTTCAATTTTCTTTAGATTGCTCTTCCTTTTCGGTGTTACTCAAGTTCATAGCTTTGTTCTCTTTTAAGACCAAGTTCACTGTGGTTTTTTTAAAGATTTATTAATCTATCTGAAAGGCAAAGCAACAAAGAGATGGAGAGAGAATGAGATCTTCCATCCACTAGTTCACTTCCCAAAGGGTCCAAACCAAAGCCAGGAGCCTGGAACTCCATCTGGGTCTCCCATGTGGGTGCAGGGGCCCAAACACTTAGCAGAGAGATGGGTAGGGACCAGTGCTCCAGCATGGGATGTGGCCATCACAAGCGGTGGCCTAGCCGCTGCACCACAGTGCTAGCCCCTGAGAAAGTTCCTCTTTGTCTCCCTCCTCGGGAGACTTGAGAGAATTCCTGAGCAAGAATCCATTTCCAGGTCACTTCTGGCTGCTTCCGGGTCACGAGGGCACCCAGCTATGGCATCACGTCTCAGCCGTGGTGACATTACTTCCGCCCAAAGCTCCAGGTGCACCTGGCGAGCATTCTTTTCCAGGTTACACAGCGTGGCGTTTCCAGAGAACCGGGGTGCACAGCGTACTGCACACAGCCGTCACGGCCCTGACAACTTCCAAATCACTGGCACAGCACCAGGCCTCAAACTCAGTACCCAGGCCTGACTGTGACCTGCCTCCCTCACGCCGCCCCGTGCTGACAACGGGGGCAGTCGCCAGGCTGTTGGTGTGATTCCAAATGCGGATCCTGTCTGTGACGGGCGCTTGTCACACACAGATCCACCCACACAATGCTTCCCGCTCATCCGTCTGTAGTTACAACCTTGGAACGCTGTGTCGTGTGACGCATCAGTGCCTTCTTACCCGTACCCTCCTATGGGAGGGGATATTTGTGGACACTTGGTGTGTCTCTGGCATGTGGCCCGTGGCCCCTCAGCCCGTGCCTTGTGGGGGGAGTGTCCTCATTTACAAAGGTGGGAACTGAGGCTCAGGTGGCTAACGTCACTCGGTCAGGGTGATTTGGGCAATAAAAGGTGTTTTTTCTTACTGAGGTGTTGAGATGGATTCGTTCTGGGAGGAGCAGAGTGGTGGGGGCAAGAGGCGCAGAGTCACCACACAGACCCCAGTCGGGTGAAAGCAGGCCAGAGGCGAGCAGCCTGCAGACTCGTTTATTTCAGTTGGTGCAGCAGCTTATATAGCTGAGGCAGCCAATCTGGGCAAGGGGCGGTCTATGCCCTAACCAATCACAGCCTGCTGCCAGGCAGGCTCTGTTGCCGGGTGGGTTTCAAAGCCATTCCTGAGTAACTGACGCTCATTTGCCAGCAGCCATCTTGGCATGGCCTTCTCATTCCACCGCACTGAAGAAATAATATTTTTTAAAGCTTTATCTTCTAGACTAAAACTATTTTGAACCAGCCTATTTCTTTTTTTTAAGATGTATTTATTTATTTGAAAGGTAGAGTTATACAGAGAGAGACAAAGACAGAGAGAGAGAGATATAGGTCTTCCATCTGCTGGTTCATGCCCCAAATGGCCATGATGGTCAGAGCTGGGCTGATCCAAAGCCAGGAGCCAAGGGCTTCTTCTGGGTCTCCCCAGGTCATGCAGGAGCCCAAGCACTTGGGCCATCTTCCACTGGTTTCCCAGGCCACAGCAGAGAGCTGGATCAGAAGTGGAGCAGCCAGGACTTGAACCTGCGCCCATATGCGATACTGGAGTGGCCGGCAGAAGCTCTACCTGCTACACCACCATGCCTGCCCCAAATCAGCCTATCTCTAAGGGAAAACTTTTGTTAAGATAAAAATCGCCAGGGCCGGCGCTGTGGTGCAGCGGGTTAACACCCTGGCCTGAAGCGCCGGCATCCCATATGGGCGCCGGTTGTAGTCCCGGCTGCTCCTCTTCCGATCCAGCTCTCTGCTGTGGCCTGGGAAAGCAGTGGAAGATGGCCCAAGTCCTTGGGCCCCTGCACCCACGTGGGAGACCCGGAAGAAGCTCCTGGCTCCTGACTTCAGATCGGCGCAGCTCTGGCCATTGTGGCCATCTGGGGAGTGAACCAGCGGATGGAAGACCTATATCTCTCTATCTCTACTTCTCTCTGTAACTCTGTCTTTCAAATAAATAAAATAAATCTTTTTAAAAAAACTGGCCCTCTTTCATTTTCTAAACATGTATTCTGGGTCTGCAGAAGTAAGATGCTTATAGTCTTGATAGAGGCTAACGTTAATGCACTGGGTCGCTTTGGCTTTTTTCTGCTTAATCCTGCTGCACGTAGCATCAACAGGGGTGCGGATTTCCTGCTTGGCCTCTGGTTGAACTTGAGCTCCACGTGGCCTCCTGAGGGTCGAGACGGCCCTGACCTTGCAGCCTGCTGGTGCACTTAGAGAAAGCCATGGGTGTATGTGAGTGAATATTTCAGGGATTAAGACCCGAAACCGGGAAGGCTGGGCTCAGCCACCTGCCCCGGCGCCAGCTGAGACCTGGCCAGGCTCAGCCACCTGCCCCCGGTGCCAGCTGGGACCCACTCCGAGGAGCAGACACGGGTTCAAGCCCCAGAGGTTGCCAGCACAGCCTTCCAGAGCGCGAGGCGGGCAGGGCCAGGACCCTCCCCTCCCTCAGCACCTCACTCCTGAGAGGCGGCCGTGAATTGTCGGCTTCGTGCCGTTCCTAAGATCACACAGCAAAGCAGCAGCCGCAAGACCAGAGCCCACCTCGCCCCCCCCCCCCGTGACCCGGTTCCCCCCCGCCTCAGTCTCGGATTGATTTATGAATTTTAGGATGGACTTACAACTTTTATTTTTGGGAAATCTGTATTTGTCTATCTGTGAGAGTAGAGGCAGACAGTAGAGCCTCCATGTGCTGACTCACTCCCCACATGCCTCCAGCCGCCAGGGCTGGGCCCGGCGTGAGCCGGAAGGTGGGAACTTAATCCGGTCTCCGCTGTGGGTGTGGGTGACGGGATCCAGCTGCTGAGAAGGAGGCTGGGACTGGGACCCCAGTCGGGGCAGCGCGGCGCGGCGTGGAGGCTCCGGAGCAGTGGCTGTCTGCCACACACCTTTCACCCACACCTCCTCCTCTGCACCAGGCACAGGCGACACGGATGAGTGAGCGTGACTCAGGCCTGCAATGAAACAGCACAACTCAGCCGGTTAAGCCCTGGAGTCCTTGGAAGCCCAGGAGTTTATGGAGAGCTGGCAGAACCGGTGTGTCCAGGAGGGGAGGCTCTGGGCGCCCGGCTCCCTCCATACAGGAGGAGCAGGTGCGCTCCAAATGGTCTTGACCTTAAACGGTTCCTGTGTTACCGACAACTGCCCACGGACTCAGTGGGCCCCAGGTCCCTGAGGCCCCTACGACCCAACAAAGCAAGAATCCCCACCCTCATCTGAGGGATGACGGGAAGAGACTCGGGATGAGTGACCTGCCGACGGCCAGGCGCCCAACAAGTGAGCTCCCCAGGCCTGGATCGAGTCTGCTCAACCTCCCAGCTTTTTCTCTTTCCCCTCACCCAAAGAAAATCAGAAATATTCAGCCAAGTGTTAGAAGCCCTCCGCCATCCTGACGCAGAGCGGAGGCTGGGAAAGACGGAACTGGTCCATCTTCCTGCTCTCCAGGGAGGTCGGGCAGCGGCTCTGCACGTCACACACCCCGGGGGCCGGCGGCGCTGCTGGCAACAGGAAGCAATGCCCGCCGACTGACACCGACGGCAACACCTCCATGCTCACTTCCAGGCCAAAAGCTGCCAGTCTGAGCCGGAGCTCAGCGTGCCCCGCCCCACCCCTCCTCTGCTCCAAAGGCAGGTGGTGGGCGCCTCTCCCACTCTCCTCCTGGCTGTCTCCGGATCAGCACCGTCTCCCCGCCCTTGCTCCAGCCCAATACATGCATACACACACATGTACATGTACACACATACATGCACATACACGCGTACACACACGGATGCACCTGTGCCCTGCTCGACCCAGATCCGTTGCTGGTGAGGAACCTGAACCAAGCAGGTTTATAGTTAACTCAGTGTCATCCACAAGGGTCCTGCAGAGACCACACTTGGCCCCTAGGGAAAAACTAGGTGAGAACAAGTGACGGGGCAGGCGTCTGGTCTAGCGGCGCAGGCATCGGCGTGCCGGATCCATGTGTGGCTCTGGGTTCTGGTTCCAGCTCCTGCTGCCGCAGACTCTGGGAGACAGCAGTGCTGACTCAGGTAATGTGGTTCCTGCCACCCGCACGGGAGACCTGCGTTGAGTTTCCACCTCCCAGCCTTGTCCCTGGCCCAAATCCCCCGTGCAAGCATTTGGAAACTGAACCTGCAGGGGGGAGCTCTCTCTAGCTTGCTCTCTCTCGCTCTCTGCCTCCCAAAACACATTGAATGAAAACTCGTGTCCACACAGCAGCCTGATGCATGACAGGCAGAAGTAGAAATGACCCGGATGTCTGAGCCACCAACCGCACTCTGGTGGCGGAACATGGCGGAACATGACTCAGCATCAACAGGACGGCCGCAGGGATGCAGGCCGCCTCGCCGGGAAGCCCCGGAGGCACCGTGCTGTGTGCAGGCAGCCGGCACGGCGGCCCCGGGTCCTGTGATTCACTCACATGAAATGCCCAGACCGGGCACATCGCAGACATGGGATGCGCGGGCGGCAAGTGGATTCGTGGGAGCCTGATGAAGGGGACGGGTGTGACCGTGTGGGGCGTGGGGTTTCTTTGTGGGCTGATAAAACGATGTGAAACGAGGTTACGCAATCTGCAAATTTAGTGCGAACCCTTGACCGTGCACTTTAAATGGGTCAATTGTAAGGTATGTGAGATCCTTCTCAGCCACGCTGCTACCCAAATAGACAACCTGTGAGGTTCCCAGGCCGGCTGTGGAACCCGCATCCAGGACCTGCAGTCCATCTCCTGGGTTTCACAGCAGGCGGAAGCCTCAGGACCCTGGGAGGCTGACACTGACAAAGCCGGCTCCCTTCAGGCAAGCTTGCTCAGCGCCCTTCAGCGAAGACCCCTGGAGACGCCACTGAGCACAGGTGCACCTGGCCCGGGGAAGGACACGAAGCCAAGGACACGCGGCCCCAGGCTCCAGCTCCAGGCTCCCCTGACTGCCAGCGTGCAGCCAAGCCACGTGAGCAGGTGCCTGGGCTGGAGGCGCTCCTGTGAGATGGAGGAGGAGGAGGAGGAGGAGCAGAAATGGGGCTGAGGTGCTGATCACATTCACTCGGGAACTGGGTGTGCATTTAGAGAGGTGGCTGTTAACTCCATCATAGCCACACCCAAGGAGGAGAGCTGGGCAGCTCGGACTGACCGGCCATCGGAGAGTGCCCACGTCCGCGTGAGAGACTCGGCCCAGTGTCCCAAGCCTCCTGGGAGGAGATTTGAGAGGACACGAGAGCAGGCGAGCGCTGTCTCCCTTCCTCCAAGGTGGAACGTCAGGGCAGTGTCTCTCCCTCTGTCTCTCTCTCTCCCTCTCTGTCTCTGTCTCTCTCCCTCTCCAGTGTGGAACCTCAGGGCAGTGTCTCTCCCTCTGTCTCTGTCTCTCCCTCTGTCTCTCTCTCTCTCCCTCTGTCTCTCTCTCTCTCCCTCTCTGTCTCTGTCTCTCTCTTCCTCTGTCTCCCCCCCCCCCCGTGTCTCTCCAGTGTGGGACCTCAGGGCAGTGTCTCTCCCTCTGTCTCTCTCTCTCTCCCTCTCTGTCTCTGTCTCTCTCTTCCTCTGTCTCCCCCCCCCCCGTGTCTCTCCAGTGTGGGACCTCAGGGCAGTGTCTCTCCCTCTCTCTCTCTCTCTCCCTCTCTGTCTCTGTCTCTCTCCCTCTCTGTCTCCCCCCCCCCCCGTGTCTCTCCAGTGTGGAACCTCAGGGCAGTGTCTCTCCCTCTGTCTCTCCCTCTCTCTCTCTCCCTCTGTCTCTCTCTCTCTCCCTCTGTCTCTCTCCCTCTCCCTCTCTCTCTCCCTCTCTCTCTCTCTCCCTCTGTCTCCCTCCCTCTCCAGTGTGGACCTCAGGGCAGTCTCTGTCCAGTTTGAAAGCTCAGAGGCCACATCTGCAGAGACATCAGGCAGTGTGTGAGGAAGAAACACGGTGCCAATGCCAACCCCTCTTTTTTTTTTTTTTTTTTTTTTTTTTGGCCAGGCAGAGTGGACAGTGAGAGAGAGAGAGAGAGAGAGAGAGAGGTCTTCCTTTTTCCATTGGTTCACCCCCTAAGTGGCCACCACAGCCAGTGCATTGTGGCCGACGTGCTGTGCTGATCCGAAGGTAGGAGCCAGGTGCTTCTTCCTGGTCTCCCACAGAGGTGCAGGGCCCAAGGACCTGGGCCATCCTCCACTGCACTCCCGGGCCACAGCAGAGAGCTGGCCTGGAAGAGGGGCAACCAGGACAGAATCTGGTGCCCCAACCGGGACTAGAACCCGGTGTGCCGGCACCACAGGTGGAGGATTAGCCTAGTGAGCCGCGGCGCAGGCGCCAATCCCTCTTTCACAGTCTTGGCTACCGGCTGTCTCCCCGTTATCTGGTGTTTCAATCATCATCAAGCACACATCCTCACCAAATGCAAAGTGCTGGCCTGGATTCCATAAGGTACAAGAGAAGACCTTGAGTCTCTATGTTCTTTTTTTAAAAAAATTGTTTATTTTCATTTTTATTACAAAGGCACAGAGGTTGAGAGAGAGAGAGACAGAGAGAGAGCTTCCCTCTGCTGCTTCACTCCCCAAATGCCCCCAACAGCCGGGCTGGGTCAGGCTCGTGCCAGGAGCTGGAAACTCCATCTGGATCTCCCGCGTGGGTGGCAGGGACACAGGAACTTGAGCCGTCACCTGCTGCCTCCCAGGGAGCCCATTCGCTGGAAGCTGGAACCAGAGGTAGGGCTGGGACCGAAAGGCAGGCTCTCCGTCGTGGGGTGCAGGCATCCCACACAGCATCTTAGCCGCCGTGGCCAGTGCCCACCCTGAGTTCTCCTTGCCAGGAGCTCACAGCAATTTTATGATGTGGGCACGGCTGGCGTTAGCATGTCCATTTTACAGATGGAGAAACCAAGGCCAACAGAGATCAATGGCCTGCACTCGGTCTCACAGCTGTGACAATGCTTAGCAAGGTTGAAACTCCAGCCCGCGGGCTCCTCATGCCTTCTTCCACTGCCTGCGAGCTCCCTCATCAAGAGAGCTAGAGCGTGAATTTAAGGCTGTCCATGGCACCGTCTGCCTCCAACATCCCCCAGCAACGAGGCCAGCACACTGGGGCAGACCCCTTGTCAGGACCCAGTCCATAGCTTGCAGGGCCAAGTACAAAACGGAAAGGCAGGCTCCCTTGTCCAAATACCACAGAGAATTCCCAAGACAGGGACGGCAGAGCTCAGAGCCCTTCTAAGTGTGGCCCCTGTGAGACTCCTGGAGGCCAGCCCCGAGCTCCCTGCCATGCATGCACGTGGCACAGAGCGCTCAGGTCCCCGGGGACAGACCATGAGCCAGCAGTGACCCCAGGCCCAGCTGCCTGACTGCACCCCCAGCACTTCAGCCCTGCAGCTTTGCAGTCTCTCGACTGACGGTGCAGCCGCCGTTCTTGCTTGAGAAACCCAGGCTCCCTTGCCTGGCTGCGAGGGCGGTTCCATGACCAGCCCCCAGGCGGCAAAGGGGAACAGCTCCTCACAGCCTGGGGGCCCTGGGTGGGGGAGGGCGGCCGGGCATCTCCCTTCCCAGGTCACTGGTGCCTGCGGCTGTGCTGCCGGAACCTCACACCCACGGGCAACAACCTGTTCCCTCTCCCCCACAGGCCACCCGGGGCCCCGCCTTCTCAACCCCAGGTACACAGGAACTGTGGGGAGCTGGGGCTACTAGAACTTTCTGAACTACAAGGACTGGGCTGTGACTGGACGGCGGAGGCAGACGCAGTGAGCCCCGGGCACCCTGAAAACCCCATGAAGAGGCGGGGAGACTTGAGCAGGTCACGCTCTCCCTGCCCTGGTGGGAAGCGTGCACCTGCCCGCGGGAGCGAGGGCGTCCTAACCCCTGGTCCTCATTTGGAACGCCAGGTCCCTGCCGGTGCGGTCCTACACGACGCCGAGCTCGCACTGGAGCCGTGTGGGCCTGGCGTCTTTGTAGGAAGAGAAGACGCAGACACACGAGGGGGAGGCCGCGTGGCATCGGACACGGAGGCTGGAGCCAGGGCTCTGTGCACGCGGTCAGGACCTGGGGGAGGGGCGTGGAGCAGACCCCTCGCAGCCCTGGGGAAGAGCCTGCCCTGCAACATCTTGGCTTCCAGAACCGTCAGAGAAGTCCCTGGGGTTTTCGGTCCCCCAGTCTGCGGCACGTGGTAACAGAAGCCCCAGAAAGCCCCCCATCCCCTCCCAAGGACCATCATCCTGGTGCCGGGGGCCTGGCCCCTGCCTCCCCTCCATCTCCTCCTTACTGTTAGTGACCCCGTCACACTCCTCCTCGCCCCCAGAAGTCCAATCCCTCCCTGGAGAGCGCCAGACCCTGCTGATCTCTGGGAGCCCCCTCCCCGGCCCACAGCCCTCGCAGACACCACGAAGAGGGGACAGAGCAGCGAGCAGACACAGCCCGGGTCCCTGACCTCTCAAATGGGCTTCAGACACGTGCTCTCTCCCCGGAGCAGCCACCAGGGGGCCCCAGTGAGCCACACACGGACATTCAGGCCTGCGGTGCTTCGTCAACACGGGGAACTGTTCGCCCACGACAAACAAAACGAGGCTTGTACACAGACAGATTGTTGAACCACAACAAATATCTCTCCCTCTCTGTCCTCCAAATGAGTAAATCCTTTTAAAAACCACACAGCACTATGCTAAGTGAGATAAACCAGGCACAACAGGACCTTCTAGGATCCCACTTGTACGACGTAGAATTCTTAGAACACTGTAGGGTTCCACTCGCCGGCAGAATCCACAGAGACAGAAATTTCCACGGGGCAGGCATTGTCACAGCAATGTAAGCCAGCACTCGGGACGCACACCTCCCTTATCAGAGTGCCGGGTTCGAGTCCTGGCTCTTCCACTTCCGGTCCAGGTCCTGCTCATGTGCACCCTAGGAGGCAGCAGGTGATGGCTCAAGAACCCGAGTCCCTGCCACCCACATGGGAGACCCAGACGGAGCCCCTGGCTCCCGGCTTCAACCTTGGCCGGCCCTGCCCACTGCAGCCATTTGGGGGGTGAACCAGCGGATGGAAGGCCTCTCTCTCTCTCTCTTCTCTCTTTCAAATAAATAAACTTTAAAAAAAAAAAAAAAAAGACCATTAGCTGGAGAGTGAGGGGCAGGGAGAGTGACTGTTTTCTCCTGCTGGGCAGAGCGATGCATGAAGCCATGGAAAGTTCTGGAAGCGATATGCTGATGATCGCACATAAACTGATGCCACTGAACCACACAGCCGAAGCTGGTTAAAATGACACAGTTTAAGCCAGTGCCGCGGCTCACCAGGCTAATCCTCCGCCTGTGGCGCCGGCACCCTGGGTTCTAGTCCCAGTCAGGGCTCCAGGTTCTAGTCCCGGTTGCTCCTCTTCCAGGCCAGCTCTCTGCTGTGGCCAGGGAAGGCAGTGGAGGATGGCCCAGTGCTTGGGCCCTGCACCCCATGGGAGACCTGGAGGAAGCACCTGGCTCCTGGATTCAGATTGGCACAGCACCGGCTGTGGTGGCCATTTGGGGGGTGAACCAACAGTAAAGGAAGACCTTTCTCTCTGTCTCTCTCTCTCACTAACTCTGCCTGTCAAAAAAAAAAAAAAAATGGCACAGTGTGACGTGGCGTCGCTGCACAGATTCCGTCACAGTTGTTGTTAGTGGCTGCTCTGTGTGGCCAACAGGAGGTGCAGAACATGCAGACGTAGTGCCAGCCTCGGTCTGTGCACTCGCTGTGCTGGAGGAAGCCAGTGGCCACGCCACGAGGTCACGCATGCAGCCCCAAGGCGAGTGACGAGAAACTGGGACGTCTGGTCGACCATCAGCCCTGACTCGCCACCTGGGGAGAGGGCCCGGCAGGCCCAGCAGAGCCTTCCAGCGACCCCTCCCCGGCTGACAGCTGCACACCCGGGCCAGGAGACGTAGCAGACCACACGTGCCGGGGCCACGCGTTCCCCGTCACCAGGCGGCTGATGTGCTCATCCACAGAGATGCGAGGACAGTGTGAACGTGTGTGTGGGAAAGACAGCAGAGGGACCAGAGGCTGGGGGGAACGTGACGCACTCACAGTGTCACCTCCAGGACAGCGAGGGTTTCCTTCCTGCACTGTCAGCCTGGAGGCTGTGACCTGTTCTGTGAGGACAGCACCACTTGTGATCAGTCCTCAGCTATTAGCTCTTTTTGATTAAAGATGTATTTATTTATTTATTTATTTATTTGAAAGAGTTAGAGAGAGAGAGAGAGAGAGAGAGAGAGAGAGAGAGAGAGTGAACCATGCACTGGTTCACTCCCCAATTGGCCTCAACAGCCGGAGCTGCGCTGATCCAAAGCCAGGAGCCAGAAGCCTCCTCCCTGTCTCCTATGCAGTTGCAGGGGCCCAAGGACTTGGGCCACAGCAGAGAGCTGGATCAGAAGTGGAGCAGCTGGGACTCGAACCAGCACCCATATGGGATGCCGGCACCGCAGGCGGCAGCTTTACCCACGACGCCACAGCGCCGGCCCAGTTATTAACCCCTCAGCCATTGCTTCTGTCCCATTGTTTCCATCCCCTTCGGTGACTCCAAGGGTCTGCTCTTCACACTGCGTCCCACAATCCCGCTCCCTCCACGCTCTCTGCCCTTGCGTCTCCCCGTGCCTCCGCCTGGATTCTTTTCTCCCGTAGGACTTCCGGGTGTGTGTTTTCCGCTGGGTTTTAATGCTGGCGATCACACTTTTCGATTCTAGGATGTCCACTGGCTTCCACTCTTTCTTTCTAGTTCTTGGCCAAAAATTCTCAGTCCTGCCTTCCAATCCCTCGAGCGTGTGGGTGGTGCACGAAGCCGACGTCCAGTCCCCTGGGGTTCCGTGCCCTGGGGCTGAGCGCCCTCATTCCCCTGGGGTTCCGTGCCCTGGGGCTGAGCGCCCTCACCAGGCCCCCCGCCACGGTTCAGCTGCGCCCTGCCAGGTCCCCTGTGTTCACAGCCGAACACTGGGCGTAGGGAGTGACAGAGCATCTGTCTGCGCTACGCTGTCTTCATCCAGAAAGGATTTCCCTTTGCTTCTAGAAGGCAGCGCGCGGGGCCGGCGTTGTGGCACAGTGAGTTAAGCTGCTGCCTCTGAGGATGGCCGTCCCTAGCAGACGCTGGTTCAAGACCCAGCTGCTCCACTTCCAATCCAGCCCCCTGCCAATGCGCCTGGGAAGGCAGCAGATGACAGTCCAAGTGCTTGGGCCTCTGCACCCACCTGGGAGACCAGGCTGGGGTTCCCGGCTCGTGGCTTTAGCCTGGCCCAGCCCCAAATATTGCAGCCAGTAGGGGAGTGAACCAGTGGATGGAAGACCTCTTTCTCTCCCTCTGTCACTCGCCCTGTCACTCTGCCTTTCAAATAAATAAAATAAAGCACAAGCCACCCTGATGGTGATGGCCCAGAGCTCCCACACCGCCCGGCTGGCAGCACCTTAGGGTCCCACTGTTTTTTCACAGCATTTCTAGGCCAACGGAGACCCCGGAGGGTGCCCTCATTATACAGTCAGGCACAAGACTTAGTAGCCATCTGAAAGACAATCCCAGAAATACAACAAACATTTCACTTCATTCTTAGGTAACTGCCATCATGGACGGGTGGCGAGCAGGTGCCTGTTGGGCACTGAGAGCTTTCCAGTTGGCGTTGGACTGGACACCACCTGCTCACCCTCACTGCCTGCCCCATGCACACCTCCCCCCCCCCAGCTGCTGGAAGCCCACGTCCCCAGGGCAATGCGCCAGTTGGTGTGAGCTGGGCGTTTGTGCTGTGTCCCCCGAAGAGGGTGCTTGCCTCAAATTCTAACACAGCCGCCTGAGCCTTGGGCTCACCGGGCCGGGAAGCTGGGTCCCAGCCCAGGCCGTGTGCCATGGGCCACTGCTGCCCAGGGCTGGTTTAGGGTCTTCCTGCTGTGGGGCAGCTCTTCAGAGACCCCTGCCGCAAGGGGGCCTGGGGCGTTTGCCAGGACCCCTCCTCCTGCAGGGGCTCGGAAATCCACTTTTCTCCCCCAGCCCCGAGCACCTGTCAAACCTCTGCTCAGCTTCCCTCCTGTCCAGCCACTGCTTTGAACTGGGGTCTCCCCAGAGCACAAGGCGCACCGGTGCTGGGCCCCCTGCTCTGGATGTCTCTCGCTGTGCTCCTGGGTGTGTGTGCACATGCCTGTGTGTGCGCATGCGTGTATGTGTGCATGTGTGTATGTGTGTATGTGTGTGCCTTGTGTGTTCGTGTGTGCATGTGTGTGCACGTGTGTATGTGTGCATGTGTGTGCATGCCTGTGTGTGCGCATGCGTGTGTGTGCGCACATGTGTGTGTGTTCGTGTGTGTGTGCGTGTTCCATCTCTCTTTGCCGTTCATAGTGAGAAGTTTGGTCTTCAATAACCTAGTTGGGGCTGGCATTGTGAGACAGCAGGTCAAACCACTATTTGCAGGGCCAGTACCCATATCGGAGTGTGCCTTGGGGTCCCAGCTCCCTGCTAATGTGCCTGGGGAGGCAGCAGGGAATGGTCCACGCTCCTGAGCCCCTGTCCCATGTGGAGACCAGCACGGGATCCCTGGCTCTGGCCTGGCCTGGCCCAGCCCAGCCCCGGCTGTTGCAGCCATCTGGGGAGTGAACCAGTAGATGAAAGACCTCTCTCTCCCTGTCTCTCCATCTCGCTCTGTTATTCTGCCTTTCAAACAAATCGACCTGGTCCTCCACTGTCAGGAGAAATTCCCCAGAGTTCTTTTAAATTTTGATCATGGAAAATTTCAAATAGATATGCAAGCAGAGAAACCATATAGTAAATTTGCTCTTGTGCATTTTCTTGCTTGAATAATTATCTGTTAGCTGCTTCTTTTCTACCCATTCCCCCCTCCTTGTGGATTATTTTAGAGAAAATCCAAGTCATCTTATTTTTCACCCTAAATGTTTAATTGAATATTTCTATAAGAAAGGAATTGTTTTTAAACATAATACCACTATTTGGCCTAAAAATAATAAATATTCTTTGGTCCGTGCTCATCAGACATTGTCTTCCAAATACAAGGAGAAAACACATAGAGGAAAGGAAGGGAATGAAGAAAGAAAGAAAAGGTTTTATGGGGAAAATAGCATATCTAGAGAAATCATTCAAAAGATATTCCGTATACAAAACAAAAACATCCAAATGAACACTCAGAAGACAAAGACTCCTAGGAATCAAAAACGATCTAGGAGCCGCCACCTGCAGTGCTGGCATCCCATATGAGCACCGGTTCGAGTCCCGGCTGCTCCTCTTCCAGTCCAGCTCTCTGCTATGGCCTAGGAAAGCAGTAGAAGATGGCCCAGGTCCTTGGGCCCCCGCACCCGTGTGGGAGACCCAGAGGAAGCTCCTGGCTCCTGGTTTCAGATTGGCGCAGCTCCGGCCATTGCAGCCAACTGGGGAGTGAACCAGCGGATGGAAGACCTCTCTCTCTCTCTCTCTCTCTCTCTCTCTCTCTGTCTGTCTCTCTCCCTCTCCCTCTGCCTCTCCCTCTCTCTGTGTGTGATCTAAAGAGGTGCCGCTCAGCCACTGTGGCACGGGCATCCTGTATGGGCTCTGCTTTGAGTCCCGGCTGCTCCACTTCCAATCCCGTTCCCTGCTGATGGCCTGGGAAGGCAGTGGAAGACGGCTCAAGTGCTGGGGCCCCCGCACCTCCGTGGGAGACCCGGGTGATGTTCCTGGCTCCTGGCTTCAGCCTGGTCCACCACAGCCATTGCAGCCATCTGGGGAGCGGACCGCAGGACAGAAGACTGATCTCAGCCCCCTCCCCCACTTCCCTGTTGCCCTTCCTTTCAAATGACTACATTTCCTAATGATGTAAAGTGGGGCCTGGTGGTCTCTGGGTGCTTGGGTTCAGGTCCCAGCTCTGGCTTCTGATCCAGCTCCCCGCCAACGCAAACCCTGGGAAGCAGCGACGGCTCAGGTGCCTGGGTCCCTGCTACCCACGTGGGAGACCTGGACCGAGTTCCTGGCTCCTGGATTCAGCCCGAGCCCAGCCCTGCCTTGGCTGTTGCCAGCATTTGACAAGTGAACCAGCGAATGGGGGCGCTCTCTCTCTCTCTCTCGCTCTCTCGCTCTCTCATAAATCGCTAAATAATTTTTTAAAAAGGATTCCAAGTTTAAACTGCACTCATAGGGTTAAACAGGAAGTAGAGAAAATCTTTTAGGAAGTAGAAAAATGGACAAGTAGATGAAACCCAGAAGAAGAGCAGAGGATGGGCCTGGCCTCGGGGTGACAGATGGCCTGGTGAGGGGCCACATCGCCGGGCCCACAGGAAACCACGCTGACCAGCAGGCAGGAGCTGGGCGCACGGGTGTCCAGCAGAACCCCCTGGGCTTGGCCCTGCAGAACAGCTTCCCTGGTCCAGGCTTCCTGATGCCAAGCCCGGATTCTCTCCCTGCCTGGGGAGACAGGACGAAGGCAGGTTTGTCCAGAAACTAAATGCTGGTCGTGGGTGGCAGGAAGGCAGCAAAGAATGCGTAAAACAGGAAAAAAACAAAAAAAGCCAAGAAAAAGCACCGAGCGCAAAAGAGAGACCCCGAGGAAAATTCCAGTGCTGTGGCCAACAGGAGCCGAGCAGTGTCCAGGGCAGCCAGGGCTCGCGCCCACAGCCGCCAGGCTCCAGGTCGCTGAGGGAGCGGGGCCTGAGCGCCCGTCCTCCCCCATAGCAGCGCAAGCCCCAGTCACAGCGGCCAGGACAGGCAGGCAGCAGGTGTCGCGGTGGAGGACGGTGGCCCCTTCCCACGGCGCGGGCCTCGGAGCACAACCAGGCGGCCTCGGGCCAGCCCTCTCCTGCTCCTGTGTCATCCCCGTGCGAGGGGCGGGCAGGTGCACACGCGGCTCATGAGATTCCGGGAGGAGCCGCTACCAGCCTGAGCCTCCCAGGTGCTGCACCTGTGTGTGGGCAGGTGCTCGCCTGTATGCATGTGGGTGCGCGTCACATGTCTGTGCGAGTGCTGGCATGTATGCACATGTGTGAGGGCTGACATGAATGAGGCTGTGTGTGTGCTGACATGTATGTGGGTGTCTTGTGCTGGCATGTGTGCACACGTGTGTCTGCTGACATGTATGTGGCTGTGTCTGTGCTGACATGTATGTGGGTGATGTTCCTGTCTGTGTGCTAGCATGCATACACATGTGTGTGCTGACATGCATGTGGGTGTGTGTGCTGGCATGTGTGTACACGTATGTGCTGACATGTATGTGGGTGTATGTGCTGGCATGTGTGTACACGTATGTGCTGACATGCATGTGCGTGTCAGTCTGTGTGCTGGCATGTGTGCACATGTGACATGTATGTGAGTCTGTGTGCTGGCATGTGTGCACACGTGACATGTATGTGCGTGTCAGTCTGTGTGCTGGCATGTGTGCACCCATGACATGTATGTGGCTGTGTGCTGGCATGTGTGCACACGTGACATGTATGTCCGTCTGTGTGCTGGCATGTATGCACACGTGACATGTATGTGAGTCTGTGTGCTGGCATGTGTGCACATGTGACATGTATGTGCGTGTCAGTCTGTGTGCTGGCATGTGTGTACCCGTGACATGTATGTGGGTGTGTGTCTGTGTGTTGGCATGTGTGCACCCGTGACATGTATGTGGGTGTGTGTCTGTGTGTTGGCATGTGTGCACCCGTGACATGTATGTGGGTGTGTGTCTGTGTGTTGGCATGTGTGCACCCGTGACATGTGTGTGGGTCTGTGTGCTGGCATGTGTGCACCCGTGACATGCATGTCCGTCTGTGTGCTGGCATGTGTGCACCCGTGACATGTATGTCCGTCTGTGTGCTGGCATGTGTGCACACGTGACATGTATGTCCGTCTGTGTGCTGGCATGTGTGCACCCTGGCCAAGCCCCTTCCCCACCTGAGCCTCAGCTTCCTGCTGTGCCCTAGCGGACGGCAGCGTCTCCTCAGCCCGCGCCAGGCCCGCGGCTGTCACCGGGGTCCCCCGAGTCCCGCTCCCAGGGTCCCCCGAGTCCCGCTCCCAGCCCAGGTTCCCGCAGCCCGCGCTCAGCGGGTCTCGGGCGCACCTGTTCGTCTCTGCCACGGGGGGGGGGGGTTGACCCAGAATCCCCCAAGTGCACCTCTTACCCACGCCTTTGTGCTCGCTCACCCTTCTAGAACATTCTGCCCCTGGCTGGAAAACTCCTGTGCGTGCTTCAAAACCCAGCGGGGCCTTCCTGACCCCTCACGCCCGAGCCCCCAAGAGCACTGGCCCCACCGCCAGCCCAGGCCTGCAGCCCCGGCTCCTTCCTCAGGTGTGAGCTCCTGGACGTCGGGGCCCGCGGCCCGCCCGTCTCGGGGCCTCGTCAGCCAGCACGGTCGGTCCCCTGCATTGCAGACCCTCACCAGGCTTTCTGGTCGGGCGAGAAGGCGTGGCCGCCAGACCCCCGGGTGCGGGGATGGAGCCCTGCACAGCTTCCCTCGGGTGCAGTACTGCAGGCTAGCGCGAGGGGGCGCCGCTGCGCCGTTCCAGGCGCGTGCAGTACTGCTGGCCAGCGCGAGGGGGCGCCGCTGCGCCGTTCCAGGCGCCGGCTCTGCGGGGTCTCCTCGGCCTGGGAGGCGGGGGATCCGCGGGGCGCGGACACGAGGGGACTGGACTCTGCGCGGCGAGCGGGGTGGGCAGGCGATGGTGGAGGAAAGGCTGACCCCGCGTGTTCCGGTGCGCCGCGGGCCTGCGGGGACCGGGCACGGTGGGACCCGGGCGGAGCCGCCCCCGCAGCCGCCACGCCCCGGTGCGCTGCGGCCACCCTCGTGGACACGCGGCCGGGGCGGCCCGCGGGCGTGCGTGTCCCCGTGTGGGCTCTGTCTCCAGTATGGGCGCGTGGGGGGCGGCCCCGCGGGCGTGCGTGTCCCCGTGTGGGCGCCATCCCCAGGGTGGACACGCGGCCGGGGCGGCCCCACAGGTGTCCCTGTGTGGATGCTGTCCCCGGTGTGGACGTGCAGGGGGCGGCCCCAGGTGTGCGTGTCCCCGTGTGGGCGATGTCCCCGGTGTGGACATGTGGCCAGGGCAGCCCCAAGGTGTGCGTGTCCCCGTGTGGGTGTCATTCCCGGTGTGGACACGTGGCCGGGGCAGCCCCACAGGTGTCCCCGTGTGGGTGCTGTCCCGAGTGTGGACGCGCGGCCGGGGAGGCCCCAAGGTGTGTGTGTCCCCGTGTGGGCGCCGTCCCCGGTGTGGACACGTGGCTGGGGCAGCCCCACAGGTGTCCCCATGTGGGTGCTGTCCCCGGTGTAGACACACGGCCGGGGCAGCCCCGCGGGCGTGCTGGTCCCCGGTGTGGACACACGGCCTTTCCAAGGCCTGGGGTCGGGTGTGGGACAAGAACGGCCGCAATGATTCCCTGTGAGCAGGGCTCCAGCTGGGACCCATGGCTTTTCTGGGACCGTGGGCAGTGTGGCAGCCCCCAGGCCGCCCCGGCACTGCTGGGAAGGAACCAAGCCTGGTGCTGGGCCCTGCCCTCCCCCTGGGTTGGGCTTGGCCTGTGGTCTCCCCTGTGGCAGGGCTGGAGAAAGCCCACCCAGTGACCAGTGGTCCTCCCGCTGAGCCTGGGTTTAATTCAAGGAAGTGATGTGTCAGCAGAGATGTGTGGTCTGGGCCCCGGTTCTGTCAAAGGAGCCGCTTCTGCCTTTGAACCTTCCCCTTCTTCCTAGTGCGTAGGCTTGATGGCTGGAGCTCCAGCAGCCTTTCTGTGACCACAGAGCCAGAACCCGTCCTGCAGAGGGTGGAAGGGAGGAGAGGAGACTGGGCCTCTGACCGACAACCTTCCCAGTGGGGACCACCATCCCCTGGAGGTCTTTGCAGATAAAGAGCGCGCATCCTGTCGCTGCTGTCGCTCGCTGGAGAGGGAGGGGCCACTCAGGAGCCATCGGGGTGACCCTGGTACCAGAAGTAGGGGATCCCTGAGAAACGTTTGTTCCCCTGCACGGAGAGTGGGGGCTATAAAGGGGGGGACCTGCCAAGGTCACCAGGGTCCCCGGTGGTCCCTCCTCCAGGCCCCGCCCCCTCTGACCCTGCCCTGGAGCCTGGCCTCCCGGGTCCTGTGGCTTCTGTTTGGGTTCAGCCGGCAGGGAGGAGGGCGCTCCAGGAGGCCACTTCCTGTGGTCATGGCGAGCTGGCTCTGTCCTGGCCCCTCCCCAGACCTGCTGGCCTGGCCCGGCACCCCCTCAACAGCCCCCAGCTGTCTGCTCTCCCTGGCTCCCCGGCCCCCCCCACTAAGGAGGCCGGGGGCCGCTTCACGGAGGAGGAGTTGGAGGGACTGAGCCTGGCCCCCACCACGCCCGGGACCTGTGGCAGCGAGGTCCTGGCAGGTCCTGTCCTGAAGCCAGGCCTTGGGCCGCCTCCCTGGGAGGGTCCCTCGTGCAGGACGGCTGGGCACCGCAGGCCTGGGCGCTGCTCCCCGGCTGGCTTTCCCAGGCTGCCCCGGGCCCCGGCCCCAGCCTCCTTCTGGGATGTGGGGGCCTCACAAGGAACCTCCAGGGCACAGGGGGCCCGGGACCCTCTGGAGCTGTGGCGCCACCTGCTGGTGGCCGCCTTACCTGGCCAGCTGGGTAGAAGCTGCGACCCTCTCACATCCGGGTCTGCTTGCTCATTTCACAGCTAGGCTGTTTTTTTTTTTTTTTTTAAAGATTTATTTATTTATTAGACAGAGTTAAAGAAAGAGCGGGAGAGAGAGATCAATTTTACATCCTGTGGTTCACTCCCCAAATGGCCACGATGCCAAGGGCTGGGCCAGGCAAAGCCGGGAGCTCCATCCAGGTCCCCCTCGTGGGTGCAGGGCCCCAGCGCTCGGGCCGTCTTCCGCCTCTCAGGAGCGTTAGCAGGGAGCAGGCCTGGAAGCAGAGCAGCCGGGACTCGAACCAGCGCCCACATGGGATGCCGGCGCCACTGGTGGCAGCTTCACCCGCGCTACCACAGATGCCAAAAATTAAATGCCGCCGTGTGGATCGGAACTTTAATAACGACCGCAACTTCTAATTAATGGTGAGCGTGAATCTGTTAAGATCCCTGTGACGACTGTGATGGGATACGGGACACCGGGAGGATTTTACCGGTGACAGAACCACCGTGCAGCGGGGACCGCCGCTCTGGGCTGTTGGAGACACTAACATCCTCCAGCTGCCAGAAGCCCTCGGGAGGTCTGTGTCCCGGGGTAAGGGCCACAGGTTGGGAACTCAAAGCTTTCCCGTGGGAACCCCGGGACCAAGCACCCTCGCCCCTGAGGAAGGTGACGCCGGGACGCGACCCAGGATGCCAGTGTCCGTGACGGGGGACGCCCCGGGAGGGCACAGCCCCCGAGGAACCGCACAGAAGGCCAGGCCTTCAGCGACTGCCCGGCCGTGCCATGCGCCGCTTCCTCCCGCTGTCTGAAGCCACGCGTGGCTTCTCTCTTCAGCCCCCGCTCCCCTGAGCTGCAGGAAATACAGTCTTTAAAATACAGCCTTGCCGGGGCCGGCGCCGTGGCGCAGTAGGTTAATCCTCTGCCTGCGGCACCAGCATCCCATATGGGCACCTGGCTGCTCCTCTTCCAGGCCAGCTCTCTGCTGTGGTCCGGGAAGGCAGTGGAGGATGGCCCAAGTGCTTGGGCCCTGCACCCGCATGGGAGACCAGGAGAAGCTCCTGGCTCCTGGCTTCGGATCGGCGCAGCTCTGGCCATTGCAGCCACATGGGGAGTGAACCAAGGGACGGAAGACCTTTCTCTCTGATTCTCCCTCTCACTGTCTGTAATTCTACTTCTCAAGTAAATAAATAAAATCTTTAAAAAAAAAATACAATCTAGCCAGTTCAAAAGTTTCTCAGGAGCCTCAGGATGACTGGAGTCGCAGCCGATGTCCCTGGGGGCTCCGGGTCACCACCAAGCTGGTGCCCCTGGTGGCAGCCCTGGGCTCTGCAGAACCACCTGGGCCCCTGCTGCATGGCTGGTACCCCCACGGCCCCTCGAAGGCTGGTACCAGGTACAGAGGAGAAGGTTGAGGCGGGAGAGGCTGCGTGAGCCGCCCAAAGCCGCAGGCCTCCTGGCTCCACAACCCAAGGGCGGCCCCCTCCCCGTCCCTGGCCACGGGACGCCTCCCTGCTCTGTGCTCTCCTTTAGCATCGAGACAGCGTGAGTGACAGCCCACGCCTGCGGCTGTGCCACCACGGGGTCAGGACCAGGACTCCCTGCAGACGCTGTGGCTTGGGGCTCTGCCATCCGGCTGAGAACCTACCCGGATGTTTCCCGCGGGTGGGGGCAGCAGGGGCCGCCGGAGCTGGGGCCCTTTCTCCACGCTGCAGGGCTGGGGTGAGGACAGTCACCCACGTGCTGCCCCACCCCTGCGGGCCTCAGGCCGCAGTCCAGGCCCCGCACAGAGATGGATTGAGCAGGTGGCGAGTGCCGAGCCAGGGTGGCGAGTGTGAGCCAGGCACTTTTTTTTAATCTCCCAGGTGATCCTGACCTGGGCGCAGGGCTGTCACAGTCATAGACTGGAGAATTGAACCCCTCGGTTCCTGGGGTCCGCACTAAACCCCTCCCCTCGCAGCCCTGGGGGCGGCACGTCCAGGAGCTGCACCTGCAGAGGCAGGGAGAGGCCCTGACGGGCAGCGTCCTCCCTGTCCCCGCCGAGCCTCCTTCCTGGTTGGCGGGAATTCCCCTCCCGGTAAGAGAAGCTCCTTCTGCTTCTAGAAGCTCAAAGCACCCACCATCCCCCCCACCCAGCCCCCACCCCCATCCCACCCTGCCCCCGCCTCCCTAGCAGCCAGCTCGAGGCCTGGTCCTGGGTGGGAATTCAGGACACAGAAGACAGAGAAGCTGGGGGCACCTGCGAGCACAAATCCCTCCCACCCCACCCCACCCCCACCTGCTGGGCCACAGGGGCATAGCCAGAGCCAGGCTGCCCCCCACCCCGGCCCTCCACCCCGAGTTACCCGTCACTCTTCAACCGCCGTGGATTTTGCTTGCTTGAACCTCGTGCCTGCTTGGTGGGGAGTCAGAGGAAGGGTAAGGCAGAACCCGGCTGACCGTCACGGGCCAGCCAGCCAGCCGCTCCGGCCGGTCTCCCAGCCTCAGATGTCAGAGACAGGACCAAGCCTGCCTGCAGTTCCAGTGGGGAAGTCAAGTCCAGAGAGAAGCAGAGGTTTGCTCCAGGTGGTTCAAGGGGGCGGGGGTGGAGAGGAGGGGCTTTGCAGAAGGCGTGGCAGTGGCCCAGGGAGGGAGGGACCCCAGGAGCCTCAGTTAGGGCCCCAGGGTGGGAGGGACCCCAGGGGGCCTCGGTCAGGACCCAAGACAGAGGGACCCCGGGGGGCTCAGTCAGGGCCTCAGGGAAGGAGGGACCCCGGGGGGCTCGGTCAGGGCCCCACCAGGAAAACAGGCCCCTTGGGAGCTTCACACAGGGAATTCACTCACAGATGGGTTACGGAGACGATGCAGCAGCTGAGCGAGCAGAGCGGAAGCGGCCGAGAGAGGAGGGACCTTACAGATGCGGGCGCTGGCTGGGGTGGCAGGAGCCGGCCACACCGAGGGAGGCCTGGGCATGGGCGGCAGCTGTGATGAGGCTGTGCACACAGGAGCCCGGGATCCGCCCTGGCCGCCCTCCCGCTCCTGTCTCTCTCCAAGGCACTGCCCACCTGCTGCCGCGTCCGAGAAGTCCTGGCCTGCTCGCTCAGACCCCTCTGCTGAGAAGGACCTTGGGGCCAGAGGACCGGACCAGAGCATCCGGAGAGCCGGCCGCGGAGGGGCCGTGGGGCCCAGCTGGGCCCAGCATCGCACTCCTGTTAGTCCTCGTGTGCGTGGATTTCAAATGTTTTGCCCCAGAATGAACTTACCTTTTTGATTCCACTTTCACAGACCCCTCGTTTCAGGATTAGCCTAGAACCGCTTCTGCTGGGCCCCAGTCCTCGCCTCTCGGCACAGGCGTCTGGGCTGCCTCTGGTTTGGGCTCAGCAGCTGTTTCTCCCGTGGCCCGAGGCTCAGCTGCACCTGGGCCTTGAGAATTTGCACTGGGGGGGTCGGAGGGGGGGGAGAAGAGCCTAGGAGATGGGTGCCCTCGCCCGCCGGCTGGCTAAGAGGCACGGACCCGGGGCCGCGTAGGGAAATCGAGGCGCCTTCTGCGCCTGGAGCTCGCACTGACTGATACAGTGCGTGAACCCCAAGACCGCAGCCCCCCCGTGAGCGGGGCACCTGCAGGCGCAGCCCTCGGTCCAGCTCACCTGCTCCGGAGAAGCCGCAGTCCGGGGCTGGGCCTGCCTGACCCGAGCGGCCACCCGCAGGTCGGCGCTGGTGGACGGCAGAGCTGAGCCCTGGCCTGGGAGCCGGGCTCCCCAGCGCTCACCACAGCCTCCGGGATGCAGTGAGCTTTAAGGTCCCCGCGGCTCCGGGTTTGCTCCCCGCCCCCCACCCGTGTCCTTTACCCACAAGCTCTGCTCCGCTGTCACCCTGGCTGCGGGACCCCGCGCTCCGCTCCGCACGCCCCCGCTACTGCTCTCACCGCAGCAGCCGCGCTGCACGCTCCACGCGGTCAGCTTAGAATTCACGACCCCAGGCCCCTCTCCCTGGAGCAGCCCCTGAGAAATGACGTCACGCGGACGCCTCTGACGTCAGCGCGCGGAACTCGCTTTTCCCGTGCAACCCGCCATCTGTTTCCTCAGGAGACAGGCAGAGGTGGGGGTGCTGAGAGCTCTCTACAACAAAGATATTTTTCTTTTCTTTTTTTAGGATTTATTTATGTAAAAGGCAGAATTACAGAGAGAGATCTTCCCCCCTGCTGGTCCAGTCCCCAGACGGCCACAACGGGAGCGGAGCCAGGCAGATACCAGGAGTCAGGAGCTTCATCCGGGTCTCCCACGCAGGTGCAGGGGCCCGAGCACTGGGGCCGTTAGCAGGGAGCCGGATTAGAAGTGGAGTAGCCGGGACTCGAACCGTCGCGCATGTGGGATGCCAGCACTGCAGGCGGCGGCTTAGCCCACTGCGCCGCAGCGCCGGCCTCGCGACATTTCTCCTGAGCGTGTTTTTGTCAAGATCCTTTCCAGCCCAGGACCGTGACGTAATGCTCTGGCTTTGAGTCCGCCCTGTGCTCCCCCCAGCTCCCCGTCCTCCTTGTGATAAAGCTGAGATCCGGTGAGCAGTTGGAAAAGGGAGTGACTGCACAGCGCTGTTATTAGCATCTTGGTCCACAGTGGGAAAACACGGGTCATTTCATAGCCAAGTTCAAGCACATGGTGCGGCCCTGTGCCAGCCCAAAGCACTGGGAACTCCCACTCAGCAAACAACTTACTTGATCTAGGCTGTGCTCAATTTTTTTTCTTTTTTCAAAGTCTCTTCCTTATGTGGTGGCACAGCCAGCTTGCATGGGGGTGGGGGTGTTCAAGGCGCAGTGTGCCTGGCACACTCTCTCCCCTCCCCTGGGGGGTGGACCCTGCTTCTGCACACCGGGAGGGGCCGGGAGGCAGCCTGCCTCCTCTCTGGGGGAGCTCTCTCCCCTCTGCCAACTCAGCAGAGCTTCCTGAGGGCTGGACAGATGGTCCCCGCTGCAGGGGCTCAGCCAGGACCGCAGGGCGTGGCTGAGAGGCCTGTGAGGACAGCCCTGGTGACGCGGCCCTGGGGAGCCGCCCAGCAAGAGCACCAGACACCCCAGGGTGGGCCGCGGACCAGCGGACCCCGTGCAAGGGGCCGGACGAGAGCGCCTGGGCCATCCTCAGACTTCGTCAACCGGAAACATGGGTGCAGCCCACCAGGCAACCACTCAGCCGGAATTCCAGTGACACAGCACCAGCGCTCTAACACTTGGAACACTGTGGGCGATGCACACGTCCATCCACCACGTGTGCTACACGTGTGCACACAGCATCCATCGTACACGTGCCTTACACACGTGCACCAGGCATTAATCGTATGTAGCACGCACATGGACACAGCAGTGGTTACATGTAGTGCATTCCATGTGTGTATACATACCATACACAAGGCATTGCTGTATGTAACGCCTACGGGGGGAGGGGGTCCCTGGGGAATATGCAGGGGTCAGCATCTGACAAGGAGCAGGAGTGGATGAGCGGCTCCACCGTGACGTAGGCTGTGGGCCCAGCAGGGGTCCGGCCCCTCTCCCACCACGAGGGGCCCCCCCAGAGCAGGAACTGACGTGGGCTGTGGGCCCAGCAGGGGTCCGGCCCCTCTCCCACCACGAGGGGCCCCCCCAGAGCAGGAACTGCCCTTCAGCCTTGTCTGACCTTGAGTAGTGGAGCCCCCACAGTGTCTTCCCTTCACCCCAACCCCAGGAGAGGCTGCCCTGTGGAGGGCGCTTCTCCGGACGGGTCTTTGTTGAGGGCAGTGACAAGGACTTGGCTGGTGGCCGGCCACCGCGCTGCCAGCGCTGGAGTCGTGCCTCCGCCCCAAGGGCGTCTGGGGGGCTCTTTATGGACGCGCACCCGCTGTTCACAATCGCACCTGCGGATGCATCCCGGAAGGCAGCAGATGATGGCCAAGCGCCTGGGCCCCTGCCAGCCACGAGGGAGACCTGGATGGCGCTCCTGGCTCCCGGCTTTGGCTTGAGCCAGCCCTGCCTGTTGTGGCCATTTGTGGAGTAAACCAGTGGATGGAAGCTAAATCTTTTTTTTTTTTTAATCATATGGAAATGAAAGAACCTGGAATGGCCAAGCAGCTTTGCAGAAGGACAAAGTGGAAGCACTCACACTGCTGATCACGGAGCTACAGCAATTCAGGCTGTGGCTCTGGTGTCGAGTGGACAAACAGACCGAGGGAGCAGGATGAAGAGGCTGGAAATGGATCCTCACGTCTGTGGTCAAGTAATTATTAGGGTGCAGAGGTAATTAGGTTGTCTTTGCCGCAGATGGTGCTGCAACAGCTGGGAGTCACGGGCCAAAAAATAACCCCCGTCCGCAGCACCCCACGCATAGCTAGGCCCAAACTGACCGCAGACTAACAGGGAGGGCCTGGCACTGTGACATTTCTAGAAGGCAGCGTTTGTGACTTCAGGTTTTTATCAAGGTCCCTAACTTCTGCTCTTGGAAACCCATGATTAAGAGATGGGAAGCCCATCCATGGACTGTGAAGACACACTGGCACACTACATGTCTGATGAAGAATCAGGACCCAGGGTATGCACAGAACCCTCAAAGCTTGCTACGAGGAACAATAGCACAACAGTTTTCAGTGGGTGAAAGGGGGTGGCCTTTGGCACGGTGGCTAGGAAGCTTCGTGGGATGCCCACATCCCATAGTGGCGTGCCTGGTTTGAGTCCCAGCTCTGCTCCCTATCCCGGTCTTCTGCTAGGGAGGCAGCAGGTGATGGCTCAGAGAGCTAAGCCCCTGCCACCCACGTGGGAGACCCAAATGGAGTCCCCAGCTCCTGGTTTTGGCAGGCCCAGCTCTAGAGGTGATGGGCATTTGGGGAGTGTGCCAGAGAATGGGAGATGTGTTTCTCTCTGTCTCTCCCTCACAAATAAATAAATAAAATGGGTACGAGATTTAAAGAGATCCCTCACCAAAGTAGAAACCTGGACAGCAGACATTTTCCCCAGGGAATGAAAGCAATGCCCATACAAAGCCCCACACACAGACATAGCAGCCTGGAAACCACCTGAGGGCCCAACGCCAGGCGGCTGAACAATCGCAGTGCGTCCGCTTCACGGCAGGAAGGAAGCAGCCGGCCACGCACACGGCACAGGTGGCTCTCAGGTCAGTTACGCTGCGTGTGAAAGAGCCCTTGCCGTATCATCTCCGTTTCTGCACAATTTCAGAAAACGCACACTGACCCACGGTGACCGAAGGCAGATCAGGGGCCGCTTGGGGACAGGGAGACAGGGCAGAGCAGGACAGAGGCCACAAAGGGGCTGGGGGAACGAGGGGTGAAGAATACGCCCATGATCTCTACACTGGCGATGGGTCCACAGACACACCCATGTGCCAACATCTGTCAAGTTACAGACCTTAACGTGAAATCTGGGCAGCGCTGTGGCGCAGTGGGTTTAGGTGCCGTCTGTGGTGCCTGCGTCCCATACGAGTAACGGTTCGAGTCTTGACTGCTCCACTTCCGATCCAGCTCCCTGCTAATTCACCTGGGAAAGCAGCAAAGGGTGGCCCAAGTGCTTAGGCTCCTGAACCCACATGGGAGACTCAGATGAAGCTCCTGGCTCCTGGCTTTTGGCCTGACGCAGCCCTGGCCATCGCAGCCACTTGGGGGAATGAACCAGGGGATGGAGGAGCTCATTCGCTCGCTCTCTCTCTCACTCTCTCTCTAAGTCTGACTTTTTAAATAAATAGATCTTTTTTTAAAATGTGAGATTTCTTTTCTGTTAAATATACCTCGATAGAGCTGGTCTTCTAAAATGTGGAAATGGGGCGCCAGCGTTGTGGCGTAGTGGGTTAAGCCACTGCCTACAACGCCCGCCTCCCACATGGATACCAGTTCAAGTCCCGGCTGCTCCTCTTCTGATCCAGCTCCTGGCTAATGGCCTGGGAAAGCAGTGGAAGATGGCCCAAGTGCTTGGGCCCCTGCATCCATGTAGGAGACCTAGATGAAGCTCCTGGCTCCTGGCTCCTGGCTTCAGATCGGCGTAGCTCCGGCCGTTGTGGTCATTTGGCGAGTGAACCAACGGAAAGAAGACCTCTCTGTCTGTCTGTCTCTCTCTCTCTCTCTCACTCACTGTCTGTAACTGTACCTCTCAAATAAATACATAAAATCTTAAAAAAAAAAAAAAGAACCTCAAGTGGTATGTCCTGACTTACCTGGGTTTCATTTTTCCTAAAAACGAGCGCCTACGTACAGCCACATTCTGAGAGACTGCGCTCAGGACTCGGCCAGAGCTGTTTCCAGGGCCGCAGTCCACAGAACAGGTGTCAGGTGACCGCGAGGCCCCCCCTCGGGCTGTGGGAGGAGCAGTGCGTGGAGGTTACAGCCTCGATGCCAGTGTTGGCTGCCGGCGTCGGGGAGGAGCCAGACGTGGAAGGCACACAGGTTTCCGGCCGGCCGAGCTCACCGGGCCTTGGTCTCCGAGTTCCGGCGTCCAGAGGAGCGCTCAAGCTGCCTCTGGGCCCCGTGGAAACCTCCAATCGAGCTGAAGATTTTCTGCAGTTCGGCGAGAAACAGGTGGCAACACACAAGATAACAAGGTCTGCCCCCTCGAGCTGAGCGACCACCCCTAGTTCATGTTCAAGGCGTTGAAGCTGCTCCTGAGCGCTCAGTACGGATTTACAGACAGAGCTGTCCGGGCCAGTGTTAGCCGAGCCGGCTGGGACCCAGGCCTGCGTCCCGCGCAGCAGTGCCTGGGCCTGTTGCACTTAGCTTATTGCTAACGTGCGCTCCGAGAGGCGGCAGAAACGGCGGGGAAACCTGGGTTGGATTCCTGGCTCCCAGGTGCAGCCCAGCCCTGTCCTGGCCACCTGGGGAGTGAACCAGTGGAGAGGAGCTCTGTCTGTCTGTCCGTGTGTCCGTCTGCCTCTTCAATAAATAAATAACAAGATGCAATTGTTAGTATGCGTATCGACAATGAACTTCAGCCAAGCGTACGTAGTACCCTAAGTACTCAGAGCGTCCACGAGGGATCCTACAGCCAAAGGCAGAAGCCTGGAGAGAAAGGAGAGAGTGGAGATCCAAGACTCCCCTGGGGCACCCACAAAGCGGCGGACGTGGGTTCAAGCTCACTCGGCTCCCGCGGTCTGGACCAGGGCTCGTCTAGGCGGGCACCCGTGTGCTCGGGCCCGCGTGCACGTGGGGGCTGAGTGACAGCCGGGGAGGCTGCTGACTGACCCGGTTCAAACCCACCCTCCAGGCCTCTGGGCTCCTGGCCCCGCAGTAAGGAGCGTTCTGGAACGGTGGTGGGTTAGAACCCTGCCACTGGCAAGCGGGAGCCACGCGGCTGCCGGAGCTCCTCCATGCGTGCTGAGGGCGGGCTCCCGAGCTCACGCACGTGCACAGACCTGAGAGGCGGTGGTCAGCCACACCTCTGGGACGTATGCCGGACCCCCGTGTGAGCCGCGGGGCCTTCCCTCTCTGAGCCTCCTCGCGGAATACAAACGGGAGTGAGTGCAGACATGGCTACCTGCTGTCCCACCGTCCATCTCTCCCTTCTCCACATCCCCAGGCTGCATTTCAGCCATGTTGCCACCAGGCAGTCTCCAGCGTTACAGAGGTTAGGAAGGAGTGACTCCCCTATCACCCTTTCCTTCTTCCTGTGGTGCTCAGAACAAGGATGTGATAACCGGAGCTCCTGCAGCCCATTTTGGGCCCAAGAGGAAGCCTTGAGACAGGAAGGAGATAGGCGCCTGCATCCTTTGTGTCGCCAGGGGTGACTTCCTTTATGTGATCAAAAAATAAACGCGGCTGGAGCCAAACTCATCTATTCTGTTTTTGGGCCATGTGCTACTCGAGTTAGGCCGGGCTTGTGGTCAGGAGCAGAAACACGCCTGAAGGCGGAGACGCAGGGCCCGGCGCGCTAGCTGGGGCCAGGACAGTGGGTAGTCAGCCTCCCACAGGGCAGGGGAGAGAATCAGGCGTCGTCTGTCGCCAGGACGCACATCTCCGCTCCCAGCCTGTGTCTGAGTGGCTGGACCTGACCAGGTTGCCCATCCTGCTGTCCCACAGAGTAACCCCCCTTATTAAGCCTTATCTTCGGCTGGCTGATCTGTGTACACCCTCGCGTCCCATTGGCTGCCTGTGTGCGATGAAGCCGTGTAATTAACACGACGAGCACCCATGGGACAGAGGGTTTGGGAGCAGACAGCGGGGGCGGGACAGGGTGAGGAAGCATCAGTCCATCTGCACCAGCAGGAAGCCGGTGATGCCCTCTGACCCCTGGACACATCACAGCTGCCAAGGTTGGCCTGTGACCCATTTCACAGAAAAGGACATTGAGGCACACGCATTCCTCTAAAAGTTCATGGAAAAGGGAATTGAAAGGTAAGTTTATTTTGGTGCAAAAAATCTTTTGAGTTCCAGGGCCAGCGCTGTGGTGTAGCTGGTTAGGCCACCGCCCGTAGTGCCCACATCCCGCGTGGGCGTCCGTTCAAGTCCTGGCTGCTCCACTTCCGATCCAGCTCCCTGAGAATGCACCAGGGAAAGCAGCGGAAGATGAGCCAAGTGCTTGGGCCCCTGCATTCATGTGGGAGACCCAGAAGAAGCTCCTGGCTCCTGGCTCTGGATCGGCACAGCCCTGGCCATGGCAGGCATCTGGGAAGTGAACCAGCGGATGGAAGACCTTTCTCTCTCCTCACTCTCTATAACTCTGCCTTTCAAATAAATAAAATAAATCTTTAAAAAAATCCTGAGATCCATGCATAGTTTTACACAGTAGGCATTCTCCATGACGTCTTTTATGAAAGACCCCTCTTAGGTTTCGCCAGGGATCACACAGGGAGAAAGTGGCGGGGCAGGGCTGGCAGGGCAGGGCTGCCGGAGCTCGGGGTGCCTCCCCCACCACCTTTCCACCGTGCAGAAGTAAAGAGATCGGCGTCTGGTCACCGCGGGAGGATTCTGGGCGCTTTGCCTCGCAGCTGCCTGCCGTCCACATGAGCGGAGGAGCTGGGAGAATACGGCAAACCCCGTCTCCAAGGAATGCACGCTTCCGAAATCAGCAGCTCACGGATGTCCACACCGCTGGGGCCACATCCGCCCCCATCCCTAGCCAGTCAGCCAGAGCTGGTGTCTGGCTGGTTGCCAAGCACTTTCGGCGTCACCGGCAGCCAATCCTAGCAGCCAGCCCAGCCGCCACATTCCCCGAGCGGGCTCCAGGGAGATCAATAAAAGTCAGGGGAAGTGGAGTTTGAGTCTGGACTTAATTGCTTTTCAAGGGTGTTTTTGGGCAGAGGGAATTAGAAGCCCCAGCTGGGCAAGCGAGGCCCCCAGAGCGCTGGGCCGTCCAGCTGCTGCTGACCACGCCCACAGCAAGCGAGTGAGGACCTGCTCTGGGTAGCCCCTGCCCCAAGGGCTTCACAGTCTGGTGGAGACAGACAAGGGAACAGGAAGACGGCAGTGAGCAGCCAGAACAGGCACCCAGGCAGAGAACACAGCAGCAGGACGGCTGGGGACACGGGGTGGGGGAGGGCTGGCAAGGCGGGGGGCGGGGGGACAGGATCGGGATCAAAATCTCTCAGGGGGCCGGGCCTCCACCCGGGTCTCCTCTGCCCGCCACCTTCCCACCCTTCCCCTCTCTGCAGAAATTCCTGTAGGTCCGTTTGGCTCCAGCTCAGAGGTCTCACCCTCGGGGTCTGCTCCACCTGTCTCCCCTGCTCCCTGGCCGCGGGACAGAACGGCTCCCAGGGTCCACGCACTGGCCGAGCTGCTCCCAGCCACAGGAGCTCCAGATCCTGTCCCGAAGCCAGGAGCAGGCACGGACGGTGTTGCAGGAGAGGGAGCGAGGCCTCGAGGAGCTTAGGGAACTCAGTGGGCTGAGCTCGGAGGGCTGGAAATCAGGTGGGCGTGGGAAGGGGGGACCTGCTACAAGTCTGAGTGACCACCCTTCCCCAGACGCCACGCTGGGACTTGTTCACTGGCCGACAGCAGGGAGCCCATGCCGGTCGGCCCTGACCATGTGCCGCATGCTGGGTGGGCACCAACCACGCCCGATGCCATGGCTCCCTCACAGCAGCCTTCGAGGTGGCCAGAGCTGAGGCACAGGCGTGCAGCCAGCTGCCTGGTCCCTTGCTAAGAGGAGGCACAGGCCTGGGCCTGGCCCTGTGCTTGGCCACTGTCCTCTGGCCCCATGTGTGACCGGGTGGGGACAGGTGCGGCACAGGTGCACGGAGTGCTGAGACGGGGTGGGGGGCTGCCCCCAGACAGATGGGTTTGGATGTCACGGGCTGCGGGCGGCTCCAGGGACTCGCTGCACTTGGCTCTCTCTTCTCCTCACGTCGCATTTGCCTTCAGTGCCCTGGTGGCGTGTGGGTAACTTGGGGACTGAGGGGCAGAGCTGGAGAGCTGCTCCCAGGAACGGCATGGCTGGGAACCCACCCTGCGCTCCCCGCCTCAAAACCCCTCCCAACAACTTCCCCTGCCCCCCGCCACGCCGAGGCCCAGCGGGGAACCCAGCTGGCCTGGGCACCCAGGGCCCCTCGGAGGCCTGCCTGCGGCTTCATAAGACCCCCGCGAGCCCGCGGAAGGTTCAGACGGAGGCTCCTTCGTTCTGGGCAGCAGTGACTCACCAGCGCCCTTTACAGAGGACGTGTTCTCACGGGGAACAACAAAGAACGCGGTTCTCCCAAACATGCTGACCGCCTGAGGCCAGGGGACCCGGGAGGGGTGGCCAGCGGGACCACGCGGGAGCGGCAAGGCTGGGTGTTCCCAGGGTGGCCAGTGGGACCACGCGGGAGCGGCAAGGCTGGGTGTTCCCAGGGCAGGGCGCCCTGGGTGAAACACAGAGGCGTGGAGAGAGTGTGCAGCGTGCCCAGGGCTACCCCGCCGGAGTGTGGCAGAGCTGGACGGCAAGCCAGGCGGTCCGCACACAGAGTCCAGCCCCTGGAGGGCGGAGAGCACTGCCACGCAGTCAGCAAACCCGGGTTTGAATCCAGGTGCCACCCTCTTCTGCCTGTGTGCCCTGGAGCAGGTCGCTTACCCTCGCTGAGCCCCCCGAGGTTCATGCACGGCCCCCCAGGGCCCTTGGGGATCCTCCGAGGCTTCAGGAAGCCCTGTGACTCTGCAGGTTTGGGTGCAGTAGCAGGAAAAGGCAGGCAGTGACCCGAGAGGCCTTCAGGACTTAGTCACTTCCTGCAAAAAAATCTGAATTGATATCAACAGCACAACCTGCTCCATGTTCGCACACGTGGGCTCGCCACACACACACACACACACACACACAGCTAGCAACCGGGCCTCCGTCTGCACCCACCAGCACACACCTTCCTGAACACAAGGCATGGCCCGGGGCGCCCCTAGCTCCTGTCACTCTCCTGGGGTTTGCCCTGCCTCGGCCCTGTGCCTCCAGGCCCAGCTTGGAGCTGGGGCCACGCATGACTGGGAAGGATGGTTGATTTGCATGAGCCCTGGGCCACTTTCCCTTGGACTTCCTCAAACCAGAGAACTCCCATGTGGTCAGTGAGAGAGGACCCAAGACACAGTCACAGCAGAGGCCTGGGCGACAGCCCTCTGTGTGGGTCCCGACTCCAGGCGCACGCGTGCGGGGGTGGTTCTGGGCCAGCCCCTGCCCTGGTGATTCTGAACTCTGGCTTCTTGCAGGAAGGAAATAATTTTCATGGGTGGGGGCAGGAGGTGGTGAGCTGTCTCCCTGGGTGAGACCCTGCATCTACCTCCAGCCCCACCCTCAGCCTGAGCTGTCCTGGCTCTCGGTCCCTAAGGACCACCAAGATTTACCCACAGAGGCCATGGGCTCCTGGACTGGCCTCAAGCACAGCCAGTGCCCACCCCACCCCTCCCCTCCCTGTGTATCCACATCCCCTGCCCACAGGGACCCTGGGGAGCCCCTGGCCCCAGGGATCCTCTTGCTGACATTCAGACCTTCTACTTCTGCAGGCGGCTTAGGTTTCTTAAAATTGGGTTTCTAATCTCTCAAAGCATAACGAGCCCTGGCAAACAGGACAATAATTTATAAAGTGTCGAGGGCCAAGCTGAGCAGTCTGAAGGCCGATTTGGCAGGAGGAAGGGCGTGGACAGTGGCCTCCCCTCCTGTGCTCGGTCAAGGGCGCCCACCGGTGACCCCAGCCCCCTGCAGCGCATTCCTCTCAGCTGCTGGTTACGCGTAAAACAGCGTGCCAAGTCCTCGGTCACATAAGCGGCTTCGTTCCGGGCAGGGACAAGAATCGCCTGTTGGAGGTGGAACTGGTTGTACCGGTGTTAGGCGATCCAGAAAAACCGGATCCAAGCGGGGACGCCCTGCAGAGGCTGCAGCCAGAGCTCAGCTGTCAGGCGAGGGGACCGCGGGCAGGGAGACCCATTGCTTGCAAGGGAAGACTGAGGCGAGCTGGGGGATGGGACATGGGCCCTGGAAGAGGCTCGGGGAGCAGCTCCAGGACAACATTCATGTGGACACAGAGCTGCAGCTGGGAGGGCAAGAGGACGAGCTGGCTGAGGGGCAGGGGAGGGGCAGGCGAGGGGCAGGGGAGGGGCAGGGGAGGGGCAGGTGAGGGACAGGTGAGGGGCAGGGGAGGCGCAGGGGAGAGGCAGGAGAGTGGGGCAGGAGAGTGGGGCAGGGGAGGGGCAGGGGAGGGGCAGGTGAGGGGCAGGGGAGGCGCAGGGGAGGGGCAGGAGAGTGGGGCAGGGGAGGGGCAGGGGAGGGGCAGGGGAGTGCGGCAGGTGATTGAGCCCGATGTGTGTTCAGAAGGCATTAGGGGGGTCTCACCTGTTCTCCACTGTGACTTGGAGGACGCCCCCACAGTCGGGGTGGATCAAGTCCCAGCTCCGATGTCCCCTTGCTGTGTGACACCCTGCACCCCCCTCGCCGTGGGGAAGGATGCCAGCGCCCTCCTCCCTTAGCCTGGCTCACGGGCAGACGGTGGGGAACGCTGTGCGCCCTAGCACACCACCACCAGGCGCTCCAACACGAGTGACCGCGTCAGCGCTGAAGACCCCTGTGGCTGCTCTGGGATCCCGTCCTCGGATCTCCTGCCATTCCCGGGGTAAAGGCACCCATCAGAGCTGAGCGTCGGGCGTGCTGCTCGGGTCTGGGGGGACCCCTCGCCCGGCACGGGTGGAAAGCCTCAGCACACCTCTTCCTCCCTGCCTTGCACTGCCCGCCCGCGGCAAAGCCTGGCACTGATTAATTATTTACCTATTCAGTGCACATATTAAACCCAAGTCAATAGACGCTGTGAAACCATACATTTTAAAAGCAATCCTGTGTTTTCGGAGCATGACCAGTTGGACTGGCAGGTAACTGACACGACACAACCCCATGGAGCCCCACCAATGCAGCCCTCATCCCCCTACGCCCCTGACACCACCATACGCCGGGTGAACATGGTCATGATTGGCTTCGGGCAAGGCACGGAGCCAAATACCATTTGGGATCATTTCCCATGGGAGCCCCGGAAGTAGACCAGAGGCGAGATCTTTGGTGGAGAGTGGAAGGACTTGAGCACCGGGCACCGGGTCCCGGCATTGATCTCCCGCCCACATTGCCCGTGGCTTACTCAGCCCGCCCCCTCCAGGGACGGACACTGATGACGGACAGGCCATAAAGCCCAGGGGAACTATGAGAGGCAGGAATCTGCCAAGGTATGCGCCTCACCTCTCATTGCCTCTGAAGATAAAATCAGAAGTTGCTTTTGACCCTGGCTGTTGCTCTACTGGCTCGTGCTTGTGGGGGCAGGGGGTGCTCCCCAGCTGCTGACCCCAGGGCAGGGTCCAGGCACTGTGTCTGGGTTCTTTCCCTCCTCCTGACCTTTGCACCCCTCCAGGCAGCTTCTGGAACCACCCTGCAGGGATCTCGTCTCCTTTCCTCCGTTTCCAAGTCCCATCAAGTCCAGTTCAAATGCTGCCTCCTCCAGGAAGCCTTCCCACGCCTTGGCGGTCAGAACTGGCCTCTACAACTTCGTAACTCCCAGAAATATCATGGGTGTCTCTTTGGAGGCCACTTTTCTTTTTTCTTCGTCTTTTTTAAAAGATTTATGTATTTATTTGAAAGGCAGAGTTACAGAGTTACAAATGGGCCAGGATAAAGCCAGGACCCCAGAGCTCCATCCAGGTGCCCCACTTAGAAGGAGGCAGGGGCCCAAGCACTGGGCCACCCTCTGCTGCTTTCCCAGGTGCATTGGCTGGGAGCTGGACGGGAAGTGGAGCGGCCAGGACTTGAGCTGAACTCCAATATGGGATGGGATGCTGGTGTGGCAGGCAGCAGCTTAACCTGCTGTGCCACGACGCTGGTCCCCACAGAGCATGCTTAGAGCAACTAGAAAGTTCTGGGCTTTAGGAATACAAATCTCAGAGGTTCACGGACTGCATTCCCCCTGGAAACGCACAGTCAGGGGTGGGGATGCCGGTAAAAACAGGGCACTAAATGGGAGAACAAGGCACCATGGGAGCGAGGGCGGAGATGACTGGGCGGGGCGAGGGTGGGCTGGGAAACGTGAAGATTCTGAGCTGGGTCTGGGGGGCCGGAAGGAGCAGGGGGGCCAGGGCAGGGGGGCCGGGGCAGCGGGCCTCGCGCTGGATGGAGGGGCCTGTGCTGAGGCATGGTGTGAGTGGATGCACAGTCATTGTGGCTGCAGCCAGAGAAGGTCCACTGGCCTCAGAGAGCGCCACGCTCCTGCCATGGAATCTTCTAGGCTCTCCCCCACCACCCACAGCCACGCCCCCTTCAGTCCCTGAAAGCACAAACTCTCTCTCACCTTGGACTCTGCACAGAACGTCTCTCACCACCGTCGTGTGACGCAAACTCATCCCTGCTCCTCCATCCCGGAGGCCAGGGGCGTCCCTGCGTGTGCCCCAGCACAGCACCCACTGGCAGAGGCCGCCTGTTAGAAGCCGCCCCCAGTGCCGGGGCTTACCTGGCTCACCACAGGAGTCCTGGAGCAGGCACGGGGTCAGACGCCCACCGGACACGTGAATGAATGGATCGGGCAGGTGCGATCGTATCTCTGGGTGGATGTGAGGTTTGAGGAGAAATCAGGCTGAGCAGTGGGGTGGTCCAGACTGGCCAGGGCCTTACACAGCTCAGCGAGGACCTGGGATGTTATTCACAGGCTCGGAGGAGTTTGACGTGGGCGCCACACTGCACTTGCAAGCTCAGAGAGCTCTGGCACCCAGGTAAACGGGAGGAAGCCTAGGGGTGCGTGGGCTGCAGATAAGACTTGAGATGAAGTCGCCTTTCTGGAAAGAGGGAGGAGGGTCTGAGTCAGCGAGAGAGGAGGCGGGGACTGAGGGCAGGGGCCGCGGACGTGAGCGGTACGTGGTGGAATCAAGGTGGAGCGCTGACGGATGGGCACTCGGAAAAGCCGTGATGTAGACTCTCGCTTTTCTTGGGCGGGCAGCACGAGCGCCCCAACCGAAGGAAGCTGAGTCGTCTGCCGCCTCTGGCCAGCCTTTCCGAGCAAGGAAGCACGAGCACCCAGGCAGCACAGCGAGACCCAGGAAGCGTGGGGACCCCTGTGTCCCCCTGCGAGTCAGGTGCGCGCTCGGAGACTCACTCAGCACCCTGGGGGGCAACTCTTCTGCAGGTGACACCAGCAGCTTCCCCCGACTCCAAGTGGGAGGCTGCATCTGTAGGGAGTGCTCTTTGCCCCGCCCCCAGGACCTCAGGCTGGACGTCACAGCGGGGAGCAGGGCACCAAGCCGGCTCTGACTCTGAGCGGCTGGCAGCCTGCCATCAGCTCCCGGGGCCCTGTCTGCCGCACAATGGCTCAGGCGACCCAGGGTGCCCAACCGGCCGTTTCCACAGGTCTGGCCCAGCCGGGGGGCCCTGCTGGCCGGGTCCTGGGCTCTGCCCAGTGGAGGGTTCAGGACAGGCCCCTGCTGGGGACACGAGTCCAGGCCCTCAGTTGCTACATGTTCAGAGCCATATGGAAAATGTGAACAGGGCCTGGACAAACTGCACAGCTCATGCCTTGGCGTCTGCAAGTGGGAGTCACCGCAGTGCAATGCGGGGCTGGCCAGTGAGGTCAGCTTTGGCTACAAACCTGGCGGCGTGCAAGGCCAGGGCAGGAAGGAAGGCGAGGCCCGAGCAGAAGTAACCAGGGAGTGGCCCTGTTTGAAAAACACCAGCAGAAAAAAGGAAGCTGGCTTTGCAGCCCCGGGGGGCTCCCTCTGGGGGGAGGGGGGAGGACCGGACACCTGTCCCTGGCCTGCTAGCAAGGTGGAAAGGCCTTCGGAAGGAAGCCCCTGTAAGCGTTCGCAAAGACAGTCACACACGGGCGGAGGTGCGAGCCCTCGCTCCGCCTCTGACATGACTCAGGGTGACGACTTCCCATCAGAGGCAGGAAGCAGCCATAGCAGCAAGTCCTGTGGGTCCCCTGAGGCCTCCCTGGACGCTGGGTCAGCGAGCTCTTTCAGATCCCTGGGGGACAGCTGTGTTCTGGGTCATGATTTTGCAAGGGGTCCCCCAGGGCTGCTCTCTCCCAGGCCCACTGTGCAGGTGCCACCCCACACAGGCAGCTCCAAGCCTCGGCTTTCGGTTCCTCTGCTAAAATCCCAGAAGCTCCTGGATTTAAAATGCAGATTTCCAGGCCTGGCTCTTGAAGGCTGACTCAGCAGGTATACGGTAGGGCCTTCCAGAAACTGCATTTTTTTTTTAAAGATTTAATTTGTTTATTTGAATGTTAGAGGTGGGAGAGACAGAGAGATCTTCCATCCACTGGTTCACTCCCCAAATGGCTGCAATGGCCGGGGCTGGGCCAGGCTGAAGCCAGGAGCCAGGAACTCCATCTGGGTCTCCCACATGGGAGGCAGGGAGAACCTGGGCCATCCGTTGCTTTCCGTGGTGGATAAGCAGGGAGCTGGATGAGAAGTGGAGCAGCCGGGACTCGAACTGGCACTCACATGGAATGCCGGTGTCGCAGGCATTAACCTGCTGCACCACAATGCCAGCCCCCAGAACCTTCGTTTTTTCAGGGTTGCCTGGCCATCTCTGTGACTAGGCAAGTGTCAGCAGTGCTTTTGAGCCAAGGGGCCCAGGGAGAGTCAGGCCCCACAGTCAGTGCCCCCCCCAACACTGAGCCCGGATGCCATGGGGAGGAGCTGCTGCCGGCTGGGCGTGGGTGACTGGGGGACCTGGGGACAGGCGAGGCCTGTGCTGGGCCTGGCACAGGGAGGGAGGCTCTGAGGGGAGTGGCAGGTTTTCTCAGTCACCCTGGAATGATGCGTTCTGGCTGAGGTCACTACAGTCTGGGGTCTCGCACTCACAGGCCGCTGCACAGGCCCCGCGGGAGGACTCGGCGGGCGGGAGAGGGGTTAGGAGATCTGGCTAATGCCGCCCCTCACCCCCAGCCCACCGTGGCCACTAGTGGTGGGTGCTGGGTGGTGCAGGTGTCAGTGCCTGTGGCTGGGGCCTGCTCTTGGGGCAGTGAAGGGGTTTGTTCCCCTGTGAGACCCTCGCAGACCCCATTCCACCTCAGCTTCCAGTCCTGGGGTCAAGCACAGTGCCTGGATCGCCACGCCCACCATGAGCCTGAGTGCTTCGACTCGGATCCGTTCTGTGACCTGAGGGCTCCCGTCTGGGACGGAGGCGTCTGAGTGGACCGGACAGTTCTCAGCAGCAGTCACCAGGGAAACATCCAGGCGGTTTCTCTCTGTTATCTCAGGAAGTGTTCAGTCCTGGGCAGCAGCCCCGCACACCCTGACCGCACCCTCTGCGGGCCCGCACTGACCCTCACACCTATATGGACAAGCTGGACCCCCCCACACACAGAGACTGAATAACCCAATGGGGGGCTTGAGCGTCCCAGGAGGGCAGAGCGCTGCCTGGGGTCCCGGCTGGAGCTTGCTGTCACCAAGGCCCTGATGCGTGTGCACCTGCTCTGACAGCCCAGTGCGCAGCTGAAGGCTCAAGACAGAGGGCTGGGGCCATCAGAGGCGGACGGCCGGGGTCGTCCGGGGCGGGCATGACGGGAAGGAACTGCGTCTCTTCTCTGTTTCACTTCCATCTGGGGCGGTCGCTCTCTTTGCAGGGAGGAGAGGGTTAAAAGGCCTCACTGACCATTTTCTAAGGGAGATTTCTCTGTTGCAGAATCACAGCAAGTTTCAAGCACGTGACTAATCAGGGATCCTGGAATCTGGACATCTGGTATCAACACGGCTACCTGGGTGATCCTGGACATCTGGTAGCAACACAGCTACCTGTGTGATGGTTCCTCCCTCCCCTCTTCCCACTTTTCCAGAACCGGGGCTGAGCCTCCCGGAGCCGGAAGGCTGCCAGGGGCAGTGCCCCGGCACAGCAGACGGCCGCCTGCCTCCTGGCTCCAGTCCCGCTGCGCTCCCGGATCCGGCTTCCTGCTAACGTGCGCTCTGGGAGGCTGCAGATGGCTGCACAGGTGCTGGAGTCCCTGCCACCCACATGGGAGACCGGGATGGAGATCCCCACGGCTGGCTCCAGCCTGCTCCAGCCTGGGCTTTGCGGGCATTTGGGGAGTGAACCAGCGGATGGAGCGCTCTCCCCATGGGTCTCTCTGTCTCTGCCTCTGAAGTAAAATGAAAATAAAGAAACACTGAAACCAGGCCTCCAAACCCTGGAAGTCTACACTTCTCGTCTTTTAGTCTTGCAGGACGTTTTTACCACACTAACTTGGTGTTTTTTCCCTAACAGCGTTACTGCTACGTAATTCGCATTCCACACAATTCAGCCACTGCGAGCCTGCAGCCCACTGGTTTTTGGCATAGTCACAGGGTTGGGCAACCGTCACCACAGTCAAGTTTAGAAGATTTTAGTCACCCCCAATGGAAACCTCATCCCTTTAACCATCACTTCCTATTAACCCCGTGCCCTCTGTAGCCCTAAGCAACTTCAAGTCCACTTTCCACATCTACTGGTTCCTCTCTCCTGGAAATTTCTTAGGAGCAGACCCGTAGAGTAAGGGGTCTTTCGCGATTGGCTTCTCTCCCCTCACCATCTCAAGGCCCATTCCTGTTCCAGTACCGGGACGCATGCCGTCTTGCTGCCCCAGCTCTCGGGTCACGGGGCACTTGGGTGGTTTCCACGTTTTGGTGGCTATGAATAGCGCTGCTGTTGATGGTCTGAACAAGCTCTTGTGTGAAGTGCGTTCTCATTTCTCCCGGGGTATACCAAGGAGTGGGATGGCTGAGTCCCATGGCAACTCCCCGAGAACGCTTCCCTCGGCTGGCTCCCTCTGCACATGGCTGCAACAGCTGGGACCCGGCCAAGTGGAAGCCAGGAGCCAGGAACTCCCTCCGGATCTTGCACAAGGGTGGCAGGAACCTGGGTACCGGGCGGTCACCCACTGGCTCCCAGGCGCACTAGCAGGAAGCTGGATCAGGAGCGCAGAGTGGCTGGGACTTGAACCATATGGGATATGCGCATCCGGAGTGGCGGCTGCACCTGCTGTGCCCAGCCCTGTGTACAAGCTTCCAAGGAGCTCACGGGCTGTTTCCAGGGCAGCGGCATCCGTTTACATCCCTGCCAGCTGAACAAGAGGACTCCAGATTCTCCATGTCTTCATCAACACTTGCTATTATCTGTCTTGATCATATTATCACTTCAGAGGCAGAGAGGCAGGGAGAAAGAGCCCTGCTGGCTCCCTCCCCAAATGGCTGCAACAAGACGGCAGCTGGGAGCCAGACGCTCCATCCAAGTCACCCACAGGAGTGGCACCGCTGCCTCCCAGGTCTGCACTGGGAACTGAACCCAGGTGCTCCAGCGTGGGTGTGGTTTCCCGGCTGCTGGCCTACACACCTGCCAGTCCCTGTGTTTGATTTTGGCCACCCTAGCGGTTGTGGTTTTGATTGGCACTTCCTGGATCGCAGACAATCCTCAGCACGTGGCTACGGTGACTTGAGTCTCTTCTTTGGAGAAATGTCTATTCGGATCCTTTGCCCAGTTTCCAATTGGGTCATCTTTTTTGTTATTGAGTTAAAAAAGAGTTCTTTAAATATTCGAGATAAAGTCCTTTATCAGATGCCATGTTTATAAATATTTCCTTATGATCTGAGTTTTCTTTCTTTTTAAAAGTTCTTTTTTTAAAAAAAGATTTATTTATTTATTTGAAAGGCAGAGTTAGAGAGGGGGAGAGAGAGAGAGAGAGAGAGAGAGAGAGCGAGCAATCTCCCATGTGCTGGTTCACTCCCCAGATGACTGCAATGACCAGAGCTGGGCCAGGCTGAAGCCAGGAGCCAGGAGCTTCTTCCAGGTCTCCCATGCAGGTGCAGGGGCCCAAGGGCTTGGGCCATCTTCTACTGCTTTCCCAGGCCACAGCAGAGAGCTGGATCTCTTCCCATTCTTGATGTGTTCTTTGGGGTACAAAAGTATTCAACTTAGATGAAATACAATGCATTATTATTATTTTGCGCACCTGTTTGCCTCTAAGTTTACCTCTCTATAATAATTTCTCCAGGAGCAGCCACAATGACTGTTTGAGTATTTATTTATTTATTTATTTAAAATTTATGTATTTGTTTGAGAGGAAGAGAGATTGTGTAAGAGAGGGAGAGAGAGAGAGAGAGAGAGAGAGAAGGGGGGGTGCAAGTGCACCTGCTGGTCACTCCTTCAAATGCATGCAGGAGCTGGGGCTGGGCAGGATCCTGGCTGGGATCCATCCAGGTCTCCCACATGAGGGGAAAGAGCCCAATTGCTTGAGTCATCACCCTGCGTGCCAGGGTCTTCCCTAGCAAGAAGCTGAATCAGGAGCCGGAGCCGGGAGTGAAGCCCAGGTGCTCAGATGTGGAGCTCAGCTTCCCCAGTGTCTTACCTGCTGCGCTAAAGTCCTGCCCGCCTCTTCAGAATTTTTATTTGGGGCCTGTGCTGTGGTGTAGCTGGTGAAGCTGCCACCTGCAGTGCCTGGTTCGAGTCCCAGCTGCTCCACTTTCAATCCAGGTCTCTGCTATGGCCTGGGAAAGCAGTAGAAGATGGCCCAAGTGCTTGAACCCCTGCACCCACGTGGGAAGACCCGGAGGAAGCTCCTGGCTGCTGGCTTCAGATTGGCACAGCTCCAGCCATTGTGGCCATCTGGGGAGTGAACCAGCGGATGGAAGACCTCTCTTTCACTCTCTCTTTCTCTCTCTCCCTCTGCCTCCCTGCAAATCTGCCATTTGAAGAAATAAAGGAATCTTAATTTTTTTATTTGAGAGAGAGACGGAGACGATGTTTAAGTGTGAAGCAAACCACGCCAGCCCTGCTCAGAGAGGAGGCCCTGCAGGATGCGGCCCTGCCCACCTCCTCCGCGTCCCGGGGCCATCTCACCCTCGTCACAGCCGTCACAGCCTCTCTGACTGCCTCTCAGGATGTCCACCTCACTCCCGCCTCAGGGCCTTTGCTCATGCAACACTCTCCTCGCTGCTATGGTCAGCTGTTCCACCCTTCATCCTGGCCACCTCCTCCAAGCAGCCTTCCCTGGTTGTCTTAAGGAAGCTTCTCTTCACACCACTCCAGAGGTGCTTCGTCACAGGGCTCTGGTTCCCTTCTCTGGCTAGGGCTCACATGAACTTACCTCACTCATGCATTTCGTACCCATCTTCCCTTGCTAGAATCCAAGTTCTTGGACAGCAGAGAGAGACTCCGGCTTGTCCACGGCTGCGCCCCAGTTTAGGGCGCTGCTTGGCACAGAGTAGGCATTTAGTAAACATTATCGGAATTAACAAAGTGCCACGGCAGCAACCAGGCAGAGGGTGTTACAGCCTGGCCCCTCGGCAGTGAATGGAGCCTTCAGCAACATTAGGATGGGGAGGACTCTGCCTGCGGTTTCCCGGAGACCCGTCTGTACGTCGCACTTTACGCGCCTTGGAACACTGGCTTCTGATGCCACGGGACAACCACACTCGCTTCTGGCGTTCCAGTCTCTCATGGGGTAGGGGGACCCAGCCCAGGCACCTCTGCTGCCCAAGCAGTGCACATGTGTCTTTACCAGACAGAGAAGACCCCGCCACGGCGCGAAGCCCCACTGTGCCTCGGCTCACCTCGGTGCTGGCTGATCCTCACCCATTCTGCAGGCTGGAACGTAAGCAGCTGCACGCCATTCATTCTCCTGCCTTGGGAACTGGAGGTATAGAGAAAACACTCGTTGTCCCCTTGTCCCAAGAGCCCGGTCTAGCGATGGCAGTGAAATGAGAAATGAAATTTGTATACTGGAAGCAGCCGGTGCTTTGAGGGACCTAGAGCATCTTGTGGCCAGAGTGAAGCTGACACTTAGCTTCACTTAGCTTGCGTCTGGTCTCTCTGGGTACTTGGCAGACAATGAGGCTGGGGGCTGGGGCGGGGCGGGTGTGCATACTGGGGGGGGGGCAGCAGGATGCTAAGCTCTGAGTGCGGCTGCTGCACGCTGGCTCCTGGCAGCAGCACTGTAGGTCTGCCCCCCCACACACCAGGAAAGCAGGGAGGAGGCGCTGACTCCGCCCAGAGGACAGAAGGACCTCACGAAGGCAGGTGACCAGGAGTCAGCCAGGTGGACTAGGGAGGGGCGCTCAGAGAGAGGGCGTGGCGTGAGGGCTCGGGGATGAGAAGCACCCTCAGCTTATTTCGCACCAAATGGCGCTGTGGAGCGGGGAAAGTGGCTGCTGCACTTCCCATCCAGCTTCCTGCTAATGTGCCTGGGAAGGCAGTGGAGGAGGGCCCACGTGCACCCACATGGGAGACCAGGAAGAGGCTCCAGACTCCTGGCTTCAGCCTGGCCCAGCCCTGGCCGTGGTGGCCATTTGGGGAGTGAACCAGCAGCTGGAAGATCTCTCGCCTCTCTCTCTGTAACTCTGCCTCTGTCTTTCAAATAAATAAGTAAAATCTTAAAGAAATAAAATCACTTGTTAAATGCACCCCTGAGGAATTCGAGCAGAACCTATTTGGATGGAGTGCTCAAGAAACTGTTTTTGCTTTTTCGTTAAAACAAACCACACCCTCTGCTGGCATCTGCTAAGTACTTGCAAACAACCAATGGCATTTTCTTCATTAAGATAAATACTTTTTATGAACACAGTTGCCTTCACTCTCGCTCATACAGTCCAGTTTGCTGAGGTGCTGCCCTACATGTGCTGAGTCCCACAAGCATGACTCAAAGTTGGAAGGTCCACGCCCTGCCTCTTGGCAGGAAAGATACATTGATACCCAGCATGCAAGGGTAAATGTTTAACCAACTGCTCACCAAAACAAAGTATGCGTGCACAGACAGAAGTGAGCGTATCTGGAGGTGCACTGAGGGTTGCACACAAGTTAAAAGGAGTTACAACTGATACACTGTGCGTCCTTGTGAATTCCACAGAGCTCAATGATTCTCATCAGCTCTCACGGTGATTTCCACCAAAGCTTCATTCGTAGCCAATCTGTGTCTGCAACTCACCCACCACTCGACAGAGCAGGACTATGAGTAAATGCTTGATGATTATCCAACGAAGCAAAGAGGTTGCTCGTGTCCCTGACAGACGAGTGCCGTTGTGACACGACTGTTGGCTGACATTTGCGTCTGTTAATGACCGAGATGCACGTGAGAGAGTGGAGATGCATGGCGTAACTTCATCTGGCAAGGACACGGTGACCTTGGGGCTGCATCAGACAACAATTTGCAACTATTGGAAAAACACGGCCTCAGAAATGGCCGGTGCTCACGCTGCAGTGGCTACAGGTGGTGCAGCTTTAAGTCTGGTTTGCATGATGCGCATCTTCTCTGTGACTTCATCAGGCTGAGACAATCAACGAAACAATAAACCAAGCCATGGTTTTGCCCGCATCCTGGTGTGATCCCCCTCCTGTGACCAAGTTCAAACTCCCAGAGTGGACAGCTGGGAAGACAAGGGACAGGCCGCCCTAGGGTATTTCCACCGTCCACACACAAGGAACAGCCAGCATGGGGCGGCCCAGCCCGGTAGAGATGGCACTCGTACCCGGAGCTGCGTCCTGCAGTCTAGCAGTGAGAGCGTCGTGTACAGAAGCTGCTTTGCTAACAACAACAACAAACCAGACGTCAAGTAGCTTTCTGGAAAGTTAGCTATGAATAGATCTGCTAACAAAATGACCACACTCTCAGAAATTAGCTCAGGACGTCATCTAAAACATTCTCAGGCTCAAATACCCAGGGTCAGCGATCAGTCTCTCCGCAGTAACATGGCCCTCGCAGCACCGGCTGCACGCTCTGTTACATGGGTAATGGGATCTCACCGAATGCCGGGGTGGGGAGAAGCCTTGGGAGTGAGCCCATGTCAGCGTCTCTCATCTTGCGAATGAGGTCCCCGACGTCCAGGGACTTCATTTACTTACCAGAGAAGCAAAGCTGGTGCCAACCCCCAGGTTTTCATAGGAAGTTCCTGAGCGCTGCTTCTGTCCCTACTGTGCTGGGGGGGAGAGAACCATGGCAAGCGCACGCCACCTTCCTTACCTGTGGATTAACGGGTCCACTCAGCAACACTGCTGTGGGCAGCGGACCCTTCAGGTGTGGACATGGACTTGCTCACATGTCCACGTCCCCAGGGGCTTTTTCCTGTTCCTCTGTTTCTATTTTATTGCACTGTTCATTGAACTTTTAAGGCACAGACCTGGGTTCCACGAATAATCATTTACAAGTTATCAGCAGGTGAACTGGACAAGTCCTGCGTTAAACCAGCCAACCCTGAAGCACAGTTAGGGCCGAGAACATATTTTGTATCTTGATCCAAGAATGAAAAAAAAAAATCTCAGGTTCTTGTGAAGGCAGAAAATCTCTTTGCAAAATGGGTTGTTGGCCAATCTCAGCGGGTTGCTAAAATTTTCCTTTTTGAGAATACAGTCTTCTTTCTTCTCAGGAAATGATAAATCTGCAACACCATGTTTTCTCTTTTTTTAAAAAAATGATACCAGCCTGCAGTCTCTTCCCTGACGGCGACATGTGCTAGGACTCAGGCCCGGTGGAGACAGGGCCACTGCCCCATAAGCAAGCACACTGCCCTTCTGCAGTGAAACACAAACTGTCGCGAGAAGCAGGGTCCACGGGGCCACACATCCTCAAATCAGGTCATCGTGGGCGATCTCACCACCAAGAGCTCTGTGACAGATTTTCAGGGTTTTAGACATTTATGTATTTATTTTCATTGTACTTGAAAGGGAGAGAGGGAGAGGGAGAGAGAGAGGGAGAGGGAGAGAGAGAGAGAACAGAGAGATCTTCCATCTGCTGGTTCACTTCCCAGATGTGTATAACAGCTGGGGTTGGGCTGGGCCAGGCTGAAACCAGGAGCTGGGGACTCATCCTGTCTCACTATGTATACTGCTTTCCCAGGCCATAGCAGAGAGCTGGACAGGAAGTGGAGCAGCCGGGACTCGAACCCGCACCCACAATGGATGCCGGCACTGCAGGTGGAGGCTTAGCCCACTACGTCACAGCACCATCCCCCTGCCTCATGAAGTGACATCTTAATCACAGTGCCAAAGGCCCACTTACTTACTCAAGGCCTTTTAGATTTTTTAAATAAAGATTTTATTTATGTATTTGAAAGGGAGAGGGAGAGGCAGAGAGAAAGGTCCTCCATCCACTGGTTCACTCCTCAAGTGGCTGCAACAGCTGGAGCAGAAGCCAGGAGCCTGGAACACCATCTGGGTCTCCCACATGGGTAACAAGGGCCTGAGGACTTGGGCCATCACCTTCTGCTTTCCCAGGAGCATTAGCAGAGAGCCGGACCGAACGTGGAGCAGCCAGGGCCTGAACTGGGTCTCAGGTATGGGAAGCAATGCAGGTGGTGTGCATACGGCCCCTTGCTCAGACGTCTAAGGAGTGGCAAAGGAGTGAGCTGCTCTGTCATTCCGATCCATCTGACGTCCTCTTTATGCCGCCAATGGACCTGGTGAGGATTTCTTTTCCACCAGCCTTCTCATCCGCTTGCAACACGCAATGCAGCACCACTACTTCCTGCCCCGAGAAAATACCACAAATGAGAAGAAACGGGGGCAAGAGGTGCACGGAGAGAGGACCCCGAGCTTCACTTTGCCCTTGTAGAAGGCGTCCTGAACGCTTTGGCTAATGCTAGACCAGATGCCAAGGAAAACCACTGCTTGCCCATCCTAAGCCTCAGAGCCTCACAGAGACTGCGGTCACCAAGCCCTGAAAAGGTGGCCAGGATGGACACTGTCCCACCAGGATGGACAATGTCCCACCAGGATGGACACTGCCCCACCAGGATGGACACTGCCCCACCAGGATGGACATTGCCCCACCAGGATGGACATTGTCCCACCAGGATGGACACTGTCCCACCAGGATAGACACTGCCCCACCAGGATGGACACTGTCCCACCAGGATGGACACTGCCCCACCAGGATGGACATTGTCCCACCAGGATGGACACTGTCCCACCAGGATGGACACTGCCCCACCAGGATGGACATTGTCCCACCAGGATGGACACTGCCCCACCAGGATGGACACTGTCCCACCAGGATGGACACTGCCCCACCAGGATGGACACTGTCCCACCAGGATGGACACTGTCCCACCAGGATAGACACTGCCCCACCAGGATGGACACTGCCCCACCAGGATGGACATTGCCCCACCAGGATGGACACTGCCCCACCAGGATGGACACTGTCCCACCAGGATGGACACTGTCCCACCAGGATAGACACTGCCCCACCAGGATGGACACTGCCCCACCAGGATGGACATTGCCCCACCAGGATGGACACTGCCCCACCAGGATGGACATTGCCCCACCAGGATGGACACTGCCCCACCAGGATGGACATTGCCCCACCAGGATGGACATTGTCCCACCAGGATGGACATTGCCCCACACCACCCAGGAACAAAAAGACTGCAGCTAGAAGAGCAGGCAGGCGGCCACCGAAGGAGCCCGGGGGCCATTACACCTGCAACAGGTACGCCAGGCTGGAAGTATACAAAGTTGCGAATCCAAAGGGTGGAAGCCCTACCCGGAGGACAGCAGCAGAGAGAGTTTCGAAGTTGCAGCTCATGGCTGAGCAGTACTGAAAGCCCCGCACCAAGCCATCCAGGGAGCGCTGCTAAAATACCAGAGGCCATACATAACGTCTGAGCGGAGGCGCCCCCCCGACAGCGAATGCTCACAAGGCCGCTTAAGACGGGCTGTGGGGTCCCCTGTCCCCGGAGGCTGCTCCCCCAGCGGCTCTCGCACTTCCTCCTCGTCCGAAGCACAAAAGGTTTTTGTCCATTTCTCCCGGGTCTGAGCCGGCAGCCACGGCCGTCGCTGCACAGGGTGGCGGAGCTGCGGGCGCGGTTCCACGCGAGCGCAGTCCCCAGACCCGTGAGCTGCGCATGGAAGCCGGCGTGATTCCGCCTCTTCCCGCGGACCGGCCGCCCTCCACCCCCGGAGGGGACCCCTCCTCCCTCGCGCGGCGTCCCCGGGAGGGGTCCGGCCGGGCACCCTGGGAGGATTTCCCGCCAAGCCCGGGGAGCGCAGCGGACACGACTGGGGCACTTCCTGGCGCCAGCAGAGGGGCCACCCGTGGGGGTCTGAATCCCACCAGGCCCCCAGCCCTCGGGCCCGCTGGTCCGGGCAGGACAGGCACCCGCCTCTCTCACGCCTGCCGGGGCGAGACGACCCCACGGAAACCACGCAGACGCTCACTACAGGGTTCCCACTCGTGGCTGTGTCAGGTGCCCCGGGCGGAGCGCGTCCTCCGGCAGGGGGCGAGCGACTCGCGCCGGCTTCCCGCAGCCCGGGCTTTCCCCGGGTGCGCTTCAGGTGGGGGCCCCCGGGGGGCTCCCCGCCGGGGCCGGGCTGGCGTGCACGGGGAGGGGGGCGGGGAGCGGCCCGGGCTCGGCCCGGGCGCACCCAGGGTCCGAGCGACGGCCTCGGGAGGTCTCCGTGCGCGGCGAGACCCCCCCGGGGGGCGCGCCCCGAGACCCCGCGCGCCGCGCCGGCCCCGGGCGCCGAGACAATGCGGCGGCGGCGGCGGCGGGGAGCGGCTCGGCGGGCCGGGGCGCGCGCCGCGCTGCTTCCTGCGGGCTCCGCTGCCCGGCGGCGCGGCGGCGGCGAGCGCGCCGATTGGCGCCCGGGCCTCCGCGCCGCCCCGCCCCGCGCCCGGCCGGCCGCCGCCCCCGGCCCGGACCCGCCCCTCTCCGCGGGAGGCGCTCGGGGCCCGCGGCTGGGTGGCGGGCAGTTCCCGCCGGCTCTGCGCGCCCGCCTCGGGGCTCGCTGGAGAGGACGCGCGGCGGCGGCGGCGGCGGCGGCGGTCGCGGGAGCCCTCGGCGCGCGCGCGGACGGCCGGGCCGAGCTGCGGGCTGCGCGCCGCCCCTGCTCCCGCCGCCGGGCCCCGCGCCGGCTCCCGCGCCCAGCGGCGGCCCCCGCGCCCCGGCGCTCCCCTTTGTCCGCGCGCCCGGGCGGCGGCGGCGGCGGCTGTCCCTCGCCCGCGCGCCGCGGCGATGCCGGACCAGATCTCCGTGTCGGAATTCGTGGCCGAGACCCATGAGGACTACAAGGCGCCCACGGCCTCCAGCTTCACCACGCGCACGGCCCAGTGCCGGAACACGGTGGCGGCCATCGAGGAGGTGAGCGGCGGCCTGGGCGGCGGTTCTGGCCGCAGGGACCGCGGCGCCGCGCCCCGGCCGGGTCCCCGCCCGAGGCGGCCCGCGCGGGTCCCGGCCCCCGCGGCCGGGAAAAGTTTCTTCTCCGGCGCTGCGGACGCGGCCGGGCCAGCCCTGCCCGACACAGAAGCCCTTTGTTCCCGCGTCGGGGCTCGCAGGCGACGGTCGAGGGCCACTTCGGGCCTCTGCGGGACCCCCGCCCCGCCCCCATTGCCCTCCCGGGGGCTCCGGCGGGGGCCCTTCCCTCCCCGCGCGGCCAACTTTGGGCCGAGGGCCGGAGGCGGCGGTGCGCGGGGCACCCCTGAGCCCGCCGCGGTCCGGGGTGCGACTCCCCGGCGCGGACCTCGGCAGCTGGTCCCCGGCGCGGCTCGGCGCGGGTTCGTCCAGGGGAGCCCGGGCCGCCGAGGGGAGGAGGCCTGGGCGCCCCCGCGCCGTGCGCGCGGAGCCGGCGCCGCTAGGGCCGGGAGGCCTCTGCTGCGGCTCCGGGCTACCTGCGTCTCACCTGCGGGAACCCCTGGCCGCCTGCCTCGGCTCCCTGGGCGAGGCCTGGCTTCAGGCAGCGCTTTCAGGGTGCACAGTCATCGCGGGGCGCTGTCCAGGTCCGGGCCGCAGCCCGGGCGGGTCCTCGCTGCGGCGGCGCCTCGCTCACCTGCTGGAGCCGGGGCCTCCGAGCGCGGGCGCCTGCCTTCCGCGGGGCCGGTGGCGGGGACCCGGCGCCCAGCCCCGCGTGCGGCAGCCGGGAGTCGCCGGTTTGGTTGTTCTTTGGCTGCAGCGTGAGGCTGCCGCATTAGAATCGGGTATGGGGGGGGGGGGTGTTTTAGACCCAAATGCCTGGGCCAGAGTCGGGGGCCCGGGGTCCCCCGGAGCGGTAGATCAAGGCCGGGATTCATCCCGCCACCCCCACCGGAACAAAGAATCTGCGCTTAGCAACCGTTTGAGAAAAAGATGCAGAACGTTCTCTGTAGGCAGAAACAGCCCTTGGAGGGGCTGGATCAGAGGTCACCGCTCGGGTTCGCGTTCTTGACGGTGTCGGCCCAGGTAGCTCCTCCTGTCCCCACCCCTTTTTTGGCACAAGGCAGCTGCGTGGAAACCTTTTGCAGGGGGTCCAGTGTTCTCCAGGTGACTTAATTCTACTTTTATCTGAAAGGCTTAAAAAAGCATGCACGAGGCAGGTGGGGATGGCGTGAGATGGTTTCAGAAGACCTAGTTGGAAAGCAAGAGAAAAGTCCTGAACGTACACCTTCCGCACCCAAGGTAGTAGCAGGTGCCTTGCAAGGCAAGGGAGCTTCATCCCCAGTGCCTGGTCGTGTTTGTAAAGTTGTGTACCTTTCCCCCCCTCCTGCAGCCCGTCAGTCCGTTCAATGTATCAGCCTGGGCGGATGCTGCAAAGCCAGGCAAATAGGAATTGCTGTTAAGATTGGCGTCCCCTTTCCCTGATTAATTTTAGTTTGCAGCGTATAATTCCAAAGCTCTCTGTAGGCTGTGGGGAGATTACCTCAGAGCTCAGTGACTGAGCAGATTAAAAAGAGACAGGATTTGGCCATTTTGTTAAATTGCAAGATTGCTTCGTGTTGCCAACCAAGCACAAGAGTCGGTTCCTGTTTCTTACTTTTTAATACGATTTATTTACTTATTTATTTGAACGTCAGAAACAGAGATGGGGGTGGGGGAGATAAGAGATCTCCCATTGGCTGGTTCACTCCCCACATGGCCGCAGCAGCCAGAGCTGGGCCAGGCTGAAGCCAGGAGCCAGGAGCTTCATCCAGGTCTCCCACGTGGGTGCAGGGGCCCAAGCACTTGGGCCATCCTCGTTGCTCTCCCAGGCACATTAGCAGGGAGCTGGATTGGAAGTGGAGTAGCTGGGACTCCAACTGGCCTGGCCCCTGTGGGATACTGGCATCACCGGAGGTGGCTTAACCTGCCATGCCACAACACCAGTCCCTTGGTTCAAGTTTCCAAAATGGAAAAATTGAACTTGTTGCAGGTTCATCTTCCTCTAAGTAAGTCCAGTGTACATGCTGTGATGATGGTGTGTATAGACCTGGGTCTAAAACTAAATGCAGGGCCAGCACTGTGACATAGCAAGTAAAGCTGCTGCCTGCAGGGCCGGCATCCCTCCCCTGTGGGCGCCAGTTCAAGTCCCGGCTGCTCCTCTTCCAATCCAGCTCTCTGCTATGGCCTAGGAAAGCAGTGGAAGATGGCCCAAGTGTTTGGGCCCCTGCATCCACTTGGGAGACCTGGAAGAAGCTCCTGGCTCCTGGCTTTGGATCGGTGCAGCTCTGGCCATTGTGGCCATCTGGGGAGTGAACCAGTGGATGGAAAACCTTTCTCTCTCTCTCTCTCTCTCTGCCTCTTCCTCTCTGTAACTCTGCCTTTAAAGTAAATAAATAAATCTTTAAAACAAAAATAAACAAAAACCTCAACTTGCAGGCTGCTTGCTTTCTGAGAGGGATTGCGTAGACGCCTTTCCAGAACGTTCTTTCCGGAGTGGTGTTTAAGTCCACTACAAAGAGTAGCCGTTCGGTGCCTGCTGACCACGACGCTCACGGGATTTTGTTCCCAGAGTCGCATCATGTGGAGCAGACACGGGCAGGCCTTGTGACAGCTACTCATCTAACAGAAATCGATTGAAAATCCGTAGCCCTTGTTTCTGCGTTTAAACAAATGAACGGTGGAATTAGTAAACTAATTTTAACCCCTGAGCCTTGTGAACCTGTCATTTCTGAGGTAGCCTTTATCTGCTAAAAGCTGACCCACAGAAGTGCACTCGTGGATCGGCACACCTGTCGCTGGGTCCCTGCCGGTGGTGCACCGAACCCCGCCACGTGATGGGTTTGGCCCTCATCACGCTCCGTGGTTGAGGAGACGGGGGCCGGGAGAGGTCAGGTGCTTTGTTCGGCGGGATTTGAACGTGGCTCCACGTTGTTCTCAGAAACTGCTGCTTCCGCTGTTCACCACGCTGGATTCTCTAAATGACTCCAACCCGTGAACCTGGGGTCAAGTGCAGTCTGCCACTTGCCAGCTGTGGGGGCTTGGGTGAGAAGCTGAGCTTTGTCTCAGTTTCCTCGGCGTTGCAGTCTGCCTGGCGGTTCCTGTGTGCCTCAGGAGAGGGGTGAGGGCTGCGTGAGGTTGTACACAGCGCAGAACCGACGCAGACCCGGCTCAGGGAGTGCCAGCCGCTCACCAGGCTGTACCCCAGTTAACGCAGCGTCCCCGGTGAGGGCGGGAAGGGCAGAGGGAATGGAGGAGCGGTGGAATGAGTGAGTAAAACACTGCGGACGCATTAACCCTGCGTTTTCTTTGTAGCCAGTTTGTTGTCTTGGCAGTGAGTGAGAGCGTGGCTGTGTTTTAAAGTTTTGACTCTGTCACTTTCTCGGGGTGAAGTAATTATTTTGCACAGCTTTCGCAAGCTTCGCCAAGTTTGGTGCTGCAGTCGGAGTTTGCCCTGTGTTTTTGGAAATGGTGGAAAAAATAAGCAGTTGCGGTAGGAAGCTGAGAAGTGAGCATTTTTCCTTTCTTTTTCTCCTTTGGATTTACTTCTGGGAGCCTCTGGGCACTCGGAAAGAACCTCAGACCAGGGAAGACGTGTATCCGTACTTGAGATGTGCACGTTTTCAGCTAGACCCTGCCTTTCATGCTGTCCCGTCTGGCTTGCTTATATGGCGTGAGTGCAGTTTTAAAAATAAATTTGATGTTGACTTGTAAGTATGAAAATTTAATCTGCTTCCTTCCGGGGCCGTGATTCTCGACTCTGTTGTCCCTGGTTACCGTGGAAATCCTATTGCTGTGACAGCACAGACTACAGGGGCAGAAGGAGCATCCGGGCCCCATGGGCGCCCAGAGCCCTGCCGTCCATGGGCCCAGGCCCCCTCTGGGCAGGGGCGGTGGGAACCAGGCCTCCTGGTTTCTAGGCAAGAATGCGATGATTCGGAATCTGGTCCTTTGTGACTTGTTGGACCCTGGACTAAGAGATTTTGGGTCTGGAGGGTGTCACCGCCTTGCCCAGGAGGTCTTTTGCGCCCACTCAGGGCCCCCTTTCCATGCTGGGCCATGGAATCTGCATTTGTGCATAGCTGGGGAATCTGAAGCGCTGGAGACACTGAGCTCGGTGCTCTGAAGGTTGGAAGCGCAGTCCTGCTCCCACCAGGCTCAGTCAGGGTTGCACAGCGAGGCCGAGTGTTAGGTGATGGGGATAGAAAACCAGGAGGAGACCGGCCCCTGGCTTCGGATCGGCCCAGCTCCAGCCGCTGCATCATTTGGGGAGTGAGCCCGCGGATGGAAGCCCTCTCTCTCTCCCCCTCTCTCCCTGAGAGGCACAGGCACCCCATAAACAGCTCCACGCGCTGACATGTGATGGGACTGTGTCTTTAGGATCACCCAGCACGGCTGGCTGTGCAGGGCTGAGGGTGGTGCTCTGTGCCCAGGTGACTGTGCAGGGGTGAGGGTGGTGCTCTGTGCCCAGGTGGCTGTGCAGGGGTGAGGGTGGCGCACTGTGCCTGGCTGGCTGTGCAGGGGTGAGGGTGGTGCTCTGTGCCCGGGTGACTGTGCAGGGGTGAGGGTGGTGCTCTGTGCCCGGGTTGCTGTGCAGAGGTGAGGGTGGTGCTCTGTGCCCGTGACTACAGAGGCTTCCTTTGATGTTGAGTCTTGGCCTGAAGGCTGTCGCCCGTGGGTTACTGCGCGCTGTGGTCACCCAGGGGCTTCCTTCCTCACGGTCTTCCAGGGGGCTGCCCCTCCCTGCCGCAGGTAAATACTGACCCAGTCCTGAGTGGGTGGTCAGCCGGGCCTCGTCCCGATCTGCAGAGGGCTGGGTGGGCCAAGCAGCTGGAGGGAACCTGGCTTTTTCCCCTACGCCCCATTTCGGGGCACTGTGCCTGTCTTCCTGGAGCGTACACATCGTAGACCTGTGCTGGTCAGCGTGGCAGCCTGCTCCCCCACCCCACTCGTCTCGTCTCGTCTCGTCTCTCTCGGGTGCCCAGGCCGCTCCCGACGCGGGTGGTACAGGTTGAGAATCCGTCATTGCTACAGGCGGTGCTGTTGGCACTGCTGTGTGAGACCCTTGCAGCCGTCTCCAGCCTGGGCACCTTCTGGGAGCTTGTTAGATGCGGCCAGCATGGGAACGCGCATTTAGCCTAGCCGCTAAGACCCCCAGGACCCGCCTTGGAGAGCCTGGGGGCGGGCCCTGGCTGACCCTGGCCTCCTGCCACTGCAGACCCTGGGAGACGGTGGTGATGGCTCCTGTTAGCCATGCGGGAGGCTGGGTCGTCCCTGCTCCTGGGTCTGTGTCAGCCCCAGGTGTTGTGGGCGTTTGGGGAGTAAACCAGTAGATAGGGCGCTCTTCCTGTCTCTCTGCCTCAAATGAAGAAGAGGAAGAAGGCAGCAAAGGCTGAGATCCAGCCCCATGGAGGGCTCGGGAGGCAGGTCCTGGACTGGGACCCGAGTGCCTGACAGTTGCTGGGGTCCTTTTGTGGGCCCCCAACCCCCGCCCCTGGTCTGGTGTACTCCCTAGGATTCTGCTCTGATTGGTTTGGGTGGGACCTGTAGCCTTGTTTTTTTATTTTTTTTTAAAGACTCCTCCTAAACAGTGCTGATAATGACTGATAAACCGATGCCGCGTGGTGTCAGGTCAGAGAGTGGTACGTGCTGTCAGGAAGAGCCAAGTGGAATATGGGGAGGGGAGGGTTTTGGCCGTCAGGAGAGGCCTCGGCACAGGGGTGGTGTCTGGGCAGCCGGGGACGTGGAGGGAGCCGGCCGTGGGAGTTCTGTGGGTGGAAGGAGAGGCCCCGGGTGTGAGTGGCTGGGAGTGTGTGGGCCAGGAAGAAGGCGAGTTCACGGGAGGTGTTGGCAAGGGGAGATGGCGGAGCTGCCAGGCCTGTGAGCTGGGGGCCAGAGTGCTCAGGGAGTCTTGCTGGACTTTGGGATGGGGAGCCCGGGGAGGGTTTTGAGCCAGGCATCGCGTGGTCTGATTTCCATCTTAAAAGCTTCCTCGTGGTCGTTCCAGGGAAAATAGAACTGCAGGGCACAGAGAAGAGAGGGGGCCAGCAGGGGGCTGTGGCAGGATCCAGGCAGAGGGGGCTGTGGTGAGGCCGTGGCCGTGCAGCGTGGGCAGTCCCTGGAGACCCATGGTGCGGGAAGGGCAGTCAGACCTGGCCGCAGTTTGGTGGCTGCGTTTGGTTGGGATGCGGAGGTGAGCAGATCAGTTTCTGCTCCAAAGGAGACGCCTGCCAAGCTTCGCCCTCCAGGCCACCTGCAGGAGGGGGCCCGGTTCCGAGCTGCTCAGCGTGGCTGGTCAGAGTGCTTGTGTGGGGACTGGTGTTGTAATGCAGACGCCGGTCAGGGAGAGGCTGCTGCCCGGACTGGGGCCGGAGGGCGTGCTCTGCTGTTTCTAGACAGAAGCCGGCAGGTGTCACGTGCCTGGGTGCCATCCCTGTCTGAGCTCCCAACACTTCTCTTTCTCTACCGAAAGGATGCGATGACATCATTCCATCGTAGGAGTGTGCCTCCTCTGCTCGCCCCCTCCCACCTCTTAGGGACCACTTGGAGAAGTGGTCCCCCACGGCCCTGCCGGGTCTTTTGCACCACTTCTGTGCTGCCGGGTCAGCTGTGCAGTGCATCGTCCGCCAGAGCCGGAGACGTGGGCCGGAGCTGGTGATGGTCGTCGTCTTTGTAGAGGATTACTCACCCAGACGTGGTCTCGGGCACGTCCCGGTGTCCTCACTGCCCAGCGCCCGGGGTGCGAGTGGACGACAGGACTAGCTCCTTTCCTGCAGGGCACATGTCAACCTCAGGTATTTGTTTGCTTGTTGAAGATTTTATTCATTTATTTGAGAGGTAGAGTTATAGACAGAGAGAGGGAGAGATAGAGAGGTCTTCCATCCGCTGGTTCACTCCCCAGATGGCTACGACAGCTCTGCTGAGCCGGTCCAAAGCCAGGAGCCAGGAGCTTCCTCCGGGTCTCCCGTGTGGGTGCAGGGGCCCAAGGACTTGGGCCATCCTCCACTGCCTTCCCAGGCCACAGCAGAGAGCTGGATCGGAAGAGGAGCAGCTGGGTCTTGAATTGGTGTCCATATGGGAGGCCAGGGCGTTAACCCGCTGCGCCACAGCGCCGGCCCCTGGCCTCTAACCTTTTGTTGTGCCGGGAGTCCCTCTGACCCTCTCCTGGTGCTGGTTTATTTTCAGAAAGGTGTTTTGATGCGTGGAATAAAGCACGGATTTCAAAGGTTTCAAAGGGACCAGTTACACTGAGTTAGTAGAATATTTTTAAAATCAGTGTCATACTCTTTTTATAAACTCTTGTTTTAAAAAAGGATTTATTTATTTATTTGAAAGGGGAAGTGACAGAGAGAGAGGGAGAGAGAGTCTTCCATCTGCTGGCTCACTCCTCAAATGGACGTGATAGCTTAGGCTGGGCCAGGCCGAAGCCAGGAGCCAGGAACTCCATCCAGGTCTCCACGTGAGTGGCAGGGGCCCAAGCACTTGGGCTGTCTCCCCTGCTTTCCCAGGCGCATTAGCAGGGAGCTGGAGAGGAAGCGGAGCAGCTGGGACCTGACCCTGGACTCCCATAGAGGATGGCGGCATGACAGGAGGCAGCGTAACCCGCTGCACCTCGGTGCCAGGCCTGTGACGTACAGTTCCTCACTAAGACACATGTTGTCAACATTAACCTTGGGGCCAGCGCTGGGGCACAGTGGGGTGAGCTGCCGCCGGCAGCACCGGCATCCTGTGTGGGTGCCGGTTCCAGTCCTGGCTGCTCCACTTCTGGTCCAGCTCCCTGCTAATGTGCCTGGGAAGGCAGCGGAAGACGGCCTGAGTCTTTGAACCTCTGCACTCATGTGGGAGACTCAGAGGCGTCTCCTGGCTCCTGGCTTCAGATCAGCCCAGCTCCAGCCATTGAGGCCATTTGGGGAATAAACTAGCAGGTTTAAGAATCTCTCTCTCGCTTTCTCTCTCTCTCTCTCTAACTGTGCCTTTCAAATAAATAAATGTCTTTAAAAAAAAAAGATTTAACCTTGACATTAAAGTATTGAGGAATGTAAACAGTATTATAACTGTAATGTGGTATTAACATTTCTCTGGTTAATGCTCCCCCAGTGGGCTGCCTGCATTCCTAATTGAAGTGGGGGCTGGGTTTCAGTTAGATGCCCGTGAAATACAGGTGCAGTTTGTTTTCCTGCTCAGGTTTCCGACATCCCTGAATTCAGGGAAGAATTCCAGGGGTGATGGTGAGAGTCTGAGCGAACTGTTTTTCTGGAGTGATTGATTGTTTAACAGCTCTGGTTAAACGGCTGCACGGTTATTTCACTGTCACCGTCACCGTCGCCATGGTCGTGACTTGATTCTGAGAGTGTGGCTGAGAAGAGCTGGACCCTGAGCAGGTGGTAGAATTGTGGAGTAGGGCACGCGGTTAGAGGAGCTCGGGCGGGGCACCAGCAGGGCACTGTGTGCCCTCATTGCTCGCCTGGGCGGTGGTCAGCTCCCACAGCTGTGCAAGCCGCCTCTGGTCCCGCTGAGCTGGGCGGGCTGTGCAGGCCAGCCCTCCTGGCGTGCCCCTCGTGTCCAGCTGTACCAGGCGCTGCAGGGCAGGCTGCCCTGTGGGCTGATGGCAGGTTCATGGGCACCTTCTACCCTGGGCTGCAAGAGAGCTCTGAGGTCAGGGTTCTTTCCAGAGGGGTCACAGATTTGACGAGATGTGCAGAGCGTGGCTAGAGTGGTGTCAGTCCACACGGGGTGATTTCTCATTTTGGCTCTAGTTTTTTTTTTAAAGACTAATTTTTTTTTTAATTTATTTGAAAGAGTTACAGAGAGGCAGAGGCAGAGGCAGAGAGAGAGAGAGAGAGAGGTCTAACATCCACTGGTTCACTCTCTGATTTGCTGCAACGGCCATAGCTGTGCTGATTGGAAACCAGGAGCCGGGAGCTTCTTTCAGGTCTCCCACGTGGGTGCAGGGGCCCAAGGACTTGGGCCATCTTCCACTGCTTTCCCAGGCCACAGCAGAGAGCTGGATCAGAAGTGGAGCAGCTGGGACTCGAACTGGTGCCCATATGGGATGCTGGTGCTGCAGGCGCTGGCTCTACCCGCTGCACCACAGTGCCGCCCCTCGCCCCTCTAATTTCTAACATTCGTTGAGTGCTTGTTCTTGTGCCGGCCACGCTTGCAGGTCTTTGCATATGTTAATTAGTCCCTCGCTTAGTCATTTCAAAAACCCCACGAGGTCCAGAGCAGTTTGGCCACACGACCAGAGGTCCCAGAGCTGGGAAGCAGGGCCAGGGTGTTGACACCAGAATCTGCTCTTTCTCAGCGCTGCCGCTGCCCCTGCAGAGCGCGTGCCGGCCGGGGAAGCCCGCGGTGTTCCTGGCTGTGCCGCCTGTAGACGCTCTGTCTCAGTGTCAGTGAGTCGCATCTACATTTCTGGAGTGCTTCTGGAAGATTCCTGCCACCGTTTGCTCTCTGCCTCCCCTGCCTGTCCCGCTGCTCACAGAGCTGCTCCCATCCCTTGCCCTCCCCTCTGCTAACTCGCCCGGCCCTGCAGCCCAGAGCAGGGTGGGGCTCACCGCCTGGCCGGAGCCCGCTCTGCCCCTGCCTTGCCCACAGCCCTCCTGCCTCTCCTGCTGGGATCTCTGTTGCCTGTGGAGGCGGCCGCCAGGGCGTTCCTCTGGGCTCCTTTCGCGAGATGGACCTTCCACAGGCTTAGACAGCGTGTGATTACTCGTGGCGTGGGACACTGACCGCTGGGCAGGCGCATGTGATGTGACCTTGACTGCCTGGATGTGAATGCAAAGGACAGACCTGAGCCCTTGGAGCCCAGGGAGGAGAACGCTGACACTGCTGTGTGGGTGGGACGCAGGGCGCACAGAGCAGGCCCTGGGTGTCAGCACACGTGTGTGTCGAGAGGTGGCCCCTGAAGGCTGCGCCATGGACGCTGCGTGTCCAGGCAGGCTCAGGCGGGGAGGTGCAGCCTCCTGGTGCCATTTAGGGGACTTTGGTGGAGGGATTCGGAAAAGCAGAGCCAGTGCTAAGTCCCTGTGCTGTGTCCCCCGGTGGCCCTAGTCTGTTCCTGGTGAGCTCTCACACTGAGCAGGTCACCTGCCCGGTGCAGCCTGGGTTGTCTCTTCTGGAAGGTGCAGGTTGGAAGAGGCGAGCTGTTCCTGCTGTCTCCCCAGGCAGGCACCTGCCTCTCGCCACACCTCACTTCTTCAAACCATCTGAGCTATTGATATTCCTAAGGCCGAGGTCAACGTGAGCTTGAGCCCCTCCTTTAAGGATTCCCTCCCTGCACCGTATCCCTGGGCCCGCTGTGATGTTTGGCCGTTGGGCTGGAATCGTACCAGGTGCGTTGCTGGCTGGGGTTTGGGAATCACGGGGCTGCCGCCCGGCTCACCTTCTGAAACAGCGTTTTTGTAGCCCCTGCCGCCTGCCGCCTGCCGCCTGCCTCTTGATTCTGCCCCGCTGAGCCTTGCTTCTCGGGTGAACAGCAGGTGCTGTGCATGGTCACAGGGGTTTGTGTCCTCCAGCGATGTGGACTCTTGGACTTTGGTGGTTGTCTTACTCCAGGCTTCTAGGAGCTCCCCCTTGAACTGGGGGAGCCGATGCCCTCCCCCTTGGCCGCTGTGCCCTGTGTGCTGAAGCAGGGGCTCTCCCAGCTGTCCTGTGGATTTGGCTGTGGTCCTGCGATGGGTGGGGAGGGCTGGCTTCCAGCTTGGCCCCCACCTGCCTGGGTGACATGCAGTGTCTGGGCTCTGAAGCAGGGCCGTGGACCCTCGCCAGCCTGAAGCTTCCTGTGGTTCTCTGCATTGTGCCCGTTGGGTCAGGGAAGGCTCAGGAATGGCCGACAGGGGTCAGATCAGGAGGAATGGGGAGTTCGGTGTCCCGAGACAGCTTAGCTGCTGAAGCTTCCAGTGGGATTCTTAACAGCTTACAAAGACTTACTTATGTGTTCGAAAGACAGAGATACAGAGAGGAGAGGGAGGGAGGAAGGCAGGGAGGGAGGGAGAGAAGAGGGAGAGGAGGGAGGGAGAGAAGAGGGAGAGGAGGGAGAGGGAGAGAGGCAGGGAGGGAGAGAGAGAGAGTGAGAGAGAATCTTGCATCTACTGTTTCACTCCCCAGTGTCCACAATGGCCAGGGCTGGGCCAGGCTGAAGCCAGGAGCCAGGAGCTTCTTCCAGGTCTCCCATGTGGTGCAGGGGCCCAAGCACTTGGGCCATCTTCTGCTGCTTTCCCAGGCCTTAGCAGGGAGCTGGATCAGAACAGGAGCAGCTGGGACTCAAACCGGTGCCCATAGGGGATGCTGGCACTGCTGGCAGAGGCTTAGTCTACTGCTACACAGCGCCGGCCCTGATTATGAACTTTTTAAATAAAAGTTTCTGTAGTTTTCTGAAGTGCTTTTTTATTTTGGGGGGGGGGGGGCTGCGGTTATTGTCACCTTTGTGAAAGATTGAGCTGTAACTCACACACCACAAAACTCAGCCCTTGGAAGTGGCCCGCACACGACTGAGAACCTCAGGCAGCCACAGAGCCTTCTCCGCTGCTCCGTTCTGGAACGTTTTTCTCCCCGAGTGGAGACCCCACGCCCGTTCTCCGCCCCCATGGCCTTGCCTCTTTGGACCTTCCACACTGCGGATTACCCGGTGCGTTGGCCCTGGTGTCCGGCGGCGCTGGCTTAGCCGGGGGTGTTCCAGGGTCACCCTAGCTGTCCCAGGCATCTGTGCGCCATTGCTGTTTGTACGTGTGGCGCTAGCTCGTCTCGTTGGTCCGTTCGTTAGCCCGGGGATGTTTGGGGTATCTCCGCTTCTCGATTGGTGACGAGTGGCGTGGATGCCTGGGGGTCTCTTGTGTGGCCCCGGGAGTGGGGTTGTTGAGCTTGGGTCATGGTTTACCTTTTGCTCAGAGGCCGCACCACCTGCCTTCCACGAGCGGCGTGAGTGTGTTCTCCGGCCCTGCCAGCGCCTGTCACTGTCTGTCTGGTTGCACCCAGCCTGCCGGAGGTGAAGCCGTGCTTCCCTCCGGGTTTGGTTCCGTTTCCTTGATGGATGACTAATGATGTCAAGCTGTTTGGTGTGCCTGTGGCTATCTGCATCATGTCGTCTTTGGGTAAATACCTATTCCAGTCCTTTGCCCGTTTCTTTCTTTCTTTTTTTTAAGTTTGCACCTTTTTTTTTAAAGATTTATTTATTTGAAAGACAGAGTTTCACAGAGAGACAAGGAGAGACACACAGAGAGAGAGAGAGAGAGAGAGAGGGGTCTTCCATCTGCTGGTTCACTCCCCCAGATAGCCGCAATGGTTGGAGCTGCGCCGATTTGAAGCCAGGAGCTAGGCGCTTCCTCTAGGTCTCCTGCGCAGATGCAGGGGCCGAAGGACTGGGCCATCCTCTGCTGCTTTCCCAGGCCATAGCAGAGAGTTGGATCAGAAGTGGAGCAGCTGGGACTTGAACCGGTGCCCATATGGGATGCCGGCACTGCAGGCAGCGGCCGTACCCGCTATGCCACAGCGCCGGCCCCTGCCCGTTTCTTATATTGGGTTATTTCCTTCTTTCACGTGTTTGGGACACGTGACTAACCGGGTCTATAATTTCAAACAGTTTCTCCCGTATTTTGGGCGTCTTTCCCCCACGTGATGCTGTTTTTCAAAGCAGCGATGTCTTGAGGCTCGGGGACGCGCAGAAGCGCTGTGCTTCCTCTGTGTCTGATGTCGCACCTGAGGAGCCGTGGCCTGAGAGTAAGACAGAGATTTGCCCTGTGTCTTCTGTTTGTAGTTTCCAGTCTTGCCTGTAGGTGTTTGGCCGTGTGAAGCCAGTCTTTGCGTGTGGCGTGAGGTGGGGACCGGCTTCCTTCTGTGTGTGGGTTCCCGTGTCCTGCAGCTGTTTGCTGGGAGACCATCGCTTTCCCCCTTGAGTTCTCCCAACACCATTTTTGAGAGTGGTCTTTGACGTGCGGGTTCGTGTCTGAGTTCTCCGTTCCCTTGTGTTGGTCTTTAGATCCTCATGACGGCTGGGGAACATCCGGCCCACGGGCCGTGTGAGACCCACGAGGTCATCTGGTCTGGCTGTGCCAAGACAGCCATCCAGGGGACTCGACAGTCAGTCGATCCTTAGCAGGCTGGTGGTTAGACTGATGACCTGCGAGGCCTGTGAACGATGTCATAGCTGCCCAGATGGCCCCAGGCACGAGGAAGTCTGCCCATGCGGTCTCCCAGGCCTGTGACTGCAGATCGACAGGAAAGTTGGAGATCAAGCAGTGTGGCACCTTCAACTTCGTCCTCCTTTTCCGGGACTGTTTCCGGAACTCTGGGTCCCTTGCGTTCCCACGTGAATTTTGGGGTCACTCTGTCAGTTCCTGGGAAGAAGCTGGCTGGGATGTTCAGGGGTGATACTTTGAGTCCATAGAAGAATCTGGGGAGTGTGACCTCGTTGTGCTCCATGTTCACATCTGACCTACGAACGTGAGCTCGCCCGCTCCTCTTGTCCTGCTCTTCAAGTCTAATTTTTTCTGAAACTTTTCAGTGGCATTTTTTCCTTTTTTATTTTTTTAAGATTTGTTTATTTATACAAAAGGCAGATTTAGAGAGGTAGAGAGAGAGAGAGAGAGAGAGAGAGAGAGAGAGAGAGATGTGTCTTCCATCTGCTGGTTCACTCCCTAGATGGCCACATCGGCCAGAGCTGGGCCGATCCAAAGCCAGGAGCCAGGAGCTTCTTCCGGGTCTCCCACGCGGGTGCAGGAGCCCAAGCACTTGGCCCATCTTTCACTGCTTTCCCAGTCACAGCAGGGAGCTGGATCGGAAGTTGAGCAGCCGGGACCTGAACTGGCGCCCATTATGGGATGCCAGCACTGCAGGCGGTGGATTTACCTGCTACGCCACAGCACCGGCCCAATAGACTTGTTTTCTTAATTTCACTTCTAGATCGTTCACTCGTTTACAGAAACAGTTAGTTTTTGTCTACTGATCTGGTTTGTCAGCTGGATTTGTTTGTTGGTTCTGATGGTTTTGTGTGCATATGCGAGCGTTCCTTGGATTATCTGTATCCAAGATAGCTGCTAATACGGGTAGTTTCATGTATTTTTTGACATGCTGGGTGATTTTCATTTCTTTTTCTTGCCTAATTGTTGGATCAGTTCTGGGTCTTCAATACCAGTGATTTGCACAGAATAAAGGCTCAATAATATAATTCAATGCCTGACTTTAGTGTTTGGAAAAAACCAGTTTGTGTGTGTAGCCGAGGTCGCTGATGCTTAATCTGTTTTCTCCTGTTCCTTCTTGTCTGGCCTCGGCGCGTCCCGACACAGTGGGATTTGCCTGCTCGGTCTGTGGTTGCAGTCAGCTAGTGGGGAGTGTCACTTGCTTTGGCAAAGGGGTGTTGGGTATTTGCATGCTGTGGCCGGGTGTCTGGGAGGTGTCGTGGGCTGGGCTGCTGGTGTCCCGTACAGTTGACCGTCACCTTCCCTTGTTCCCCCAGGAGGCTGCTCACCAGGAGAGAGGAGGGATTTCTCGTTTGTTTTTCTTCTTTGGCAAACAAATAGGAAGCAGGCGTGTTTACTGCCTGAGCAGACGGGCTGTCAGGACCTGTCGCTGCTGGCCAGGGTTGAAGCCTGCTGGGCTGGGCTGGGCCGGGCGGGGCGGGCGCAGGCTTCTCACTTGGAAGAGGCCCTGCTGGAGCAGGGCGCCTGGGTCCTCCAGTGCCTCTCCTTCCCCTCTCCTTCCCCTCCCTTCCCCTCGCTGAGCTGCGCGCCGGGTCCTGCCTTTTCCTCGGGGACCAGGATGCTTGGCCCGCCAGCTGAGTGCGCCCAGAGCTTGGCTTCGCGCCCCACCTCCTTCCTTCCCCTGGTTTTCTGTGACCCTCACTTGCTCGGTTTGTTCCCAGACTCATAGCCCTCTGCTTGCAGCCAGGGGCCTGGGGAGTGAGATTGCTCTGGGGCCTTGGCCACTGCTGCTTGAGCCGCTGCTCCGGGGATGACCTTTGAGGTTGGCTCCTGCTTTTCCAGACCCGGGTTCATTGTTCTGTGCTTTGGAAGTGACTTGTGATCTTCTGTAGCAGAGTTGGAAGGAGCTGGATTTCTGAAGCCTGCGGCTTCTGTATGGTCCAAGGGAAGCAAGGGAGGCTTGAGGGATCCTGTGACAAAATGGTTTGAGTCACAGCTGCTGGGGACGTCCTGAAGGCCCTGTTTCATTTGCTCTTTAGTTTACGATCCCTCTTGGGTCCTTCGCTCAGTGAGGGAGCACTCGGTTCCCCTGATTCGCATGAATTACCGTGGGCCTGGATTTCGGGTTGAGTTAGGGGGTGGCATTGTCGGCAGATGGATGCGATGGGAATTTTCTGTTTTTCTAAAGGAAAATGTACTGTTGGCTCGACTACACCGGCAACCTCGGATGGGCATTAGAACATGGAGAGAAACCAGAGAGACCCGTGACGGGAGAATGTAGCTGCCGCAGGTCCCATAGGGTCTGTAGGTCAAGGCCATGTCTTCCTCAGGCTCTGTGCTGATGCAGGAGCTGCTGAGGCCAGGGCGAGGGAGGAGACGGAGGAGAAGGAGACCCTCTGCACAGGTGGGGCGGCTCCCCCCACAGGTGCTCCCCAGCGTCTCACCCGGCACATGCCTCTTGACATAAGCTTGGTCATGGCGATGCGTCCGGGTCAGGGTGGGCTGCGTCCGTGGAAGGAGGCGTTGGATTTTGCTGTGTGGTGGCGATAGCTGGCCTTGGCTGGGAAAACCGCGTGGAAGAGCCCCTGCCTTTCCTGTTGGCTCGGGTGAGGTGACCAGGGCGTCCTCCTGGGTGGAGCTTGGGCCGTGGCAGGACAGCACGGACATCTGTTGGGGACACGTCGCCCTGGCCCTCAGGTGTGTGTGCGTGTGGGGGGCGGGGGAGGTGTCAGCCTGGCGGGTGACTGGGCTCCCTGTGTGGTTTCCTGTGCGACCTCAGAGTACTCCACCACTTCCTTTCTGAGGTCAGGGAGCTTGCAAACCCAAAGGTCTCCTGTTTGCGGTTCTGGGTCTTCACGCGGGACCCCTCCCCAGCTGTGCGTGTGCCCACGGCCAGGACTAAGCACCCCTTCTCCACTGCCCAGAGCCCACCTGGGGCCCAGCGTGTGGTTCTCGGGAAGTGTTGGCTGAGCCTCACGGTCCAGGAGTGCCTCTTGGTTTTGGCATTTTGTAGCCTTCCCTTTAAAAGTCTTGCTGTATGTTAGGAAGTAAATTCGTTTTGATTGGCAAAGTAGAGGTGGTTACGTCATCCTTTGAAATAATTAGAGAAACAGGGAACTTTTAGAACTGTTGAAACCTCTGCTCTGTAAATCATCCTAATTAGCATCCAATTTCTTCATTGAAAAATATATTGCTGGGGCCGGCATTGCGGTGCAGTGGATTAAGCTGCCGCTCAGGCTGCCAGTGCCGGTTCGAGTCCTGGCTGCTCCACTTCCAATCCAGCTCCCTGCTGATGCACCTGGGAAGGCAGCAGAGGATGGCCCCAGCGCCTGGATCCTTGCACACCCACATGGGAGACTTGCGTGGAGTGCCCGGCCCCTGGCTTCAGTCTGGCCCTGGCCGGGCCCTGTGGGGACTGAACCAGGGGATGGGAAACCTTTGTCTCCTACCTACCTTCTGTCACTCTGCCTTTCAAATAAATAAATAAATCTTTAGAAAAATAGACCATATATTTTCTTCTGTAACATTCCTCACTCATCACAACTATCTTCTGTGAGTTCTTGAAGCAGTTACTTTTTTTTTTTTTTTTTGACAGGCAGAGTGGACAGTGAGAGAGAGACAGAGAGAAAGGTCTTCCTTGCCCGTTGGTTCACCCTCCAATGGCCGCCGTGGTTGGCGCGCTGCGGCCGGCGCACCGCGCTGATCCGATGGCAGGAGCCAGGTGCTTATCCTGGTCTCCCATAGGGTGCAGGACCCAAGTACTTGGGCCATCCTCCACTGCACTCCCTGGCCACAGCAGAGAGCTGGCCTGGAAGAGGGGCATCTGGGACAGGACCAGTGCCCCAACCGGGACTAGAACCCGGTGTGCTGGCGCCGCAAGGCGGAGGATTAGCCTAGTGAGCCGCGGCGCCGGCCTTGAAGCAGTTACTTATTGACTCACTTTGCATGGCTCTTGTTTTCCACCTGACCATCTGCATGCCCACTGTCCATCACTGGGACAGACCGGAGCCTACAGCCTTGGGCAGCTGGGATGCCCGGTGTCGTGTACCCAGCCCCAGGGCCCCCTTCTGTCCCCGGCGGTCCCCGCTGCTCTCGTCTGCTGTAGACCGAGGAGCTCAGCAAAGGAGGATTTGCAAGGGGTCACTTTTGTTGCATGGAAGCAAGTTGGGTGCAGGACGCTCAGCGCTGTCCCTGGGTGGTCAGGATGGAGGTCAGTGAACCGTAGCTGCAGCCTGTTTTTGTATGCAAACAGTGGAAGCTGGATGTGCTGTTTTGGGTTGGAAGGGTTGTGGGAGAAAAAAAGATTAGCAAAGAATCTGCAGTAGAGACGGTGTCTATGTGACCCGCAGAGCCTGAAGTAGAGAATAGCCCTGGGGGGGCCCATGTCCTGTGTCCTGCCCTGGGCTGGAGTGTTGGGAGCCCCTGGGATCCCAGTGTCCCCTGTCCTGCCCCGGGCTGGAACACAGGATGCCCCTGGGAACCCAGTGTCTTGTGTCCTGCCCTCGCTAGAGTGCGGGGTGCCCCTGGGAGGTCAGTGTCCTGTGTCCTGCTCGGGCTGGAGCGTGGGGAGCCCCTGGGAGGTCAGTGTCCTGTGTCCTGCCCCGGCTAGAGCATGGGGAGCCCCTGGGAGGTCAGTGTCCTGTGTTCTACCCTGGGCTGGAACGCGGGGTACCCCTGGGAATCCAGTGTCCTGTGTCCTGCTCCGGCTGGAGTGAGGGACCCCTGGATGGGTCCCAGCCGGGGTCTGGACGTTTGGGATGTGAGGACCTTGGTCCCTCCTCTGCAGGTGTGTGTGGCACGCAGGCCCCTGCGGAGATGTGACGCCGCAGCTGCAGTGAGCGGTGCTTCTTGCCCGTGGGAGCTGCTTTTCCCCCCTTGGAGAGTTAGTGGGAGGATGGGCTTCTCCTTGGCCTCTTGGGACTTGATGTTATCTCCTTTTTCTTTCTTTTTTTTTTTTTTTTTAAGATTTATTTATTTATTTGAAAGAGTTACACAGAGAAGGAGAGGCAGAGAGAGAGAGAGAGGGGTGGCGGGGGGAGGGAGGTCTTCTATCTGCTGGTTCACTCCCCAGATGGCCACAATGGCTGGACCTGCGCTGATCTGAAGCCAGGAGCCAGAAGCTTCTTCTGGGTCTCCCATGCGGGTGCAGGGGCCCAAGGACTTGGGCCATCTTCCACTGCTTTCCCAGGCCATAGCAGAGAGCTGGATCGGAAGAGGAGCAGCCGGGACTAGAACCAGCACCCATATGGGATGCTGGCGCTTCAGGCCAGGACTTTAATCCACTGCGCCACAGCGCTGGCCCCTTGACGTTATCTCTTAATGTCATCGGTTAGGTCCCAGTGACAGGTGCGTCCGAGCTGGAGGCCCTGTGGAGGACGGAGAACGTGGGCTGGAATCGAGGCAGGGAGGGAAGTGGCAAAGGCGTTTTGGGCAGGGAGTGATCTGCACAGGCCTTGGGGGAGGTGAGTGAGGCGGCAGATGTGGGGGTGGCAGTGGGGCCTGAGTTAGGGCCTTGGCACTAGGGAGGAAGGACGCGTTGCAGGGCAGTCAGACCCCGTCCTCCAGTCCCCGGCCCTCCCCAGGGGCTCATGGGTTTGCTGTTGCCGAGTTCAGTCCCTCCTTCCTCCCTTACTAACTTCTCTGCAGAGCACCTGCTGTGTCCCGGGCCCTGGGGTCCCCAGAGGTCCTGCCTCCAAGGAGCTCGTGAGCTGGAAGGGAGGAGAGGGAGTGGCTCTCAGGTGTGGGGGAGGTGATGGCGGGGAGCTCCTGTGTGGTTCCTGCTGTGGGGCTGTTCCCACCCTGTGCCTGTAAGGACGACAGGAGGGTTGAGTGTTTGACCTGGGCTGGCAGCTGGCCATCTCTGCCGTAGAATGTGCTATACTAGAAGTGAACATTGCAATGGAACTACTGAAAATACAGTCCTATCTCTGCCTGTAAGAACCTACTGTTGATAAAAGATCAGCCCTTCGTTCATTCAGTGCCAACTTGTGTTATACAGAGCCCATAATACATACACCTGTGCACAGTAATTGCCAAAATGCATTTCAGGGAGCGAGGGCCTCTCCCCGAGGCCACGCAGGGGCACCCAGGTCTGCCTGCCGCCCCCTTGGGCTTCTCCGCCAACACCTTTTGCCTTGTTTCTGGATCTCCGTGGTGTCGGTGGATGACTTCCAAGGCACCTTCCAGCCTGGAGAATCTGCTTTTGGAAGTCCGGGAGGTGGGTAGAGCCAGCCCTGCTGACGTCGTCCAGCTCTGAAGGCCCTCCCTGGCCACCACAGCAGGGCCATCGTGTGTCACCTCCCCACTCTCTCAGAAGCCCTGGCACGGTTGCCATGGGAGGGAGGACTCGGGCACCGGGCACAGGGAGCCGGGAAGAACAGAGGAGCTGCCGCCCGCCCACTGAGAACACCAGCAGTGGCTCTGGCCGTGCCGTGCCCGGCACCACCTGTGTGACCTCTCTTCCAGCTCACGCAGGGGCGGGACATGCCTGGTGGTCGGGAGAGATCGTAGGGGCACCTTGTCCAGGAGCCTTTGGCCGCCCGTTCCAGGGGACTGGTACACACCTTGCAGGTGTGCCTGGTGGAGCCAGACGGCGAGGGATGCAGGTGCTCGGGCCACGTCCATGGTCCCTTCTGCTGCTTGGTGTGTGGGAGCTATGCATGGAGGCCGTGGATGGCGGGGACCCTGCTTGGCCCTGCTGTGCTTAGAACGAGATCTTTCACCTGCTGGCTCCCAGGGGCTGGTTAACAGGAAGCTGGAATCAGGAGGGGCGGCCAGGACTCAGGCCCCGGTGCTGCCGTGCAGGATGTAGGTGTCTGACCCGCTACACCTGTGCCTGCCCCCCACCCACACCCTGCATCCCGAGACCGGCTTGGCCTCAGCTGCTGCCAGCCCCTGACCCTAACTTGGAGGTTGAGGTCTGGGAGCCAAGGTTTGAATCCCAGAGTCGTGTGTTGTTGATGTTATGGAGGGGTTGGGAGTTTAAGTGGACGGTGGCATTGAGGGTGGGGCTCCCATGGTGACTCCCAGGGCTTTCTAAGCAGAGGGAGAGAGGCACAGACACAGGCAGACAGCTGCCGGGTGCTGCCCTGTACCTGACCTTGGGGCTCTGCAAGCAGGAGGCCATCACCAGGTGGGCACTGGGGCCTCCAGCATCGTCTATAAAGTTGGGCTGCCTCGGGTATCCTGCTGTAGTGACGAAAACCGGGTGATCTTCGGAACACTGGGTCGCCTTGCACATGTCAGCAGCGGGACAGGCGGCCTGACAGAGGCTAACTGGAGTCTCGAAGCATTTGGTAAGCGGTGGCCCTGGGGCTTGAACTAGGGCCCAGTGGCTGTGGCTCGGCAAATGGTCTTTGTCACCCAGAACCAGCTGAGTGTCTAGGAGTGCTCCGCACTGAGCTCGGGAGGAGGCGTCGTGGGGCCCTGGCTTCAGCGATGACTCGAGAGGATGGAGAACTTAGAAATAGCCCACCTGAGGTCAGGAGGGGATTAATAGTACTCGTTGCTATTAATACTGGTGGTATTAACTGTTCTGGGAAAAGGTTGTGCCTTTTCTTTTTTTAATGTTTGTCTATTTTCATCTACTCGAAAGGCAGAGAGGCATAGAAAGAGAGATAGGTCTTCCATCCATGGGTTCACTCCCCAGTTGGCTGCAACAGCCTGGACTGGGCCAGGCCAAAGCCAGGGCCAGGCACTTCTCCCCGGTCTCCCACGTGGATGCAGGGGCCCAAGCACTTGGGCCATCTGCTGCTGCTTTCCCAGGCCATTAGCAGGGAGCTGGATCTGATGTGGAGCCGCTGGGATATGAACGGGCACCCACATGGGATGCCGGCATTGCAGGTGCTGGCTTTATCCACTGTGCCACAGCGCTTTCCCCCCTCCCCCCTTATGCAGAAGTGGAGCAGCTGGGACTCGAACCGGCGCTCACGTGGGATGCCGGCGTTGCAGGTGGCGGCTTTACCTGCTACGCCACAGCATCCCCGTCCTCTTATTCTTAATAACCAAGTAACTGCAGCCAGATTGGAAGATCCAGAAGACATTACGAAAGTGGAGGTTCAGTGAATAATTTAGATATGGTGGGGGTGAATCCTCACTGTCAGGTTGGAGGAATTCCGGTTTCATGCAGGGTGTCTGATAGGGAGGCGCTCTGGCCCTGGCTCTGTGTGGAACCCAGGCTAAGCACACTCCAGAGTGACTCACTGGAATGAAGCATCCTTTTCAGAGACTTCTTGTCTTGCTGCCACGTCCCTGTCGTCTGTCACAGAGGATTCTGGCTACAGCAGACTTCTGCTTTTATAGCTTGCCCACGCCCTTGTGCTACCCTCGGGGAGAGAAAGGATTTTAGGTGACGGCTGCAGCGGCCCCCGCTTGTGGAGTCTGTGTTCCTATGCACCCCCCCGTTTCTTCTCACTCCTGTTCCTTGCTGTGTTTGGATATTTGGTCTTTGGTCAGGACCGATTGAGTGGCCAGAGCAGGTGCAGCCCTGGTTTGGGGGTGATGGATTTGTTTTTGTTGTGCTCGCCGGGGGTAAATGGTCCCTTCCCCGAGTCGGAGTTCGCCTGTGACTTGTGAGTGAGTGGTCTCTTCCCCTCTGGCCGTCACGTTGGTGAGAAGCCGCGGTGCCCCTGGAAGGGTGACCTGGGACCTCAGGGACGGCAGGCGGTGTGGACTGGCGCCCAAATGCAGGTCGTTTCCAAGGATTCCTGGGCTGTGTGGATTTACGCTTCTCAGCTGGCAGAGACGTGGATGCGACTCCCCCCACCAGTGCTCTCTCACTGAGGTTGTGTGTGTGTCTTGTAAAGGTTTAGTTGTTTTTATTTAAAGGCAAAGTTACAGAGAGAGGGAGAGAGAATCTCTCATCTGCTGCTTCACTCTCGATGGCTGCAGTGGCTGGGTTTGGTCCAGGCAGAGGTTAAGAGTCTGGAGCTCCATCCTGGTCTCTTGTGTGGTGACAGGGTCCCAGGCACTTGGACCATCTTCTGCTGCTTTCCCAGGCTATACACAGGGAGCTGGATGGAAGTGGAGCAGCCGAGACTCGAACCTGGTGCCCACATGGGATGCCGGCGTCACAGGCAGTGGGCTAACCCGCCGTGGCACTGCGCCCGTCCCTGCACTTTGGTTTTATCATCCTGACAGTGAAGTGCATCGCTGTTGCTGGTTCCTGCTGAATTTCTGTGAGGTTTCCAGTGGCTCCAGGAGCCCTCGGAGCTCGGGCGCTGGGGGAGGGAGATTGGGGAGCTCCCCTCGAGGGCTGTGGCTGTCTCCTGAGGGAGGAGCCCCCCATGAGGCTGGGGTGGGAGTGGACAGGCAGGACAGAGGTGGCTCAAGCAGAGCAGATCTGGGGGTGTTGGGACAAGGAAGGAAGCTTGGAGTTGGGTTTGTTTTTCAAGTGTGTTCCGTGTCCCACCCCGGATCATCAGATTCAGGGAGTGAGAAGCCCAGCAGGTGCAGCCAGGAGGGTTCTGCCCTCCGAGCTGTGGTGCAGGTGGCACGCACTCAGGGAACCGCGCCTCGCTGTGCCACCTCCACGACCTGCTGTGCTGCTGCTGCAGGGACGTGGGACGTCGGCTGCTGGGCCACACGCTGCCCAGGGTGGCCGCAGCAGCCAGCATCTCCCCACCTGTGCTGTGGTCATCCTTCAGACTGGACAGATGGTGCCCCATCTGCTGATAACCAGCCTGAGAGCTGGAGCTGGGCTTTGCTGGGGTTCGCAGGCCCCGTGGGAGAGGCCCAGGCCCCCGTAGAGGACCGAGGGGGGGCAGGGTGGCCCGTGTGGAAGCCGCTGGCTTCCTGTTGGACCTGGGAGGACACACAGGTCCCTCCAGGAGGGCTGCACAGGGCCGAGGGAGGATATTTGAGTTGATGATGGAACCATGACAGCAGGAGACCGAAGACAGCATGGGGGTGGGGAGGGGCGGGGTCCCCGAGCATAGGAGGGCGACAGGTGGCTTGGAGAATGCTGAGCGTCGGCTCACCTGTAGGTCATGGGGCTGAGGCCCATGTTGGTGGCCTGGGATGATGGCCACCTTCTGGGGCTCCGCTGTTGTCCATGTGGACTGGAGGGGCCTTGGCCAGCTCTGAGAGGCCAGGAAACTGCTGGTTTCTAGAGGGTATCGGCCTGCGGCTTCTCCGTCCTTTCTGGACGCTCGGTCGGCCTTCTCAGGCCTTGGGGTGTTTTCCTTAGGGAATAAAGAGATTTCTGGGAGGTGACAGTTTCCCAGCGTAAGCAGACATGTCAGCAACCGACTGCCATGTGGTTTGGAAAATGTGAGGTGCAGAGGCAGTTGCCATGACAACAAGAAGTCCATTATAACCCGAGGGAGTCAGGGTCTGGCTGGGGACGCAGAGGGCTGGCTGGGCCGGGCAGGTTCACCACGCACAGGTCTGCCAGGGACCGCATGCGGGGGCCCAGGGCCCGGGTGGCTGCTGAAACCTCCGGGAACAAAGCCGAGCTGTGACAGGTCCCCCAGGACGTCCAGGGCCTTGGCTGGCACAGCAGGAGCCCCTGAGGGTGGGGCGGGAGGGAGGAGAGCAGCCGCCCACGCATCTGCTCCGAGCTGGCTCTGCTGCTGCTGAGCCCAGCCCAGGCCCCTGAGCTGCCTGCTGGGGACGTGCAGGGGACAGGGCCGTGGCGAGGCCGTCTTGGGGAGCAGGCGGCATCTCCAAGGGCTGTGACCTGGGACGGGAGTGGCGATGGCCCAGGTGTGGCCCGAAGGGCCCTGGGCTAGCTCTCTGGAGGGTTCAGGCTGTCTGCTTGTCTCATGGAGACACAAACCCCTGCCTTTGGGGGGGGTGGTGGTGGTGGTGGTGGTGGTGGCTGCAGGCCGGGCGGGGCCGCACTCTCCCTGCACCACTTCCTTCCGTTTTCTTTCTTCTGCCAGACTAGGCCTGAGGAGTTTCCTCTTCCTGCCAGCGGTTGGTGGAGGGCGGGGCGGCTGGGCACAGCCCTCTGCTGGCGGGAGTCTTCGAACCTCCCTCCCTCCCTCCCTGCGCCAGGGCGCGATCATCCCCCAGGAGCAGGTGATGGCTCCACCCTCTCCCCCCCAGGAAAGAGGGGGCTGCTCTCATGCTTCTGTCCAGCCACATCCCGTGTGGACCCCAGTTGTAGGGAGTGCCCGGTGTGGTAGGCTGGTGTCACGACACGGCCCCGGCCCCTGCTGCGCCTGGCCACCAGCGCAGACTCCCGGGCACCTGCCCTTCCTGCCGCTCTCATCCTGCTTCCCTGGCCTCCGCTGGCCAAGGCTCTGATGTTGCCCACGACCTCCCCACAGGCAGCGTGGACTTTCCTGTCTGCCGGCCGTTGGTGTCCCAGGGTCCGCCCTCTCTGCCCATCAGGCCATGCCCTCCCCCGGGAGACCCTCACTCACGTCTGGCTGTGCCGCCCTGGAGGTTTGGCGCTCACGCCGGCAGCCTTGTGCGTTCCTGCAGCTGCTGAGAGTCCAGGGGCTGCCCCATGCTGTCCCTTTGGGCGGTGACAGGTGTCAGTCAGCCTGGCTGGCCGCTGGTCGCCTCCCTCGTCCTGTAGGGTATTTTACGGCCTGAAGCTCTCTGGGTCTTCCTCCGCCCCGCAGCTGCAGGTGCCACTCCCGCCGCTCGTCCCACGGCCGGTTGAAGGTCTGACCTTTAACGTCTGCCCGGGAGACTCCTCGGTGGCTTCTCCATCCTGATGATGACCAGACGCTGGCCCTCTGTCCAGAGCCCTCGGGCTCTCCCTCGCCGCGTCCGGGATCCCCTTCTCGCCAGGCTCGCGCTGGTCTCCGTGCAGCTGGGGCTGCCACTGCTCTTGCTCCCATAGGTTGTACCCTCGCCTTGGCTGGTGCGTCTCCCTCTGCCGTTAGATTGTGAACTCCGAGGGCAGGGTTTTTATCTCCATCGGTGATGCGTGCCCAGCACTCTGCACCATGCCCTGACATCATGCGTGTTTCAGGTGTTTGTCCAGTGAGTAAAAATGGCCAGCAAATGCAGCACAGCTCCTGGGGAGTGAAACTGGCGTTCCTGCGAGCCGTGATCTCTTGGTTTATAGGAAAACTTGGTTCTCTGGTACAGGAACTTGGTTCCTAGAGGGTGGTGGTTGGAGGGGCGGGCTACGCTGCTGCTTGCAATGCTGGCATCCCCTGTCCAAGTCCCAGCTGCTCCACTTCTGATCCAGCTTCCTGCTGAGGTGCCTGGGAAGACAGTGGAGGATGGTCCAGGAACTTGGACCCCTGCCACCATATGAGGGACCAGGGAGGAGCTCCTGGCTTTGGCCTGGCCCAGCCCTGGCAGTTGTGGCCGTTTGGGGAGGGAGCCAGCAGATGGAAGATCTTTCTCTCCTTTTTTTTCTCTCTCTCTCCCTTTCTCTCTTTCGCTCTGCTTTTCAGATAAAAATAAATAATACAAACACAGACCTTTAAAAAGGGAGAGGGTAGTGGTTGTAAGTTGGGGTGGTGTTGGTCCCTAGCATTGTGTGACTGCTGCAGAAGGTGCTGCCTGGCCCTGTCCGCGGCCAGCAGAGCTCCGAGAACCCCTGTGTGTCCCCAGATTGCTGCCTGTCGGGAAGGGGTACGGCCAGTCTGTGCTCCTGTGGACCACGGTAGTTTTGTGTCAGGGAGACGCAGATATGGCTTCGAAAGGGTTCGACTCCCCCGGTTGCTGTGCAGGCGGCTGGGCGCTCACCCCGGTGTTGCTTCGGTGACACCGAGTGGCGTCTGTGCTGGCCCCTGCTTGCCTGTGGGTGGACGGTCCTGTGGACATCTGCCTGTCGGCTAAGGATTCCAGCACGGAGCGGCCAGTTTACGGCGTTTACCTCGACCGAAGGCTTTGGTGCTGTCTGTACACAGTTTTCCTTATGTCTGTGTTCTCTTTCCAGAGAGGGGGTTCGAGACATCCTTCAGATTTCCCATTTTCCGTGATACTGTGGCCCCCGACCAGTGCCGGGCAGCAGCGCCCAGCTGGGTCAGAAGTGGCCCCGCCCTCCTGGCGGCTCCTGCCCCACCTTACCCCACGCGGGGACTCCAGCACCTGCAGGGCGCTGGCCGGGCCTGCACCCCGGTTCTGCCTCCCGGCCAGCCGTGGCTGCAGGCCGCTCCCGTGTCACCCCAGGCAGCGAGTGCTTAGCCAGTGTTCACGGCCTGCGGTCCTCACAACCCTGTCCTCACCCGATTGGACAAGAGGGCCGCTCTGAGGCGTGTGCCGCCGTGGCGCCCGCTGTCCCTGGGGCTCTTCTCCCACATCTTCCTCCCGGGGCTGTCTGCAGGCGCCCTGTGTGTCGTGACTCACTGATTGAACACATCCTGTTTGGGGACTGTCCAGGGAGGCCTTCGGGGCGGCGTGAAGCTGCTCTGCGGATGGCCACTGCAGCCTCCTGGCCGCGCCCCCGTCCCCAGCCCAGCCGGGTTTCCCAGCCGCGGCGCCCCCTGCCTTGGCCCGACACGGGCCCGCTGGACTTGCCCCTCTGGGCTGCAGGCGGGGAGTGTGTGTGGACGCAGAGTGACTAATGATGAGATCAGCCCGGTTGCAGGTGGGGCCTGGCGCTGGACCTGGCTGAGTTAGATGACCTGTGAACCAACATGGCCTGACTTCCTGTGTTCCAGGGCGGTGCCACGGTGTGGGTGCCCGTGCAGCTGTGACTATGGGGTGGGGTGGGGGAACAAAGGGGTCTCCTCCCCGTGGCCCCGATAGAGCCTGCAGCCGGCTGTTACCCCCCGCCTCCCAGAGCGAGGCTGTTTGTCCTCCCTGCAGCGGCTGGGTGTTGGAAGTCACACACGCAGGTGGCCTTCTGTGTGGCTCTCGGCCCTCAGCAGACTCCCCAGAAAGCTCCGTACGTTAGGACGTGCAGGGAGTGACGGAACACAGAGGGAGCGAGAGGGAGAGTTGGAGCAGGGTGAGCCCAGGCATGGGGGGAGGAGGCCCCGTGAGCAACATGGCACCCAGGCCGCTTGGTCAGACGCTCTGAACCTGGGGGGGCCCCAGGCGTGGTACCCAGACATGGTGGTGGGGGGGGGCTCCTGGCCTCAGGGCTGTGAGGGGGTCAGGTGGTGGGAAATTTGGGGGGCATCCTCTATACCCCGACTGCTCCTGGGCCCCAGGCCCAGATGCGGGGGCGGAGGCCGTGGCCTTCCTGAGCTTCTTAAAGGAGGACAGGATGAAGATGACTGGGATTTTCATAAGCTGCGTCTTACAGTAATCCAGGAAAGACGGCTCCGTCGCCCGAGTCCACCGCGTCTCCTGCCATGGGGACGACTCCCGCCCTCCGCCCTGTGCCGTGCGGGCTGCTGGCCTTGCCTTTTGGGGAATACAGGCGGCCGTCTGTGGTCACAGAGATTTATAATGCTGCCTTGGAACTGACACAGGCAGCTGGAACTTAATTTACTCTTCTAATAATTGTGTATAAAAATCCCCAACAGCTATCTGAGCAGGGGGGCCTTCTCCTGGGGAGCTAAAAGGAAATTGAAGACGGATGGGCCGAGGCGCCGCTGTGACCCCATTATCGCGCGTGTGTGTCATGGGTGCACGGTGGCGGCTGGGTCAGACACAGTTTGGAAGAACAGTTTGTTGCCAGCACAGTTAACAGTGCTTTCTTGCTCTGTGCCTTTTTCCGTGTCAGAGAAGGGCTGTTTGTTTTCTTCTGCGGGTGTGCTGCCTGCCGCTGGTTTATTGCTTAATGGGCGCTTTACCCAAGGCTGCAGAGCTGGGGCTTGATGCTGCCCCTGGCGGGAGCTGTGGACACCTCTGAGCTGCCGCAGGAGCAGGACCAGATCCGAGTGCGGGGCTGAGCCCCTGAGGCTGCTGTGGGTCCAGGCGTTGCTGGGGTCGGGAGCCAGGCTCGTGGTGGGGCCGTGGGGCCAGGACAGTTTGGAGAAGTGGGCCGCAGGGCCCCGTCTCCCCGACCTGGCTGTGGGGGCTGTGGAAGGGGTGGGGACCCAGGACAGCTCCCACTTCTCGTCTGAGTGGGAGGAGGATCTCCAGGAGGTGGGGGAACCCCAGTCCTGCGCGTGGTTTTGTGGCTGCTGTTGCATTTTCACTTTTGCTTCCTGGGAGGAAGTGAAAGCAGAGACATCATCGGAACAGGGCCTCGGCCTGGAGGCCGGATTGGGTGTTTCCTGACACGTCGGGACTCTATAAAGACACACCGGATCGCGACTCTTGGGTAAAGACACACCGGATCGCGACTCTTAGGTAAAACCACACCGGATCGCGACTCTTAGGTAAAACCACACCGGATCGTGACTCTTAGGTAAAACCACACCGGATCGCGACTCTTAGGTAAAGACACACCGGATCGCGACTCTTAGGTAAAACCACACCGGATCGCGACTCTTAGGTAAAGACACACCGGATCGCGACTCTTAGGTAAAACCACACCGGATCGCGACTCTTAGGTAAAACCACACCGGATCGCGACTCTTAGGTAAAGACACACCGGATCGCGACTCTTAGGTAAAACCACACCGGATCGCGACTCTTAGGTAAAACCACACCGGATCGCGACTCTTAGGTAAAGACACACCGGATCGCGACTCTTAGGTAAAACCACACCGGATCGCGACTCTTAGGTAAAACCACACCGGATCGCGACTCTTAGGTAAAGACACACCGGATCGCGACTCTTAGGTAAAGACACACCGGATCGCGACTCTTAGGTAAAACCACACCGGATCGCGACTCTTAGGTAAAGACACACCGGATCGCGACTCTTAGGTAAAACCACACCGGATCGCGACTCTTAGGTAAAACCACACCGGATCGCGACTCTTAGGTAAAGACACACCGGATCGCGACTCTTAGGTAAAGACACACCGGATCGCGACTCTTAGGTAAAACCACACCGGATCGCGACTCTTAGGTAAAACCACACCGGATCGCGACTCTTAGGTAAAACCACACCGGATCGCGACTCTTAGATAAAACCCACCGGACGCCTTTGGAAAGAGGCCGATCGTTCTGTCCACTTTCAGGAATGCAGGGAGCGTCCACTCAACACTCCTGAATTCTGAGCCGCAGGAGGGAGGGGGCGGTCCTGCCCCCACTGGAGTGCACCGCAGGCCGTGGCAAGGTGGGGGTCTTGGGGAGAGCCGGTCAGGCGTCTTCACATACGGGGGTTCTGAAGGCTGCGTCTTGTGTCTGTCCCAAGGGAAAAGTGGTGGGCAAGGCCGCGGCGTCAGAGGGGAGGACTTCCCTGTCCAGTGTGGGCTCCACGTGGGTGGGATGTGGGCTCCTTCCTCTGTGGGGGTGGTCAGTGTGAGGGGGTAGCTGTGGTATGGTGGGTTAAGCCACTGCTTATGATGCCAACATCCCACAAGGGTGCCGGTTCGAGTCCCGGCTGCTCCTCTTCTGATCCAGCTCCCTTCTTTTTTTTTTTTTTTTGACAGGCAGAGTTAGACACTGAGAGAGAGAGACAGAGAGAAAGGTCTTCCTTCCGTTGGTTCACCCCCCAAATGGCTGCTACAGCTGGCGCTGCGCTGATCTGAAGCCAGGAGCCAGGTGCTTCTCCTGGTCTCCCATGTGGGTGCAGGGCCCAAGGACTTGGGCCATCCTCCACTGCCTTCCTGGGCCACAGCAGAGAGCTGGACTGGAAGAGGAGCAGCTGGGACAGAATCTGGCACCCCAACCGGGACTAGAACCCGGTGTGCTGGTGCTGCAGGCAGAGGATTAGCCTAGTGAGCCGCGGCGCCGGCCCGATCCAGCTCCCTTCCAATGCACTGGGAAAGCAGCAGAAGATGGCCCAAGTGCTTGGCCCCTGCCGCTCCTCACATGGGAGATCTAAATGGAGTTCTGGGCTCCTGGCTTCATCCTGGCCATCTGGGGCGTGAACCAGAGGATGGAAGATCTCTCTCTGTCTCTGTTTCTTCTTTTCTCTGTAGCTCTGCCTTTCAAATAAGTAAATAAAAATCTCTCAAAAATCTGTGTGTTATCTTGGGAGCCTCAGTTTCCAAACCTGTAGCACCAGAGAGCTGACTAGAAGGGCCCCTGCTGCTTGGCGACGTCAGCCCCACGGCCCCGGTGTCGGCACCACACCCTCGCCTGTGCATGGCTTCTCCTGACTTTGCAAAGCCTGCGGAGTCCTGATGGCTTCGATCAGCCTCGGCGGGAGCCCTTGCAGCCCCTGTGTTATTTAACATCTTTTCCCCAGCCTCTTTTCCGATTTACAAGTGTCTCTGGACGTGGGGCAGCCCCGGCTTCTCGGAGTGCCCCAGGGCTGTGGTCCGCAGTGAGGTTTCACAGGGAGAGCCTGCAGACTGGGGAATGGTGCCATGTTTGTTTCCCTTCCGGGCCAGCTTTCTTGTGGCATGATTTACAGATGATGAAGTTCGCCCATTTTTTAAAAGATTTATTTGTTTATTTGAAAGGCAGATTTACAGAGAGAGAAAGAGAGAGGTCTTCCATCCAGTGTTTCACTTCCCCAGACGGCCACAACGGCTGGAGCTGCACCAGTCCGAAGCCAGGAGCCAGGAGCTTCCTCTGGGTCTTCTCATGTGGGTGCAGGGGCCTAAGCACTTGGGCCATCTTCTACTGCTTTCCCAGGCCACAGCAGAGGGCTGGATTGGAAGTGGAACAGCTGGAGCATGACCCAGCGCCCATATGGGATTCCGGGGCTACAGACCGTGGCTTCACGCGCTCCACCACAGCGCTGGCCCCAGTTCGCCCATTTTAAGGGTGCACTTTGATGAGGTCTGGCAAGCCCTCCGTCCTGTAATCACCGTGACTGCATCTAAACACCGCCAGCACCCGGGAGTGCCCCCCGTGCCAGCCGTGCCCTTAGCTTTCTGGCAGATTGCTTGGCGTTTTCCACACATGGGCGTGGCCTTTCTGAGCACCAGGGGTGCTCCCTTGCTCCCGCCGTTCGCATTTCTCCCTCTCTGCCTGCCCTGTGTCCCCGCGGGCCTCGGGTTCAGCGTGCGTGGCAGCAGCAGCAGCAGCGGCAGAGTCAGCATCCCTGGCTCCTTCCTCACCCCTCTGCGGCTGTGCACCGAGGCGTAGGCCGCAGGGCCGCGTGGCTGCCCTTCAGCAGGTTCCCTTCGGTTTCCGTTGGCTGAGTTTTTGCCATGAATGGATATTGAATTTCGTCAGATGCTTTTTCTGCATCGATTGGGGTGACCATATGGTTTTCCTTTTTTTAGCTTGTTCGCGTGGTGAATTCCGTGACATTTTTAACGCTGTGACTCTCTGTGCCGGGGAAGCCTTCTGTGCCGGGGAAGCGCAGATGGGGGGGCCTTGATGTCGGGGTTCGAGGGTAGGCTGTTCACTTCCTATGGATGCAGCGCACGCACAGGGACCGGCAGCCTCGGCGCTGCCTGGATGCTCGCTCGCACCTGCGCAGCCGTTCCTGACACCTGTGTTGAGCTTCTACTCTTTGGTTATGTTTTGGGGAGGACGCAGCCGCATGTGTGCCGGGGACATGGATGACCTGTTTTGGGGAGGACATAGCCGCGTGTGTGCCGGGGACGTGGATGACCTGTTTTGGGGAGGACGCAGCCGCGTGTGTGCCGGGGACGTGGATGACCTGTTTTGGGGAGGACATAGCCGCGTGTGTGCCGGGGACGTGGATGACCTGTTTTGGGGAGGACACAGCCGCGTGTGTGCCGGGGACGTGGATGACCACAGCAGGCCCTCTTGCAGACTTTGCTCTGTGCTGGGCACTGGTTCTCCTCGCTGCCCAGGGCTGTCAGCTGCAGGAAATGGAGGCCCTGCCTGTGGACAGGTGGGAGAAGTGAACCCCACGACCCCAACGTGAAGTGTGACCTGCGTGTTTGCCAACCATTCTGGCCCACGTCGGTGGTGCAAGCTCTATTAGACGGAGACATCCTCGTCTTTACAGAGAGGGTTAAATAACTTCCCTAAGGCTTCCTAGCTGATGAGACATTGGATTTCCAAGCTGAGCTCTTTTCTCTGTCTTGAGTAATTTCTGTATGGTTTATAGAAAGGAATTAAGTCAGGATTAAAAACCTGGCTTTCCTAAAACATCCAGACAGGATTTTCACAGACTTATCTGAATCTCAAGTTGGATACAAAAGTACATTCTGGAATGAGATGGCTCACCTGTTTAATCTTTTCATCTTTAGGACTACATCCTTCCCAGGAAGACGGTTGACTGATACCAAGTAGTGATGCAGAATTCTGGCTGAGCTGTGTGCACATGCAATGCTAATTCTGTTTCCTGAAGCCTCCAGTGGCCTTTGGTTGCCACCTGGCCGCTGAGCCGCGGTGTGACGCTGAGTTCCTTATCCGTAGTTGGGATCGCGTATGTCATGAAGGTTGGTTGATTTCAGGGAAGGCTCCTGCCTCAGCAACACGGTTGTCGCGTTTCCTGTTGTGGACATGAGAATTCTCAACTCAGTCAGCACTTGAAGCACCTACTGTGTGCCAAGCACTATGCTAGATCAAGAAAAGGGAGGAGAAGGAAAGGAATGGCGGGGGGGGGGGGGCGGAGATCTTCTATCTGCTGGGTCACTCCCCAAATGGCTGCAACAACCAGGGCTGGGCCAGGCCAAAGCCAGGAGCCTAAAACTCCATCCGGGTCTCCCCCGTGGGCTCAGGGATCAAAGCGCTTGGGCGTCTCCTCCTGCTTTCCCAGGCACGTCAGCAGGGAACAGCTGGGACGCGACTCGGCACTCACATGGGACCCAGGCTTTGCAGGCGGTGGCTTCACCCACTGCACCACAACACTGGCCCCTCGTACGCTTTCTTGATTTTGGCAAGCTGAAGGATGGCTTTTTAAAAGCAATTAAAAAAAAAAAAGTTTGGGAGAGGAGCAAACACACACACACATACACACACACAGTACTCGCAACTATTGAGTCACTCCCTGAACTCAGGCAATGGCTGGGGCTGGGCCAGGCCGAACCCTGGAGCTGGGACTCCATCCGGGTCCTCACGTGGGAGACAGGAACCCAACAACTCGAGCCGTCGTCACTGCCTCCCAGGATGTGCACGGGCAGGAAGCCGGAGCCGGGGATCAGAGCCCGGTGTTCTGCTGTGGGACGCAGGCGTCTTAGCTGCTGGGCCAGAGCCCAGCCCCTGGGTGTGGCCTCCAGTGTCGTTGAGTTCAGGAGGTGTGTGATCAGCCACGGTTTGGTTTGTATTTCACTTTCCAAGAACAGTAAGCCTTGAAAGCTTTCTCACACGCACTTCTGTCCACAGAGAATAATCACCATTGGTTTAGGAACTCAGACAGGAAATGTCATCGAATCAGAGAAGTAACTTACAATGATATTTTGCTTAAAAGCACCTGCCGCTGTGCTATCTGCCATGCATGAATTTAATTAAGAGACTTCCAGGATGGAGGCTGATGGAAAAAAATCAAAGATGTCGGGAGGTAGGGCCTCTGGGTAGAGAGGTTGAAGCGTGCGTTGTTCAGGTCGAGGCAGAGCGCGTGTGTATCTGGGTAGAGAGGGTGAAGCGTGCGTTGTTCAGGTCGAGGCAGAGCGCGTGTGTATCTGGGTAGAGAGGGTGAAGCGTGCGTTGTTCAGGTCGAGGCAGAGCGCGTGTGTATCTGGGTAGAGAGGTTGAAGCGTGCGTTGTTCAGGTCGAGGCAGAGCGCGTGTGTATCTGGGTAGAGAGGGTGAAGCGTGCGTTGTTCAGGTCGAGCAGAGTGCGTGTGTATCTGGGTAGAGAGGCTGAAGTGTGCGTTGTTCAGGTCGAGGCAGAGTGCATGTGTAACCAGATTGCGCTGATGCGTATCCGTTCACTCATTTGTTCAGTTCGTCATCAGGCAAGTAGGTGTTTGCTGGGGAGTCTAACTGTGGGCCTTCCGGGACTCAGTGTAGTTGTGGGGGACAGATGGGAGTCGCTAGGAAACAGTGTAGTAAAAACAGCTTAGTGAATTCTGTTTCTCACCCAAAATGAGAAGTAGAGTGTGTACCTGCGTGTGTGTGTGTTCATGAAGTATGTGTGTACCTGCGTGTGTGCATGTGTGTGTGTTCATAAAGTATGTGTACCTGCACGTGTGTGTGTTCATGAAGTATGTGTGTACCTGCACGTGTGCATGTGTGTGTGTTCATGAAGTATGTGTGTACCTGCACGTGTGCATGTGTGTGTGTTCATGAAGTATGTGCGTACCTGCACGTGTGCATGTGTGTGTGTTCATGAAGTATGTGTGTACCTGCACGTGTGTGTGTGTGTGTGTTCATGAAGTATGTATATGAAGCTTCTTTTGGGAAATAGCAGACAATTTACTTTTTTAAAGATTTATTTATTTATTTGAAAGAGTTATACAGAGAGAAGGAGAGGCAGAGAGAGAGAGAGAGGTCTTCCATCCACTGGATCACTCCCCAGATGGCTGCAACAGCGGAGCTGCGCTGAACTGAAGCCAGGAGCCAGGAACTTCTTCCAGATCGCCCACACAGGTGCAGATGTCCAAGGACTTGGGCCATCTTCTGCTGTTTTCCCAAGCCATAGCAAAGAACTGAATTGGAAGTGGAGCAGTTGGGACTCAAACCTGCACCCATATGGGATGCCGGCACTGCAGGCAATGGCTTTACTCACTACGCCATAGCACTGGCCCCAACAATTTACTTTTTTAAAAAAAGATATTTATTTTTTATTTATTTGAAAGGCAGAGTTATAGAGATAAAGGGAGACAGAGAGAGAGGTATTCCATCTGCTGGTTCACTCCCCAAATGGAGGCAATGGCTGGGGCTCGGCCAGGCTGACGCCAGGAGCCAGGAGCTTCTCCTGAGTCTCCCACGTGGGTGCAGGGGCCCAAACACCTGGGCCATCTTCTGCTGCTTTCCCAAGCCATTAACAGGGAGCTGGTTTGGAAGTGGAGCAGCCAGGACTCGAACCAGTGCCCGTATGGGATGCTACACCACAACCCTGGCCCTGAAAATTTATTTTTACATAAATGCATCGTTAAAGGAATTTGAATGTATTCACACGTACTAGGGTATTTCAAAAAGTGCATGGAAAATGCATATCATATGAAAACTGCATGGATTTCACCATTTCTTGTACCAAGATAAAGTTACCCTTTAACTCCATTTCCCGCGCAGTGTTGGAAGCTCCCTCCCAGAGCTCGCTGACAAGTCCTAAGGATTCAGGTTCGTTGAAATGCTTGCCTGGGGGAGACTCAGTGGGTGGCGGGCGGCAGAGAGGGCGTGGACTCAGTGTGGTCTCAGAACCACGTGGGAGGGCTTGCGACGCCAGCAGACCGGAGGTGCCTTCCTGCACACCGGCACAGCCCCCACACGTGCACGTGACACAGCTGCAGGTGCAGTTTTCCCGTTTCGCCCTCTGCCTCCACGGCTCTGGTCCTGGCTGGGCTGAAGAACAGAGAGAACCGCCGAGCTGTGCCATCACTGGGCCTGTGCCCCTGTGTCAGCGATGCTGGGTGGCCGGTCTCGGAGCCCTTTTCCAGGTCCCCAGGAGTGTTTATGGGAACGGCGGGTGATGGATTTAAAGGGCATTTAATTACAGTGCAGTGAGAATACGTGGCCGGCAGGCAGAACGTGTGCTGGATCTCACCAGATCCTTTGTGAGGCTTCATAACAAGCGTGAGTGAGGCGTGGCCATCACTCGTTCTGCGGGAGGACGGGCTGGTGACGTTGGGCCAGCTTGGCTGGGACGCCTGCCTTGCTGTAAGAGGTACATGCATGAGGTGTGCGTGAGGTTTGGATGTGAACGTGAACTTCTGGTTGGCGGTGTGGCCGTGGGGACGTCACTTATTACCCACTTGGGCAGGTTGTTGAGGACTCCGTGCAGTGATGCACGCGTGGTCCCTGGCAGGTGTTCGTCATCGCTCAGAGTCGACAGAACGTTCTATAGCCTACTCTTGGTGACAGAAGCTCTGCTTTGCCTGCCGTCGGCTCCCCAGCACCTGGGAGGGTACCTGGGACCTCTCTGGTTCCCGCAGGTGTTTTACTCTGCTGCCTGTGGGCCCAGGGGCCAGGAAAGTGAGGCCCACATTTGATGAGGAGTGGAGAAACCCTTAGACGAGCACGTGGAAGGAGTGGCTGTTTAGGGTCAAGCAGAGAAAGGAGGCTTGGGGTGTGGGTCAGGCATGGCCTGGGTATGGTCAGGAGGCCGGGGTGTGGGTCAGGCGTGGCCTGGGTGTGGTCAGGAGGCCGGGGTGTGGGTCAGGCATAGCCTGGGTGTGGTCAGGAGGCTGGGGTGTGGGTCAGGCGTGGCCTGGGTGTAGGTCAGGCGTGGCCTGGGGTGTGGGGAAGGCATGGCCTGGGTGTGTGTCGGGCATGGCCTGGGTATGGTCAGACGTGGCCTGGGGTGTGGGTCAGGCGTGGCCTGGGTGTGGGTCAGGCATAGCCTGGGTGTGGTCAGGAGGCTGGGGTGTGGGTCAGGCGTGGCCTGGGTGTGGGTCAGGTGTGACCTGGGTGTATGTCGGGCGTGGCCTGGGTATGGTCAGACGTGGCCTGGGGTGTGGGTCAGGCATGGCCTGGGTGTAGGTCAGGAGGCTGGGGTGTGGGTCGGGCGTGGCCTGGGTATGGTCAGACATGGCCTGGGGTGTGGGTCAGGCATAGCCTGGGTGTGTGTTGGGCATGGCCTGGGTATGGTCAGACGTGGCTTGGGGTGTGGGTCAGGCGTGGCCTGGGTGTGGGTCAGGAGGCCGGGGTGTGGGTCAGGCGTGGCCTGGGTGTAGGTCAGGTGTGGCCTGGGGTGTGGGTCAGGCGTGGCCTGGGGTGTGGGTCAGACATGGCCTGGGTGTGGGTCAGGCGTGGCCTGGGTGTAGGTCAGGTGTGGCCTGAGTGTGGGTTAGGCGTGGCCTGGGTGTTTGGAAGACATGGCCTGGGTGTGATCAGGAGGCCTGAGTGTGGGTCAGGTGGGCCTGGGCTGTGGGTCAGGCAGGCCTGGGTGTGGTCAGGAGGCCTGGGCTGTGGGTCAGGCAGGCCTGGTTTGGGGGCTGGGTGACGTGGGGTGTGGGTCAGGCGGGCCTGGGGTGTGGGTTAGGCAGGCCTGGGTGTGGTCAGGAGGTCTGGGTGTGGTCAGGAGGCCTGGTTTGGGGCCTGGGTGACGTGGGCAGCTCCTCCGTGTGCAGCTCCTCCGTGTGCGAGTGGGGATGCAGGTGGGATGCTCTGCGCGGTTTTCCAGTCTGCGCCCCCCGAGCATTCACCTCCCTGGGACAGACCACCCTGTGACAGGCGCCCGGCTTTTCGGTAAGCCTGTGGCTGGCTGTGGTCATTCTGCAGGGCAGCCTTTGTGACAAGAACAGGGACAGGTCCTGCGCCCACGTCTCTGTCTGTTTCGTCCTTCACACTCTCGATGCCTCTCTGCACGTCCGAGTCATTTAGCATCACACAGCTCCCGGCGTAGGCAGGCGGGGCCCTGGGCCCCTCACGGCTCCCGCAGGAGGCTGCGTGCAGCAGGGTTTTTAATTGAGGGGAAGAGGTCCCCTGCCTGACAGCAGTCTGTCTGCCCGTGTTGGCAGCACCGGCTGCGCGGATCTGGGCCTGGGGTGGCTCCAGCTGGAAATTCTGATGAGGCTGAACTCAGTTAAGCAGGAGGACTCGGCCCTCACCCGAGAGGCCACCGTCCTGGACCACTTCCAAGTCACCAGACGCCCAGGGAGGCTCCGATGGCCTGCAGCCCTCCTTCGCACAAGGCGAATCAGTTTAGCAATTTGCCTGCCTAACAGGTTGCTGGCCTTGGGACCCTGTGACCGCACGTGCTGCTGGCTTTTTGATGTGGGAAGGTTCCTTAGGCAGCACAGGGCGGCGGAATTCTGGAAGGTTACCGGCACTGGCGTTCGTGTCCCAGGACTCACATCTTGCCTCTGCTGCACCCTAGCTTGGTAGATTTTGGTCTCGGAAGCTTTTCTGGTCATCAGAGTCCTCATTCAGAAATTTGCAAGGACACAAAATCCTTCATCAGGGGCTGGTGCTGTGGCGTAGCAGGTTAAACTGCTGCCTGCAACGTTGGCATTCCATATGAGCACCAGTTCGAGTCCCGACTGCTCCACTTCTGATCCAGCTCTCTGCTGTGACCTGGGAAAGCAGTAGAAGATGGCTCAAGTCCTTGAGCCCCTGCACACACGTGGGAGACCCGGAAGAAGCTCCTGGCTCCTGGCTTTGGCTTTGTGCAGCTCCGGCCATTGTGGCCATTTGAGGAGTGAACCAGCAGATGGAAGACCTCTCTCTGTCTGTCCCCTTCTCTCTCTGTAACTCTTTTAACTCTTTTAAAAATTTGTAAAAAAACAAATGGGTCATTAGCTGCAGTGGTGTTCAGGACGCTCCTCGGCACTGGCTCCGTGGGGGAGGCGTCAGTGCACGGGGAGCTCAGGTTCAGGTTCTCTGCTGTGCAGGCAGCTCCTGTCCTCAGCGTTTCAATTTTATCTTAATTTCACAGGTCTTGGCTTTGAGATCCAGTGCCAAACTCAGTGAGTCCAGGAAACCGGCAGTCTTTAGCCCTGCCCCCCACGCCCCTGCACACACATGTGCACACGCATGTGCACGCGCTGATCACGTTTCCCTGATGAGTCCTTCCAGCTCTCAGGCCTCACTGTGCTCCTGTCACCCAGAGGTCGGACTCTTGGCAACCCCTGCCATCTGGCACGGGTCCAGGAGAAGCAACCTCTGAGCCCAGCTGGCAGGGCGGGGTGGGGGAGGGGCGGCCGACTGCCGAGCCGGGGGCGGTGGCCGTGCGCAGTGGTGGCCGGGTCTACATTGCACGCAGTCCAGGCCCATGCAGCCAGCGCTGTGAGCCAGCATCCTTGACGCAGCGAGTCCTGAGCATTGTGGCAGAGCTGTGTTCCGCACCCCCTGTTTATTGAAACAGGAAAAGAGAGAATTGGTTTCTGTGGGATTCCCAGCGGAGGTGTTTGCAGGACCCCTTTGGAGTCTCCGTGGCCGTTGGTCTGGATGATTAAGGCTCGGGGAGCTCTTCCTCCATCGTGAGGAAGACATCGGAGCACAGACCGTGGCGGGCGGGGGCGGGGGCGTCCCCGTCTGGGGTGTGAATCTCTGTTCCCGCCACGGACCTGGTAGGAGGCTCAGCCGAGCAGCCCTGGCTTCTGTCGCGCTGCCCACGGGCTGTCACAGGGAGACGCAGGAGAGAGCTGGCCGCCGGCTGTGAGGCGTGAGCCGCAGAGGTGCCCCCGCGTCCGGCCGCTGCCCTGTTTCAGCTCCCCTCAGCCCGCGGGCAGTTAGCTGGTAAGTTTTATCGCACCCTTCGATGCACAGGTTGTATAGTTCAGTTAGGTCAGGCGTTCCTCCATCCCTGATCATGGTTTGAAGTAGCTCCACATTCTTACCACATGGGCACCGCCCCTGCTGGCCCCCAACGGTGACTGTGGGGCTGGGTGGCAGTGAGGCCGGCCTGTGTGGCCCTTGAGCCCAGAGGGGTGCCGTTTGTGATCCTGCCTCACCCCAGCAACGTACACGGACTGCTAGGCTCTGGGATGGGATGACAGGTCTACAAGAGAGTTCGTGTTCTCAGGGATGACTTGTGTGTTTTCTGGATGCGTGGGCCCAGGCATGGGCTCAGAGGCTGTTGCTTGTCAAGGCCACACTGGTGGCCCTTGGGTTCTTGGGTGCCCTTAGCCCAGGCTTCTGTCCGTTCTCTGACACCAGTTCCTACGCTTTGCTCTTCTGCCACAAGGCCGGCGACCGCCCTGCTCCAGGAAGACCTCCAGTGTGGCCTGAACTCCGGCACCAGGGTCTGTGGCTCGGCCCTGCCGTGGCCTCTCTGCAGCCGTGGCAATGCTTCCCGTGTCCTGATGTTCGTGTCTCTGATGGCAGCGGTGTCCAGTGGTTTCCTACGCACATGTGTGCCGTCCGTGTCTGCCCAGGCACTCCCCAGGAGCCTGCCAAGTTGGGCCCGTCGGTGGGATCTTGCCAAGGCCGTGTGGATGATCCCTGGGAGGGAGATGACAGATGGACCTGTCACGTGGGCTGCATGTCTGTGACGCAGGGCGTGGTCACACCAGTGAGGGGTGGAGGAAGGACAGCTCAGCCTGGGTTGTGAGCTGGAACCCCCACGACTGCCTGGGGGGCCCAGTGGGGGGGGGGGGACACACTGCAGAGGGTGGGGCCTCCTGGGAGTGTGGCCAGAGGAGGCTCAGCCCCGAAGGCTGTTTCCAGGTGTCCATCCTGCCCCTGCACAGCGTCCGTGAGACGTGTGTGGGGACGTCGGGCTGCAGTCACCGCCCTGTGATCAGGCTGCCCGCTGTGCAGGGAGACTGGGATTTGGGGCCAGATCCAGGTTTGCGTCTCTTCCCGACTCTGCCAATTTCTTACTTGGCAAATTGACTTTGTCCTTGAAGTCTCAGTTGCATTCAAAATGAGGACAGTGAAACCCACCTCGCCTGCCTGCTAGGGTTGCTGCAAAGCTGGGATCCTGCGTGTGATCTCTGTGGGGACACGAACCCCGACGTTGTTATTTTTAGCCTGGAAGGAGCTGGCTGACACAGTGTGGGTGTTACCATGTAACCTGTGCGCGTGTGACTCACGTGGTGGTTCTTCCTAGAAGGTAATAACTCAGCTGATGGACATGGTGGGAAGCAGGACTCCCAGGGTTCTCCTGTGCGCAGGTGCCGCGTGAGGCTTTGGAGGTGGGGGCTGGGTGCTGGCCCGGGGTCCGGGAGTCTGTTTGCCACTCTGCAGCCAGCAGCAGGGGGAAGGGCTGCTGTCAGCCCCAGGGAAGTTGTGTTACCATTCAGTTAAGTCTGGAGGCCACGGTCAGTGTTAGACCTGCGGGGAGAGCAGTGACTGCCCAGAGAGGCCGTGGCCTGAGATGCTGCCTGCCTCCTGCGAGCTCCACGCATGGAAGGAAGCCTTGACCGCTGGGGGGACGGGGTCACGGAGATGGGATTCAGAGCTTCCGCTGCCCCTGCCCGTGAGCACGGCCGGCCGAGTTGCCGAAAGGGGCAAGGCACGGGCTCTTGCCGCAGGGAGCCTGAAGCAGTGACCTGAGAAACAGGGCAGGGGGAGTTTTCTCAGAGGGGTTGTGGGAGACCATGCGGCACAGCGGGTGGGAAGCTGGCGGAGGGAGCGGGGTGGATCTGGAGGCATCTGGAGGGCTGAAACCAGAGAAGTGGGGAAATGTGCCTGGCTGCGGATCCACGAGGTCTCCAGGGAACGGTGGAGCAGAGGGTGGGGCCAGAGCCTTCGTCCTCACCCCGGGAGCTTCCTCCTGTGCGCCGGGAAGGCCTGCTTTCTCCTGAGCTCACTCCATCCATAGTGAAGGGGGCTGTGGTCCCAAGAGCCCTGGGAGCCCCCCACCCCCTGCCCTGCCTTTGGCTCAGGCTGTGTTGCTGCAGCCTGGGGGCGCTGTCCTCCCAGCAGGTGCTGAAGCCTTGGGCGTCTGGCGGGGTCTGGCTTGCTGGAGTCTGCGCGGAGAGTGTGGAGACACGCTGGAGCAGGACCACAGGTCCCTGGCACCCGCCGAGTGGCGACAGGAGATAGGTGTGGGGTGCGTGGTCTCTAGTCTCCCTTTCCTCCCTCCTGGCTCGCAGAGTCTGGGAGCCTGTGGCTCTTGGGCGGGAGCGCTGGGGGACTCACTCGCCTGTTGGAATCTGTGGACAGACGCCTTCCCAGGGAGCTGCGGTTTGTGATGAAGTGGAGCGGTTGGGAGGAAGGCAGTGGGGCCAGCAGAGCGCCTGGGGTGTGACGTGAAGGGAGACGTCACAGTGGGACCGGCTTGGGCTCGCGTGCTGGGCTTCACTGCAGTGCTGGATGGGGACAGAGGCGATGCTTGGGGAGCGCGAAGCGTGTGCTGGCACTTGGTTATTCACAGCCTCATCGTCTGGAGTTCCCTGGGTGTCTGCCATCGCTGTAGAGCGATGACTCGGACGTATTTGGGCTGTCCCGACTGCTGGGTGATGGATTACCTGCAACGGTGCCCCCTCAGGGAGATGCTGGACGTAGCGTCCTCCACGTCAAAAAAGCCGCTGATGGCACTGTGTAGACACTGGCAAGTGTGGTGACAGGGAGGTCACCAGGGCCCTCTTGGGCCATGGATGGCTGAGGCCTCGATGTTGGAACCGCGCCCATGAGCCTTGGCAGCCACACGGCACGTGACGGTGGAGAGCGACTGACAAACCAGTGGACGGTGGATGTCGGGAAGTTACCTTAAAGGCGTTGGGTGGTGTGTGGGTCTGCACCCAGCATTTGTCATTCACTCCAGCCCTCCCAGAGTGCCTGTGCTCCCCGCAGCCCTGGCCTGTCCTGAGGTTACAGAAGAGAAAAGCCACAATTTTCTGTTGGTTTTTAAGAATCACTTTAATTGAGGAATACTTTACGTACAATAAAATCCACCAGGGTGAAGTCTGTAGTTCGCTGACCTTTGTCCTGTGTGTCATGGGTTTGCCACTACAGGTGTAACTTAGCAATACATCACCCCAGAGGAAGAGTTCTGCCTCTTTTTTTTTTTTTTTTAAATCTACTTATTTCTTCCAGAGGCAGAGAGACAGTCAGAGACAGCTCCCGTCCACGGGTTCACTCCCCAAATGCCCATGGCTGCTGCCGGCTAGAGCTGGGGCCGGGAGCTGGGGACTCCATCCAGGTTGCATGTGCAGGGTCCTGACTACAGGGCCTGTGCGGCAGGCAGGTGGAGCCGGCTGTGGAGCTCAGGCAGCCTCACTCGGGACGCGGGCCTCTTGGCACTGCCCCCACAGAATGGCTCCTCCTGCCGCTCGCCACAGAGCCCTGCTCCTGGCCCTGCAGTCACTGGTCGGCTTTGCCTGTGACAATTTTGTGGAAATGGAGTCGTGTGGTCCGGGACCCTCTCTGTCTTCGCCGAGCCTGCATCGCGCGCAGCTGAGGCCGTGCCTATGTAACGTTCCGGGGCATGGGTGTACCTCGGTAGGGCATGGGTGTACCTCGGTGGGGCATGGGTGTACCTCGGCGGGGCATGGGTGTACCTCGGTGGGGCATGGGTGTACCTCGGCGGGGCATGGGTGTACCTCGGCGGGGCATGGGTGTACCTCGGTGGGGCATGGGTGTACCTCGGTGGGGCATGGGTATACCTTGGTTCGTTCATCAGCTCAGCACAGGCTGGGCTTTAGGTTGTTCCCGGTTCTCAGCTGTGATGAGTACAGCTGCTGTGAACACTTGAGTGCAGGGCTTTGTGTAGACATGTCTTTGACTTGGTGTGAAATACGCAGGGGAGGCGTGGCCGGGTGCTGTGCTCCGAGTGTGTTTACCTTCATCAGACTGGGCCATGCCGATTCCCTACGTGGCTGTACCATTTTCATCTCCAGGGACCTCACCTCCTCATCAGCGCTTGGTATTATCTGCCATTCTAGCCTTTGTAGAATGGGTGTGGAGTGGAGCCTCACTGTGGTTTCATTTACATCTCCTCGATGGCCATGCAGCATCGGCCGTTGTCGGTCTCCTGGCTGCCCTGTGCTCGGGGCCATCTCCGTAGAGATCCTGGGACTCGGGCTTCCTCCCAGTCTTGGCGGTGGAGCCTTGCTGGGATTACGGAGGGAAATGGCGTTGGAGCCAAAGTGTTCGTTCCGAGGTTGCCCAGGGCTCCTTGACGATGTCCGTATCACCTTGACAGGGTTTTGGAAGAATCTTTGCTATTTCCAACGATTGCTAAGAAGTTTCCAAAAAAGATTACACTAGATGTGTGCGTCCGGGAACGGTGAGGGGATGTCGCTGGAACATTCAGGACTCCCGGGGGCTGTGGGAGGGCGCCGCCGCAGGGTTTGTGTGCTGTTGACCGCACATTGAGTGTGGAGGGGGCGTGACCTGGAGTTTGTAGGAAGGTGTAGAGACACAGTTCCGACGTTCTTACCGCCCCGGGTGGTGGAAGACCCCTGTGGAGACCCACGTTCCCAGAGTGGTCACAGCAGAGCCACGGGCTCCTCGTGACACCCTCGCAGCTTCAGAGAGGGTCACGGAGGCCCCAGGAGGGGAGTCGTTTGTGCCAGCAACGCCATTTAAGGAGTATTTATTGAGTGTGAGCTGTGAGCCAAGCCTGGCCCTGCCGTGATGAAGACAGAAAAAGTCACATTGTGAGTGTGAGATGTTGAAAGTCGGTGTTTGGCCTGTGCGTGTGTGTGTGTGTGTACTGCCTCCAGTTAAAGGTCAGGCAGAGCAGCAGAGCCAACTGTAAAGTGAGTGTTGAGCACATCACTCCCTCATGAGGTTGTGCTGGCTTCGCAAGTGCTTAGACTGAGTACCCCGAGGTTATGCCAGCTTCGCAAGTGCTTAGACTAAGTACCCCAAGGTTATGTTGGCTCCACAAGTGCTTAGACTGAGTACCCTGAGGTTATGCTGGCTTCACAAGTGCTTAGACTAAGTACCTAGAGGGTGTACTGGCCTCACAAATGCTTAGACTAAGTACCTGCAGGAGATACTAGGTGCTAGTAGTGGAGTTGCAACAAAGTTCCTGTTTCAAAGCTTTCCAATTTTGTTTTTAAGAAAGCCGAGTGTTTCTGTCTGTGGTTACCCCTTAGTGCTGTCTCCCTCTGGGTCACCCACGGTGCTAAAAGGTAATTCAGGCCCTGGCCTCCATCTTGCGTCTTGTAGGTGAGTTAGGCTATGATATCGTACATTGGAGCAATTTGTAATTTTTTTAAAGCTTTATTTATTTATTTATTTGAAAGGCACAGCTACAGAGAGGCAGAGGCAGACGGGGAGAGGTCTTCTATCTGCTGGTTCACTCCCAAATGGCCACAACGCTGGAGCTGCGCCAATCTGAAGCCAGGAGCCAGGAGCCAGGAGCTTCCTCCGAGTCTCCCACATGGGTGCAGGGGCCCAAGGACTTGGGCCATCTTCCACTGCTTTCCCAGGCCACAAGCACAGAGCTGGATCAGAAGTGGAGCAGCTAGGACTTGAACCGGTGCCCACATGGGATGCCGGCACTGCAGGCGGTGACCCTACCCACCACGCCACAGTGCAGCCCCGTGATTTGTGTTTGAGTAAGAAGACTTTTCACCTACCTCACGAGGAGCAGTTGGGTTTGAAGTAAAAACCACTGGGCGCAGGCTGTTGGTGCGGTGGTTGAAATACTAGTGGGACGCCCTCCTCCCATGTCAGAGAGCTTGGGTCCAAGTCCCGGCTCCGCTCCCGAGTCCAGCTTCTTCCCAGTGCACATCCTGGGAGCCACCAGGTGATGGCGCAAGTATCGGGGTCCCTGCCACCCACGTGGGAGACCCAGATGGAGGTATCTTCTCCAGGCTTTGGCCTGGCCCAGTCCTTCCATTGCAGGTGTTTGGAGAGTGTTGGGGAGTGCTCTCCCTCCCTCTCTGTGTCTGTCTCTCTCTGTCTCTCTCTCTATCCCTCTCTCTCTCTCTCTCTAAGAGAGAACCTCGCTGGTGGAGTGAGTGGCCCATGGGGACTCTCAGCCTCTGGCCCTGCGTTGTCAGTCCCTGCTCCTCCCTACCCCCACCCCCCACCCCGTCCTCTGCAGCCAGCCAGGTGTCCTGCCGATGGCCTGGAGCTGTCACCTTCTTCAGGATTTTGTGAGCTGACCGCCTGCCTCAGGGCCGCTGGGTAGGAGCCTCAGGGCCGCCGTGCGTGGTTCTACCTCTTCCACATGCGTGGAGCTTTGTGAGTCAGGCACGGTGCAGGCCCTGGCCGGGCAAGCCCTGTCCTCTCCCCTGTGTTGCCCAGGCCCCGCTGGTGAGAAGTCCCGGCTGCCTTGGGAGATTTCAGTCCTTTGGAAGCCAGGATGGCGCCACCGTCACTCAGACCCTGGCAGCAGTGACGGACCTGCCCGGTGAGCGTTGCGCAGTAACCACAGGTTCTAGAGCTTTTTCCTCCGAGGTCGACGCACCGTTACGCTCTTGGCTGGTTGTCTCTCTGAGCACCCTGAGGACACAGCCCGTGGCAGAGTGGTCGGCTCGGGGACTGGAGGGAGTAATTTTGGAGCTGAAAAGTGAGAACACACAGGTGGCATCTTGGATTGTCTTTACCTCTGTGGCCTTGGAAAATAGGGGAACTTTTTCTGAGCCCTAATTTCTGCTGCTTCTCTATGACCCCTGGGCCCTGGCTGGGGTCCCTGTCTCCTCCGCAGGCTCCCGCAGCCTGGGGTCTCTGCTCTGCAGGCCCCCAGCAAACCCTGCCTTGCCCTCACCTCTGTTCTGTGCCCCAGCCCCTCTGCACATCCTTACTTCCATGTTCCAGATGGGTGGATGCTGCCAGGGCACGGTGATTTCAGCCAGACTGCACCTCTTGGTGGCCCCTGTCTGTCCCCACCTGTTCCTTGTGGCTGTCAGGCCTCCTGCCCCGACCGCGGCACCGCATGTGGGCTCCTTCGGGTTCAAGGCAGCGGGGTCCGGCCTGGTGTCTGTTTCAGCCCAGGACCTTTGTTCACATGTAGTGTGTAAAGGGGGTGGGCACGCCTGGGCCGGGGGCTCACACTGAACCTGCCCCACGAGGGTCCCTGCAGTTCTAGGGTTGAATGGAGCAGGATGTGGCGCTGCCAGGTGTCCACCCATCCCCTCCTCACCCCTGCCCTGGAGACCCTGTGGCTGAGGGACCCCACGCAGGAAGCCATGGGGATCACTGTCAGGCGGGCTGATTGCTGGGGAGGGAGGTGGGCGGGGCGGGGCTTCACCGTCATTGGATGCTTTCTATGTCAGTCAGCGTTCGTTACTGTTAATACCCAAGAGGCACTGTTGGGAAGGAGAGGGGTTGTTTTGGCTCCTAGTTTGGGGGTTCACAGCTAAAGACCAGGTGGCCCCGTGAGCTGGCGTGGGGTAGGGGCTTGAGGTGGTGGGGTGTGTGAGAGGGAGCCGGGAAGCAGGGCCGCAGGCATAGCTCTTCCACCTTCTGTGCCTTGTCTTTATAAAGCCACCATTAGTCCACATGGGGTCTCCCAGCATCCTGGCCCAATCCAGTCACTTCCCAAAGGCCCTCCCTCTGGCTGCCAGATTGGGTTGAGCCCCGACCCCAGCCTGTCACCCATCAGTGTTAACCCATTGACTTGTTAACACAAGCCTTTGGGGTTCAGACTTCTGCATGAGTTTGGGGAGCCAAGTCCTGTTCGATCCAAGTGCCAGGGCGTCCCAGCAGCTCCCACGTCCCGTGGAGACTGCTGCCCGTGCTTGGGGGATGCGTCGAGACGTGGGAGCGAGTGCTCGGGCCTGTGTCTGCAGACCTGGGGACAAGCTCGCTGTCCCCGTGGCTCTCACACAGGCCTGGGCCAGGGAGGATGCCCGGCTGCTCTGGCACAGCCCCTTGCTCCGCTTTCCCCGTGAGCGCCTGGGGTGGGAGCTGGGAACGGAGGCCAGGCTGGGACTCTGCGGTAGAAGCGCGGTAGGGCACAGGGTCATCTACCGCCTTAGAAGGCGGCTCAGCCTTGTTTGTGGCTCTGCACACAGAGTCCGCCGGCGCTCCTTCCTGCTTTTCTTCTCCCTCCCCGTCCTGCCTGCTTCCCATTCCATCACAGGGAATGGGGCCAGCTCTTCGGCATGGGAAACAGGAACTGAGACGGGGAAGAGCGAGACCAGGCAGGACTAAAGATAGCGGTGACTTCACGTTCCCCTTGGAAAGCTCAGGAATAGATTGTGCATCCTGGATGGGTGCAAATTGGGGACCCCCCCCAGCCCTGCAGCTCTTGGGAAGACTGAAATGTGGAGCCCCTGTGGATCACGCCTTGGTGACCTGGGGTGTGCCTGTGCTCTTGGGGACCCCTGGAGAGCTCTGGGGGCCGTCAGGGTTGCCCCCTGGCTTTAACACTGTGGCCATCGGGGGGCCTCGTGGGCCTGCCCAGGACCTTGTGTCACAAGTGGGGTTCCCTCAGCCGTGGGGTCTTTGGGATCGGGAGGGGCACAGCAGCCACCTGGCAGCCACTCCCTGGCCCCCTGTACGTCAGGCCTGGGTTTCACCCTCCCCTCGTCCGTCCATCAGCATGGAAGCAGAGATGACAGGTGACTCCCCCCACCCCACCAGGTTGGCCTGAGTGCCCCCCTCTGCCACTTGCCATGTGGTCCTGCCTGTGTCACCCCATGGGCAGCCAGACAGCTTTGAAAATGCCAATGCGGATGGAGGAGACTTATGGAGGAAATGAAAGATAGCCGGAGCTGTGAAGGTTGTTCTTAGAGGGCTTTGGTCTCCTGTGCTGGGGCAGCCCTGGGGTGCTGTGTTCTCAAGGCTGCCTTGGCCGGCGTTGTGGAGACCCGCCCCTGAGGATGAGCGCTGTCCGTTATTGAGTGCCGACTGTATGCCAGACGCAGTCTGCCTGGATGATCTCATCCTGCGGAGCAGGTGCGTTTGTCCCATCTGTGGAGCGAGAGGCTGGCGTGAGCGAGGTGTACTCGTTTTCAGAGCCTGGTCCAGAGCCAGGTCCAGAGCCAGGTCTGTGATCCCAAAGCCGGCCAGTTTTGACCTCTGGCCTCTCCTCCCATGGGAACCAGCCCCCCCCCCCCCCCCCCGTTAAATCCCCTGGTCAGTTACAAGAACACATCAAACTCGACAGCAGGAAGGCGTTTCGAGCCCCTCGGCTTCTGGGGTGCCGAGCCTGGCACAGGGTCTCCAGGCGCCTTCCGCCGCCCCGGCCCTCCCTGTCTCCACGAGGGGTCAGCAGGAACACCCCACTGTCTCATGGCTCCTCTGCCCTGTTTGTTTTGCTAAAGCCAACTTCATGAGGCTCCAGCCTGTTTCCTGGGGAAATCGGCCTGCCCCAGGAGTCCATTGTCTTCTGGGACCGGGAAGATGCAGAAGTGTGACCTCACTCCCAGCTGAAGGTCACCTTCCCAGCCTGGGCTCTGCTCTTCCTGCACAGCAGAGCCCAGGCCTGGCCGGGCGGCCGGAAGTGCTCAGAACCTTCCGGCGTGCTGTCTCCTCTTGCTGGTGAGTCTTGCTGCTCTCCTGCCCCTGTCAGAGGCAGCAGTCAGGAATGCAGGTGTCAGGGCCCCGGCCAGGCCCTCCTGCCCCCTCCGCTCTCCCTAGAGGCAGTGCCGCCCGCCCGCCTGCCTGTGCTGCCGTGGGGGCCGGGGGCTGTCTTGCCCAGTGCGCTTTCCCTTCCCCACAGCTTGCAGATTTTCTGCCCCCAAAACAGAAAGCGGGCCCGGAAGCATCTCGGCAGAGCGGGATTCCCGGCGGAAGGCTGTGCCTCTGGGCCTGGGCTTTTCACGTGAGGTGTGCGCAGTGCCCAGAGCCGCGCACGTTCCTGTACGCCAGGCCACATGTCCACGCCGGTCAGCGCCGTTCCAAACATTTGGTTGTTGGCTTGGTGATCTAGGCTGGGCATTTGGGATTCTTTCCCGTTTTCTCTCTCTCTCTTTTTTAAAGATTTATTTATTTATTTGAAAGTCAGAGTTACACAGAGAGAGAGAGAAGCAGAGAGAGGGAGAGAGAGGTCTTCCATCCATTGGTTCACTCCCCAATTGGCCGCAATGGCCGGAGCTGTACTGATCTGAAGCCAGGAGCTTCTTCCAGGTCTCCCATGCAGGTGCAGGGGTCCAAGCACTAGGGCCATCTTCTACTGCTCGCCCAGGGCCATAGCAGAGAGCTGGATCGGAAGAGGAGCAGCCGTGGCTAGAACTGGCGCCCATGTGGGATGCCGGCACTGCAGGCCAGGGCTTTAACTCACTGCACCACAGCGCCAGCCCCTGTTTTTTCTCTTTTTAAAAATGCTGCTGAGGCTGGCGCCACAGCTCACTAGGCTAATCCTCCGCCTGCAGCGCTGGCACCCCGGGTTCTAGTCCTGGTCGGGGCGCCGGATTCTGTCCCGGCTGCTCCTCTTCCAGTCCAGCTCTCTGCTGTGGCCCAGGAAGGCAGTGGAGGTTGGCCCAAGTGCTCCCTCTTGGAAGTGAGCCCCCGAGCCCGAGCAGGTGCCACGTGCACATCGTGGCGATGCCATCTTGCCACGGGCTGCCTGCCGTGGCCTCCCCTCCACCCAGTTTCTCCTCTCGAGGGTCCTCAGCTCCCAGGGCTCCAGTTCCGGTGGCCACCATGGACAGAGTCACGGGAGCTCAGGGCAGCAGTGTTCAGCCGGCAGCTTGGGTCGCGCGTCCCTCATCTCGCTCCACAGAATTCTCTTTCCTCACGGCCACACCTGAAGGTTTCCGTGTGCTGCACACGTCACACAGGACCAAGAGCCGAGTGTCCCACCACCGTCCCCTTGCCTGTCCTCAGGCGAACGCTGGGTGGCTGCACGCGCTCCTCCCAGAGTGTTCTGCCGTGTATCCATTTGTGAAAATACGCAGCCTTGAGTGTTTCTGTCCTCTTTGTTGTTAGATCTGTTTCAGTGGGCAGCGTTAAACAAATTGCCCCTACCTGCTTGGTGGCCAGATAACAGAGACAGTGTAGCATGTTGAACTGCTTTGTATTTTCCTTAATTGAAAAGTTTCAAACATAAAGTGCTCACTGAGGGTTTGAGACTAGAGAGACCAGATCACCCTCCGGCTGCCCTGGGAGAGCTGTGGTGGCTTCTTCCTGTGTCTGCAGATCTGTGCACAGTTGGTGTGAACAATGCGATACGTGTTCTCGTTTATAAGTTACAGTTTTTCTTGCTTTCGCAATCTTGGTCTGCACTTAGTTGGTTTGGGAGATACTCTTGTACTTTCTGCTTCCTAAGACGCAAGAGCTTTTTAATTTTTTTTAGAGATTTATTTATTTATCTGAAAGAGTTACAGAGAGAGAGAGAGAGAGAGAGAGAGAGAGGTCTTCCATCCACGGGTTCACTTCCTAGTTGGCTGCAACGGCCAGAGCTGTGCCAATCCGAGGCCAGGAGCCAGGAGCCAGGAGCTTCTTCTGGGTCTCCACATGGGTTCAGGGGCCCAAGCATTTGGGCCATCTTCTACTGCTTCCCCAGGCCACAGCAGAGAGCTGGATGGGAAGTGGAGCAGCTGAGACCCTAACCAGTGCCCATACGGGATGCTGGCACTGCAGGCGGCGGCTTTACCTACTACACCACAGCACTGGCCCCAGCTTTTTAATTTTTAACTTTAGTTTCTTCCCCCCTTTTTTTTTTCCCTTGTATCTTGAAAGGCAGGGAGAGAGAGATTTCCCATTCTCTGGTTCACTCTCCAGATGCACACATCAGAGCTGAATTGGGCCAAAGCCCAGAACCGCATGTGGGTCTCCCAGGTGAGCGGCGGGGACCGACGTACCGGAGCCATCACTGCTGCTCCCAGGGCGCACATGAGCTGGGCGCCGCAATCAAGTGGAAGAGCCGGGACGTGACCCAGGCGTCTGGTACAGCAACGTGACTGCTGCACCGCCCCCGCGCCCTCCCCAGCCGCACTTCTGCAGAGGGGAGGGCCGTGCGGCCTCATCTTCCCAGCAGCCACTTCACTGGCGTTTTGTTAGAGCTGTGCTCGGGGATGATGGGCTGGCCCTTGGTGCGCTGGCTGGGGACTCGCGTCGGCCCTGTGAGCGAGGCTGGCCTCCCTGTGACGGGATGGATACCCACTGTGCCACCACCCCCAAGCTGACCAGGGTGGGGACAGATCCCAGATGCTAAAACAACATCTAGGAAAAAAAAACTGAAAGAAATGTTTGCGGTTCATGTGACTGGCTTCAAAGGCCACCCACCTTAGGAGCTCGGAAGAGCAGGTATTGCAAGGTTAGACTAAGCCGTGTAGGAAGAGTGCCCGGAAGCACCCCCTGGACCACAGGAAGCTGCTGGGGCTGAGGAGAGGGGCTGACCTGGGCCTGCTTCTCTCTGGTGGGCAGAGAGGGGGCGGGGGACCCCCGAGTTCTTTTGCTTATTGTGTGTGGCCGAAGCGCTGGTCCCATGAATGACCCCCGAGAGTTCACTCCCATTGTGGAACCGCTTGCTCTTCTCCCAAACTCCAGTTCAGTCTTCACTTCTGGTCTATAACAGGTCCCGTTCTTGCTGGCATAGCTCAGACGTGTGTATTACGCGTGTACCTCGAACAGTGGCAATCAGGGGATCAGACTGGCCTCACTGCCGCCGTGCCCTGGTCCCCCGGTCACCACCAGCCTCCCGGAACCTCGCCCCTCCCCGTGGTATCTCAGGGGTCCTGCCATCCTGACTGCGGGGTTCATCTGTAGCTTTGCCAGCCATCTGTGCCTCCCAAGTCTCTCTGGTTTGCCTGTGGTTCTGACCTTGTGTGGTGCTGCACTGTGTGTCGTCTTTGGCCCGGTCTGTTGGTGGTCTGAGGGGTGAGTTCCTTCCTTCCCGCAGCCTGGCAGCTCTCTCTTGCGTGGACACACGGCAGTGACCCACTCAGGGGCATTTAAGTTCGTCCAGTAACACCTTGCTTGTCTCCTGCGGCAGGTGCATCTGTGTCTTTGATTTCATTAGAGAATAACGGGGAGACTCACCCTTTCCAGCTCAGCCATTGGCACATGTGTCTGGCACAGCTGTGCTGGCGCCTGGGTTGTGTGTGATGCTAATTCTTGATGACACCTGCTCTTCTCCCGGCCTCGCTGTATTCCCGGAAGGAGGAGGGTCCATTATTGCTCTGACTGTCAGCCGGGCCTGCAGGTCTCCGTGAGAGTCTGCGCTGCCCCAGAAAGCCTTCTGGAAACATTCGTCTCCATCTTCATGCCTGCTGTTGGCTCTTGGTAAAGTCAGATGCGTGATGAGTCCAAGTCGCAACCTAAGCGTGTGCGCGACTCTTGGCAAAGTTGCCTTTGGGGAAAACATCTAGTGTGTTTTGTTTTGTCTCCTGTCTTTCAGAAATGTCGTCTCCTCTCAGGCTGGCTTGCTGTGAGTGAGATGAAGGGAGGTGACGTGGGGCAGCAGAGTGGAGCGTGCGTGGGGGAGGCCTGTACTCTGCAAGTCCTTCTCTGGGCAGCATCTGGGGGAGCTGAGAGGGACATCAGCCCCTTCCCACCCTGCTGGCGGAAATGGAGAGCTCTGGATGCTGGCCAGAGCCAAGGGGGACGCCCTGCCTGACGCCACGGGAGAGGTTTTCGTGTGGATCCTGGGCCAAGGTTGGCAGACACTTCCCATAAGGAGCCACGTGGTAAATATTTCAGCCCTTGCAGGGCAAGAGACAAAACCAAGGCTAATGTACAGGTGTTTTTATGAGAGAGAAAATAGATGTACACACACGTTTTACAAATGAGATGCAGTGTGTGATCCCTGCCACGCGGGGGGAAGAGTGGAGTTCTTTAGTGGGGCTCAGAGTCGGCTTTCCCCGGCACCCCGTCCATCACTGCGGCAGTTGGAAATGTCCACCCGTGGAAACCCTCAGCCTGCAGCTGACAAGGACAGGCTGGCCTCGGCCTGCGCACCATCGCTTGCCCGCCCGAGCCAGGCTGTCTCCTCCATCAGACAGGGGACTCGCGCCCTCCGTCCAGCCTGTCGTCCAGCCTGTCGTCACAGTCTCCATGGCAGCCGGGAGGCACCCGTAGGCTTCCACGGGGACCATCGGAGACAGACTGGCTCCATCCCTGAGCAGAGGGAGGTGTCATGGGCGCCCTGGAGGGCGAGGATGTGGTCTCCTGGCTGATCCTGGCTATCGGGCAGCCCTGGGCATGCAGAGGGAAGGAGGTGGGAGGGGCCGCGGGCCCTCGCAGGTGGCAGGGCACGAGCGATGGACTGTCGAAGGGTTTTCTCATTTTAATTCATTTTGATCATTTGTAGCTTGTGGCCACCGCGTTGGCCAGTGCAGATGTGAGCAGTGCAGAGTGGGCGGTTGTGCGGGGTCGGCCTGTGGCTGTTCTTCCCTCTCCCCCACCCACGCTGCTCCCTGTCCCCGAGACCCCTGCCCCAAACACACCACTGAATGCACCTGGCCCAGCCCGGCTCACCACCAGCCCCGTTCTGGTGGCCACGGCACGAAACAGCATAGACCTTCAGGGCTGCTTGGTGTGAAGACAAGAACAAGTGGCTGGGAATTCACCCGCTGGGCTCTCTGAAGATGCTTTTCGAGTGGTTGGAAACAGTGGTTTGTTTTCCTTAGAAATGCTTGGGGCTTCTCCCTGCGCTCTTGTGTGCATGATGAATTTACTCTGTGAAATCTGTTTTACAAACGAAAGGTCAGCGTCCGTCTGGCTCCCCACGATTAATGAGCTTGGCCAGACTTGAGCTATTGTGCGGCCCCCGCTGTGTCTATGTTGCTACGCACAGTTCTGCTGGAGTAAGCGGGGGCAGGGGATAGGTGAGCGCCTGCTGTGTTAGAAATCCCAGCCCAACTGGCAGGCACCTCTGGTTTCTGGAGACACCCACAATGCGCTTTCTGCTCTCAGAGACAATGGGCCCAGCGCTTTTCCAAGCCCTCATTCTGACTCGTCTTGGCCAAGTGTAATCTTGGTTGTAAATGTGCACCACAAATGGAGGTGCGTTTAGGGAACAGGAATGCTTTTCCATAGCCACACAGGTTAAGTGCAGACACCTCTGCTGCCCATCCTTAAGAAGCAGGGACTGTGTACCCGCTGGTTCCCTAAGTTTCCCGTTAGGAAGGAAGGCAGAAGGTTGCCATGGCTTCATACTTTACTAGACCTTTGAGCAGGGAGGGAGAAGGCAGGGGCGTGTCCCCCATGCTTCAGGGCAGGAAGTTTGTCTCAGTGCAACTCTGTTGCAGTGTCAGCCTGCTGTCTTGAGTGATGGAGCCAAACTCCTGGGACTAGAGCTCTGTGGTCTCTGTGATATCATCCGTGTGATGTCAGAGGCGAGCAGGTACAACCCAGATGAGAGAGGTAATAAATCTCCCAGGCTGACTTTTCCGGAACCCTGCTGCCCCGCGTTGAGCCCTGACTCCCTCCAGGCCCCAGCAGGTTCCCTCATCTTCGGTGTTAGCCGCTCCACGAATTCACTTCCTGCCTGCCTGGTGGGTTCAGGTCAGTTCCTGCCCGCCTGGTGGGTTTGTCTCGCTGTGGCCAGAGTCACCTTCCAGGACAGCTCTGGGGTCAGTTGGAACGCCGTGGCCAGCATCTGAGCCCCTGCTGTCTCCCAGCCTCCCGGGAATTCCCAGTGCTGCTTGGGGCCGGCAGGCTGCCTGGTAGGCACTGGGGTTAGCGTGGAGAGACAGTGCCTGACCTTGAACCAGAGCCCTGAAGAGTCAAAAGCAGTGAAACTCCTTCTATTAGTGTCGTACATAACTGTATGTGTGCAAAGCATCCGTTGTGGCACTTAGCACTCGTGGCCGGTAGCTGTGGGAGGGGGCCCTGCGGATCCAGAGGCAGAGCTGGACGGGTGGGAACGGCAGCACCTGTGCCAAGTCCGGCCCTTGCGGCTCCGGCTGTGGCAGGTCTGTGTTCCGTGTAGGGACCGTCTGGCTAGATCGCAGACCCCGTGGAGGTGCGGGCGTTGTCCTGTCTGCTCAGCCCTGCGCGATGCCTGGCTCAGGACTGGGGCTCCCTGAGTTCTGTCTGATGAGGCTGCAACAAGGCCGGGCACCGCAGGGAGGCCAAGGGGAGCCTGTGGCCCTTCCAGAAGGGGAAAGTGTCTGGGATGGCTTTCAGGATGGAGAGACCTCAGGACTGCTCTGCAGCGTGGGACCAGTAGAAGCTGAGGGAGGAGAGGGTCGCAGGTGCTGGGGAGAAAGAACAGGCAGCAGGTGGCAGGCAGTAGGGTGGGGACCCAGGTCCATGGCGGGGGGCGGAGGCCAAGAGGTGACTGGGGAAGTGGGCGGGGTTGGACCACAGTGGGTTTTGGAGCTTGCCGAAGGTTGAGTGGTGACGCTGCGGTGCCAGGGCTGGGAGCACCCCTCCGGCCTCGGCGGTGTCTGTCTCTCTGTGTGTTACGCACTCTGCCCCCGGAAGTGTTGGATGAGAAGGGGCCAGGCGTCCCCGGCTGTCTGGGGAGGGTTAGAACGAGGAGTGGCTTCGGTCGTCTGGGTGAGGTCAGACGCCGTGCCACCCACGTGCAGACTGAGCCGGAGCAGGACTGGACGCTCACCGTGAGACGGGAGCTAAGACAACCGCCCTGATGGGCACGGGCACGGGTGTGTGGGACTTGTGTCCGTGTGAGAGCCGTGCACCCCACTTGCAGCTGTGTCGCCTGCGCGGGGTCCCAGCCCTGAGCACAGGCCCCATCTGCTCCCGGCCCGGGAGTCTGCGGCGCTGTGGCCGGACGCCATTCGCTGGCTGGTGGACCCAGGTGGACAAGTGATGAGACTTGGTGAGGCTTGGGTTCCGTGGTGATGTCCGTGGTGATTATTTGCCATTTCTGGCGCCTCTTTTTGCCCCAAAGGAAGGGTAGGAGCATTTTAGTGAGGACCACCCGGGGATGGGCGGGTCGACTCCGCGCTGCACTGTGGCCGCTGCTGGTGCTTCTCTCTCTTCCTGCAGCATGGCAGGAGATGATGTTTTTTAAAAACAGACAATTTTAGTTTTCGGTTCACAGCAAGTCGGACAGAAAGTAGGATTCCCATATGCCCTCTGCAGACGATTTGGACAAATTTATATTATCACTAATTTTTTAAAAGATTTATTTATTTATTTGAAAGGCAGACTTAAGAGAGAGAGGAGAGAGATCTTCGTCTGCTGGTTCGCTCCCCACATGGCTGCAATGCCCAGGGCTGGGCCTGGAACGCCATCCAGGTCTCCCACAGGGGTGGCAGGGACCCAGGTACTTGGCCATTTTCCGCTGATTTCACAGGAGCATTAGCAGGGAGCTGGATCAGAAGTGGAGCAGGCAGGATGGAACCGGGATTCACATAGGATCCAGTGTCACAGGCAGTGTCTCAACCACTGCTCCACAGTGCCGGCCCCTATGACGGCACAGTTACAGTTTCCCTTTACCGCTGTCAAATGCCCAGTGCCTTGTGACCGTTGGTCCGTTTAAGGTGGTCGGCGCTGCTGCGTGTGTTTCTAGTGTCCACTAGCAGCCGTCGCTGGGTTGGCCGTAGGAGCTGGGACACTGTGCCACTCTGAGAGGGGGTTCTGGAAGCGCAGGTCTGCAGCCCGTGGGTCTGGGTGCGGTGCTGTGTGTCATGGGGTGGCCGCCGTGGTGTTTTACCATCAGGGCTCACGGTAACTGCTGCTGTCCAGTGTCTGTGAGGCGGCAACTGGGCGTGGTGCACGGCAACTGGGCGTGGTGCACGTGCCTGCTGGTTGTCACGTGCCTGCTGTCACCAGTGCGCTTTGCCTCCAGCACTCCTCGCCCTTGGTGTTGGCGAGCAATGGGACCTGTGTGTTTGTGAGGGCGGCGCCATCACGACGTCTCCAGGCTTGTCTGGTCCTCAGCGAATACCGTGGAGCGCCAGCTCTGCACCAGGCACGCACGCGGTGCCAGGTGCGGTGTCAGCATTGCCCGGGTTTCCGTGATTCCGACAGAGGACCCCAGCGTGGGTGCTTTGGAAAGAAGAGGTTTTGCTGAGCTGAAGGTCCAAGCTCGGGCAGCCCCATCCGTCCAACCTCTGGGGAGGACCCAACTAAGCTGCATCCCATGGGGAGCCCGGCAGCCGGGGCAAGGGAGGGGTCCCCTGAGGACGAGTTCATCCCTTCTGAGTGCATCCTCCCCCCCCCAGTGATCTGCCCAACCCCCTCCAGGCCTCACCTCTCCAAGGTCCCCACACCCAGCTCACCCCATGGGGGTCCGGGTTTCTAGCATAGGAACCTCTGTGGGAGCAGAGCAGGGCTCTGCAGGCACTGGCTAAATGTGTCTGCTTCATCCGTCAGCCTTGCAGGTGGGTGTGTGACTGCTGGGTTGCGGGAGGATGGGGGCTGTGCCGGGGGAAGGTGTCCGCTTAGGCGGATTGCACCGTGCCTTCGTAGTTGTAGGGTCTCTCCAGGGCGCCAGAGGGGACTGCCTTTGGGGACCTGCTGGTCCCAGTGCTCACCGGAGGGAGGGCACCCTGTGTGTCACCACCTCACCGAGCCTGCTCTCCCCAGGGGAGGGGCACGGACATGGGGGAGGCCTTGCTGGTGCCCAGGACGGATGAGGCTGTGGGGAGGAGCTGCTTCGCCACCCCTGCCAACCACCCTGCTGTTCAGGGCTGGGTCAGAGCCAGTGAGAGCTGCACCGTGCCCAGGCCTGGTCCCCAGGGCCTTCTACAACCCAGTGCCCAGGCCTGGTCCCTGGGGCCTTTCATGGCCCAGCAGGGCCTGGCAGAGTGGCTCTCACGGGACCGCTCCCTGGTGGCGGTGGCCTGAGGACAAGGCCAGCTTTTTAATGAGTGTGCTCTTTATATTTTAGGCTCTGGACGTGGACCGGATGGTTCTGTACAAGATGAAGAAGTCTGTGAAAGCAATAAACATCTCTGGGCTGGGTGAGTACGCGCCCTTCCCTGGGGGTTCTGTGTGCAGGGCCCTGAGGCCGTGACGGCGACCCCTACGGGCCAGGGAGCCAGACCCCAGCCCTGGGGCTGAGCCGGGAGGCCTTGGCACCCTCTTTCCACCCCTGTGTCGCACGCCCTGTTCTCCCATGCCCGGCTTGTCCTGCTGGTGCTGAGGACGCCGGCCGACTCCCGCTCCTCCCTGTTCTCTCGCCTCTACATCTCACCTTTCCCAGTTTGGGAAGGAAATGAATGAAGTGCACGTGAGCGTAGTCGGCTGAGTCGGTGCAGAGTGTAGCCTAGACCTGAAGCAGGCTCACAGGGCCTCGCTGTGGCATTTGGCTTCAAGATGTCTGGCTGCCTGTGCGTGGCAGGTGTGCCCCCGCCCTGGCCCTGTGGGTGGGAGAGGATTCTTGCAAGTCATTCAGTGGCTGCGTGAGGGCCTCGGACAGCTGGGGAAAACAGAAGCTGCAAAGCTAAGTTTACTTTGGTGCAGAAAAACGTGCTGAAGTCCACACCTAGTGTTTGCATAGCTGTGCGCTGTAAAGGCGTTGGGTACCCAGAAACAAGAAAGCCGCAGGGCGGGGGGGCGTCGTGAGCAGCCCCCGAGGGGCTGAAAGGGGGCTGGCGGACGGCAGAGCAGGAGGCTGCGGCTCCCGGGAGAGCCTCCCTGGAAGTGGTGGGCCCCTCCACATCTAGCCCTGTCTCCCTCTCCCCCCGATGGTGGAGGTGGTGATGGGAGCAGGACAGGGGATGCCTTAGGCGGTTTGTGGAACAGTCTGGAAGTTCATGGGCACGGGCGTGCAGGCTGCCACCCTGCGGGTTCCAACGCTGTTAAGGCGGAGCCTTCCCCCATGACCGAGAGCAGATTCAGCAAAAGCGAGATGTTCAGCGGCTGTGCCCTGCAGGCTACGAAACGCCGCAGACTCCGTGAGAAGTACGGGCCGGGCCTAGATGCTGGTAACTGTCCATCCCCCCAGAATTGATCTCAAGGTTCACCTCCAGTTCCTCCCCTGAATTCCAGGAGGGAGGCTGACGAGGATGCTAAAATGTGTACGAACGGGTCCTCGGCCGTAGTCGTTCCCTGGAGAAAATGATGGGGAGAGAGTTTCCCGTCTTCTGTGCTTCCTGTGTTCCTTGTGCTTCTGAGATGTAACGCTGATCTGGACAGCAAGCCTTCCCCTTATCCTGATGGGACCTGGGGGTCAGAGGAAGACGCCTGTGGAAGCAGAGCTCGGCCCCGCCTGTCTCCCCCGGGGTGCGGCTGTGCCTGCTCCAGGAGTCAAGAACTCACTGAGGAGTGCACGCTCGGCTGTGTTGGCGAATAGCGATGCTTACCGAGTTCACTTGGGCTCTAGGAGGGGTGTTACATGTGCCGTAGAAAAAGGCTTGTTATTATCCGGTCGGAAATAATCCGCTTCTTGCGCACACGTTGGCTGTGTGACCGCTGCTGTCAGAGCAGGGGCCTGTGTGCCTCCACAGCCAGCTCCGTGCCCAGCGGTGCAGCCGGGGGAGGCGCTGTCGGGCCGGCCTGAGAGAGACAGCACGTGCCTCATTGCTGCACCTGCCCCAGAGCAATGTCCTCACACACAAACCCAGCGCCGTTAAACCCGAGGGTGCTTTCCTGTGGCCACATTGAAGGTGACGCTGGAGAGTTCCACGCCAGAGCCTGGGAGAGATGGGGAAGGGCCCAGGGCTTTCACGTGGTAGGGAAGTGGGCATTCAGAGCATACAGGGGAGCAGAGTGTTCCTACAGCAGAACCAGCAGGGGCCGCCGTTGGGATGTCGTGGGTTAAGCCTCCGCCTGTGATGGCAGCATCCTGTGTGTGTGTCGACTCAAGACCCAGCTGCTCCAGTTCCGATCCAGCTCTCTGCTGTGGCCTGGGAAAGCAGTAGAAGATGGCCCAAGTCCTTGGGCCCCTGCACCACATGGGAGACCCGGATGAAGCTCTTGGCTCCTGGCTTTGGATTGGCATGGTCCCAGCTGTTGGGGAGTGAACCAGTGGATGGAAGATCTATCTCTCCCTCTCTGTCTCTGTAACTCTGCCATTCAAATAAATAAAAATCAAATCTTCAAAAACAAACAGAAAAGAACCAGCCAGAGATGGCGTGTGCACGTGGTTTGAGAGGAGACGGTCTTGACCTCGGATTCGTTTGCCTGCCCCACGGCTGCTGCTCCCCTGCTCGCCCACCCCAGGCCCAGGCCCCAGACTGCGGGCGGAGCAGGGGATGAGTCGTGTGTGCTCTTTGTTGGAACACCTTGCTGCGTCCTGCGTCTTCTCCCTCCACGCCCGCTTGGCCGTGGACTCCAGGGACCCAGGAGGCTGCCAGCTGTGCTCAGCCACAGGTCAGGGATTTTCATGCAGGTTTTGGGCCCCCAGCCTGTGTCCTCTCCGAGGTACCCTGCGCCCAGCTGGCCGGGCCTTCCCCTGACCTTGGAGGGGGTCTCCTGTGTTCGTCCTCTTTTCTCCATTGGTGGTCCCGTGCCAGGCTTGAGTTAGGATACGGTCATGGCCAGGGCACTGATCCTGGAAGTCTTTATTTCCGAACACAGGTCGTGTGCTCCAGAAATGTCACCAGAGCAGAGTCCGGGCCTGCCCCAGGGTGTGGCCGGTGTCGCGGCTCAACAGGCTAATCCTCCGCCTTGCGGTGCTGGCACACCGGGTTCTAGTCCCGGTCAGGGCGCTGGATTCTATCCTGGTTGCCCCTCTTCCAGGCCAGCTCTCTATTGTGGCCAGGGAGTGCAGTGGAGGATGGCCCAAGTCCTTGGGCCCTGCACCCCATGGGAGACCAGGACAAGCACCTGGCTCCTGGCTTCAGATCAGCGCAGTGCACCAGCCACAGCGCGCCGGCCGCAGCAGCCATTGGGGGGTGAACCAATGGAAAAGGAAGACCTTTCTCTCTGTCTCTCTCTTTCACTGTCCACTCTGCCTGTCAAGAAAAAAAAAAAAAAGGAAAAGAAAAGCAGTGTGTATTTATTTTAAACTCTCACTAAAAATCTAAAATTTCCCAAGCTCTGTCCCAGCCCTGAAGGTGGTCTTCCCCCCTGAGTTGGGCGGTGGAAGTTACCATTTTTCACCCGTGTTTGACGTCTCTGGCCGGGAACTCCATCTCTCTCTCAAAGGAAGCGACAAGGTGTCCACGTTCACTTCTCCAGGGACCTCTGCAGGGTGTGGTGGAGGCTTCTGGCCGAGTGATGTCTCTGCACTCGGTCTGAACGTGCTAGACAAGCCGTCACATCCTCGAAATGAGAGGGACAAAGCAAAAATGCTGATTTCCGCTCAAAGCATTACCAGCTTCCGCCTAAAATGGGAATTCACGACTGTGTCAGTTTCCTTAGCGTTTGCAATGCTAATTAGCAAACAGCACCAAAGTACGCTGCAGATTGACACAGAGGGCTGTTCCTTTTTTCCTTTATTAAGATTTATTTATTTGAAAGGCAGAGTCACGGACAGAGGGAGAGACACACCCAGAGAGACTTTCCATCTGCTGGTTCACTCCCCAAATGGCTGCAATGGCTGGGACTGGGCCAGGCCAAAGCCAGGAGCCAGGAGCTTCATCCAGGTCTCCCACGTGGGTGCAGAGACCCAAGCACTTGGGCCATCTTCTGCTGCTTTCCCAGGTGCATTGGCAGGGAGCTGGAATGGAAGTGAAACAGCTGGGACTCAAACCAGTGCTCAAATAGGATGCTGGCAAGGTAGGCAGTGGCTCAGCTCCCCGTGCCAATGCTGGCCGACAGAACCGTTTCTGTTGTACATATTATATGGTTAGAACAGGGCAGTTCAAGAGAAGTGTGTGTAATAGTTTAAGAAGTGATGACTTGGGGCAGGCATTGTGGTGCAGCCCCATAGCCCGTACCAGAGGGTCTGGGCTTGAGTCCTGGCCTGCAGTCAGTCCAGCTCCCTGGAGACAAGTGATGGCTGTGGTACTCGGACCCCTGCCACCCCGTGGGAGACCCAGATGGCGTTCTGGGTTCCTTGCTCTGGTCTGGTCCGGCCCTGGCAGTTGCAGGCATTTGGGGATGAATGAGCAGATGGAGTCCATATCTATCTGTCGAACTCTGTGTCTCTCTTTATGTTTTCCCATTCAAATAAGTAAATATAAATAAATAGATTAAAAAAAAAAAAGAAAGTCTTACCATGCGTTAGGAAGGTACTATTTCTGGTAAGATTTCCTACTGGGAAAATAACTGAATGATGGTTGGGTGGTGGGGTGGTTAAGATACCGCTTGGGATGCCTACATCCTGTATCAGTGCCTGGGTTCAGTGCTGGCTGCACTTCCGGTTCCACCTTCCTGCTGACGGAGACCCTGGGAGGCAGCAGGTGAGGGTTCAGCTTGGGTCCCTGCCACTCACATAGGAGACCTTTATTGAGCTCCTGGCTTCTGGCTTCTTCCTGACCCCACCCCATCTGCTACAGGCATTTGGGGAGTGAACCAGCTGATGGGAGACCTCTGGTTTGTCTGCTGTCTGTCTCTCACTTTCAAAGAAAAGGAACTCAATCGTAAAGATCCTTGGTGTTTGACCAGCGAATGGGGAGGCTGGTACCCTGCTGCCCTGCTGTGGCCTTGGAAACTGGCAGCAGGGCTTCCGGAAAGCAGGCTGGCCGTGTGCATCCCTACAAATGCGAATCTATGTGGAAAGACACCCGTGCACAAAGGTGCGCATTGTGCAGTTGCATCGCTTTTGTCATAGCGAGAACCCGAAGCCTGCACTGGCTAAATCCGGATCTGGCGACTTGCCGGAGGTACGGTCGCCTAGCAACACGAGGAACAGCGCCCGCGATGGAGTCTCCTGTGAGAGAGAGGAGCCCAAGATGATAACACGGTGGTAGGAAAACGGAGCGTCTGTGTAAACTTGGCGGACGTGTAATGATTACAAGGTTCTGACGCTTGTGGAGTACTGGATGTGGGCCGAGCTCTGTGCTAAATAAATGCATGAACCGGATCCTCTCGGCCGTGCTGTGAGCTAGGAGCGTCCTGGCAAAGGAGGTCATTGCAGCACAGGGAAAGGGTTGGCCCAGGTGAGCTCACAGCAGTGAGAAGACCTGAGACTGTAACCCAGGCATGGCTCCCAGGCCCCGCTCGGACCTCTGCACACACGGGCAGGTGCGCAGGGACGTACGTTGTGGGTGTGTCCTAGACGTCACTTCCTGAGCTGCTGCCATCCTTCTGAGTGATCCCTGGGGCAGAGGGGTTGGCAGAGCCCAGGCTTGGCGTGAGCCAGCACATGTGTGCCCGGGGAGGTCACACGGGACCCCAGTGATGTCCGCGGTGCTGACAGAAAAGGCCAGCTGCCAGCCTTGTGCAGCGGGTTAAGCCACCCCCAGTGACACCGGCGCCCCATCTGAGCGCCGGGTCCAGTCCTGTCCAGCTCCCTGCTGTGCCCCTGGGAAAGCAACAGCAGTCCCTGGGCCCCTGCACCCACCTGGGAGACCCAGCTGAGGCTTCTGGCTTTGGCCTGGCCCAGCCCCAGCCATTGTGAAAGATCTCTGTCTCTCCCTCTTTCTCTCTTTCAAATAAATATGTTTTTTAAGATTTTTTATAACATTTATTTATTTATTTGAAAGTCAGAGTTACAGAGAGAGATCTCCCATCTATCTGCCGATTCACCCCCCAGGTGGCTGCAACAGCCAGGGCTGGGCCAGGCCAGAGCCAGGAGCCAGGACTCTCATCCAGGTCTTCCACGTGGGTGCAGGGCCCCCTCTGCAGTGAGCAGTGTGTGGACCACGGATGGTCTGGGACGCAGGAGGTTTAGCGTGACTCAGCCTCTGGGTTGTGCCACTGATTCTGCAGGAAATTCAGACTTGGAGGTTTCCACGTGTTTCGGCTCCATGGATTTGTGGAACGGTGCCTGTCCTGGGGTCGGCCTCTGAAACCTTCCTCTGATTCCTATTGGTGTCTGTGGTCAGCAAACAAGGAAGAGCCAGAGGTAGCCCAGCCGGTACGCGTTTTACTGACGCACATCGCCCTCGAGTCAGCTCCTCGTCTCACCGACCCCAAAACGTGGACCAACCTGCATGGCAGCCTCGTTTCTTGCCTGTAGAACCCTGAGGAGCCGTGGCCGAGGCGGGAGCGTGTTTCTGTTTGAGCACAGTGGCACCGGCCGTTTGCAGGCTTTGGAGGCCCTGGGCCTCTCCAGGGCTGCTTGTCCCTCAGCACGGGGCCCCAGGAACCCATCACCTGCAGGAACCGCGTTCTCTCCGCGGGGCCGAAGGGGCGTGACGGCTTCTGCTGTCCCTGTGCCAGAGCTGTGCCCTTCAGGCGGGAGGGGGACGAAAGGCTGAGGGCAGCCGCAGGGCCAGCACAGCCTCCGCCCCCATTAGTGGGCGTCCACTCGGTAGGACCTGAAGCTCGTGAGAGCTGCGGTCACTGGGACACAGGTTCCCCCGGACGCCCGGGGAGCCCCGGAGAGCCCTGCTGGTGTTGTAAGCCGGAGCTGATGGGGTCCTGGAGCAGCCTGGGAGAGGCCGCGGCGGGGAGCTCGGCTGTAGTCGCGGCCTCCTCCGAGCGGCCTTTCCTGTTGGCAGCCGCCGGGAATCGCGGTGCTGTCCGCCCACGGTGCTGTTTCCTGCAGGGCTGCGTCTGCGCCCCTGTGGCCTGGGCTGCGGTGAGCAGCTGTGCCTGTTCCTCTTTGTCTCCCTGCGCTGTGTGTTGGCTGCTTCCGAGCTTTGTAACTCCTTGACCCCTCCAAACTCATCTTTCTTTTTATTTATTTATATGAGAGGTAGAGTTGCAGATAGAGAGAGGGAGAGACAGAGAGAAGCCTTTGACCTGCTGGTTCACTCCCCCAGATGGCTAGCTGAGCTGATCCGAAGCCAGGAGCCAGGAGCTAGGAGCTTCTTCCAGGTCTCCCACGCAAGTGCAGCGTCCCAAGGACTTGGACCATCTTCTACTGCTTTCCCAGGCCACAGCAGGGAGCTGGATTGGAAGAGGAGCAGCCGGGACACGAACTAGGCAGAGGCTGAGCCCACTACACCACAGCACCAGCCCCAACTTATCTTTATTAAGTGCAGCTCTTTAAAAAAAAAAAAAAAGATTTATTTTTTATTTATTTGAAAGACAGAGTTACAGAGAGAGGCAGAGAGAGAGAGAGGTCTTCCATCCACTGGTTCACTCCCCAGATGGCTGCAACGGCCAGAGCTGTGGCAATCCAAAGCCAGGAGCCAGGAGCTTCTTCCAGGTCTCCCACGCAGGTGCAGGGGCCCAAGGACCTGGGCCATCTTCCACTGCTTTCCCAGGCCATAGCAGAGAGCTGGATCGGAAGAGGAGCAGCTGGGACTTGAACCGGCGCCCCTCCCAAATCCCGTGACCCAGGCTGCAGTCCATCACTGCCTGGCCCTTTCCTGACCCTGCAGCCCATGCTCTGCTGCCTCTCCCAAGGTCAAGGACACCAAGCTCCGTGGGTCCCCCCAGGGAGTGTCTGTTTCTAGTCTTGCTGTCTTTGCACCCGATTGCTGGATTTCCATCTTTGTCTTCCTGGGAGCTGGTTCCAGGAATGCAGGGCTTGGTTTTATGAAACGTATACGTTTCTCAGGAATTGCTGTGTGATAGGCTTTCTTCTTTGCAAGATTTGTTTATTTGAAAAGAAGGCTGAGTTAGAGAGAGAGAGAGAGAGAAACAGAGAGATCTTCCATCCACTGGTTCACTCCCTGAGCTCACAATGGCTGAGGGTGGCTGGGGGCCAAAGCCGGGAACTCTGGCCCCAATGTGGGTGGCAGGAACCCAGTGCTGCCCCCCCGGGGGTGCACATTAGCAGGAGGCTGGAGCTGGGAACGGGGACCGGGTGTGGATCCCAGGCGCCTCGACAGAGCACGCAGGAGTCTCGCCCAGCGTTTTAACTGCCAGGCCAAGCGTCCACCCCTGGAGTTGAGTCCGGCCCAAGAAGTTGGGGACAGTGGAGGAAGGGACAGGTTCTGAGGTTGGAGAGGGACCAGGAGCTCCAAGGGCACGTATGCAGGAAGCGCGTTCCCCAGAGCCCCCCCACCCAGGTCGGGGCTCCACGTGCTCAGCTCCTCACATCAGAGTTTGGTGGAGAGAGATGGATGCCGTATCCTCCATGGGCACAGGCAGAGGGAGCGGAAATAACCCAGTCATTGTAACTGACGCCTGCTAAAAAATGAATGCTTTGTGTTGTCTTCTCCTCCAGATGATAGAAGCTGGGTTTAGGAGATTCAGAAAAGCTTGAGGGCTGAGTGTGGGCCTGGCCGCATCTCTCTGGGCCCCAGCCAGGTGAGCAGGGGGCCGCGGCCCGCCCCGACTGTGCACACGGGCACCCAGCCCCCACTCTGCACACGGCACCCTGCCCTGACACGCCCGCCGTGTGCGCCCTCGTCTGTGCAGACCCTGTGATGCCGCTGGGGGTGCACACGTCCCGTATCCGAGTGCCTGGGTTTGTTCGAGTCCCGGCTCCCGCTCTGGCCTCCACCTGACCCGGTCCCGGCTGTGGCTCTTGTGGGGGTTCGGGGAGCAACTCAACAGATGGGCGATTTCTATTTCCCTGCTTTTCAAGTAGATAAAATGAATAATTTCCTAAAGAGAGAGGATAAGTGGTGACAGGACTCGGCCTGGTGTGCGGGGCGTGGTGCATTGAGTGCCTGACCTTTTTACCCCGCTGTTGGCATTTTGATGTCTTTTCCTTTCAGCCTCTCTCTCTGCTCTGTACTTGTCACAAAATGAAGACTGAACACCCAGTTTCGTGTTTTTTTTTTTTTTTTTTTTTTTGGACAGGCAGAGTGGACAGTGAGAGACAGAGAGACAAAGGTCCTCTCTTTTGCCATTGGTTCACCCTCCAGTGGCCGCTGCAGCCGGCGCATCACGCTGATCCGAAGCCAGGAGCCAGGTGCTTCTCCTGGTCTTCCATGCGGGTGCAGGGCCCAAGCACTTGGGCCGTCCTCCACTGCCTTCCCGGGCCATAGCAGAGAGCTGGCCTGGAAGAGGGGCAACTGGGATAGAATCCAGCGCCCCAACCGGTACCAGAACCCGGTGTGCTGGCACCGCAAGGCAGAGGATTAGCCCGTTAAGCCACGGTGCCGGCCCAGTTTCGTGTTTTTAGCTTGTCCTCGCATTACTCCTGCATCACAATTTAAAAAGCCAACATAATACTCCATTTTATAGATACAGATTGTTATTTAACCCTTTCTCTCTCTCTCTTTCTTTCTTTCTTTCTTTCTGACAGGCAGTTAGACAGTGAGAGAGAGAGACAGAGAGAAAGGTCTTCCTTCCGTTGGTTCACCCCTCAAAAGGCCACCACGGCCAGTGCTGCACCTATCTGAAGCCAGGAGCCAGGTGCTTCCTCCTGGTCTCCCATGCGGGTGCAGGGCCCAAGCACTTGGGCCATCCTCCACTGCACTCCCGGGCCACAGCAGAGAGCTGGACTGGAAGCGGGGCAACCAGGACAGAATCCAGTGCCCCAACCGGGACTAGAACCCAGGGTGCTGGCACTGCAGACGGAGGATTAGCCTAGTGAGCCGTGGCGCCAGCTGTTATTTAACCATTTCTACATGCTTGGGGCTTGATATATTTTTAAAAACTTCTTGTAAGTTGTATTTATTTTATTTGAAAGAGAGAGTGACACAAAGAGAGAGAGACAGAGTTGGTCCATCTGCTGGTTCACTCCCCCAAGTGCTCGCAACAGCCAGGGCTAGGCTAGGCCAAAGCAAGGAGCCAGAAATTGCATTCCGGTTTCCCACATGGGTGGCAGGAACCCGAGCCCTTGGGCCATCAGCTGGTGCCTCCAGGGGCATCGGCAGGGAGCTGAGTGGGAAGCAGACATGGGCCCAGGTCCCAGGCACCCGGCAGGGTGAGACGTCCTCCGCAGCTGCTCCCCCACTGCTCCCCAGTGCCGCTGCTCTTTGGGTTTCACTTCGTGAATGTGCGCCCCCGATGACCTTGACCCTGGAAGTGGGATTCCCAGATGGCAGAGATGTTTTTATGGGGGTGGCGTAGTGGGGGAAGCTGCCGCCTGTGACGTGGATGCCAGTTCCTGTCCTGGCTGCTCCACCTCCTGTCCAGCTCCCTGCTAGTGGCCTGGGAAAGCAGCAAAAGATGACCCAAATGTGTGGTCCCCTGCACCCACATGGGAGACCTGGAGAAGCCCCTGGCTCCTGGCTTCAGCCTGGCCCAGCCCCAGCTGTTGTGGCCATCTGGGGAGTGAACCAGCAGAAAGTTCAATCTCAATCTGTCTCTCTCTTTTTAACTCTGACTTTTCAATTAAATAAATAAGTCATTAAAAAAAGAAAGTTTTTAAGACTGGCGGTACATGCTGCCAAATGGTGAACAACAAGATTGTCTCAGCCGTCTATCCGGATGACTCTGGAAATAAAGTTCTGAAAACAGTTGGGTCTCACGGGATGCCCGTAGGGTAAAAATGGAGATAATCTTTGGAAGTTGCTCTCCCAGGAGGTCGAGTGTCCCGGGTCGGATCTGAGGCCAGGTGCGTGTAGGGCCGACAGCTTGAGGGGACGTGGTCTCCTTCACGCTGAGTTGTGTGGAACGTCCCCGTGTTGAGTCAGGTGCATCTCTGAGCATCTCTCGAAGCCGTGGCCAGGGCCTCCATCCTGCTCTCCTAAAGACTCTCTTGGCCAAGCTGACTCTGAAACATGTGGCATCAGCAGATGGTTCCTCCCCAGCCTGACCACCGAGTGGCCTCCATGGCCTGGAGCAGGGGTTGGAGGGTCATGAGGCCAGAACCAGGCTGGGGCACGCACACACCCTTTGTCACTGGCTGTGGGGTTTGGGTTGATGTGTGTCGGACTGGAAGGTTGCAATACCCCCTTCAGCCTAGTGTGGCGCTGTGATGCGTAAATGCAGGAACAGTTCCAGCTCTGCTACTGGCCAGCTGGATGACCTTGTGGTGACCTTGGGCACCTGGCCGCCCTCCCTGGACTGTGGCTTCCGTGTCTGTGAGGAGAAGATTCTGGGCTTGGTCCCATCCAGCGGGCTTCGGACGAGAGGACGCAGTGGCCGGTGTGGAAGGCCCATAATGGTTTTTCTCTGCCCTTGAGCCTGTGGACCCCCCCGGCGTCTGCCTGGGTGGACACCTGCCTGTTCCTGTTGCTTCTCTGGCAAGGCCACCTGGCCCTGGAACCACGGTCAATGTCCCCTTCTTGGTGCCTGAGTCTTCAGCGCCCAGCCTGTCACCTGGCACCTTGCAGGTGATCGACACCTGGGTCCACGCATCCTTCCCTGGCATCCGTGCCAGCTCCCGTGAGCGGGCGTGTCCTGGGGGCCCACGCCAGCATCCCAGCAGCCCCTGAGGCTGGGCCGGAGTCGACTGGTAGAAGAGGCGGGAGGCGAGTTGTGTGGGTGGCCTGATTCCTGCCCCGCTGTGGCCGCCCTGACCATCAGAGTGGTCTGCCCACTGACCAGTGAGGAGGAGCGGAGCAGCTGCCTCTCGTCATTTCTGGATCCAAAGAGCCAGTTTTGCCAGAGCCGTCTACACAGTGTCTTCTCTTTGATATCCATTTTATTTAAAAGAAAAAAATTAAAATTCATTTGAAAGGCAAAATGACACACAGAGAGATGTTCCATCCACTGATTTGCTCCCCAAATGGCCTTAACCACTGGGGCTGGGGTAGGCCCGAAGCCTGGTGCCAGGCGTTCCCTCCAGGTCTCCCACGTGGGTGGCAGGGGCTCAGTCACTTGGGCCATCCTCCACTGCTGTCCCAGGCACGTTAGCAGGGACTGGATTGGAAGTGAGACAGCCAGGACCTGAACCAGCGCCCACATGGGGGGCTGGTGCTGTGAGTGGTTGCCTAACCTGCACCTGCGCTACACTGGCTCCTTAGCTGTCAGCTTCTAGAATCTCAGAATCAAGTAGACAAGAAGTGTGCAGCAAGACCCAGTCCTTGCCTCTCAGCTCAGAACACGCGCGTGTTATGGCTCTGTGGTTGGTTTTTCTGTCTGGGCCGCTCAGTTCACCTTTGGGTCTTGTGCGTGAGGCTGGGAGTGGGACTGCTGGCTTAGAGTGGGGGAGAAATGGCCAAAAGGCCGCAATGGCTGGAGCTGGGCCAATCCAAAGCCAGGAGCTTCTTCTGCGTCTCCCACGCAGGTGCAGCATCCCAGGGACTCGGGCCATCCTCCACTGCTTTCCCAGGCACATTAGCAGGGAGCTGGACTGGAAGTGGAGCAGCCGGGACTTGACCCAGTGCCCTATGTGATGCTGGTGCTGCAGGCGGATGCTTAACCTACTACGCCACAGCGCTGGCCCCAAGGGTCAGAGACTTACATCTGGATCGTTAATAAGCACCAGAGTTCAAACTGTGTTTGAACAAGAGAGGAGAGACAGTGAGCTCCTTTCAGATGAACAGCTGTCATCGTTCTGTGACTAAAAGCTGATAGACCGGTTCGGGATGGTTCCAGCCACTTTATTCCCAAGCTGTTTATTTTAGGCTCTTATTTCAAGGTTGCCTTTGGCCAAAGGAAAACAAGGACGCTCAAGCACTTTGTGGCAGGAGCGTCTCTAACTTTGGGCCCCGCGGAGCAGTTGGTTGTCCTGTGTGCCTGGAGGGTTTGCTTGGCCCACGGGGCCCCTGCACCAGGTGCCTAGGAGGAAGCAGAGACCATGCGAGCGGTTTTGCAGGAAGCTTTGCTTGCGTTTGCAGGGTGAGGAGAACCCCAGCGGGGCCGGCCTGAAGCGGTCCCCACCGAGCTGAGCTGGGATGGGTTGAGCATCAGCGCGCACAGTGGCCCAAAGGACTTCAAGCAGAGCCCACGAGATGCTGGCGGTGCTGTGGGGCTGCCGATGTGCCTGAGGCTGCTGGGCGCCTGACCTGGGAGATGTGGAAGGGGGGGAAGTTTAAGAGTGGAGTGGAAAACCTGACCTGCACCAGGTGCTCTGTTGAGGAGACAGAAGCGGGGATTCCGGAGTTCTCTCTGTTTCTGGCTGTGGGGATGTGGGGCTCTGGTCACTGGTGGACCCACCATGGACGGAGGGCACCGAGTGGACCCCACTCCCCTCTGCCTGTGTGAGCTGGGACTGACAGGTGCCCGCTCTGACCCCACGTCACTCAGTAGAACACCAGGGTGGTGATACCCGCCTCCAGCTGCTGGCTGGCTGAACTGGGCCAAAGACTTAGAAGCCGCCTAATGGGCAGTTTGGTCTGCATGGACCACGCCCCTTCTGCTGGGTGCTCAGTGCAGCCTTGAGGCCCTGAAGGCACCAGGAGGCGTCCGGCAGGCTCCTCAACTTGCCTCTGGTGGGCTTCTGTGTTCACATCGCCAACAACACAGCGACTCCCGTCAGCGTCACCAGCAAGCCCACAGCCCATAGGGGAGGAGGCGGGGGGGTGTGGCTGGCCTTCCTCTGCGCCCCGCCCAGCAGCAGGCTGTCAGTTCTGGCCAGACAGACGGACCGACGTTCGCCTGTGGCCATGGGCTCCTTCCTGAAACCACGCTGGGCCGCCTGTGTCTCCACCACAGTCCAGAGAGAGCACAAAAGTAGCAAGTGGTTTGGAAGGACCTGCCCTGCGGCAGACCGCGTGTGCTCGCGTACTAAATAGGTCGAGCAGGAGGAAGTAGGGATCTAGTGTGAAATGGAATTGGGGAGCATCTAGGGCTGGAGTACGTTTGCTCTGGGTCAGCTGATCTGTGGTTAGAGAGGACTCGACCGTGGGACCCACAGGGTCTCGGCCCCAGCTCGGCCACGGTGTGGCTGCTTCCCGGGATGTGTCGCTTCTCCTCCTGCCAGCACCACGTCTTATGAAACACGGAAAAAATATCGCGATGTCTGGGCTATAGAAAAATGGCCCACGCTAGTGCGTATGTGCCAGGTGTCCTCTGTTGATTGACTGGTTGATTGATTTTGAGATTTACTTATGTATTTGAATGACAGGGTAGCAAACAGAAGGAGAGAGAGAGCTTCCATTCACTGGTTTGCTCCCTAAATGGCCACAGCAGCCGGGGCTGGGCCAGGCCAAAGCCAGGAGCCAGGAGCCCGGAGCCCCATCCCGGTCTCCCAGAGGGTGGCAGGGGCCAGAGCACTCGGGCCGTCTTCTGCTGCTCTCCCAGGCGCATTAGCAGGGAGCTGGATCGGAAGCAGAGCAGCTGGGATTTGAACCGGCAGTGTGACGTGGGATGTTGGAGTGACAGGTGCCAGCTTTGCCTGCTGTGGTGCAATGCTGGTCTGCTTCGTTGATGCTTTTTTTTTTTTTTAAAAAAAGATTTTATTTATTTATTTGAAAGGTAGAGTTACAGAGAGAGAGAGAGAGAGAGAGAGAGAGAGGTCCTATATCCCCTGGTTCATTCTCCAGATGGCTATAACGGCTGGAGCTGCACCGATCTAAAACCAGGAGCCAGGATCTTCCGGGTCTCCCACAGAAGGGGCCCAAGGACTTGGGCCATCTTCCATTGCTTTCCCAGTCTATTGCATAGAGTGGGATCAGAAGTGGAGCAGCCGGGACTCAAACTGGTGCCCATGTGGGATGCTGGCACTGCAGGCGGCAGCTTTACCTGCTACACCACAGCACTGGCCCCTCCGTTGATTCTTACCCTGAGCTCGTAAATGGCTCACAGCAGCTCTGTACCCTTTGTGTCGCTGGTGCAGTAGCCCAGACACAGTCACTGTGGCTTCCCCAGCCACACAGGTGCACACGGCAGGTGCAGGACTGGAATCCACGCCTTCTGAGAGCTCCCTCCGCCATTGCACCTGTGCCTCAAGAGTTCTCTGTGTGCGTGTGCACACGTTTATTTGGCTGACTGTGGTCTCAGGAACACTTTGAATGTATCTGGAGCTCTCTGCTCCTGTGAACGGTGACATTAATTTTCCTTTGTGCTGGCTGCATCTACACCAGACTCCTCTAAGACACCAGTGGCCACTGCATGTCGGCTTCCCTAGCTGATAGCTGTGCGGGATTTCGTGGTTGCAGGCTGGCCTGTGGGGCCCAGCGCAGGCCCTGGCATTGGTGACTGCTTATTTCCCCGAGGAAGGGGTGGGGGTGGGGGACAGCAGGGCTCTTGGGTGCCAGTGAGGAAGCCACAGCACTGGGGCCATCCTGTCATTCAGGTCCATGTGCACCCTGCGTGTCTGCCTGCCCCGTCGTGTCTGCAAAGTGCTCGTTAGGTTTCTGGTTCAAACAATGATGGTGTAGGAAGCAGGAGTTTGTGCAGATGGAAGTTGTGTTGGTTTCCTGTGGACGTGAATGAGTTACCAGATGCTTCTGTCCCTACCCTAACTCCGATTCCTGTTTGAGTCAGGCCCCAGCTCCTGTAGTCTGATGAAGATCCCTGTGTCATTTTGATACTGGATAGGAATTGGGGACCTCTGAGCTGGAGGCCCAGGGCCCACATTTCCACTCTTTAAGGCACTGAGGCTGGCGAAGGTGATGGTGCCGGGGGATGACGGATTTGCCTTTCCCGTTCGTCCCATGTGTTTATTGTCTTCAGCGTGCGTGAGGCTGGGTCCATCTCGGCGCCTCTCCTCCAAGTGCTTCCAGCGCACAGACTACCCTTTAACCTGCCAGTTTCCATAAACAGACTCAGTGCCCGGACAGGGGGGTGTAAAGCTAGATACCCAGGGTCTGGGGCAGTCACTGTAGGCTGCCTGCAGGGTGGGTGAGCGTTTGAAGTCAGTGGGAGCCCAGGTGGAGAGGGTCATCCTGAGCAGGGGTGTGGATGCGCGGGGCTGGCCTTTGTTGCCCCAGCCTGGGCTCCAAAGACCCCTACCGCTCCCCTGCCTGCAGGGTTGTGGCTTCCCATGGGAGGCTGAGCTCCAGCTGGGGAGGAGCAGGCCGGCTCTTGTGGAGCGTTCCAAGAGAGCTGACTGGTGGCCAGGGAGGGGCCCGAGGAGGGGTGGAAAGGTCGGGGTGCCCTTGGCGGTCTCCTCTGATGGGTTTCGGGCCCCTCCCTCCCGCTCTGCACGCTTGTGCTCCTGCAGCACCCGCTACGGCACGGCAGGCTGCTGGCGGCAAGCAGAGTCCCGGGGCAGCTTTGGCTCTCCCGCGCCCGCTGCCGTTCTGGCCGGAGGGCGGGCGCGGGCGGCGTGCTCGTGGCTAACGCTCACCGCATGGCCATTGCAGCGCACGTGGAGAGCGAGGAGCAGTACACCCAGGCGCTGGAGAAGTTCGGAGGCAACTGTGTGTGCAGAGACGACCCGGATCTGGGCAGCGCCTTCCTCAAGTTCTCCGTGTTCACCAAGGAGCTGACGGCGCTTTTCAAGAACCTGGTGAGTGGGCGTGGGCGCTGGAGCTGGGCCGCTGGGCCGTGGTTACGGTTTGTTGGGTGCACTGGGAGTTTGCTCCGTGGCTCAGGGACCTGAAGGAATTGCGTTTTCTGTACACATTGGGTCAGTTTGGGGTAACGTTGAGAACGGTGAGTGCTGCTCCCCAGGACTTTCCAGAGCGCCGTGGGGCAGAAGGGCTGAGTTCATTCATCTTCCCAAGGGCCTCCAGCCCCCATGTGCGGTGGCTTCGAGTCTTTGTTTCTGGTAATTATAGCAGGCATTCAGACTTCTAACAATATTTAATAAATACGGTTCAGACATGTCGCACACAGCAAGATACCCTGTAATCAAAGCACAGACATTACCATAGCATTTCAACGTCTTTTATGCTCCCAGACACAGAGCCCAGAAAAAGCAGGGCTGGGAGGGAGGGCGGGGGTGAGCAGCGGGCGCGGAGGGGGTCTGCGTGCGTGTGCGCGTCGGGCGTGCTCCGTGAGGTTGCGCGTAGTGAGTCTGGTGCTTGGCGGCTCCGTGCTGTCCTGGCTGTGGGAACAGAATTCTGATGGAGCGGGCGGCCTGAGGGGGCTGCGTGTGGCCAGGCTGCATGTGGCCTGCCCTCATGTGTGACCTGCCCGCCTGTAACCTGCCCACGTGTGGCCTGCCCGTGTGTGACCTGTGACCTGCCCACGTGTGGCCTGCCCACGTGTGGCCTGCCTGTATGTGGTGTGTGACCTGTGGCCTGCCCGTGTGTGGCTTGCCCGTGTGTGGCGTGTGACCTATGACCTGCCCACATGTGACCTATAACCTGCTTGCATATGGCCTGCCCATATGGTGGCCCAGCATCTCTTTCTTTCTTTTTTAAGATTTTATTTACTTATTGAGAGGTCGAGTTACAGACAGTGAGAGACAGAGAGAGAGAGAGGTCTTCCATCCGCTGGTTCACTCCCCAAACGGCTGTAACAGCTGGAGCTGGGCCAGACCGAAGCCAGGAGCTTCTTCCAGGTCTCCCATGTGGGTGCAGGGGCCCAAGCACTTGGGCCATCTTCTGCTGCTTTCCCAGGCGCATTAGCAGGGAGCTGGATCAGAAGAGGAGCAGCCGGGACAGAAGCTGGCGCCCACATGGGAGGCTGGCGCCGCAGGTGGAGGCTTAGCCCACTGCGCCCCAGCGCTGGCCCCAGGATCTCTTTGTTGTCTCCTCCCCAGCTCTCCTCAAGGTCACAGAAGCCGTGGGTGAGGGCTCAGGGCCGCTGTGTGTAGGGCGCCGTCAGCAGTGACTTTTCCCTGTCTGCTCTCAGCGAGCTCAGGGTGAGGGAAACACTGCTCGTGAGCCTTGGCTGGTGGCGACGGTGGGTCTGCAGGGAGGCCTCTGCAGACAGAAACGGGGACTCCCAGGGACGAGCTAGCCCCGGGGAGGGCGAGGCCGAGATCATCCCAGCTCTGGCCCCCTCCCCGTCTGAAAAAGCTGCCGCTGTGCTTAGCGTTGGTCCTGGGAGGAATCTGAAGTCTCCCCTGGGGCTTGGCTGGAGGTCACCACCCTGGGACACCGTCCCAAACAGGGCCGAGGCTGCGTGCGGCACAGCCACGCTCTCACCCCACCCCATGCTGGCAGACACGCACCGGGGGCCTCACTATTGAGTCAGAAAGCAGGGGAGCATTTAAAAACAAACTACTGAGTCTGAGGGGCCGGTGTTGGGGTGCGGCATGTGACGCAGCTGCTTGCAACACTGGCGTCCATCAGAGCGCCTGTTTGAGTCCCGGCTGCTCTGCTTCCCATCCCACTCCCTGCTAACGCACCTGGGAAGCAGCAGAAGATGGCCCGAGTCTTTGAGCCCCTGCCATCCATGTGAGAGACAGGGATGGAGCTCCTGGCCGGCTGTTCTAGCCTTGCAGACAGGCAGATAGGTAAGGTGGATAGACCTCAGAAAGGCTGTTGGGACTGCAGGCTCCCAGGGTGTAGCTGTGGAAGCCGACAGGGCGTGGGGTCATCGTGTTGCCTGGTCTCACGGCCTTGCACACACACAGGGCAGCCACGGAGCTTCCAGGGCCCCCGTCTCCTTTGCCATCGAGAGGGAGGGACGAAGGCAGTGAAAGAGGAAGCTGGACAGTGCAGAAAGCAGTGAATGTTAGAGACCCTGCAAGGGACTTCTCCGAGAGGCGGGGGCTGGCGTGGAGCCTGCTGGAGGGGCAGGGGGACTGGCAGCGTAGGGAGTTTGATGATGAACATCCAGAGAGAAGAGGTGGAGCAGGAGCAGCCCCTCGGAGAGTGGCCCAGGAGACAAGAGACAGAAGTGCACAGTGGACAGAGTTGGATCCCAGTTCCGGCTCCTGACCCCAGCTCCCTGCTCATGCAGATCCTGGCATGCAGTGGGGATGGCTCGAGAGGCTGGGCCTCTGTGACCCACGCTGGAGACCTGGATTGAGTGCCCAGCAGTTTTCGTCAGCCCCAGCCAAGGGCCCAGGTGGGCATTTGGGAAGCGAACCAGTGGGTAGGAGCGTTTCTCTCTCTCGCTCAGTACTTTTTACAAAAAGTTGTAAATGATGGGCTATCATCAGTGCAACACTGCAAAGGACGATGTTTAAGGCTGAAGGTTCCCCGCCTGTAGACTGGGGGCCTCACCTGGCCGGCACAGCAGGGAAAAGGCCCACCCCACGGCAGCTCGGTGTGAAGTTGCAAGAGGCTTTAGACACTCCCAGAGGATTCAGAATCAGAATGGCATTGGACCTCAAAATCCTGGGGACAGTAGCTGGAACCCCACCCCAGCAGCTAGGTGGGAGAGGGGAGGGGAGGCATCTGTGACGCCCCCGAGGCTTTGCTGGCACGCGTCCTGTCTCTGAAACTCCTAAAGGATGCTTGTTAGCAAAATGAAGAGGAGGCTAAGAAAACCAGAACCTAGAAAGGACCAGGACCCAGCACAGGAAAACCAGACGTGAAAAGGCGGGGTGGGGTGGGGTGGGGGGATTCACAGCAGCCTGACCTCGCAGGAGTGAGGCCCAGGTGGAGGTGGGGCGCCAGGGCTCTGTGCCTCCACCCCTAGGCAGCGCCCCCTTGCTCAGCTGTAAAACATGACCTCGGACCTGGTTTCTGTCTACAGTGTAGCCATCTGATTGCTTTTACACAGTTTAGCTGCTTAGTCCTTGCGACAATCCTATGAGGTGGTTCAGGGTTATCTCCCCTTTAGAGATTAGATAGCAGAGGCCTGGATGGTTTAACGAGCTAATAGCTCCCTGGGCGGGCAGGCCCGGAGTCCCCAGTGGCTTTGGGTGTGTGCCTCCAGGCCTGCAGCTCCCAGGAGCCAGCCAGCCTGCGCTGATGGCCACGTGGGCAGACACGCAGCCACGTCAGAGCAGCCGCTCCCGCCGCCGTAAAACATTCTCTGCAGAAGCAGGGCAGGGCCTGGACGTGAGGACGGGCGCGTCACTTGTCAGCCTGCGGCTTTGCCACCCTCAATGCCTCAGAGGTCATTGCAGACCTGCAGGGAGGAAGGGCCGGCACCCGCAGTGTCGTACGCGCCTCCCCACCTATGCAGGGCGTAGGGTGCACGCAGTGCGCGGCCTGCCGGGGCCTTCAAGGCCTCTCGCCAACTGCTTGGGGGAGAAACGCTGAACACAAGTCAGGTGTTGTGGAAGTGCACTCTGGAGGGCCCCGGAGGCAGCCCGGGGCCTGGCTTTGTCCAGGAGCCGAGGCCGGGCCCATCACACAGGGCACCTGTAGGCATGAACCCTTCTGTGAATTAGATACCCGGCGCCGAGGGGATGTCCGGTGTTGCCATGGCAACAGCTCTGCGTGCAAGTGCGCTGCTTTTGCTCCCTGGAGCTGGGATCGTAGATCCGCTTCCTGGCAAAGGTCAGGGGAAGGGAAGTCTCTGATCTGAGCCTGAATTGGCACTCAGCAGGCTTTCCCAGGCTGGTGCCCATGTGGCCGCCGCACAGCCCCGGGTGGCTTCTGAGAAGCCGTGGCAGAATCAGCTGGCTATGTGGGAATTCTCCTTTTTTGGTCTTTCGTTTACCATTCTGGTTCCTATTTTTGGCCACATCTGTCCCAGCTCACGTTTCCAAAGCCCGGCTCGTGCTTTCCCCGGGCGTTTGAGGCACATTCCAGTTCCCTGTGGCCCAGGTGCCGTTCCCGCACCTGCAGGCTGAGAGACGGCTCCTAGCCCAGCGCCTCTGACGCCCGGGCGAGATCCTCGCCTTCAGACGTGAGGTCCGCGGAACAGCGGGAAAGGAAGCCAGCGCTGCAAATGACACACGGGTGCGGTTCACCGGGTCCTGAGCTCAGCCCATCTCTGGCTCTTTCCTGTCCCAGAGGGATGGGAGAGTACGATTTCCCCGGGGCGCCTTCTGTGCACTGACAGTTTCACGAGAGGCTGAGTGGTTAGCGACACGCAGGCAGACTCTGACGTCGGCGATCGGCAGGACAAGGTGGCTGTGCTGTGCAAGCCGCGGCCAGCCGTGCCGAGCCGAAGCTGGCGATGGCACCGCCATGCCAGGCCCACGCGTGGAATTTCAGTCCAGCCAGTTTGAAAGAGGAACCTGAGAGTGCCGGCAGGAGGCGAGCACGGAGGTCACTGTGAGTTAAAAGACGTGACAGCCAGGGGCAGGGGACAAGCGAGGTCCAACCTTGAAGCTCACACAGCTGTGCCTGGTGGAGGGCACCTCACCCAGTGTGTGGGTGACGGTGCCGGGTACCCGGTGTGTGGGTGACGGTGCAGAGTACCCGGTGTGTGGGTGACAGTGCAGAGTACAGCTGTGTGGGTGGTAGTGCAGAGTACCCGGCTGTGTGGGTGACGGTGCCGGGTACCTGGTGTGTGGGTGATGGTGCAGAGTACCCGGTGTGTGGGTGACGGTGCAGAGTACGGCTGTGTGGGTGGTAGTGCAGAGTACCCGGCTATGGGGGTGATGGTACAGAGTACCCAGCTGTGTGGGTGATGGTGCAGAATACCCAGCTGTGTAGGTGATGGTGCAGAATACCCAGCTGTGTAGGTGATGGTGCAGAGTACCCGGCTGTGTGGGTGACGGTGCAGAGTACGGCTGTGTGGGTGATGGTGCAGAGTACGGCTGTGTGGGTGGTAGTGCAGAGTACCCGGCTGTGTGGGTGACGGTGCAGGGTACTCGGCTGTGTGGGTGACGGTGCAGAGTACCCAGCGTGTGGGTGACGGTGCAGAGTACGGCTGTGTGGGTGGTAGTGCAGAGTACCCAGCTGTGTGGGTGACAGTGCAGAGTACCCGGTGTGTAGGTGACAGTGCAGAGTACCCAGCTGTGGGGGTGATGGTGCCGGGTACCCGGCTATGGGGGTGATAGTGCAGAGTACCTGGCTGTGGGGCACTGAACCCGGCTGTGTGGGTGCAGTGTACCCAGCGTGTGGGTGACGGTGCAGTGTACCCAGAGTGTAGGTGATGGTGCAAAGTACCTGGCTGTGTGGGTGATGGTGCAGGGTACCCGGCTGTGTGGGTGATGGTGCAGGGTACCCAGCGTGTGGGTGACGGTGCAGAGTGCCCGGCTGTGTGGGTGATGGTGCAGGGTACCCAGCGTGTGGGTGATGGTGCAGAGTACCCAGCGTGTAGGTGATGGTGCAGAGTACCCGGCTGTGTGGGTGATGGTACAGAGTACCCGGCTGTGTGGGTGATGGTGCAGGGTACCCGGCTGTGTGGGTGATGGTGCAGAGTACCCGGCTGTGTGGGTGATGGTACAGAGTACCCGGCTGTGTGGGTGATGGTGCAGGGTACCCAGCGTGTGGGTGACGGTGCAGAGTACGGCTGTGTGGGTGATGGTGCAGAGTACCCGGCTGTGTGGGTGATGGTGCAGAGTACCTGGCTGTGTGGGTGATGGTGCAGGGTACCTGGCTGTGTGGGTGATGGTGCAGAGTACCCAGCGTGTAGGTGATGGTGCAGAGTACCCGGCTGTGTGGGTGATGGTACAGGGTACTCAGCTGTGTGGGTGGTGGTGCAGGGTACCCAGCTGTGTGGGTGATGGTGCAGGGTACTCGGCTGTGTGGGTGATGGTGCAGGGTACTCTCAGTTGTGTGGGTGATAGTGCAGGGTACTCTTAGCTGTGTACGTGATGGTGCAGGGTACTCTTGGCTGCATGGGTGATGGTGCAGGGTACTCTTGGCTGCGTGGGTGATGGGCAGAGTACTCTTGCCCCTGCACGTGAGCTGGACCTCCGTGTGCACAGAGCCGGCTCCTCACTTCTCGTGCAGACCTCAGAGTCCCCCGAGCTCGGTGCGTCCCTCGACTTCCGGGCTTCCAGCCTCTCGCTGCAGGACCCTGTGGTTTCGGTCTTACGTTCTGTCTTGTAACCAGGAGCCGCCGCCTCCCTGTCTGGAAGGAAGGCTACATGTGGTTTTGGCACACACGCCTGAGCTCTGCGAGGCCGCCGTGGCCTGTGGGCTGCGGGCTCGTCCCCGTGTCTGTCTCCAGCCTCTGCCGCCTGGTGTCCTCTGTCCGCTGCCCCGTGCTGGTGTGCACCGCCCGGCCCGTGTTTCTGTGCCTTGAGCTGCACAGCCAGACTGCGCTCAGCTCGGCTTGCTCGTGCGCTGGAGCCCACAGCCTCTGAGTGGGGGGCTTGTGGGCCTCTCTAGGGGGTTCGAGTACTGGACAGACCTCTGCTGGGCACCCCTGGGGGCCCTCCCCGCTCAGGCTCCCCCGCGGCCTCATTTAGGCTTGGAAATTCCTGCTCTGAGGCAGGACCAGCGCTGAAAACCGCTTCCTGTTCTCACCAGGGCCCGGTCAAAAGTGCAAGCGCATCGTTGTGGGTTGGATGGGAACAGTGAGGGCAGAAGGCCGATGGCGGGGACGTGGGACTCCGTGTCCCCCACTGTGGTCCCGAGTCCCCGCTGCGGCCCTGCCACCTGATTAACTTGTTTAAATTTTGCACTGACGCTGTTCCGGAGGCTGGGGGAGGGGCAGTGCTGCCGTATGTCCGTCATTGTCTGCTGCGTGGCCCATCAGCTTGCAGGGGTCAGAGGTGGTGCAGAGGAGAGGGAGGGGCTCCGAGAGGAGGCCTGGGCCTGCCAGGGGCTGCCCACGCCCTGGGCAGGATACGTGCAGGGAGTGCTGTGCTGCCTGCGACAGCTCCCGGAGCCCCAAGGCTGCCCTGGGGTGGACAGGGGCAACCCGGGTCTGCCGCCAAGTGTCCCGGAGCCCACCTGCACACGCGGAGAACGGGCCTGCTTTCTCTCTTGCTGGCTTTTAAAGGGACAGCTGCCCTGACGGAGGGAGCTGAAAGCTTCATGGACCAATGTGAGAATGTGGGGAGGCTCGAGTAGGGGGCGTGAGTAAGAGGGAGGGGCGCAGGGCCGTGGGTGGTGCTGTCTGCGTCCTGGCTGTGGGGGCGTGGCTTTCTGTAAGGGCAGAAGACAGGGGAGGGTAGAGACGACAGGTGTTCAGAGTTCCAGGTTGATGATGGCAGGGAAGGGCCTGTTTCTGGGCTCCAGAGGAGGAGCTGAGCTGGCAGAGGCTGGTGGCGGCAGCAGGGGCTGCGAGCCGGGGCCCTATGACTGTCTCCCGCTGTGGACGCACTGTGTCTCCGAGGGGGTGTCGGGGAATCTGTACAAATACACACAGGGGCCCGGCTTCTGGGTGAATGTGCCCCATCTTTCAGTTTTCAGCTGCGTGTTCATCTGGTAACATCCAGGACCTGGCTGTGCCGGTGCTGGGTGCAGAGTTCTTGGGCAGCGTGTGCTATGTCTGCACCCCAGCTGTGCACCCCCAGATCCACGGGATGGCCAGGTGCATTGGAGCTCCAGAAGCTGCCAGAGGCCGGGGTCCCCAGAGCATGGTCCCCAGGTCAGCAGCACCCGCGACTTGTCAACAATGCAGTATCACAGCCCCCACGCCGCACCCACAGAAGCACCTGAGACGTCAGCATCACGTGGACACACCTTGTCGGGCTCCTCCCCCGGGAGTTTCAGATCCCAGAGCTCTGGGATGGAATCACAAATTTGTATTTCCAGGAAGTGCTCCCGTGTCCTGCCTCACCCCCGGGGAAGTGGAGCCGGAGTGCCGGAGGCCAGCGCAAAGGTTTTCCAACCTTGGCCTCTAGGAGGCCGTCTTTCAGAAAGTGCTTTTGGTCTAACCACTTTAGCATCCCCAGCACCGGGTTTTCAGGGTGGTCTTCGCGAGCCGGCTGGGGTGCACGTCCTTTCGTTTGTTCTAGTAGGGGAGGGGCGGAGCTAAGAATCTAAGAACCAGTGAGATGGAAGCAGTGAGACTGCTCGAGAAGCAGCAGCGAACAGAAACCGGTCAGCGGTTCCCCGCCGTCTTCTGGCAGCTGATGGCTTTTGATCTTTCACTTTGTGTTAAGATCGGTGTGGGCTCCCCGCTCTTTTTTTAATTAAGGAAACACCAGAGCGGCCCTGGGCCAATTGCATGCATGTGTTCACCAGGGCCCTCTGTGAGAGGGTGCATGTGTGTGCTGTGTGTGTGGTGTGCACACGTGTGTGGTAGACTTTAAGGCAGCACTGCTGATAGGCAGGGGCCTTTCTTACACCAAAAACAAAAGTGACCTAGGTGGTTTTCTTTTCTTTTTTTTTTTTGACAGGCAGAGTTAGACAGTGAGAGAGAGAGAGAGACAGAGAGAAAGGTCTTCCCTCTGTTGGTTCAGCCCCTAAATAGCCACTACAGCCGGTGCACTGCCAGGTGCTTCTCCTGGTCTCCCATGCGAGTGCGGGGCCCAAGGACCTGGGCCATCCTCCACTGCCTTCCCAGGCCACAGCAGAGAGCTGGCCTGGAAGAGGAGCAACCGGGACAGAATCCGGCGCCCCAACTGGGACTAGAACCCAGGGTGCCGGCGCCGCAGGCGAAGGATTAGCCTAGTGAGCCGCGGCGCCGGCCTTCTGCTTTATTTTTTAAGACTTGCTTATTTGAAAGACAGTGACAAAGAGACAGAGGGAAAGACATGGAGAGATCTTCTGTCCGCTGGTTCACTCCCCAAACGGCCACAACAGTCGGGGCTGGGCCAGGCCGAAGCCAGGAATCCCAAACTCTTCCTTGTCCTGCTGTGGGTGTCGGGACCCATGCACTGGTCTGCCTCCTGCTGCCCTTGTGGGCCATTAGCAGGGAGCTGGAGCGGAAGTGGGGCGGCTGGCACGTGTGCCGGCACCATAGGATAGGGATGCCACGGCAGGGTGGCTTAGCCTGCACCCCTACCCCAGCCGGGCCTTCTGTTTTCAAGTGCCTTGTGCGTGTCCGGAGCGCTGCTGTGTGCTGTGGGGGAGTGGAAGGAGATCTCGGGGCAGCCCCGGGGTAGCAGCGGTTACCCCATCCCAGCATCGGATTCTGAGCTCACACCAAGCACTCGCCTCCCGCCCGTGAGGGGGCCTTGAGGTTCAGCTGTGTTTGGTAAGAAAGCCAGAGGGAGGCTGTGGCTTCAGAGCGCTGAGCCCAGCGCTGCTCCTTCGGCGCTGCCTGGCTTCGGGGAACACGCATGACGTAAGCTCCCCTTCTGTAAACAGGGGAGACAGAGCCTCCGTCTCAGAGTGGCCCTGAGGACCAGGTGCCGTGGCGGCTTCTCCAGGCCGCTTCTCCTGGCGCCCCTGCGTCGCTGGGGTTTTCTGCCTGGATGCCCAGCCTGTGGGAGGAACACGGAAAACCGCTCCTTGGCCCCGCACCAATGTGTGCCGAGAGCACTGTTCCCGGGGCTCCTCCCCGGCTCCCGCCTCGCTCCCGGGCTGTTCAGGTGCCCCCCCGTCAGGCCTCCTGACCGCTCTCCGGAGGAGTCCTCACTGCACGAATGGTCAGGGCATCTTTACGTGTGGTATCCGCTTCTCACCCACACTGGGGACCACTCACAGGTGCGGCCGTGGTGCCGGGTAGACGCACCGTGGAAAGGCTGTGACGCGGTGACCCAGGCAGCAGTGTGGGCGGGGCTCTGTCCAGAGATGGCTATGGAGAAGCCAGAGAAGCACAGATTGTGTGAGTCCTTGTACAGAAAGTCCTGCAGAACGCAGACCGTTCGATGGGGACAGGAGTGGGTCCGTGGCTGCCAGGGGACTACGGACAGGGGTGAGGTGCTGGGGCAGGGCTGCAGGGGCACGAGGAGGACTGGGGGTGAGGTGCTGGGGGCAGGGCTGAGGGGGAGGAGGAGGACTTGGGGTGATGGTGGTTCACTCCCCAAATGGCCACAACAGCCAGGTCTGGAGCAGGCTGAAGCCAGGAGCCTCCTCCAGGTCTCCCACGTAGGTGCAGGGGCCCAAGGACTTGGGCCATCCTCCACTGCTCTCCCAGGTGCATTAGCAGGGAGCTGGATTGGAAGTGGAGCAGCCAGGACTTGAACCTGGTGCTGCAGGCTGCATTGAGCTGGCCCGTGTGTGCTTTGCGGTCTGTGGTAAGGCGCCAGCTGCCTGTGAGCTCATGGAACGCTCCTCGTGCAGCTGAGTCAGTTTGAACGTGAAGTAGCAGTGAGCCGGGGCGCCGGTGGGAGCCTCACCTGCCACGCTGACAGCCCAGCAGCCCCACCTGACACCCACGACGCCCTGGGCCTCGCACTCCCACTCCTGGAGGTGACCGGGCACTTCGAGCACCGGGCAGCTGTTCCATGCATGCATGTTCTTGCGAACACTGCAGCCTCTCCGAACGCCCTTAACTGAGACAGTGGTGGGGAGGCTGGCTTGCAGCTCTCTGTGCTCGGCCAGGGCGTGCTGCATGGCCTCTGCAAGGGTGCACGCTGGGGTGTCTGTCTGAGAAGCCTTACACTTTTCTCTTTGGCTTTGTGGTTGAGCACATTTGCTGTACTTGAAAAGATAAGAAAAAAACAAAAACAAAAACAAAAACAAAAAAAACCCAGACTCAAGGTGCTGTCGTTTCTACTGCTGGAGTTTCTTATATGTTGGGCATATTAAAATAAATGAGGGGCAGAGTTGTGGTTAGAAAGCTAAGCTTTCATCTGCAATGCCAGCGTCCCGTACTGGAGCGCTGGTTCAAGTCCTGGTGCCCTGCTTTGGACCCAGCTCCCTGCTAGCGCACCTGGGGAAGCAGCAGCAGATGGCCCAAGGGCACGGCCCCTGCACCCACATGGGAGCCCCAGATGGAGCTCCTGGCTTCAGCCTGGCCCAGCCCTGGCCACTGTGGCCATCTGGGGAGTGAACCAGCAGACGGAAGGTCTGTCTGTCTCTCTGTCACTCTGCCTTTCTAATACATAAAGTAAGCTCGATGGCACTGGCAGGATTCAGGTGCGAGTCTTCGGTCATGTTTTAGGTCATGTAGAGACAAGGGACAGAACGGTCTTTTGCAGAAAGAGCTGGAATTATTTCCTAAAACGCCTGGACTTGCTCAGGGTTTGGGGGCAGGGCCCTGGGAAGACCTGTTTTCCGCAGACTCTGAGGCGGGTCCTGGTGCTGCTCTGACCCGAGAGCCCTGCCTAGGCTGGGGCTTCTGTGTGGGTCCCTCCCTGCTGGGTCATCTGGCCAAGCAGAACCACTCCCTCCCTCCACAGAGGGAGAGCAGTGCCTGCCGAGGGCCCCTGGCGTGGGCTGCATGGAGGGGCGGGGGTGTGCTTGTGGTGAGGTTGGCTCCGGTCAGAGCTGGTGACCAGGGCCTGCTGAACCGCAGGGGAGTGGGGAAAGCCACAGATTCAGAGGCAGAGATTTTAAGACCAAATAAAAATAACTGGGAAGAGCGAAGCGAGAAGACAACTCTTCGGGCCGCTGCCTCTCTCTCCTTGTCTCTGCTTGCTGACCAGCTGTGGCGTTTGGCACCAGAGTCCTGCCCTTGGCCCCCGCTCCCCTGCTACACTGACCGCATTGCTTTAATCCCGCCTGTGTTGAGACACCGCACCCTGCCCTGACCCACCTTGTCAGACGGGTCCAAGTCAGCTTAGGAAGAAAGGAAGAGAGAGGAAAAAGAGGGAGCGTCGTCACGCTTAAAAATTGCAGCACTTAAGAGGGGTAATTTGCATTTGGGTTGCACTTGCCGTTGCAGAAAGGTGTTTTATGTAATATGCTTGTGCAGAGTAACTCAGAGAAAGCCCAGTGCTTGCCCGGTGCCACGGGCGATGTTGTGGTTGGGTTAACCGGAGATGATTTAATTCCTCCCACAGATCGAAAGCATTTCACTACTGGTAAACTGAGGCTGGGCTGGCTGAACACGAGGGACGTGCAGTCACCTCTTGGCTGCGGATTTTGTCTCTTGGGCCGGGGGGAGGACACACACAGTGAGGGGAGGGAGACAGACACAGAGCCTGCCTCCCGTGGGCTGTGGGTGCACCTGCCCAGCCAGAGTGTGTGGGCCCCCGTGCGCCTCTTCTGTGGCCCAAGCAGAGATGTCTGCTTCAGTGTCCCGAGTAGGTCCCCTGTGTGCAGGTGTCGCACACAGAGCAGGGGGGAGAAGGCCCACACGGCGAAGTCCCGGAGGACTGACGTTTGCTCAGTGAAGCCGTTGATGGCGATGCAATTTATATTTGTAACAGTTTCTCTAAGAAATTCTATGGGTATAAATATATATGTATATTTAAAAGATGTATTTAGTTGGGGATCAGTATTGTGGCATAGTACATGGGCGCTGATTCCTGTCGCAGCTGCTCCACTTTTTTTTTTTTTTTTTAATTTATTTATTTGTTTGAAAGAGTTACACACAGAGAGGAGAGGCAGAGAGAGAGAGGGGTCTTCCCATCCGCTGGTTCACTCCCCAACTGGTCACAATGGCCAGAGCTGCGCTGATCCAAAGCCAGGAGCCAGGAGCTTCTTCTTGGTCTCCCATGCAGGTGCAGGGGCCCAAGGACTTGGGCCATCTTCTACTGCTTTCCCAGGCTGGATCAGAAGTGGAGCAGCCAGGACTTGAACCAGTGCCCATATGGGATGCCAGCACTGTAGGCGGCGGCTTTACCTGCTACACCACAGCGCTGGCCCCTGTTCTGCTTCTGATCCAGCTCCCTGCTGATGGCCTGAGAAAAACAGCAGAAGATGGTCCAAGTCCTTAGACCCCTGCCACCCACGTGGGAGACCTGCATGAAACTCTTGGCTGCTGGCTTCAGCATGGGCCGGTCCTGGATGTTGTGGCCATCTGGGGAATGAACTGGTGGATGGAAGATTCCATCTCTCTCTCTCTCTCTCTCTCTCTCTCTCTTCATCGCCCTCTCCCTTCCCCCCTCCCTCCCTCTCTCTCTCTTTTTCTCTCTCCCTCTCTCTGTCATTTTAATTTCAAATAAATGAATAAATCTTTTTTTTTTTAAAAAATGAAGAAGTTATTTAGTTATTTATTTGAAAGGAAGAATGACAGAGAGAGAGAGAGACAGAGAGAGATCTTCCACCATCTGGTTCACTCCCCAAATGGCTGTAACAGCCAGGGCTGGGCCAGGCTGAAGCCAGGAGCCTGGTTCCTTACGTGGGTGCAGGGCCCCAAGCACTTGGAGCATCCTCCGATGCCTCCCCAGGTGTAATAGCAGGAGCTGGATTGAAGCCGAGTAGCCAGGACTAGAACCAGGCACCCACAGAGGATGCTGGCGTCACGGGCGGTGCCGTCGCCCAGGTCAGATTTCCACGTGGCTTCGCTGAGTGGTGCTCCCAACACCGCCGTCAGTCTCAGGCCGTGTGCTTCCCCCAGTGAATCCTGCTCCCCTCCCCCAGCTCTGGCAGCCCCTGCTCCACTTTCCGGCTCTGTAATTTCCTGATTAGCAAAGTAATCGTTTTCTATTTTAGATCATTCGAGGAACTCCAAAAGGAGAACCTGTCAGTGGAGCCAGATCCTGGGGTGACCTGGCCGACCCGGCCCACTTCAGCCTGGGCTCCCCCTGCCCCCTTGTCACACACCTCTCCCCGGCTTCTGACGCTCGCCTCACGTCTCCTGCTCAGGGTCCACGCTGACAGCGATGCTCCTACGGACCGAGGTCCCGTCTTGTTCGTCCTTGCATCCGGCTGCCTCTCCTCACTCCCCGGGGCTGGCTGTGCCGCCTCCGTAGGGGTCATTACTGCCGCAGTGGGTTGTTGGAAGCCTGGTCCCCCGAGGCTAGGGCTCTGCCCAGCACGGACTAGCACGCTCACCGCGCGAGTGGACGAAGAGTGAAAGCACCGTGGCCGAGTGTGTGGGTAGCCACAGTCTCTCCTGCTCCACCACAGGAGCTCTCTGGGCGGTTTCTGCCGCCCCCTTTCTTGCGTGTGCCTCTGTCCAAGGTGGCACAGCCCTGGCTCCCAGGCAGGTGGTGCTCGGCGCTGGGTTGGCCTGTGCCCGGGCCCCTGGCGTGGCTCTGTCGCTCACGCCGGTGAATGGACATCGTCCATAATGACTGCGTATTTCCTCTGTGAGGAGCCGTTGGTGTCTGTGCCGTGTGAAATGTTCGCCTTGAGTGCTGTGTCTTTGGGTTTGTTTTTCCAAAATGTATTTAAAAATCCATTTATTTGTAAGACAGAGTGACAGAGAGAGAGAGAGAGAGGGAGAGATCTTCCATCCCCTGGTTTATTCCCCAAATGGCCACAACAGCTGGAGCAGCGCCAGGCTGAAGCCAGGAACCAGGAAGTGCACCCAGGTCTCCTACGTGGGTGGTAGGGACTCAGGTACAGCCGTTGCCAAGGTGCATAGGCAGAGAGCTGGATTAGAAGCAGAGTAGCCGGGACTCGAACCAGCACTCCTATACGGAATACAGGCACGCCAAGCAACAGCTAACCCTCTGAGCCACAATGCCTGCCCCTGTCTTGGGATTTTTTTTTTTTTTAACTTTTATTTAATGAATATAAATTTCCAGTGTACAGCTTATGGATTACAATGGCTTCCCCCCCCCCCAACTTCCCTCCCACCCGCAACCCTCCCCTCTCCTACTCCCTCTCCCGTTCCATTTGCATCAAGATTCATTTTCAATTCTCTTTATATACAGAAGATCAATTTAGTATAAAGATTTCAACAGTTTGCACCCACACAGAAACACAAAGTGAAACATACTGTTTGAGTACTAGTTATAGCATTAAATCACAATGTACAGCACATTAAGGACAGAGATCCCACATGAGGAGCAAGTGCACAGTGGCTCCTGTTGTTGACCCAACAAATCGACACTCTAGTTTATGGCGCCAGTAACCACCCTAGGCTGTCGTCATGAGTTGCCAAGGCTATGGAAGCCTTCCAAGTTTGCCGACTCTGATCATATTTAGACAAGGTCATAAAAGACAGAGTGAGGATAGTAACCAATGATCCTAAGAGTGGCATTTACCAGGTTTGAACAATTATACAGCATTAAGTGGGGAAGAGGACCATCAGTACACACATGTTGGGAGTAGAGCCATTGGTGGTAGAGTAGAGGTTATGATTACAAAGGAATGAGGCCCAAGTGCACTAGACAGGGCCTAGAACAAAGGACAGAGTCATTATTAGAGGAGCTAAGAAAGGTGCTGTCTATGCTACAATTAAGTTTTCTGATTGAGAGGCAAATAGAACCTGACAGAAGGGGCTTGATAATAATCTGGTGGGCTTTAGGCCTTGTAAGTTAAGAGGCCCAGACCTATCTATCTCTTCACATGGGGTATATCCTAAGGGAGGTGTGAACCTCCTAGGGGAAGGCACTCTGTTGACTTTCATTACTTGGCTGGCCTGGGAGGAGAGCTGGCCAGGTAAAGGCAGGTGGCATCTCTAACAAGAAATTTACAGTTCTGCCTGCAATGTTGCTGACCCTACTTGACCATCCCCTCAGCTGCAGTGGTCCCTTTGGAAGTTGGGCTGAGTGAAGGGCTTTTCAGCTTAGAGGGATTTTTAATTCTTGGGGTGTGTGTGTGTGTGTGTGTTTTCTTCCTGTGAGAGAGCAGGCAGGTGCCTTTGTAGCCAGCTGTTGCTGCCTGTAAGCAGGTGGGCAGTACCTGTGTGATGACTGAATTAATAAAGTCACAAGTGTGTGTGGTGTGGGAGGTTTGGTTTAAACGTGTTAATACAACAACTCCAGCTGCATCTGGAGTCTCTGTGGAGCTGACTCTTAGATATTATATGCTCCAAAAAATATTTGTATGGTTTTGCCCCCCAGTGCCTCTACTCTGGGTAGAGCAATTGCCACCAGCCGTGGGGGTATCAGCGTAACAGGTGGACACGCCCTCTGGGACTCACGGGGTGGCACCCCTGAGGTGGAGGCAGGAGACAGCCTGGCAAGCGCCTAGAGGGATTTAGAGAAAGGAAAATGCTACAAGAGTTTGGGGAGAGAGGGACCATTTTTGCGTGGGAGACTGAGGGTGCTTCGTGGACTCTGGGTGGTGGGGAAGGCTTCGGGGAGTAGGGATGGGCAGGCGGGACCTGGAGCATGCGCTCAAAGCCAGGAAGCAGCGAACAGCGGAACTCGGCTCTGGCTGAGTGTGAAAACGCGATGTGGCCAGCGTGGCAGGGCCATGGAGGGTGTCAGTGTGTCACTGGTCACGGAGGGGAGGGGGTGCAGGAGCGAGTCTCGTGGGTTCTTTTCCTCAGCTTAGTATAGACATAGAAAGCCGGGAAACAATTTGCAAAGAGGCAGAAACTTTGATTTGACAGAAAAGAAACTGATTTGATTGGCAAGCGACAGAGAAAGCGTGTGGTCGAGAGGAGCGCAGGTGGCGTGCCCGAGCGGGACACCGGCTTTGAAAAGGTCCCAGGTTTTTAAGGCATTACTGTCTGTTTGTTGGGTCATCCTATTGGAGCGCCTATTGGACAGGGGTTTCACATACTTTATGTTGATTGGCTTGGGGCTCATGGAGATAGCAGGGGGTTCCTAGAGATGGCCTGTCTCCCCCTTAGGGGCTCGGTTCCCTCCTCTGCTAGCTCTGGATGGGAGATTGCAGCTAACTTGAAGGCCTGGTTTATATATATATTTTTAAAGATTTACTTATTTATTTGAAAGAGTTACACAGAGAGAGAAGGAGAGGCAGGGACAGAGAGGTCTTCCATCTGCTGGTTCACTCCCCAGTTGGCTGCAATGGCCGGAGCTGTGCTGATCCAAAGTCAGGAACCAGGAGCTTCTTCCCGGTCTCCCATGTGGGTGCAGGGGCCCAAGGACTTGGGCCATCTTCTACTGCTTTCCCAGGCCACAGCAGAGAGCTGGGTTGGAAGTGGGCAGACAAGACTCGAAGTGGTACCCAAATGGGATGCCAGCACTGCAGGCGGCAGCTTTACCCACTACGGAAGACAGATTTAAAGCTACAAGGGTCACACGAGATAGCCAGGGTCTCCTGGAGCCGGTCCGACTCTCCCCAGGGGCTCAGCCCTTCCCCTGCCAGCTCTGGGTGAAAGACGGCAGCCACCCTGGAGGTGAGATTGAAAGCCGCAAGGTCGCACACGCAGCACAAGAAGCTGTCAGTGGGGAGAGGCCGGTCGGCCTGGAGTCAGCTCTCCAGCCGCAGCCGGCAGCCTGCTTGTGCAGGGCGTACGTTCTCCCTAGGTCTGAGGGCCACGGACCCCAGCCCCACGGGCCGGCCTCTGGGTGCAGTAACAGGAACTCCAGACTTGCTCAGGGCCCTGGTCCCTGGTGCGAATGGCAGAGCTGTGAAGGAGGGGTGGGGCCAGCAGAGACAGGGAGCCGGGGCCACCGTGGCCTCCAGAGAGGGGCCGTGGGGCCACGCGAGGCCTGGCAGGCCCGTGGCACTGAGTCGGGGATGCTGTGGGAAGACCGCGGGCTGGTGGCTGGGTGAGGCGGTGGGGGCCCAGCAGGTGGTGCCGAGCGGAGGCGCAGGTGTGAGCTCAGAGGCGTGAGGGGTGGTGCACGGACAGGCAGGAGCAGGGTGGAGACCCGCACCCTCCCTTTCGTCTTCCTGCCTGGCTCCAGGAGGACCCAGGTGTGCCACTCGGAGATGAGTCACCAGCGCCGCTCCTGCCACTCAGCCCGAGGCCTCGCCGGGAGCCAGCTTTTCAGGGCTGGAACGTGTCACCCCCGGGCTGATCCCCTGAGTCACCGTAGCTGGGCCGCCCTCGGCTGGGCCCAGGTGGCTGAGAAGGGCTGCGCTGTTTGCGCCAAGCCCCAGATGTACCCAACAAAGGCATGTCTGAGGGGACAGCCGGTTGTGCCGCAGGCCTGGTTATGCACCTCCCGAGCTGCTGCAGTGAGCTCCTGTCTGCAAGTCGAGTCGCAGGGAAGCCAGCTCCTTAGCGTCTTAAAAATGGCACCGTGCTCGGTCTCCCTCCCCACCACCCTCCTCCTGTGCCTGGGTGCAGGCGGCCTGGGGTTGCAGCGTCTGACCTGGGGGAGAGGAGGGAGGTGGCGCGCACTTCCTGTACAGGGAGGGGCTGTCATGGGAGCCCCCTCCTGACCGAGCTTTTGCAGCTTGCCGGCTTGCTCACGGCGAAGCCAGCTCTGCGGCTACACTCGCCCTGTGGGTGTCCGGTCCACAGGGAGGGTTCCAGCAGCCGCCTCCTGACCGCAGGGGAGGGGCAGGGGCAGCTCCTGTCCTTCCTCCCTGGGGTGTCTGCTCCCCCTGGAGCAGCCCATCCCTCGCACGCCGTCCCCCTCATGCTCACACCCTCCCTTGCGCAGGCACCGCTCGCCCACAGGTGCAGACTCGCACCCCCTTCTGCTTTGCCTTCGGCATTCACCCGGCACCTGCCCCGAGCTGCCGTTCCGTTCTGGCTCGGGGAGTCCGTTCTGTAGAATGGGCCAGGGGGCACAGGCCAGACCCTCGCCCAGCTGCCCCCTCCCCCACCAGGCCATGCAGGGAAGGCTCGTCTTTGCCCACCTCCGGCTCCCATTCTCACCGCAGAGCTCCAAGGCAAGTGCATAAGGACGTCTTTTTCTGTTTGTCTTCCAGATTCAGAACATGAACAACATCATCTCCTTCCCCCTGGACAGCTTGCTGAAGGGGGACCTGAAGGGGGTCAAAGGGGTAATGACCGCTGACGCCCCGGGGAAGCCCAGAACCGTCGAGCCTCTGTGCTGCCCTCGGCCAGGACCGCGGTGTCGACTCGACGCGGGAACGTGCGGGGGGAGGGGCTGTCTGGGAGGCGAGGGCGCTGGGCCCCTCGGGGGAGCGGGGGGGGGGGGGGGAGCGGGCAGCAGCATGGCTGCTGGGGGTGCGGCTGTGCCCCTGTGCAGAGGAGCAGCCGGGGCGGGGGCGGGGCGTTTGGGTGCTGGGCTGAGCGCTATTGGCCCTGCCGGGTGTGTGCTGTGAAAGGAGGTGGGTGCGTTCTTGGGAGACCAGAGTTCCGTGATGGGATCTCCCTGTGCTTCTCGGCGACAGCCGGGCACCTCTGCACGCCCGGCCTGGCCATCAAGCGAGCCGCCGGAGACGCTCGATGTCTCCTGGGCCGGGTGCGTGGCCGGGAGCTGTCAGGACCCTGAGGAGAGGCTGGGCCAGGCCTGTGCTCCGAGGACCCGGCAGAAAGGCTCTGGGGCTTGGGCCGTGTCCTGAGGCCTTAGAAAGCTGCAAAGGAAATACAGCCCGAAATTCACCAAAAAAACAACCAGTTTCCCCCTCTAAAAGAGCCCTGAGGAAGGGGCATCGCCAGGTGGGAACGCTTAGAACGTGGCTCATTTTGTAAAAGAATTATTGTTACTATGAATGTCAGTGAGAAAGAGGTCTTCCATCTGCTGGTTCACTCTGCGTATGGCTGCAAGAACCGGGGCTGGGTCAGATCGAAGCCAGGGACCAGGAACTCCATCCAGGTCTCCCCCGCGGGTGCAGGGGCCCAGGTTCTTGGGCTGCTTCCCCAGGCCATTAGCAGACAGCTGGGGCTCAGATGTGGGATGCCAGCATCGGGAGCGATGCCTTAGCCTGCTGTGCCACAGCGCTGCTCCAACTCAGTCCTTTTGAGCCAGGGTTTTTCAGAGTAGAAAGTCCTGAATTCCAGACGACAGTGCAGCAGGAGACGCGGGGTGGAGGGGAGGGGTCTGCTTTTATGTTGTGAGCTGGGCTCACGTCAGGGTTACACACGTTGAGATTCATATGTTAGTGGAGATTGCCTGAATCCATTTCTTTTAGCAAGATAGACTGAAATATTTGCATATTTTTTAAAGATTTATTTATTTATTTGAAAGAGTTACACAGAGAGAGGAGAGGCAAAGAGAGAGAGAGAGAGAGAGAGAGGTCTTCCATCCACTGGTTCACTCCCCAGATGGCCACAACGGCCGGAGCTGTGCCAACACAAAGCCAGGAACCAGGAGCTTCTTCCGGGTCTCCCACGCAGGTGCAGGGGCCCAAGGACTTGGGCCATCTTCCACTGCTTTCCCAGGCCATAGCAGAGAGCTGGATCGAAAGTGGAGCAGCCGGGTCTCAAACTGGCGCCCATATGGGATGCTGGCGCTTCAGGCCAGGGTGTTAACCCGCTGCGCCTCAGCGCCGGCCCCGATATTTACGTATTGAATGTTGTATTTTGGGTTCAACCTCAGAATTAACCTGGGGTAGCAAACAGGGTGCAGGTGATGCAAGATAGGCTGTGAGGATTGTGTCTGGGTGCTGGGTCCCTGGTGAGGGTGTCTCTACTGTTGTGTGCATTTGGTTTATTCTAGATCAGATATATTTTTAAAATATTTATGTATTTGAAAGGCAGAGTTACCGAGAAAGAGGCAGAGGTAGAGAGAGAGAGTTCTTCCAACCAATGGGTCATTCCCCAATGGGTCATGCCCTCAATGGCTGGAGCTGAGCCAATCCGAAGCCAGGAGCCAGGAGCTGCTTCTTGGTCTCCCACATGGATGCAGGGACCCAAGGGCTTGGGACATCCTCTGCTGCTTTCTCCGGCCATAGCAGAGAGCTGGACTAGAGTGGAGCAGCCGGGACTCGAACTCATGCCCATAAGGAATGCCAGCACTGCAGGCAGCGGCTTTACAGCACCGGCCCCTGTATCAGATATTTTAAAAGGGAGGAAAATGCCAGCCCTCATCTCATTGAAGGGCTGTGCTGTAGGCTCTTCGTTTTCCCAGGATGACTCACACCATTTATTGCGGAAGTGAACGCTCCGTTCAGGACTGGTCCCGAGTAAGGAGGTTTAATTGCACGGAAGCTAACGATTTGTCTGACTTAACTGACGTCTCTGTTCACAGGATCTGAAGAAACCTTTTGACAAAGCGTGGAAGGACTATGAGACAAAAATGTGAGTGCGTTCCTGCGTGTGGGGCATTGCGATTTCAACTTTAATCCATTTATTGCTCCGAGGGCTTGTCTTGGCAAACCTGAATCCGGGAAGGGATTCACCTGCAGCCAGGTGTGGAGGTTACGGCGACACCTGCTCCTGTGGGCGGGGCCGTGGCGCTGGGCTCCCGTGCGCTGCCCCTCGTCCCTCCCTCTGTGGTGTCTGTGCTCATGCGATGTTGCCTTCAGGGAAGTGCATGGGGGAGGCCCAGGCACCATGTCTCTGATGGTGCTCTTTAAACACCTTCCCTGCTTGTCTGTCGGTGATGGCAGCACAGTTTGCCGAGTGGAACTTCCTGGTGATTGGTGAAAACCGGCTGCCTTTAGCCTGGGTCTCTGCTTTGCTGCATACCAGGGCCTTGGTCTCAGAGAGACTCTGAGTATCTACCTCCTGTACCTTTATTTGGTTGTTTGATCTGCCAGAGAGGGTGGGAGGGAGGGAGGGAGAGAGGGAGAGAGGGAAAGAGAGAGCTGCCAGAGAGGGTGGGAGGGAGGGAGGGAGAGAGAGAGAGAGAGAGAGAGAGAGAGAGAGAGATCCCACAGTGTGTGGGTTAGCTGACGCTGGGGTGTGACCCACAGTTGCTTCTGCGCACGACGCTGTAGCTGGGTTACTTCGTTACATTCCCGACCTCAGTGTTTCGCTCCTAGGCCCAGCTAGAGGTGAGCTGGTGACTGTGTCTCTTAAGTACTGGAGACACGGGAGCTGTTTCTCGATGCCTCCTGTTAACTCTGTAATCTGTGCCGTGGGCAATGCAGAAATTTCTGGGTGGAAGTGTGAGCTTTCCCATCTGGTGAAGGGAGAGGTGTTCAGAGGAAGTCATTTCAGACGCTTCTGTTTGTTTACTTCAAGCAGGTTTGGGTGTCTTTCCCGTGGTGAACAGAGCAGTGAGCCCTTGCCTCTCATGCTTGCTGTGGAAGCCTTCAATTCCCATCTCTGCCGTAGCTCGCAGGCCGGGTGTGCAGTTTCTCCCTGGACCAGGCTCCTGCGAGCCCGCCCGATGTTGGAGGATGGCCGCAACGTTGTCCCCCCCCCCCCCCCCCGGAGGGGCCCCCACCCATCACCCCGGGGCCGTCAAGGTCCCTTGTCTGGGTGCTCCCCAGGGAGATGAGCAGGAGGGCAGGGGTCAGCGTTCCTCCTTGACAGCTGGAAAGCCAGGCTCAGGGGGTGTTGCTGGTCAACCAGGAGGAGGGTAGCCGGGCCAGGGCCAGCACACCCGTGTCTGTCCCCCCTGCACCCCTTAGGCACCTGCAAGGAGGGCTTCTGGGAGTGACTGGACCGAGGGCATCGGAGTTTCTGCAGAGGATGCTGGAGACCCAGCTCTGGTTCAGGAAGGGAGGGGCACAAGGGGAGTAACATCACTCTGTGAACCCAAGACTTGCACAGACAGGGTGGGTTAGAAAGACTCCCACTGTCCTAGAACTTGAGGAGGAGAGAGCAGCACCCTTTAAAATGTGAAGTGTGGGGCCGGCGTGGTGATGGACCTGGGTAAGCCAGCATCCCATCGCAGAGCGCACCAGTTCAAGTCCTGGCTGCTCCACTTCCGATCCAGCTCCCTGCTAATGTCCCTAGGAAAGCAGTGGAAGATGGCCCAGGTGCTTAACTTCCTGCTACCCACGTGGGAGACCCGGATAAAGTGCCAGGCTCCTGTCTTCAGCCTGGCCCAACCCCAGCCATTCTGACTATTTGGGGAGTGAACCAGCGGATGGAAGATCCCTCTCTCTGTTATGCTGCCTTTCAAATAAATAAATCTTTAAAATAAAACATGAAGTAATTCTGTGATAAATAATTTAAAAAAGGCCGGCGCTGTGGCTTAACAGGCTAATCCTCCACCTTGCGGCGCCAGCACACCGGGTTCTAGTCCCGGTTGGGATGCTGGATTCTATCCCGGTTGCCCCTCTTCTGATCCAGCTCTCTGCTATGGCCCGGGAAGGCAGTGGAGGATGGCCCAAGTGCTTGGGCCCTGCACCCGCATGGGAGACCAGGAGAAGCACCTGGCTCCTGGCTTCGGATCAGCGAGATGTGCTGGCCGCAGCAGGCCATTGGAGGGTGAACCAACGGCAAAAAGGAAGACCTTTCTCTCTGTCTCTCTCTCTCACTATCCATTCTGCCTGTCAAAAAATAAAAAAAATTAAAAAAAAATAATTAAAAAAAAACTTTTATTTGTTTGGAATGCAGAGTTACAGAAAGAGGGGTAGAGAGACAGAGAGAGATCTTCCATTTGCTGATTCACTCCCTAATTGGCTGCAAATGCCAGGGCTGGGCCAGGCCCAAGCCAGGAGCCAGGAGCTCCATCCAGGCCTCCCACTTAGGTGGCAGGGGCCCAAGCACTTGGGCCATCTTCTGTGGCTTTTCCCAAGCACATTAGCCAGGAGTGAGGACTGAAGTAGAGCAAGTGGGGCTCGAACCGACGCCCATCTGGGTGCTGGTGTTGTAAGCACTTACCCCGCTGTGCCACACCCAAGGAAGTAGTTCCGTATCCATGACCGTGTGGGACTCATTTACCCCTGGTGATTAACACCTGGGACCTGGGGCAGGCGGTCCTTACTGTCCCGTACCTGACTGGTAAGAGAGTGGCTGCTGTCTGGACTTGGTCCCTTGGCAGAGGGGCCCTGGAGGTGTGTGATTTTTGTCCAGGGACCTCAGGGCCTCCCTCTGCACTGCCTCCTGGGAGCATGAAGTCAGCGAGGAGCATCCCCTCCGGATGGCCTTTTTGTTTCTATTCTTGACTTCAAATCATTGTGTGGCTGCTCTGTGCCTAGTACTGTGCTCCAAGCTGAAGAATCACATTGCACGCTGTGCCTTGTTTTCTTTAATATGCTCATTAATTTTCATCTTCCTAAAAGGCAGAGTGACAGAGAGGAGAGAGGAGAGAGGAGAGGAGAGGAGAGGAGAGGAGAGGAGAGGAGAGGGAGGGCTCTCCATCCTCTAGTTCACTTCTCAAATGCCCACAATAGCCAGTGGTGGGCCAGACTGAAGCCAGGAACCACAACTCTGTTTGGGTGTTCCACGTGGTTGGCAGGTCCCCAGTCGCTTAAGCCCTGGCCTGCTGCTTCCCAGGACGCATTAGCAGCAGACTGGATCCGAAGTGCAGTAGCCGGGACTCTGATGTGGGAGGGGGCCATCTTTAGCACCTGTCCCCGTGCCTCTTCACACTCCTTCCTGCTCCCCGCAGTGGTGGGCACCCTGGAGTTCCGGGGTAGCTCATGTCATCATTGCACAACTGAAAAACTTACCTGAGAGCGGGAGAGGGAGCCATCACCCACTGGTGTGCCTCCCAGATGCCCGCATGGCCAGGCCTTGGCCGGGGTTGCAGCCGGGATCTCAGTCCATACAGCTAGGTGGCGGTAACTCAGCCCTTTGAGCCGCCGTGGCTGCCTCCTAGCGTGTGCGTTAGCAAGAAGCAGGAGTCAGGAGCCGGAGCCAGGCTTGGACCCAGGAGCTCTGATGCGGGACGCCGGCTTGCTAACTGGTGTGTAACCGCTGGGCTGCACACCTGCCCCACTGACCGACTACGAAAGAAAGCGTCTTTGAGTGTTTACCCAGAGGCTCTCGGGGCGTGCCGACCCCTGGTGTTCACGGCAGCCGCGCCAGCTTCGGACTGCTTTCTGCTATTTTTGTTTATTCTCGTTTTCTCTGGCTCCTCCAAGCCCTTCTTGGACCACATGACTTTGGGCTCCTTTGACCCTCATTGCTCTTTTGTGGGCGGTTTATAGCCGGGCCGCACACTTGACGTCTGGGTGACAGAGTTCAGAGCAAAGGGGTTTGGGGCTGAGCGGCTGAGCAGGTGGCTTGTTTGCTTCTGTCATGCGAGCCCTGTGTAGGGCAGGGCGGGAGAACTGGCCGGGTGGTTCCCCCGGGGCCTCTCAGGGCAGGCAGGTGCTGGGGAAACTGAGGCACGTGCACACTTCCCGTGGCCTCTGACTCGGGCAGGTCCTTGGGAAGGCTTTGCTGAGTAAGCAGCGGGACGGTCACGCTTGGCGTTCTGTGAGCCCAGGCGCGTTCCTTCCCGGGGAGCGCAGGCCTGTGCTGTTGGCAGGTGTGCGGCCAGCCGTTGTCTGAGCGGCTCGAGGGCCTTGCCCAGGGCCTCTCCTGATCCTCGCCTTTCCCCTCCCCGTGCACAGAACCAAAATAGAGAAGGAGAAGAAGGAGCACGCCAAGCTCCACGGGATGATCCGCACCGAGATCAGCGGGGCTGAAATCGCAGAAGAGATGGAGAAGGAGAGGCGGTTCTTCCAGCTGCAGATGTGCGAGGTAAGAGGCTGGGGGGCTGGACCCCAGGCCGGGCTGCAGGACAGCGCCCCCAGCCCCACCCTTGGCGGGGAGCAGGCATCGGCCACTGGCTCTGTTGCCTCCGAGAAAACACCAAGCGTGTTGTTGGATTCTGTTTGTTCCCTGTGTTGACTGTTGCCTGAACAGGGGGCGGGTGGGAGGAGATAAAATTCACACCAGCCTTTTATGAAAAGTGGAGAAAAAACCTGAAAAAATACCCTTTTTGCCCTCCTGAAACACGCCCTGTCCCACTCACCTCTCGCTGGAACAACCTGAATCCTGTCTATCTTTTTCTGTTTCATGAGCTCTCTGGGTGTCTGTGGTACCCGTGGAGTGAGCGGAGGGGCAGAGGGTTGAGGGGTCAGCTGGGGCAAGACCCAGCTGTCGGATGGTGCTCGGGGCGTGTCCAGGCCGGCAGCCCCCGCCGAGGAGCTCCTCTCCGTCCCTCTCCATCCTGCGGCCCCGGTGCTTGCCTGGGGGAAGGGGTGTGGCAGGACAGAAGCTCATAGGAGCATTGCTCTGAGGCCAGGGGCCATCCGATCATGGTCTTTTATTTTTATGCCTTGCTGCCGGTGCAGATGGGGGACAGCGTGTGGGGACAGCTCCCGGTCAGAGCCCCTCGGGCTGGGTGGCCCCTATCTCCCTCTCCTCACAGTGCGCACTTAGGTTTCCAGTTTGGAAACGCCTGGGTGACGTCTGTGCCAGGTGTGGAGAGAGGGCTCGGCCAGCTCTAATAACAGCAGCAAAGCTAACCCAAAAGGACTTCTTCATGCTGCGTGTTGGTCTCGGAACTGCAGCAGGAGCTTAGCCGTGATACGTGTTTAACTTGGAAATACATTTGAGTGGGCTTTTGTTCCCAGAACAAACTCTTTTTTTTCAATGTTTTGATTTTAAAAACATGTATTTATATAATTTAAGCAGTAGAGCCACACAGAGAGGAAGGCAGAGACATGGAGAGAGAGCTCCCACCTGCTCCCCTCCCCTAACGCCTGCCCTGGTGGAGGCTACACCAAGCTGAAGCCAGGAGCCAGGAATTCACCCTCGGTTGCCCCTTGTGAGTTACTTGAACTATCACTGCTGCTTCCAAGCGTGCGCACTGGCAGGAAGGTAGAGTCAGGAGCGCAGGCAGGAATCCAGCCTGAGCGCTTGGATACGGCACACGGGCACCTTGACGGCTAAACCACCCACCCAGCCGGAGAGCTGGTCCTGGAAAGCCTGAAGTGTGTCTGTCTGGAGTTAGAGTAGCCCCTCCAGCTCTCGTTGGTTATAATGTGCATTGTATTAAAAAAAAAAAAAAAGGACTGAAGAGCCCAGTGCATTACTGTGTTTCAGTTGTACGTGTTTGTGGGTGCAGTGTGTCATTTGATGCCTGTGCATGGTGTGTAACCATCAAATCAGGGCAATCGGCAGTCCTGGGTGCCGGCATGCTGATCGTGTCCTCAGGGTGGGAACCTCTGAACCCATCTCTTCTGGTTCTTTACAAAATGTGTGCTGAGTCGTGGTGAGCTGTGCTGCAGAACAGGGGAACCTGTTTCCCGGACTTGTGTTTTGGCTCCGGTTCCATGCCCCTCCCCTCCCCCACGCCTGGCCTGTAGTGGCTGCGCCTCTGCTCTGAACCTCTGTGACATCGGCGCTTCAGCTTCTGTGAACTCTCCGGCCTGTCTGTGTCGGCTTTGACTCTAGTGCCTCTTACAGACAGAATGTGCAGCTGGAAAGGCAGAGTTAGAGAGAGAGGCAGAGAGAGAGAGCTTCCATCCGCCGGTTCACTTTTATATTTATATTTATAGCACCAGTGTACATTTTGAAACTTTCAGGGGTGGGGAAACAGTTTGAGTAAAGGAATTTTTTTTATTTGACAGGTAGAGTTATAAACAGTGAGAAAGAGAGACAGAGAGAAAGGTCTTCCTTCCATTGGTTCACCCCCCAAATGGCCGCTACGGCTGGAGCTACGCCGATCAGGAGCCAGGTGCTTCCTCCTGGTCTCCCATGTGGGTGCAGGGGCCCAAACACTTGGGCCATCCTCCACTGCCCTCCTGGGCCACAGCAGAGGGGCAGCTGGGACTAGAACCCTGCGCCCATATGGGATGCTGTCGCCGCAGGCAGAGGATTAACCAAGTGAGCCACGACGCCGGCCCTAAAGAAAATTATTTTGAGTAAATATATTTTATTTGATCTGGGTATTTTTGGACCACATTATTATTATTTTTTTGACAGGCAGAGTTAGACAGTGAGAGAGAGAGAGAGAGAGAGAGAGAGAGAGAGAGAGAGAGAGAGAGAGGTCTTCCTTTTTCCGTTGGTTCACTCCCCAAGTGGCCACCATGGCTGGTGCATTGCAGCCGGCGCGCTGCGCCAATCCAAAGCCAGGAGCCAGATACTTCTCCTGGTCTCCCATATGGGTGCAGGGCCCAAGGACCTGGGCCATCCTCCACTGCACTCCCGGGCCACAGCAGAGAGCTGGACAGGAAGAGGAGCAACCAGGAGAGAATCCAGCGCCCCGACCGGGACTAGAACCCGGGGTGCCAGCGCTGCAGGTGGAGGATTAGCCTAGTGAGCCACAGCGCCGGCCTTGGACCACATTATTAAATGAATTATTAAGCTGCAATTGAGTTGTTAAGTGAGAGTGCTGATAAGCCACGTATGGAGCGTGTTGTGAATCACCTGCCGGTTGTACTTTATGGAGCTTATTTTATTTAAAATACTGTACTGTACCCAGGAGGTGTGTCACCTCCTCCTTTTTTGTATGTTTACCATATACTTTGATATTTGAAATGCTATGTACTGGAAAGGCCACTTACATTTCTAGAACAGATTGGATTTTGTGCAACTTTTTTTCCTTGAATTCACAGCAATAAAAAAATTAAAACAAACAAACAAAAAAATGACTGGAGCTAAACCAATCCAAAGCCAGGAGCCAGGAATGTCTTCTGGGTCTCCCACATGGGTGCAGGGGCCCAAGCACTTGGGCCATCTTCTACTGCTTTCCCAGGCCTTCAGCAGAGAGTTGGATTGGAAGATGAGCATCCAGGACTCAAACTAGCGCCCATATGGGACACTAGCTCCACAGGCAGAGGCTTAACCTACCATGCCACAGTGCCGGCCCCTGGGTCATATTTTTATTTATTTATTCATTTATTTTATTTTTATTTTTTTATTTTTGACAGGCAGAGTGGACAGTGAGAGAGAGAGAGACAGAGAGAAAGGTCTTCCTTTGCCGTTGGTTCACCCTCCAATGGCCGCCGTGGCCGGCGCACCGCGCTGATCCGATGGCAGGAGCCAGGTGCTTATCCTGGTCTCCCATGGGGTGCAAGGCCCAAGTACTTGGGCCATCCTCCACTGCACTCCCTGGCCACAGCAGAGAGCTGGCCTGGAAGAGGAGCAACCAGGACAGAATCCAGTGCCCCAACCAGGACTAGAACCCGGTGTGCCGGCGCTGCTAGGTGGAGGATTAGCCTATTGAGCCATGGCACCGGCCCCTGGGTCATATTTTTGATGCTACATGACAGTCTCTGCCTTTTGATTGGACTGTTTAATCCATTCATGTTTATTGATATGGTTGGATTTCCTTCTGTGTTTTTTTTTTGTTGTTTTTTTTTTTAATCTAAATTCTCCCAGAATCCTTAATGTGTTGACTGCTGAAATTCTAGCAGCCTGCTGGGAGCCTGGCCTTGATGTGAGTGTGAGGAGGTGGGCTGCCTCCTGGCTCTCTGGTCATGCTCTGGGGGGTGTGCTTTGCACTGGTTACATTGCCCTGTCCAGGTGTAGACAAGTGATGAGGTCACTTATTTTATTGAAATGCCAAGTGAAGACGGTGCCTGCGTGCCATGAACTTGAGGTCTGCTGGCCCCGGACTGTCCAGTGCTGGGGGCCCTGGCTCTGCAGGGCTGGCAGCTGCTGGCGGCTCTCTCACTTGTGGAGCCAGAGAAGTGCTCAGTGCATGGGCAAAAGCAAGGGTGGACTCAGCCAGCCGTGGACTTGGGGTTTTCAGGGAAGACATCTGATGAAGCCTTGGGCCAGGTGGCCGAGGACCAGGAAGGGCTGAGCAAGAAAGATCCCACGGAGAGCAGTTACGTGAGAAGCCAGCATCCGAGTGAACAGGACTGACAGCTAAACTCATGTTACGATTGTCCGACCTTTCCTGGAAACTGAAGTTCTTGGGCTCGAAACTGTGGAGGTTCCTTAGGGTTTGGAATTTTGGTTGCCCAGGAACTAATCTACAGGAGTGGTTTCAGGCTTTTATCTTAAAGCTGGGAACTTTGTCTCCAAAGTGAATTCATAGAGAAATTCACAGAGCCGCTGTGAATGGAGAAGGGGTGACAGGGGCTGTCGTGCTCTGTCGTGAATATAAAACTAGGATGTGCTTTTCAAGAGCCCGGTCACTGTAGGAAAACACATATAAAAAAGCCAAAGTCACCCCAGATGTTGCTTATCAGAAGATAACCAACCTGATGGTTAGCAGGGTGTCTTTTGTGTACCCCTGTGTATTCGTGTATAAAAATGATTTCCACAGAGATGGGAGTTTGGCACAGTGGTTAAGACACAGCTGGGGAGGCCTGCATTCCACATTGGAGCGCCTGGGTTCAAATCCCAGCTCCACTCCCCCTTCCAGCTTCCTGCCAGGGTGTGCCCTGGGAGGTAGCAGGTGACGGCTGCAGTAGCTGAGTCCCTGACACCCACACGGGAGACCTGGATAGAGCCCTGGACTCCTGGCTTCGGCCTGGCCCCGCTTCGTATGTGGCAGGCGTTTGAGAAGTGAAGCAGCAGGTGAAGAGCTCATTGCCCCTCCCCCTCGCCCTGCCGTTTAAGTAAGATGAACATGAAGACAACTGAGTGATGTGTAGAGGTGGATCGTGCGCTGCCCGTGCGCTACCCCCTGGCAGGAGTGCGCTGTGGCCGTCCTCCACGTCAGCACCCCTGCCCTCTTCCTCACTGTGGCTGCGCTGCACTCGCCGTGTGGAGCCGCCGCTGCACTCGCCGTGTGGAGCCACCGCTGCACTCGCCGTGTGGAGCCGCCACTGCACTCGCCGTGTGGAGCCACCGTCTCACCATTGCCCGTCTGGTCCCTCTGGGTCGCGGCTGTGTTTTCACTTTACACACAAGGCTACCGTGAGCCCTCTTACCTGCTCATCTGTGTCGATTTTTATGATTCTCTTCTTACAATAAGTTCCTGTAAGGAGAATTTCTGGGTCAGATGCTATACACTTTAATTTTTGATACATTGCCAAGCACCTTATTAATGATGTCACCATTTTGATACCTTGCCAAATTTCTCATCCAATTAACAATGAATAAATATCAAAAAGAGAGGCAGAAGAGAAGGTACTGGGAGTTATGGCAAGCAAAGGAGTCTTCTGTGGCTAACAGGTCAGAGCGGCTTCCTTCCATGGGAGAGCAGGTACACACAGGACAGCCCTGGGAGAGCAGGTACACACAGGACAGCCCTGGGAGAGCAGGTGTCACAGGACAGCCCTGGGAGAACAGTGTCACAGGACAGCCCTGGGAGAGCAGGTACACACAGGACAGCCCTGGGAGAGCAGGTGCACACAGGACAGCCCTGGGAGAGCAGGTGCACACAGGACAGCCCTGGGAGAGCAGGTGCACACAGGACAGCCCTGGGAGAGCAGGTGCACACAGGACAGCCCTGGGAGAGCAGGTGCACACAGGACAGCCCTGGGAGAGCAGGTGCACACAGGACAGCCCTGGGAGAGCAGTGTCACAGGACAGCCCTGAGAGAGCAGGTGCACACAGGACAGCCCTGGGAGAGCAGGTGCACACAGGACAGCCCTGGGAGAGCAGGTGCACACAGGACAGCCCTGGGAGAGCAGATGCACACAGGACAGCCCTGGGAGAGCAGTGTCACAGGACAGCCCTGAGAGAGCAGGTGCACACAGGACAGCCCTGGGAGGGCAGGTGCACACAGGACAGCCCTGGGAGAGCAGGTACACACAGGACAGCCCTGGGAGGGCAGGTGCACACAGGACAGCCCTGGGAGAGCAGGTACACACAGGACAGCCCTGGGAGAGCAGGTGCACACAGGACAGCCATGGGAAAACAGGTGCACACAGGACAGCCCTGGGAGAGCAGTGTCACAGGACAGCCCTGGGAGAGCAGGTGCACACAGGACAGCCCTGGGAGAGCAGATGCACACAGGACAGCCCTGGGAGAGCAGGTGCACACAGTTCTCTACCCCTGCATTACAGCTGAGTGCCACGTGACTCAGCCCAGTACAGTGGCTGTTGCAGAGGACATCCTGTCTCAAAGAAGAGACGCTCAGATTTCTTCCACAGGGAGTTACCTTGTTCTACAAACATTTAGGAAAGACCAGGGGGCCGGCGCCATGGCACACTAGGTTAATCCTCTGCATGTGGCGCTGGCATCTCATATAGGCGCCGGTTCTAGTCTTGGTTGCTCCTCTTCCAGTCCAGCTCTCTGCTTGTGGCCTGGGAAGGCAGTGGGATAATGGCCCAAGTGCTTGGACCCTGCACCCACATGGGAGACCAGGAAGAAGCACCTGGCTCCTAGCTTTGGATCAGCGCAGCACCGGCCATTGCGGCCATTTGGGGAGTGAACCAGCAGAAGGAAGACCTTTCTCTCTGTCTCTCTCACGGTCTGTAATTCTACCTGTCAAATAAATAAATAAATAAATAGACCAAATGTATTTCCTGATGCTGGTTTCGCAGGTCCCTGGGGCTTCTTAATGTCTTAATGGCTTTTAATGAATTTTCCAAGTTAAAAGTGGGCTTAATTAATTTCAATTTGCTCTTTTAATAATTGATTTTTTTTTTTTTAATGTTGAGTGTCTTGGGGTTAGAGACGTGATGACAAGGGTCTTAGCTATAGAATCTCAGCAGCTGGTGTTCTGGGTAATGACCCATCTAGAAAAAGGTACTTGGGACAGAAGTATATACACAGGAAGAGTCGAAATGGGTAGAAATTCTGTTCGTTCTTCAGTCTTCCGTGAGGCTGGAGCGCGCATGCTGTTAGAGTGTCTGACTAGGAGGGATTCTTGGCACTTGCACATCTGACTGCCTGACCGTCAGGTAGCTCGTATGGCAGCAGGCTGAGTCCTCGAGTCATGACGTCGAAGATGCTGAGCTTCTGCCGTAAGCTGTCCCCCCGTAGAAGACGGCAGAGACGCTGAGCTCGGAAGCTCCCATGAAGCTCGTATTCTGTTTCCTTCTGTGACAGTCTCTCTCTCTCTCTCTTTCAACAGTATCTGCTGAAGGTCAATGAAATCAAGATTAAAAAGGGAGTGGATTTGCTTCAGAATCTGATCAAATATTTTCATGCCCAGTGCAAGTAAGTTCTTTGTGACGATGCCGTGTTAAATATTTCCTCCACGTAGGACAGCTGCTGGTAGATCTGTGAGATTGTATCGAGGAAATAAGCACTCAGGTAAGCACCACAGGAAAAGGAGTGTGGTACTGATGCGTGACCTAGACGACGCGTGAGGCGAAGGGAGCCGGACGCTAAAGGCCACACACTGTGACCCCGCTCGTTTGCAGAGGGGAGGGGAAAGTGGGAAACGCGGCCGACGGGCTCAGGCTTTCTTTTTAGGGTGCTAAAAATGTTCTGGGTTTAGATAGTGCTGGTGATCACACAGCTTTTTTGAGTACACCAAAAACCACGGAATGACACACTTACAGAGTAAAATTTTTAAAAGATGTGTTGTATTTATTTGACAAACGGAGTGACAGAGAAAGGGATCTTCCATCTTCTGGTTCACTCCCCAAGTTGCTGCAACAGCCAGGACCGGACCAGGCCAAAGCCAGGAGCCCAGAACTCCAGCATGGGCTGCAGGAGTTCAAGCCTTGAGCCATCTGTTGCTGCTTTCTCAGCCTTATTAGCAGGGAGATAGATTGGAAATGGAGCAGCTGGGACTCAAACCAGGACTCCAGTATTGGATGCCAGTGTCACAGGCAGAATCTTCACTCACTGTGCTGTGACACCAGGTCCCTAAAAGCAGAAATCTCATGCTGTGAGGGTTATAGCTCAATTTAAAAAAAAAAAGTAATTATGCAATGGAAAAACTCATAGTAATGGTTCAAATATATGTATATTTTAATTTTAAAAAATTGATTTTCATTTTATTTGGAAGACAGGAAATATTTTCCATCCACTGGTTCACTCGCCAGATGCCCACAGCAGCTGGAGCTGGGCTAGGTAGAAGTCAGGAACCTGGAGCTCCATCCAGGTCTTCCATGAGGATGTCAGGGGCCCAGGGACCTGAGCTATCCGTGTGTGTGTGCGAGAAGCTGGATTGGAAGCAGAGGGGCCAGGACTTAGCAGACTCTGCTGTGGCCTGCAGGCATCCCAACTAGCATCTTACCTGCTGTGCCACATGACCAACCCAAATATATTTATTTTCTTTGTAGAGGAGCAAACTAGCTTGATCTAACATGTGCTTCTCAGATGGTTTTTGCTTGGTAAAAGAGCAATGAGATTATATTGGTGCAGTACGTTAAATTCAGAAAATACTTTCACATATCACCCTATCAAACGGACGACTGAGCTGGGCTGGGGAAGGTGTGTGTGGGAGAGAAGGAGAAGCTGCCTTGTTCTGGGGGTGCCTCGAGTTCTCAGCTTTGTCATCCTCATAGCCCCTCACCCTGACCCCCATCTCTCCTCCTGACCCCCAGCTGCTGGTATTCACAGGCCCCTGCCCACTCCCTCCCCGTGCTGAGCTGCCATAGGTGCTACAGATGGTTTGATGTGCACGCACGGTTCCTGCTGGGGAGTCAGCAGGGGGGCTGGACTTGGGACCTGGGCGTTTCCTGCAGTGTTTAACGTGCAAGAATCCAAGAAGGCGTCCAATAGAAGGATGTGATTTAGACAGCTTGAGGAGAGGCATTTTTCTCTCCCTGTTTTGTCCCCTGCCGTATTCACCAGCAGCCAGGCCCTAGCTCCTGGCACGCAGTAGGGACTCGGATGGGAGCAGATATGTTCTGACATCTAAAGGATGAGGAGGAGTGGGAGAACATTCCAGAAAGAGTGGAGATGTAAGACCAGTGAGTGACAGCAGTGCCAGATGAGACTGGGTGAGAAGCCTTGGAGACGGGGCCGCCTCGCTGCCTGGTTATGGGTTTTTCATTTTATCCCTACTGCGTGGAGGCTCTGGACCACTTTTCACAGAGAATTCCTTTGAATATGCTGGGCACAGCCAAGAGTCGAGGAGGAGGGAAACCAAGTTCTTAGGGTCGTGGGCCGCAATCTCTCGGGGGACGGGGCAGGAAACAGACGAGCAAGCGAGGCAAAGCTGTGCAGAGCATGAGCGTGGCACTGACCAGAAGCAACTTCCAAACGAGGAGGAGCTGGGTGGGACAAGAGTGGCCGCGGCCACGGCTGCTGTCCTGTACAGTGCTGAGGTGCACGTGGCTTGGCCAGACAGGTGAACCTCTGCGCATGTCGCTTTTCCTGGAACGCCATTCTGGGCCCTTGGTGCCTCCCCAGCTCCTCTCCCCGGGCCCTCGCTCACTGGTCCCGTCGGCTTCGCCGTCCTTCGTGTTTCCCCCCGGAGTTACTTCTCACCGTGCTGGGTGACAGCAGCACCTCTGCCGGCCTCTGGTCGGTGGCTCCTGCTGGACTGCGGACCTTAGAGAAAGTGTATTTTCCGTAACCAGTGCCTGGGGCATCTGCCTGGCTCGTGTTTGCAGCCGTGACTCGCTCTGTTGACTGGAGTGTGCGTGGCCACTTCTGGAAAGCGGCCACTGTTCCGGCCAGAGGAGGACGTCCAAGTGCTTCCCCAGCCCGGAGACACTGCCCCGGCCGCTGCAGACTCCAGGGTGTGGCATCTGCAGCCGCCCCCGTGTCCCCCGTGTGAACACCAGGCAGGTGCTTCCCCGGTGCTCACCCTGCTAACCCTCTGCGAGGCAATTTAGGAAGTGGGTCGCTTCCTTGCTGATATTTTATTTTTAAGACGAAGCTATTCTAGGATTTCCTTTTTTTCCCCTTTATTTTGCCCAAACGGATTGGTTGGGTAGCAACAGTCCACTTGTGGAAAGTGCAGTAGTTGGCCTTTTATGGACATGAATTCAATAACCTTTGAAAACAGGCCCTTGCTGCCCTGGTGGGCACACGTGTGTGTGTGTGTACACGCGCGTGTGTGTGCACTGCACGCTGTCCACATCAGTCCACTGAGCAGACGTGTGAAAGTCGGGCTTGGAAATGTGTACTAGAAGAGAGGTTGGATCTGGTGGCATTGATGTGAGAGTGCCGTGGGGGACGTGGGGAAGCACTGACGGCCTCCCCAGGGGCCTTGTGTGTGGGTGTCACTGCCATAGCAGGCGGACGCAGCCCCGTGCCACTTTCCCTACTGCCGGGACATTTTGAGAGCATCCCCGGGAGCCCGCACAGGCCAGAGGGAGGAGGGCATAGCAAGATGAGGATTTTGAAAATCAGAGGGAGGAGGTTTCCACTCGATAGATGGGTAGGACTGGCTGGGCTGTGACAAAGATGAAACTCGAGTCTTGAGTCCAAAATCTTGTCATTCAAGTGCGGCGTCTGGGGTCGAGGCAGAATTGATGGTGGCAGTGAGGGACAAGGCTCTGCGGCTTTGATCAAGCTCCCGGCTCTCGTGCCTCGGGGCGGTGCTCGCAAGCCTGGCAGGGGGGCTCTCGCTCCGGATGGGAGGTTGCTCTCGCGCCTGGTCGGGGGAGGACTCCCTCATGCCTGGGGTGGGTGTTGCAGGCTGCAGGGTCCTGAGAGCAGTGCACCTGGTCCCACTCCCTGGGGGCATTTCAGCACAGGTCTGCGCCTCACCAGCTCTCTCCCCGCCCCCTTGCTGCCTGTTTCTCAAGGACTGGAAGTCATTAAGGGAGCCTCATAAAGGAAAAACGTAAATAAAATAGAAGTAGATGAGTTCGTGGCAAGAGGGCAAAGTGCAGCTTCTCCCTGCCGCAGCCCTGCACTGGTTTCCAAGTTTCCTTTTCAGTTCTGCGCTGGGGGCAGGAGGGGGCACTCATGCCCTAGCCATGGCCACACACACTCAGACAGAGCCGTGGAGTGTGCAGGTGCCGGGCCAGTAATGTGAACCCAGGGACGGAGCTGTAAAGTGTTCTTGGGGGTGGTGGCGAGGCACTCACTGCTGCTGGTGACCGGCCGTCAGCGTGCAGGGCCCCTCCCTGCCTTCTCCCTGGAATTACTGTACCCACGGTCCCACCTCATTGTTTCACAGCCTTCTGTTGGTGACACATGTGGTGTGGGAAGTCCCACAGGGCCACTGCCGAGTTTATAGAAATCAACAACACCTCCCAGGCGCGCCTGGGAGACCCAGAGCTAGAAACTGGCAGGAGTTGCTTCCTGCCTTTGTTACTTTATTTCTCTACTCAAGGAAGAGCAGAAGAACCCGGCGCCAGGCTGTGTGGACGCTGTGAACACGTGCCGGGCTGTGTGGATGCCATGAACACGGCGCCGGGCTGTGTGGGGCTGTGTGGACACGTCGGAGCTGATGGGAGGATCATATTTTTACAATTACGCCATCAGAGTTTTGAAGCAAATAGCAAGGAAGCCTCTTAAAGCCCTAAAGGTTAAGGTGTTTGGCTAAGTCAAGGCCTGGGGTGCCCACGTCCCATAAAGCCTGGCTTGAATGCACACCATAGGAGGCAGCAGGTGATGGCTCACGTGCTGGGGTCCCTGCCACTCACGTGGGAGACCTGGACGCGCTGTGACCTGGCTCAGCCCTCTGGTATCTGGGGAGTGAACTAGCGCATGGAAGATCCCTCTCTTTCTGTCTCTCTGCCTCTCAAATAAAATGAAAATCAGTTTTAGAAAACCAAAGAAGCAGGGGATCCTGGAAGACCTCACTAAGAAGGCAGTGTTGAAATTAAAGAGTGGGTGAGCATCAGCCGGAAGAAACGGTTGAGCGTATGGAGACGGCTTTAGAGAGGAGCTCATCCCATGGGCATCCTGGCCTCTCCCCCGAGCTCTCTGGGAAGCCTGCGTTCGCTCCTTCAAGTGCTGTGCACGCTCACTTTGGAGTGCTGCCCAGCGCAGCCTGCCGTGGCTGTGGCGCACTGTCCGGTGTCTGCCGTGTCCCCCGACTCAATGGCTATGAATCGCTGTGCGGCACTGAGCTGTGAGCCTGAAAGATGCAGAGGCCTCAGATGTGGGGGCTCGCGTCCCGCCAGCGCGGTTCCCTTCTCCGCAGAGCACGCCCCGCCGTCTCCCGCAGCTTTCTCTCCGGCACTCGGCTCCCGCCGTGGAGGAGATCTCTTCAGTGTCTCACGCTCACAGGCACCCGGGCTCTCCAGATCCTCGTGTCGCATGCTCAGAACTCAAAACCGTGCTGCCGCCGGTCTGAGAACAGCAGCCTCGTTCCTTGTGGGTCAGGAAGAAGCAGACACGGGGCTCACTCGGTTCCCTGTCTGTTCCCTTCTGCTGAGGCTCCGAGTCATCTCGCGTCCCCAGGAGTTGCATGACGCCGTCCGTCATTTTCCTGGGATGCTCTTTCTCCATCTAATGAAAGGAGGATCTCCTTTATGACTTACGAGCGTGCTTCACATCGCTCCTAGCAAGTGCAGTTGACAGGGCTCATCTTGGTGCCATTTCTGAATCCGCGCAGTTTTGTTGGCACTGACGTTCGCCACCAGCTTTTTGGAGACGCCCTCATACAGTTTTTGTTTTGTCTTTTGCCCCCTAGTTTTTTCCAGGATGGACTGAAAGCAGTGGAAAGCCTCAAACCTTCCATCGAAACGCTCTCAACAGATCTTCACACGGTGAGTGGCTTCCCTCGCAGTGCCGCGGGAGCCGCCTGCGTGCCACACGCGTCTGCAGTTAAATGTTCGCGCCTGCCTTCTGCAAGGGGCCACGCGGGAGGGTGGCCTTCCCGCCCCAGCCTGCCAGCACCGGGCAGTGCCTCCCTCTTACTTCACTCTGTGTTTACAGATCAAACAGGCCCAGGATGAAGAGAGGCGGCAGCTGATGCAGCTCCGAGATATCCTGAAGTCAGCGTTGCAGGTGGAGCAGAAGGAGGTGAGGGGATTGAATTTTGAAAGACCGTCGTGTGTGTGTGTGTGTGTGTGTGAATCCTAGCCTTTGAGGAGCATGAAACCCATGCATCCTGGGGGCCCACGGCCCTTTCTGGGGCCGGGTCAGCCCACGATGAAACACTGAGTTTGCCCTCTTAGTTTTACATAATCGTCTTTTCCGACAGGCAGTTTTGTGGGGGAAGCATTAGCTCCGGCGTGACCAGATGACTGTGTATAAAGCTGCTTTGCTGTGGCGGTCACTGGAGGAGTCACCCTTGGTGTCTGCCACGTGGACCCGTGGCCGTCTGTGCCATCTTACTCTGAGCCTGGGCCCAGGTGGTTCCTCCGGCCGGCCAGGTCTGGACACTGCCCCTCTGGCACAGGTCTGTGCCCGGGGCTATGTGTCCGTCCAGCCCTGAGAGTTGAGTGTCTGGAGTTAGCTTTTCTTATGCCACCTCCCCATGGGCCTCGCCTCTCGCACGCTGACTTCTCTGTGTGCTGACACGTGACAGTGACGACTTGTGTGTTCCAGGCCTTGTTTAAGAAAAAAAAATTAAAAAGTAACTTTTAAAAAAAGTTTTATATGTTCCCTACAGTACAGATTTAGAATAATCCCACTTCCTTATGCAGAATGTGTCTGAGCGTGTATCTGGTAGAGGCTAGACGGATTACTAAGCTACTTAGCGGAACACAGAGTTCATTGTTGGCTGTGGCCTAGGCTCTGTTTTGTTGTAAGTTCTTGTACTGTAACTGAATATTGTTGTTTTTCTCCCAAATGCATTTACCTTTTGTGACCGAAGTCTAGGAGAGTAAGTAATATTTTAATAAGTCGGAGACTTTTGCATGCATTTGTAACCTTCCAAAAGTACTCGTTCCTTCCATGTATCTGTGAATAGCTAGTAGCATTTTTGTATTTTAACCCTGCCTCGTTTGTTGTAGTGGATTTTATTAAAGGCTCAGGAGCTTATTAGATGCACAGATGGTAGTAAAAGAGACATTTCCCGAGTTCACCGTCTACACTTTTGCTGCGGCTCCTAGGGCAGGGGGAGCAGCTTAAGCCCCCTCCCTGCGTGGCTGGACTCTACCCAGCCCCTTGTCCAAGTGAGGGCCCTGCCTCCAGGAGCCACCTCCGCGCAGCCCGGCCCACAGCTGTCTGAGTCACGGAGCACGTTCTGTTTCCAGACCCGGTCTGAAGTCTGAGAGTGGCATGAGGACGTCCTCGGCCCTCCGTGCCCATCCTGTCCTCCGGAGAGGGTGGTGTCATCCAGGAGGTGTCCGGTGTGGATCAGCTCAGAGCAAGGCTCCCGTCCTCCCAGCATGGGGCCTTCCTCCCAGGCTAGAGAGCACAGGCCCGGATGCTCTGCTATTCCCAGATGTGGAACATAAACACCAAAGTGGGGGTGGGAGCTTGGAGTGTGGAGCAGACAGTGGCCTGATCCAGCCAGAATGCTCTGCAGGGCAGCTGCCCTCTGGGGCGTTTGGGGAACCAGGTCTGGGAAGAGGCGGCAGCCCCACGCAGCTCGGGTTTAAGCTGTGGAGCCGCGGTGGCTGCTGTCAATGCAGGGCGTGTGCAGGCCCAGCTTGCTTGGGCTGTGCAGAACCAGGAGTTTGGGGGAACTGCTGCCGTCCGAGCGCGGGACACTTGCAGCTCTGCACAAGACTTAGCAGACTTAGCAGCACCAACCGGAAGTCTCCGTGCTCTGTCGTTCCGTGGTTTTGTTGTCCAGCTCCACCGTCTCACTTTCCTCTTCCCGACCAGCCACGACCTGCCACCACCCAGCTCTGCTGTCCCCTTGTGACCGTGTCATATTGTCCACGTCTCGCGCTCTGCGTCGCTTTTGGGGGGAGGAATACAGTAAACTGGACTCTCTGGACACAGTTGCAAGTACCAAGCAAGTGTGAATCAGTTCCATTTGCTGTGCTGTGAAATGACTTTCATGTCCGGATTCCCGTCCCGTGTCCCTTTGATGGCTGTGAGAAGCGGGCATCGGGACTTCGTCACACACAAGGCCCTCGTTCCTGTCCGTTGGATTCTCGTCCATGACTCGGGAAACAAGGTGTAGGATGGTTTTGCTCAGCGTTGTAGGAGTTCTGTGGGATGACAGTTCCTACAGATGAGGTCACACGCCCTATGCATGCTGCCTCCGTGGCTGGCAGGAGCCGCTGTTCCACCCGTCTCCTCGCGTCTCAAACCTCAGCCATGTGAAGGACCTGCCCTGCAGGGTGGGGCTTCCGGCTGCTCTTCTTCGTCACTCCCTGGCTGCCCTTGGGGATGCGGCTGGGGCCACAAGGGTCACGCCTGCAGATCACCTGACTTTCCTGTTTTCTCCCTGGTATTTGCTGCTCTCTCCGAAGAGGATGTGACTGCTTTGACTTTTTTCTGTCGTCTTATTACACACATTCCAAGCTTATGAGAGAGTGGAAAATCGTAGCGTGAATACTTATGATGCATCCTGGTATTCGATTGTTGGAGAAGGTTAACCCCTTCAGCACTCCCATCTTGGCCGTGGCCTCCTCGTCAGCTTTGCCTCCCTCTTTGGGAAGGCCCCGTCTGCAGGATACAGTGGATGGCGTGTGCTGGCCAGGCAGCAGAGTCCACCCTAGCCATGATGGCTGCTCGCTCTGATGTTCCCAGCTGCGCTTGTCCTTGTCCTATCTGACTCTGGCCCTAATCAGAAACTCTGCCGTACCCACTTCCTTGCCTCCCCTCCCCTGCCGAGCTCCTGGGGCCTGCCCTGGCCTCCGTGGCCGCCTCGGTAGGAGAGTTGCTTACGGCATCCCGCATCCCCCTGCCCTTCTCTCGATGGGCACTGAGCCAGGCAGTGCACACACATGCACATAGATCAGAGTGACACACATGCCATTCTCACCTCTTCAGGGGCGCACAGTCCAGGCTGGGGAGAGAGAAGTGATGTGCTGGGCGGTGAGGGTGCTGATGGAGGCAGCTCCGGGAAGGGCTGTCGGGGGCAGGGGCAGGGGCAGGTGCTGTCCGGTGGTTTCCCACCAGCCATGATGCCAGGGCTGGGAGTTGCCTGGAGGGGCGCGGGGGTGTGGTTAGGAGTTGGCAGAATCCTAGCAGGTGGGGCAGGTAAGCCAGCTTCTTCTTTCCTTTTTTTGAAGGGTTTATTTATTTGGCAGAGTTATACACACACACACATATATATAGGGAGGGAGAGAGAGATTCCATTTGCTGGTTCACTCCCCAAATGGCTACAACAGCCAGAGCTGGGAAAGGCTGAAACCAGGAGCCAGGAGCCTCTTCCAGGTCTCCCACATGGGTGCAGGGCCCCAAGCGCTTGCACCATCTTCCACTGCTGTTCTTGGGCCATGAGCAGAGAACTGGACTGAAAGTAGAACAACTGGGACATGAACTGGCGCCCACGTGAGACGCAGCATCTCGGGCTGCAGCCTTACCTGCTCCGCCACCATGCTGGCCGTGGGTGGGCCGGCTTCTGATGAGGGGGGCTCCTGAGGAGCTGCCCAGCAAGGCAGCGGAGCTAGGTCTCGCTGCTTGAACCCTGGGTCCCGCACGTCCTGCCCCTGGCGTGGCGCAGTCTTGGCCTCTTCTGCAGCACAGGAGTAGCGAGGCGGGTGTCGGGTCCCCTGGGGGAGATGGGCGTGGCCTGAAGCACATTTGGGTTTGAGTTGAATGTATAATGGTCCTCCTGTTTACAAAGCAAGAGTTGTCTGTGCCAGCGCAGTGTCAGACTTGCTGCAGCTTTTAATGGGTTCCAGGGGGCTGATCAGAAGAGTGTAAAGGGGGCATTCCCCCCTCAAGTGTGGCGTGGAGTCCCATGTGGAGAAGGCGGTCCTGCGCCCGCCCAGTGCCCGACCACGCACAGTGCATGTGGCTCTCAGGGGCGGGTGTGGCACGGACGCTTGCAGCAGTGCTGTCCCTCCATGGCACCACTGCCGTTGTGCAGGTGTGCCCTCCCTCCCCGAGTCAGCAGGTGTGTTTCCTGGCTGTGTGGTCTGTTCTTGCCACAGGTTTATTTTTAGTCTCCCAGAGGTTTTTGCGGTGAGCAGCATTTCTCTGTTTCTCCTCCCCTGTGTTATTTCCCAGCGGCCTTTAATGCTGGCTTGCTCTGAGTTGGCAGTGCTCCTGCTCCGCCCTTTGGGACAATACGGACGCCGGGTCCAGCCCCATCCGAGAGTGAGCTTTGCCCTGGTTGTCCAGAGACAGCCGTCTTCCGGTGGAGGAAGTCATTTCTGGAGTTTGGGAGTCTGCTTGGTTGAGGGTCGGCTGTCGGTGCCTCCACACATTTCTGAAGGCTCCGATGAAGATGTTCTTTGCCGAGCTGCTCCATGCATATTAAAAGTCAGTGCCAGACATCTCACGGACTGGAAGACTTAATATTCCTCAGATGACAGAACTCCCCAAATTGATCTGCAGATTCATCGCAGTGCCTGTCAAAATCCCAGCTGCCTCTTTGCAGACATTAACAAGCTAAATGCTAAAATTCATACGGAAATGCGAGGGACCCAGAGGAGCCAAATGGATCTTGAAAGACAAGAACAAAGTTGGAGGACTCAAAGTTTTTAAGGAAAAAAAAGATGTATTCATTTATTTGAAAGTCAGGGTTACAGAGAGGGAAGGAGAGCAGAGAGAAAGAGATCTTCCATCACTGATTCATTCCCCAGGTGGCCGCAACAGCCAGGGCTGGGTCAGGCCAAAACCAGAAGCCAGGAACTTCATCTTGGTCTCCTACATGGGTGGCAGGGGCCCAAGTACTTGGGCATCTTCTACTTTTCCTAGGCCATTAGCAGGGAGCTTGATGGGAAGTAGAGCAGCTGGGACTTGAACCAGCACTCCCACCAGCTATACCACAGTGCTTGCCCCTGGACTCCCATATCTGAGGTCACAGCTTACCCCAAAGCTGTAGTAACCAAGCCATGCGGCATTGGCGTCACGGTAGACCTCCTGTTCCATGGAACAGAAAAGTCCAGAAATAAACCCTTTATGTTTATGGTCAGTTGATTCTCAAGGTTGCCAAGAGGTGAGACAGAAGAGTCTATACAGCTCTCAGAAGTGATGTACAGGCATAAATCTTTGTGAGCGTGGATTAGGCACTGATTTCTTACACGTGACCATGAACGCACAAAGGACCAGACAGTAGGGGAATGGGACCTCGTCACAGTGAGAAGCCTGTGCTTCCAAAATCTTCCAAGCTGTCAAGAATCCAGGTGGCTCACAGGTGCTTTGAGATGAAGTCTGCACCCAGACACCGGCCTACGTGCCCCTTCTGGCCCTTGCCCTTCCTCCCCTGGGAGGTGGCCACGCCCATCTGCCCTCTGTTACCTTTGCCTGGGACATCCCCCGGGCCCTGCTGCTGCCCCCCTTCTCCCTGCCATTCTCCCCTTCCCATTCGTCTGCCCTTGAGGACTCCTGTTCTCAGCCTACATCACACTGCCTTCCAATGCAGTTCCTCCGTCATCCACGTGGGTTTAGTCTCCCCCGGGGGCACTCAGCTGGAGAGGCTGTGTGGAGTGAGGGGAGGAGCAGCAGATGGGAGGCCGGAGCCCCTCTTGAGTTCTGCTCCCGCTTTCAGGAGCTCTGCACCTTGCGCGTGTTGCTTCACCCCATTGCTTCTCTGTTTCTTCTGTCCCCAGTGGGCCACTTTGGGAGCTTCTCAGGAAGCAGGCAGCTTCCAGCCCGGGCCTGCTGGACCTGTCAGCCGTTGGTTCACATCTCCCCTTTGCTCATTTCTGTCAGATCTGTCAGAATCGCCAGTGCTGGTCCCAGCAGCTCTTCTCTTAGCCAGGTTAAGCACCAGTCGGGCACCTTGTTGGAGACCAGACACTGGACATAGGCCCCTGGGACTCATGACTAGTCCATGCCCTGAGATGGAGTGTCCTGCCTGTGCATATGGTCTGCCCTGTGATTAAGACTCCCAGACCAGTAGCGACTGAACTCAGCACCCCCCCCCCAACACACACACGCGCGCGCACGTACACACACACACACACACATTGATGGGCAGGGATGTGTGTGCCATTCCCGGAGCTTTTTGCTACTGTTAGGGCTCATGCTGGTTTCTGACAGCCCCTCTCCTGCCTGGCAGATGGCATTCATGAGTTCCTGCATAGGAGCCTTATGTCCCTTATTTGGGGGTGATGAGACGGGGAAGTATCTCAAAAAAAAAAAAAAAAAAAAAAGTCAAGGACTGGCCCTGTGGCGTAGCTGGGTGCCGGTTCAAGTCCTGGCTGCTCTACTTCTGATCCAGCTCCTTGCTAATGGCCTGGGAAAGCAGTGGAAACTGGGCCCCCACACCATGTGGGAGTCCTGGATGAAGCTTCTGGCTCCTGCCTTTGGCCTGGCCATTTGGGGAGTGAACCAGCAGATGGAAGATCCCTCTTTCTCTCTCTGCCTCTCCTTCTCTGTAACTGACTTTCAAATAAATAAGTAAATCTGTTCTAAAAAAAAAGTCATAAATGTCCTTGGTGTGCTGCTTTTAAAAAAGAGACCTGCACAGGGCTAAGAACACCGTGTTGCGTGTTTTCCAGGACTCCCAGATGCGCCAGAGCACGGCCTACAGCCTGCACCAGCCTCAGGGCAACAAGGAGCACGGCACAGAGCGCAGCGGCAGCCTCTACAAGAAGAGTGATGGGTGGGTGCCGTGGCGCTGTGGGGAACAGGACGCGCGTCCAGCGCCCTGCGTCCCAAAGCTCTAAACCCCAGTTGTCTTTCCCGCTTCTCCACAAGGATCCGGAAGGTGTGGCAGAAGAGGAAGTGCTCCGTGAAGAATGGCTTTCTGACCATCTCGCACGGGACTGTGAGTACTATCTCCTGTAACTCTGTCTGCCGTGGTCCCTGGCGAAGGCCGAGGACAGGAGCTGTCCCCTGTGTGTGTGACGGATGAAGGGCGCGGTCTGAGGACTGTGTCAGCAAAGCCCATTTGGGTTCCTGTCTGCGGGGTCACCTGCGCCCGTGGGTGCCCTGTTTGCTGTGTGAGCTGCAGAGTCAGCAGTAACCAAGCCAATTGGCTGGCTGTGTCCAGGAGTGTGTGACTTCCAGAAACTGCAGAAACGGGAAACTCCTTGTCTCTGGAAATCGGGCACTCACTGGGGAAGATGTCCGTTTTTTCCATTGTGGGGGAAATGTTTTCGTGGTCCAGACATGGGAGCATTGGAAATCCAAGAGAAAAGCGATGTCAGCCATCTGATGATAGACAGCTGGTGTGCTGTGCGCCCTACGTCATCTGATGATACACAGCGGGTGTACTGTGCGCCCTACGTCATCTGATGATAGCAGGTGTACTGTGCGCCCTATGCCATCTGATGATGGACAGCTGGTGTACTGTGCACCCTACGCCATCTGATGATGGACAGCTGGTGTGCTGTGCGCCCTACGCCATCTGATGGTAGACAGCTGGTGTGCTGTGCGCCCTACGCCATCTGATGATAGACAGCTGGTGTACTGTGCGCCCTACGTCATCAAGCCCTTTTTGCTGCCCATGCAAGGAAAATGGGGTCCCAAATTTTGAGCTTGTGGAAAAGACGCTCAGAGGAAAATGAGCCCAGGAGCTTCTGCCGCCAGTGCGCACACAGCCGCTCCCCGTGGCCCGAGGCTCCTCTTCCCTGGGCCTGGTGGGACCAGAGCTAGGGGTGACCGTGTGGACTGGTATACAGTTTTGGAAGTGTCCAGGGGCTGAGGGGCGTGCTGCTCTGCTGATCACGAATGCAGTGATGGTCTGCATCTGTCTGCGTCGTGAGTCTTGTCTCGGTCCCCCCTTCCCCGTGCCACCTGTTCCCTCTGGGCAGGAGCACCGTGGGGCCTTTTGGGCCGTCTGGCAAGGTCGTGGCTCAGTGTACGGTCCTGAGAAACAGCCCTTCCCAGTGCTGACGAGGACAGAAGTAGAGAGAGTAAGGGTGATATTGAAGCCAAGGTCGTGTTCCCCTGGAGTCCTGTCATTTTTGCCAGTTCCTTTATAGGAAGAGAAACTAGAACCTTAAGGAAACTTCAGAAAATTTGGGGGGAAATGGAATTAAAAGATAAGAATATTTTGGTGCAAAAAGCTTTGAAATAATGCATTCAAGGGGATCTTTTTTTTTTTTTTTTTTTTGGACAGGCAGAGTTAGAGAGAGAGAGAGAGAGAGAGAGAGAGAGAGAGAAAGGTCTTCCTTCCATTGGTTCACTCCCCAAATGGCCGCTGCAGCCGGCGCTGCGCTGATCCGAAGCCAGGAGCTAGGGGCTTCTCCTGGTCTCCCATGCGGGTGCAGGGCGCCTAAGGACCTGGACCATCCTCCACTGCCTTCCTGGGCCACAGCAGAGAGCTGAACTGGAAGAGGAGCAACTGGGACAGAACCGGTGCTCCAACTGGGACTAGAAGGTGGGGTGCCGGCGCCGCAGGCAGAGGATTAGCCTAGTGAGCCTGGCACCGGCCCAAGGGGGTCTTTTAAAATACATATTATGCAAAAACTATTGCTTTTCATCATATAAACTTATTTTGTAAAGTCCATTTTTCCACGGACATTTTGAAGTTCCTCCATAGTTTACATCAAGGGTAGTCTGCAGGGGCTTCTTGGTTGACTGTGGCTCTTGACAGCACAACAGAAGGTCATCTCTTCTCCGAAAGCCAGCTCCCCCGGCTGTGTGGTCACCACCTCACTCCTGCGGCTGCCCAGTTAGGACCCCTGTGCAATGTTCTTTGCTGTAGATAGACACGTGGGGTGTGGGGAGGGGTGGTATGGGCACCATCATCTGAGGAAACAATTTATTTTGGCATCATTCATCTTTAAGAAGGTTAGGCCTTAAATGGTGACAGGGTCCCTTCTTAATCTCACCTCTGTGACTCCAATCGTTGTGGGTCTGGTTGTTTGTTGTAACTTGAGTTACTGCCTCCATGCAGAACCTGTCATAAAGCGAGGCTGAGTGTCACTTCATGCTCTTGTAGCCCTTCTCCCACAGCTATCTTTGCCTCATTGACAGTCCCCAGGACCTGGGGCCTCAGGGTAAGCCCCTGGGTGGCTCTCGCTGCCTGGTGGATGACAACGTGCCCAGCAATGCTTTGCTGCGATGGACTTCACTTTGAGTCACTTCTGTCACTTGAGCTTTCCCTCAGGACACACGGAGGCTTTGTTCTCCCTGAAGTCTGGTGGTTGCCCTGCTATTTGGCTGATAGAACGACAGGTGCCGTGGGAGGGCAAGGGCTCAGCTTGTCTCACGACCTTCGACCTTCGTGCTTGAGGAGTGCATTGTGGGGGGGGGGCACTCTCTCCAGGGAGTCTCCACTTCGAGATGCACCCCCACCCCGAGCAGCAGGTGGCTCTGTCCTGGCCACCGCCCACTGCCCTGCAGGGAGCCGAGTCAGGTGTCCAGCCCTGCGTTCAGTTGCTGAGTCCTCTCTTTCGCTTTCCCTTTCTGGAAGTGAGCACCCTGAAGACCCCTCCCCATTGCCACGTCCAGAGTGTGTGCACGTGGTGGTGTGGATGAACCCAAGCTGAGCGGGAGTTGACAGGTGCCTTTCTGGTTAGCTTCTGTTGTGATTTGCCTCCTTTTGTAGCTTGCCTGCTTGGCCAGCAGCTGCTGCATGTACTAGCTTGTTGTCAGGGACACTGGCAGATTTCTGAAGCTTTGACGAGTGGGAATCCTGGTGCAGCCTGGAGCGCACAGCTGGGAATGGGGTGTGTGTGTGGTGTAAGCGTTTGCAGTGTTAGGAACAGCCTTCCCAGGGCGTGGGCAGCTCCCAAAGTGAAACGTTGACTTCTGGATTCTAGTGGGGGAGGGGAGACGTCCGGGATGGAGTCAGTGAGGCCCAGTGTGTTTTCTGGAGCAGGGAGGAAGGGGTCCGTGAGGTGTAGTAATCCTCATCAGGCAGCATCTTCGCCAGACTCACGGCGTGGCCACACCAGCGAGGCCTGGGACTGTGATAAGTAGAAGCAAGCATCCAGCAACTCTTACGTGATCTGAAAGGTCGAAAATGATTGCCAATCATGCAGAGAGAATACACACTTTTAAAAACTTGATTCATTTGGAAAAAGAATGGCACGATTCAAAAGGGAAAGTCACTGATGACCCTGCCTCTGCGGCCAGTGCTGAGGCTACAGGTGGTTTTTCCGCCCATTCAGTCCTGAGTTTTCTATACAACCAGAGCTTCTCAGGGAATACTCGTCCTTTGTGAATTCCATAAAACCGTTCTGTAGCTGAATCCAATCATAATATTGTTTCTTCCAAATTGCACCTGGGAAAGAATTTCATGGATAGGATAGAATTTTCTTCCATACCTTTTTCTTTCAGCTTTGCTGTTAGCTGATACTTATCCTGAATGGGCAAATAACAAATAATTATGGCCGGCGCCGTGGCTTAACAGGCTAATCCTCTGCCTTGTGGCGCCGGCACACCGGGTTCTAGTCCCCCCGGTTGCCCCTCTTCCAGGCCAGCTCTCTGCTATGGCCCGGGAAGGCAGTGGAGGATGGCCCAAGTGCTTGGGCCCTGCGCCCGCATGGGAGACCAGGAGAAGCACATGGCTCCTAGCTTTGGATCAGCGAGATGCGCCGGCTGCAGCGGCCATTGGAGGGTGAACCAACGGCAAAAAGGAAGACCTTTCTCCCTGTCTCTCCCTCTCACTATCCACTCTGCCTGTCCCAAAAAAAATAAATAAATAAAATAACAAATAATTATTAATATGAAACTAGAATGGTTGATACTGAAGAGTGTCAGCATATGTGTTTTGTGGGCCCTTTTTATGACTGTCAGTTTTTAATAGTTGTAGCCACACTTATGCCTTTACAGTTATTCTGAGTTCAAGTAAAGGCATGGAATAGTTTTCTGTATTTGGTAGAGTCCACGTGCTGTACAGTAAGAAATCCATCTTGGAGGGTGGTGGCTAGCCCAGGGGAAGTGAGCAGCTTCTCCCCAGTCCACAGGAACAGAAAGACTGAACATTAGAAGTGAGGAGGGAGAAAATGTGGTGGTTCTTTGCTGCTCTTCCAGATAAGTCCAGGAACGACTCTACCTCCATGGACATGGAGAGCAGCAGCTAAGGTGCCTAAGCCCAGGAGCCAGATACGCTTGTCCCAGCCCTCACTCCACTGCTCCTGTCAGGTGTGGGTGCGACTCTCATCAGATTATTTAGTCGGTACAGGCCAGAATCTGTATCTGTAAAATCATAGTGGTTCCTAATACAGAGAGCAGATAGGACAAGTAAATGATTACTTCCTGGAAATTGTTTAGAACGGTGCCTGCCCTGTGTAAGTACGCGGTAATAGCTGAGTGAATGGAGCGCCCAGTATTTGAGTATTTGAGTCATGTGCTTGTCTGTGAAAGGTGCTTCTGTGTTTATCACCATGCATTCACCCCTCTGACTGCTCCTGTGTCTTGCGCTCAGTGGACACCAGTGGTCCTAAACATGGCACATTGGCAGTTGCACGGGCCCCAGGGAGGTACCAGAATAGACGCATTTTGTGGTCCATTCACCTGTGGTAAAGCACTTGCTTCTATATGTGATATGGCCACCTGCTTGTCCACTGCAATGTGTCACTTGGCGTATTGGCTTTTGGGCCAGCCACATATCCTGTTGGTAAAGATCCAAAATTGATGGTGCTTTTACTGGGAACTGTCCAGGTTTGCAAGACTAGGCAGAGCTTGGAGTCTCCTAATGCTGATTTCTGAGGATCCAGGAATTCAGTGACGTGTGCAGACCACGGAGGACAGCTGATGACTTCCATGTAGGAGACAAAATCAGGATCAGGAGAGTCTAAGTTCCGTCCTGATTATCCAACTTCTTTTTTTAAGATTTATTTATTTCAGAGGTAGAGTTACAAAGAGAGAAAGTCTTCCATTTGCTGGTTCACTCCCCAAATGGCCACAGTGGCCAGAGCTGGGCCAATTGGAAGCCAAGAGCTTCTCCCAGGTCTCCCATATGGGTGCAGGGGCCCAAGCACTTGGGCCATCTTCTGCTGCTTTCCCAGGTGCATTAGCAGGGAGCTGGATCAGAAGTGGAGCAGCTGAGACCTGGACCGGCACGCATATGGGATGCCAACACTGCAGGCAACAGCTTTACCTGCTATGCCACAGCGCTGGCCCCACAAATAAACTTTTAAGACATTTATTTTTTAATATTTTTATTTATGTATTTGTTTGGAAGGCAGAAAGAGACAGAGATCTCCCAAACAACTGGTTCACTCTGCAAATGCCCCCAGTAGCTGGGGCTGGGCCAGACCAAAGCCAGGAACTGGGGACTGTCTAGAGCTTTTGTGTGAGTGCCAAGGACCCACTTCCTGCACCATCACCTGCTGCCTCCCAGGGTACACATCAGTAGGAAGCTGGATTGGAAACCGATTGGAACTTGAACTTTGGCACGCTAATATGGGATGCAGACATCCCAAGTGGTGTCTTGTTTTTTTTTTTTTTTTTGGACAAGCTGAGTTGGACAGTGAGAGAGACAAAGAGAAAGGTCTTCCTTCTGTTGGTTCACCCCCCAAAATGGCCACTACAGTGGGCGCATTGCACCAATCCAAAGCCAGGAGCCAGCTGCTTCCTCCTGGTCTCCCATGCGGGTGCAGGGCCCAAGCACTTGGTCCATCCTCCACTGCACTCCCGGGCCACAGCAGAGAGCTGGACTGGAAGAGGAGCAACCGGGACAGAATCTGGCGCCCCAACTGGGACTAGAACTCGGTGTGGAAGATTAGCCAAGTGAGCCGCAGAGCCGGCCTGCCCTTTGCTTTTAAAAACTAAGTGTGAATTGTTTGAAACTGTAGTGAAATAGCTGTTTTTTGACGCACCTCTGACAAAAGGTGTGAGATGCTGTGATCTCTTGTGGGGCGGGTGGGTTGGGGGTTATGGAGGCATGAAGTGTGTTTTCTGGTCAGCGACAGTGGTGGTCGGCATTTAGGACGCTGAGTGCATTGCCTATGATCCCCGCACAGAGGTGGGAACATGGCTGCCCTGCTGTCTGTGCTCTGAGAGGACTCCACTGGGAGCGAGGTTTAGGTTCAGGACTTCAGTCAGAGTTCTGTAGAAGGGCTGACTATAATGTAGTGTGTATCTCTTAAAAAATTAGATGATTTTGAATGTTTCCACCACAAAAAACGTTAAATGAGGAGGTAGCTATGTTTACGACAGAATGTTTACGGTAGCTATGACGGGGCGTTAGGCAGCGAGCTGGCTACAGAAACATCCCAGGCTGCTCTGTAATTGTGTGCAATTCACGTGTGCTGGTTAACAACCCACAGAGCACCAGCAGCCGAGCGGGGCTCAGGCTGGAAGTCGGGATCTGAATGTCGGGGCTGGAGCGGTGCGGCATCGCAGGCCCCCCCGCCCCCCGCTGGCACCGCCCCTCCCCTGTGGAGCGGGGCTATGCAGGCCCTGGGGTGCCGGGGTCCCGGGGTGCCCTCCGCCTGCTCTGCTCCGGCCCCGAGGGGCGGCGCCGTGCCATTTCCTCCGCGCCCACGCCCCCGTTTCCGTGTGTTCCACAGGCGAACCGGCCGCCGGCCAAGCTCAACCTCTTGACGTGCCAAGTGAAGGCCAACCCCGAGGAGAAGAAGTGTTTCGACCTTATCTCACGTGAGGCCTGGGCGCTGGTGCTGCCGCGTTCTGGGGCGTGGGCCACACACGCAGGGCGAGAGCGGGGTGTGGGGGGGTGTTCCCTTCCCCCAGGGGCCGCGCGTGGGGAGGTCGTACCTCGTATGTCCTCCGGCCTCACTGAACGCGGTCAAGGGCCCCGTGGGTGGCGCCGCCACGCTGGGTGATGTCCGCAGATCCTTGCGCGGCCTCGGGCTCGGCCTCCCCGCCCCTCTGCCACGCGCCTGGAAGAATCGCTCCGGAGCCGCCCTGACCCCAGAGACCAGGGCTCCGATGGCGGGAGCGCACTGCACCGTGCGTCCCTGGGGATCCGTGGGGCAGGCAGGGCTGTGGCTGCGGGGAGCCCAGGCCCGGGCCTCGCCATGGTGGGCCCGGGAGTTCCCCGTGCCCACATGGCGCCGTCCTGTCTGCCTCAGGGGCCGCTTCTTCCGGCGACCGGGCCTCCCGGAAGTTGTCGGTCACGTGGCTGCACATGCGCGTCAGCCCCGCGAGGCAACTCGCTCGCGCTGGGCTCGCGCTGGGCTCGCGCTGGGCTCGCGCTGGGCTCGCGCTGGGCTCGCGCTGGGCTCGCGCTGGGCTCGCGCTGGGCTCGCGCTGGGCGCTCGGCGTCACTGCTGTGTGGGGCCCGTTCCTTCTGCTCTGTGGGCTCCGGACTGACTTGTTAGCTCCGTGGGCACTGGTCCTGCTGCGAGCTCGTCCCTCTCCGTCTGGCGGGGCCCCAGGGTCGCCTGTGCCGTCTCACGCGCTTGCTCTCGGCTCTGTCAGGCGCGAACCGGCCGTGACCAGAGCCCGTTACGTGCAGAGGCTGGTGGTGGAGGCTGAGGGACTCCTGCGGCTGGGAAGACTCAGGGGGTTTGGGCCTTTGTATGTCCTGAGGCGGCGACCCCGGGGCCCCCTCCTACAGTGCAGCCAGCCCCTCCGTCAGGGGGTCCCTGTTAGCCGGGCCTGGCCGGGCTCCCCGCAGTGAGGACCCTGGCCCAGCACCCCACGGGCAGGGCATCCCCAGCCCCGGGGAGGACCAGCAGTGTGACCCGCCTCACATCGGGGACGGTGGCCGCCCCGGAGGGCTGCGGCGGCTGACATTTGCCAAGCCTCCATCCGGGTCTTTACCGCAGCATGGGGCGCAGCAGATACCTTTAGGAAGAACCGCAAGCCACGCAGGCTTACCAGGGGCCATCGTCACCTTGCAGAACGGCCCTCCCTGGGACAGCAAATCCCAGCCCTACAGATTTTACATGCTCAGCCGGTCTCCCAAAGCACCTGGCGTATCAGCAGTGAGAGTGCTCTGTGCAGCTGTGGGGTGCTGTAGAGACACTTGGCCACCGGCGGGACACCCCGAGATTCACCGGGGAGACGCCGCAGGAAGTGACAGCTCCAGTGTGGTGAGCGTGCAGAGGCGGGGGCCTGGGTCAGGACCTGACTTCCTGGCTCAGGACGAGCTGCTTCCCTCTCAGCCAGAGCAGTGGGGTGAGAGTAACTGAGCTGGGAGCCTGTCAGGGCCCCAAGTCGCCCCTGCTCCTGCTCCTGGGGCGGTCATCTTGGAATGTGCCCGAGACACAGGAGAGAAGCAGGCTGACTGCTGCCCTCAGCTGTTTCCTGCGAGATCCTCTCTTTCCATTCTTGCCCCAAGATGGGGATTTCCTGTTGTGATCACAGCTCAGTGGGCACAGGGTGGGTCAAGGCCAAGTTCGTCCGACCTCAGGACCTCAGACTGGCCCAGCCCTTAGCAGATTTAAGGCCTGAGTCATTTGTCCTCAGCTTGAACTGGCAGACTGGGTGGGGTTGAGGGGACGGGAGGACTTTGAGGCCACCCAGGCCAGTTCCCTGAATAGGATGAGCCCTGAGGGACTTGGTCACTTTCCAGGTCTGGGCGGCTTGCTCATGGCCAGTAGGAGCCAGAGCCTCAGCCCAGGGCGGTCCTCCCAGGCCACCAGCATGTCAGAGCTCCGACTGGCCCCACCGTGTCCCCTGGCTTTTCTGCTGCGTGGTGTTTGTTCTCTGGCGAATAGGCGTCTCCAGAGAGCTTCCGGGAGGGGGATGTTTATTGGCCCTTTCCACGGACTTGTGACTCCTGCTCCTCCAGCTCTTACCTGTTAGATGCCAAGATTAGCCAGAGGAAGCCGGCTCCTCCCGCTGTCTCCCCGAGCTGCTTCGGGTCTGGCCATGAGGCAGCTTCCAGGAACCCCAAGACCCACTTAGCGAGCAAACCACCAGGGCTCTGGGGTCTCGGGCTGTGGGTGTGGAGCTCAGGAGCCCAGCACCCAGGAGCAGGAGGAAACAGCTTGCCTGGCAGTTCCCCCTACGCACCTCAGCCTGGCCCAGCCACAAATCGTTCATTTCTCCGAACTGGAAACAGTTCTCTTAAACTGTTCCTCTCCGGAGGAAGCCCAGTCTCCTGGTGTTAAACAAGAAATGTGTAGCAGATACACGCCCACCGCCCCTGGCTCTGCTTGCTCTTCCGTGCATCGTCTCTGGGCTGCAGCCTCCGCCCAGTCCCCTGACCCTGAGCTGTTCCAAGGAGCAGAGTGCTTTCAGAAGAAACCACGCCTGGAGGGCGCTGTGTGTGCGCACGCGCGCGTTCCTAGGGGCACAGGTGCTCACTGTGGAGCCCTGAGGACCCCGTGCTTCTGCTCTGCCCTCTGCAGAAACTGGAGCTCCACCCTTTTTTCTTTAAGTTGGTTTATTGGTTTGTTTTCGGACTCACTGTAGGCGGAGAATGTGGGTGCCCCACCCAGCCTCCCCCAGCAGTCGTGTCTTGGTGCAGTCATCCACAAATAGTGCATGTGATCGGCCAACGCTCAGTGGTCGAAACCAGGAAGTTAGGCGTGGCACGGTGCCGTGGCCCCAGTGTCTCCCTCACACCCTCCGGTTCTCCACGGAGGCACTTTTCTGCTCCGCGATTCCGGCTGGGACCCCGGGTGGTGTTTAGTCCTCCTCCCCGGTGTCCTGCCGCCTGTACAGACCAGGCTCCCGTTGCCTTCCAGGACTGATCTGGGCTTTGGTCAGCTGTCCCTCAGTTTGGATTCACCTGACCTGGATCTTAGTGATTGGGCTGCGGAAGTGCTGTCGTCCCACTGCACGCCTCCCCCTGCCCCACAGGCCGGCGGCTGTGTGTGGACGTACGGTTTTCTATCAGACCATTATTTAAGAATACCCTGTTGTTTTAGGTATATTTGCAACGTGGGACTCCCAAGCATGCTGTTCTCAGAAGTCCTCACGCTGACCTTTTTCTGAGAAAGCCAGAAAACTTCGAGATGCGCTCTTTAGGGAAAGAGCTCTAGTCTTCAGGGGGCATCGACAGTCGCTTTTTGGGGGCCAACCTGTAGTTAGGTGTGGCTTCTGAGAGGACAGCCACAGCTAACTACAGCCGCAGCTGTACCCTGTGGCCTGGGGTGGGGAGCTGGGCAGGGGGCTAACTTGCGTCAGAAAACCACAATTCCCGGGCAGAGGCAGAGGTGTGCTCACCTCAGTGCACATGGCTCATTTCCTGGCGGAGAGCTAGGAGGATCCTGGAGGGTAATTAGCAGCCGGCTTGTGTGCGACTTTGGCCTGGGCTGGCGGCTGACCGAGTGTCTCTTGCCGCACAGATGACAGGACGTACCACTTCCAGGCAGAGGACGAGCAGGAATGTCAGATGTGAGTTCCGGGGAGGGGTGGGCTGGGGGCGGCCCTCGGAGCCAGACCCAGGCCCAGGCCCAGCGGCTGACGTGGGGGTTCAACCCCGCCTCACTGCTCTTTCCAGATGGATGTCCGTGCTGCAGAACAGCAAGGAGGAGGCCTTGAACAACGCGTTCAAGGGGGACGACAGCACCGGCGAGAACAACATCGTGCAGGAGCTGACCAAGGAGATCATCTCCGACGTCCGGAGGATGCCGGGCAACGCCGTGTGCTGCGACTGCGGGGCACCAGGTGAGCGGGGCCGCGCGTGTGTGCGTGTGGGCACGCGCATGCTCTCGGGAGCTCGTGCCCGCGCGTTGATTTTCGCTTTCCCGTCAAACGCGACGTGAAGTGCAGCTCAGCCTGAGCTCATCCCATTACACAAATGCTTAATGAACTGTGTGCAGGCGGCAGCGGGGGCTGGGGCACGAGAGGCTTGTCTGCCGGCCCGCTGAGCAAGACGCGGGAGAGACAGCCTGATGGAGCTGAAAGATCTCAGGGCTCTTTGAGAAATGAGAACTGAAGGGCGCAGTGAGGGCGAGACCAAGGGCAGCGGGCCTCACAGGGGCCCGGAGCGGCTGTGGAAGCCCAGCGCGGGCCGCTTTGCCTGGGATGTCTGCCGTCCTCACGCTGTCCTGCTCTGTAGAACCTCTGAAGTCACTCTGGGCTGTGCGCCAGCCTGGGGACCCTGGAGGAGCCACAGCCTCGCTAGGCGTCGGTTTTCCTTTCTGTCAGGTGGCGGAGCCCATCCTTTCCATCTTATTCAGTGAGATGAGATATTAATTTTTTTTAAAATTATTTATTTGAAAGAGTGATAGAAGCAGAGAGAGAAAAAAACAGAGAGCTCTTCCACCCGTTCATTTACTTCCCAAATGGCCTCTGTGGCCTGGGCTGGACCAAGCCAAAACCCCATCCAGGTCTCCCATGTCGATGCAGGGGCCTACAGGCCCGGGCCATTTTCCACTGCTTTCCCAGGTGCGTTAGCAGAGAAGTGGATTGGAAGCAGAGCAGCCGGGACTCAAACCGGTGCCCTGACATGGGATGCTGATGTCGCAGGCGGCAGCCTAAACCCACTGCAACATAACGCCGGCCCCAGTGGTTTCGTTTTAAGGACGAGGCTAGTATTTGAAAAGTATAAGGGATGAACTTGCTCTGATTAGGATGCAGTGGGGAACTGCACGCCAGCCTTAACCCATGTTAAAGGAGGAGGATTGTGGGTCGGCTGGCGTGGTCAGTTACCTTTCCACCCCCCCAATCCATGACAGGTTTTATAAAAAGCAGGCAGACCAAAATCGAGCAGACGTTGGAGTCCTGTGACCCTGAAGGCTACGCGTGGTCTTGGATTCGTTAGCAAATGTCTTTTTGCCAAGCAATGACACAGGGAGCGATCAGTAGCGAATCCTGCCCTTCCCTGAGCAGAGAGAAAGACGGTGTGCACTCTGGGTATTTAAAACACTGAAGAAGCTGAAGCCGTGTGCGCTGTTGTTTGAAAACGATAGGACAGCACGGGTGATACGGCAGCTTGACACAGTCATGCAAACATAGGCTCGTGTCCCCACAGAAGCACCGTAGGTTCCGGGGAATAGTCCACAAGGGCCAGTGCACATTCCTGCGCTATTTCCCGACGTGGGGAAAGGCTTTCTAGTTTTGAGCGTTTTTAAATAACTTCAGGAGCACCAGGTGAGCCAGGCTGTGACCTGCACCTGCTGTGAATTTCTTAGGCAGCGGCAGATCTGAAGACTCCGGCACCGCTGGGCTGCGATGATGTGCCCAAGTTCCTCTCCATGTTCACTCCCCATTTTCAGTGCCCTCAGCTTTCGTCTGTCCAGCATTTCTGGGGTCCCCATGTGTGCGGAGCACCCGGAGGAGGGTGCTTCAGTGAGAAAGGGAAGGTGCTGTGAGGGGAAGGTGTGGCTCTGCACTCAGTCTGCTCCGAGCTCACCAGCACCTGTGACGGGAGCGCTGCAGCCCAGCCCCGCCACATGGTGGGATGTGGCTCGTGAGGGTCCCTGCCTGTGTTGTAACTCCACGGGAACACCAGCTCGAGTCCTGGCTGCTCCTCTTCCCATCCTGCTCCTTGCTGAAGCACATGGGAAAGCAGTGGGAGATGGCCCAGGTGCTCGGGCCCCTGCACCCACGTGGGAGACCCGGGTGGAGATCCTGACCCCTGCTTTGGCCTGGCTCAGCCCCGGCTGTTGGAGTCATTTGAGGAGTGAACCAGCAGATCTCTTTCTGTGCCTCTCCTTCTGTCTGCCAATCTGCCTTTCACGGTGCATAATTAAGTAGGTCAATCAATCAATCAGTCTTTAAAAAACAAAAAGAAGAATCCTGCCCTGGGCTGCTCATGGAGTTTTTTTTTGTTTGTTTGTTTGTTTGTTTTGTTTTTTTTTTTTTTGACAGGCAGAGTGGAGAGAGAGAGAGAGAAAGGTCTTCCTTTGCCGTTGGTTCACCCTCCAATGGCTGGCGCAGTGCGCTGATCCGAAGGCAGGAGCCAGGTACTTATCCTGGTCTCCCATGGAGTGCGGGGTCCAAGCACTTGGGCCATCCTCCACTGCACTCCCGGGCCACAGCAGAGAGCTGGCCTGAAAGAGGGGCAACCGAGACAGAATCCGGCGCCCTGATGGGGACTAGAACCCAGTGTGCCGGTGCTGCAAGGCGGAGGATTAGCCTGTTGAGCCATGGCACCGGCCTCATGGAGCTCTTAATTTGAAAACGCTCTGTGATTTCTGAAGCTCTCACAGCGCAGACTGTTAACTGCTACTACCAAAGTGCCGAGGACGGCATATCATAAGCATAGGGTATACGTCCACTATTACAACTGGCATCTGTAGTCGTGTGTGTGTTAAGGCTGTATCCCTTACAGTACTAGATTTGGGTGGGTTTCATTTTCTCTCCCGCTCCCCTCTGCTGATACGACCAGGTGGGTGATGGGTCTGTATTCAGGACCCATCCTTGAACCTGTGGCATTCTAGAGTGCTCTGTGTCCTGTTCATTTTTGCATGCACAGATCCTGTTGGGTGGGAAAGTAGGGAGGAGGTGGAGGGTGAGCAGACGTGTGCATGTGTGTGGATTGGCGTGTAAGCATGGTAATTGTGGGTGAACAACGTGAACAGCCGTGTCTGGGATCACGTTCGCAACTCCATTTGCAGCAGCTGTGCAGAGAAACGTCTGCCCCTCTTCTGAGTGCAAGCTGCAACCTGTGTCTTCTCTCTGGCAGATCCTACGTGGCTCTCCACCAACCTGGGCATTCTGACCTGCATCGAGTGTTCCGGAATCCACCGCGAGCTGGGAGTTCACTACTCCAGGATGCAGTCCCTAACCTTGGACGTGCTGGGAACGTCTGAGCTGCTGGTAACTCTTGGGTCCTTGATTTTAGATCGGAGATAAGTAGCTGAGGACTCGGATTTTGCTTTGGCATTCTGGTCCCTTTTGGTTCCCTGCAGTTCCAGGGAGGCTAGGGATTGTCCTGTGGCTGACGGATCCGAGTAAGTAGGAGCTCGGTGACAACTGCTCGTTCTCAGCTCCTGGTACTCGAGTGCGCTTCTGGTCGCTAGAATAAAGGGAGAGGAAGCCAGTGAAGTGACTGTTGGAGCCGAAATGAGTCTGCTGAAGTGGCACGGGGTGGTGGCCTCAGCTGGGTTCACCCCATGCCAACCAAGGCCTGGAGACGATGAAGGAACCATTCTCCTTGCAAGTTTCTGGCAAGGCTGTGGTCAGCACTTGCCTCACATCTCACTGGATTTTCCCCTTCTCCCTGTGTCCCTCTCGGGGGAGAGCCTGGTCTTTGTTTCTCACCAGGGGCCTTCCTTTCCTTGGTTCCGTAGCAGCACATCCGCTGTGCGGTGGGGAGCTGAGATGGATGCATTCCTGGGAGGTAGCTTTGAGATTCTGACTCCGTGGCCCCAGGAGTTTCACGGTGAGTCAGGCTCAGGCTGTGCTTCGGACCCCTAAAACATGAACTTTTATGGACTGTCTTCAGAGTACACTACTGCCGTGAGAAAGCACTCGTGCACATTCTTCCCTGGGGAAGCTGGGCGTGGGGCTGTAAATACTAAGTGGGTATTGATTGCTGCTGATTTTAATGTCAAGAGCAATAGTCTCGACAGAAAATCAATCGCCGTGGTCAATATGCCTCTCAAGGGGCCGTAAATCTCATTGATGACTGCCCTGGGCCCGATGTGTCTGGACTTCCAATGAAGGCTTTTGAACTGTCTTGTTGAACCTTCTCGTCTTTTCAAGCAATTCCTTTATGGTCTTGAAAGACAGAGTCGGGAGAACGGAGAGTGGAACCCAGTATGCCAGTGAGTGGGCTCCCGATTACTTAGCTTGAAGCTAAGGTGGGCTTGGCCAGACCCAGGCAGTGTGTTCGTGGTTCCCCTCCGTGATTAGTGTTGATGTAACACAGAAAACCTATGGAGGTGCTTGTGTGCTTGTGATGGCTCCTGGGTAGCTGGTGATGGCATGGTTTGAGATCATCACACAGTGTGATGTTACGGAAACACAAATTACTTCTCACCTCTCACTGGTGAATTATGGCAAGTGCTACTTTCACTGACTTTTCTTAAAATAATGGGAAGCATGAAGCGACTGAGGATGGGGTCATTGCTTTATATGAATTGGTCCATTTGATCAGCACAACCACTGGACAGCCTTGGTGTGTTAGCCCCACTTTACAAGTGAGGAATCGGGCCTGGAATGCTATGTGCCTAGGTTTTATGTAGCTATTAAGGTGCACTCTTAGGGCCAATGCTGTGGCATAGCAGGTAAAGCCACCATCTGCAATGTTGGCATCCCGTATGGGTACCAGCTCAAGTCACGGCTGCTCCACTTCTGATCCAGCTCCCTGCTGGCGCACCTGGGAAAGCAGTGGAAGATGGCCCAAGTGCTTGGGCCCCTGCACCCATGTGGGAGACCCAGAAGAAGCTCCTGGCTTCAGACCAGCCCAGCTCTGGCTGTTGCAGCCATTTTGAGGAGTGAAGCAGAGGATGGAAGATCTCTCTCTCTCTCTCTCTCTCTCTCTCTCTCTCTCTCTCTGGTTTTCCCTCTCTGTGTGTCACTCTGCCTTCCAAATAAATAAATAAATCTTTAAAAGGAAAGGAAAGAAAAGTAAAAGGTACGCTCTTAACCTTTGAGGAGTCTGGGACATAAACTGGCATTTGCAGTAAAGTTGTCTTTGCCTTAGGGTAAGCATTCAAATATCGCTGCTGTCCCTCCCCATAGCTCATCCACATCACATGTGTGACAGCCACGTCTGAAGAACCCGGGTTTGTGCCCTGCCTCTTCCAACAGAGTAAATGCTCCCACTGATTGCCAGCTTCACGCTACTTGTGTGAATTACGGGATGTGCAGCTGGAAAGAGATGGTCCATGGCCCATTTAGATCGTATGATGACTGCACCACAATGGATGCAAATAACTTACGTGTAGGGAGATAATTAGGTGATGAGTTTGAGACGCTCATGCCTGTTCTAATGCAATCTGTTTGAGTATGAGGTTCTGTAGCGCCGTTTTTCGTAAGCGCAATGCTCAAGAGCTGGCGCACAGAGCTCCTGGAAATCGAAGTCGGCTTTCATCGGCTGGTCAGGCGTAACTTCCCCAGTGTTTCTCAGGAGTCCAATCAATGATCCTACTGCCCGCTAACGAGGAAGACACCCAAGAAGGTCGGCGAGGAGCTGTGGTCTCTGTCTCGATGAGACGCAGGGTGACTGCTCCTCCCGACTCAGGCTGCAGTTTCTGTTCTCGCAGGCGTCCAGAGTTCGCACAGCTCCGCCCGTTCTGAGAGGTCAGGCAGGGCCTGCGTGGCTCATGTCTGCAGGTATTATCAAAACCCAACTTCTGCCGCGGTTTTCCACTCCCCCTTATGTAGGCCTCTCTTCCTAGGTGGTCGCCACGAGGTGCTGATTTGTGTGGGATTTATGAAGATGCTTAAGAAAACACACAGGAAAGTTTATTTTGGTGCAAAAAAACAAAACTCTGGAATCTGCAGGCAAGGGGTCTTCACAGGTGTATGGAACGTGCACCCTGTGAGAAGACGAGGCAGGACTGAAGATTTTCTCTGCACCAGTATGAGCATCTGACAGTTCCATTTCCCGTGGATTTTTTGAAGTGTCCTCTGCTTGCGCCTGAGCCCTGGCTGGTCCTCTGTGGCTCACGGGACTCCCCTCCCTCAGCCCCCATTACCGGGTGCTGGGTCTGGGGTGTGACGTCATCTGGACCTTCCTCCCCAGCCCCCGGGGCCGGCCCTGGGTGGGATCCCAGATGCCAGTGCTCACCTGTACAGCGTAAGCATTCAGGCCTTTTTACAGCACCCCATTGTTTATTTTGCCTCACTTAGACAAGGAGGTGCCCGAACCAAGGTTTCCTGAAGTCCTGGCTCTCCTCTCTTGCTCCATTTGTGTGTCTATGTATTTGAAGTTCCGTCTGGCATGTAGTACTAAGAGCTGTAAACCATTGGCCAGCACTGTTGTCTCCTGCAAGATGACTTTAACAAACTCCTTTCAGGAAAACGACTCACACGTGTGGGTTTGCAGCTCTCCTCCGCCTGTCTGCTCTGTTTCTGAACCCTCTGCCTCTTGGAGCCGTGAACAGGCCCTGGGCTGACCTGTTCATCAGGGAGTGTTTCCTTGTGCGGCCAGGGCTGACCCCAAGTCCCCTGTTAGAGGAAATCAGCGGAGGCAGCCTGGACAGCTGTCACACGCAGTGTCTCGTCTTTCCAGTGAGTGCCGGCACAGCCGTGTCACGTGCTCACGTGCTGTGGTGGAGGAGGGATTTATTGCTGTTGTTATTTATCCTAGCTTTTTGCTGTATATTTACGTTGTTCAGTGTGATGTTTTGGTACAGCATGTACCAACTGAACTGTTAACATAGCTATCGTCTCAGACGCTGAACAATGTGTTGCGGTGAGAACACTTAGAATCTGGGCCCTCAGCAGTTTTCAAGCATGCTGGTCCCTTAGTAACAGCCATGGCCAGCATCCCGCACTGTAGGTCTCCAGGATTTATCTCCCCTGTCCAGGTGACGTTCCCTGTGCTTTGACCAGCATCTCCACTCTTCCCCCGGTCATCACGGCTCTGGGCTCCTCCTCTGGGACTTCAGGCGACTGCTGTAGACGCCACGTGCAGTTGACCTCGTGTGTTCTTTCTGTGCCTGGCTCGTTTCGTGTAACGTGATGCCCTGCTGGTTCATCGTGTGGTCCCAGACGGCAGGGGTTTATCTTTAGGTCTGCATAGCACTTCGCCGTGTGTGTGGACCCCAGGTTCTTGGGCATCGGCGGACACTTAACTAGGCTGCCACGATGCACGGGCGGGGGCGAGTGTCTTCTCAGCGTGCGGCTTCACTTCCTGTGCTGTGCAGACCCCGTAGCTGGACTGAGGAATCCCGTGGAGATTCTGTTTTCAGTTGTGTGAGGAGCCTGCGTACTGTGCATACTGTGTTACACAGAGAGAGAGAAAGAGAGGTCTTCCATCCACTGGTTCACTCCCCAGATGGCCGCAACGGCTGGAGCTGAGCTGATCCGAAGCCAGGAGCCAGGAGCTTCTTCCAGGACTACCACACAGATGCAGGGGCTCAAGGAATTGGACCATCTTCTACTGCTTTCCCAGGCTATAGCAGAGAGCTGGATCGGAAGTAGAGCAGCTGGGCCTTGAACTGGTGCTCATAAGGGATGCCAGAGCTTCAGGCCAGGGCATTAACCCGCTGCGCCACAGCACCAGCCCCTGTTTGTATCTTTCTTTGGAGAAATGTCTCATGCCCTCACCCGCTTCTATGTGGGTTGAGTTCCTTCTTGGTGTTGGGTACCAACCGGTTATCATATGTGTGGGGTGGAAGATATTTTCTCTCATCTTATAGGTTGTCGCTTTTGCTATACTGAAGCTCTTGAGAGAGAAGCAGTCCAATGTGTGTGGTTTTGCTTGTGCAAAAAATCAATGTCAAACGGCCCGAGAGGACGGCACATGAGCAAACCTTGCTTGGCGGCATGCCCGTTTTCTGTTTGGCATTGGGTCTATAAATAGACAGATGTCACCCACAGCATGTCAATCCTGTGCTCCCATATGGCCACACTGCAGTCCTCGTGGTCGGAGTCTTTTGCTTGAGTCTGGGAATTGATTTCTGGCCTCAGGTTTGCAGTTCCCCTGGATGGTGACCACGGCTGTCTCACCATTTACGTCTTTAATTTGTTCTGGTTTCCAAGCCGCTTGTCTTCCATGTAAGTTGAATGGATTTCGTCAACCTGCATGAGGATGGCTGGTCACCGGTAATCTTTGCTTCCCTGTTCCTGCTTTTAGAATCATCAATGGAACAGAAACCGAGTGCTTGAAGTAGCAGTAGTTTGATGGAATTTGGCGATTTGTGTCATCGTAAACATCCTTAGGTTTTTGAGCAAATCTGCCCTCCAGTAAGTGTACATAAAGGTGAATTAACTTCCTCCTTATCTTGGAAGATGGCGATTTCAGCACTGATCTTCTAGGACATATAAACAAGCCAGTACAAGCAGAGTCTGGGCTGCTGGTGGCCTGTGATCAGTTTCTCCAACTTGAGTGACAGTCATAAAGGAAATGTTGATATTCTGAAATCAAATTTAAGTCAGAAACTTCTACATGTTCCATCGAATTGAAGAGCAAGTGTCAGCAGCCTTAGGAGCAAATGTTTACTGCCCCACACCCTGTGTGTGGATTCCGTGTGTGTCCCTTCACCGAAGCTTCATAGCAACCTGTCAGCTCAAACAGGGTGAGGGTCAGGGTGCAGCCAGACTGGGAGAGCCCTCGAAGACCAGGAAGTGAATGAACTGAAAGCTGCTGTTCACCTAGGGCTGAACGGAGCCACTCCAGGTGCTGGAAGTGATGGCCCAGGGCAGACAGAGTGGCCGTCACTAGCGTTTATTGGATAACTGTTAGGCCCCAAGCATTGCTGCCGGTGCTCGGCATGTGCTGTGCCCATCCTCAACAGGAACTCCCAGAGGGTCAGGAACTTGCTTGCTCAGGGCGTCTGAGCCAGGATTTACACTCGACCAGCAGAAGCCAGAGGCTGTGTCCTGTCCTTTCTTAAAACCACAACTCGGAGCTTTTAGAAACCACAAACTTATCACAAAAAAATTGGGTACCAAAACGTGTGCTTTTTAAAAATATCATGGGCCGGTGCCGTGGCTCAATAGGCTAATCCTCCGCCTTGCAGCACCGGCACACCAGGTTCTAGTCCTGGTCGGGGTGCCAGATTCTGTCCCAGTTGCCCCTCTTCCAGGCCAGCTCTCTGCTATGGCCCGGGAGTGCAGTGGAGGATGGCCCAAGTGCTTGGGCCCTGCACCCCATGGGAGACCAGGAGAAGCACCTGGCTCCTGGCTTCGGATCAGCGCAGTGCACCGGCCGCAGCAGCCATTGGAGGGTGAACCAATGGCAAAAAGAAGACCTTTCTCTCTGTCTCTCTCTCTCTCACTGTCCACTCTGCCTGTCAAAAATTTTTAAAAAATTAAAATTAAAAAAAAAATTTTTAAATACACTTTATTTATTTGAAAGGAAGAGAGAGAGAGAGATCTTCAGTTTGCTGGTTCACTCCTCAAATGACTGCAACAGCTGGGGCTGTGCCAGGCTGAAGCCAGGAACCCAGAACTCCCTCCTGGTCCCCCATGTGGGTGTCGGGGCTGTAAGTACTTGGGTCATCTTCCACTGCTTTCCCAGGTGCATTAGCAGGAAACAGAGCAACCAGGACCCAGACTGGCACTCTGCAGTATAGGATGTCGGCGTTGCAAGTGGCCGTTTAACCTGCTGCACCACAACACCGGCCCCAAAAATAGGCGTCCTAAAGGCTCAGGTGCAAACATCACGTGTGAACTTTCCCCGCTGCTCGGAGGAGCCTTCCTGCTCCCGGCCCTGGAGGCAGCTCTTTCTGGCTGTTTCCTGGCCCTGCCCACCCCGCCCAGCTCCTTCACTGGCCGTGGACCTTGGTGTGCCTCCCACCCTGCTGGGCTGTCCGAGGCCCAGTTGGGAACACCTTGTTTGGACGCTCCAGTGGGGAGCCAGTTGAGAGCTGATGGGGATCAGAGTTGGGGCTGCTGTTGGCAAGGGCTGAGCTGGCAGGAGCAGACCCTCTGTTCTGTGAGGGAGGAGGCCCAGCCACACTGAGCCAGGGGAGGGCAGCCTGGTCTCACTGCCTGTCCCCGTCCCGGGCTGAGTCCCAACAGGGAAGGTGGGAGATGTCACAGTGATTGAGGAAGCATGGAAATGGGTGAGGGAAGGGGACGGGGAGGGCCCTAGCCCGCTAGCCCACCCCACTCCACACTCCAGAAGCGATTTCGAGGTGAAAGCTGGGATCTCCTTGTGGCTCTGTGAGCGCTGCTCGGTAGGTGCCGGGCTAAACAGTGTGTGTCCGGGTGGCCGCCGTCAGTGAGGGAGGCCGGTGCACACCTGAGGGTCCGTGCAAGGCGAGGGCTGGGGCGGGTGCACTGCTCTGCTCGCCGCGGTCCAGCATCTCTGTCGTTCAGTGCTCAGGGCAAACATCCTCCAAGTCTCACCCCGTTGTGTTTGTCTCTTACTCATCTCTGTCTCGTTCCACTGAGCTGCCGTGGTGCATGGTGGTGACTCGGGCCCGGTCGGTGCCCGGCAGGTGAGGGGCTTGGCGTGCTTTCCTGAAGCCATGTACGTGCAGGGTGGCGGCAGGGGCGGCAGTTGGGTCTGAAACACTCCGACCTCTCCCGCCAGCTTGTATCTAGCCCAGTCTGTGTCGGGGTGGCCGTCGGATTCTTTCTGAGTGACAGTGATGTGCCCTTAACACAAAGGCTCTGTGGCCGGCACCTCATGTCCCTCTCCCTCCGCACAGACACTCTGCTTCTCTTGATGGCTCCGGAGGGGTCCTGGCAGAGCCGTGGGGGCGGCACATCTTCTCGAGTGTGGGACACGTGTGGCACACGGTTGCAGAGCCTCCTTGCACCGGCTGTCTCCTGGGAGAGCAGCCAAGTCCAAGCAGACGGGAAGCAGCTTCCTGCTCCCAGGGGAATTCTCCTCCTCCCACCTCCCATCTGCTTAGCACAGCACAGGAAGCATCAGGGTGGCCCCTCCCTCACAGAGGGGCTGCTGTGGCCTCTGTCGCCCACCTCTGGAGAGGATTGTGAATCCGCACTGGACTGTAAGACGGGCATTGCAGGCTGCCTGGCTATGAACCGGGGGCTCCAAGATTGAAGTTCGTCCCAGGGTGTGGCACCAGATGTCCCCGGGCCCCTGGTTTCATGTTGCTGGGGCACTTGTCACTGTAGGTGGTGTGGCATCCTGACGATTCCCCATCCTGGGGAACACTACAGCCCTGCACCTGGGCTGGAGGCCCCCGGTCGGTCAGGACTGAGCAGGAAGGTGCGGTGGGTTAGTGCTTGATGCTTTGGGCCATGGGGAGGTTTGGGTCACTTCTCAAGAACAAGGTAAAAGTAGGAAGGCTCACCACTATTAACACTCACTCCTAAGCCACCCCACCTGTTTCCTTTGTCCCTGCATGGTCCCGGTCCACCGTGGTCCCATTCCACAGTTGCAGCTCTGGTGTCCCCAGGAGGTGGAGCTTTGCTATCCCCACTCCCTTTCGGCAGCTGAAGCCAGGATATAAAGAAGCCTGTTAGGGCAGCAGCGGGGCCTCCCGGCGTTTTACACAGTTAGCTGAGAGTAGAAATACCGAAGTGTGCCTGACTCCCCCAGCACACGGTGCTCCCTGTAGAGTTGAATGGACGTCTGTGTGCTCTCCAAGCACTGCGCCGGGTGCATCCTTCCAGCCTCGTTTCTTTAAACATTTAAGACTCTGCTGGGGAGCTGAGGTCTGAGCGGGGAGCTGGGACCAGGATGTGCCAAGCCGGGGTCTCAAGAGGACCACAGTCCTGCTGTCACTCATTCTAGAGACTGCCACTGCCGCGTTTCCAGTGTAGCGTGACGCAGACTGACACCCTCAGAGTGCGCTCATTTCCTGTCCGGCGGTCGGAAGATGGGCCTGCAGAGGCCTCCCCCCGGGAGCCGACATGCCCCATTTCTTCAATTTGCTGAGTGCTTTCACCCCAACGCTCCCACTTTATTCCCACCGTGGGAGAACAGGGCCACCCCCCCTTTTCCTGGCGCTCGGGGAGACTGATGTGCTGCCACACGGCCAGTGGCAGAGCCGTGCTTTGAACCCGAGTCTTGGCTTCTTCCACTGGATCTCTTCCACTGTGGCCGAGCCGCCTGGTGGGTGGCCTCAGTCAAGGTTGTTCAGAGGTGGTGAGTGGATCCACTCAGTGGGAACACAGGTGTTTTTGAGGCGGTGGAAAGAATGGAAACTGACATGGGGCCGGGGCTGATGGCTGCTTCTCCCTGTCTCCTCTGGGACTCCAGGACATGCCGCCTCGCGTTTCTAACTCCATGGGCACCTTGGGCTTTGTCTGTCTTCATAAAGGCAAACCACTTTATTGCTCTATTTCTTAGTGGCCGTTAAATAAACCATGCGCTGTGTGTGCCGCGCGTTAATAATTGAAGACCCTGAGATGGCGTTTGTTTCTGCAGCTCGCCAAGAACATCGGGAACGCAGGCTTCAATGAAATTATGGAGTGCTGCCTGCCGGCCGGGGACTCCATCAAACCCAACCCGGGCAGCGACATGTAAGTGTGGCACTGCTGCCCTCACCCCTCCCCCAGGGGGCGCAGGGGAGCCAGGGCTTCGGGGACCTCGGCTGTTGCTCCTTTGGGAAATATGTGGGTGTAAGTTAGGCTTGGGTTTTGTGTTCCTTGCTTTGGGGTGTCCGTATAGAAACTGCAGGTGGTCATTTTTCCAGAAGGAGGCACAGGAAGCGACTCCGCGTCCTGGCTGGCCGTCCTCCTCACTGTCCCCTCGCGTCAGTCCTGTGTCCAAGAGGAGCTTGCTGTCACAGAGACGTGGTTGCGCTCTGTTCCCTCTGCCGGCATCCTTGCCAGGGTGCAGTGTGTGTGTTTTGTCTCGGTCAAAAATCATCGTGTTTGTTTTACTATCCATAGAAAACTTGGGGCCCCGTCACGCGTCCAGCTGGCTCACTGAGACACAGCGACAGCAGGGAAGCTGCTTGCCAGTCTTACCGAATGAAGCCTGAGTCAGCCGGGAGACAGGCGAGGCCGGGCAGGGCGTGTCCTGCCTGCCTCTGCCCTCAGCCCTGTCCAGTGTACAGGCCTGACCGTGCCCAGAGGGCTCGGGGTGGCACCTGCTGTGGTCTGGTGCGGAGTAAGGCGGACAGGAGAGAGAGGTCCCCAGGCCAGTAAAACAGAAAGACAGCAACTGCGTTGGCGTGGTTACAGATGGACCTCCGTGTTGTGGCAGGAGAGGGAAAAGTGAAAACAGACGTAGGAAGAGAATTAAGAACACTGGAGTAGAAGACGGTGTTTTCCTTGGATAAACCTGACGCGGAACGGACGGGGCAGGTCCTCCTGGGACAGCGGGTCTCTGAGAGCAGTTTCACAAACCGGGGGAGGCGTCTGGGGCTCTCGTAGATGCTGGGGACTCAGGTTTGTGCTACCCTCCTGTCGGGCGTGTCTCTGGGAAGCCGAGGCCGCAGGCCCCGTGCTGTGCTGCATTCTGGTGGTGGAAACGGTTACCGCAGCGGGCGAAGTGTTCCTGCGGGAACACGTGGGCCCTGGTCCCTCCAGGGCTCTCCCTGGTGTCAGGTGTCGCGGGCAAGCTGTTTGGCAGGTGCCGGATGAAAGCAGTTCGTGTCTGAATCCCAAGGCAGGCGTCACGCCGTGTGCGTCCCGGAAGTTGGATGCGTGTGGCCTCCGACACCAGGCGAGAGGCTTCCTAGCAGTCGTGCTCCCGTGGTGACGATCTCGGGTTCAGACCTGGCAGGCACTCAGGCCTTAGTTCAGCTTCTCCGTGAAAAGGGAGCGCACTGCCCCCCACCCCGAGCACGGGGGAAATCAGTGTGGCTTGGGTGCTCAGGTGGGTGGGCGGCAGAGGCCACACAGGTGACTTCCAACCACTGAAAACAAAGGAGCCCCTCCGGTCTGGTTTCTGTTGGAGTCCCTGGGGTGTGCCGGAACCCTGCCCGTGGTTCGCCGTGTGCCACTGCTCACTCATCCTGTCTGCCACTGTGCTGTGAGGCCGCTCAGCTCTGAGCAGAGTGTGTAGTACAGAGTTCACTCCAGGTTCTGGCGACACCTTGCAGATCAGAGCGTTTGCTTGTTCTGGGCTAGAAGATTCTAGAAGGCTACACTGGGGTCCTGTGGCGCAGCAGTTAAGCAGCCCCTTGGGACGCCGCGTCCCCCTTGGAGTGCCAGTTCGAGTCCTTGCTCCTCCACTTCCAGTTCAGATTCCTGTTTGTGTGTACTCTGCGGGGCAGATGAAGGCTCAAGTGTTTGGGCCCTGCCACCCTTGTGGGAGCCTTGCCCGGAGTTCTGGACTCCTGGCTGCAGCCTGGCTCAACCCTTGCTGCATGGGCTTTTGGGGAGAACCAATGGATGGAAGATCTCTCTCTCTCTCTCTCTCTGGCTTTCAAGTAGATGAAAATAAACAGACATGAACAAAAACACTGCCTGTAGGAATCCTCCAGTGGAAACGCCCCTGCCTGCACTGAGACCTCTCCCCCAGCCCTGGCAACCCTGAAAGGAAGTTTACAGTCCCCTCCGATTCTCAGAACGAAGATCAGTGTGGTGACACCACGCCACCCCCGTGGCCTCCCGTCAGGGCGAGTGGCTCGGCTCTCCGCGGTCCCGTAGCACTGACTCTGGTCTGAGACCCTCGGCCCCACGTCACACGAGGCCTCGGTGTTCACATGTGTGGTGCTGTTCTGGCAGGTGGCATCTTGCTCACGCTGGTGCCTCCCACCACACTCACCGTGCTGTCTGTGGTGGTTCAGCAACCGGGAGCAATAGTCCCAGCCCCGTGCCTGCTGAAGGAAGTGACTGCTTGCTCCCAGAGGACAAGACGTGGCCTTTCCAGCTTCCCGTTGGAGCCACACGCCGTCTGCAGCTACCTGCCGAAGGGGGAACCGGACACCCTCCAGTGGCCTGCGCCGCCCCAGGTGGAGGAGGCGTGCGGGGGCAGGGGTGCCGCTGGGCAGGGAACGCCAGGTTTGATCTGCTCTGAGGCCGGGACTGTGTCTGCGATTCAGGCCCGTTGCATGCTCCCTGTGGTTCAGGAGCCCAAGGGACGCCCCTCCTGTGAACACCTAATGTGTTGTTGTAGAAAGTTGGGGCGCCCCTCCTGTGAACACCCAGTGTGTCGTAGGAAGTTAGGACGCCCCTCCTGTGAACACCCAACGTGTTGTAGGAAGTTGGGACGCCTCTCCTGTGAACACCCGACATGTCACTGTAGGAAGTTGGGACGCCCCTCCTGTGAACACCCGACATGTCACTGTAGGAAGTTGGGACGCCCCTCCTGTGAACACCCGACATGTCACTGTAGGAAGTTGGGACGCCCCTCCTGTGAACACCCGACATGTCACTGTAGGAAGTTGGGACGCCCCTCCTGTGAACACCCGACATGTCACTGTAGGAAGTTAGGACGCCCCTCCTGTGAACACCCAACGTGTTGTAGGAAGTTGGGACGCCCCTCCTGTGAACACCCGACATGTCACTGTAGGAAGTTGGGACGCCCCTCCTGTGAACACCCGACATGTCACTGTAGGAAGTTAGGACGCCCCTCCTGTGAACACCCAACGTGTTGTAGGAAGTTGGGACGCCCCTCCTGTGAACACCCGACATGTCACTGTAGGAAGTTGGGACGCCCCTCCTGTGAACACCCGACATGTCACTGTAGGAAGTTGGGACGCCCCTCCTGTGAACACCTGATGTGTCGTTGTAGGAAGTTGGGACGCCCCTCCTGTGAACACCTGATGTGTCGTTGTAGGAAGTTGGGACGCCCCTCCTGTGAACACCTGATGTGTCGTTGTAGGAAGTTGGGACGCCCCTCCTGTGAACACCCGACATGTCACTGTAGGAAGTTGGGACGCCCCTCCTGTGAACACCCGACGTGTCACTGTAGGAAGTTGGGACGCCCCTCCTGTGAACACCCGACATGTCACTGTAGGAAGTTGGGACGCCCCTCCTGTGAACACCCGACATGTCACTGTAGGAAGTTGGGACGCCCCTCCTGTGAACACCCGACATGTCACTGTAGGAAGTTGGGACGCCCCTCCTGTGAACACCCGACATGTCACTGTAGGAAGTTGGGACGCCCCTCCTGTGAACACCCGACATGTCACTGTAGGAAGTTGGGACGCCCCTCCTGTGAACACCCGACATGTCACTGTAGGAAGTTGGGACGCCCCTCCTGTGAACACCCGACATGTCACTGTAGGAAGTTGGGACGCCCCTCCTGTGAACACCCGACATGTCACTGTAGGAAGTTGGGACGCCCCTCCTGTGAACACCCGACATGTCACTGTAGGAAGTTGGGACGCCCCTCCTGTGAACACCCGACATGTCACTGTAGGAAGTTGGGACGCCTCTCCTGTGAACACCCGACATGTCACTGTAGGAAGTTGGGACGCCCCTCCTGTGAACACCTGATGTGTCGTTGTAGGAAGTTGGGACGCCCCTCCTGTGAACACCTGATGTGTCGTTGTAGGAAGTTGGGACGCCCCTCCTGTGAACACCTGATGTGTCGTTGTAGGAAGTTGGGACGCCCCTCCTGTGAACACCTGATGTGTCATTGTATAAAGTTGGGGCGCCCCTCCTGTGAACACCCGACATGTCACTGTAGGAAGTTGGGACGCCCCTCCTGTGAACACCCGACATGTCACTGTAGGAAGTTGGGACGTCCCTCCTGTGAACACCTGATGTGTTGTTGTAGGAAGTTGGTTTCTTTCCTCCCGGAGCCTAAGCCTTTACGTAAACAGAAGGAGGCTGATCACGCAGGCAGAGCAGGCTTCCTTCCTGAGGCCTGGAGTCTGGTATGGAGCTAAGATCCAGGCCACGTTTGTGTTGCAACTGCCTTCAGGGCCTCAGAGCCCTGGCCAGATGAGCAGGGCAAGGCAGAGTTAGAGAGAGGGAGGGGGAGAGAGAGAGCACGCTTCCGTCTGCTGGTTTACTCCCCAAGTGGACACAGTGGCCCCATCTGGGTCTCCTAGCACTTGGGGCATCTTTTGCTTTCCTGGGCGCATTAGCAGGGCGCTGGACCTGAAGTGGAGCAGCCGAGGCTCAAACCAGTGCCCATGTGGGATGCTGGCGTCACAAGCGGTGGCTTAACCCGCCACACCACAATGCCTGCATCGACGGTGCACTTTTAAAAACGAGGAAAGGAGATGCGGTGGTAGTGATCGTCCCACAGTGACTGTGGAAGGTACATGAGACTTGACAGCCGTCCACTCTCGTCGCCTGCCGTGGGAGACCCCGGTGGTAGACCGTTGAGTGTGCCGTCCCACACCACCTGTCGTCAGGACAAGGGTGGTCATGGCACCGTTCCCACGTATCACATGCGAGCCAGGAGATCCTGAGAGGAGAACCTGCAGAGTAATGCGGCGTCAGCCCCGGGGAGCCTTGCTGCCTGAGCAAACAGAACCCAGGATCGCCCCCGTGGGCCTCAGTGCGCTCAGCTGCTCAGTGGAGACCAGAAGCCACTGCCCTGTTGGGGGGGGCCCCCAGGGACCGCAAGTCTCCCCTCAATGTGGCAGTCACCTGGCGACTCTGCTGAGTGAGCAGGGAGCCGCTGGGGATGAGAAGGCTGGGGCCAAAGCAGAAGGATGCGGGGTGAAGAAACGTGGGCTGGCTGCAGCCCGAGGTCAGAGCACAGGTCGCCAGGGCTGTGAAACCGGCTCCCGCCCAGCTGGAGCCGCTGCTCTGCCAGGGCTTCCCTCTCCAGCTGGCCGGCACAGGAGCAGCGTGCAGCCAAGGGCAGCCGTGAAGCTGGGGGAGGTGTGGAGACGCGACCGTGTCCCACGGCTCAGTCTGGGCCTTGTGGGGGTGATGCCCTCTCACCCTGGCTGACCAGCTCCATTCTCTGCCTGGAGTTTGTTCCCAGGGGCTCGGGCACCCCTGCAGGAGGGGTCCGAGGGGACTTGGGGCAGCTGCAGAAAAGTCCAGAGACCTCAGTGTGGAGTCGGTTGGGTGAGAGGGAGGTCGGGACAGGGCAGTATAGGAATGCCAGCCCCTTAGGGAGTGGGCACACCTTCCTAGACACGGAGAGATACAGGTGGGTAAAACTGCTGTGCCCCTGCCTGGTTCTTGCCCTCCAGAGACTCTCAGGGTCACCTGGGCCACAGCCGTAAGCCTTCAGTGGGCATCCAGGTGCTCGGGTTACCTGGCCCACCCCCAGGTTCTGGTTCCTGAGGTCCACACCTAGAGACATCCTGAGTGCAGGCGTTGGGTGGGGGCCAGCGAAGAGTCCTCCACCCCTTCCCCCTTTCCACTAGAGCCTGAAAAGGAAAGGAGGGGGGCGGTTAAGTGGGTTTGGTAGGGCAGGAGGATGTCCGCAGGGGTGTCTGTCTCTGGAGCCCCTGCCCTGGGAGCGTGGGGTGACCCGCTCGCCCCAAAGCACTGCTGCCCTGCCGCCGGGACCCCGTTGTCGTGAGGGGCTTGGTGCCTGAGCGGCAGGAGTGCAGGTGCAGCAGGCATGGCTGCCCTGGCAGTGGGCTGGAGGCAGGGGGGCCCGAGTTCGAGAGCTGAGCGGGACCCCCCGGCCTCCTCTGTGCAGCGCTGACCGTTAGCGGAACTTCAGCTGGGCGCCAGAGCACGGGGCTCAGCACTTGAGTGTGTTGTCCCCTTCAGCCCTGTGCGAGGGCTGTGGGCGCAGTTCCTCTACACACAGGAGTTGAGCAGCCTGCCCATGGTCACGGTCACCCAGTGGGAGGTGGGAGCCAGCTGGAGATCTGGCCGACTGCGGCCAGGAGAGCCCAGGCTGTGCGACGCACGCTCAGAGCTGACCGTCAGCCTGCAGGTGGCCCAGGTGCATCCTTTGAGTTCAGCCTTCCCTGCCCACCCTTCTGTAGCTCAGTGTGTGTCACATCTTCTAGAAAGTAGTGGGCAGCAGAAGCCAAGGGGCTCAAATCCCGTTGGGTTTTTCTCCTTGCATCTCTGGTAGACTTGTTGGTTAAAGTAAAGCGTTGTCTGGGGTGGGCGTTTGGCCTGGTGGTTAAGGTGTCCACGTCCCGTATCCGAGCACCGTATCCGAGTGCCAGTGTTGGGTTCCCGGCTGCAGCTCCTGCTAATGCAGACCCGAGGAGGTCCAGTGATGGCCTCAGTGGTTGGGTCCTGCCGCTCACATGGGAGTCCTGGGCCAAATTCCCAGCTCCCAGCTTTGGCCTTGCCTGTGTAGGGGTTTGCATTCTCTCAAATAATTTTTTTTGTGTGGTGTGCCAGCACCTTTTTTTTTTTTTTAAGATTTATGTTATTTATTTGAAAGAGTTACATAGAGGTAGAGACAGAGTGGTCTTCCATCTACTGGGAGAGGGTGTCAGGACAGAGGGCGGCGGTCTGGAGGGCAGAGGAGGGCGGCCTGCCTTCCTGGAGGAGGTGGCTCATGAACAACTTTGACAGCACCATGGGCTGAGAAGAGGGGTGCAGAGAACGCCACGTAGAAGGGCTGCTGCACAAGGTGCTGGGATGGTGACGACGGTGGCGGTGTGCCGAGGTCCCAGCACAGAACTTCAGGAGGGCTGGGAGATGCGGCACACAGCCTGCAGCCTGGGGGCACCTGAGGGCGGCGTCCGCCTGGCCAGCTGTCCCTTGCTCCTGGGCAAGGCCCAGGACCTCGACGCCACCAAGGCTGGGAACTAAAGACTTCCAGTGCTTCTTGTCGGTGCCCAGGCGGTAGCCATGGACAGCGACGCTACAGCAGGGCCGTGTGTGTGTGCATGTGTGTGTGCGTGTGTGTGCATATGTGTGTGTGCATGTGTGTGTGTGTGTGTGTGCATGTGTGTTGTTGTCAGTGTTGCTTCCTGGAGTTTCCAGTGTTGGGGGATGGTGGGTGCCTGGTGGCCTGACGTGGCAGGTCTGTCTGGTTTCAGGAATGCGAGGAAGGACTACATCACGGCCAAGTACATCGAGAGGAGATTCGCACGGAAGAAGCACGTGGACAATGCAGCCAAACTTCACAGCCTGTGCGAGGCCGTCAAGGCCCGAGACGTGTTCGGGTTACTCCAGGCCTGTGCGGACGGCGTGGACCTCACAGAGAAAATCCCGCTTGCCAACGGCCACGTAAGGGCGTGGGAGAAATGGGCGGGGCTGCATGGTGGGCTGAGAGGAGGCGGTGCTGTGTTCTGTAGGCGTGTTTAGGTGACGGCCAGGTGTATGTGCAGGGGATATGGCGTGATGCTTAGATAGATGCTAACGCTGCAGAATGAAGAAGCCACCGTCTTTGGTGGTGGGAGCATCTCAGGTCCACTCCTGATTTGAGATGGGCAGTGCGCGTGGCTGACCGGCATCCTCGCGCCTCCCGGCTCTGCAGAGCTCACTCCTCTGTACCTCGGGCTGTTCTCAGACCAAGGCCAAAATCCCAGCTCAGGAGAGACAGACTGTTCCCCAGGGCCGAGGGAGCCCTGGCAGCCCCGGGGAGGCCTCTCTGCCCTGAGCCTCACCCTGGCCCAGGGAGCCTAGTCCCAGCCAAACTTCATCTTCAGGTTCCCACAGGAAGGAGCAGGAGAGAACCCCAGCTTCCCCAGGGGACTTGGGCATCCCACCAGGGGCCGGGTACACAGTGAGGCTGACAGGTGTTCTGGACTCTTCCACAGATGCAGGGGACGCACAGTGCCGTGCCCTGGACCCTCCTAACCCTGACCAGTGTCACTTGCTATGTGGAGCCATCATTTTCAGAATCCCAGGGTGGTGGTGGTGGGGGCTCGGGCCTCCAGAGTGAGGGCAAAGGGCAGCAACGTCCTCGTGCTGGTGACGGCTGCCCCCTTGTCCCACCTGCACCCATGCAGGCTGTGCATGGGCGGTGCCCCTTCCAGCCCCGTCTCAGGAGAACTTGAGCTGGGCCACTGGGGAGGAGAGCACTCCGTAGGCAGGAGGCAGTCCCGGTCCCCTGTTCTGTGGGAGTTTCCCTCCCTCCACTGCCCACCTGGCACCCCTCCCCCTGTCCGTCTCTTCTCCCCCCTGCCAAGCTCAATGGTCAGAAGTGGCAGTGGGGGTCCTATGCCCTCTAGGGTGAACTGCAGGCCAGGTGGGCGTTCACACTGTAGCTGCAGAATGAAGGGCTTTAACCCTGACCCCGCCACAGAACACTTCTGTTGGCTGAGGGAACAGGGGCAGGGGTGGGGACAAGGAGCCTGGCCGCCTTCCCCTGCCTGCTGGCCGCACGGTGGTGGTGGTGGTGGTGACATAGGGCTGGCGGCGTTCACCATTGCAGGGACTTCGGACCACACCCCCCTGAATTCCTCATTCACTTCCCTGGGATAGGAGGAAGACGACCAGTATCTAAATTAAGTGTTCCCAGGGGCAGGGTTTGCAAATCATCTAGCGGGAGGAGGTCCATGTAGAGTTTCACTTGTGTTGGATGCAAAGTGGACGCTGCTCTTGGGTTCTGGAGGGTCTGTGTTTGCTTTTCAGGAGCCGGACGAGACGGCGCTCCACCTGGCCGTCAGATCCGTGGACCGGACTTCTCTCCACATCGTGGACTTTTTGGTTCAGAACAGGTGGGTGTTCCAGACGTTCGGGGCGGCGTTTGTTTCGGTTGCTTGGGGTTTCCGGGGAAGGACTCACTGCTTCGAAGCTGCCAGGAAACTCCCAAGTTCAGGTCTAACCGAGAATTATGGGCCAGAAAAGGTGTGGCCAGAGACGGGGTGTTTCATGGTAATCTCCAAGGAAGCCCTGGAGGGTGGGAGTAGGACCCTGGGCTCCGTGTTGTCTGTAAGCTCGAACTTTGAGTGTCAGGGGTCCGTGACAGCACCTGTGCACAGGTGTGTTCCTCACCTTGTCCTGCAAGGTGTGAGGGGGCAGAGATCCCTGCGTGGGCCACCAGAGATGGCCAGCCTGGGCTCTGGCCTGGGGCACTTCGGTTGAGAGGCTGTTTTATGCTTTGAGGACACAGGGCCTTGTTTTACCTGTTGTTGGGCACGTGGTCCTTCCTGTGTGGGCGTTACCTGCCCGGCATCCCAAGGCCAGACACCAGGACCGCTTGGCGTGTATTTTGACTCCGTGATGGTGGGGAGGGGAGGTGCTGGGTGAAAGCCACTGCATTGGCTCCGAGTGGAATGGGCAGTTGCACCAGGGAGGAATGGAAGAGGAGTTGTGTTCTGTATCCTCTGCTTTCCCCTGCTGTCCCTGACAGGCAGCGGAGGGCAGAATTGGGCAGACAGGAGAGGGACCTGAGGTAGGGCCGTCAGCCCTCACCTGGGACACAGACTCCTGGCAGAAACCTGTCCGACACCCGTCCTGTGACGCGAGCCCCGCACCTAGAGCACAGTCCACGGGCAGCTGAGTGATGGACTCTCCCCGTGTGCCTTCTCCAGGGCCAGGACAGGAGGAATCCTGGTTCCACCCCAAGAACTCGGATGGTTTCGTCTGAATGGGAGCAGTGGGTGCCACCCCTGACGTCCTGTCTGCCCGCTTGTCTGCCCAGGGCCACAGAGCCTGGTGTCCCTGCTCAGAGCATGCCGGGGGCCACGCCTACAGGCTGCTCCCTGGGGGGTGAAATATTTGTCCCATGACTACAGGCCACAGGCACCTTTTCAGGCTTGGGGGGAGCAGCTTTTGCAAACCTTTGGAAGCTCAGAGCAGCCCTGGGCCCGCGGGCTTGGTGAGCGTGGGCCTTCCTGCTGCTGGCAGATAAGGTGGGGCAGCTCAGCCTAGCTTCCCGAGGCCTGGGTGCAGCCCAGCAGGCACGGGCAAGGGACAAGGATGCCGGTCCTGGCCCTCACTGCTCTTCCTCTCCCCCTTGTTCTTGGGCAGCGGGAACCTGGACAAGCAGACGGGCAAGGGCAGCACAGCCCTGCACTACTGCTGCCTGACCGACAACAACGAGTGCCTCAAGCTGCTGCTGCGGGGCAAGGCCTCCATCGAGATAGGTGAGCAGCAGCGGGGTCCCGCCCGGGGCCCGGGCGTCCTGGTCTGGGGCCCGGGGGTCCCGCCTGGGGTCTGGGGGTCCTGGCCTGGGTCCGGGGGGTCCTGCCGGCCCCCACCACCCGCTGGACACGGCAGACACTGGAGCTCCCGCGAGCGCCAAGGAGGAGGGAATCACAGCTGCAGGACGGGGCACTGGTGGGCGGCACTCACCTGTCGGGCCCCCAGACCCCAGAGACTGGGCCTTGCTGTGCCCACTGGGGCTGGGGAATTTGGGTGAGGCTGGGGAACCGGAACCAGCTCAGACCTGAAGCCGTGCTACCCCAGCCCTGCCAGACTTAGTCCCTAGCTTGGCTCTGGGTCCTGACAGTTTGTTGGGAGTCTCTGTTGACCACTCTGCCCTTTCACTTGCACCCAGTCCCTGCACCAGGGAGCCTGGGTTCACTCTCCAGATAGCCACAACAGCCAGAGCGGGGCTGATCAGGGGCCAGGAGCTTCTTCCAGGTCTCCCACAGGGGTGCTGGGGCCCAAGGACTTGGGCCATCTTCCACTGCTTTCCCAGGCCACAGCAGAGCTGGACTGGAAGAGGAGCAGCCGGGATGTGAACCAGCGCGCCCATTTGGGTTGTCAGTGCTGCAGGTGGAGGCTTAGTCCACTCTGCCACAGCCTCAGCCCCGAGCCTTGCTCTTTTTAAAAACTTAATAAATGCTGACTGAGACTTTTTAAGAAGAAAAGGCGTAATTTCAAATTTATAGACTGCCTAGCAGGAGGCATAAAAGTTTACTCCAGTCAAATGCATGGAACTGCAGTAGCACTGCTTTTGGTTAGAGATTTACAACAAACTGTTTGTTTTTTTAAGATTATTTATTTGAAAGTCAGAGTTACATAGAGAAGGAGAGGGAGAGGGAGAGAGAGAGAGAGAGGTCCTCCATTCGCTGGTTCACTCCCCAGTTGGCCACAGTGGCCAGAGCTGCGCTGATTCGAAGCCAGAAGCAGGAGCTTCTTCTGGGTCTCCCACATGGGTGCAGGTGCCCAAGGACTTGGGTCGTCTTCTACTGCTTTCCCAGGCCATAGCAGAGAGCTGGGTTAGAAGTGGAGCAGCCAGGACTTGAACTGGGGCCTATATGGGATGCCGACACTGCAGGCGGCAGCTTTGCTCGCTATGTCACAGTGCCAGCCGCTACAACAAACTATTGGATTCAAAGACGTAGTTTGAGTATTGATTTAAATTCACTGGCTGCATCAGCCGTTTCATTTTTGTGATTAGCTCAAACCTCGCCTTTTAAAATCTCGCCTTTTGTGTTCTGCAGCAGTTCTGTGCAGTTGTAACACAAATCCAGCCCAGCCAGGGCAGACCAGCTGCAGGTTTCATGAATTGTGCTTAATTTAACTCAGTGTTATTTTACTGTATCATTTTTATTTTTTTTCTTTTTTTTTTAAGATTCATCTATTTATTTGAAGGACAGAGTTACAGAGAAAGACAGACAGACAGAGAACAAGATCTTATATCCGCAGGTTCACTCCCCAAGTGGCTGCAACAGTCAGGGCTGGGCCAGGCCAAGGCCAGGACCCTGGAACTGCATCCAGGTCTCCAAGTGGGTGGCGGGAGTCCAAGCACGTGGACTGTCTTCCCCTGCTTTCCCATCAGCATTAACAGGGAGCTGGATCAGAAGTGGAGCAGCTAGGACTCAACTTGTGCCCATATGGGATGCTGGCGCCGCAAGCCGTAGCTTAACCTGCTGCACCACAACACCGACCCCTACTGTATCTTCTTAAAATGACTTGAAGCTGTCAGGCCTCTGCTGGGTTTTGCCGTAACGCCGCCTTTCCTCGCCCTTCACTTTCAGCAAACGAGGCCGGGGAGACACCGCTGGACATCGCCAAGCGCCTCAAACACGAGCACTGTGAAGAGCTGGTGAGGCCCCCGCTGGTGTGGACGGCCCGAGCAGATCTCAGTGTCGGGGGGCACGAGCCGTGACTCGGCCCTACCTGTAAAAGCCACTGGGGAGTCTCGACCACGCGTCTTGGGGGAGGCATGGGTGGGCGCGTTGACGGTGCCCTGGCATCATCTGGACAGCTGAGCAGAAGCCCACGCCACGCGGCTGCCTGTCCTCTGGTGTGTGTGAGCTCTGAGCACCCCGGGCTGCTCTGTGCACCCCGGGCTGCCCTGTGTACCTGCCCCACACCGGGTGGGCTGCTCAGCGCCGTCTTCCTCTGCTGCTGGGGAAGGAGTGGCAGCCTGGGCGCGAAGCAGCCAGCTGGCCCGGGCAGCCGCGGGTCAGCAGTGGGCGTGCGCTCAGCGGTGTCCTTGTTCGTGAGGTGGGTCAGTGGAGCAGTTTGCAAGGCTATGAGACAATCACTGAACTCTAGAGCGATATCACGCAGTGAGTGCCCCGTCAGTAGAAGTGTTGTCATAAACCCGAGCGAGCGCAGGCTGCGTAGCAGCAGCTCCTAATCCAGTGCTGGCAGCCATTGCCTCGTTCGCTCTCTGTGCCCACGACGTGGTGGCCTTGAAGTCCATTCAAGTTCTTCTTTGTGGCTGTGACACGGTCCCCACCATGATTCCCATGGCCTCGCCAAGGACGCACCCTTGCAGAGGTTACATAACTCGTTCAGTATCACACAGCTGCTGTCTGGCTCTGGGGAGCTTTCAGTCCTATGACCAGGTTACCTTTTTTTTTTTTTTTTTTTTTTTTTTAGGATTTATTTATTTGAAAGAGTTACAGAGAGAGGTGGAGAGAGAGAGAGAGAGGTCTTCCATCTGCTGGTTCACCCCCCAAATGGCTGCAATGGCTGGAGCTGGGCTGATCTGAAGCCAGGAGTCAGGAGCTTCTTCTAGGTCTCCCACATGGGTGCAGGGGCCCAAGCACTTGGGCCATCCTCTGCTGCTTTCCCAGGCCATAGCAGAGAGCTGGATCGGAAGTGGAGCAGCCGGGACTCAAGCTGGTGCCCACATGGGATGCTGGCGCTGCAGGCCAGGGCATTAACCCACTGCGCCACAGTGCCGGTCCTCGGGATACCCATTTCTGCACACCGAGAATGGATCCAGCTCTCTCTCTTCCTTGAGAGAGTTAGGAAAACAGTCGCTCAGCTCATATCCTGCAGGACTTAATTCTCTAGCCCAGCCGAGGAGGGCTGGGTTGACATTAGGAGAACGTCTGTTCTAAGCTTGACTTTACACCAGGTTGGTGCCCCCAGGCTATCATGCCTGCTAGCCCTTGCCAGCATACAGCACTTTACAGTTTACAAAGCGCCTACCAGGAGTTACCAGGTCTGAGGTTCAAGGTTCTTTTGTGCCTCAGGTGGAGGGGCTTCGACCCCAGACCCTGGGATTTTAATGGGTTTGCCCTGGGCAGAGTGCAGCTCCCTGCCTCCAGAGCCCAGGCCCCTGGGCCCGTTCTCCGTGGGCTGCCCCTGCGCTGCCTGTCTGGGTACCTGGAGGGTGCCGGCATCAGCTGGCTGAGTGAGCGGGCAGCAGTTCTGACCACGCCTCTCTTCCTCCCAGCTGAACCAGGCCCTGTCTGGAAGGTTCAATTCTCACGTTCACGTGGAATATGAGTGGCGGCTGCTGCATGAAGACCTGGACGAAAGTGATGACGACATGGACGAGAAGTTGCAGGTGTGTGCCGGGCCGCCCGGCGTGGAGGGGCTCGGAGAGCTTCGTTCACAGCAGGGTGGGTCCAGCCCGCAGTTAGAGCGGGAGCTGCCCCACACGACAGAAGGCAGGGCTGGCTTCTTGCTTCCCACACCTCAGCGGGTTTCCCACTGCAGCCTCCAGTCTCCCAGCTCCACGCTCGTTAAAGGGACGGCTAATTATGTCATCAGGCAGCTGCTCGCCCTCCCCACCAAGGGATGCGGGAGCTGCTCTGATTAGAGGGGGTTTAGAGGACGCCCCTTGGCGACAGACTCAGAGTATAAAGGGTCAGGTTGCCCCCAGCGTGGGCCAGCGCGTCCACCGGCTTGGTCGTGTATTGTTGATTTTAAAGACTCAGCTGCCCTCACCAACCAGCCCTCGCAGCTCCTCGGGCCAATGTCCTTCTTCATCAGGTGGGACACTGAAGCCGAAAGGGGGCCTGGCGGTGAGAACCCGGGCTCTGGCCCCTGGTCCAGCTCCCTTCTCAGCACTCACTACCTGGCACACGTGCTGGGTCCCAGGAGGCCCGGCCCCTTCACGTGGCTCTCGGGGCAGAAAGTCAGAGGATGCGACTCTGGGCCCGTACCCCTAGCGGAGAGCCTCTTCATCTCCCCTCAAGCAGGGTCAGTGAGGGATGCTGGGAAACATCCAGTGTCAGCACAGCTGGAACGCCACAGTGGGAATGCCACGTTAGACACAGGCTCAGGAGGCCACATTAGACACACACTCGGAATGCCACGTTAGACACACACTCGGAATGCCACGTTAGACACACGCTCGGAATGCCATGTTAGACACAGGCTTGGGATGCCATGTTAGACACAGGCTCAGGAGGCCACGTTAGACACAGGCTTGGAATGCCACGTTAGACACACGCTCAGGAGGCCACGTTAGACACACGCTCGGAATGCCACGTTAGACACACACTCAGGAGGCCATGTTACACACACGCTTGGAATGCCACGTTAGACACAGGCTTGGAATGCCACGTTAGACACACGCTCAGGAGGCCACGTTAGACACACACTCGGAATGCCACGTTAGACACACACTCAGGAGGCCATGTTACACACACGCTTGGAATGCCACGTTAGACACAGGCTTGGAATGCCACGTTAGACACAGGCTTGGAATGCCACGTTAGACACACGCTCGGAATGCCACGTTAGACACAGGCTCGGGATGCCATGTTAGACACAGGCTTGGAATGCCACGTTAGACACATGCTCGGAATGCCACGTTAGACACACACTCGGAATGCCACGTTAGACACACACTCAGGAGGCCATGTTACACACACGCTTGGAATGCCACGTTAGACACAGGCTCAGGAGGCCACGTTACACACACGCTTGGAATGCCATGTTAGACACAGGCTCAGGAGGCCACGTTAGACACAGGCTTGGAATGCCACGTTAGACACACACTCAGGAGGCCACGTTAGACACACGCTCGGAATGCCATGTTAGACACAGGCTTGGGATGCCACGTTAGACACACTCAGAATGCCACATTAGACACACTCAGAATGCCACGTTAGACACACTCAGAATGCCATGTTAGACACATGCTCAGGATGCCACGTTAGACACACTCAGATTGCCACGTTAGACACACGCTCGGAATGCCATGTTAGACACAGGCTTGGGATGCCACGTTAGACACACTCAGAATGCCACGTTAGACACACTCAGAATGCCATGTTAGACACATGCTCAGGATGCCACGTTAGATGCACAGTGGGAATGCCACGTTAGACACACTCATAATGCCATGTTAAGGAAGCTGGAATGCCACGTTAGACACACAGATTGCCTTATTAACACAACTGGAATTCCATATTAGACATACTGTTGTAATTTAAATTTTAAAAAAAATTTTAAAAAAGATTTATTTATTGAAAGGCAGAGTTATATATAGAGAGAGAATTTCCATCTGCTGGTTCACTCCCCAAATGCCTGCAGCTGCCAGATCCAGACCATACTGAAACCAGGAGCCAGGAGCCTCCTCCAGGTCTCCCACGTGGGTGCAGGGGCCCAAGTACTTGGGCCATCTTCTACTGCTTTCCCAGATGCATTAGCAGGGAGCTGGATCAGAAGTAGAGCAGGCCGGCGCCGCGGCTCACTAGGCTAATCCTCCGCCTTGTGGCGCCGGCACACCGGGTTCTAGTCCCGGTCGGGGCACCGATCCTGTCCCGGTTGCCCCTCTTCCAGGCCAGCTCTCTGCTGTGGCCCAGGAGTGCAGTGGAGGATGGCCCAAGCCCTTGGGCCCTGCACCCACATGGGAGACCAGGAGAAGCATCTGGCTCCTGCCATCGGATCAGCGCGGTGCGCCGGCCGCAGCGCGCCTACTGCGGCGGCCATTGGAGGGTGAACCAACGGCAAAGGAAGACCTTTCTCTCTGTCTCTCTCTCACTGTCCACTCTGCCTGTCAAAAATAAAAAAATAATAATAATAATAATAATAAAAAATTTATAAAAAAAAAAAAAGAAGTAGAGCAGCCAGGACTTGAAGGGGTACCCATATGGGATGCTAGTGTTGCCAGCAGCGGCTTAGCCCACTATAACACAATGCCAGCCCCTAGATTGTTTTTGTTTTCCCTATAGGACTTTAAAGTTCTAATGTATTTGAGAATGAATGGATGAGTAATTGATGTAGACATGAATAGGTATAGACAGATAAATAGATGGCACTTCTGAAATTCGTTGACCTATTCTTGTTCCGTGAGCAGTTAATCTCTGTATTTACTATTTTCTTTTGCTTTTTAAAAAGTTACTTTTATTTATTTGAAAGGCAGAGAGACAGAAAACAATCTCGCATTCCTTGATTCACTCTCAAGATGCCCACAATAGCCAGGCTGGGCCAGGCTGAAGCCAGGAGCCAAGAACTCAATCCAGGTCTCCCACATGGTGCAGGGGCCCAAGCACCTGGGCCGTCTTCCACTGCTTTCCCAGGCCATAGCAGGGAGCTGGATCGGAAGTGGAGCAGCTGGGACTCAAACCAGCGCTCCTGCGTGGGATGCCAGCATCTCAGGCAGCGTCTTAACCCACTGCACCACAACGCTGGCCCCATAAAACGTGTATTTAAAAAAAAAATCCGCGTGAGGAGCCACAGGTGCAGACCTCTACATCCCGAGCCGTGTATGAACGGCCAGAGCCAAGAGCCAAGGCTGAGAGGCGGTCTTAGGAGGGGCGGTGGGGGTGGTGCTGATACTGAGCCCCTGCGAGGCGCCTGGCACCAGGCTGGCAGAGCAGGCAAAGCCGTGCACGCTGAACAGATGAGCGGGTGGCTCAGGAACATAGTTTGTAGTGAAGGTAACATTCGAAAGCTGAGGTGGATCTGAGTTACCTGGGTCGTGACCCCACGGGACCTTCCGGTAGAGCAGGGCTGGGCAGACCCTTAAAGGGGCAGGTGCTAAACACTTTAGGGTTAGTGCCCAAACAGCCTGTTGCAGCTACTGCACTCTGCCAGGACTGCTAGCTTGGCCTGGACATACGAGTGACCGGGCGAGGTTGTGTTTCCGTAAAGCGTTCTTTCTGGCAGCCACAGTCCACTGACCCTGAGTTAGAGGAAGTTCAAGAGCGTTGTGGCTGCTGCCGGGGCCAGAGCCGCTCTGCTCCGGGATGTGAGGAAGCAGAGTAGGACATCGGGGCTGGGGCGGGGCCGGGATGCTCGTGGGGCACGCCCTTCCTGGAGTGCGTGCTCTCATCCCGAGGCCTGGCTGGGGTTTTCCCCGCTTTGGTGGATGCTCCCCCTGGGAGACCTGTGTGTCCTGGCCTCACACCTCTGCTGGCCGCTCCTCCACAGCCCAGTCCCAACCGGCGGGAGGACCGGCCCGTCAGCTTCTACCAGCTGGGATCCAGCCAGCTTCCGTCCAGCGTGGCCTCGTTGGCCAGAGATGCCGCCAGCCTCGCCAAGGACAAGCAGCGGGGCTTTGGGCCCAGCATCTTACAGAACGAGACCTACGGTGCCATCCTGAGTGGCAGCCCGCCCCCTGCCCAGCCGGCAGTCCCCAGCACCACCAGCGCCCCCCCACTGCCCCCTCGGAACGTCAGCAAAGGTACGGCCTCTCAGTGCCCTCAGCACACACACACGTGGCGGGTAGGTCTGTGCTTTGGGGAGGTTCCCAGCGAGGTAGCCCTGGGACTCTTATTTTGTAGTTACTGTCTGTGTATTCCCTAAAGGGACCCCATCGTGTTTATGTGTGTGCCTTGACAGTTCTTGTGGGCAGAGTGGTGGTGCCGCGTGCTTGGGGCCGCAGCCGACCGGCCTGTGGTGGTGGGCGGCCCCTGGAGCCACCTGCAGACAGGCGCCTGTCGAGCATCACCTCCTCCTTCCTCTGCTTGCCCCACCCGCTGCCGCTCCGGGCCCCGATCCTGACCCTCTTAACCTCTCTTCCTGCAGCCGGGCCACCCTGGGGTCCCTGCCATGGTTCCTATCTCTGTGGTCCCCACAAGGTGAACAAGAGACACTGACTTAGGGGACTTAGCTCAGCCTTACTGTAGAAACACAGAATCATGCCTGTGTGTCCTGCCAGTGTGCTCCGTGCCCAGGCCTCACCCAGCTCCGCCGCTGCGTCCCAGCTTAGCAAGTTTGACCCCGGCAGTCATGAGAGGTTTTGCTCCCCAAAGTTAATCAGTCCACCCAGTACTAAAGACCGGCTGGCCGCCGTGCCCCTGAAGTCAGGTCTGGCAAGTGGCCCGTCCGGCTGTGGGCTGGGCCACCCAGCCCTGGGCAGTGGCTGTTGGAGGGTTTTCTGTGTGAAAGAGGGAGCTGCTCGGGCTTTGGGGTTCGGGGCCCCTGGGAGCACAGTGGAGCAGCCCGGTGGCACCGAAGCCCACTCACATTGTGTTCATACAGCAGCTGTAGCTAGGGAGTGGGGGAGGGGAGACAGGGTCGCAGGTGGCTGGAAGGCCGGGCTGCAGGCCAGCACACAGCCGTGTGACTGGGCAGGGTGGCTGGGCCTCGCCCTCTCGGAGACTACATGCGGCGCTGCCCCTGGCCTCCAGGGAGGCCCAGAGAGGGGACTGATGACCCTGCAGTCCCTGAGTCGCCCGCCCCAGCAGCACCCGCTGGGAGCAGACCTGGCACCAACCATGTCCCGAGACCCACGTGCTCCCCAGGGCCCCGCCCCCAGGTGCCCCACATCCCAGACCCGTGTCTGCACCCAGGCTTGATGAGGTCATCCCGAGAAAGTCAGCTGCAGGCTCCTCGCAGAGCTGCCTCCTCCCCACTGGCCTCCCCAGGCCGCGTGGGGTCCTGCTGGGGCTGTCCCAGTGCCTCCTGCCACCACGCCCTGTGGCCTGGGGCCGGGCTGGCTCTGCAGGGCCCACGTCGAACGTGGTGGTCATGCTCACCCCAGAGCGGCTCTCACTGTGTGTGCCCTGGCGAGGGCGGATGGGGCTTTGTTCTGTTGGGTCAGGGAAGGAAGGGAGAGCTCTTCCTCCGGTGTCTGGCTTTCCGGCAGTCTTGGAGTTGGAGGATTTGGGTGTTTTCCTTGTGTTTCTGTTTGCCACTCTGTCTCAGCTACATTTCTGCTTGAGACGGTGGAGATTGCACCTGTGCCTGCCGCCCCCCTCCGTGGGCCTCCCCTCGTTCCCGGGAGTGGGCGGGCCCTGTTTTTACCATCAGGCTCAGCCCTCCCCGTGGGCTGCACGCGACCTCAGACGCAGGCCCCGTGCACCTGCGTAGACGCACTGCGATTTTCATGTGGCTGAAGGACTTGTGACCAGGGAAGCACCTCCTCCCTTGCGGGTCATCTGAACCTGCGCCCTTCCCCTCGTGTCTGACTTACACGTTCTGTCCCCATAGGGGCTGGGAGGCGAGTGCTGTCCTTCCACTGTGGTCACTCCACGGCCCATGGGTGGGCAGGGAAGGGCAGAAGGTCCGTACACCCTGAACACGGCGCTCGGGAGATGCAGCTGCGGCTCTAACTTCCCTCTGCAAACAGCATTTGTACGGTGGAGCCTCCCTGGCCCAGAACTCCGCAATGCTCCGGAACCTGAAGCTTTTTTTTTTTTTTTTTTTTTTTTTTTTTATTAGAGGGAGATGGATAACAAAAGAGAGCTTCCATCTGCTGTTTGACTCACAGGAGGCAAAGCCAGGAATGCATTCGGGGTCTCCCGTGTGGATGGCAAGAGCCCAGCACTTGAGCCGGCACTGCTGCCTCCTACGGTCTGCGTTAGCAGGAAGCTGGAGTCAGGAGCCAGAGCCGGGAATTGGACCCGAGTTCCATTAAGGGACGTGGGTGTCACTCACCGGCTCCCCTCCCACGGCACGAGACCTGGGGATTTTTTTCTGAGTGTTGATGTGACTGGAGTTTTGGAGCCTTTCAGAGTAGGAACGGTGACCTGGTTAGGTCAATACAAACGTTCCTCTCCCCGGAATCTGAACTATTTCTGGGACCAGACAGTTCGGGTAAGGGATGCTCAACCTCACTGAGAAAGAATCAGGAATTCTGTAAACCTCACAATCAGATCGAGAAAACCAGCTGGACCTGCGCCAGAAGCCTCTCTGGTGTCGTGTGTCCCCGCAGCCGGCTCCACGTGCTAGGCTGGACGCGTCACGGCGGCCGCTTTGCAAGCGGGAGGATCAGTAACGCAGTGTCTTGTTTCTGTTTTTGTCGTGTGCGCGTGCGTGTGCGTGCGTGTGTGTGCGTGTGCGGGTTTAGTTCAGGCAGCCTCAGCTAACGCCCTGTGGAAGACAAACTCCGTGAGCGTGGATGGTGGAAGCAGGCAGCGGTCTTCGTCAGATCCGCCAGCCATCCACCCACCGCTGCCCCCTCTCCGCGTCACGTCTACCAGTACGTTTTTGCCTTTTTCCTTTCTTGCCAGGGGGCTTCGTAGCTCTGGAAGGCGGGGAGGGGTTGGTGCTGCCGACAGCCAGCTGGGGAGAGAGCGCTGCGGGCCGCACACCCACGGCACAGACAGGCACTGGGCACCCAGTGCTGCCGGGCCAGCCACGGCTGTCCACCCGGCCCCGACCCTTCCAGCTGCCACCCCAGCTCCTGCCCCCCACCCCCCCAACGCCCCTGGGATGGCTCACTCGGGCTCACTCGTTCTTTTCCTGTCTCCCAAAACATTTGCACCATTTCCGCTTCCACTCGCCTCCCCGGGACTCCCATTTCACTGGGCGAGTCTCAGCATCTCGGGATGTTTCTTCCAGTGTCGACCTGGGGTCGAGAATCCCCAGAGCCTCCTGCAGGGGGCGGTGGTGCTCAGCCAGAGCCACTTCACGGCATCGGTGAAGCAGGCCCTGGCCTTGGCCTGCCGCCCCCCGCCCTGGCATGGAGGCACCAAGCATCCCTGTGTGTTGCTGCATCGAGGGCACGGCCCGGGCACAGGTGCTTGTGACCTCTGTAAAACCAGGACCGTGAAGCACAGTCCGGCCCCACCGCTGCAAGGCGCTGCGGCCAAGCCCGGGACGGTGGCTGGGGGCGTGATCCAGAGGCTGTCTCAGGCTCTGGCCCTAGGAGGGACACGGGAGCCGGCGGAGAGAGCCCCGTCCAGCTGCAGGGCTGGGGAGGCTCAGCAGCCAGCAGCCGCCCTCCTTCCTCTGGGCTGCGGGCCTGGGGCTGGGTTTGCGTGCTGGAGCTGCCTCCATCGGCGCGCCCCGGGCCCCTCTCTGGACCCCAGAAGGCTAACCTGGCAGGGAATAAGGTGTGCCCGCTCCCGCCCAGGCAGCGCAGGGTGGTGGTGCCCAGCAACAGGGAGGCGCTCTGGGAGAGGCAGCCCCTGGTGATGACCGTGATGAACACTTTCCCCCCGTGGAGCCTGTGCCACAAGAGTTCTCGTGATCTGCCCTTGGCCGTGCCCCTGCTCAGCAGCCTGGTGAACGGAGCTCTGCGGGGCAGGGAGCAGGCCCAGAGCTGGGCCCTGGGTGCAGCCTCCTGGGCTTGTCCTGGGCTGCCTTCCCCGCCAGGAATCCTCGCCAAGGCGAGGCAGATAGAGCGGCTCAGGCCACAGGTGCAGGCGGCAACTTCCTGATTGGTTTGGCAAGGGCCCTACCCTCTCACGCAAGTCCGGTTTTCCCAACCCTTCTGAACTGGGCCGTAGCACAGAGGAAGCTGGTGCCGGTGCTGGAGGAGCTGCTCGGGAGACCTTGCGAGCCGAGCCCGACCGCGTTTCTCTGTGCTCTCCTGTCTCCGCAGATCCCCTGACCCCGATGCCACCCCCTCCAGTAGCCAGGACGCCCAGCGTGATTGAAGCCTTGAGCCAGCCCAGCAAGCCCACCCAGCCAGGGGTCTCGCAGAGCAAAGCCCCACCTTTGCCGCCCCAGCCCCCCAGCCGCCTCCCCCAGAAGAAGCCAGCTCCCGGGTAAGCCCTGCCCCCCCACTCCGGCCCTGCTGGCCTCTTGCCTTCAGGGCAGTGGCCTGTACCGTCCCTTCAGGAAGGCCACGGAAGGCCACAGAAGAGATGAGTGTCGCAGTCCACGTGCACTTTCTTCACAGCACATTTTCCGTGAACTTGTTGAAATCCCTTCCCGTTATCCACTGAGTTTGTTTGAGCGTCTGAAGTTTCTCCTGCTTCCAGAACGGTAACGGCGAGATCAGGCATCACATGCCTAATTCACCAGGTCTCAGAGGTCTGAAAATTAATTCATCAGGAATTCCTAAGCTGTGAACATTTCTTTAAAATGCATCTGAATCTTAAATGTGCGTCATGAAGTGCGATTTCTGCTTAGCACGAGCACTGGACCCACCACCTGGCTTCCTCTGCCATGTGAGCTCAGAAAGCCTTTTGTGTTTCTAAATGGCTGGGAACAAATCAAGAACATTTTAAAGAAATTTGTCTACGGGGGCCGGCGCTGTGGTGCAGCGGCATCCCATATGGGCGCCGGTTCTAGTCCCGGCTGCTCCACTTGCAATCCAGCTCTCTGCTATGGCCTGGGAAAGCAGCAGAAGATGGCCCAAGTCCTTGGGTCCCTGCACCCTTGTGGGAAGACCTGGAGGAAGCTCCTGGCTTCAAATCGGCGCAGCTCTGTCTCTTGGGGCCATCTGGGAGTGAACCAGCGGATGGAACACCTCTCTCTCTGTCTCTGCCTCTCTGTAACTCTTTCAAATAAATAAAATAAATCTTAAAAAAAAAAAGAAAGAAAGAAATTTGTCTTCAAGATTCGGAGAGAGCTGCCATCCACCGGTTCGCTCCCCAAATGACCGCAACGGCCAGGACTTCGCCAGGCTAAGGCCAGGAGCAAGGAACTCAGTCGGGGTGTCCCCTGTGCTGTCGGGACCTGCTGCCTCCCAGGTGCACACCGGCAGGTAGCTGGAGCCAGGAGTGGGGCTGGGACCAGACCCAGCCCTGGGATGTGGGGCATGGATGCTGGAACTGGCGTCTCCACCTCCAGACCAAACCCCCCCCCCCCCCCCCCCGAGGCCACTGTCTGGCACGTGAAAATGACGCGAGGTTCAGGTTGCAGTGCCCGTGAGCAGTGTGGGCACATGGCCATACCCTCCATGCTGTGCGGGCTGCGGCTGCCTCCAGGGTACCTTGGCAGGGACTCCGCAGCCCACAGAGCCAGTTACTGCCTGGCCTCCGAGGAACAGCTGCCGTCTGTGGCTCAGAGGCTCAGGCCTTCCCACGGCCGTGAGCGAGGGGCGAGGGCTGACGGGGTCTCGAGACATTCATGCCCAGAGACGCTGCTGGAGCTCAGATGGCGACCAAGCCAGCGTGCTCTCGGGGCAGCTCAGAAAGCAACCACAGCACGCCGCAGAAGGAATTCCCTCCCCAGCTCCCGCCCTTCCCTCCTTTTCCATGGCTGCAGCCCCGCCCCGTCTCTCCACCTGCTGGCTCCATGCTAGCTCCGGGAAGATGGCGCCTCTCTTGGCTCGCTAAGATACGTGGCCCGTGCTTCACAACAGAGCTGTTGTCACACCGGCTGCAGATGACACTGTGACTGCCGGCAGCCCAGTGAGGCAGCAGCCCAGGTCGCAGGTCAGCTCAAAGGCCTCCTGCTGTGTGTCTGCCTCCTGGCCTTGGGACACACTGGGCCCCCAGCTCACGAGTGGCCCCGAGCTCGTGGTCAGCCATGCCAGCGCCTGTCAGCGGGACTGCAGGACACAGAGACACGAATGACACTGAGTGCGGTGGCTGGGCAGGTCCTGGCAGAGCCGCCTGGACCCGGGGTTAAGATGCAGGCCATCCTTTCACAGCAGGGCCAGGGCCCAGGGTGGGGGCGTGGTGGAGCCAGGTGCTACTGCCCAGCCCCTGTCCAGACCCGGTCATGGGTCGCAGGCATGCATGGACATGGTGCCTCGGGAGAACCTTGGTTTCGGGCACCTTGATTTAGCACTTTCTCCTGGGCTTCTGGTTCCTCCTTTTTCCAAAAAAAGTTGAGTAACATCACCTCCCGCGTTTACAGATGGGACGCAGGTGAGTCCCTTGTCAGAGGGACGGGGTGGGGCGGGCAGCAGGAAACCTGTTTTCCCTTCTTTGCAGGGCTGACAAGTCAACTCCGCCGACCAGCAAGGGCCAGTCCAGGGGACCTGGTAATTATCTGCCGCGGGCCGGGCTCTTGGGGGCAGCAAGAGGACGTTTCCAGCCGGTGGTCTCACGCCAGCCCTCCCCAGGGCCCGAGGCCCCTGCTGATGTGAGCAGGTGTGGGGGGAGGGCCGGGCCCAGACACTGGCCTGCCTCCTAAGCTCTGTGAACACTGTGTTCGAGACAGGAGGCTCTGGCTCTCAGGGTCCTTTCCCCACCCCATGAGAGCATCGGGGGATCTGCTGTCAGACATGACACCGTGCTGACCCCTCGCCCCCGGGATTGCCAGGGCATCTTGTAACGCCGCTCCATTTTGCAGTAGAACTCTCTGGAACGGAAGCTCTGGGTCCTCTGTCCAATGCCGTGGTCCTGCAGCCGCCGGCGCCCATGCCCAGGAAGTCACAGGCGGTAAGCAGACACACCTCCCTTCCCGCCCCTCGCTCTGGCCAGCGGGGCACAGGGGGCGCTCTGAGGGCCGGTAGCAGACTTCCCTGGGGCTGCTGCCTGCTGGTCACCGGTCTCGGGGGTGTGGTCAGCTGCTGGGCTTGGTCCTCTTCTTGCTCCCATTCTAGCACAGGGCCCGCACGGGCGCCAGGCCCAGCTACCTCGCTTCCCGGCTCTGCCCAGGTCCTCACCCCCTGGCTCCTGAGCTGCGTGCGCCTGCCCCACCTTCACGTCTGGGGTCTCCCCGGGCCTCGGCCCCCGAGAGCAGCTGGAAGCAGAGCGGCCCAGAGCGTAGCTCCCTGCCGCATCAGCTTCTGCTCCCTCCCCTGCTTGATGCAGACCAAGGCGAAGCCCAAGCGGGTGAAGGCGCTGTACAACTGTGTGGCGGACAACCCGGACGAGCTGACCTTCTCCGAGGGGGACGTGATCGTTGTGGACGGCGAGGAGGACCAGGAGTGGTGGGTGAGTCGGGGCTGGGCCGTGGCCTGCCTGCCTGGCCGGGGACGCCTGCTCACAGCGAGATTCTCAGCCCGAGCGTGCGCTCTGCCCCTGGCCTTCTGGGGGGGGGGGGGGGCTCCTCCTGCACATCGGCTTCCGAGTGGACCTGATGACCCCCCCGGGGGGGGGGGGCTCCTCCCTGCAGCCTCTCGGGCTGCAGTCTCCAGACCACAGGCGAGGGCCCCTAGTCTCCAGGTCGTGACCGCCCACTGCTGCCCGAGAGGCTGGAGCCGCGGGTGCCACCTGGCTCCAAGGCGAGCGTGGGCTGCTCAGGCTTCCTCCTGGGTACAGGGTGAGCTTGGGCCTGCCCCGGGCGACCCCGGAGTTCAGATGCAGCCACTTAACAGGCTGCTGACCTCGGCCAGGGCACCGGGGTCTTCTCCCTTTGTCGCCAGCGCCTGGCAGGGAGTCACAGCAGCCTGTGGTGAGCACCCTCTGAGGGAGGCGGGGGTGACCACAGGAGTGACACATGCAGAAAGCACCTGGCAGAGTCGGCCGTGTGGCCACAGCCGTGGCCCGGCCCCGTCCTGGGACTCGGATACCCAGCGGTTCAACTCCCCACTTGGGTGGGGCTCAGGGAAGCCTGACAAGCGCTGTCCTGGGTCCCTGCCCTGGCTGGGCCATGACAAGCGCTGTCCTGGGTCCCTCCATGCCTTCAGCACAGGCTGCAGGGAGCCCCCGCGGCCTCTGCTGACCATGCGTCAGCCGCGCAGGGCTGTGAGGGCCCCACGCCCACACACAACAGGCCGAGCCGGATGGAAAACACCTGTTCGTTCCCCTAGATGTGCAGAATCCAGAGAGCTGGAGAGAGGAACATGGGTACCGCCCAGAACCACGGCCCGCTCCCGCCTCACTAAGAATCCCCACCATCTGTGTTCTGGCCATTTCCTGTAGACCTTTACGTGCCCATATAATTCACGTTGTTGGGATCACACTTGGGTGTCATTTACACACGTTAACCCACAGCAAAATTAAGTGGATTTCTTGAACCTTCCACAAATGCTTGGCAAAGTTTAAATGGAGCCAAGTCAGACCCTCTGCACTTTATGGCTGCTCTGATCCTCTGTCTTCATTCCCTGGAAGGCAAAGCACGCGGTGAGGGAGCTCCCCGGGGTAGGGGTCGGGGCCAGGCCTGCACGTCCATCCTGGGGTGCACACGTGTGGGGTGCGTGGGAGGCATGCGTGACTGCGTGGTTGAGAGCAAACAGGAGCAGTGTAGTACCTGCTGGCTGGAGGGACCCTTCTAACAGACCTCCCGTCTTCACCGAGCTCCAGCCCCGAGGAGCCCTGTAACCGCCCCAACTCTGATCCATTCCAGATCGGCCACATCGACGGAGACCCCAGTCGCAAAGGAGCGTTCCCTGTGTCATTCGTGCACTTTATTGCCGACTGAGCTGCCACCGGCGAGAGCTACCCTTTTAACAGTTATGTTCCTAGTCCGTCGTTGGCACCAACACCCTTGCCAGGTGCTGGCTTTGTGAATCCTATGGTGGCCCATTTTCTCCGTTCTGTTTGACAAACTCAACGGCAACTTCTTTTATATATCAGTGGTTTTTATAATTTGTGATGTCCATGAAACATTGTTATACTTTTACTACAAAGAACCGAATTTCCTAAAAGGTGAACTGAAGAGTTATTTTAACTATGTATTCAAGATTTAGATTCTACATCTATAGAACTAGCTCAACCAAAAAATCTGTTTGGGATTTTAGTTCTTCCTGCTTCCCTTTGCCCCGTTACAGAGTCGGGGACCTTTCGTGCAATTAGTATTTTGGGGAGCCATAACTGCCGCCTCGGGGTCCCAGCCCGGCTCTGGACTTCCTCAGTAGATGCCATCAGTTCACCTTTACACACACCTGTTCCTTGGACACCCACCCGGCGTTTGCCTCCTACAGCCTGGGAGTTGGCACACGAGCCTTGTCCTCTCCAGCCCGGCCTGAGGTTGGAGCTGCCACTGTGTCCTGCATGTGTGAGACCTGTCGTTGTGCCCAAGCCTAGCTAGCAGAACCACTGGTGCTCCAGCACAGCCTAGGTGACGGCAGCAACTCCCGTCCCTGGAGAGGAGGTAAACCTGCATTTCCTGAATTTGATTAAAAACCAAGGATGAAGGATTGCAGTAGCAGCTTTGGGTGCTTTCCTGCCTCCTGGAGCCCCCTCACCTCCGGGAAAGCAGCTGCGCCGGGGAGAACACTGGGTGCGCCCGCCCCGTGCCGTGTCCTGTGTGTCCCACTGCCTTCCCGTTTCCTAGCTCATGAATGCCTCCTCAGCTTAGTGTCGTGTTTATAGAACATGCCCACAGGAATGGTAGCTTCCCTGTCCATTTGTCTGTGACCGAGAGCATATCAGAAATCCGTAGGTCCCGGGTGACGAAATACTCCCAGACACCCCAGTTTGACTGTGTAAAGCCATCATAGCATTTAAACGTAACTGCTTGGGGAGGGGTGGGGTTAGGTCGTATGTGATGAGATCAGAACTCACTAGTTTAAGGAACTCTGTCATACCTCTTTGCAGTTGTGAGCGTAAGATTCACAGTAGGAACATTAGAAACGTCGGCACTGTGTGAGAATGACTAGCCCTCTGATGCCCGCTCGGGTTTTTAACAGAAGGAATAAACCGTAGTGCAGGCTTGGAAGCCAGGCGGCGTGCTGTCAGCGCGGTTACGATGGTACATCGGCCTGAAGCAGCTAATATGCAAGTCTCTTGTAGGTGTAGAGTTTTTGTTTTGTTTCTTAGCATTGTAATTTTTTTGTTATCCTAAAGGAAGACAGAACAAACTGGAATGTTTTATGATGTTGCATAGCAATTGTTTTTTTTCCTTTCAGAGCTCTGGGTAACAATGTGCTAGATCTGTAATTAACTTCTTTTTTTAAAGCACTACATCTATTTTCACTAATTGTTCATTTCTGTTGTTTGAACCCTTCATTTGGTTAATTTTCTTCGATTTAAGGAGTAAACGTGTATTTTGCACAGCGCACTTCCCGTCTGTCTCAGCAAAGCTCCCACATCCGTGTCTTGGCCTTCGGGCTAGCTGGTGCCAGACCTCTAAGAGTGAACTTGATTCACGCCAACATTTTAACTCCAGGCCCCAAACTAGTCTGTCAGGTTCACTGGTACATAAATATCTAGGAAATATTTTTCCAATCTACAGTTTGGTGGTGCTATTGTGCAGTAATGAATAGAAGAGAAATTATACTAACTGCCCTGCTAACACACTTGCCTAGTTATTTGCTCTTTGCAAATTACCAAAAAAAAAAAAAAAAAAAAAGCGCCAGAGAAAGGAAACCATTGTAGATATCTATTTATATTTAAAGTTTATGTTTTATGAACGTCAGCTGCAGGACTTGGGCATCTTGTGTGCCCTTTTCCATCGGATCTGACCTCTAGGGATGTTGACTCAAACGTTAGAAACGCGTGCAGAGACGAACGCTCCGGTGTGAGCTGCCGAGGGATGGGTGATGTGAACCGCAGCCTCGAGCGCTCTTTTGAGATGTATGATATTCAGTCCATTCGCTTGATTACTTTGGTCTAGTTGCAGCGCAACTGTATATACTGTATAACCTAAATTCTTATTTTCATTGTCCTCGATGCAGTGATTTATAATTAGAGCATGTTTAATAAGTTTACTCTTGTTAACTAGTCATTTGACTGGAAAAAATAAAAATACTTTTAAATGGATACTGTCGTATTTGTAATGTTTTCATCTCTCAAGTGTGTACATGGACAGTCCTTTCAGTCTGTAGGATTTTATTTATTTGAAAGGCATAGTTAGAGAGTGAGCAAGCAAATTTTCCATCTGCTCCAGCTAGGAGCTTCTGCTGGGTCTCCCATGTGGGTACAGGAGCCTAAGTGCCTGAGCCACCCTCTGCTGCTTTCCCAGACACACTAGCTAGGAGCTGGATCAGAAGTGGAGCAGCCGGGACTCGAACCAGCGCCCACATGGGATGCGGGCGTCACAGGGAGTGGCTTTACTTCCTATGCCATGACACAGGCACGAGAGCCTTGAAATGTATCGCTGCTAACACAAGCAGTAATCTCTTAAGGTTCTCCAGATTCTCAGATGAACGCTGGGAGTTACTTTTACTTTTTTTTTTTTTTTTTTTTTAATTTGAAAGGCAGAGACAGAATCAGAGGTCTTCCATCCACTGGTTGACTCCCTGAAGGCTCCTCACAGCCAGGGCTGGGCCAGGCCAGAGCCAGGAGCCAGGGACTCACCCAGTGGGTGGCAGGGACCCAAGTACTGAGCATCATCGGCCCAAGTACTAAGCATCACCGGCTGCTCCCCAGGGTGCACACTAGCAGGAAGCTGAATGGGAAGTGGAGGAACCAGAACTTGAACCCAGGTCCTGACACAGGCTGTGGGCTCCTAGCATGTTACCTTGGCAACGCACTTTGACGGATTTACTGTCTATTGAACTCAGTGCTGTTCCGCATCAGTGTGGGCTGGGCCGTCAGTCCAGACCTGTCTGATCCGAGGTCAGGACAGTGACCTGCATCTCCCGGGGGCCGCTCTGGGACAGCGTTCACGGCCACACAGGCCCTCGGTGTGTGCAGTCACTGAGCAGGCTTTGTGACCCGGGTGTAGCCTGCCTGGTGTGAAATCACACACGAGCTTCCCTGTTTACCCCAGAAGGCAGGCAGCTCACTGAGAGTTGACTCACTGCCGGATACAACACATTTTAATACAAAAGTGAATGACCAGCCTTCTACATTGCACTCTCTTCAGGAAATGCAGGACCAAGGACTCCTTCATCTGTCCGCGACGGCTCAGCACTGCAGGCTGGGAACCACTGGTAGGAAACAGCGCGCCCTTCAGATGAAGTCGACTTCCACTGCTGCAGCATTCACGGCTTCTCCGATGTTAGTACAGAGTCAAAAGCCGTGGATAAAACTTTGCAGATGGCTTGTGCTTGTTCCTGCGTTCCGTGAGAAGACACAGTAAGAGCAGCGTTCATCAGGCTTGCGCTGAACCTGAGCTGACCAGCAAAGGCATAAACCTGGCCCTTGCATGTCTCCCAATCCAGCGCCTCAACCTGTGTGCCCGGATGGGGGTCCCCACCCTGAGTCCCTTGCACCTGGGCCCCCTCTGCTCCCCGAGAAGAGCAAAGGCCATCAGCACACGGGAGCGGCATGTGAGCAGCACGGCCCCCGGGCCAGGGAGAATGCCGTCAGGAACAGGGAGCCCCCGGCCACCCGCAAGTCCCCAGCTGCTGTGTCTACCCTGATGCATCAGGGCCAGGCACAGGTGGGTGCTGGTGTTGGGCCCAACCGAAATCGTTCACAGCTGTGCTAAGTGCGCAGCGTGGCTGGCCTGGGGTCTCCGACCCGGGATTTGACACGTGACGGACAGTGTTAACGGGAAGTCTCACCAGGCTGTTGCACTGATAGACCCACAGGCTGAACTCTTCGTTGCTTGCATCTGTGGTCTTCAGGGCCAGCAGGCTCCTCCCGGCCCCCAGGCCGTCATCGTAGCACACCATGCGGATGATCAGGTACAGAGCGTGCCTGTGCAGGACGTCCTGCAGCAATGCGCGGCGGATCAGAGGCCGTGCTGCACCGCCGTCACCCTGCCTCCCCGCAGGAGCGTGCTGTGAGGCCGCCCACAGCCGGGCCTGGGTGCCGTCACCCCAGGGGCATCTACCTCCCTGCCCAGATCCCGGGGCGCTAGGAGCTGGGGAGGGGCTGTCCTTACCTGAGAGGTAGAAAGGGAAGCCCTTGTTCACCCTAAGAAATCGGTCACGTTTAAGGCTGGCTGTCGGGAACACAGCACACCAGGCGCTCTGCTAACAGTGCAAATTCCCCAATTCCCGAGACACACCTTTCCCCAAAGATTGTGCCCCACACAGTTACTCACATACTGATCTGACGTTGACACTTTGATACCGTACTTGGAAACTCCCATAATAAATTCTTCCTCCAGGGGAACAAAAGGCAACTTTCCATCTTGCTTCAAAGTAAAAATAAATTACATGAAACATATTACATTGGCTTCGTCGTCATTAGTACCAAACCCTTTAAACTGTGAGACACGCGTTAGCCCGGCAAGAATCTCTCTCCAAAAAATCAGTATTTGAGCTATTCAGAAACAAAACAGCAGATAATGCCTGGTTTTCCCTAGGGAATTACCTGGCTGATCTGATTGACATGGCTGGCAGGCAGGCAGGCAGGCCGGCCAGCCCGCATTAGCGATGTCTTGTGGAAACAGTAAATGAGCTCTAGCCCTGCGCCTTCGTGTCTGGGTGCCTGCAGCGCTAGGGGAGTGGCTGTCGGCTCCTGGAGGCGATTTACCGGGGGTCACCTCCCCATGCAGGCAAGGGTACGCCCTGGACACAGTCTTAGCTACCAACCTCACACCTCTGACTTATCTTCATTTTCATTGTGACTTATTTTTCATTTTCTTGACCTAGATGTTCTGGCTCCAGGACATCCCTGGATACCAAAGCCCAGGGCTGTGCCAGTCCCTTGCACAAAATGGTTTAATATTGCATGGAAATGACACACCCTCTCGTGGACGTGAAGTCACGGGGCTGGGGGGGGGTGGTGGTGGTGGTATTTGCTACCTAACAGTGTAAAGGCCATGTAGACAGCTGTTGTGCTACACTGTGTAGGAGTTGTGGTGAGGGAAAAAGTGCACGTTCCGTGCAAACACAGACCCAGGGTTGGTCAAACCTGTGGATGCAAGGGCTGACTATTTTTGACTATTTTGTATCTCGCCTCAATTCTCCTTGGGAGCAAGCTAAGAATAGATAAGTTATGTCGACAGCACAGTGAGTCGGAGTGTTAGGAGATGGAACTAGTTCGATGTGATCGGGTGAGCTTCTGCCTGACTGGACAGGAGAACCTGGGTGAGTGGGAGCAGTGACCACCATCGGGGCTCAGTCAGCCTCATAAACATGAAGTGGGGCGGGCGGCCTGGTGGCTAAGAAGTCTTCATCCACATCAGAATGCCTGGGTTTGGTACCTGGCTGCGGCTCCTGACCCTAGCTTCCCGGGAGGCACTGGGTGCCTACTACCCATGGCGAGAGCTGGACTGAGTCCGCCTCCCGCCTGGCCCAGCCCGTTGTTACGGGCATCTGGAGAAAGAACAAGCACGCTTTGTCTCTGTCTGCCTTTCGGAAAGAAGTCAAAGTGCCACGCTGCAAGGAAAGAACAGTGTGTGTTCCCAAGTGACTCCGGACCACCTCTGGCCACAGAGCACCCTCGGGATGGGCGACAGTGACGGGTGGCTCCAGTACGACACTGAAGACGGCCATGCAGGGGCCTGGGGCACAGGCATCGTCCCCACAGCTGTGAGTGTCCTCTCTAGGACCTCAGAACCAGAGGCTTAAACTGAATTGTTCTTACCTGGGCAACATCTATATAGTTTATCAGGTCTAGGGGTCCCTCAAGGCTTTTTCCCTCAGAGAATTTCAGTTTTTCAATGGCACCGACATATTTTATTCGAAATTCTGCACAGGTATCTAGATTACTGTTGCTCTGTCCTAAAGGTGAAAGAAACATTATAACAGTAAGACTTCAGAAGAAATATCTACATTACAGAGTACCCTTGGCCCCTTCCCAAATAAAAAAAATACATTGTCATTAAAATATAGCCTTCAAGTACAAACTTCCAAAATGCCAATTTTTTTTCATATGACAGGAAGAACTTCCAGTTTCACTAACCTTGTCCCTCGGTGGCTCAGAGTGTACTAAGTGCATGTAAAGGCCTCAACAATGGACTACATCACTGTGAATAACTTTGTTTCAAAACAAACAGGAAAAACAAAAGAATAGATTGAAAATGACTGAGTGCCTCTATAAGCCTAATGATTTCATTCTTTTTGGTTTCTTCCTCGTTCACTTTCCGTTCCTGGCTCAGGAAGCCTGGAAAGACCAGGCGATTTCTTTTTTTTTTTTTAAGAGGGGTGGAACAAGGCCACACAGGAAGTCCTTTGACACGACAGACAGAGCCAGGCTGAAGAACCGGGAGCTGCGGAGTGCAGCCAGCACAGAGACTGCACACTCAGTGCTCCTGACCACACCAGGAGATCTATGTGGTTACTTGGGTTGGGGGAAGCTGCACGTCTTCAACACGTTAAAGGGATCTGGAAGCAGACGATGGGCTTCACGCTACAAGTGCTCTCTTACAGGTCACCTGGCCTGCGCTCCTGCAGGACTGCACACCAGAAAATGAACACTGCGTTTCCAATGGGCCACTCACTCACTAGGGGCTGTGCGCGAAGCCGCCTTTTGTGTGTGCGGTGTCTCTGCCAGACGCAGCTGTCAGCTGTGCTCCGTGAGCTAGCGCGTCCCAGGGGATCCGGGGACCCGGGGACCCGGGGCTAGGTGGCTCCCTCATCGCCAGGACGTTTGTCCTGCTCCCTCCCAACCCCTCCCCCCATTTCTTAAAAAGCCATCTGAACCTTCTAAGCTGTCTTCACATGAAGCTTTCAAACGGTCTGGCGTTGGGACCCACGCGTGCCCGAGCCAACCTCCAAGGCACCGGCTTCCCCACCACACCCCAGCCCACATCCCCCAAATCTTGGTCCATTTCTAAACTCGGCAGAAGGGGCAGAGGAACGGAAGACACAGCAAACACAGAAGAGCTTAATGTGCTACAGGCGACACTAGCTGGACACAGGACAGACGAGAGGGGGCCCAGCTGTGACGTACCCGAGCTCTTAGTGGAGTCTGTGTCGAGGCTGGCCACAGTGCTGGACCGAGAAAGGCCCCCAAGGCTGGAATCCACAGACTGAGGGATAAAAGACAAATCAGAAACCTCACACTGTAAGAAACCCTGCCTTTTCTAACGTTCTCTGCCAAACACACCCAAATTACTTACTTACTATCACTGAGCCAACACATACACAATCTGATCAGTTACTGACGTGCAGCAAAGACAAAGTCTATAGCAAACGAACAGAAAGACGCAGTTCCAGTTGTTCGTCCCACAGTAACCCGACGCTGGATACCTGTGGTGCCAAAGCGCTCGGTCCAACCCTGAGCTGTCACTTTCTCCAAAACGAACCGTGGGAGTGAAACCTTGGCCTAACGAACGGAGGCGCGGCCCCAAGGCCCGTCTGGGAGATTCGGGTCTCCTAAGTGCTCACCCGGGCTGCTGGGGCCGCTCCAGCTACTGATGTCACGAGGGGGCTGCTCGGCGGCCGCAGGAACACAGAGGCCAAGGCAGAGCCTGGGAGCCCCCTGCCCATGTGAGCGGCTATGAGAAGCCGACAGAGCCGTCAGACAAAATGCGAGGAGTCACACTGTGAGCAGTACCGGCTGTTCTACAGGACGGCACTCTCGGTGTGCTGCAGTCCCCTGGGAAACGGCCTTCTGTGAGCGCTGATTCAAAAGGTGAGCTGCTTCCTGGCCACTCAAAATGACCTTTTAGCAAACTCCGCTTTTCCTAAAACCCTGAGTGCATCAAAGGTGAGTGCAGAAACGCACTACGCCTGCCCTCTCTCAGTAACTGGACTTGGGCCCTGTGCACGCAGATGCTGGGCCAACGCCTAGGCCTGCAGGGGCGGCAGGGTGGGGGGGTCCAGACTGCCTCCCTGAGTGAAAAGCAGCAGCTCAACGCAGGTCCCAGCGACCCCTGAGCAGGAGAGCAGAAAGGGAGTCGGAGTCTCAAAACCAGCGCTTGTGCCCTCCTGAGGCACCTGGCCGACAGTCGCCACGTCGCTGAGAAACCACGCGCTCCCCAGCACCTTGAAGCTAAAGTCCTCCCACTGGGTCCCCTCTGCACCCCTCTGCCCACTCTCCGCTTGGGTGGCCCAACTGGGTTGGCAGGTGCGTCCAGCACCCATGGCCAGGGAAGCAGCATCCCACAGCATCCCACAGCATCCGCGAGGTCGTCCTGGTCCTCCCAGCAACGAGAAGTCTGGGTTCCCGCCCTGCTCTGCAGCACCGGGCGTGCAGTCGCCCCCTCCTGGTTTCTGCTCCAGCAGACCAGACCGCAGGCCACGTCACCCACCCCCAGGCTGGGCCCTCACACCGAGGCTGGGAGGCAGCGGTCCTGACTAGCTCCCAGAAATCAGCGACTTCGCCCACTAAAACACAGCCGGTCAGAAGGCTGTGGTTAGCGCCCCTAGAGAGCAGCCTCTGGGAGAAACAAAATGCTCGCTGCTTTGGGACTGTGCTCCAAATTCCAGCCCCACCTTGCTCTTGGTACTGATCTCACTGCTCTGGGAACTGCTGCTGCTGTGCCGTTTTTTGCCTTTCCGGAACATTCTTCACCATGGCGTGGTCCAGAGCCGCTCCCCTGGAAGAACAAGTGTTGGTCACGGTCACAGCATGGCAAGCCACGCTGAGGCCCTTTCCACAGAACAGGAGCCCAGATCACGGGCTCCTTCGGTTCCATGACTGCTTCCCTCTCACTTAAAACGTCGGTCCCCCGCACACGGCTTCTTCACTCTCCCTTCCTACCAGAGCGCAAACTCCCACTCCAAACAGGCGGGAAGCGCCTTGTCCTGCATCAGGTGTGACGAGCTCTTTCTTGTAAATAATAGATACAGGCCATCCAGTCCTCAAGAAAATTCAACTTCCTTACTTCTCTTAATCCACTCGGGACTTACAGCAGGGTCTGTCTGGGGTTCAGGCTTCGTACTGGTACAGCAAAGAACGGAATATAGGGGGCTCTCAGAAACATGCATTTTCCTGCAAGTCTTGAAATTCCTGTAAGTAAAAGCTGACACACAAAAACATCCCTGGATGCTAGCTCCTCCCTCTCCCGCTCAGGTAAAACCAGGTAGAGGGGCCGGCGCTGTGGGGTACCAGGTAAAGCCTCTGGCCTGCAGTGCCCGCATCCCATACGGGTGCCACTTTGAGGCCCAGCTGCTCCACTTCTGATCCAGCTCTCTGCTGTGGCCTGGGAAAGCAGTGGAGGATGGCCCAAGTCGCTAGGCCCCTGCACCTGTGTGGGAGACCTGGAGGAAGCTCCTGGCTCCTGGCTTCAGACTGGCTCCGCTCCAGCCATGGATGGCATCTGGGGAGTGAACCAGTGGATGGAAGACCTCTCTCCTTCTCTCTCTTTCTCTGCATCTGCCTCTCTATAACTCTGCCTTCCAAATAAATATTAAAAAAACAAAACAGGTAGAGATGACCTTCCCAGAGTCTGTGTCAGATATACCTAATGAGATGCATGCTTGATCAATTCAGAGCACAGATGTTGTACGTGGAAAATGGACCCCCAGGTACTACAGAACTGAAGTACCTATCAGAACGTCTATGGACTGTCTCATGATATCCTCCCAGCAATTCTGGGACACTCAGATTCTGGGACACTCTATTCTCTCATTAGCTCCACGGGACTGTATAAAAGCCTACTATGTCAGGGCTGGCACTATGGTATAGCAGGTAAAGCCACCACGTGCAGTGCCGGCATCCCATATGGGTGGCAGTTCAAGTCCCGGCTGCTCCACTTCCAATCCAGCTCTCTGCTATGGCCTGGGAAAGCAGTGGAAAATGGCCCAAGTCCTTGGGCCCCTGCACCCACGTGGGAGACCCAGAAGAAGCTCCTAGCTCCTGACTTCAGATAGGCTCAGCTCCAGCCATTGTGGCCATTTGGGAGTGAACCAGCGGATGCAACATCTCTCTCTGTGTGTCTCTACCTCTCTCTGTAGCTCTTTCAAATAAAGAAAAATAAAAAGTCTTTAAAAACATTTTAAATAAAGCCTACTATATGTCATCAGCTCTGCTGGGAGCTCTGAGAGGTACGTTATAATCTGTATTTTACAGAGGGGGGATCTGGGGCCTGCCTGTCAAGAGAATTCATGGACGGGGGCTGGTGCTGTGGCGCAGCGGGTTAACACCCTGGCCTGAAGTGCCAGCATCCCATATGGGTGCCAGTACGAGACCCAGCTGCTCCACTTCGATCCAGCTCTCTATGGCCTGGAAGAGCAGTGGAGGATGGCCCAAGTTCTTGGGCCCCTGCACCCACATGGGAAGACCTGGAGGAAGCTCCTGGCTCCTGCCTTCGGATCGGTGGAGCTCGGGCCGTTGTGGCCAATTGGGGAGTGAACCAGCAGACAGAAGACCTCTCTCTCTCTCTCTCTCTCTCTCTCTGCCTCTCCTCTCTCTGTGTAACTCTGACTTTCAAATAAATAAAATTTTTTTTTAAAAAAGCAGTGAAGTCACAACATTTGTTTTTTAAACAAAAATGGCTCTGGCTGCCAGGTAGGGCGCTCATGGCCCAGGATAAGAGAAAAGAGAGGCAGCCTGGTTCGCAGGCTACTGTCGCAGACAGCAGCACTGCCCATCACTCAGGGGTGCTTCTCAGCAAGACAGGAGGCAGCAGGGCCTCATGTCCAGGACTGCACACGACCGGGGAGGCCCAGCACTGCAGCCTCCTGTGCCAAGGTGGGGCCGCGGGGGCTACCACAGTGAACACATGGGGTTCAGGTCCCGTCCCCTCAGGATCCCGGGTGATTGGTTCCAGGATAACCTCGCCCACCAAAGAAAACCGGAATGTGCACCACCCTTCAGTGTGTAGTATCTGTAAAGGAGCTACACACATCCTCCTGTGCGTGGATTGCTTACAACAGCCAGTACCCCGTGGACGCTGCCTAAATAATGCGTGGCCACCCAGGAGCAACAGGGGAGAGCTGTACACATTGAGAGCAGGTGCAGTCTGTCGTCCTGGATCGCTGGATCCGGAAGGCCTCTGTGTGTGTGAGAACCCAGTTACGTGCACAAGGGCGTCGAGCGCGGTCCACAGCTCCCTAAGGCATCTCCCCGACCTGTAGAACCCCGAGAACGGCTGGAATCGACCACGCTCTGGGCCCGGGGACGCCTTAAGCCTCTTTACATCACCAGGCCGGGAGCTCGGGGGAGCAGCACTTGTTAAGTCTTCGATACCTTGATGCACTTCTTCGGCAAACCGCTCCTGCCTTACTCATCCACCAAAATGAGGCGCACGAAGCCACTGTCGTTCAGCCAGCGCAACACCGCGTCTTCCCCCTCCTGCTCCACCTTCACCCCGGGAGAGTACGGTTTTGCCACAACCGAGTGCTGGCTGCCCCGGCCCCCACAGCCAACCCAGAACCGGGCTCCCGGGAGCTCTCGGAGGCCACCCGCTCCGTGGCCAGGTCGCTGTCCTTTCAGGACCTGCCGGCAGTGGGGAGCCCCTCCTGGGAGGGCGCAGGACCTTGTCCTGCTGGGCGCCCCGCCACCCTGAATCACCCATCACACCTGAGCCTCTCCTCTGACGCCCCCGGCCCACTTACAGCCGTCCACAGGCACGGGAGGCCCCCCGAGCCCCCGGCCCGGAATGCACGGGTGTGCTAAGCCCCCGCACCCCTCCACTCGGAGTCACCTGGCTACCTCCCACCCCTCAGGCTGCGTCTCTTCCGCGACCGGGCCCCCGGCCCCCCGGGCTGAGCCACGGGGCCACGGCGGGGGTGCCCGCCCTCACCCTGGGCCCACCGGCCCCAGAGCCCCCTTCCCAGGCACAGCCTGCAGAGCCCTGCACACCGAGCCGAGGACTTCCCGGGGCGACCCCCGAGGCCGCGGCACCGCCGCCCCCTTGGCAGGCGTCGCGCGCTCCGGGGGCGCCAGGCTGGGGGCCGAGCGGGCCGCGCCGGGCACCGGGGGCCGCACACCTGCCGGGGGCCCGCACCGTGCGCGTGCGCAGACGACGACCCCGGCCTGGCCCCGGGGCGCCGAGAGAAGGGGACGCGGGGCCCGCGCCTCGCCCCGGGGGCCCGCGCGGCCGCCGCCTCGGCCCCACCCATGCTCCCCGGCCGCCGGCGCCGCCCTCGGGGCCGCGTTCCGCGCCGGCGCCCGCCATCTCGGCCCCGCCTGAGGCGACGCGCGGGGCCCTCACCTCGCGGCCGCGGGCCCGGCCCCGGGGACGCCGGCCCTCCGCGGCGAGTCCGAGGTTGCGCCAGTTCTAACTCCGGCGCCGGCTTTTCCAAGCCTCCTCGCCGCGTCCGCCGGGGCGCGCCTCCCCAGCCCCGCGCAGGCGCAGTCCTGAGGACCCGCCCCGGCCTCCCGGACTGCGCGTCGCCCGGAACCTCGCGGGCCGGGTCTCGGACCGGAAGTCGGGGCGGAGCCTCACTCCGAGAGCGCCAGAGAACCGGAAGTTGTGCCTTCACCGGCCCGGGTTCTTCCTTCTTCAGGTCTCGGGAGCTGCGTTTCCAATTCGGAAGAACTCGGGTGCCCGGTTGCTCAGCCACGCTTCTCCCTGAGCCTCCCGGGATGTCTGCGATTCCTGCCGAGGAGAGCGACCAGCTGCTGATCCGACCCCTGTAAGGGCCCAGCGAGCGAGGGGCGGGGAGGGGTCCTGGGGGCCCGGCCCGGGCGGCCTCCCGCGCTGGCTTCGCCCGGTCTCCCGCCTCTGGGGAGGCGGCGCGGGGAAGAGCCGCCCCCGTCGCCGACGGCCCCCGGGGCCTGGCGGTGCCGAGATGCGGGGCCCCAGGGGGAGAGGGGCGTGCGGGAGCGCAGCCCGCGGCGGGGAGGGGGAGCAGGCGCGCGCCCTGTCCGTCGGGAGGCCGATCTCTCGCCAGGGCTGGCCCCGAGGGTAAATACAGGAATACAGGTGAGCATCAGTGTCGGACTCTGGAAGAGCAGTGTGGACCCGCAGAGACTTAGGGAGCGAGCTTCCATCTGCCGGCCGGAAGCCTGGAGCTCCGTCCGGGCCTCCCACGCGGGTGCAGGGGCCCAAGCACTCGGACCGTCTCTGCTGCTTTCCCAGCTGCATTAGCTGGGAGCTGGGTTGGCAGTGGAGCGGGGGTCCCGGACAGGGGCTTCACCCACCGCACCGCCGTGCCAGCCCCCGCACACACATGCGTGGTGTCTGCTTTGCTCCCGCGTCCTGTAGGGGTTCACCGAGCGCCTGCAGGGACGTTCGTAACCCAGGTGTGCGTTCAGGGAAGACCGGGCAAGTACCAAGCACAGCACCGGGCTGGGGGTGCACATCCGACAGAGGACTGAGTTCGTGGCGTTCACCCTCCAGGAGCGAACTGCAGTGCAAAGCGGAAAACGCTGGGGAGAGGTGGGGGCCCTTTGGGGGCGGCGCTGGAGCCTGGTCCCTGCCCCACGGCCTGCTAGGCTAGGACAGCGGATCTCCCCGAAGGCGTCTCCTGGTGTGGAGTTCGTGTGCGCAGTGAGGAGGAAACATGGAGGTCGTCACTCAGCTGGTGAAGAGCACCGGCTCGCGCGGCCCGAGTGCCGGGGGAGTGGGCCAGAGGGGCTGGGAACATCTGGAGGCGAAGGAGGCGTCTGGGCCTCAGGTGTCCGTTGTGGGGAGCCCTGCCGCGGGTGACGACAGTGTGGCAGTGGGGGGAGCCTGCAGCCCCGAGCGCACGTGGGTGGAGAGCGGGGCAGGGAAATCCGGGGCTTGGTGAGGGCTGAGCTGGGCCTGGGTGGACGCCGACGTCTGGGCCGGGCTGTCAGTCCGTAGTGTCAGATGCTGCAGGTGGAGAGCGAGCTTGGGAGTTGGGTGGTTTTGTGGCAGCTTTGCTGATCCAGTATTCGCCTCCGGTAGAACACAGGCATTGACGGGTGTCCGAGTTCTGTACCTGTCACCACTAACTCCAGGATGCTCTCCTCGCTCCTCTCACAGTCACTCCTCCCCGAGTCTGCTCAGCCCCGCGAGCTCTGTTTCCCTCTAGATGATCCGCTCTGGACATTTCATGTGAACGGGGTCGTAGGTGAATGAGCGCAAGGTCTCTAATGCTCATAATTTGGGAGCTGCTGTGTAATGTTTCTTGGGACTTAGCACATCAGGTACTGTGGAGGTAACAGCAGTAAATGAAGTTTCCTTTGGAACTTGTTTTAGGAGAAACAAGCCATTCATAGCCTGTGCTACGATTCGAGGTTGCTGGGTTGTGATTTGCCGTGAAGAACAAGTTAGAGGAGGTGATGGGGGCTGGTGCTCTGGTGTAGCAAGTGTGCCAGCATCCCACATGGGCGCCGGTTCAAGTCCCACCTGCTCCACTTCTGATCCAGCTCCCTGCTGCTGCTCCTGGGAAAGCAGCCAAAGGTGGCCCTGCACCCACATGGGAGACCTGAAGGAAGCTCCTGGCTCCTGGTTTTGGCCTGGCCCAGCTACGCCTGTTGCAGCCATCTGGGGAATGAACCAGCGGATGGCAGATCTGTCTCTGTCTCTCTGTAATTCTGCCTTCCAAATAAAAAAAAAAATTTTTTTAAAAGATGTAATTAAGGGAAAGCCTTGGAGAAGGTGAATGTTTAAGATTTATGTATGTATATATTTATTTATAGAGTTAACAGACGGAGAGGGAGAGACAGGAGAGATCCTCCATCCACTAGCTCATTCCCCAAATGACCACATTGGCCATGGCAGGGCCAGGCTGATGCCAAGAGCTTCCTCAGGGTCTCCCACATGGGTGCAGGGGCCCAAGCACTTGGGCTGTCTCTGCTGCTTTCCCAGGTGCATTAGCAGAGAGCTGGATCAGAAGTGGAGCAGCTGGGACTCAAACCAGCGGCCATATGGAATGCCGGCGCCTCAGGCAGCAGCTTTATCTGCTAGGCTACAGCGTTGGCCCAAGGACCCAAGAAGGTGACATTTGAACTGAGAGCCTGTCTGATACAAAGGAGTCCAGTGTGTCAGTATCTGAGAGGAGAGCATTCTGGGAAGAAAGAAGTGCACGGCTTGTACTGGAAGCTGACTGGGCACATTGTGAAGTGCCCGGCAGATACCCCAGCAGAGTCAGTGTCAGGTGTATTTACTAGCTGTCTGGAGCTGACAGCAGCCTGGGCCACAAACAGCTTTGCAAGTCAGCATCTTAGTATGTGAGGTTGAAGGCTGAGAAGAGGACAGGGGCAGGATCTTTGAAGTGCGCAGGGGAATAGTAGGGCAAGACGGGCACCAGAGCCAGAAAGGGGGGGACGTGGAGCCCAAGAAACAAGGGAGAAGTGGTCGAGGAAGGAGCAGGTGGGGGCCGGCGTTTGCCCACCCCACCATGGAACTCCTGGCCCCTAAATTACGGCCTGCTCCCACCCTGGCTGTTGTGGCTGTTGGGGAGTGAAGCAGCAGGTGGAAGCTCTCTCTGTGTCTCTCAGACAAATGAATAGTGAATAGGCGAAGAAGGAGCAGGGGACTGGGGGCGGTCAGGGCCGCTTGCGTTATCAGCAGGGCGTTTTCACAGCAGTGGGGTAAAGGCCCGATTGGAGCGAACGGGAGGGAAGGAATGCAGCGCTTCTGGGAACAGTGAAATGAGCTGAAGGAGATAATCTGGGAGTGAGAACGACTAGAAAGTCTAAATTCACAGGGTGAAGAGCGGACGGCGGGAACACAGCAGTGTTCAGTACCTGGAGGAGGGGGCAGTGTGCCGTGTGGAGCCACCGGGAGGAGGGTCCCCTTAGAAAGAGGCAGGGGTGGCAGGAGACAGATGTGGGCTGGTGGGTGAGTGCAGTTGAGCAGATGTCAGTGAGCTCTGTTGTTGCGGCAGAAGAGAAAGGGCCAGGAGATGCAGAGAGAAGAGAGCCGGGACCGCTGCTGGGGGAAGTAGAAGCGAGACCGAGCCGGGGCGCTGGGAGCCACAGCACGGCCTGGTGAAAAGTGGAAGGCAGGAGCTCCCGTGCGGGCGCTCTGCTGCCTCTGTCAGCAGCCTGCTCTGCTAGTTTGGGGTTCAGTACCTCTACAGCCATCTGCTAGAAGAATCCAACTCCGTGAGATCAGGGTCCACGGATGGGACAGTTGTATATCCTGAGCGCTTGAGGCAGGGCTTGGCAAACCGAGGCCGTGTCACGTGGAGTGAGTTGTGAGCTGCCGTGGCTGGGGAAAGGCCTCCAAGAAGGGGAGGGATTTGAAAAGCAGGTGAGGTTTAGCTTAAAGGGCGTCTTGTGGCATTTGGAAATCATGGCTGTTTCGTGACTTGGGAAGAAGCTAACGTTATCTCTGCACTGAGATAGCGGAACGCGAGAAAGGGACTGAAACTCACAGTATACCGAATAAGTCTTGAGTGTAAGCTCTGTGCTGCAGGCCTGTTACGGTCCTGAAGGAGGTTAAGGAATGTTGATGTGCTTAGGGCTTGACGCTGAGACTGTTATTTCTTTTTTTTTATATGTGTATTTTTAATGGAATAACTTATTTCAAATTTCACATTCACAACAAATAGTTAGCTTTTATAATTGAAACCACTGAGTAGCTTGCTTCCTACTTGTTAGTTATAATGTTGTCAACTTGCTAAATACAACTAGTCACGCTACTAGGGTGTTACCAAAATCTTCAGAGAATCCTGGCGCAAGCTCAGGTATCTAATTGTAAAGCTACCATGATTGTTATTTTACGGCATATGAGTAGGTATCTAGAGAGACTGTTATTGCTAACGGTGGTACACATCTGTGTAACCACGGCTTTAGTGCCGACAGTCAGACGCTTCCAGTCTTGCACCACCTTCTCTCCATCTCTTCTCTCACTGACGCCGTTTTGCCCCACTTTGTCATTTTGTAGGACTCTCTCTGCCTCAAAAATTTTAAGTGAGTGCTGTCATCAAACGGGATGCACTTGTAGGTTGTAAAAAAGTTGGACTCTCTTGGGCTGGGCCTTGATTGTTGTGTAATCCTTTTTATCTTTCCCCTTTTACAGCGGAGCTGGGCAGGAAGTAGGAAGATCATGTATTATTCTGGAGTTCAAAGGAAGAAAAATAATGGTAATCACTGTTTCTCTCCAGCAGTTTGGCTGTGTCTGTGTTGAGTGTTAGGTCTTTTCCTTACAGTACTATGCTGAGGAACAGGGCGGGGGGCGTCCAGCCAGGGCCTATAAGGCCTGCGAAATCATCTGGTCTGGGCCTGCCAAGGCAACTGCACATGTGACTCAAAATTCAATACATCTAGAGCAGGCTAGTTTTTAACTTAATGATCTTGTGGTCCGCAAATGCTATAACTGTCCAGTGGCCCCTGGCAGATAAATGGTCCCTACCCCTGCTGCGAAATATTAATGTGAAGAACTAATACATGCTCCACTTAGTTAGACAGTGAGAGAGACAGAGAGAAAGGTCTTCCTTCCGTTGGTTCATCCCCAAGATGGCCACTACGGCCGACGCATTGCGCCGATCTGAAGCCAGGAGCCAGGTGTTTCTGGTCTCCCATGGGGTGCAGGGCCCAAGCACTTGGGCCATCCTCCACTGCACTCCCGGGCCACAGCAGAAAGCTGGCCTGGAAGAGGAGCAACCGGGACAGAACCTGTGCCCCAACCGGGACTAGAACCCTGGGGTGCCGGCACCGCAGGTGGAGGATTAGCCTAGTGAGCTGCGGCACTGGACGAGAGTATCTTTTTTAATTTTATTTATTTATTTGAGAGGTGGAGACAGTGCGAGGGAAAGACAGAAAAGGTCTTGCAGTTAAGATGCTGCTTGGGATGCCTGTGTCCTATATCGAAGTACCTGGGTTCAAGTCCCAGCTCCGCTTCCAGTTCCAGCTTCCTGCTCGTGCACGCCCTAGGAAGCGGCAGGTGATGGCTCACCCACTTGAGGGACCAGATTGGGTTCTGGGTTCCTGACTTTGGCCTGGCCCAGCCCTGGCTATTGTGGGTATTTGAATAGTAAACCAGCAGGGGAGGTCTCTCTGCCTTTCAAATAAGTAGAAATAAATAGATTTTAAAAATTGTTTACAAAGATAAACTTGTTTTGGTGCAAAAATTTTGAAATCGTTTATTTAAGGACTTTCAAAAAGTTCATGGACAATATGAAAGGACTATACATTGATTTTAAAATTTTTACACCAAAATAAACTTGCCTTTTAATTCTATTTTTTCAAAGACATTTATTTATTTGGAAAGCAGAATTACAGATAGAGAGGGAGAGACAAGAGAGAGATCCCCCATCCACTGTCTTACTTCCCGAATGGCTGCATTGGCCAGGGCTGGGCCAGAGCGAAACCAGGAGCTTCATCCCAGTCTCCCACATGGATGCAGAGGCCCAAGCACTTGAGCCATCTTCCACTGCTTTCCCAAGCACATTAGCAGGGAGCCGGATCGGAGGTGCAACCACCGGGGTTTGAACCAGTGCCCATATGGGATGCTGGCACTGCAGGCAGTGGTTTAACCTGCTACACTACAGTGCCGGCCCCTTCATTCCATTTTTCCATAAACTTTGTGAAGTATCCCCATATTCTAAGATTGTAAATTTGTCAGCTAGATCTGCTGAGCTGTTGTTTCATCAAAGCCCCTCTTCCACTCTGGAGCGTTTGCTCAAGCCCCCGCCACACCGTCAAGGAAAGACCCCAAGGGACTGATCGCTGCAAACACATCTGGAGCCCCGGCTGTGCCCATCCTGCTGTGGTGACGGAGCCCTGGCTGGGGAGCCCGGGTGCTGACGTGGTGCTGGTCACTCACTCTCTGAGCCTGCTTCTTTGCCCGAAGGCAGAGGGAGTAGTAGAGATGCTTTGTAAGGTGTTCGCTGAAAAGCCGTTCAGTGGCTCGTGTTCTTTGGTTCCTCTTTATGTGTCAGGCAGTCACTTACTTCATAGTAATGTTCCAGGGCCAGCACTGTGGCACAGTGAGCTAAGCTACGGCCTGCAATGCCAGCATCCAGTATGGGTGCCGGTTTGAGTCCCTGCTGCTTCGCTTCCCATCCAGCTGTTTGTTAATGTGCTTCAGAGAGCAGCAGAGGATGGCCCAAGTGCTCGGGTCCCTATTAAAAAGACAAAAAATAGTGATGTTCACAAAGTAAACAGGTTACCCTAACCAGGGAAGTTTCCCATTTCTAATTATTGTCTTCTCCCAATAGTTAGAGGTTGTGTTATAGTAAGTCTATGGAAAATGCCCTACAGCTAATAAATCTTTGAAAAGGAGTTCATGGACTGTTTGAGTGACTGCCAGAAGTCTGGGAGGATACCGTGTGGTCTGCATGCTGGCCAGAGCCTGCATGTGGGCCGTATTTTAAATTTGTGAAATGTGACTTGTTAGGGCGTGTTTACCACATTCAGTAAGAATTAAGGTCCGGGTGCTGATATTTAGTTACAAAGGTGATGACGGGTTGCAGCTGTTGTCTGTTTGCTGAGTGAGTGTTGATAAGACAGGAGGTTGTGATTTTCTCTCTCTCTCTCGTAGCTGGACTGTGGGATCCACCCTGGCCTGGAAGGAATGGATGCTCTTCCCTACATCGACTTAATAGACCCCGCTGAGATCGACCTCCTGCTAATTAGTCAGTAAGTTCTTCCTTTATGATGACCCCGTGGGGGCTGGCCTTGAGGCATGGCATCCCATACGGACACCGGTTCAAGTCCTGACTGCTTCACTTCTCATCCACTCCCCAGTGAAGCAGTGAAACATGGCTTAGGTACTTGGGCCCCTGCCACCCGTGTGGGAGACCTGGAGGAAGCTCCTGGTTTCACCCCAGCCTAGGTCCGGCTGTTGCAGCCATCTGGGGAGTGAACCAGCAGATGGAAGATCCCTCTGTGTAACTGCCTTTTGAAATAAATTTTTTAAAAAATAGGAATGACACTGTTTTTCAAGGACTTTCATTTCCAAGATCATTCTTGACGAGATTTTGATTTTTTACAGTGTTTCCTACCAGATAGCATATAGCAAATGTCCAAGGTCCAGGCAGCACTGCATGTTATGGCCACAGGCCAGAGGTTACTGTGAAGAGCTTGCTTGTTTACCGCACTCCACTGCTGGTCCTGTACGTGGGAAGGGGCCGCTGCAGACCTGGAGTGATCGTACGCGTGAGACTGAGAAAGCCCTTAGCCAGTGTCGTCTTGGGTCGCTGTCTTACCACATTCTTCTGTGAGCTTCGTTATAAACAGCAACACGTTGTGACGTTAGTCCACGACAGTGACCGCTTACCTGGCTGCCAGGAGTAGACTTGGGTACAGTCGTCCCTCTAATTATTCACTGGTGGAGTTTTTGCTACAAGTATGCAAGGATTTCAGAAGTTTTGGCACCAAAATAAACTTATCTTTTAAAAAGAATATATTTTTAAATTTATTTGAAAGAGAGACAGAGATAGGCAAACAGATCTTTCTTGGGCTGGTTCACTCCCTAAATGTCAGCAGTGATGGCTCAAGTAGGTGGGTCCCTGCCACCAACATGGGAGACCCATATTGAGTTCTGGGCGCCGGGTTGGGGCCTCCGGTCCTGGCTGCTGTGGGCATTTTGAGAGTGTACTAGTGCATGGAAGATCTCTCCATCTGTCTCTGTCTCTCTGCCTTTCAAATAAAATGAAAATAAATAATTTTTATAGCTATTTTTTAAAAGATTGGTTTATTTATTTGAAAGAGTTACAGAGAGTCAGAGGCAGAGAAAGAGAGGTCTTCCACCGCTGGTTCACTCCCAGGTGGCCACAACAGCCAGAGCTGTGCCGATCTGAAGCCAGGAGCCAGGAGCTTCTTCCGGGTCTCCCACACGGGTACAGGGGCCCAAGGACTTGGGCCATCTTCTACTGCTTTCCCAGGCCATAGCAGAGAGCTGGATCAGAAGTGGAACAACCAGGACTTGAACCAGCACAGCAAGTGCTGACTTTACCCGGTATACCATAGTGCTGGCTCCAAAATTTTTTTAATTAAAAATATTTCTTAACTGTCGTAGAAATTTTTTCCTATCCTGAATAATATGCATTATTCCTTACCTGTGTACAAGTCTACTCTTGGATTTCTGAACGTGTCAAGATCTAATTGTTATGCAGAACTTTTTTGGTACAGCAAGCAATGAGCAGTGGTATTCTGTTCCAGAGAACTTTTTTTTTAGAGTGACGGTTGCATTGTTTGTGGCATCTGATAGGTAATATTTTAATAAGAACACGTTCTCTTTGTTTCTTTTTAAGTTTCCATTTGGATCACTGTGGAGCTTTGCCCTGGTTTCTACAGAAGACAAGTTTCAAAGGAAGAACATTTATGACGCATGCAACGAAAGCTATTTACAGATGGCTTCTCTCAGATTATGTGAAAGTTAGGTAAATTACCGTTAGACTCTGTGTGCGTGTGGTTCATGTGAGGTTTTGTGTTTTGAAATGAGGCGCTGTCTGTCCATAAGGATGCCTGTAGTTTAGGCATTCAGTAGCAAGTGATTGAATTTCTGTTGGGTATCTAACACCTCTGCCCTCGATCTCTCTGGAGTGTTACCTCTTTCTGACTCTTTGTTTTATCCTAAGTGAGTTGTAAGCGTTGATAAAGATGCTCCATAAATAGGATTTCATAAAAATTTGAGACCAGGCACCTTGTGCAGTAGTATATACTGAAGTCTTAGTTTGGTTTATTTAATAAAAAAATGACATTTTTAAATGAAAATTTCCCTGAGGAGGCTCTTACCAGTTGTAAGAGAAAGATTCATTGCTCCGTTGGGAAATGTGGAGAATTTTTGATATCTACAACACAAATCATTAACCTTCAAAAGTTTGTCATTTAATGTGTATGTCCTGAGAGGTAGCTAAAATACTATTTGTTATTCTTCATATGTAAATAAAAAGAAGTAGAAAAGTTATCTTTATAATATTAACACCAGTTGACATTAAAATAATCCATACCCCATGTCAGGCCCCGGCCTCAGGTCTTACCTTACCTCATTTACGTGTCATAAGAACTCAAGATACAGGTTCTGTTATAAATCCCACTTTACACAGGATGAAATGCAGGCCCAGCTAGTGACAGACCTGAGATCCGAGCGCAGACCGTCTGCCTCCCGCGCCCGGGTCCTCAGCCGTTAGGCCCTCTTGCGGGGGTAATTCAGCATCATTTTCAGAGGACAAAATAGGCTAAGCTCTGGGGGCCTCTCACAGCCCGGTGGGAGACTCTGCCCTGGTCCCCTGCCCGTGAGTGTGCTCTCTCTCAAGAAAGCTGTGGCAGGAGGAAAGCTTGAGAAACACCACCCACAGAGGACTTGGCCTTCGCTCACTGTGTTTGACTTGAAATGAAGGGTGCTTTAACTTACTGTGCACTTTGCCTAAAATCAAGTTTTACAGCTACTTAACCTAAATATTTTTATTATAATAACAAACTAAAAAATAATATGTAAAATACCTGACAGTGTGTAAGTAGCACAATCTGTATAATATAGTTTAAGACATAATTCATCCACAATTTCTTTGAATATGTAGACTTATTAAAAATATTACCCTAATTATTTTTGTTGGCATCTTTACAATTTAGTAACATATCAGCAGATGACATGCTGTATACAGAGACAGACTTGGAAGAAAGCATGGACAAAATTGAAACTATCAACTTTCATGAAGTGAAGGAAGTGGCAGGAATCAAGTTTTGGTGTTACCATGCAGGCCACGTCCTGGGAGCCGCCATGTTCATGATCGAGATCGCGGGTGTGAAGGTACTGCCACTGTGGCCCTGCCCCCCGAGAGCCCCAGTCAGAGCTTTATCCACAAGGAGCATTAAAAACAATTCCGTGATATTTGCCAAGTGTCAAGACACTGAAACATGGCATAAAGTCAGTACGTAAGGCTTTTGGCTACCATGATTCCTACCTTCATTATGATGGATTTTCTAGCAAAATTGAGAAGAGAGTAAAATAAGCAATCAGAGCATAGGTTCCGCCCTACACTGTAGGGTTGGAGTCAGCCCTGTGTTTCCTTGCATTTGCCCCCATGGGTTCAGCCAACTGCAGATGGAAAATGTTCAGGGGAAAAATTGCACATGTACTGAACATGTGCATTTTATTTCATTATTCCCTAAAAACTACAGTGTGGCAGTTATTTACAGTGTATTTGGCATTATAATTTATCTAGAGATAATTCTGCCTGTGTGAGACTTGAACAGCAGCAGCAGCTTTCGGTACCCTGCAGGGTCCTGGAACCAGTCTGCCCAGATACTGAGGGGCAGCTGTGATTCCTGTTCAGTGCCTATTAAGAAACTGGTTACAGAGCTTTCTCTGGGTCTGTGTCCGTGCAAACGTGGAACGTGATTTGGTATTCATGTTCACTTGATGTCCTAGGTCTCACCGACAAGCCCCGAGCAGGCTGGGCTGCAGCACTTGAGAGGAAAAGTTAGAAAGATCTTTGCAGCCGTCCTTGATTGGCAAGTGTGATAGAAGGTGGGATGAGGGGGCCGACACCGTGGCTCACTTGGCTAATCCTCCACCTGCAGCGCCGGCATCCCATATGGGCGCCAGGTTCTAGTCCCAGCTGCTCCTCTTCCAGTTCAGCTCCTTGCTGTGGCCCGGGAAGGCAGTGGAGGATGGCCCAAGTGCTTGGGTCCCTGCACCCGCATGGGAGACCAGGAAGAATCACCTGGCTCCTGGCTTCAGATTGGGGCAGCTCCAGCCCTGGCAGCCATTTGGGGGTGGGGGGGTGGGGGGGGTGTGAACCAACGGAAGGAAGACCTTTTTCTCTGTCTCTCACTGTCTGTAACTCTACCTGTCAAAAACAGAAAAAAAGGAAGGCGGGATGAACTTGTGCAAACCCTGAGGGACTAAGAGGTTTCTGGCCTCTAGAGCAGCAGTTCTGAGTCCTGGCTGCACGTTAGAATCCCTTAGGGCGCTTTTCCAAAATGCTCACTGAATTGAGTCTGCAGGTGTGGACTTTGCCTTTTCTCTCTCTCTTTTTTTTTCTAGGACTTCTTTATTTTGAAAGAGTAACAGAGACCGGGGGAGGGGGAGGGAAGAGAGAGAGAGAGAGAGATCTTTCATCTGCTGCTTCATTCCCCAGATGGCCACAATGGCCAGGGTTAGGCCAGGCCAGAGCCAGGAGCTTCGTCTGGATTTCCCACAGGGATGGCAAAGGCCAAAACACTTGGACCATCTTCCACTGCCTTTCCCAGGCCTCAGCAGGGAGCTGGATCAGAAGTAAAGCACCCGGGTCTTGAACTGGTGCCCAAATGGGACACTGGCATCGCAGGCCATTGGCCCCTGACTTCTTCCTGTTTAAGTTTTCTAGGTGATTCTGGTTTGTAACCAAGATGAGAACCAGTACTCTCTTGTGATAATTTTTTAGATCTGCTCACATACCAGTGTTTGAAACTTCAACACATTGAATTATATACTATATCACTAAACCACATGCTCTTGCAGATTGCCCAAGGCAGGAAACAGTGAGAGTGCAGTCTGGTTCCCATGTGGAATTGGATGCATGTGTTCCGTTGGTCACTTCTTTCATTTTAGACAGTGCTCCCAGGGACCTGAGGGAGTTCCTGTCCTTATCAGCAAGCCCTTCTCTGAGAAGTTCAGGAGCACTCCGCTTATTTACTAATTTGTTTGTTATCTTGTGGGGTGATTCTGGGAATACATTACTGTTATTAATTAGATCCAGTGGTTGAACTAGATGGGTTAGTGACTTAACTTGCGTTACACATTTTGAATTAGACACGTGTGTTGCATGTAGATGTCATTGGTTGTAGGCTGTTGTTATTTAATTTAGCTTCACTTTGGGTTCTCGTGGGGTTACTATGTTCACTAGCAAAATGAAGCCTTCCCCAAATCCTCACTTTCTGGCTTTATATTTTTCACAGCTCTTGTACACAGGTGATTTCTCAAGACAAGAAGATAGACACTTAATGGCAGCTGAAATTCCTAATATTAAGCCGGATATTCTTATCATTGTAAGTAATACTGTGTTGTAGTAGTATGCTGAAACTATTTTCTAAAAGAAAAAAATTATCTCATATTCATCATGCACTTTGAGGTTTTAATTTATCTGCTGTCTTCTGGGTAAAAATTTGATTTTGCAGGATTTTCTTTGTAGTTCAACTCCACTTTTTTCTGTGAAGTGTGTTCACCTGAGTCTAATGTCAGAAACACCAGGCTGTCTCTGACCAGGCTGTTTAAACCCGGGAGTGCTGCCGCCTATCTGCTAGATATTTCTGTGCAGGGGAGAGCCCAGCTGTGCAACACCATCTTGAGGGTTGTTTAGAAACGCTGGGGCCCCACTGCCTCTCGGCCCTTGGACACCTGCTTACCTTGTCCCATTGTTCATGTTGCTGTCCCACCTCCATGCTAGGTTGCAAGTCCCAGGAGAACAAGAAGAATGAACTGTGCACTGAAGCTCCTTAAGGGGCAAAGCAATAACTGTATTGGTCAGGGACCGGAAGTGCTCTCTGGGGCCTTTGGAATATTTGGCTCAGGGTGGAAGAGCCCTGTCCCGCCCCAGCATCCCTCAGCTGCCTGCGTGGGCGTGCCAGTGCCGGTTGCTGTCCTTAAGCAACACACTCCTGGCGGCTTAGGTTGGACTCCGCGCACGGTATGCCGTGTAGAAGCTGACCTTGATCCAGCAGGAGACTTACTCTTTCAGCCCTCGGGAAAGGTAGTTATTTTCAGGGTAGCTGTAGTGCGGAGCAGGCTTCTCCAGCGCTAAATGCTGTGACTCCTTCGTGATTCTGTTGAGAGGCAGCCTCTGATTCTGTGCATCCGGGATTCTGCACATGGGAGAGGCTCCCAGGGCGCGCTGTGCAGCTGGCCGGTGAACTACAGTGGGACCTCAGTGGGAAGCAGAACGGCTAAAAATGTTTTATAAAGATATGTTTTTATTTTAATTATTTGAAAGAGTTACAGAGAGAAATAGAGACAGACAGGTCTTCCATCCACTGGTCCACTCCCCAAATGGCCACAATGGCTGGGGCTAAACTGACCCGCAGCCAGGAGTTTCCTCCAGGTCTCCCATGTGGGTACAGGGGCCCAAGGGCCTGGGCCTTCTCTGCTTTCCCAGGAGCAGCAGTAGGGACTCCAGCTGTAGCCTGCTTGGGATGTTGGTGCTGCAGGGTGGGGCCCCAACCCACTATGCCATAGTGCCAGCCCCTAAAGATTTTTTTAAAGACACCAAAAGTGTCTGGAAGGAAAAAGAAGCATTTCCGTACATATTTGGACTATTTCCTGATCCCATTTTTTGAGAATTTCTTATCGCTCGGAGCTGAATTCTGATGTTCTTACTTGCTGTTCTGATTAATCCTTTATTACTGTGTGCTCAAGCAAATGGCATGTTAACAGAGAAGCGAATCACTTTGCCTCAGCAGCTCGCTGATTTTTCACTTTGTGAATCTCTGGGCATCACTGATCTTGGTGTCATGTTTTTCATGTGTTATTTAGGAATCGACATACGGGACCCATATCCACGAGAAGCGTGAAGAGCGAGAAGCAAGATTCTGTAACACTGTCCACGACATTGTGAACAGAGGAGGCCGAGGTCTCATTCCTGTCTTCGCTCTTGGGAGGGCTCAGGAGCTCCTCCTGATTCTAGGTGTGCCTCTTCATTTGGGAGCTTATCAAAATCTCCACCGTTTTAGCAAGATGATAACAGAGCCTTGGCTGCTTCGCTCTGCCTTTCTGAGCTTCACTTTCCTAATAAGAATCCAGCAAACCAGCGACTCTGGGCACTGCTCTTGGGACCAGAAGCTGGCATACCATTCTGGTGCCGTCAGCCCTGGAAGTCTTAAATGGCGTGAATTCTCTGGCCAGCAGAAACTCTGTCCTGGTCTCTCACGTGGATGGCAGGGGCCCAAGTACTTGGGGTATCTTCTGCCGCCTTCCCAGGCACATTAGCAGGAAGCTGGATTGGAATCAGAGCAATTTTTAAGATTTATTTATTCGTTTGAAAGGCAAAGTTAGAAAGACAGAAGGAGGGGCAGAGAGAGAGATCATCTACCAGTTCAGTCACCAAACGGCTGCAACAGCCAGGGCTATCCCAGGCTGAAGCTAAGATCCAGGAGCTCCCTCCAGGTCTCCCACGTGGGTACAGGGGCCCAGGGCTTGGGCCATCCTCAGCTGCTCTCCTAGGCACGTTAGCAGAGAGCTGGATCTGAAGCGGAGCAGCCACGACTCAAACTGGCACCCATGTGGATACCAGCACTGCAAACCGGGACTTAACCCACTGTACCACAGACACAGCGCCCCCCACCCCAGTCTTTTTTTTTTTTTTTTTTTAAGATTTTTTTTGTTTTTTTTTTTTGAAAGTCAGAGTTACACAGAGAGAGAAGGAGAGGCAGAGAAAGAGAGAGAGAGGTCTTCCAACTACTGGTTCACTCCCCAACTGACCGCAATTGCCAGAGGTGCACTGATCCGGAGCCAGGAGCCTCTTCCAGGTCTCCCACATAGGTGCAGAGGCCCAAGCACTTGGGCCATCTTCTACTGCATTCCCAGGCCATAGTAGAGGGTTGGATCAGAAGTGGAGTAGCCAGGACTCAAACCAGCGCCCATATGGGATGCTGGCACTGCAGGCAGCAGCTCTACCCACTATGCCACAGTGCTGCCACCCACTCCCATCATTTTTAAAAGCCCCCACCCTTTGTTCTACAATTACAGCATTTTTGGGGGTGGTATATTAGTATTTAGAAATAACTTTTGGATTTGTGAGCTTAAGTTGGTAAGGATCCAACTAATTTTTTGTAATTCTCTTAAACATAGTTGAGTGCTTTAATTCACCTCTTGGTTTTCTGAAGTTTAGAAACTTAATTATGTGTGTCATTTTTTATTTGAGCTATTTATGCAACATAAGACAGAGTTTGTGTTTCTTGTAAAACCTCTCCAGATGAGTACTGGCAGAATCACCCAGAACTGCATGACATTCCCATATACTACGCGTCTTCCCTGGCCAAGAAGTGCATGGCCGTGTACCAGACGTACGTGAACGCCATGAACGACAAAATCCGCAAACAGATCAACATCAACAACCCCTTTGTCTTCAAACACATCAGTAACCTCAAGGTGCGTGCTCGTGGAAGGACGAAGGACAGGAGCGGGGACATGCAGACCACCCTTGGTGGCGGTGCCTGCCGTTAGCTGTGGCTGAATTCCTCTGGGGAAAGCAGGGCTCTTCCTGGCAGGTGGCATTTCTCTGCCCGAAATCAGAATCCCAGCGACTGGCGTTCTTTCTTTGTATAAGCAGATGTGGCCCTGGTCCCAGGTCTCCCTGTGGCCTCAGTCTTTACCATTGCTAAGTACTTGGTTAAAACTTCTACTAAGAAAACTTTTTTTTTTTTTTTTAATTTTTTACAGGCAGAGTGGACAGTGAGAGAGAGAGACAGAGAGAAAGGTCTTCCTTTTGCCGTTGGTTCACCCTCCAATGGCCGCCGCGGTAGGCGCGCTGCGGCCAGCGCACCGCGCTGTTCCGATGGCAGGAGCCAGGTGCTTATCCTGGTCTCCCATGGGGTGCAGGGCCCAAGGACTTGGGCCATCCTCCACTGCACTCCCTGGCCACAGCAGAGAGCTGGCCTGGAAGAGGGGCAACCGGGACAGGATCGGTGCCCCGACCGGGACTGGAACCCGGTGTGCCGGCGCCGCAAGGCGGAGGATTAGCCTAGTGAGCCGCGGCGCCGGCCAAGAAAACATTTTGTGTTAACATTATCATTCCTCCATTCTCACTCAAATCTAATCATTCTATGTTTACTTTTCTGAAGCATTCAATAAGTCTGAGATTGTTTTGTTCCAGTGAGTGCTTTAATGATAATAGGATAAGATCCAAAGTAATTTTACGTGAGCTTCGAGTAAATAGGCTTTGCCTTTATTTTTACTTTCATTTTTTTTTAAAGATTTATTTATTTGAAAGCCAGAGTTAAAGACAGAGAGGGTGAGAGAGAGGGGGTGGGGAGGGTTTCCACCCTCTGGTTTACTCCCCTGATGGCTGCAACAGCCAGAGCTGGGCCAATCCGGAGCCAGGAGCTTCTTCCAGGTCTCCCACGTGGGTGCAGGGGCCCAAGGACTTGGGCCATCTTCTATTGCTTTCCCAGGCCATAGCAGAGTTGGATCAGAAGAGGAGCAGCCAAGACTAGAACCAGTGCCCATATGGGATGCTGGCGCCACAAGCAGAGACTTAACCCACTACACCACAGTGCCAGCCCCAAGGCTCTATCTTTAAAGTATGTATTTTTTTATGTCAGTTGTTTAAGATTTAGAGCCAAGTTTTCCCTTGAAATAGTTGTGAACTTTTTGGTCAGAATGCTAAGATGGTGGGGCCAGCTAGGCTCCTGTTAGAGTCTGAGCAGCTCCAGTTCTGATCCAGCTCCCTGCTGATGACCCTGGGAAAGCAGTGGAGGACGGCCCAAGTGCTTGGGCCCCTGCCACCCATAAGGGTGACCCGGACAGACAAAGCTTCCGGCCCCTGGCTCTGGCCTGGCACATTAAGGCCATCTGGGAAGTGAATCAGTGGACAGAAGACATCTCTCTCTCTCTGTCTCTCTCTTTCTCTTTCTCTCTCTCTCCTTTGAATAACTCTGTCTTTCAAATAAGTAAATAATCCCTTAAAAAAAAGAAAAAAGAAGAATGCCAGGCTGGCTCAGAATGTTGATGAAACATGCGGTCGTGGTGAGTCTGGCTCCGTTCTGGGAGTTCTGTCTTGGGTGGGTGGAGACCCCCTGGACTCTCCTTGGCCTTTCGCGCCTGCCTGCTGGCACTAAAATGTCCTGATGGCCCGTTAGGTCCAAGTAGGTTTTGCAGGTCAACGCTGACTTCCTGCTTTTTATCAACTTCTTTACCTATCCTGCCAGCTAAACTGTTAGAACTCAACTTTTGGACTTAGAGTGTCTACTAGTCTTGCGAAGACCCTTCAGGAGTATGATTAATGGTTCACCTAACGTTTGATCCCTGTTTAAAAATGAAGAACATGTTGCCGAGCCTGGTGGTTGGTGTGCGTTTGCCTCTTCTCTCTCTCAGAGCATGGACCACTTTGACGACATCGGCCCCAGCGTGGTCATGGCCTCACCGGGCATGATGCAGAGTGGCCTGTCCAGAGAGCTCTTTGAAAGCTGGTGCACCGACAAGAGAAACGGCGTCATCATAGCAGGCTACTGCGTGGAAGGCACGCTTGCCAAGGTCAGTTACGTCTTGGGCTCTCGGGACCCTCAGAGGTTTTCCCACCAACGTATTTCATTAATTAAAGTGAGCATGGGAATAGGGTGCTAGAGATGTGCATGGGGCGAGGAGCTGTGCACGCACCAAACAGCACAGCAAGAGCCATGCGGTCGGCACGCTCACTGACGTTTGAGAGACGCCCATCTGCTTGCCAGTTAAAAAGAACCGATGGCACCTCTCTGAGACAGACACACACGTGACGCCCTCGTGCCGTGGAGAAGGTTCACTAATACATAGGACGGCCTCCTAACCTCACGTTCCTGAGACCCGAAGTGCTTGGATTTCTGATTTATCTTGTTTTCTTGTTTTTGGGGTTTTTTTGTTTTGTTTTGTTTTGTTTTTTTTGCATTTTCTGTATAGTTAATGAGATATCTTGGGTATGGGACCCAAATCTAACTAGGAAATTCATTTGTGTTTCACATATATCCTACACACATAACAGGAAGGCAGTTTTATGTAATATTTTTAGTGCCTGTGTTTTGTGTGTGGCATATCACGTGAGGTCAGACATGGCATTTTCTGCTTGCTGTGTCATACCAACACTCAAAGAGTTTCAGGTTTTTGAAGGTTTTAGGTTTTCAGATGAAGGATGTTGAGCTGGTAACGAGTTGTCTTAATTAGCCCTGGAATGGGATTGGGTTGACGATCCTCCTCTTGGGATTGGGTTGACTGTCCTCCTGTTGGGATTGGGTTGACCATCCTCCTGTTGGGATTGGGTTGACCGTCCTCCTGTTGGTATAAAACATGATGCTGGTTCTCCGAGGTGTGGATGCTGTGGAAAAGATGTGCCAGGCCTAACGGCAGTTTCTGAATATCCACGGTCATCTCCTCACCCTCTTACCGTGCACATCAATTTTATTTTTAAAAATGTGGTATGGTTCCCACTTTGATCATTTTTATTATTTCGCCTAATTCTGTCAAGTCCTTTAGAAACAATATTGGCCATATATTTAAGGTAGATTTCTAGAATAGAAATACATCTGTGCTTTATATGAGTCCTTGTATCTGAAAAGTGAATTTTTAGAGCAAAAAATTCGTTGGGAATACAGGTTTGTCTTTCTAATCATAAGACTTGAGATTTTTACTGCCAGCACTCCCGAAACATTGAATTTTTGTTAATCTACGTATTTTCCTCACTAATTGCTTGCCTGATGAGGAAAATGAACATTTAATTACTGAGTCACAGTGTTCAAATGGGCTTTGTGCTGAAGGTCCCACATTACTCTGGGAGTTGAATGGCTACGTGCACCTCCTCTTTTCTAACTGGAGAGTTTGTTTGCTTTATTTTGTGATTTGTCTTTGTTTTTCACAGCATATCATGTCTGAACCTGAAGAAATTACTACCATGTCTGGACAGAAGCTACCATTGAAAATGTCTGTTGATTACATTTCTTTCTCTGCTCACACAGATTACCAACAAACCAGTGAATTTATTCGTGCTTTGAAACCGCCTCATGTGGTTAGTGTATGAATTTGATTTGTAATGCTCTAGTGGAAAAAGCTTACCCAGGAAACCAGGCAGCAGCTGGTTCACAGACAGACACTGCCCTCCATTGTGGTGAGCAGAGCGTCTGCACTTGGGCGTGGTTTCAGTGCCCTGCCCTAGGCAAGCTGCGCACTTGTTCGTGTGTGTCTGGACCTCTCAGCCTCGGTGCTTGCTGGGGCTGGCTGCTTCCCCAGTGCTGTACCACTGCTCGTTTTCCCCCTCAGCTCCATGCCCTGGGCAGGCCACGCAGCCACTCTGCCTGCTGTGTCCGTAGGGAGAATAGCCCTGCATGCAGCTGTCGGGAAGGCTAAACAGGGGCCTGTTTCCACAGCACCGGATGGGGTGCCGGGAGCAGATGGACGCTTAGCAATACCAGACAGGCAGTGCAAGGATGGTTAGGAGAAGGAGAAAGATAAATCACATAATAGCTTATTAGTACAGCTTGTTTATATTTTTAAGTTTCATGCAGTCATAAATGAAACAGTTATGTATCTTAGTGGGATCTAAGAGAGGAATAAGCTGAAAAAAATATGTATTTTTAACTAGAAGAACACTTAAAAACATGTCTATTAAGTAGTATGAAGGAAGTGGACTTTGGTTAGTTTTGTTTGTTTTGTAAATACGTTTGTTTGAATATATATAAAATGGAATTTGTAATTTTAACAATTCCAGTGTGTAATTCAGTGGCTTAAGCACTTTAGTAATGCTGTTCACCCTTGAGCAGGGTCTACAGGCAAAGGCTGATCTGTCTTGTAGAATAGACATCATAAAAGTGGACAGAGAGACTGGTAGTTAGTGGCATACTCATATACCTCCTCCAGGACATTTCTGTTAGTTCTAAAATATTTCTTTGATATGGCTTATTAAACGGAAACAATATCAGTTTGTTTTATCCTCACAAAAAGCTTCTGTTGAAAGTCTTAGAGTAAAAACTTGAAGAAAGCTGTAGGTGCTTCTTGAGAGTAAAGTACAATGGTTCTGTAGCAGAATCGTGCACTGGGAGGTGGTAGGGACGAGTCGCCTGGTCCAGCCCTTGACCAGTGTTAGCGTAGAAGCAGGAAAAGTCACGGGCTTTCTCAGTGGCAAAGACTGGAGGAGGAAAAGCAGTTCCACAGCTCCCAGTGTCTGTTTCATGGATTTGATTCAGGAACGGGCCATCATGCATCTGAATAAAGAACGTTTCTCTGTGCCCTTTTAACTTCTATTTTGTATAGATTTTGGTCCACGGAGAGCAGAACGAGATGGCCAGGTTGAAAGCAGCCCTGATTCGAGAGTATGAGGACAACGATGAAGTTCACATAGAGGTCCATAATCCTCGGAACACAGAAGCAGTGACCTTAAACTTCAGAGGAGAAAAACTAGCGAAGGTAGAGGCTCGTGGCGCCCATCCTCTCCGTGCTTTCTGAAGATAAGCCTCCTTTATGCAAATCACGATACTGTGCCTGTTTCCACCTACAGGAACTTTAGTTTTGTGCTTTTTAGGCTCCTTCTGGGTCCACTGATTCTTCTTCAGATGGGAAGTTTCCAGATCCGTTAGATCTAGTCGGGTGGGTAACTCTAATCCACACCGCCCTGTGCCGTCCTTCCCTCACCTGAGGGTAAACGCCTGCTCGTCGCTGGTTTTGCTGTACCCAGTACAATATTGGCTTCTAACTCTTGTTCTCCCCAGGAATCTAAAACTAGGCCCGTGTCTCTGAACATGTATGTGATAGGTTAGAATAAATTAAGGCCAGTGCCGCGGCTCACTAGGCTAATCCTCCGCCTTGCGGCGCCGGCACACCGGGTTCTATTCCCAGTTGGGGCGCCGGTTCTGCCCCTATTGCTCCTCTTCCAGGCCAGCTCTCTGCTGTGGCCCGGGAGGGCAGTGGAGGATGGCCCAGGTCCTTGGGCCCTGCACCCGCATGGGAGACCAGGAGAAGCACCTGGCTCCTGGCTTCAGATCGGCGCAGTGGCCATTTGGGGGGTGAACCAACAGAAGAAGACCTTTCTCCCTGTCTCTCTCTCTCTCACTGTCTAACTCTGCCTGTCAAAAAAAAAAATCAAAGAGTTAGAAAATATTAAAATGTCTTTTTTGAGAATTGGTTACTGGCAGACTCTGTGGTGCAGCAGGTTAGTTACCACTTGAGATACTTGCATCCCAAATCCTAGTGCCAGCTCAGGTCCCAGCTGTGCGACTTCAGGTCCAGCTCCGGCCACCTCATCCTGGGAGGCAGCAGATGCCTCGGTAGCTCAGGCCCTGCCACCTACACGGAGACCGGACTGCGTTGGGGCTCCTGGTTTTGGTTTTCCCCAGCCCTTGCTGGCTTTTGTCAAGTGAACCAGTGGCTGGGAGATCTCTCACTCTGCCTTTCGTGTGGATGAAAATAAAAAAATAGACCTTAAAAAAAATTTTTAATGGTGAAGTGTAATGTTTTCTGAATTTAAAATTGAAATAGTTAAGAAAAACCTTACCCAGGATTTTAGAGAGATGCTGTAAGAAGTCTCCATTTTTATCTCTGTTGGTCAAAAGCCTTTTTAATATACTTTTTTTTTTTTAAGTTTTATTTTTTTATTTGAAAGGCAGAGTTTCAGAAAGAGGAGCAGAGAGACAGAGAGGTCTTCCGTCTGCTGGTTCACTGCCCAGGTGGCTGCAATGGTGGGAGCTGGGCCAAGCCAAAGCCAGAAGCTTATTTCAGGTTTCCCACATGGTGCAGGGGCCCAAGCAGTGGACCATCTTCTGCGTTCCCAGGCGCATTAGCAAGGGAGTGGGATAGGAACTGGAGCAGCTGGGTCTTGAAACAGTGTCCATAAGGGATACTGGAGTGGCAGGCGCAGGGTTAACCTGCTGCACCACAAAGCCAGTCCCTTAAAGAGACTTCGAAGGGAAAGTGCTGATTGAGTTCACAGTTCTCTTAATGGCCCAGACATGAAGCAGCTAATTGATGAATATCCTCTTGCTGTTCAATTTTTATGAACAACAACAAAAAACCAGAAGTGAGCAGAACTTAAGATGTGAGGCTTTCGTTGCCAAAGCAGAGCCTGTGGTGGTGTTTCCTGCAGTCTCACTGTTCACAAGGCTTTGCAGGGCTCATTTGGTAACATTTGTCTTACTGCTGTAGAAGATTGTATTGTCTTACTGCTGTAGAAGATTGTATTCAGGGGCTGGTGCTATGGTGTAGAGGGTAAAGCCACCAGCTACAGTGCCAGCACCCCATGTGGGCACTGGTTCCAGTCCCGGCTGCTCCACTTCCCATCCAGCTCTCTGCTATTTTCTGGGAGAGCAGTGGAGGATGGCCCAGGTCCTTGGGAAGCTCCTGGCTCCTGGCTTCGTATCGGCCCAGCTCCAGGGGTTGTGGCCATTTGGAGAGTGAACCAGTGAATGGAAGACTGTCTTAATCTCTTTCACTCTGCCTCTCTGTAACTCTTTCAAATAAAAATAAAAATAAATCTTAAAAAAGAAAAGAAGAATGTATTCAGTTGAGAGTCCAGAACCGGTTTTTGGAACTGCTGGCGGAGAGGGGGAGGCCGTGTAGGTAGGTAATCAAAGAGGAGCTCGGGCTCTTCCGGGCGGTGTTCTGGTTTTCAGCCCGAGTGTATTATTTCATGGCATTAGCTGTAGTGATGTTTTTTCTCAAGTACAATCTCCTGGGAACCAGGCCCCTTTTCAGAAAATCACCTCGTTCAAGGAGAAATTAGCCCTAAGAAACCACGAGAAATAGAGCTGTCGCCGTCTAGAGTTGTAAGAACCAGAGTGCCACTGCCCGCTTGCTGCTCGCCCTTAGGGTTGGGGGGGTACATAGGCCCTGCCCGTGTCTGTGCCCTTGGGTTCATTCATTTTTAGCTGAGAGAAGTTACATTAGCAGCTGTGGTCTCCTGGCTGTAGGGGTGTCGGTTTTACTTGTGAATGAGCGTCAGCTTCTCTGAAGGACGGCTCCCGCTCAGTGGGGGAGCTCATCCGTCCCTGGCTTCCTTCACCTTTTGGTTCAGAGAGGCTGAGCGCAGCCTGCAGGTGCGTGTCACAGTCGCTGCCTGCCCCGCCCCACTACACTGGCGCCCTGGGGAAGCTCCTTAAGCCCCAGTGCCTTGTGGACTTGGCTTTTGAGCTGGTTGGAACTGAACTGAGCGTGGCTGTTCATGCTGGATCTCCCTTTTACATTGTGGTAGCCGCGTTGCTGCCCTGGTGGTGGAGGTGCAAATTCATGTGTTGTTTTCAAGGTTAAGATGTCTAATGGTCACCGTGTGGAGTGGGTGTGTTAATGTAGCTGCATTTGACAAGATTCTATTTTCTTCAAGATTTTTGTTGTCTTTTTTAATAGGTCATGGGCTTTTTAGCAGACAAAAAGCCAGAACAAGGCCAGCGGGTCTCCGGAATACTTGTTAAACGAAACTTTAACTACCACATACTGTCTCCTTGTGACCTGTCCAGTAAGTATCCTCTCAGTGTCAGATGTCATTTGATCTTAGCATTGAAAGAAGACCTGTGAAAACGTGTCTTAACCTAGTTGCCAAATTGTAAGTCACAAGCAAGGAATAAAGTAGGAATCGGTGAGAGTAGAGTTCTAGGTGGAATTAGGGAATTCTCCCGCAGACTGTGAGAGCACTGAGGATGTTCACGAGGGCAGCTTTCAAATCAGAGGCGTATTTACAGCTGTTCTGACCCCCCCACCCCACCACCCTACCACCCTGCCTGCTGCCTGCTGCCCCTTACAACTGAGTACGGTGCTTTATCCAGAAGGAACTATGGATCCCCGATCAGCACTTTGCTTTCATGACCTGTAGGTCTGGGTCACCCTCCGGGCCTGTCTGTTCTGTACCACTCCAGGAGAACGGTCTCAGCAGGGAACAAACCCTTTTTCCCTTTAAAAGGGAAGAATATTAACATGAAGCCCAGTTTTTCATTGCATTAGGATTTCTTTCATCATCCAACTAACACCAGCCATCGACAAGCACAGCTGACGTGTGTTACCAGCTGAAGCTTATTATGTAGAATAACATGCACAAAGCTAACAGGGGTGCATTCAAGGGTGTGAATTGCTTTTCTCCCAGTTTATAAACATTTCTGTATGAATTCTGTATCTGTGTAAACGCCAAGCCAATAAATAAATTATTACTCTCCCAAAAAATAGCAGTATTCCAGTAAATAAAATGCCAAGCTTAGTTTTATTTCGACAGCACTGTTTAACTGTGAGCACTTAGAGAAGGGGTGAGAAACAGCAGCCGTGTGAGGTGTCTGTCTGTGAGACACCGGCTCTTGGCTCTCGGACCATCACACCTCAGGTCTGACTCGTTCCTCCATTAGAAGGTGGATGTGTGCTGACTCTCATCCAAGCTTTGGGCCGGGTGCTGAAGCACTAACGACTGATTTAAAATGCAGACTTAGCCCATGATCTCTAGTCACAGGAGGGAAGCAGCTTTGGAAAGAGCTTGGTGACATGTGGATCTGCACAGTTAGTATGTGGGAGAGACCGGCCTAGAGTTGGGGACAACTTTGCAAATCAGGTAGTACTTGTGCCGGGTGGTGGAGTAATTGCCAGGCACAACAGAGACAGGTGATAGCCGGTGTGGTGGCTCAGAGATGTCCAAGCACCTGCTGTGTCCAGGAGGGTGAGGGCTCTCCTGTGGCTGAAGTGCCAGTTAACTGGAGGGGGCAGGGCCTGTGGAGATAAGTAGGACATTAGCTTTCAGAAAAACACGTTCTTCTTGACTGTGAATGTCCTTCTTTCTTTACCCTGTGTGTGTTTGCAAGTTGAGTCTTGTGGGACTGGTACTGTTTCTTACAGTAGGTTTATTCTAATCTTCTCTTCAGATTATACCGACTTGGCCATGAGCACTGTGAAACAGACCCAAGCTATTCCATACACTGGCCCCTTTAATTTGCTCTATTACCAGCTACAGAAATTGACAGGTCTGTGTTTATTGAAATTCATTAATTTTTTTCAGTAAGATAATTTTATTTCTAGAAAAAGATGTCATGTAATTTTGGTAATTATCTCAGAATTGGACAATTTTGAAGATTTTTTAAAAATCTCATAATATCCTCAATCCACTTAAAGTCTAAAAATGTCAGTAGTCTTTACTTCTTTTATCTGCTTTACTTGACTATACCAAAAATTTTATCTATTTCTTGTCTTTGTTCTTTCCTGGTTCCATCAGAATCATTGGGTTCAGCAAATTTCCTAAGAGCTCATGACCACTGGCCTAAGGCCAATGAGCAAATAAACCTATTCTGTTTCCATATTAGACCTTGGGGAAATAGACATTTTTTGTGTATTAACATAATGAGGGGCATTAATTGAATCAAAAAGTGTGGACTAATAGCAAGATCATCTCATATTTAAAAATACACTTTATTATACTCTTTGTAATTCTTAGAGTAAAGTACTATTGTAGTAAGCAAGTAGAAAGAAAAAAAATTATGATTGATTTGAAAGGCCATTAGAGAGAGAGAGATCTTCCACTCGCTGGCCACTCCCTAAATGGCCTTAATGTCCAGGGCTGGACCGAGCCGAAGCCAGGAGTCAGGAACTCCATCCAAGTTCCCCATGTGGGTTGCTAGGACCCAAGCACTTGGGCCGTCTTCCTCTGCCTTCCCATGTGCATTGGCAGGGAGCTGGGTCAGAAGCGGAGCATCTGGACTTGAACTGGTGCTTTGATAATGGAATGCCAGCGTCTCAAGCAGTGGCTTAACCTGCCGCACCACACCACCAGCCCCGGAAAAGCTTTCTTCCTCAAAACCTGAAGATAGAATTATAGCTCATAGCACAGACAGCTGATGAAATAAGTCCAAGTCATCTTGGACACTGCAGACAGAAACCTCTTCTCTTTGGCAGTAGAATCTCCCCATGGGGTAGTTAAACTGACGAAGGCAGAAGGTGGACGTGACCGGTTAGCAGTAGTCTTGTGTTCTACACGGGGGTTCTGGGGAGAGTGGCAGGCACTGTGGTGCGTGGCTGAAGTTGCTGCTTCAGACACTACATTTACTTCCCCTATCAGAATACAGAATTGAGTTCTCATCCAGCTTTGCCACTGCATTGGGGAAGGCAGCCCATGGTGGCCCAAGTGCTTGGGTCCCTGCCACCCACGTGGGAGATTCAGATGGAGTTCCAGGTTCCTGGATTTGGCCTAGTCCAGCCCTGGCTGCTGTGGCCATCCTGGGGAGTGAGCCAGCTATCTCTTTCTCTCTATATCACTCTTTCAAATAAAGGTATATTTTAAAAAATAGATTCTAGTGAAAGGCTAAGTCCTTATCTACACTGGTGTTTGACTATCACTAAGTTTTATCATGTATAATGAGATCTTTCAGATGCTCTGAGCAATCAGCCTAACACTTTGTTTTCTGTTTAAAAATTGACTACCAGTGAGTTAACTTTTATCATTGTATAGCAGCCTTATTTCAGCTGTTTAGAAACAAAGGAATAATTATGCTGCTGGAATATTAGTGGAAAATTATACACGTCTTATCCTTTTTTTCAGGTGATGTAGAAGAAATAGAAATTCAAGAGAAACCTGCTCTGAAAGTGTTCAAAAATATTACTGTAATACAGGAACCAGGCATGGTGGTATTAGAAGTAAGATAAGATCACTTACCTAAACAAGGAAGAAACAGAGTTTTACAACAGTTCATGTGCAATGATAGAGAAAATTAGTTTCTTCCCAATCAGGGAAAAAAAGGGTAGTTGGAATATATGTATATGTATGTTTCTTTTTTCCCTAAGTTCATCTTTAAATATAATATAACGGGGCTTTTACGTGTTACAACAGTCAGGGTTAATATTTTGTGCATGAATGTAGGAGTCCCTTAAGGGTGGCACTCCAGGATGGTCTTCTGAGTCTTAAAATTCTCAGGGTAAAAATAGAATTCTGTTACAGTAAAGCGAGCAAATGGCATGCATTCCTTAAAAGTAAAATTCTGGAAATTCAGGTAAGAAGACCCAGATCAAAAAAGACTAGAAATCATCAATTCAGGCAAATGTGTTTCCTACTGTTAGAATTTTAATTCCTCCTGGCGCTCTGATGGATTGGCATTTGTTAGATTCAGAGTGAGTCCTGGGACTGAAGGATCCAGGGAGGCACCTTGTCTGTCTCTGGTCCCCAGGTATACAATCAGCTATTTTCTTCCCAAAGCGTGATTGTTTTAAAGCATTTCCAAGATCTGTCAGCTCTGGCCCCACTATAATTCTGTGACTGAAGTCTAACAATACAGCTAAAAACTAAAAGTGTCAGAAGGCATGGTTATCTGTGACATGAATCCATAAAGTATCTGAAATGTTAACATCAGAGAAAGGGAAAGAGTTGTTAGAGACACGAATTTAGCTCTTGCTACTGTGATTAGAGAATGTAGTTTTGTTCCCCGAGCTGACACTGTCGAGGAAGATCTAAGAGGGTTTTTCAAGGGCCTCGCATTGCTTGCAAAAGAACTCTCGGGAGAGACGAGAAGAGACAGGGAGGGCGCTCCTTCTCTCTCAGAGACTTGGAGGCTTCGCCGCAGCGTTTGGCGGGTGAACGGGAGTCTTGGGCTTCATCTGAGAGGCAGAAGCACGTGTTTAAAAGTGTCCGTGCCCGTGCTGCACACACAGGGATTCAGGGTTTGAGCTTGGATCCCAGCTCTAGCATCTTAGGCAAATTACACTCGAGTCTTCCCTTTCACAAACTGAAGTCAGTGCTGCTCTTTGCAATGAGAATCCATCGATAAGGCGTGCAAAGCGCTTTGCCACAGAGGAACTGCTCCGTGCTTCTCGCTTTGTTTGAGAGGAAGTGACAGGTGTCTAGCACTGCTTGTTAACTTCAGCAGACAACGGGCCCAGTCATCGCAGTGACAGTCCGTGGCGTGTGGCACTCCGCGGGTGGGTGGGAGCATTCGTGCTCCTTGTGGTCGGCCACAGCTGCCCCTTCCTGACTCTGCCTTTTGCTTTCCAGTGGTTGGCGAACCCTTCTAACGACATGTTTGCAGACGCGGTGACAACGGTGATACTGGAAGTTCAGTCCAATCCCAAAATAAGGAAAGGTACTGAACAGCCTCGCTCTTATCAGTTGATTTGCGCACAAGGCTATGGCGCTTGAGATCTCCTGAGATTTCTCCCGCTTACGTCGTTTTTAAGATCGCTCATACGCATAACAGCGGATGTTGTTGGTGTTTTGTTTTTGTCCTAGCTCTCCGTTTATATTGTACAATTTGGGTTACCGTTAGCACTGATAAAATCCCCTTGAACAGTCCTCTTCAAAACACTTTAACGGAAAATTCCAAATATTGCTACACGGAGCCAGCACGCCTGTTAGGAAGGTGTGCGCTGTGCCTTTGTGTGTCAGAAGCGTGCTGAGTCGCGTGTGCTCGCCCTGTGGGACAGCTCTCAGCAGAGGAAAGCACCACTGGAAACATTCTGTCTTCCTGATTTGCAGCTCGGGTCTCTGATACGTAATGCAGCCCAATGCCTGCCCTCAGATACGGGTCTTCTGTTTATTCTGATAGCCCTTTATAAAATGAAGTCTTCATAATACCGTCTTTCATAATCTTGTATTTGTGTAACCTTCTGAGAAGGTTAAAGTTCTGTGCAGAAATGGCAGTACTAGGGCCCTGAAGCTGTCGTGTGCCGTCAGCGATGTGGTGCCTGAGCTGGGCTAGCCCGTTCTCCCCGCTTCCTGGCCGGGGAGAGCCTTGGAGCACACCGCCAAAGGTGCCACTCGCTGTTCTGAGCACGGCTTGGCTGTGACGTGCTGAGAAACACGACAGTGGCTGGGGTACAGACGACCAGCAGAGGCTTCACGTCTGCTGTACGGGAAGGAGAACTCGCCCCAGAGCTGGGTCTGACCCTGCCGTCGTGCCCTGCCCCGCAGGGAAAGCCTGCCGTTCTCCCCACTCTGGTCCCGTCGGCCCTGCTGTCCTCTGAGCAATGCTTCCAGCACCCTCTTGTGGATACCGAAGGCCGCAGATGCTCAAGTCTCCCCTTAGACCAAATGGCATAGCATTTCTATACGGCCTACCCACAATCCTCCCGTGTACGTTAAATTGTCTCTCCGTTAGTTACTGTACCACAGGCACTGTTAATAGTTCTAGTGTGTTCTCCAGGGAACCATGACTAGGAAGAAGGTCTATCTGTGTTCAGAGACTTGTTGTTTCCTAATATTTTTATCACGGTTGATTCCACCCACGGACGTGGAGGGCCAACTGTAGTTGGGTACAAGACAGTCATGACATCCGTGTCCACCTGCCACTGCTAGAACTGTGCCTCTGGGTGTTTGCGCAGCAGCTCCTGCAGATCAGTGAGAAGCAGGCTCGTTGTGTTTCCCCTGTGGTGAGCGTCTGGTGGACCAGCTGCCTGCCTTGTCTCTCCTGGCTCGCCGCTGTTGTGTTTATGGAAAGCCAGATTGTACTGTTCTCGGGGAGGGGACGTTCACATGACAAGTGTGTACAGAGCACCTGCTTCTTGGCGGCAGTAGTCTAGCGCTTAGGATACGTCAGAGAACCAAGCAGGCGGATTCTTGCCCTCCAGGAGCCAGCATTCCGCCGTGTCCCAGGGCTGTTTGATAGGGCATGGAGTTGGCTAAGATGCCAGAGGGCCTCGTGGGCCATTGTGGGACCTTGGACTGAGGTCTGAGTGAGACAGGGCAGCACTGAGCATTGAGCAGGGGCGACCAAGTCTTTTTTTCTTTAAAGATTTATTTATTTATTTGAAAATCAGTTACACAGAGAGAAAAGGAGAGGCAGAGAGAGAGAGAGAAAGGTCTTCCATCCACTGGTTCACTCTCCAATTGACCACAATGGCTGGAGCTGTGCCAGTCTGGAGCCAGGAGCTTCTTCTGGGTCTCCCACGTGGGTGCAGGGGCCCAAGGACTTGGGCCATCCTCTACTGCTTTTCTAGGCCATAGCAGAGAGCTGGATGAGAAGTGGAGCGGCTGGGACTTGAACCAGCTCCCATATGGGATGCCGGCACTGCAGACAGCGGCTTTACCTGCTACGCCACAGCACCGACCCCCAAACCAAGTCTTTAAAGAATTGCTGTGGTGCTTGGAAGAGGGGCTGTCAGGAGGGCAGCTGGCAGTGCAGTCTGTTAGGCGCTCTCCCAGTTGTCCACATGGGAGACGTGGTCTGAGCTGTGGAGCTGGGAAAGTGCTCGGGTTCTGGAGATCATTTTGGAAGTGGGGCTCGTGTAGGGGTGAGGGGAGGCGCAGTCAGGATGAGTCTCAGCCACGAACTAACGGCCCAGGGCCACCCATGGAGCTGAGTGACAGAGGCCTTGGTAAGGAGTCCATGCTCCCCCTGAAGATGGGAAGTGTTGCAGGGGCTGACACACTCGCTCTTGGCTGTGCTTCACAAGGTGATTATTATCCGATTGACCTCATCCTACCCGAGTTGCAGTTTCAGCATTTCAGAGCAGGGTGTGCAGCTGGGCCCCAGGCCTAATCCAGGCTGCACCTGCTTTTGGCAGGAGACTTACCGGAAAACAGGCCTGTCCATGGTGCACACGTCAGCCTGCGCTGCTGTGATGTGGCCACAGCAGGGCTGAGTAGTTTTGGCTGAGACCCGTGGTGCACAAAGCTGACAGCACCATCCAGCATCTGCAGAAATGGCTGCCAGCCCTGTGGAGGCGCGTTTGTGAAACAACCTGATTCAGGAGATGAGGCCACGGGAAGGAAGGTGGCACTGTCCCCTCCCATCCTGACCTCCTCCGCCTCGATCCCAGTTCTGTGCCCGTGTGGTTTTCCCTTCAGTGCCTGTGCCACCAGACACAGGAAAGCTTGTGCATTTCCTTTTTTGTTTTGGTTTCTTTTGTTTTGTTTTTTTAAGATTTATTTATTAGAGGGAGAGAGGTCTTCCATCTGGTTTACTCCCCAAATGGCCACCATGGCCAGAGCTGGGCTGATACCAAAGCCAGGAGCCAGGTGCTTCTTCCAGGTCTCCTACATGGGTGCAGAGGCCCAAGGACTTGGGCCATCCTCCACTGCTTTCCCAGGCCACAGCAGAGAGCTCCGAAGAGGAGCAGCCAGGACTCGAACTGACACCCATATGGGATGCCAGCACTGCAGGTGGCGGCTTTACCTGCTACGCCACAGCACAGGCTCCCCAGCTTATGTATTTTACAAAGGCCTTCTTTTATGTTCTTGTCCCATCATGCTCTTCCGTGTTCCATGTTTTCAGCATGTTTATTTCAGCATGTACTATTCTAACAGACCTACACAGGGCAACTGTGCTTGTCTGGTTGAGTTCACAGATGGTGTATGTGTCTGAGAAGTTCCTCATACATTTTTTTTAAAGATATACTTATTTATTTGAAAGGCAGAGTTACAGAGAAGCAGAGAGAGAGAGAGAGGTCTTCCATCTGCTGGTTCACTCTCCAGATGGCCGCGATATATATCATACCACAAATTTAATAGTATTTAATGATAAAATAATTACTTGGGCTGGGAAATTGAATGCATATTGAAGAAATCTTTTAAAGTTTCCTTAAAATGACAAGAGTTGGAGGAGAACGTTTGGCCTAGCAGGTGAGACGGGTGAGAATGCCTGCATCCCGTATCACAGTGCCTGGTTCAGAGCTGGCTGTGGCTCCTGCTGATGCAGACCCTGGGAGGTAACGGTGATGCCTCAAGTAATTGGGTCCCTGTCTCCTACATGGGAGACCCGTATTGAGTCCCTGGCTCCCGGCGACAGCCTGGCCCCATCCTGGCTGGCATAGGCACTTGAGGTGTAAACCGGCAGATGAGAGCTCTCTCTGTCACTCTGCCTCTCAAATCTAAAAATATATGGAGAAGGTGTCTCATATTTCCCTATTTATGAGTGAGGCCATAAAATTTTTTTCTGGCATTTTTCTCCATGGTATATATGTTTTGTGTGTGTGTGTGTGTGTGTGTGTTATATGAAGGATTATAAAAATCCACACTACTCTTGTAGTAGCTTTATTTATTTATGTGTTTATTTATTTATTTGGAAGGCAGAGTGACAGAGATGGGGGAGCCAGAGAGAGAAATCTTTCACCCACTGATTGGCCACAATAGCTGGGGCTGGGCCAAGCTGAAGCCAGGATCCAGGAGCTCCATCCTGGTCTCCCACATGGCTGGCAGGGGCCCCAGCACTTGGGGCACTGCTACTCCCCTCCCAGGGGATATTAACAGGGAACTTAGACCAGGAGTGGAGCAGCTGGGACCTGACCCAGCTCCGATGGAGAATGCTGGGGTCCCAAGCTGCAGCTCACCCACTGCGTCACACGCCGGTCCCTGGAGCAGTTTTCCTGGCATATAACCGCGGCCGTGCGGCTCTCCCATGCAGAGCGCCAGGTCAGTGATTTTAATGCACTGGGAGAACGTGAGAACGTTCATATCATTCCAGAAGGAAATCCTGTGCCCTGTGCCCTCCTCCCGGAATCACTGCCCTGCGTCTGTCTCAGTGAGTTTGCCTGCTCGGGACGGATTTTCTATTTATATAAGTAGAACCCTACACGCATGGTCTTTCATGACTGGCTGCTTTCGCGGAGTGTGACGTGTGCGTGGTGCAGCCGTGTCGGAGCACAGATCGGCACGTCACACCCTCCTTCTGTCCTCACTGTGGGCTGGCGCACGTTTTGTTTGTCCAGTCACCGGTTGATGGACTTGTGGGTTGTTTCTACCCTGCAGCTCTAGAACTATCACTGCTGTGGGTATTTACAAGTCTGTCTGTGTAGACAGGTTCTCTTTCCCCTTGGGTCTGAGCTAGGGGTAGAAGTTTTGAGAAACCGCTAGACAGGAGGTGTTCAGTGATGTGCCAGGGCTCATTTCAAACTCCAGATTAAAGATGTGCCATGTATAAAGTAATCAGATGTGTTGTATATAGTAGAATGCTAAATTTACATAGCTTTTTTAAAAAAAGAAAAAGATTATTTATTTGAAAGGCAGAGTCACAGACATAGAGGGAGAGGGAGAGAATCTTCGATCCGTTGGTTCACTCCCCAGGTGACTGCAGTGGCCGGAGTTGGGCTGGTCTGAAGCCAGGAGACGGGCTTTTTCTAGGTCTCCCGTCTGGATGAAGGGACCCAAACACTTGGGCCATCCTCCAGTGCTCTCCCTAGCAGATTAGCAGGGAGCTGGATTGGAAGTGGAACAGCTGGGACTTGAACTGGCAACCAAGTAGGATGCTGGCGCCGCAGGCGGAGGCTTAACCCATTACGCCACAGCACCAGCCCCATAAATTTACACAACATTTTAAATAGACCTCAGATCTTTGGTCTGGTTGTTCTAGAACTCCTAGAGGTAGAACTTTACTCACCTCTGCTCGTAAATGTAAAGTTGGAAATAAAAGTAATCTGAAATGTCTTTTGTGGTTCTTTAATAAGAACATGAAAGAAAGTAATAAAAATACCAATTTGCCGTAGCAGGTAGATGATACAAATTGAAGCTTGTCACGTGGAGGATTCCATAGTTAATCACTTTGAGTTGCCCGTTACTGTGTTCCGGTTCTTGATTTGGGAGTTTTCCTCAATGGGCATTTGGAAATTGAACTTGCTGTCATTAAGTGGAACTTTCTTCATTTTTTTCCAGGTGCAGTACAGAAGGTTTCTAAGAAATTGGAAATGCACGTTTATAGCAAGAGGTTGGAGATCATGCTGCAGTAAGTTTCCGTGCCCTGGATTCGGCTCGGCGGGCTCAGGCCCGGCCAGCGCTGACTGCTGTGGGAGCCTGGCTTTCTTTCCGGGGGGGAACCCTTGAGTTGCTCTCTTCCAGCTCAGCACTCCAGCTCGCTGAGCGTGTGACCTGTGTGGCCAGCCACTTACGTCCCCTTCTGTGTGGCTTCTTGGGATGTTCCTGGAAGGCAGGCAGAGTCATCCGGCTCCCGTAGTTGGGTCCCTGCCACCTCTGTGGGAGGCCCTGATGGCGTCCCTGGCTCCTGGCTTCCACCTGACCCAGCCCCCAGCTGCTGGGGCATTTGAGGGTGAACAGCAGGTGGTCTTTCAAGGATAAGTTCTAACAACCTCACGTGTTTTTATGCCTGTAAGGAATATTTTAGGTATTTACGTAGATGCGAATTCTTCATTAAGAATAGTTTCTTTTTAGACTCTGCTCAGATAGGGAGCCTGCAATTATGAAATACCTTCAACTCAGCATTTTTCTAAACACCACCTTGCTGCAGGCACTCTTTGAACCTGATTTCAGAATGCTTTTCCAAATAAAATAAACATAAAGCTTCTTCGGAGTGGATAGCTACAGTAAGGGAGTTTCTATAATTTCAGCATCTAGCACAGTGCTTGTACCTAATGTCTCCCATACTTGTTGACTAAGTGAGTGCTTCTGTTTGAAATTGAAAGTTACTTAATTAGGCACCTGAATGAAATAAAATGCTCCGCATGTTTGGAAGGTTTTCATGTTAACATTTCTGTTTTTGCCTTCCTGTCCCCAAAATCCACACTTATGAAATGAATTTGTCTACTTATTTATTTATTTGGAGGCAGAGTGACGATCTTCCATTGATTGCTAGTTCACTCCCCAAATGCCAGCAACAGCCAGGGTTGGGCCAGGCTGAAGCCAGGAGCCGGGAGCGCCATCCTGGTTCTCCACCCGGTGGCAGGGCCCCCAGCACTCGGGCCCACTCAGGCCCTCCTCTGCTGCTCTCCCAGGTGCACTAACAAGAAGCTGGATTGGAAGCAGACCAGCCCCCCTGTGGGCCTCCCGTGTCTTGGGCGGGGACTCATCCCCTATGGGACGACGCAGGAGCTGCTCATCTTCCTAAAGGAACCTTCGCTAACTTGTACACAGTGATGGACCTTAAATGGTGACTTTGCTCACATGAGCCATCACGCATTTCAGAAGGTGTTCCTGGTGTTGTCATTCTGATTAAAACCCACCCTGTGTCACCCAGACTGAGCAGCAGGCACAGCTCAGGACATGGGTTCCTGCTGCGGCTAAGGCCCCCTGGCTCCTCCTGGCTCCCCCTGGCTCCCCCAGCCCCCCGGCCCCCATGCCCCCCCAGCCCCTGGCTCCCCCAGCCCCTCCCCCCGGCTCCCCTTGGCTCTCCCTGGCTCCCCAGGCTCCCCGGCCCCCACGGCCCCCCTGGAACCCCCAGCTCCTCCCGGCCCCCATGACCCCCCCCGGCCCCCTGGCTCCCCCAGCCCCCCGGCTCCCCCGGCTCCCCGCCTGGCCCCAGCCCCCAGCCCCCCCGGCCCCCCCTTGCAGAGGGCCTTGCCCTGCACTCTCTGGAAGCTGACCCGCCAGCTTTGGCCTCTGAGAGCCTCTGTTAGGTGCTTGTGCCCTTGGGTGGGCAGTAACGCTGCGGGACTCTTCCCAGGCAGGGAGCAGGGGAGATGCGCACACGTGCACACACACGTGCACACACACGTGCACTCATGCAGTTTGGCCTATGTTCGTGGGAGTGGGCCAGCCCGGGGTGTCCCGGCACGTCCTGCTGTGGACAGCGCTGTTCCGGGGCCTCTACAGGACCCGCAGCCTGTGATCCTGGAGTGGCTCTGCAGGCACCACAGTGGGGCTATAGGAGGGGCACTGCCCTGGTGGCCCTTGGGCTGACCAAGGGGCATCTGCAAGAGGCCTGCAAGCCCTTCAGCTTCACTGTGCACCTGGCCTCTGCGCCCCCTCCTGCCTGCCCCCACCTGCCCCTCCCCCTCCTGCCTGCCCCCACCTGCCCCTCCCCCTCCTGCCTGCCCCCCACCGGCCCCTCCCCCTCCTGCCGGCCCCCCACCTGCCCCTCCCCCCTCCTGCCTGCCCCCCCACTGGCCCCTCCCCCTCCTGCCTGCCTCCCCCTCTCTCCTGCCTTTCCCTCCCTTTCCTGCCTGCCCCCCACCTGCCGCTCCCCCTCCTGCCTGCCCCCCTCCTGCCTGCCCCCCACCTGCCCCTCCCCCTCCTGCCTGTCTCCCCCTCTCTCTCCTGCCTTTCCCTCCCTTTCCTGCCTGCCCCCCACCTGCCGCTCCCCCTCCTGCCTGCCCCCCACCTGCCCCTCCCCCCTCCTGCCTGCCCCCACCTGCCCCTCCCCCTCCCCTCCTGCCTGCCCCCACCTGCCCCTCCCCCTCCTGCCTGCCCCCCCACCTGCTGCTCCCCCTCCTGCCTGCCCCCCACCTGCCCCCCCACCTGCCCCTCCCCCTCCTGCCTGCCCCCCACCTGCCGCTCCCCCTCCTGCCTGCCCCCCACCGGCCCCTCCCCCCTCCTGCCTGCCCCCCCACCTGCACCTTCCCCTCCTGCCTGCCCCCCACCGGCCCCTCCCCCCTCCCGCCTCCCCCATGAACACTGAACCACACAGTTATTCCGAGAAGAGACACAAGACAGAGCCACAGCTTGCTCTGGCTTCGTCAGTGTGACTGGCAGTGTTCGAACTTGCAAGTCCACAGAAGCCTAAGAAGCGCAGCTCATTTCCACAGCCACCTGAACAGTGTTTCAGTGACCGGCAGTTAATTACATGAGAACGAAACGTCTTTGTCCTGTCCTTCTGCGTTTATCTGTATTTGAAATAGAGTGCTTTCCTTGGTGCTGGTTACCCAGCTAAGTCACATTCCCAGTATTTTTTTCCACTTTATTGAAAAGGCAGAAAGGGACAGAGACCTTCCATTTGCTGGCAAACTCCTCAGATGTGCACAGCAACCAGGGCTGGGCCACGCTGAAGCCGGGAGTTGCGGGTCTCCCACCCAAGGGCAGGGACCCAAGTAGTTGAGCCGCTTTCTGCCGTCCCCCAAGGTGCACGTTTAGCCGGAAGTGGATCGAAGCTGGAGCCAGGACTCCTACCAGGCGCTCTGACGGCAAGCTGGCCTCCCGAGCGGTGTCTCAGCCACTGTGCCAGTGCCCCGCCCTCCAGCATCAGACTGCCTGATGGAGCAAAGCTGTGGCTGCCCCTCCCCGCTCCGAGTTACTAGACTGTGCAGGATGACCAGGGCTGACTGACGGGTGGTTAGACTGGCTCCTCAGTGACAGGACCGGTCTTACTGACTTCTGTATCCCCAGCAGCGGGCCCCGAGGATGCGCAGCCTGTACCAGCTTTAAGGGTGGCGAAGCCACCACCGGTGACGCCAGCACCCAGTAGAGTGCCTGGGTGGGTCCTGGCTGCTGTACTTCGTGCCCAGGTGCCTGCGCTCCTGCCAGTCCTGGGGGACCTGAGTAAACTCAGGGGCTCCCAGCTCCGCTTTGGCCCTGCCCCGGCTGCTGCAGGCATTTGGGGAGGGAACCCGCGGGTAGATCTCTCCCGGTCACTGTGCCTTTCAAATAAATAAATCTCTTCTAAAAAAATGCCGACATGAATTAACTCAGCTAGGCGTTTGAAGATGATAAAAGCAGTTTACGTGGGCGCCAGCTGCATCTGGAACCTGGATTCGAACAGCTCAGCTGCTGGTGCACCACGAGGCGTGAAGCCACTTAACTCTTGTGGCTCGTCTGCCGAGTGGCAAAAGGGATCCTTAGGAAATCACAGCTCAAGTCCTGGTTAAACTGGGCTCTGAAGTGGCCAGCACAGTGCCGCTGAATAAAGCAGTCTTACTGAGTGGTTCCTGAGTGTGTCTATGTAGCCTGTTTGGTATATTAATAAGTTCTATCAAGGTAAGTAGGAAGTGTGTCTAAGGGAAGATTTGCGTCTTCGGCTCAGAGCTGTTTCCCCGCGGCTGTGCGGTCGGGCTGTGCCGCTGATCCAGCTGCTTTGTTCTTTCAAGGGACATATTTGGAGAAGACTGTGTCAGTGTGAAAGATGGCGCTCTGCTCAGTGTCACGGTGGACGGGAAGACGGCCAACATCAACCTGGAGACGCGGGTACGCAGCAGCTTCTCCCTGCGCCTCAGGTGTCTGGAGGTGGAGTGGAACAGGAGTGACCCATGGCCCACACCTGACAGCTTACGTTCGCGTGCTGGGTTTCCTCCTCTCCTCCTGTGCTTGTTTGCTAGTCCAGCTCTGCTTCTCATTCCAGCTTCCTGTTCTAGTCTGCGTGACGTAGAAAGCTCCCCAGCGTGCTCTGCGCTCTGCTGCAGGGTCCTCACTCCCATGGGATCTCTTCATGGGCTCCCACGGGAACCCCACCCCTCTGCAGGGGCTCCATGGGAACCCCACCCCTCTGCAGGGTCTCCATGGGCTTCATGGGAACCCACCCCTCTGCAGGGTCTCCATGGGCTTCATGGGAACCCACCCCTCTGCGCGGTCTCCATGGGCTCCCACGGGAACCCCACTCCTCTGCGCAGTCTCCATGGGCTCCACGGGAACCCCACCCCTCTGCAGGGTCTCCATGGGCTCCACGGGAACCCCACCCCTCTGCAGGGTCTCCATGGGCTCCCACCGGAACCCCACCCCTCTGCACGGTCTCCATGGGCTCCCACAGGAACCCCACCTCTCTGCGCGGTCTCCATGGGAGCCCCACCTCCTCTGCGCGGTCTTTAATTTCTGTGTTCTTTGACTATGTAGGTGTCTGAGAAATCACTAGATGTTACTTTGATATAAATGAGAAAACCTGAGTAGGTATCTCACTGGAGAGATACAGGTGGCCAGGAGGCATAGGACAGCGTTCAGATCCGTCCCTGATCAGCGGGGCGTGGCTGCTGTGGCATAGCAGGCAGGGCTGCCGCTCGAGACACCAGCATCCCGTGGCCGAATGTCGGCTCCAGTCCAGGCTACTCTGCTTCCAGGCCCGCTTCCTGCTAATGTGCCGGGGAAGCTCCTCCCAACCACGCGGGAGACCAGAATGGGGCTCCTGGCCCAGACCTGGCTCTCATAGCCATTGAGGAAGTGAACCAGCAGATGGTTCCATGTGTGTGTGTGTCTCCCTCTCTCTTGCTATGCCTTTGAAATGAAAAAATCTTTTTTTTTTTTTAAAGATTTATTTATTTGAAAGAGTTACAGAGAGAAGTAGAGAGGTCTTCCATCAGCAGGTTCACTCCCCAATTAGCCACAACGGCTGGAGCTGCACCGATCTGAAGCCAGGAGCTTCCTCCGGGTCTTCCCACGTGGGTGCAGGGGCCCAAAGACTTGGGCCATCCTCCACTGCTTTCCCAGGCCACAGGGGAGAGCTGGACTGGAAGTGGCGCAGCCGGGTCTCTAACCGGTGCCTGTAAGGCGTGCCGGCACTGCAGGCACAGCCCAGCCCCTGGAGTGAATAAATCTTTAAAAAGATAATTAGAGGAAATACAAGTTTAAAGTATGAATTATCAGCACAAAGAGAGTGAAATAAATAAGGAACTTGTATCCTGGGCCCTGGGGCGCAGAGGGCGTGTGCATTCCCGAGGGCAGTTTGGGAACTGCATCAAAGCCGGCGGGAGCAGGTGTAGAGCAGTGGCCGGGTGCCTGTGTCCCAAATCCAACTGCTGGGATTGGAGGCCCCGTGGGCTTCTGGTTCCAGCTTCCTGTTAATGGGCATGCCGCGAGCCGTGAGTGATGGCCCCTGGCCCAGACCCTGCTACCCACAGGGGAGATCGGAGTTCCAGGCTCCGGCACAGCCTGCCCAGCGCGTGTGGTCCGTTAGACTGCCCCCCCGCCCCGTGTCCGTCCTGGGGTCAGGTGTGTGTGCTGCCCCATCCCTGAGTGTCTCCCCGGGAGCCCCCTGCACTCCTGCTCGGCTCCCCGCTGACGGCTCTCTGGTTTCCTTGCAGACGGTGGAGTGTGAAGAGGGGAGCGAGGACGATGAGTCGCTGCGGGAGATGGTGGAGCTGGCGGCGCAGAGGCTGTACGAGGCGCTCACGCCCGTGCACTGAGCTGCGTGTTGAACCCTCGACTCTGCCGTGCGACTTAATAAAACGCGTGGTCTCTTCTCTGGGGCGGCGTCTTCACTCCTCCAGAGTCCCGCCGTCGTGTGCCGCAGCCACACTGCACGGGGTAGAGCTGCGGGTTCGCTCCAGGCTCCAGGCGGCTCCCAGCGAAACCCCGAAGCTGCTCACAGCCGGACCCTAGTGCTGCTGCAGGGGGCGCACGACCCGTGCTGCGGGCTGGAGCAAGCAGAGCCGCCCACGGAGGGGGCTCAGCCGCCCACCCACGGAGCCCGGAACCGCACCGACGCGGGCCTCTGCCACCCGCGGGGCCCGGGGCGTCGGGGCGCTGGGGTCCGCCCACCTGCCCAGGCGGGACCTGGCCTCTCCCACCCGCGGGGCCCCGGGGCTGCAGGGTGCAGGCTCCTGTCCGGGCGCTGGGGTCCGTCCACCTACCCAGGCGGGACCTGGCCTCTGCAACCCGCGGGGCCCGGGGCGTCGGGGCGCTGGGGTCCGCCCACCTGCCCAGGCGGGACCTGACCTCTGCGGCGGTGCCGGCCCCTCCCGCAGCAGGCGCCCAGCCGGACGGTCACCGGGCCCGACTGCAGCTCCGGGCTGATGCAGACCGGGGCTGGAGCGCGCCCACGGCCCGCAGGCCAGGGGGGAAATGGGCAGAAGCGAGGAGCCTGGCGTCCGCCACACCACCACGCTGCGATCCCGTGGGCGGGGCCCTCAGCGACGCGGGTGACGGGCGGCCGGCCGGGCCCCGCCCCGCCCCGCGAAGTCCCGCCCCGCCGGCCCCGGATATCCGGCCTGCACCGACGCGCGGCTGGCGGGACCATGGCGCTGCAGGAGACGCTGTGTTCCGGGAGTCTCCTGGCCTGGCCTGGCGTACTGCTGTTCGGTGACTCGATCACCCAGGTAGCCCGACCGTCGCGGGCTAGGCGTCCGCACCCTGGAGCCCGAGAGGGGCCGTCGGTCCCGGGGCCCTGCGGCTGCGGCTCCGGGCGGGGAGACTCCTCCGAGCGCAGGGCTGGGCTCCGGGCCGGGGCCGGGCGGGGAGACCCCTCCGAGCGCAGGGCTGGGCTCCGGGCCGGGGCCGGGCGGGGAGACCCCTCCGAGCGCAGGGCTGGGCTCCGGGCCGGGGCCGGGCGGGGAGACCCCTCCGAGCGCAGGGCTGGGCTCCGGGCCGGGGCCGGGCGGGAGACTCCTCCGAGCGCAGGGCTGGGCTCCGGCTCCGGCTCCGGCTCCGGCTCCGGGCGGGGAGACCCCTCCGAGCGCAGGGCTGGGCTCCCGGCCGGGGCCGGCGCTGACGGGCTGTCTCCCCGCAGTTTTCTTTCCAGCCCGGCGGCTGGGGAGCGGCGCTGGCGCACAGACTGGCCAGGTGAGCGGCGTGGCCGGGCGCCGTGGGGAGGGGTCTGCCTCCCCTCCCGCCCTCCTGGGCGCCAGGACCCTCGGTCCGCACCGCCCAGCGCCTTCGCCTCAGCTGTGTGGGAACCCGGGCCCCAGGGGACCTGCTCTGACCTGCCCGGCCTGAACCCGTGTCGCTGTTGGGATTTGACCCGGGTCCCAGGTTCCTAGGACTGATCTTCAAAAAAGAGGTTTGACTGGTGCCGGCGCTCTGGCGTAGCAGGTAAAGCCACCGCCTGCAGTGCTGGCATCCCACATGGGCGCCGGTTCAAGACCCGGCTGCTCCACTTCCCATCCAGCTCTCTGCGGTGGCCTGGGAAAGCAGTGGAGGATGGCCTGAGTCCTTGGGCCCCTGCACCTCTGTGAGAGACTTGGAAGAAGCTCCTGGCTTCAGCCTGACCCAAACCTGGCCATTGCAGCCGTCTGGGGAGTGAACCAGTAAATGGAAGACCTTTCCCTCTCTCCCTCACCCTAACACTTTGAAATAAATCTTTAGAAAAAACTATTGAAAGGCCGTTTTACCAGGGCAAGGGTGGAGGGTGGGGTGGTGTCTTCCATCTGTTGGTTCACTCCCCAAATGCTGCGTGGACACGGCTGTGCCGATCCAGAGCCAGGTGCTTCTCCTGGTCTCCCATGGGCTGCAGGGCCCAAGCACTTGGGCCATCCTCCACTGCCTTCCGGGGCCACAGCAGAGAGCTGGCCTGGAAGAGGGGCATCCGGGACAGAATCCGGCACCCCGACTGGGACTAGAACCCAGTGTGCCGGTGCCGCAAGGCAGAGGATTAGCCTATTGACCCGTGGCGCCGGCCATCTTAACACCTTTTAAATCATCTAAGTTCTTTCTTGTTTGTTTAAAGATTTATTTTTTGGGGGGCCGGCACTGTGGCATTGTGGGTAAAGCCACCGCCGGCAGTGCTGACATCCCACATGGGCGCTGGTTCAAGTCCCGGCTGCTCCACTTCCGATCCAGCTCTCCGCGGTGGCCTGGGAAAGCAGCAAAGATGGCCCAAGTGCTTAGGCCCCTGCACCTGTGTGGGAGACCAATTCCTGGCGTCTCTAACTCTGCCTTTCAAATAAATAAATATTTTTAAACAAAGATTTAATTAATTGAAGGGCAGAGTGACAGAGAGACAAATCCTCCATCCACTGGTTCACTCCCCAGATGGCTGCCTTGGCCAGAGCTGGGTCAGGCCCAAGCCAGGAGCCAGGACTCCATCCTGTTTTCCCACATGGGTGGCAGGGACCCAAGCAGTGGACCGCAGCCAGCCACCCCGTGGGGGGTGCCATCCTTGTGGGCACAGCTTAACTGGCTGGGCCACAGCACTGCCCCTCACTGACACGTCTGAGCACAGGAAGCCTTGGAATCACTTTTTTTTTTTTTTTTTTTTTGACAGGCAGAATGGACAGTGAGAGAGAGACAGAGAGAAAGGTCTCCCTTTACCATTGGTTCACCCGCCAATGGCCGCTGCGGCCGGCGTACCGTGCTGATCCGAAGCCAGGAGCCAGGTGCTTCTCCTGGTCTCTCATGGGGTGCAGGGCCCAAGCACTTGGGCCATCCTCCACTGCCTTCCCGGGCCATAGCAGAGAGCTGGCCTGGAAGAGGGGCAACCGGGACAGAATCTGGCGCCCCGACCAGGACTAGAACCCGGTGTGCCGGCGCCGCAAGGCAGAGGATTAGCCTAGTGAGCCGCGGCGCGGCCAGAATCACTTATTCTTAACTTCATTTGACTGTTTAGGAGATGTGTCGTCGCTGCCCGAGCGCCTTCCGTGTGTCTGGGTGTCACGCTGCTCTGCTAGCTGGGCACTCCGCAGACCAGTGGTCAGTGCCTCGTCAGTGGTCGGGGTGGGAGAGGGCACCCACAGAGCTCCACTGTACAGTGTTTTAACTCTTGGAGTCTTCAAAATGGCTAATTTTTGTGATGGTTACAGATAAAACACTCAGAACCTGATTTAAAGATATGGCTCAATTTTTGTTTTTTAAAGATTTTTGTTACTCGAAAGTCAGAGGTACATAGAGAGCTCCTCCGTCTGCTGGTCCACTCCCCAATGGCCACAACAGCTGGGCCTGGGCCAGGCTGAAGCCAGGAGCCTCTTCCGGGGCTCCCACGTGGGTGCAGGGGCCCAAGCACCTGGGCCGTCCTCGGCTGCTTTCCCAGGCGCATGAGCAGGGAGCTGGATGGGAAGTGGAGCAGCCGGGACTGGAACTGGTGCCCATATGGGATGCCGGCTCTGCAGGCCAGGGCTTTAACCTGCTGAGCCATGGTGCTGGCCCCTATGGCTCAATTTTTAAGAATGTTTTATTTTCATATATTTGAAAGGTACAGCGACACAAACACCTTCATCCACTGATTGACTCCCCAGAGGCCTCATCTAGGGCTGGGCCAGACGGAAACCGGGAGCAGGAACCGCATGAGGGTCTCCATGTGGGTGGCAAAGCCCCCAACACTTAAGCCATCATCTGCCGTCTGCCAGATGCCTTAGTGCAGAGCTGGAGTGGCTGGGACAGAGCAGGTGCTCTGGTGTGGGCATGGCCTCTCGAGGGGCAGGCTGCCACAGTGCCTTTTAAAAAAAATTTGTTATTTGAAAGACAGAGAGAGAGAAGTCTTCCATCCGCTGGTTCACTTCCCAGATGGCCGCAAAGGCTGGAGCTGCGCCGATCCAAGGACTTGGGCTTCCTCCAGGTCTCCCACGCGGGTGCAGGGGCCCAAGCACTTGGGCCATCTTCCACTGCTTTCCCAGGCCACAGCAGAGAGCTGGATTGGAGGAGGGACAGCCAGGACAGAACTGCCGGGGCTTTAACCCGCTGTGCCGCCACACCAGCCCCTGCTGCTGGGATTTTGCAGACTCACTCAATGTGGTGAAGTGCGCCCCCTGCCGCTGGCCTGGGTCGCTGCTCGGCATAGCCTGCAGGTGCTCCCAGCGGCTTGGCGGAGCTGCTGACAAGTAGGGACTTGAGGGCTGGCGCTGTGGTGCCCCTGGGATGTCGCCGTCTGTGTGGGCACCAGTTCAAGTCCCAGATGCTCCACTTCAATCCAGCTCCCTGCCAGTGGCCTGGGAGGGAGCAGCAGATGGTCCTAGCATCTGGGCCCCTGTACCCGTGTGGGGGAGTCAGAAGGGGCTCCTGGCTCCAGCCCAGCCCTGCCTGTTGCAGCCATCTGGGGAGTGAACCAGCGGATGGAGGCGGCCCCACCCACAACTCTCAAAAACTAGGCCTTTGAACCAAATACCAAAGTGAACCGCATCGGTTTGCTGCTGGTGAGCCAAGCCCCAAGACTGCCTGTATCCCGGAGAACAACATAAATGTCTATAAATGCCGAGTTGGGGAGCCATCCCTCCCTCCTGCCCGCCGGGGTCTGCAGGCTGCCCCTCCGGGCGACTGCACAGCCAGGCGGTGACGTTGGCAGGGCCACGGGAGTCAGGGGTGCACGGGTACCAGGCAGGCAACGCGCCCAGCCTCGGGCTGTCCACCGTCCCACACTTTGTAAGAGAGGGCGGGAAACTGCCTGGTGTGAACTGGTCCAAGTGGGAACCAGACATTTCCGTGGTTACTGAAGTAAAAACCCCGTGTTCCGTCCACGCACACTTGGTCCAGCTCACCGGTGGCTCGTCCACGCCCACTCGGGCAGTGTCCCAGCTCTGCCGCCACACGGGCCATCGCGTGGCTGTGGATCCGTGCTGTGGCGACTTCCGGGAGGGGAGCGGTCGCGGTGGTCTCGTTCCCAGGTGGAGCCTGGGCCACACACAGGTGCCGAGGGCTTTGAAATTCTTCGCTCCAGGAAGTGTGACGTCCTGAACCGTGGGTTTTCAGGCTACAACACCAGATGGGCCAGAATCATCCTGCCGAGGCTCATCGGGAGGGCCAGCGGCCTGGACAGCCCCGTGGCCGTGACCGTCTTCTTCGGGGCCAACGACAGCGCGCTGAAAGGTGACGCCGCGCTGCGTGTGCGCCTAACTCAGCTGTATTTCTTTAAAGCAGTGGCTTTTATTCCCAACCCGTTTGCACGCGCCTCGGGCGGCCCCTCGCACCGCGTCTCACTGCCGGGGTGGGGGCTGCGGGCTCGGAGGGGCCGTCCCTCTGTTTTCTCCAGGTTTGTTGGCACTGGGAGGCCACCACCTTCAAAGCATGAAAACCATGGAGGAGGTCACCGAGGCAGAGTCCAAAAAAGTTATAAAGAAAAGGGAAGACTTTGGAAAGTGTGGCAGACAAAGGATAATGCCTTTAATGTGGACATCAATGAGAAAAACAGTAACTGCGGTAGAGTGGGTAGGGACAGGCCACTCCCAGGAGGAGGAACATGGGGTCCACGCCATGGTGCAGTGGGTTAATCCTCTGCCTGCAGTGCCGGCATCCCATGTGGGTGCCGGTTTGAGTCCCGGCTGCTCCTCTTCCGATCCAGCTCTCTGCTGTGGCCTGGGTGGAGGATGGCCCAAGTGCTTGGGCCCTGCACCCGTGTGGGAGACCAGAGAAGCACCTGGCTTCAGATCAGCTCAGCTCTGGCCGTTGTGGCCATCTGGGGAGTGAACTAGCGGATGGAAGACCTTTGTCCCTTTCACTGTCTGTAACTCCTCTCAACAAAAAAAATAATAGGAGGAGGAGGAGAAATCCAACAGCCCACTCACACGCGGAGAGGCACGGGAACTCCATTCAGCTGTGAGCAGAACGCAGGACTCTGGTGCGGGAACAGCTGTGAGCAGGGAGGCGGGCGTGGGGCTCCGGGAAGCAGTCTGCGTCCAGAGACGCTCTGTGCGGGTCTCCACGGAGCAGACAACCAAATGCTGCTGGTGAGGAAACGGGGATCGGTTGCGGGCACCTGCTACTAACCGCTACTTGAAGACTTGATGGACACAAGCGGGGATGTGAGAGCTCTTCAAGATCTTCTCCATGAGGGGGAGGAGATAGGGAGTTCTCGCCCCCAATGGCCCCAACAACCAGAACCGGGCCGATCCGAAGGCAGGAGCTAACACTGGGTCTCCCATGTGGCTGCAGGGCCCAAGCACTTAGGCCATCCTCCACTGCTTTCCCAGGCCACAGCAGGGAGCTGGATTGGAAGAGCAGCAGCCGGGACTCGAACCGGTGCCCGTAAGAGATGCCGACGCCACAGTGCCGGCCCTCAGCTTTCTTTTCTAAGTATACACATCTGCACCGGAAACCTGCACAGCCTGCCCGGATGCCAGCGGCACTTGCGTGGACGGCAGGACCGGGTGACGGCTTTCTCCTCGCCGGTGGTTCACACAGCACTGTAGCGATCCGTGGCCAGAATCTACCTGGAGACCACCCCTCGTTGAGGCAGCGGCCGTAGGCGCGCGCACTTAGCCGGTGGAATCTGCACAGCCGCGCTAGGAGGCACAGGAGGGCCGAGGGGCCGCCCAGGGGCCTGTGGAGTTGGCGACAAAGCCAGGGTTGGAGCTGGGCCCGTCCCAATCTGTACCAGCAGCCCCAGCGTCCTGGAAGGGACCCATGGGTGTGCCGGGCCTGACGTGTTCCTGCTGTTCTTGAACAGGTGAGAACCCCAAGCAGCACGTCCCCCTGGACGAGTACGCGGGGAACCTGCGGGGCATGGTGCAGTACCTGCAGTCCGTGGGCGTCCCCGAGAGCCGGGTCATTCTCATCACGCCGCCCCCCCTTGACGAAGCGGCCTGGGAGAAGGAGTGCATCGCGCAAGGTGAGCGAGCCACGGCGAGCCTGCGCCAGCCCGGGAGGCCCACGGGAGGCTGCAGGTCCCCATCTGCCCTGAGAGCTCACAGAACAGAGGTCCTGGGCACCCACGTCCCCAGGCGACGCTGCCTTGAGTCCTGGCGCCACCAGTCCCTCTCCAGCTGCTGGTTAAGGCACCTGGGAGGCAGCGGATGGGGGCCCAGCCTTGGCTGTGGGGGCACCTGGGAGTGAACCAGCAGATAGAAGCCTCTCTCTGCCATTCAAGTGGATGAAAACAAACATAAAAACAAGTTCTAAGGCAGGAGGGGGCCGGCAGCTGCTGGCCACCCAGGGACACGGAGCCGGTCGAGCAGCTGCTCCCCACATGAGGGCCTCCTGCGCTCTGCCTGGGGAGCCGCCCTCCCTGTGGGGAGCCCACAGTGCCGAGCCGTCCGCGCTGTCCCCCGCGTGCAGCGGCGGTGTCTGTAAAGGGCTTTAGGAACTTTGCTAAGCGCGAGGAAAACAGGTCATCCTAGGACAGGGTATTTTTTATTTATGTGAGAAAGAGAGGTCTTCCATCCACTGGTTCAGTCCCCAAATGGCCGCAACGGCCGGAGCTGGGCGATCCGAAGCCAGGAGTTTCCCAAGTCTCCCACGCAGGTGTAGGGGCCTAAGGACTTGGGCCATCTTCCACTGCTATCCCAGGCCACAGCAGAGAGCTGGATCGGAAGTGGAGCAGCCAGGACTTGAACCTGCACCCACATGGGATGCCAGCGCAGCAGGCAGAAGCTTTTAACTGCTTTGCCACAGCACCGGCCCCCGAAATTCTTAAATTTTATTTCCTCATTCATGTCCTGTAAGGTGGAGCCCAGTGGAAATGTTTTCCCCAGAGGTCAGAGGTGAGCAAAAGCTAGGCAGGGATCACATCTCATTAACCTGATGGTCTCAGGCTCAGCTGATCGTGTGGGTGGGTTTTGCAAACAATTGGTGGATCCTTGGGTAAAGCAGAACCAGGGACGTTTATCCCCCCCCCCCCCCCCCCATATACACACACCACGCAGCCTGCCCCACATCTTCAGGTTTTCTCTTTATCACTCCTGTCAGTTTCCAGATGCCGCCAGCTCCTGCGGCCTTGCCTGCGGACCTGTGAGCCCAGCCAGGACGGCCAGCAGCCACGGCCGTCTCCCAGCCTAGCACCCACCTCCCGGGGCGGCAGGGCCAGGAGAGGCCGAGGCCTGTGCGCGCTGTGCCGCGGGTCTGAGTTTAATCGCAGCGCGCCCCAGATCGGGGGGGGGCTCTGCTGGCAGAGAAAACTGCTCTGTCTCCAGGTCCAGTCCGCAGGTTGCCCACCACGCCGGAGTAGCTTCTCTTTATGTAGGAAATTCTGGGTCAGTGTTCCGCTTCCAGGGTTGAGCAGCACACACAGTGAGCACAAGCCCACGGCTGCCCCTTAGCAACTGCCCAGGGAGGCGGGCAGGCACCACCTCTGATCCAGCCTCCCGCTGTGTGCATGTCGGCCCCCTGCTGGGAGAGCCCCTGGAGTTCTGGGACATCTGGGGAGTGAGCAGTTGACTTTCAGAAAGTATGGGAGAGGCAGAGAGAGGCAGCTCCCGTCTACTCCTGCCACAGCCACAGCAGGCGGGGCCGAGCCAAAGCCCAGAATTCCACGCTCTTGCACACGGGCGGCAGGTGCCCCCATCCCGCTGCCCCCTAGGCCACACAGGAGCCGGGACTCCAACCGGGCACTCCGGTATGGGTGCAGCTGTCCCAGCCCGTACCAAGCACCTGCCACAGTAAATGGGAATTAAAAGCAGGAAAACTCGCAGCTCAGTGGACCTTGCACCAAGGACCAGCGTTTGTCTATCAGCTGCTACCCGGGTCTGCTCTTTAACAGGTCACAGATTAAACCGCCGGAACGCGGTTGTCGGAGAATACGCCAGTGCGTGTGTGCAGGTGGCTCAGGACTGTGGCACTGATGTCCTCAACCTGTGGGCCCTGATGCAGGAGGGCAGCCAGGTAAGTGGCCTGCTCTGGCCCTCTGTGGGGTGGGGGTGGGGGCAGCAGGAAGCCAGGCTGTCCCTGGGGTGCTGCAGGGCAGCTTGCAGACCCAGTACCGTGTGGCCCTTGAGACAGAAGTGAGAACGAGGGCGCAGACGTTCCGTTTCCTCCTGCAACGTCGGCATCCCATACGGACACTGGTTCAAGATCAGGCAGTGGAGGATGGCCCTGGAGCTTGGGCCCCTGCACCCATGGGAGACCCGGAAGAAACTCCAGGCTCCTAGCTTCAGCCTGGCCCAGCCCAGCCCTGGCTGTTGGGACCATTGGGGGAGTGAACCAGCAGATGGAAGGTCTCTCTCTCTTAACTCTGCCTTTTAAATATAAAAATCTTTTTTTAAAAAAACTGAGAACTAGGCATTCCGCTTTAACAGTGTGCAGGTCAGGCTCTGATAGAGTCGGGGATTTGTAGTTCTGACCCGGCCTGAAAGCTGACCCCATGGAGAATGGCGGAGCCCAGGAAGACAGCGGACGGCTTCATAGGCCGGGCCGCCAGAGAGGTCCTCCAGCCACGGGTTCACTCCCCAGGGGCTGCAACTGCAGGGGCTGGGCCAGCCCGAAGCCAGGAGCGTCTTCCGGATCTGCTGTGTGAGTGTAGGGTCCCAGTCACTTGGGCCGTCCTCCACTGCTTTCCTGGCCACATTAGCAGGGAGCTGGGTCAGAAGAGGAGTAGCCAGGACTCCAGCCAGCACCCATGTAGGATGCTGGTGCTGCAGGCAGAGGCTTAACCTGCTGTCACAGTGCCAGCCCCCGAGGATACTTTTTAAAGCTCATGAAAAAATAGAATTAAAAGAGGTTTATTTTGGTAAACTCCATGCATTGCAGTCTTCAAAAAGTTCATGGAAAATATATACTGTAAAAAAAATTATGCTTGGGTTCCAAAATTTTATGTTCCAAAGTAGGAACTTTCTGAAATGCCCTCCTAAGGGGAACCTAACCAGAGGGAGGACGCGGCAGGCCCCAGTGTCCTTGCTTGATGGCGGCTAAGAGTGGCCAGACAGAGGAAGGAATAAACAGCCAAGAATCAGGAAATCATGAACCGAGGTGGACTTTTCCCCGTGGTGTTTTTTTTTTTAATTTTATTTGGTAGGCAGAGTTACAGAGAGAGGGAGACAGAGAGAGAGAGAGAGAGAGAGGTCTTCCATCTGCTGGTTCACTCCCCAAATAGCCGCAACAGCCGGAGCTGAGCTGATCTGAGGCCAGGAGCCTCTTCCAGGCCTCCCACCCGGGTGCAGGGGCCCAAGCACTGCTTTCCCAGGCCATAGAAGAGGAGCAGCTGGGACTGGAGCTGGTGCCCACATGGGATCCTGGGGTTGTGGCTCTACCTGCTACGCCACAGCGCCGGTCCCCCCATAATTCTTAACCACACCAGCCTGGTAGCTGTCCACACACGTCACTGCACGCCGGGAACAGGGGAGACAGCAGCCAGTTCTGCCAGCAGCTCTGCGGGGAGCAGCCCTGGACCGCCAGGCTCCTGTCTCTCCCAGCTAAGCCGGGGGCTCGGCAGCTCGCTTGAACACGGAAAGACCCACAGCCAGAGCTCGCTACTCGAGGAGGGGAACGGCGGGTGCGGGTCACGCGTCCTTTTCACTTTACCGCGCTGGGATTCTGGAGCGGAGGCTCTTCCTGAGGGGAGGGTGTGACGGGAGTCAAGTCCTCACACCAGGCCGGCGCCGTGGCTTAACAGGCTAATCCTCCGCCTTGCGGCGCTGGCACACCGGGTTCTGTCCCGGTTGGGGCGCCGGATTCTGTCCCAGTTGCCCCTCTTCCAGTCCAGCTCTCTGCTGTGGCCCGGGAGTGCAGTGGAGGATGGCCCAAGTGCTTGGACCCTGCACCCGCATGGGAGACCAGGAGAAGCACCTGGCTTCTGGCCTCGGATCAGCACCGTGTGCCGGCCTCAGCGGCCATTGGAGGGTGAACCAAGGGCAAAGGAAGACCTTTGTCTCTCTCTCTCACTGTCCACTCTGCCTGTCAAAAAAAAAAAAAAAAAGTCCTCACACCACCCAGGGTGTAAGGGGCTGGGGGGGGGGGAGCGCTCACTGGGGTGGGGGGCTCCGGGGTGAGCCGTCTCGAGCTGAGGGGGGCAGACAGTGCACATGCTCGTGCCTACCAACTTGCCAATCGGTAAGCTACTGCGAGGCGAAGGCATGTGCGTTTTTCATGTTCGTGGACGGGCCGTCACCAGAGAGCCACAGGACGAGGCCGCGGCCCACCCCGCAGCACCAGGAAGGAGGCGTCTGTGTGCCTGTGGCCCAAGCCAGGGGCCGACTTTCGGACACACTTTAGGGCCTTCGGAAGGAGGAGCCGCCTTTCACTCCGCTCTCCCCCGCCAGGACTTCTCCGCCTACCTGTCGGACGGACTGCATCTGTCCCCAGAGGGAAGCGAGTTCCTGTTCTCGCACCTCTGGCCCCTGATAGAGGGGAAGGTCGCGTCCCTGCCCTGGCTGCTTCCTCACTGGCAGGACGTGGCAGACGCCAAGCCGGAACTCAGCCTGCTGGGAGACGGAGACCACTAGCCGAGCACGGCGAGGCACGGCGCTGCGGGCGCGGAGCGGATCCCAGGGAGCGGCCGGCAATGCTTTCCCAAGGCTGCGCCGCCGCCGCTCTGATGGAGCACTGGGAGTTTCGGGGACGCTTTCTACTCAGGTTCGGTTGTGCTCTGCTGTTAAATGTTTATTGATCAATGCAGGCGTCGTCAGTGCCACAGCTGTAAAATACACCCTGAGCAGCTTGTTAACTCCATAAATGGCAAAAAAGACAATTCTGGTTTTTTAAAAAGTCAACAATTTTATAAAAAATGTCCTTACATTCTGCTAAGAACGGTTTCACTCATACATATACCCACACACCTCACTCACTTTGCATCAAACTCTGAAAGTACGGCTAAAATACAAGGATATCATGACAAGGCAAAGGACAGGAAATACCGTAAGGTACAAGTTCAAGTATTAGTGTAACAAGTATAACAAGTATCTGGGTAACAAACGTGGGGGTGGGGAGGCATGATGTGTCACAGGTTTGGTTAACTGCCCTCAAAGGCTAAGAGTTACCTTGGGTAAGATGTGTTGGCTTGGGGAGCACGCTTCAGTTGCTATAGGAAAAAGCTCCTAAGGATAACTGGAAACCAGACTTTGGACTGACGAGTCTCCTCCACACAGTGAAGGACCAAGTGGTGCCGAGAGCCCCTTGGCCGCTCCAGGGCTGGGCCCTGCTGCACGGCCCCTCCTGGCTGGCTCAGCACACCCTGGCCTACCCAGAGCTGCCTGTTCTTATGGCGAGAAACACTTCCCCACTAGACTCTCTTGGGAACTTTCTTCCCCGAGCATCGCAATGGTATTGGGCGTACGAGACTCTACACACAGAGACTGCCCAGTACACTGGAGTCCTCAGGGCTGGCAGGAGTGCTCCTGGCAGGGCTCCATGTTGTCTAGAAAGTTCTAGAGCTACATTAACTCAAATTCTCTCTGCATGCTGCTAACACGGGTGACAGCTAGATGAAAGACCCACACTTTGGAGATAATGTAGAAATAGCTTGATCTTTAAGGCAAAAAAATAAATAACTGTTCCAGTTGTCCTCACAAATAACTAAATGCCTCAGTGGATCATTACAGTGTATAAAAGTCAGATCATCTCTCTAATCAGTGCTGTTAGCAACACAAAGGGTTAATTTACAAAAACGTAAATACCTGACATCATCCAGCTGTATTTCTGCTTTGGTACCACAGGCCCAGGGACACTTTCATGATTAGGAACTAAAACCTGAAAGCCTCAAAATAAGCTAGATGCACCTTACCTCTCCAGCAGGGGGCGGGCCGAGCCGCACGAGCAGTCCCCGAACCTGTGAGCGGCATCTGCTGCGAGGCCCCCCCTGAGTCGCCCAGCTCTTCACAAGTGCCTGCTGCCTCTTCAGGCCCCACCTAGACCTGGCACACCGGAGTCCGGGGCTCGGCGCGGCCCTGCACTAGCACTCCGTCTCCTTGCTGTCCACACGGCTCTGCCGCTGCAGCTTAAAGGAGGCGGCCTTCTCGCTCCTGGTCACGGGGTGGTCCGTGAGGTCCTCAAAGGACTTGGCGGCCGCGCTGCTGTTGGGAAAGGGGTCTTTCTCAAAGCCGTCCTCGTCCACGTGCGAGTCCGTGCTGGGGTCTTCCTGGATGGTGTCCATTCTCTGGTGGTCCGCTTTCGGAGCCACAGGGACAGGAGGCATCGCAGGGACAGGCTGCAGGGGCTGCAGGCGGCCTGGGGTCTGCGGGGCGGGGAGGGGCTTGATGATGCGCACCGACGCCGAATCCATGCTGCTTAGCATTTCCACGTTCTGCAAAGACAAGGCGTTAACTGATGGGAGTCCAGGTGAACCAAAGCTCCTCCCAGTTCACCCTTGCCCTGTCTGCGCTGTGGTCCCCGTGCTCGGGGAAGCCCTGAGTGAGGCTCACTCAGCCCGAGGAGCCCCAACAACCTGACCTGATGTACCCCGCCAAGAGGACCCAAAGCAAGGAGAAGGTCACTGCGCTCTCAGGACAGCTGGCACCAGCTCCTCCTCCGCTGGGAGGATCATTTGGTTTGGCCCTGCCAAGGCAGCTTCAGGGAGGACTCAAAATCCAGCCAACCTACAGCAGGCCGATCTTGGAGCTGGTGAGTTCGCATGGCCCACGGACGGTGTTTAAATATCCAATGGCCCTTGGCAGAAAAAGGTTCCCACCCTGGCGATGTGCTGCTGCGAGGCCTCGGCCGTGAGCGCGGACAGCTGGCCCCGTGCCCGTGGGAAGTTCTGTCCACACTCGCAGATACTCACACTCGGGTGAAACAGCGACAGAGACTCATACTGCTTGTCCAGTTTCTTATCCTGGAAAGGAACAGCAAGACAAGAGGTCATTCCTACACAGCACTGAGCCTGACGCCATCTTTCCTGGCAGGCCACTCGGCTGTGGTGGGCGCAGGGGGCCCGAGGAAGGTTCTGGCACTGAGACAGAAACGGGCATCTCTCAGAGCTTCTTTCCGAGCGATTTCTCCCGAGAAAGTAGCTGTCCCTGGCTGCTGGCTGCCGCTGAGGTGCAGCTGGTGACAAGGAGCCGTCGAGGCCTCTGCCGCCATCGGCTGCCACGGGCACTCTACACGGCCTCCCTGCGGGGCCAGGCCTCAGCGTCCGCACACACGACCACTCAGAGGACAGGCCGTGGTGCGTCGCGCCTCTTCCCGCCCAGCCCCAGGAAGAGCTGTTCGAGGGGCCCCAGGCAAGAGAAGCAGGCGAGGAGGGGAGGAAGCGGAAGGCAGGACCAGGCCTCTGTCCCAGCAGCTGGGCAGGGGTTCCTCACCAGAGGGGCCCAGGTCTGAGGACCTCGTCCTCGGCAAGCCCCGCCCCCACATTTAGGAGAGAAATGGACTTGGGAGACAATGGCTGAGAAGAGTTCCTCGGACAGAGCCCAGGGCAGCCACGGCTGCTGCCCGCTCTGACGAGGGTGGAGGGCCTGCCCGCTCTTGTCTGGCTGTGGATCTGACTCCCCAGGGTGATGCCGACAATCTGTAAGGTGTACGGTGAACACCTCTGAAACGCTCACGGTTGATACTCGCCCTGTTATAACAAGTCACCCTGAAAATGTTCTTGTTTACCCCAAGATCGTAGACAAATCCACCTGAACTGTCTTCTGTACTTAGAAGTACAACATTTCTAAGAAAGTTTACAAGGAGCCTTCAAAAAGTTCATGGAAATGCACATTATCTTTCAAGTCCATTTTTCTACAAATGTCTCTTTAATCTGAGAGAACTCTCCAGATGCCCTCAGTGGTAGGGGTGCAAGCCGGGAGCAGTCCAGGTCTCCCACAGGAAGGGCAGGGACCCAGCCACCTGAGCCGCTGCTCGGCACCAGCAGGAAGCTGGAAGTGACGAGGGCCGGGAGGAGACCCGGCTGCTCTGCGGCGGGACCGGGAGTCCTGGCACCGCCCCCGTCCAGCTTCCTGGAGCAGCTCACAGAGTAAGACCGCCATCCGCACACAGATGGTGTTTTCAAGAACTATTTGTTCAGCTTCGTACTAGACAAGCTCTTCAGGGTTAACCAAGAAACGTCACTGGAAACATCAGGTCAAACTCTGCTAACAAATTTTTACCTTTTCCAAAAAATACATGGTTGGGATTCTGCAACATTTTAATGAAATGTTGAATTAGAAGTTTGTGCTCGGTCTGGCGCTGTGGCCTAGCAGGTAAAGCTGCCACCTGCAGTGCCAGCATCCCATATGGGCGCCGGTTCAAGACCCAGCTGCTCCACTTCCAATCCAGCTCTCTGCTGTGGCCTGGGAAAGCAGTGGAGGATGGCCTAAGTGCTTGGGCCCTTGCACCCAAGTGGGAGACCAGGATGGAGTTCTAGGCTCCTAGCTCTAACATGGCGAAAGCCTTGGGAGTGAACCAGCAGAAAGATCTTTGTCTCTACCTTTGAGTGGATGAAAATAAATAAATGAATCTTGAAAATAAAAATCAGGGGCTGGTGCCTGCAGTGCCAGCATCCCCTATGGGCGCAGGTTCGAGTCCCAGCTGCTCCACTTCCAATCCAGCTCTCTACTATGGCCTGGGAAAGCAGCAGAAGATGGCCCAAGTCCTTGGGCCCCTGCATCCTCAAGGGAGACCCGGAAGAAGCTCCTGGCTCCTGGCTTCAGAGTGGCACAGCACCGGCCATTGCACCTGGATGGATGGAAGCTCTCTCTCTCTCTCTCGATGGAAGATCTCTCTCTCTCTCTCTCTCTCTCTCTCTCTGTAAATCTTTCAAACAAAATAATCTTTAAAAATAAAAAATTAATCTTTGAAAAAACAAGCTGGTGATGTGGGGTGTGGTGGTGGTGCAGCAGGCTGTCACCTTTCGGAACACCCACAGCACACGGGAGTGCTGGCTTGAGCATCAGCTACCTCCACACCTCATCGGCTTCCCAGTGACGCACACAGAAGGCAGCGGATGGATGGCTCGAGTCCTTGGGCCCCTGCCGCCCAGGGGAGACCCACAGGAAGCCCGGCCCAGCCCTGGCTGTTGGGGGCATCTGGAGAGTGGACCTTTGCATGAAAAATCTCCTCCCTCCTTCTACTGCTCTGCCTTCTGAACAGATAAAAATGAACATTCACAGACGGCGACTCACCACACAATGGACAAGGACACTGAAAGGAATCCACAGTATCAAGGAGAAGACCAGGACGGACCCCACGATGTTGTCTGCTAAAAACTTTCCTGTGAAAATTCCGAACAGGGAACAAGTGAGTGTTTCCAGCAAGCACTTCCTAAATCCGCAATCAGATGCTCTTGGAACACGATCCTACTGTGTCGAGGGCCACAAGACTGCCACCTGTCACCACTGCTGACGTGGTCGTGAAGCGTGTCCACGCACCTGGCAGAGCCCACCAAGCGCTCCTCAGGAGGGTGTGGCTGCCGCTGGGAGGGGCTGCGCGCACAGCAGACCCCGCGTCGCGGTCAGCAGCCGACCACGGAGGACGCTGCTGCCAAGGCTGAGGGGTGTGAAAGACAGCGCCGTCCCTGTTTCTGGATGTTATTTTCGTGATTAAACTGTGGACTCGAGAACACAATACCCAGCCTCCTGTAAACCCCGAGACCCACATTAAATGAAATGACTGTCCCAGCCAGCAACGCGCTCAGACGCGCGTTCACAGCAGTGGAGAGCAGGCCCATCTTCCACAGGAAGGGGCCCAGACCGGAAACCGCACTTCCCCAGCGTCAGCACGGAAACCGGGGCAATCACCTACCGAAAGTGTTGATGCTCAGCTGGTCAATGAAATCCCAGAATCGCTCGATTACATCCTGCACGCGTTTTTCACACTTGCCCTACAAGAAAACACGTGAGGCATTACCCCTAAAAGCAACGCGTGTAGGAATGGTCTCTATCAAATCACTGTCATTAAGGACTTCATTACGATCAGGGGCAGGGGCCCATCTGACGGAAGGCAGCGACGTCAATGCAGGCGCTGTGGCATCGCCGCTGCTGGGGACACCCGCCCCCTATCAGAATACTCTACAAATGCTCCCTGCTAATGCACTGTGGGAGGCAGCAGATGAAGTTCAAGTACTTGGGCCCCTGCCACCCACACAGGAGACCCAGAGAGAGATCCTGGCTCCTGGCTTCAGCCTGGCCCAGCCCTGGCTGTTACAGGAATCTGAGGAGTGAATCAGTGGATAGAAGGCAGTGGGTGCCTCTGCTCTGTGTGTCCTGTCTTCAAGCAGATGTGTGTTACTGTGTGTGTATACACATCAGTACTCAAGTTAGGATATACTGTTCGGACACAATCACATTAGTCCATTTTTATAAGTGATTAGAATCACCAGGAGATAAAACTCAAGAAAGCCAGTTTGGGGGCCAGCCTTGTGGCACAGCAGGTTAAGTCACCACCTGTGACACTGGCATCCATATGGCACCGGTTCAAGGCCTGGCTGCTCCACTTTCAATCCAGTTCTCTTCTAATGCGCCTGGGAAAGCAGCAGAAGATGGTCCAAGTCTTTGGGCCCCTGCACCAACTTGGGAGACCCAGAAGTTGTTCTTGGCTTCTCTATCTATAAATCTGCCTTTCAAATAAATAAATAAATAAATCTAAAACGAGAGAGAAACGCATCAGTCTCCCAAAGATGAGCACTGTGAGGTGGACGACACTGTCAAACAGAGCTTCAGAGCTTGGCTGAGCCTTGAGATCCTTACCCCTCAATCCACATGAATAAAACTATGTTCTACTGAGAAAAAAATTCTGATTTAAGCAAGAAAAACAGCCTTCCATGCGTTCAACTCACTCGCCACCAGCTTTGTAAAACACACCTTGCACAATTCTGCAGTCTTAGTTCCATAAAGGTAACCCAGGAAAACAGATCATTAAAATCCACTGCTGGGGTCGGCGCTGTGGCATAGTGGGTAAAGCTACTGCCTGCAGTGGCAGGATCCCATATGGGCGCTGGTTCTAGTCCTGGCTGCTCCTCTTCCGATCCAGCTCCCTGCTATGGCCTGGGAAAGCAGGAGAAGGTGGCCCAAGTGCTTGGGCCCCTGCCCACGTGGGAGACCTGGAAGAAGCTCCTGGCTAGCCCCAGCAGTTGCAGCCATCTGGGGAGTGAATCAGTGGATGGAAGACCTCTCTGACTCTGCCTTTCAAATAAAATAAACAAACCTTTAAAAAAAAATCCACTGCTGAGGGGCCAGTGCTGTGGCACAGTGGGTTAAGCTGCTGCCTGCAATACCAGCATCCCATAAAAGTGCCAGTTCCGGGGGCCGGCGCCGTGGCTCACTTGGTTAATCTTCCGCCTGCGGCGCCGGCATCCCATATGGGCGCCAGGTTCTAGTCCCAGTTGCTCCTCTTCCAGGCCAGCTCTCTGCTGTGGTCCGGGAAGGCAGTGGAGGATGGCCCAAGTGTTTGGGCCCTGCACCCGCATGGGAGACCAAGAGGAAGCACCTGGCTCCTGGCTTTGGATCGGCACAGCGCCTGCCATAGTGGCCATTTGGGGAGTGAGCCAATGGAAGGAAGACCTTTCTGTCTCTCTGTCTGTAACTCTACCTGTCCAAAAAAAAAAAAAAAAAAAGGGTGCCAGTTCCAGTCGCTCCACTTCTGATCCAGCTTCCTGCTGTCTCTGGGAAAGCAATGGAAAATGGCTCAAGTGCTTGGGCCCCTATCGCCCAGACTAGGATGGAGTTCTAGGCTCCTGGCTTCACCTGGCATAGTTGTGGCCATCTGGGGAGGGAACCAGTTGATGAAGATACTACTTTATTTCTCCCTCTAACTTGGTCTTTCAAATAAATAAATCTTTAAAAATTTTTAAAAATAAAAAGAGAAGAGCCACTGCTGAAAGCAACCAACTTCACCAAGTCCCGGGTCCTGTTCCCGTCTGGGCCCCACCACGCTCGCTGGCCTGGGGCACGTGGCACTGACCGGTACCTAGAAGCGCAGGTAAGCAGACCCGGGGGAAGAGGCCGCATTCTGCCGTGCTGCGTGTGCTTTCCTTCCTTGTCTGCAAGCGTGCGTACCATGGAAACCCCCCAGCCGGGCCGGGAGCGCGCACTCACGTTCATGTCGCAGAACCCCACGGTGCAGGGCTTGCCTTTCCTCAGAAACAGGTTCTTGTGCTCCGCGTCCACGTAGGGCGCGCAGCGGCCAGAGGGGTCCCTGCAGCACACCTTGCACGAGTTCTCCGTCTCTGAAACACAGCAGGCCCACTCTGTCCCCACTCCCGACCACACTGCCCCTCACTGCCAGCGCTGACACCGCCACAAGCACGTCCCACACGGGCTGCTTCCCAGTTCACACCGCAGCCCTCAGAGCCACACAGGCCACGCAGGCCGAGAAAGAGACGCCTGCGTCACAGGCGAACGGGCAGAGTCCCTCCCCCCGACCCCTTTCCCCGCGCTCATGTCCGGGCCGCGTCGCCTCGGCCCAGCGCTCTCACTACACGGACTCGGATCTACGGCTGCTGTGTGCGGAGGACACCCCACACAGCCACGCCGGCTCCTGCAGGCCGTGGAGTGTGAGGGATGTGTGTGCCTGCCACGGTGAGCCCAGTGACGCGAGGCCCACAGCCCACGCTCAGCGACACCTCCAAAAGCAGTTCTGAGGGTACGGGGCTGGGGGGCAACAGCTGGGCATCAGATGAGCTGCACCAATGGCAAAAATGCCAGAAAGTTAACCTTGCAGTGGCAGCGCGGGGAGACTCTGACCCAGGGGACGTCAGCACGCACACTCAGGGAAAGGAAATCAGGCCGGACACAAAAGCAAGCCAGAGAGACACCTCCCGCCGTCCCTCCCCTCATCTGACATCGCTTGGGCACTTCCTGTGACTGCCGGTCTTCCCAGGGCTCCCTCAGCCTCTGCCTCCACTCAGTGAGCGACTCACTTGGCAACCACTCCGTGTGCTCCTGGCTCCATCACCCCACGGGGCAGGGGGGCTCCCGGTGAGGGAGTCGGCAGCACAACCTTAGCCACTCCAAGTCCGAAGTGGGTCGGAGCTCAGAACCCAGCCAGTCCCCGAAGGCTCCAAAGACAGCCTGGAGACGAACCTCAGAGCAGCCCGAGGCCAGCCTGAGAGGCTCCTGCTCCCGGCTGCCCCAGCGGGGACCCAAGGGAGCAGGCCCAGCTCTGCTGACAACAAAATCCCACTTTGGTGGGAGCGGATCCCGGAACTCTCTCAACACTACTCGTGATTTGTATGACACAGAGAGGCCGTGAGGACAGACGTGCCCACTCTCAACACTCCTGCCTACCCTCCCCCAGAGCCTGCTATGGTCTGAACTGTAGCAAGATAACCGGACCTTTCTCACATGGGTGCAGCTGGCAGCGGCTGGGGGCAGAGGTCCGCCTGTACACACTGCCTCCCCCTCCTGCCTGCTCCCAGCCTGCTTCTCGCCACCGCTCTGGGCAGCAGTCACGGGCTGGCCTCCATTCGGGGGAAGGGGCCCAGCAGCCAGCGGCCCGTCTCCCCCACGCACTCACCATTGCATGCACAGGACTCGAGCTGCTGCTCCCTCTCACAGAAGGGGACACACTTGCCATCCTTACACTTGCCCAGGTCCAGGCAAACCGTGTCATCTTCGGCATTTCCCGGGGGCGGGCACTCACTGCTGTTCCCTGTGGCAAAGACCCATTAGCACACCGAGTCACGGAGCCACCTGTTCTCCAGGTGCTCTCGTTAGAAAGAAAAAGAAGTGAGTGCCTCACGGACAGCGAGGCCAGGGTTCCGGCCGGTACCTGTGCAGTAGGACACGCCTTTGCACGTGGCATTGATAGCCTCCTGGCACTTCTTCTGCGAAGTCTCAAACCGACAGTGTTTACAGCAAGGGCTGTTCCTGTCACTGTGAAGACAGGGGACGCTCAGCACAGAAGACAGCACAGTCACTCCTGCCAAATCAGACTCCCACGCGGCTGCAGCCACAGCACAAACCGACCGCCCCTCCTCATGTGCCGGGAGCAGCCTCAATTCCACGCTGCAGCAGAAAAGCACGGCTTCACAGAGCACCCGTCTCTACAACTTGTCCTCAGTTTGCAGTAAGATGTTAACTAAAAACAGGAAGACAGGGGCCCACCGGCATCGGCGGCTGACAGCAGGTGGCCAGAGCCCGCCCCTGTCCCTGGCTGAGACAGCAGGTGGCCAGAGCCCGCCCCTGTCAGCGGCTGACAGCAGGTGGCCAGAGCCCGCCCCTGTCCCTGGCTGAGACAGCAGGTGGCCAGAGCCCGCCCCTGTCAGCGGCTGACAGCAGGTGGCCAGAGCCCGCCCCTGCCAGCAGCTGACAGCAGGTGGCCAGAGCCCGCCCCGTGGGTGGCTGACAGCAGGTGGCCAGAGCCCGTCCCTGTCCCTGGCTGAGACAGCAGGTGGCCAGAGCCCGCCCCTGTCAGCGGCTGACAGCAGGTGGCCAGAGCCCGCCCCTGCCAGCAGCTGACAGCAGGTGGCCAGAGCCCGCCCCGTGGGTGGCTGACAGCAGGTGGCCAGAGCCCGCCCCGTGGGTGGCTGACAGCAGGTGGCCAGAGCCCGCCCCTGCCGGTATTTTCGGGGTCATGATGTCTCATTTGCTCACCATGGATAAAAACTTCCCCTTCTAAGCCAAGCACTGGTCTAGCCGTGCAAAGAAAAATGGAAGCGTAGGTGCCTTCCACATCGTCACCTGCAGTGTATGTCGTTACGGACGCTGCACTAACACGCAGGCACGTGACTTACACCCTAGGACTGACGTCTAACCGATGCACTGGTTCGTCTGTAACCACGGACAGTCGTCGTCAAGGAAACACGCTGGCTGACTCTACCCCCGCACGCTGTCTTCTGCTCCAGCGCGCCTCCTCACCTGCACTGGACGCCCTGCTTCAAGGTGCAGTCGCTGTTGCAGCAGGAGTCGTTGCTCAGGTACATGATACCAGGGTCGCACTCCTCCCCCTCGTCCACCCTGGAGTTCCCGCACACCTTGTTGCTGCGCTCCTGGAAGCACTCCTGAGCCTTACTCTCGATGGTCTTATAGATTGACTGCTTGCTGCAGTTTGAGAACATCTGAAGAGAAAAAGGGCCCCAGTAACCAAATAACGTCATAAAAATCATCTCACTTTTCCTCTCTAGGGACACACAGTTAATGTAAAAATGACCAGTGGTGCTGCCCCGGAGACACGGCCGAGGCCACCAGCCGCCTCCTAAGCCCACCCCATGGAACTGAATGTCACCCTCCACAGGCTGCTGAGCAGCTGGTACACGAAGTGAACAAATACGGAGACCAAACGTCTCCGCCACTGCCACCGCGAGGGACAAGGCCCGGCCTAAAGCACAACTGTGAACTCCATCAGACTTGACGCTCCCTGTGGCCCCACGCACGTCACCATCACCCAGTGTTGACAGGAGAATCAGGAAGAACTTGCCCTCAGACAGACTGATTCAGGACTGCAAAAGAGGTCCGTTCTGGCTCATCCCCTTCCCTTTCCCTGGCTACTATGATCTAGATGATCCGTGTTTAAAGTTCTTTAGCTGTCTGGAGCCAGTTCCATGCTGTGGCACGGCGGGTAAAGCCACCGCCTGCAATGCAAGCATCCCATATGGGCACTGGTTCAAGTCCTGGGTTCTCCACTTCTGATCCAGCTCCCTGCTAACAGCCTGGGAAAAGCAGTGAAAGATGGCCCAACTGTTCGGGTCCCTGGGAGGGGCAATGCTGGCTCAAGCAGTTGGGTCCCTACCACTCACAGGGGTGACCTGGGATTCCTGCTTCCATCCTCTGTCTGGCCCAGTCCCAGCAGCATTTGGGAGGAGCATCAGTGGACAGGAGGGCTCGCTTACTCTCCCTCTCAAATAAATGCGATTCTCAGAAAATAACTAAATATGTCCTCAGGACAAAATAAATTCATCCCTGATGATTTAGACTAGCAGCTCCAGAAAAAACTAGCTTCACCCAGGCAACATGCGTGTCGCCCCGAGAGTCTGACCACAGCCTCAGAACCACGGGGCAGGGGACGTGTCAACTGCAGGCCCCACACAACATGGCAGCCGTCAAGCACAGGTGGCGATTTAACTGTTCCCCTAGTCACGTATTTTCCACTAAAAAAAAGAAACCACGTTTATTTATTTGAGAGGCAGAGCAACAGAGAGAGGGGAGGCACAGAGAAAGATCTTCCACCCACAGATTCACTTCATAAACAGCCAGAGCAGCCAGGGGCCGGGCCAGGCTGAAGTCGGGAACGAGGAACTCCCGAGTTCCCCAACCAGGAGGCAGGGACGCAAGCACTTGAACCATCTCCCCTGCCTTCCCAGGCTCATCAGCAGAGAGCTGGATCAGAAGTGGAGCCATTAGCGAACCAGCACTGTGATATGGGATACGGGTAACCCAAGTAGCAATTTAATCTACTGTGCCACAACATTGGCACATTAGTCCTCTTTCTATTACAGTAATGCGCAAATGTCTGTGAAGTGGACAGGAAGCCATCAGATCAGCAACCCCGGGCCACTCGCCAGTTTCAACAGTCACCACTCACTGCTTCACGGTCCGCCCGTACCGTCACCATTTCACCTGGATTCCCACAGTAGTTGTGTGCTTTGTAAGTTTTATTAAGGCTTACCTTTTCTCATTTTAATGATTATTGCTTAAAAAATTTATCTATTGGGGTAGGTGTTATGGTGTAATTGGTACCTGTGGTGCCGGCATCCCACATGGGCACCAGTTCAAGTCCCGGCTGTTCCATTTCGAATCCAGCTCCCTGCTAGTATGCTTGGGAACGCAGCAGAAGATGCTTCAAGTGCTCGGGCCCCCACACCCATGTGGGAGACCTGGATGAAGCTCTTGGTTCTTACCTGGCTCAGCGCTGGACGTTGCAGCCATTTGGAGAATAAAGCAGTGGGTGGTAGACCTCTCTCTGTGTCTCTCCCCCTCTACAGGTCTGCCTTTTTTTGTTTGTGCCACAACATCCAAACTTCAACTAGTGTACTTTATCAGAACTCAGCAGTAACTTGGTTCATGTGTCTATTCAACAAATATATATTATGTTCCAGTACTCCTGCCGGCGCTGGAGACGGAGGTGCGAGCAAGACAGACAAGCGCCTTTCCCACATGAGGCCTGCCATCTGGCAAACAGCTTGTGTTTTATTGTAAAAGTTAATGAAAATATGCAAACTGTGAAGTACTGCAGAGTTAAATTGAATAACAACTTATAAATGACTCGAAGTTTTTACCAGAAAGCCTGAGTCAGCAAAGCCCTCAAGCCTAGAGCTGGCAGGAGTCGTTATTGTGGGTAATTTCCTTACAGCCCAGGCCTACAGTCTGGGGGGTCGCACTTAGTGTCAGGGTGCTTTGTGATCTGCAGCTCCATCCCTCTGTGTCGCTGTCTCTGCCCTTCCCGACAGCACCGAGCCCCCAGCAGGCATACCTTGTTGTTCTCATGGTCCCCACTCACGGCGATGGGGTACATGACATACTTTCCGCCCTGGTCCTCGTTCGGAGCACACTCTGCCAGACCATCGGGATCGTGCTCTGCTCCAAAGTTGTGGCCCAGCTCGTGAGTTGTAACCAGGTCGGCTTCCTTACGGGCGAAACAAAGGAAACATCACCTCCCACCATTCAACCAGCTGCACCGGCCAGCTGGGCCTGTGCTCTTATCTTAGTCAGATCAACACAAGAGTAACAATCAAAATTTCTTCTAGCAATTACAGAAATTAAGCAGAGTACATGGCCTTCTACTTAGAGTTCAGGATGAGCATCCGTTAACCAAAGTGCTCGGGACCAGAAGAGTTCAGGATATGGGATTTTTTTAAATTCTGGAATATGTGTATTACATAATGAGATATCTTGGTCTAAACACAAAATCCATCTATGTTTCATATACACCTTAAACACGCAGAGTAACTTTATACCAATGCTTTCAATTTATGCATGAACAAGGTTTCACGGTATGGATTTTCTGCTTGTTCATCTTCAAAAACTTCTGAATTTTGGTACATTTCAGATTTCAAATTTTCAGATTAAGGGTCTGCAGCCTATACAATTAAAAGTACTATAAAGATTAACTTAAATCAATTTTAGAAAAATAGAACTTACAAGATGTACTAGAATATTCAAAATAAAGCCCCAGCACCGGACATTCCAAGCCTGTAGCATGGTGTGGATAAACAGCTCACCGCAGTTAGCTACCAACGGCTCCCACCTGTCCCTCCTCCAGGGCCCGCATCAGTGCGGCCCCCCTCCCAACTACAGCCGCACTGCAGGACCAGGAGGTGAGGTGCCTGGAGAGCAGCTGTGGGACGGGGGCGCCAGGAGGAGGCGCTCCAGGAAAACAATCAAGGCAGACAGGCGGATTTACTCTCTTCGTTATACTTCTCTTTAATTTTCACATTTCTCATTAAAAATCATGTATTTTTAAAAAGTACATTTTACTTCTTTTAAAGATATTTAAGTATATTGTAAAAGAGGCTGTAATACAAAAATTCCAAATTTATCCTTTTTAAAAAATAACTTACCTTTGTAAGGATGGTTTTACCATAATTTTTGGTGCTGGTCAAACCACTGTTCAAATAGATATTTTTCTTCCCCACTGGACTATAATAAGCTAAAGGCAAAAGGAAAAGAAGCAAACTGTTTAATGTCGATGTCAGTGTGACTGCTCCAGCATCGTGAGCACATAAACGGGACGCCTTACCCTTTGGACAAACACCTCCATGACTGTTTGCTCTGGGAGAACCGACGTAAGCCAGTCCTAGAGTTCCCATATCAAAATCCTGGTAAGTGAAAAGGTGTGCCAGGCAGACTTTAGATGCTTCTTCAGCAATATCAAAGCTAAATTGCTTTAAAAAAAAAAAAAAAAAAAAAAGGCATTTCTGCATTAGGTTGACATTTACAGAGAAGTTCCCACTGAAGGACAGCACCAGGCCTGGCAGTTCTGCACCAGCAACCACAACCTTGAACAGAGAGGTGCTTCTCCCAGGAGCTCTCCCCAGCTGCACAAGGAGCAGCAAAGGCTGCCATCTGACGGCCGCACAAAGGTAGAGCGCGGAGGCCTGGCCAGCTGTTCAGGCCCACTCCCTGCTCCCGCCAAGGCCGCCCTGAGCCCGCCCAGCCCGACTCTGGCAATCTTTCAATTCTCAAGGGGGTCACAGCACCCAGGCCAAAACAGATCCCACAAAAGTACTTCAAGAGTACAACTCGGGGGGCCGGCGCTGTGGCACAGCGGGTTGACACCCTGGCCTGAGGCACCAGTATCCTACATGGGCACCGGTTCAAGTCCCAGCTGCTCCACTTCCGATCCAGCTTTCTGCTATGGCCCGGGAAAGCAGTGGAAGATGGCCAAAGTGGGAGACCGGGAAGAAGCTCCTGGCTCCTGGCTTTGGATTGGCGCAGCTCTGGCCATTGTAGCCAACTAGGGAGTGAACCATCGGATGGAAGACCTCTCTCTCTCTCTGCGACTCTGTCTTTCAAATCAATCAATCAATCTTAAAAAACTTTATGATATACAGGTGTTACAAACATAAACTTATAGGAAAACTTATATATCTGCTTTTATGCTACTAAAATAAGTTTAAATCCCTTTAAATCAACACTGTCAGTTCATGAAGATATTTTCCCCTTAATTTAAAGAGCTTCACATTATTACTTTAAGATCTCCACAATAAATCCAGAGACTCCCAGTTAAAAAGCCTTGATTTTTAAAATACTTAAATGGGAGGTCAGAAACTCCTACATGAGGAATGCCATGTGGCCACCCTGGGATTTTGGGAGTTCTGTGGTAACAGGATGAGGCGTCAGGAATCTTCTAGGGGCCTTAGGGAAGAGCAGTGGAGAGGAGCACACAGGAGCTCTTTGCTCTGGCGCCTCCCCTGACAGGGGTCATCTGGAGGCCCAGGGAAAGCAGAGCCGTGTGGTGGTCCTGCCGTCCCCTGACGGGTCATCTGGAGGCCCAGGGAAAGCAGAGCCGTGTGGAGGTCCCGCCGTCCCCTGACGGGTCATCTGGAGGCCCAGGGAAAGCAGAGCCGTGTGGAGGTCCCGCCGGTCTGGGAGTTGGGAGATGGGCTGAGGAGCCACTCAGGAGCAGTGGTTTAACCCTGCTGCTCCAGGCTGCACTGTGTCCCTCTGAGAGTCACACACACCTCAGGACGCCACCGTTTGGAGACAGGCCCTGCAAATAGCTAACTGAGATGACTAAGAGCATCGTGGTGGGCCCTAACCTGCTACGACTGACACCTACTGTGCAGGAGAGAGCACAGGGACACAGGCAGACCCTGAGAAGACAAAGGGAGAAGGGAGCTGCTACAAGCCAAGGCGAGAAGCCCAGAGGAAACCAATTCTGCCAACACCCTGAGCCCAGACTTGGGGCCTCCAGAACAGCGAGATATGAACACATGGTGTTTGAGCCCCAGTCTGCGGCACTTTGTCACAGCAGCCAGAGCCGACCAACACACACCAGTCGGGAGGCTTTACGAGACTAACGGTGCCATCTCCAGCTACCTCCGAGCGCTGGCAGATAAAATCAGATCAGGTGTGTCAGAGTGTCACACAAACTACTGCAGACAGCACGGTTCTCAATCTGGATAAAGAATTCATAGTATAGGAGGCAGCAAGCCACTGTCCGCAGTGCCACCATCCCACATGAGCACCGGTTTGAGTCCTGGCTGCTCTACTTCCAATCCAGCTCCCTGCTAATATACTTGAGAAAAACAGTGGAGGATGGCCCAAGTGCTTGAGCCCTTGCACCCACACGGGAGACCTGGATGAAGCTCCTCACTCTGGCCTGGCCCAGACCTGGTACCGTGGCAATATGGGAGTGAACCAGCAGAGGGAAGATCTGTCTCTCCCTGACTCTAATTCTGACTTTCAAGTAAATAAATCTTAAAAAAAAAAAAAAAGAATTGATAATACACTTTAATTCCATTCAAGCTTTGCAAACTTGCCTTCGGCCTTTTGAGACCATAAGCACAAAATCCAGATGAGTCAGATTCTGCCTGGACTAACCCATGGAAACTGAGATAAATAACAAGCACTGTTCTAACCGGCTAAATTTGTGCTGATTTGCTAGTACCACAAAAGGAAACTAATACATTTTCGGCAAAGGAAGACCTTTCTCTCTGTCTCTCTCACTATCCACTCTGCCTGTCAAAAAAAAAGGCCAGCGCCGTGGCTTAACAGGCTAATCCTCCGCCTTGTGGCGCCGGCACACCGGGTTCTAGTCCCGGTTGGGGCGCCGGATTCTATCCCGGTTGCCCCTCTTCCAGGCCAGCTCTCTGCTATGGCCCGGGAAGGCAGTGGAGGATGGCCCTAGTCCTTGGGCCCTGCACCCGCATGGGAGACCAGGAGAAGCACCTGGCTCCTGGCTTTGGATCAGCGTGGTGCGCCGGCCGCAGCGGCCATTGGAGGGTGAACCAACGGCAAAAGGAAGACCTTTCTCTCTCTCTCTCTCTCTCTCACTGTCCACTCTGCCTGTCCAAAAAAAAAAAAAATTAAAAAAAGAAAACACAGAAACTTTAAACCTTACTTTCAGTTGCCCAAGTTATATTTCTGCTGTCCAATACATACTCATAGCATGTTTGATAACTATTGACTTAAAAGATCCACTAGGGGGCCGGTGCTGTGGCGTGGCATGTAAGGCCGCTGCCTGTGGTGCCAGCATCCAATATGTGGTGCCAGTTCAAGTCCCGGCTGCTCCATTTCCGATCCAGCTCTTTGTTATGGCCTGGGAAAGCAGTGGAGGAGGGCCAAGTCCTTGGGATCCTGCACCCACATCAGAGACCCGGAAGAGGCTCCTGGCTTCAGATCGGTGCAGCTCTGGCCGTTGTGGCCAGTTAGGGAGTGGGCCAGCAGATGGAAGACCTCGTGTTCGTGTTCTCTCTCTCTTCCTCTCTCCCTCCCTCCCTCTCCTTCTCTCTGTGTAACTCTAATAAATAAATAAATCTTTAAAAAAAAAAAAAAAAATCCACTAGGGCCACATTGTGGTGTAGCAGATAAAGCCCCCGCCTACAATGCTGGCATCCCATAGAGGCACCGATTTGAGTCCTGGCTGCTCCACATCTGAACCAGCTCTCTGCTGTGGCCTGGGAAAGCAGTGGAAGATGGCTCAAGTCCTTGGGCCCCTGCACCCACGCAGGAGACCTGGAAGAAGCTCCTGGCTCCTGACTTTGTGGCCCCTGCAGCCATCTGGGGAGTGAACCAGTGGATGGAAGATCTCTCTCCCTCTTTGTTTCCCCTTCTCTAACTCTTTCAAATAAATAAATAAATCTTTAGGGAAAAAAAGTAAAGAAAAAAAAGATTCACTGATAACCTTCTGAGAGACCTGTGCTAACAAATCAGTGTGCAAGAAACCTGTACACCAGGTATATTTTCCCGGGAAGATCTGCTGCCTCATTAGATTCTTGAAGACATCAAGGTCAAGAAACATTGCTTTAGGGGGAGGGGAAGTGGTGCAGCAGCTAAGTCATCACTCGGGACATCCACATCCCAACCTGGAGCGCCTGGTAGGGAGTCCTGCTCCACCCCAATCCATTCTCCTGCCAACGTGCACCCTGGGAGGCAGCAGATGGCTGAAGTACTTGAATCTCTGCCACCCACAGGGAGACTCAGATGGAGTTTCTAGCTCCTGGCTTTGGCGGGGCCCAGCTCCAGTTGTTGCAGATATTTTTGGGGAGTGGATCAATGGATGGATAGAAGATCTCTCCTCTCTCCCACTCTGCCTTTCAAGAAAACGAGAGAGAGAAACACTGCTTTGTAACATTTTTCTTTTTCCCCGTATTTCTGCCAGCTGATGTCTGTGCTGCTACAGAGGACCGGGCAGCTGTTATCAGTGGGGTGGATGGTTTTCCACCACCTTTAATAACATGTGCCTGTATGAATGCAAGTGCAATCCACGTCAGACATCAAAGTGTTGAGCCAGCACTGTGGCGCAGCAGGTTAAGCCGCCATCCCACATGGTGCTAGTTCAAGTACTGGCTGCTCCATTTCCAATCCAGGTCCCTACTAATGCACCTGGGAAAGCAGTGGAGGATGCCCCAAGTGCTTGAGCCTCAGCAACCAGAAGAAGCTCCTGGCTTCAGCCTGGCCCAGCCCTGGCCGTTGTGGCCACTTGAGGAGTGAAATCAGTGGATGGAGGACCTGGCTCTCTCTCTCTGGAACCCTGACTTGCAAATACTAAATAAATCCTTAAACAAACGAACAAACAAATTTAAATAAAAGAAATCAAAGTGCTGTGAACAGCATTACATCCAGGATTCTACGACCTACCTCTAGCAACATCTTCACGTCCCAGGCATCCTTTTCTTCGTCTGGGTAACTTTTTGCCATGTTATAGTGCCGCTCCCCAGGTCTGACCTCTTGTGGAGACTTGAGAATGCGAATCTATACTTAAAGAGATAACACGCTTAGAACACCTGCGGGAAGTCAAAGGACGCTGAGTACCGTACTGTCTGATCACAACAAAAAGACAATCCACCAGTTTAGAATAAAGTTTCAGAACCAAAATTCCATAGATTCTCAGCACTAAGAGCCAATGCTTAAAACAAACTGAAAGCATATGGCATGGAAAACACAGGCATCACTGAATTACCTATAAAGGTATAAATGTATTCAATCTTCGTGTCTTCTACATTTACTTGGAAAAAATTAGAATTTGGGTTACATGAGCCTCAAATATTTCCTGCCACCACAGTCTACAATCTAGAAATGAAGAATGACAAGAATGCTATCACTTCGTGCACCACAGAAATCAAAAATTAAAAGGAACAGGGGCTTCTCGTTCATGCATTTCAGACAAACTCGTAGTAAACTTAAGGAAAAAAAAAAGTAACAGGCTTCACATTAGCGAGTTCGGGACAAAGAAGGCAGCTGCACGGTTCAGGGATTCCGAGGTCTCTCCTGCTCTCCTGTCCGCAGGGCCCATTCTGGTCTGCCTTGCCACCCAGTGGTAAGCTTGCTGGGCAGGCTCTGCAGCTTTCACGGTGGGTGGTGGGTGCTCAAGGCCATCCTGGGAGGAACTACCTGGAGTCCCCCAAGACTGCACGTCCTGGCCCATCCTCCAACTCATCTCTGATCAGCTGTAAGGAGCTCAAGGTCTCATCTCCTAAGTCACTCCCAGGTTTGCAACGGGCCCCAAGTTCCTAAGGCAAAGAAGGACCTCCAGTGGTCCCCTGGAACCTGACATTAGCAGACACTTTAAGAGTGGGACAGTCTTCTATGCACCAGCATGGAATATCTCCAGCCAACTGTGGGATGAAAAAGCAAGGTGCAAAAACACACAGCATCCTGCCACTGGGTCACAGACTTCCACAAACACAACAGTGCATGCACACAACACGTCTGCCAAGACGCACAGAGCTGGTGACTGGGATGGCTCCGGGGAAAGGGACTGGTTCGATGATGGACAAGACTGAGACTGACTTCTCACTGCTGTTTTGTACCATGTATATATTACCTGTCAAATGATAACTTTGAAAAGAAAATGCAGAACGGTAAAAGAGGATGGAAAAGGGAAAAACAATTCTTAGCTTTATGCAAATACTATCAAAGTTTAACATTTCTGAGTATGGTGCACAATTAAAAACCTTTTTCTTTGACCTCTACATTCTATACTACAGTACAGAACTGGAAAAATAGGGTTTAATACAAATAGATTGAAAAAAAAAAACAGATATAATTTACAAATCAAAATGTCTAAATGTTGTTCAAAGCAGTCAATTTCAAAAGTGACCAGTCAGCACTCCAGGACTATTTTACTATAGACATTATCAAGATGACATCAATACATCACTGCCAGACAAGCTAGGAACAGGCCACAAGGAAACCCGGATATTCAGGGAAGAGACTCACAGTCAGCACATGGAAGGGTCTTCCACAGTACATTTAGTAAATGTTCTAAGGGTTCAACAACGCATGCAAGGATTTCAATTAAAAATGCATGCATAATCTGAGAAAATGAAACGCACTAGAGGGATAAAAGAACGGAAAGCAGAGAACACAGCAGCAAAAAAGGACTTACAACAGTCTCAGAACAACAAACTTCACAATCCATAAAAACACTGCACAATTTACCAGAAAAACATTGCTGGCATTTGAGAATATTTATGATTAATGTTGAAAACAAGCTGGGTTCTGAATACAAGTGACAAATATTTACACTGCATAACTTCCCTGGGTAACATAAGCCATATCTGTTGATAAGTACCTGTTCTATCTGTATTCCATAACCTTTGAATCCTGCATTGTCCCATGAAGTGTTCCGATAGATATCATCAACTCTGTCAATTAGCTCTATCTGTGTGTATAAAAGAAAGATATTATGGATTATTATGTATTTACCATTCTGCAACGTAACATGAAATCTACAGTGAAAACAAATCATTCAGAGAAAATGCCATTGGCAAAAGTACCTAACTATAAAAATTATCATTAACATATTAACCTTTATCACTGATATCATGAAAAAAGAAATTATTCCTAGCCCCAAACTTAAAAATAAATGTTACCAGAAAAAAAACAAAGGCACAGATCACCTCAAATAAATCCTGCATAAGCAACTACATCCGAGACCAAGATTTCCATCAATAGACTTCTTAATTTACTCTTTATCATTCTTTTATAAGACATTTATTTTTATTTATTTGAAAGGCACAGCAAGAGAGGGGGAGAGAGAGAATGAGCAAGCAGGCCAGATCAGAAAAGCTGGGATTGAACCCGAACTCTGATGTGGACGTCACCTGTCACACGCAGCAGCTTACCCTGCTGCACCACGACAGGGTATTTTAAAGATTGATTTATTTATTTGAAAAAGCATCAGAGACAGAGAGGGCAAGGCGGAGGGAGAGACAGACAGACAGACAGCTCTCCCACCCACCGGTCACTCCCCAGACGCCTACAGTGCCTCGGGCCGAGCCAGGGAACTCCATGCAGGTCTCCCACGCAGGTAACAGGCACGCGGACAGCTCAGCCGTTCTGCGCAGCCTCCAGAGACTCACATCAGAAGGAAGCTGACCCGGAAGCAGGACAGCCAGAACTGGAATGTGAGACCTGGGCTTCCCACGTGGCGACTCAGCCGCTGTGTCACTCACCCCTTACTCTATCCCTTGGCAGGGACCTCAAAGTCCTGCCCCAGAAACCAGGGGCAGTGACAGCACCCCCTACCGACTCCCCCACCCCCACCCCACCCAGCACGGTCCAACACTGAGGAACACGTGAACAGAGGCCCAGAGGAAGGAGGTCCATTTCACTCTCCCTCCTGCTCCTGCTCTGACTCGGGAAGACTCAGGGAGGAAGGACAGGACCATCACCCTGCCTGAGGGAAAAACTAAATGCTGGGGCCGGCCCCGTGGCACAGTGGGTGAAGCCACTGCCTGCGGTCCCGACATCCAACACGGTGGCTGGTTTCGGTCCCAGCTGTTCCACTTCCGATTCCAGCTCTCTGCAATGGCCTGGGAAGAAAGTGGAAATGGCCCAAGTCCTCGGGCCCCTGCACCCACATGGGAGACCCAGAAGTCGTCCATGGCTCCTGGCTTCCAATCAGCACAGGTGCAGCCGTAGCGGCCATCTGGGGAATGAGCTAGCGGATCAAGGACCAATCTCTTTCTCTCTCTTCCTTTCTGTAACTCTGCCTTTGAAATAAATAAATCTTTAAAAAAAAACCTGAACGTTAACTTCTTATCTTTTCCTCAAAGAATATTCTACTCAAATACTGTGTTCACTGTGAAGCAAGTTATAGGTCTAAGAAAATGTTTCTTGTTTTTATTTAACCTTAACAAATGTAGTTTTTTTAAAAAAAAGTTTTATTTATTTGAAAGAGTTAGAGAGGCAGAAACACAGACAGAGGGCGGCCACCCACATAGGAGACCTGAACTGAGTTCCTACGTCCCTGCCATCGGATTGTCTTAACCCGAGACCTTCTGAGTGTTTGCAGTGATCAGAGGATGGAGCTCTCTCCTGCGCTCTCTCTCTCTCTGCAAAGTGATCAAAGGATGGAGCTCTCTCTCTGTCATTCGCTCTGCTTCTCAAATAAATACAATTTTTAAAAAATTTATTTATTAGGCTGGCGCCGTGGCTCAACAGGCTAATCCTCCGCCTTGCGGCGCTGGCACACCGGGTTCTAGTCCCGGTCGGGGCACCAGATCCTGTCCCAGTTGTCCCTCTTCCAGGCCAGCTCTCTGCTGTGGCCCGGGAGTGCAGTGGAGGATGGCCCATGTCCTTGGGCCCTGCACCCGCATGGGAGACCAGGAGAAGCACCTGGCTCCTGCCTTTGGATCAGCGTGGTGCGCTGGCCGCAGCGCACCGGCCACAGCAGCCATTGGAGGGTGAACCAACGGCAAAGGAATCCCTTTCTCTCTGTCTCTCTCTCTCTCACTGTCCACTCTGCCTGTCAAAAAAAAAAAAAAAATTTATTTATTTGAAAGTCAGAGTTACAGAGAGGCAGAAAGAGAGAGAGAGAGAGAGAGAGAGAGAGAGAGAGAAGTCCTCCATCCACTGGTTCACTCTCCAGATGGCCGCAACAGCTGGAGCTGTGCCGATCTGAAGTGAGGAGCTTCCTTCTTCCGGGTCTCCCACATGGCTGCAGGGGCCCAAGGACTTAGGCCATCCTCCACTGCTTTCCCAGGCCATAGAAGAGAGCTGGACTTGGCTGGCACCATGGCTCAATAGGCTACTCCTCCGCCTGCGGCGCCAGCACCCCGGGTTCTAGTCCTGGTTGGGGCACCAGATTCTGTCCTGGTTGCTCCTCTTCCAGTCCAGCTCTCTGCTGTGGCCCGGGAAGGTAGTGGAGGATGGCCCAAGTCTTTGGGCCCTGCAGCCCATGGGAGACCAGGAGAAGCACCTGGCTCCTGCCTTCGGATCAGCACAGTGCGCCAGCCGCAGTGGCCATTTGGGGGGTGAACCAACGGAAGGAAGACCTTTTTCTCTGTCTTTCTCTCACTAACTCTGCCTGTCAAAAAAAAAAAAAAAAAAAAAAAAAAAAAAAAAAAAAAAGAAGAGAGCTGGATTGGAAGAGGTGCAGCAGGGACTCAAACTGGCACCTATATGGCATGCTGGCACTGCAGGAGGAGGCTTTAACCCACAGCACCGCAGCACCAGCCCCAATAAACACAAATTTAAAACTAGACTCCTCATTATATGCATTTCCATAGCATAACAAAGAAGTAAAAGATGAGGAATCCCCTAAAGCAAAATCCAGAGAAGAGAGACGCTTTGCCAAGAAAGAATTTCACTTCGGGACAAGAGTTACAATGAACTGTACCGCCCTCATAATAAATTCATTCTCTTAACACAGAACAGTAGGGAAGGAAGGGTGAGGGAGGCTATGAATAAAAAGGCAAAATGGGAAAAGCAAAGCAACGAGACGGGCGACGTTCCTGCACGAGGCCTTGGGCATGAACAGCCGCATTCTCTTTTATTCAGCCAATGCCAAGTTACCATGACGAATGAGGTCAGACTAACAAAAAATGTCAATGAAAAATTATCCCCTTGACCTTAGAAACTGTAATAGTTATTGCCTAAGAATCCAGTATCAATGCTTCCTTAATATCCCTCTGCCCTTGGCCGGTTATGGCCATGATGGTGCAGGCCATTTCAGGCAGTTACAGTCCAATGATTAGCTCCCTGACACAGCTCAACAAAACTGACCTTGTTCTCTGAAATACATACACACACAAAACACACACGGGTTCACATAAAGACACACTTGTACCCGGGGGCAGACGACCACATGACACGCCAGGTTCACTGCCGTTTTAAAGAGCTTCCCTGTATAAAGAGACGACTGTAGTGCAAACTTCTCCCAAACCTAATATGCATAAAAATCCTAATGTGCAGAAAATATTAAGTCACAGGTAAAATGTCTTCAGAAATGTGAAACTATGATTTCCATACAGTAATTTAAGAACCAGAGGCAACATCCCCCAGATGCTTTGCCAACGATTCGGTTCATTCACTGAGGGTTTCTGCGCCCCTATTGAGACCGAGGTCATCCACCTGCAGTATCCGACTTACGAGGTAATTCGTGGTGGTGCTCTCCTCCCCTCGGCCCATGTATCTGTAGAAGCGGTGGTCTGCGACCACCAGCAGCTTGCACGTGTTCTTCATGGGGTCAGGGTCCGCTCTCCTCTTCACCCGGCGAGCAAGCTCTAGTATGAATTTGTACACACTATTAAATCAAAATTCACCAAAACAAGGAAGCTTTTTTCACAGTGACACTTTTAAGTCTACTATATTTCTGAAAGAAACACTATTTGAGCTTAGTATCCACAAATGTTATCTTGAACAAGAAAAAAATCATAACGGAAAACAGAAAAGTAAAAAAAGATGAAGCTTAAAAATTGCAGAATCCATGGGACTGGCGATGTGCAATAGTGAGTAAAGCCGCCACCTGCAGTGCTGGCATCCATATGGGTGCCGGGTTCGAATCCCGGCTGCTCCACTTCTGCTCCAACTCTCTGCTAAGGCCTGGGAAAGCAGTAGAAGATGGCCCAAGACCTTGGGCCCCTGAACCTGCATGGGAGACTGGGAAGAAGCACTTGGCTCCTGGCTTCAGATCAGCACAGCTCTGGCCGTTGCAACCAACTGGGGAGTGAAGCGGCGGCTGGAAGACCTCTCTCTCGTTCTCTCTTTCTCTCTCTCTCTCTCTCTCTCTCTGCCTCTCCTTCTCTGTGTAACTCTTTCAAAAAAATAAATAAATTTTTTTAAAAAATTGTAGAATCCAAAGCCAAGAAAAAGTACATCCTTAATTTCTAAAATACAGAAACTCTCAAAAGTACTTAACATACCAATCAATCCCCTTCTGCTGGGCTGTGAAGCCATCATTTATTTTCTGTTAAGTCTGTGAATTACCCAAAGTAATGGTACAAATGTCAAGATAATCACATTAAAATTTAGTTTGTGGGGGGGCTGGCGCTGTGGTGCAGCAGGTTAATACCCTGGCCTGAAGCACCGGCATCCCATATGGGCGCCGGTTGTAGTACCGGCTGCTCCTCTTCCGATCCAGCTCTCTGCTGTGGCCTGGGAAAGCAGTAGAAGATGGTCCAAGTCCTTGGGCCCCTGCACCCATGTGGGAGACCCAGAAGCAGCTCCTGGCTCCTGGCTTCAGATAGGCACAGCTTCGGCCATTGTGGCTAACTGGGGAGTGAACAAGCGGATAGAAGATCTCTATCTATCTACCTCTCCTCCCTCTGTGTAACTCTTTCAAATAAATAAACCTTTTAAAAAAAACTTTAGTTTGTGGGGCCAGTGCTGTGGCACAGCAGGTTAAAGCCCCAGCCTGCAGCGCCGGCATCCCATATGGGCACCAGTTTGAGTCCTGGCTGTTCCTCTTCCGATCCAGCTCTCTGCTGTGTCTTAGGAAAGCAATAGAAGATGGCCCAAGTCCTTGGGCCCCTGCACCCGCGTGAGAGATCCAAAAGAAGCTCCTGGCTTTGGATCAGCTCAGCTCTGGCCGTTGTGGTAATTTGGGGAGTGAACCAGCAGAATGGAGATCTCTCTCTCTCTCTGCCTCTCCTCTAACTCTTTCAAATAAATAATTCTTTTAAAAAATTCTGTTTGTACAACAGGACATCTTTCTTATCAAACAGTCAAACTGTTTACCAGCTTATTTGCCTCTAATAATAAAATGGTAAGGATACGCTCGAAGGGATGCAAAAGGAAGACCATGAGCCTCACATCAGCTGTTTTCTAAATGACCCAGATATGTATGTCCCAAGGTGGACAACCCTGAATTCCACATTTTTCTTTTCTTTTCTTTTCTTTTTTTTTTTTTTTTTTTTGACATGCAGAGTTAGACAGTGAGAGAGAGAGACAGAGAGGAAGGTCTTCCTTCTGTTGGTTCACCCACCAAATGGCCACTGCGGCCAGCATACTGCGCCAATCCAAAGCCAGGAGCAAGTACTTCCCCCTGGTCTCCCATGGGGTGCAGGGCCCAAGGACTTGGGCCACCCTCCACTGCCTTCCCTGGCCACAGCAGAGAGCTGGCCTGGAAGAGGGGCAACTGGGACAGAATCTGGTGCCCCGACCGGGACTAGAACCTGGGATGCCAGAGCCGCAGGCGGAGGATTAGCCTAGTGAGCTGCGGCGCCGGATGAATTCTACATTTTTCAATAGTACTCTCATTTCTAAGGAAATGTGCACAGTTTTCTCTCAGATTATTCAATTTTCCCTAAACACAATATTTTTGGTTGAAGATTTATTTATTTACTTGAAAGGCAGAGGTACAGAGAGGCAGAGGCAGAGAGGGGTTTTCCAGCACTGCTTCACTCCCCAAATGGTCGCAACGGCTGGAGCTGGGTCGATCCGAAGCTAGGAGCTTCTTCCAGATCTCCCACTCAAGTGCAGGGGTCCAAGGACGTGGGCCATCTTCCTTTGCTTTCCTAGGCCACTGCAGAGAGCTGGATTGGAAGTGGAGCAGCCTGGACCCAAGCCAGTGCGTATATGGGATGCCAGCTCTGCAGGCTGCAGCTTTACCCATTATGCCACAGCGCCAGCCCCCAACACAATCTCCTTTTAAGTCCAATCTTTTTTTCTTTATTGCCCCCAGAATTTCTAGTGTTGTGAACTCTTACATTATAGATAAGTGTATTAAGATTTTCTCAAACAACAAACTTCTCAAGTCAAGTACTACAGGCTCCTTGATAACTGTGTATTTTTTAAGTCAACAACCACCCTATACTGAAAACAGTTCCACCACTTGTTTCTTATTTTAAATACACTCTCCACGCCTTACCTTCTGGAGGTTCTATGTCTACTAGTCCTTTGGGAACCAGCTCTTCATTATCCACTTTTACATATCCACACACTTTTGGAGACTGCAAACGTGAAACATTCTTAATATCTTCAGATTTATAAGCTAGTATTCTTTTGTCTTCAGGATTGTTAACAAATCTCCAAAGTGGCTATAAGGGGAAATATGATTGAGATATAAAATACAAGACTTCCTAATAATTACATTAAATTCTTACAACTGTCTTTGCTTGTTCTTAGATAACATTCTTTTCCAGGTTATAAACTGACAGGTCATTTTATCCAAAATAAATATCTCAATGGTGAGCATGTAAAATTTCTATGCTGGTAAATACATGGATTATTTGAATTATTATTTTATCTGTACAGAAAAAATATTTTGTACAGGGTCTGAAATTTTTTAGAAGATACAGAAGACAAAAGTGCATATCTTTTCCATTCAGAAATACCTCTGCAATGCCTACTGTATACTGGCAGCCTTGCAGATGAAGGCGATACAACAACGAAGCCAAGACAAGTCTCCTGCTCACATGACGTTTTCATTCTAATTTAACATCCAGGTATTTGACATCTTTCTGTCACGCTGGGCTTTGCCCACAAGAAAGGACATTTTCACAAGAGAAGGCTATAAACCTGCAACAATGTGCCTGAAACTTATTACCAGTGTAGGAGAAACAATTTTTTAAAAATACTGAGAGGCAGAGAGATACAGACTGCCAGGCAGAACAAGCACCCATCTGCTGATCCATTGCTCAGACGTCTGACACGGCTGAGCTCCTCCCAACTGGGAAGCTCAGACCCACCGACTCGGGTTGCTGCCTCCCAGAATGCACCCTGCAGGAAGTCGGATCAGAAGGGAGATGCAGAGGTACCAAATGGCAGCTTTAACTGCTGCACCAATGTCTACCCTCCTTATAGAACGTTTTACTTCAGGCCAGCGCCGTGGCTTAACAGGCTAATCCTCCACCTTGTGGCGCCGGCACACCAGGTTCTAGTCCCGGTCGGGGCACCGGATTCTATCCCGGTTGCCCCTCTTCCAGGCCAGCTCTCTGCTGTGGCCCGGGAAGGCAGTGGAGGATGGCCCAAGTCCTTGGGCCCTGCACCCGCATGGGAGACCAGGAGAAGCACCTGGCTCCTGGCTTCGGATCAGCAAGATGCGCCGGCCGCAGAGGCCATTGGAGGGTGAACCAATGGCAAAAAGGAAGACCTTTCTGTCTGTCTCTCTCTCTCTCTCTCACTATCCACTCTGCCTGTCAAAAAAAAAAAAAAAAAGAATGTTTTACTTCAAAATTTAGAAAACAATTGAGCATTAATGGCATATTAGATAAATAAATAGTACATTTGGGGCTGGCTGTGGCATAGCAGGTAAAGCCACTGCCTGTGCCGGCATCCCATATGGGCACCGGTTCAAGTCCTGGCTGCTCCTCTTCTGATCCAGTGCTCTGCTATAGCCTGGGGAAGCAGAAGATGGCCCAAGTCCTTGGGGCCCTGCACCCACACGGGAGACCTAGAGGAAGCTCCTGGTTCGGATCAGCACAGCTCTGGCCACTGCATCCATCTGAGGAGTGAACCAGTGGATGGAAGACCTTTCTCTCTCTTCCTCTCTAACTCTACCTTTCAAATAGATAAATCTTAAAAATATATATATATGTATATATATAACATTCCAATGAGACAATAAGCAGTCTTTTTGTTTAAAGGTTTATTTATTTATTGATTTGAAAGGCAGAGTTACAGAGAGGCAGAGGCAGAGGCAGAGACTGAGAGAGGTCTTCCATCTGCTGGTTCACTCCCCAGATGGCCGCCACAGTTGGAACTGCATCAATCCCAAGTCAGGAGCCAAGAGCTTCTTCTGGGTCTCCCACGTGGGTGCAGGGGCCCAAGTAGTTGGGCCATCCTCTACTGTTTTACCAGGCCATAGCCGGGACTTGAACCGGCACCACTGCAGGCAGTGGCTTTGCCTGCTATGCCACAGCGCTGGACCCCTAGCAAGCAGTCTTTACTAAAAATCCTAACTTAGAGCTATAATAAACATGAAACAATGTTCACAATTATATTGTTAAATGAAAAATATGTGAAGACAAAACTACATATAGTTTGACTCTAATTTTGCAGGAAATAACAGTTGGTAACAGAGTACATCAAAAAATTAAAAGCAAGCTTATTTTGGTGTAACACATTTTGAAAACCATGCAATTTTTTCACAACACGCCATTTCTCATAAACTTTTTGAAGACCCTTCACATGACCACCTTCATTTACGTGTATACACACAGAAAAAAGGTGGGGGTCGCCATCATGGCATAGTAGGCAGAGACGGCCACCTGCAGCGCCAGCACCCACATGAGCAATAGTTTGAGTCCTGGGTGCTCTACCTCCAACCCAGCTCCCTGCTAAAGGCCTAGGAAGGCAGCAGAAAATGGCCCAAGTGCTTGGGTCCCTGAACCCCCGTGGGAGACCTGGAAGACGCTCCTGGCTTTGGCCTGGCCCAGCCCCGCCTGTTGTGGCCATGTGGAGAGTGAACCAACAGATGGAAGATCTGTCTCTCTCTCTCCGTAACTCTTTCAAATAAATAAATCTCTTTTTAAAACTTTGGAAAAATAGTCATCAAAATGTCCACAGTAGTTATCTGTCCAAGTATTAAGATTTTCTCAGTTTTGTGATGAGCATGTTTTAAAATAAAATTATTTGTTAAAAGTGAACTGATCAAGCAAATTTAACACAGCAGTGATTGATCTGCCTGGCTCCTTCATCTGCTCCTCAAGTTCTGAATTTTCCTGGCATGCCCGACACCCAAAACTGACATCAGATGGCCAGACAGTGTGAACGTGTCACCATGTTGAGCTGCTGGTAACTCCATCCCAGAACTCAGATGTTGACAGTATCTGGAGGAAGAACCTTTGTGGAATTATTGGGCCACGAGAGCACTGCTGTCACAGGAGTGGCTTTGCTGTAAAAGCTCTCGGTGGCCCACACTGTAGCACAGCAGGTTAAGCCGCAGTCTGCAGCACCAGCATCCCACAGGAGCACAGGTTCGGGTCCCAGCTGCTCCACTTCCAATCCAGTTCCCTGCTAATACACCTAGAAAAGCAATAGCAGCAGACGGCCCAAGTACTTGGGCCCCTGCCACCCACATGGGACACCCCAGTGGAGTTCTAGGCTTCTGGCTTTGGCCAGGCCCAACTCTGGTCGTTGTGACCATTTCAGGAGCAAACCAGCAGATGGAAGATCGATCTCTCTATTTACTTTCTCTCTCTCCCCACCATCCCCATAACTCTTTCAAATAAATAAATAAATACATAAATATTTAAAAAAAAAAAGCTCTGGCAATCTTGCTGTCTCATGGTATGACACTCTCCTCTGTGTTACAGTGCGGCAAAGAAACACTCCAGAGATGCAAGGCAGATGCCAGAAACACACTCCTGGGCTTCCCAGCCTCCAGAACCATGAGCTAAATAAATTCTGTGCTTCATGTCTCGCTGGGCTGGGCACACGTTATGACACAGTGGGTTAAGCTGCCGCCTACAACACCAGCATCCCAAAAGAGTACTGGTTCAAGTCCTGGCTGCTGCACTTCCAATCCAGCTCCCTTCTAACGTGCTTGGGAAAGCAGCAGAGGATTGTAGTTGGGCCCCTGCCACTGACATGGGAGACCTGGATGAATCTCCTAGCTCTTGGCTTCAGCCTAGCCCAGCCCCAGCTGTTGCAGCAATTTGGGGGAGTGAACCAGTGGATGGAAGATGTGTATATGTGTGTGTGTGTGTGTGTACGTATCCCTCTTTCTGTAACTCTTTCAAATAAAATAAGTGAATCCTTAAAAAATTACTGGGTCTCAAGTATACTATTAAAGCAACAGAAAACAGACTAGAATTATAAATATTAATAGACTACAGCATATTGCAAAGCCTTAAGATTTTAAGATTTATTTTATTTATTTGAAAGGTAAAATGATAGAGATCTTCCATCTGACAGTTCACTTCCCAAACTGCCACAACAGCCAGGTGACAGGAGGACACAAGCCTCAGCCATTTTAGTTCGCATTCCCCAGCCCTCTCAAGAGACCAATTTAGTCTGATTCCCTATTGTTCTCCACTCCACCCCCTGCACTGTTCCCCAGGCTTCGAAGCCAGAGGGCCACACCTGAAATACCTGTATGGAAAAGCTCACCTCTGCCTAGCACCCTCACTTCCCGCCACTAGCCCACCTAAGACAGAAATGGCCCAGTCCCTGGGGTGTTTGGTCTGTGTGCACGCTGGCAGCTGGTCGACCTTTGCAAGTTTATTTTCTTTGAATAAATTTTGTCTGGCTACAAGTTCATATTCTGTTTCCTCTCTGATCTGCACTCTTTTTTCTTACACCAGGTGCCAGGCAAAGCAGAAGCCGGGATCCCAGATCTTCATTTGGATCTCCCACGTGGGTGGCAGGGGCCCAAGTACTTGGACCACCTTCCATTGTCTTCCTGGGCACATCAGCAGGGAGCCGGATTGAAAGTTTGAGCAGCTGGAACTCAAGTATGCACTCCAATACTGGATGCCTATGTCACAGGAGGTTAGCTCAACTCAGTGCACCACAACACTACCCCTGTAAGTTATTATTTTTTTTTAATGAAGATTTGTGTCTTTATTTGGAGACAGAATTAGAGAGAGAAGCAGCAGAGACAGAGATCTTCCATCCACTGGTTCACTCCCCAAATGGCTGTGACGGCCAGAGCTGGGCCAGTCTGAAGCCAGGAGCTTCTTCCAGGTTTCCCAGGTGGGTGGCAAGGGCCCCACAACTTGGGTCATCTTTCACTTGATTCTCAGGCATATTCACAGGAAGCAGGATTGGAAGCAGAGCAGCTGGGACTTGAAGCAGCACCCATTTGGGAAGCCAGTCTTGTATCTGCTACACCACAATGTCCACCCCATCATAGATTTCTGTTCACAGTGATGCACAGACAAAAGACCAATGGTCATGTGGTTCGGATGCTATTAAAATGTACATTTAGGGGCTGGTGCTATGGTACAGCGGTTAAGTCACAGCCAGTAGCACCAGCAGCCCATGTTGGTACAGGTTCAACTCCTAGCTGTTCCATTTCTAATCCAGGTCCTTACCAATGCACCTGGGAGGGCAGCAGAGGATAGCTCAGGTCCTTGGGCCCCTGTACTCACATGGGAGACCCGGAGGAAGTCCTGGCTCCTGGCTTTGGCCTGGCCAGGCCCGGCCCTGCTCGTTGCAGCCGTTTGGGGAGTGAACTGGCAGATAGAGCATCTCTCTCTCTAACTCTGCCTTTCTAATAAATAGATCTTTGAAAAATAAAATAAAATGTATGTTTACAGCACTAGGCCCCTATGTTACACCTACCAGCACTCAAATATTCCTACTTCTTCTGACCAATCTTTTTTTTTTTTTTTTTTTTTTGGATAGGCAGAGTGGATAATGAGAGAGAGAGAGACAGAGAGAAAGGTCTTCCTTTTTGCCGCTGGTTCACCCTCCAATGGCCACTGCGGACGGCGCATCTTGCTGATCCGAAGCCAGGAGCCAGGTGCTTCTCCTGGTCTCCCATGCAGGTGCAGGGCCCAAGCACTTGGGCCATCCTCCACTGCCTTCTCGGGCCATAGCAGAGAGCTGGCCTGGAAGAGGGGCAACCGGGACAGAATCCGGCGCCCCGACCGGGACTAGAACCCAGTGTGCCGGCGCCGCAAGGCGGAGGATTAGCCTGTTAAGCCACGGCGCCGGCCCCATCTGACCAATCTTAACTGCAGTCCTCACAGGTGATCTGCTTTTCTGTTATCAAACACTATCCAGAGAATTCTTATTTTTCAAAAAACACAGAATCAACTTCCAACCACAAATAATATGGCAAACGTTGTGAGTTCCTGATTAGTTTCTGGCAAATGGATAATCATCTGATACAAGTGTGGCATTCTGGTCTTGATTTTTTTCTGCTACTATGTCAATGGAACAGCAGCCAGAGACTGAGTTTCCTCTTTGAGCTTCTCAGACTATCAACTGTGTCCTTTAAAAAAAAAAAAAAAAAGCTTATTTCTTTGAAAGTCAGAGTTACAGAGAAAGAGGAAAGATGGAAAGACGGAGAGAGAAATCTTCCATCAGCTGGTTCATTCCCCAGATGGCTACAACAGCCAGCGCTGAGGGAGGCTGAAGCCAGGAGCTTCATCTGGGGCTCCCACGTGGATGCAGGGTCCCAAGCATTTGGGCCATCTTCCACTGCTTTGCCCAGGCCATGAGCAGGGTGCTGGATTGGAAGTGGAGCAGCCGGACACGAACTGGCACCCAAAGAATGCCGACGTTGCAGGTGGTGGCCTCACCCACCACGTCACAACGTCAGCCCCAAACTATGCCTTTTGTTGATCTGGCATTCCAGAGTGTCCAGCACAGAAACAGGGAAACGGGGAAGCTAGATCTCACCTTCATTTCTGGGAATATTTACATCTATGGTAGGAATAGTAGAGAATCAAAAACAATGAGTCTGGACGGAAAAAGGTTTCCTCTAGCCATAGCCACCCCACACTGGTTCAATCATGGTACTCAGAGACACGGAGCTTGGGGTGGGCATCAGGCCCAGCAGCTGACCTGCCCCATCCCCTATCAGTGCCTGGGCTTGAATCCCCGCTGACCCAGCTCCTGATTCCAGCTTCCTTCTAGTGCACACCCTGGGAGAGAGCAGTGATGGCTCAAGTAATTGGGTGCCTGTCACCCAAATGGAAGATAGGAAATAGATTCCCAGCTCCTGCCTTTGGCCCCAAAGGTCACAGCAGGCAATCTGGGGAGTGAACTAACAGTAAGGAACGCTCTCTCACTCTCAACATTTTTTAAAAATAAAAAGAATAAAAAACAGTCAAAAATTTAAAAAAGCAAAAAACAAACAAAAAAAAAACGGGGTATTTCATGTCAGCTCCTTAGAAACAAACTATTCTTTAAAATCACCTGTTTTCCTAGTTTTAAAAAAAAAAAAAAAACTATAAATACAAAGAGAAAGGAAATAGGTATAATTAATATTCACCTTTTGCCCTCTTAAAACAACTGAGAAGCTTTTTAAGAATCAGAGATAGAAGCTACTAAAAAAAAAGTTCACATGTAGAGTTACCTCTATATTATATTCTGCCCCATCAGTGTTGATGCGTATTGTGACATCATCATCGCCTATGTGGGCCAGAACCCTAGAATCAGGCTCACCTTTAGAGAAAAAATAATTTTCATTAAAAATATGTACACTAAATAATACACAATGCACTAGTGTCAACGAGTCATCCAAACACACCAGCAGAACAGAATTCTCCCTAGGGCTCTGCAACTGAGAAACTGAAGTCCAGAGTGAAACTAGGTAATTCTCCCTTCCCAAGGAAGAGCTCCAAGACCAATAATCTGAAATCTATTAATTTCCCAAAAAAGAACCATGGATTTTCTTCTGGAATAACTTTACCTCTCTGAGTAAGAAATAATGAGAAGAAAGCAGAATGCGAGGTTTTGGAAAGTATTCCACACAGGCCTGGAACTGTGCAGTGGGGCTGCAATGCCATTTCTTTTTTCTTACCACAGAAAATGCTCAAAAATTAAACTAATCATTTATGTACCCTCTCAAATACATAATAGGCTCATACAGCAAATTATCTGACCTCCTGGATACCTTGTTTAAAAGCTCCTAAGGATGGGAGAGGCTGTTGTGGCAGAACAAGTCAAGCTACCACTCGGGACGCCCACCACCGTTTCAGACTGCCAGTTCCAGCCCAGCTCCTCTGCTTTCAACCCAGCTGCCTACTAATACAAGCCTGGGAGGCACCACATGATGGCCCAAGCGGGTGGGCCCCTGCCACCCATGTGGGACACCCAGATGGAGTTCTGGCCTCCTGGCCTCACGCTGGCCTGCTCCAAGCCCCAGCTGTTGCAAACATTTGGGAAATGAGCCAGCAGATGAAAGATTCTCTACCTTTCAAGTAAATAAAAGTAGAGTCAACCTTTTCATTCTTTAAAAAGATTTATTTATTTGAAAGGTAGATTTACAGAGAGGCAGGGGAGAGGGAGAGGGGGAGAATGGGAGAGGGGGAGAAGGAGGGAAGGAGAGGGAGGGAGGGAGGGAGGGAGGGAGAGAGGTCTTCCATCCACTGGTTCACTCCCCAAAGGGCTGCAACAGCCAGAGCTGTGTGTTTCCTATGCAGGTGCAGGGGCCCAAGCACTTGGGCCATCTTCTACTGCTTTCCCAAGCCACAGCAGAGGGCTGGATCGGACGTGGAGCAGCCAGGACATGAACCGGTGTCCACATGGGATGCCGGCACTGCAGGCAGCAGCTTTACCTGCTACACCACAGCGCCAGCCCCGACAACTTTTTTTTTTTTACTCTCATAAGGAAATCTACAATCCCTGCCTAAAGACAAGAGGTTAAATTCTTATCACTTGAGAGGAAATTGTAATCATTAACTGACTAGCCAGTGTGACATGCTAGACAAGGTCCATTTCCTCCCGTTAGAATGTTTCTCCTCCTAATATGCACAGCTCAAATAAAATGAGCAAAGAATACTACCTCTACGAAGCTCTTCCCCACCACCACCAAAAAGGAATATGCAACCAAGTTAGACTTGTGGCTCTAACCCCCAGACATAAGGGCAAGTGAACCAGCTCCATACTGACCAACCACATGTCCAATGAAGAAGTCCTGCCACTTCACAGCGTACTCGCTTTCATCTTTACCATCCACCACCACGACCTTGAAATTCTGTGCAAAGCGTTCAGTACTTGATGTCAGGTATAATTTAAAATGCCTAAAGAAAAAGGTATTCATTCAGATTTTATATCTAAGCAATGAAAATCTAACTTTTAAATTTTCTTAAAAATTTAAGAGTTGATACTAATAAACTGCTATGCAAGTTATAATTAACGTTTCACTAAGTCCCTAGAGCAATGCATCTCCTACAGACAAGTGGACTAATCGGTGCAGCTGCACAACCTTGGCAGACCAAACGACACTGCGCCGGGAAGAAGAGATTGAGAGCTAAGGCACTCATCTTTCTTGGAAACTCTGCAGGATAAGGAAACACACCTGGAGTTCTACGTACCTCAAAACCTTATTATGAGGACTAGTACTATTTATATTACTAACTGAACACCTATCAGTGCAGGCACCTGTATGTATTATCTCCACTGGACACAAATCAAAGCTGAGGCTTGGAAGTCAATCAGCACACGCAAGGCTACACAGAAAGTCAGTAACGTTACTGAGTTACTTCAAACCCCTGTGCTGGGCCAGTGCTGTGGCACAGCAGGTTAACACACTGGCCTGCGGCGCCGGCTCCCACATGGGCGCCCTTTCCAGTCCCGGCTGCTCCTCTTCCGATCCAGCTCTCTGCTATGGCCTGGGAAAGCAGTAGAAGATGGCCCAAGTGCTTGGGCCCCTGCACCTGAGCAAGAGACCCAGAAGCATCTCCTAGCTCCTGGCTTTAGGTCAGCAAAGCTCCAGCCATTGTGGCCATCTGGGGAGTGAACCAGTGGATGGAAAACCTGTCTGTCTGTGTCTCTCTCTCTGCCTCTCTGTAACTGCGCCTTTCAAGTAAATAAATATTTTTAAAAAACAAACAAACAAACAAAAAAACCTATGCTATGCTGCCTCTAGCCATCAAGCTGGGTATTATCCTATGGGAAAATTCTCATTGCTGTGCAAAGTAAATATATTGATAAACATATTTAAAAGCACTCACGCTTTTTGCTTCCTTCTCATAGAACTCATATTCTTAAAAAGTCCACAACGACCATGAGGAAAATGCAAGGTTTCCAACACAGAAACCATGCATATATACTCCAGTTCTTTAGTTGGTTTAAACATTTTTAATTTCAGAGTTGTTGTTTTCTGGCTCAGTACTTTTGTTTCTATGTATTTCAGTCCCGACATTTTTAAAAACTGGGAGTGCTATTCTGGTGTGGGTTTACATTTCTCTGATGAGTGGTAACCTGAGCATCTTTTCATACACTTCTGCCCACTGCGGAGTGGGGAGGAATGTCCACTCAAGTCATCTGTCCTTTTTTTAATGGGTTAATTTTGCTATTGAGTTAAAGGTGTTCATTATATATCTCGGATATGAGTCCTTGTCAAATGCAAGCTTTGCAAACATTTTCTCCCATTCTTTATGTTGCCTTTTCACTCTGTTAATTGGTGCTTTTACTCTGCAGGAGTAGGATTAGGGCCTATGCTGTGGCGCACCAAGATAAAGCCCCGGCCTGTAGCGCTTACATCCCATATGGGCACTGGTTCGAGTCCTGGCTGCTCTACTTTCGAAGAAGCTCCTAGCTCCTGGCTTTGGCTTGGCCCAGCTCCAGTCATTGTGGCCATTTGGCGAGTGAACCAGCAGACAGAAGACCTCTCTCTGTCCCTTACTCTCTAACTCTGCCTTCCAAATAAACAAAATAAATCTTTCAGGGCCGGCACTGTGGCACAGTGGGTTAATGCCCTGGCCTGAAGCGCCGGCATCCCATATGGGCGCTGGTTCAAGACTCAGCTGCTCTACTTCCCATCCAGCTCTCTGCTATGGCCTTGGAAAGCAGCAGCAGATGACCCAAGCCCTTGGGCCCCTGCACTCGGGTGGGAGACCCAGAAGAAGCTCCTGGCTTCAGATTGGCACAGCTCTGGTGTTGCGGCCAGCTGGGGAGTGAACCAGCAGATGGAAGACCTCTCTCTCACTCTCTCTGCCTCTCCTCTTTCTGTGTAACTCTTTCAAATAAACAAACAAATCTTTAAAAAAAAAAAAAAAAAAAAAAAGAGTAGGATTAGTTTTGAGGTGGTCCCACTTGTCTATTTTTGATTTGTTGCTTGAAATTCTGGAGTCATATCCAAGAAACCATTGCCATGCAGTTTTCTTCTCATGGTTCCCTTTAGGAGTTTTCAGTTTCAATTCTTACATTTAAGGTATAATCCATCTTGAGTTTTTATCTTTTTGCATGGAATATCATTGGGTCCCAATTTCACTTGTTTGTGTGATGCTACCCTGCATTTCGGCACCGTGTGTCAGATTATTCTCTTTTGATTGTTCTTGATAACCCTGTGGAAGACTGTTCACCACGTTCACTTGGTTTAGCCCTGGGCTACTGTCTACGCCTGGGCTTTTGTACCGCCTGTGGCTTTGTACTCTCTGTATTTTCAAGTCAGGAACCATGATGCCTTCGGTTCTTTCTCAACAACGTCTTGGCTCTTTTGGGTCCCTCGTAATTCCATTATTTTCAGGACTGCTTTGTCTATTTAAGGAAAAAATGCCAATAAGATTGTAATAGGCATTTTACCGTATCTTTAATTTGAATAGTATGGACTTTTTAAGAAAATGTATTTATTTGGGCCGGCGCCACGGCTCACTTGGCTGTTCCTCCCCGTGTAGTGCCGGCACCCCTGGTTCTAGTCCCAGTCGGGGCACCGGATTCTGTCCCGGTTGCCCCTCTTCCAGTCCAGCTCTCTGCTGTGGCCCGGGAGGGCAGTGGAGGATGGCCCAAGTCCTTGGGCCCTGCACCCGCATGGGAGACCAGGAGAAGCACCTGGCTCCTGGCTTCGGATTGGCACACTCGCCGGCCGTAGCGGCCATTGGTGGGGTGAACCAACGGAAGGAAGACCTTTTTATCTCTAACTCTGCCTGTTAAAAAAAATAAAAAATAAAATAGAGAAAATTCTACAAGTAAAAATGAATGTATATTATTAAAAAAAAAAAAAAAAAGAAAATGTATTTATTTGAAAGGCAGAGGGACAGAGAGGAAGGGACACAGAAAGAGATCTTCCATCCTCTGGTTCACTTTCCAAATGTCCACAACAGCCGGGACTGGGCCAGGCTGAAGCCAGGAGCCCAGGACTCCATCCAGGTCTCCCATGCAGGTGGCAAAGGTCCAGGCACTTGGGTAATCCTCCACTGCTCTCCCAGGCAGGGTACTGAACCAGTGCTCCAACAGGGATACCAGTGTCACAGGTAGCGGCTTAATATAATGCAATCCATCACTGGACCCAACATAGACATCTTAATAGTAAGTCTTGGGGCCAGTGCTGCAGCTCACTAGGCTAATCCTCCACCTGTGGCACTGGCATCCCGGGTTCTAGTCCCAGTTGGGGCATCAGCTCTGTCCTGGATGCCCCTCTTCCAGTCCAGCTCTCTGCTGTGGCCCGGGAAGGCAGTGGAGGATGGCCCAAGTGCTTGGGCCCTGCACTCACATGGGAGATCAGGAGAAGCACCTGGCTCCTGGCTTGGGATCGGTGCAGCGCGCTGGCCGTAGCAGCCATTTGGGGGGTGAACCAATAGAAGGAAGACCTTTCTCTCTGTCTCTCTCTCTCTCTCACTGTCTAACTCTGCCTGTCAAAAAGAAAAAAGAAAAAATAGTTAAGTCTTGGGGCCAGTATAATGGCACAGCAGGTTAAGCAGCCACTCACAACGTCAGCATCCCAAATTGGCAACATTTCCAGTCCTGGCTGCTATGCTTCTGATCCAGTGTCCTGCTAATGCTCCTGGGAAAGCAGAAGGCGGCCCAAGTGCTTGGGCCTCTGCTACACAGGAGGGAGACCTGGATGGAGTTCCAGGACCTTGCTTTGGCATGGCCCAGTCCTGGCTGCTAAAACCATCTGGGGAGTGAACCAGTGGATAGAAGATACCTCTTTTTCCCTGTCTTCTTTCAAATAAACAAATCATTTTAATAATTAATAATAGTAAGCCTCTCCATGGGGAAAAAAATAACTGGGGTGGTGAGCAAAACTTTTTCAATCATTATTTGCAAGGCCTTCTCAATGTGTCCATGAATGCCACAAACAAGAGAGGTATGTTATTCATGAGCCACGGGAACACACTCTGTGGGCTGCGGTGCTGACGATATGAAGTGTTACTTCCCCGTGGGTTTGCGTAAGTCCTTAAACTGCCAGGAAGAAATGCAGACTGGAACTGTCTCCATGGCAACAAATATTTTTAACTTCTTGAACATGCAAGATAATTTTAGTTTGCTTGTGGTTTTTTAATGGTCAGAAGGCAGACACATGCAACATTATTTCATGAAACCTTGGGACATTTGCTCCTGCTGTCCCGAACACTTCTCTTCTGACACCAGCCCAGCTGTCATTTCTTCACCTTCAGTTTTGCTAAGAGCTTTGAATAGAAAAGCAAACCTCCTGTAATGCCTTATTATTCAGTCTTAAAGCTTTCCATGAGTGTAATACTACTTTTGCTTAGTGTTCTTTCCAAAAAAATAAAAAAAAAAAATCACTGGAATTGCATTCTTTATGTTCTATATGAAAAGTCTGCTCTCTAGTTAAGACTAAGTGACAGTCAAATTCACATTTTCCAATCTTAGATTTTGTGCTATGTCAGTCAAAATTTCTTTTACTTTTTACTCTCAAACTTATGTGCTGTCGGGGCCGGTACTATGGCACAGCAGGTTAATCCTCTGCCTGCAGTGCTGGCATCCCAAGTGGGCACCGGTTCAAGTCCTGGCTGTTCCACTTCCAATCCAGCTCTCTGGTAGGGCCTGGGAAAGCTGTAGAAGATGGCCCAAGTCCTTGGGGCCCTGCACCCACGTGGGAGACCTGGAAGAAGAAGTTCCTGGCTCCCTGCTTTGGATCGGCCCAGCTCCAGCCATTGTGGCCATTTGGAGTGAACCAGCAAATGGAAGACCTCTCTCTCTCTCTCTCTTTGCCTCTGCATTTCTGTAACTCTGCCTTTCAAATAAATAAATGTTTTTTTAAAAAAATTTTTTGGCCGGCGCCGCGGCTCAATAGGCTAATCCTCCGCCTTCCGGCGCTGGCACACCAGGTTCTAGTCCCGGTCCGGGCACCGATCCTGTCCCGGTTGTCCCTCTTCCAGGCCAGCTCTCTGCTGTGGCCAGGGAGTGCAGTGGAGGATGGCCCAAGTGCTTGGGCCCTGCACCCCATGGGAGACCAGGAGAAGCACATGGCTCCTGCCATCGGATCAGCGCGGTGCACCGGCCGCAGCGCGCCTACCGCGGCGGCCATTGGAGGGTGAACCAACGGCAAAGGAAGACCTTTCTCTCTCTCACTGTCCACTCTGCCTGTCAAAAAAAAAAAAAAAAAAATTGAAAAAAATTAATTTTTTAAAAAAATAATGTCATTTTCATATAGACTCCCTTCATTTTTCTGACTTTCACTTCAAGGATTTACAGTAATTACAGACTCATGCTAACCAGTGTGGATTAACATTATTTCCTATTTTTTTTTAAGATTTATTTATTTGAAAGTCAGAGTTACACAGAGAGAGGAGAGGCACAGAGAAAGAGAGACAGACAGACAGACAGACAGGTCGGTCTTCCATCAGCTGGTTCACTGCCCTGTTGGCCACAAACCAGAGCCAGGAGCCAGGAGCCTCCTCCAGGTCTCCCACGTGGGTGCATTTTCCATGATCCATTTAGTTGGTCACTTCCATTCTTTTAACAATTCTAGCCCTCCTCAAACAATCTGAGAGGGAGAACTCTCTCCATGTCTCCCCCCGTCACTCTGCTTTTCAAATTAAATAAATCTTTTAAAAAATAATCTGAGATGTCTTACTTTTGAGGAGAAACATTTTTCTCCCCAAAAATGCTGATAAAATTATATTTTAAAAAAGTACCAATGCAGTATTTGCAGCCTCTTCACTACTTCAGAGTAAGAATATTTCTTGACTTACAACAAAGAGGAAACGTAACTTGCAAGGCAACTTTGAAACAGCTTCTTACTCTCATAAAATCACTCTGGGGCAGATGTGTAGCACAGCTGGTTAAGCTGCCACTTGCAACACCCACAACCACTGCAGAGCAACAGACAGTTCAAGTCCCAGCTGCTCTGCTTCCAATCCAGTTCCATGGTAATGCACCCGGGAAAGCAGCAGAAGTTGGCCACAGTACCTGGGCCCTTGTCACCAGCCCAGATTATCAATACCCAGACACAGTCAAGGCTCCTGGTTTCAGCCTGGGCCAGCCCTGGCCATCGGAGCCATTGGGGAGTGAACCAGCGGATGGACACTCTATCGTTTGCCTTTAAAGATTTATCTGTTTGAAAGGCAGACTTACAGAAAGGAAGAGGCAGAGAGAGATCTTCCATCCGTTGATTCATTCCCCAAATAGCTGCAACAGCGGAGCTGGGCTGATCTGAAGCAAGGAGCCTCGTCCAGGTCTCCCACATGGGTGCTGGGACCCAAGCCCTTGAGCCATCTTCTATTGTTTTCCCAGGCCATAGTAGAGAGTGGGATCAGAAGTGGAGCAGCCAGGTTTCTAAACCGCACCCATAATGGGATGCTGGCACTGCAGGCTACACCACAGCACCAGTGGCCGCCCCCACCCAAAAGTCATTTTTAACTCTTAATACAATCTCTCAGCATTTCTTTTTCTTTTTTTTTTTTTTTTTTTTGGACAGGTAGATTTAGACAGTGAGAGACAGAGAAAAAGGTCTTCCTTCCGTTGGTTCAACCCCCAAATGGCTGCTGCGGCCAAGGACTTGGGCCATCCTCCACTGCCCTCCCAGGCCACAGCAGAGAGCTGGACTGGAAGAGGAGCAACCAGGACAGAATCTGGAGCCCCGACCGGGACTAGAACCCGGAGTGCCGGCACCGCAGGGGGAGGAACAGCCAAGTGAGCCGCGGTGCCGGCCCTTCTGTGTTTTCCACCTCTAATATTAATGATTTTCCCCCAATCCTGGCCCCATTATCTAAAAACAGACTGCACATCCACCATCACCACCAACTAATGAGTGAATTCCCACACAAGACCAGCCCTAACATAAACTGATCATTTCAGCTACCTTAGTCTCACTTTCTCTGTTGTTCTGCCTTTCAAATAAATAAATAAATAAATAAATAAAGCTTTTAAAGAGGAAAAAAAGCTTTACACAATATGATACAGGGGACAGGACTCAGAGTCTGATAAATGCACCTCAAACCCTGCCTTGGTCTTTCAAAAATTTATTATTTATTTATTTGAAAATCAGAGTTACAGAGAGAGAAGGAGAAACAGGGCTCTTCCATCTGCTGGTTCACTCCCCAAATGGCCACAACAGCTGGGACTGGGCCAGGCAAGCCAGGAGCCTGGAACTCCATCCAGGTCTCCTGTGTGGGTAGCAGGGGCCCAAGCACTTAGGCCATCTGCTGCTGCTTTCCCAGGCACATTATCCGGGAGCTAAATCAGAAGCTGAGCATCCGGGGCCGGAACCAGCGCTCCCATGTCATGACAGTGTTGCAGGTGGTGGCTTAACCTGCTGCGCCACAACGCAGGCCCCTCCTATCTTTGTCTTCATCTCTAAACATAGGTATTCACCTACAAGTGGAAATAAAACCACCTATCAGCTCAATGGTTTTGAGGGTTAAATGAAATAACTTACGTGGTACAAAATTCTCATAGGCTGGTACACACATTTCACATTAAACATTTAAGATGGGGCTGACATTGGGTGCAAGTTAAGCTACCGTCCACAGCAGCAGCACCCATATCAGAGTGCCAGTTCAAGTGTGGGTGCTCTGCTCCCCGTCAGGCTCCCTGCTTTAGCTTCCCCCAGCCCAGTCGTTTTTGGTTTTGGTTTTGGTTTTTTTTTTTTTTTTTTTTTTTTTAAATTTTATTTATTTGAGAGGTAGAGTCACAGAGAGAGGGAGAAACAGCGAGAAAGGTCTTCCATCAGCTAGTTCACTTTCCAAATGTCTACAAGGGCCAGAGCTGCGCTATCTGAAGCCAGGAGCCAGGAGTTTTTTCCAGGTCTCCCAAATGGTTCAGGGGTGCAGGCACTTGGGCCATCTTCCACTGCCTTCCCAGACCATAGCACAGAGCTGGACTGGAAGTGGAGCAGCAGGGACTTGAACCAGTGCCCATACAGGATTCTGGAGCCACAGGTGGAGGCTTAGCCCACTATGCCACAGTGCCAGGCCCTAGTTTTGTTTTGTTTCTTTTTAATATAGTGACACTGCTTTTTTTTTTTTTTTTTCTTTTTAATATCTATTTATTTGAAAGGCAGAGTTACAGAGGCAGAGAGAGAGAGAGAGAAAGAGGTCTTCCATCCTCTGGTTCACTCCCCAGATGGCCGCAATGGCCGGGGCTGGGCTGATCCAAAGCCAGGAGCTTCCTCTGGGTCTCCCATGCAGGTGCACGGGCCCAAGGACTTGGGCCATCTTCTAGTGTTTTCCCAGCCTCATTAAGAGAGAGCTGGGTTGGAAGTGGACCAGCCAGGACTCGAACTAGCGCTCATGTGGGATTCCCGCACTGCAGGCGGCGGCTTTACCCACTATGCCACAGCACCAACCTCAACTTTTGTTTGTAATATTGGACAGTTTCCTAAAATGACTTTAGAAAATTACTGACTAGATTTAAATCTGTAATACTACAGAAACAATACTAAAATCACTGCCATGGGACCAGTGACCCAACATCCTACATCAGAGTGCTAGTTCAAGTCTTGGTTCCTCTGCTTCTGATCCAGCTTCTTGCTACTACCCCAGGTATAAATGGCCCAAGTAATTGGGCCCCTGCCAGCCAAGTGAGAGACAGATGGAGTTTTCTGGCTCCTGGCTTCGTCCTGGCCCAGCCTGGCTGCTGCAGCCATTTGGGGAGTAAACCAGCAAATGCAAGATCTCTCTCTCTCTCCGTAGCTTTGTCATTCTGCCTTTCAAATAAATGAATCATAAATAAAATTACTGCCCAATCACTGCATGCTATCAAGTCAGAGAAACTCAAAGAACACTAAAGTCTGGACACAGCTCACAACCATGCTGTGGGATCCTGAACAAAGTCTTTATCTCTAAACCTCAGTATCTTCATATGTAAATAAAGACATTTAGGACATGGCTGATGGTTCTAATATGGCATCAAAAATATAAGGTAATAGAAATACTTTATTAAAATCCTTTGCCAGCATCTCATAAACACGCTATCATCACAAAAACTCTGGAACACCCATTTACTTTTTTTAAATGTTCATCCCTTTTAATTTTAGAATACGCCTTATAAAACAATATTTTACAGACTGTAACAATTACAAATCTTTAAAGTGTAATTCCTAACAATTCAGGGGATACCTTTATTTTTCTGCTTTTGCCAAACCAAGCCCCCAACTGCCCCCATCCTCTGAATAATTCAAATTACCTTTTCAAAGCTGAAAAAGTTAGTAGTGTTTCTAAATGTGTCGAGGCCTGCAGATCCCTTTTCCTTACGGAGTGCTGCTGGATGTTAGAGAGAGAGAGGATGTCGTAGTCCGAGAGCAGAGAGTCAAGCTCCTCTGAAACAAAGGCAGAAAGGTTATTAGCACCCAGACCGACCATTCAGCTGCACCGACATCGGGGGAGAGCACCAGACGGCAGACCCATTCTGAGGAGATAACGCATTATTAGCGGAGCATTCTTACAAATAAAGAAACCAACTCTAATGAAGACCTAACTTCCAGTTTCTAGAACATAAAGGGGCTGGATGTTGCCAAGTTAAACAACAACTGGAAGAAGCAATCAGCCACACCTAGAATGTCAGAATTCCTGCAGTACAAAGGATCCAATTTCTTCAGGAAATAAATGGCATGGGGAAAAAGGGAGGGGCGGGAACACAGCAGATTTCCGAACACAGCAAGCAATTGCTACGCGTGAATCCTTCCGGATCCTAGAACAAACAAATCAACTCCAAGGAGACAAGTGAAACACTCAGAGAAATCCGAATGTGGACTATGTATTAGATCCTAATAATTTTCGTGTCTGGAAGCGTGTATTACACAATGAGATAATTTCTAAGTAAAAACGTATCTGCCCTGTGCATATGAACTTCTAGTATCAAGGCCGGCGCCGTGGCTTAACAGGCTAATCCTCCGCCTTGCGGCGCCGGCACACGGGGTTCTAGTCCTGGTCGGGGCGCCGGATTCTGTCCCAGTTGCCCCTCTTCCAGTCCAGCTCTCTGCTATGGCCCGGGAAGGCAGTGGAGGATGGCCCAAGTGCTTGGGCCCTGCACCTGCATAGGAGACCAGGAGAAGCACCTGGCTCCTGGCTTCGGATCAGTGCGATGCACCGGCCGCAGCGGCCATTGGAGGGTGAACCAAAGGCAAAGGAAGACCTCTCTCTCTCACTGTCCACTCTGCCTGTCCAAAAAAAAAAAAAAAAAAAGAACTTCTAGTATCAAAGTGGCCAATTTGGTCTTTTCCTTGCCAAAATGTTAACAGCAATTCCTTATCAGTTGATGTGTTACAAAAAAAGAGAAACAAATGCACTAGTGGCCTTAGAAACCAAACCAGGGGAAAAAAATCTTTTATAGAAAAATCACATATTCCAAATTAAAGAGCAAGAAAGTGGTAGTATCCTTATCACTGCTGTCCTCAACACACACAGTACATCAACCCATACATACCAAGACATGATAAAGCCATGCTAATCTCAACCATGAAAAAAAAAAAAAAAATCCAACAGGAATTATTTTACCAGATTGAGTCAGCACCTAGGAAAAGCAAAGACAGACTTGTCTCCCAAGATAGAAAAAGAACAAATAAGTTTTTATTTGGTATAGACAAAAGTAAATGCAATCAAATATCTGCTACACCTAAAAATCACTTTTCATCAACAAGAACTCTGATGCTGCCTCCAAAATCAGGATTTTTCAGAAGAAAACTTGGGAGCCTTGAGCTTCTTTAAAAACCGTCTACAAGGGGCAGTGTTAAGCCTCCTCCTGTGGTGCCAGCATCCCATGTGGGCACCGGCCCGAGACCTGGCTGCTCCACTGCTAACGTGGATGTGCTCCCTGCACAAGATTGCTGAAGATGGAAGAAGCTCCGAGCTCCTAGCTCCGGCCTGGCCCAGCCCCAGCCGTTGCAGCCATTTGGGGAGTGAACCAGCCGATGGAAGACCTCTCTCTTCTCTCTGTAACTCTGCCTTTCAAATAAACAAACAAATCTTCAAAAGAAATAAACTGTCTATAAATATTTGGACTGATGCTTCACATCTCTCTAACAAACACCACTGCAGAGGCAATGGTATACACAAAATCACTCCAGTGGAATTACCATGTCCTCAAAATATAGCCGAAGCTTAAAATACACGTTTATTACTACCGATGTTAAATGTACTCATAAAACCAGTTTTAAAAGGCAGGATCAAGCCAATACTTTTCTTCCACGTTCTCCCCAGTATCCTCAACTGGTCTGTTCGTTAGTGTATTCGCTCACTGTTCTGAGTCAGGCAGTGGTGTGAGTGCTGAAACATGGCACAGGATAAAGTCCTGGTCTTTTAATGTGGGAATGGCAGCTGGTGCACAAAAACTGTGCAGTATGTCCAAGAGGTGCACGTTAAAGAAGAGAAAAGAGAAAAGGAATGGGAAAGACTAGTTTACACAGTGGTGAAAGGAGGCACAGGGCCTGACTGTTACCTAACAGTCAAACAAACTTGAAGAAAGCAAGGAGCCAAGCATGCCATCTGATCAAAGGAAATGGGATCCACATCCAAGGTTCTAACGCAGGGTAAGATTAAATAAAGTGGTAGCATTTTCACACTTGCAAGATATGATTCCTTTTATGTTCACACAATTTCCTTTTTAATTTAACCCACAGGAAAGCTGTTTCAGAAGGCGTCAATCATTGTTACGCCAGTGGATGGTGGTTGATGATCTGACTCAATATAATGCCTGATGGTGCCGATGGAAATCTTCAAGAAGCTAACCACTGATTTAAGGAGTTCTGATTGCTCCCTGCAAGGTACTGCGCTAGTGTTGTATTGCATTTTCTACACAAACTTCCCTGGGGTGATTCTCACTTTACAGGTGAAGAAACAGACCAAGACCATAAAGCTAAGAGAACACTGAATGTGGCTGTGTTTTGCTTTTTGGCTTTTTTTTTCTATTTATTGTATTTATTTGAAAGCCACAGTTAGAGACAGAGAGAGAGGTCTTCCATCCACTGGTTCACTCCCCAAATGGCGACAACAGCCAGGGTTGGGCCAGACTGAAGGCAGGAACCAAGAGCTTCATCCAGGTCCCAAGCACTTGGGCCATCCTCCACTGCTTTCTCAGGCACATCAGCAGGGAGCTGGATGGGAAGTGAACAGCTGGGACTAGAACAGGTGTCTGTATGGGATGTTGGCATCGCAGGCAGCAGTATTTATCCACTGCACCACAACACTAGCCCCTGAACGGGGTTTTGAACTTGGGCCTGCCTGGTTGAAATACCCAAGCATTAATGATGTCATAGCTTTGAAACTCTAAAAAAAATAGCCTAGTTCTTCTGGGAACTTCTACACCTTGGCTTACGACTTTGACATGTCAATTAAATTTGACTTCTCCTCCTGAATTCTAAAGTCCTTTGTTTACACCTTATCTTCTGTCACTTTTTTATGATATATTTGTCTAATCTCACGAGATTATGAAATGGCCAAATGGGTGCTGTTTTATTCTTAGTCTCTTTACCTAACAATATTCAGCGTAGCACCCTGCTCGTTTCAGCACCCATGTTCATCATCTACACGAATCCTCAGAGCTGAGCTGCCAGTACCTCTGCTCGCCAACTTCCCTGATACAGGTTGCTACATGAACTCAGTTTCATGCAAGATCACAATCACTCCCACTGGCTCAGACACTCAGCCTGGATACTGCAGTTTCGGTGTCAATGACACAGGCCAGCAGTTCTCAGAGGAAGTGCCCACACCAGCCACATAGCATCACCCCAACCTGTGAGAAACGCACATGTGCAGGTCTCCCTCAGATCTGCTCCAGCAGAAATCCTCAAGGCAAGCGCCAGCAATCTCATCAACAGGCCTTCCAGGTGACTCGTGAGCACCTTCGAGTCTGAAATCACCAGACGAAGCTAACAGAAAGAGCTCAAAGCATTCAGCCTCGCATTATTTTTAAAAAAACTAGGAACAAGACAAATTGTTAACTGAGAAACAGCTAGATAAGTTCCAGCACTTCCAAAGAAAGGGGAAAAAATCCTAACGATTTAAAATGTGGTTTACGCCGGCGCCTGTGGCGCCAGCACCCCAGAGTTCTAGTTCCAGTCGGGGCACCAGATTCTGTCCCAGTTGCTCCTCTCAGTCCAGCTCTCTGCTGTGGCCCGGGAAGGCAGTGGAAGATGGCCCAGGTGCTTGGGCCCTGCACCCGCTTGGGAGACCAGGAGAAGCACCTGGCTCCTGGCTTCAGATTGGCACAGTGTGCTGGCCAAAGCGGCCATTTGGGGGGTGAACCAACAGAAAAAGGAAGATATTTCTGTCTCTCTCTCTCACTGTCCACTCTGCCTGTCAAAAAAAAAAAAAAAAAAATGCGGTTTACAACAGGCTTTTATAAACAGGGGAAATCCTTAATGCTATAATGTTATCTAAAGAAAGGTGGATTTAGGGGCCGACACTGTGGAGTAGCGGGTAAAGCTGCTGCCTGCAGTGTCGGCATCCCATATGGGTGCCAGTTCGAGTCCTGGCTGCTCCACTTCCGATCCAGCTCTCTGCTATGGCCTGGGAAAGCAGTAGAAGATGGCCCAAGTCCTTGGGCCCCTGCACCCACAATCGGGGAGTGAACCAGCAGATGGAAGACCTCTCTCTCTCTGCCTCTCCCCTTCTCTTTGTGTAACTGACTTTCAAGTAAAATAAACAGGGAGGGAGGAGAGAGGGGGAGAGCAAGAGAGCGAGAGAGAGGGGGAGAGAAAGGTAGATTTTAAAAACTATTCACAGTGCACGATCTTAACTGTAAAAACAGGCCAGTGAGGGGGTGGGGGAGAGGGGGAAATTGGCAAAGCAGTTAAAACACCTCTTGAGATGCCGACATCATACATTAGGGTGCCTAGATTGGAGCCCCAGCTTCACTTCCAAGTCCAGCGTCCTGCTAGTGTGCACCCTGGGCGGCAGCTCGGGTCCCTGCCGCCCATTCAGGAGACCTGGATTGAGTTTCTGGCTCCTGACTGCAGCCTGGCCCAGCCCCAGCTATTGCAGCTATTTGGGGAGGGAACTAGCGAATGGAAGAGCTCACTCTCTCTGCCTTTCAAAGAAAATAAATTTTACATAAACAATAAAAATAGGCTTAGAAAAAATAAGAGCAAAATAGATGGGAAATCTCTCTCTACCTTTCAAATAGGGAAAAATAATATTTAAAGAGAAAATGAACAATTTAATTCAAAAAGTCAGAGTAGAATATTTGGTTACGTACCCCTCCCACCCTCCCTGGTCTCTACCAAGTGCTCCAGTCTAGTTTCCCCAACTTGGGCTCTGGTCTAGAAGTCCTCAGAGATCCTAGCCCCCTTCCTCACTGTTTTATTTATTATTATTTATTTTTAGTTACTGGAAAGGCAAAGAGATCTTCCATCTACTGGTTCCCTCTCCAAATGCCTGCCACAGCCAGGGCTGGGCCAGGCTGAACCTGGGAGCTGAGAATTCAATCCAGGTCTCCCACGTGGGCAGCAAAGACTGAAGCACTTGAGCCCTCACCTGCTGCCTCCCCGGGTCCGCATCAGCAGGAAGCTGGAGCTGGCAGCAGAGCCAGGACTCGAACCCAAGTATTCCAATACGGAAGGAAGGAGGGATCCCAAGCAGTGATCTAACCTCTGGGCCTAACGCCTGACCCCTCACTGCTTCTGTACCGTTCCCATCGCTCACCTCTACCCGCCCTCCTTTCCTGCACACCCATCCAACACTATCTGCTCTTTCCATCAGACCCCACTCATTTGTTCAACAAATACTGAGAAATTATATTTTTATACTATGACACTGGGGGAAGGACCAGCACACGAGAGATTCAAGTTTGCCGCTTGCTAAGAGAAAGGTAGTTTCAGGAAGTTCTGGAAGCGGCATTATTTTATTTTTTTTTTTTATTTTATTTTTTTTTTTATTTTATTTTTGACAGGCAGAGTGGACAGTGAGAGAGAGACAGAGAGAGAGGTCTTCCTTTTGCCGTTGGTTCACCCTCCAATGGCCGCCGCGGTAGCGCGCTGCGGCCGGCGCACCGCGCTGATCCGATGGCGGGAGCCAGGCGCTTCTCCTGGTCTCCCATGGGGTGCAGGGCCCAAGCACTTGGGCCATCCTCCACTGCACTCCCTGGCCACAGCAGAGAGCTGGCCTGGAAGAGGGGCACCGGGACAGGATCGGTGCCCCGACCGGGACTAGAACCCGGTGTGCCAGCGCCGCAAGGCGGAGGATTAGCCTAGTGAGCCACGGCGCCGGCCGGAAGCGGCATTAAAGACAGCACCAAGAGGAGCAGGTGGCAGCCAGAGAAGGGAAAGAGGGAAGTGCTAGCAGTGGACGTAACATGTGCTGACTCCACAGAAACACGGAACAAAACCCCAAAAGGTGAGCCCAGTGAGCTGAGGAGAGCAGCACAAGAACCCTAGGGAAGAGGCCAGCTCCCCTAAGCCAGCGCTGTGGCACAGTGGGTTAAGCAGCCGCTCGCAACACCAGCATTGCACACCTGAGCAAGGGCTTGAATCCCAGCTAATGCACCTGGGAAGGAAGCAGAAGACGGCCCACATACTTGGACCGCTGCTACCCATGTGGGAAACCTAGATGGAGTTCCTGGATACTGATTTCAACCTGGCCCAGCCCTGGCTGTCGCAGGTATTTGTGGAGTGAAACCACTGAGGAAAGATATCTGTGTCTCCCTCTCTACTGTTCTTTCAAATAATGTATCTTTAAAAAACATAAAGGGGCTGGTGCTATGGCGCAGCGTATTAATGCCCTGGCCTGAAGCGCCGGAATCCATATGGGCACCAGTTCAAGACCCGGCTGCTCCACTTCTGACCCAGCTCTCTGCTATGGTCTGCGAAAGCAGAAGATGGCCCAAGTCCTTGGGCCCCTGCACCCGCATGGGAGACTCGGAGGGAGCTCCTGGCTATGGATCGGTGCAACTCTGGCCATTTTGGCCAATTGGGGAGTGAACCATCAGATGGAGGACCTCTCTCTCTCTCTGCCTCTCCTCTCTGTGTAACTCTTTCAAATAAATAAATCTTTTTTAAAAAAATAAAAAGTTCAGGTCACGAAGGGCCATGGAAGAAAATTAAGGATTTTGACTCGAGCTGCAGTTAAGTTTCACTGTACCTTCACTGTGGCTAGAGGAGAACAAGAATGGAATCCGCGAAATCGGGAAGAAATCACAGAAAGACTCCCAGTTTTCTGCCTTGGAGACCAGGGTAGGTAATAGCATCACTCACTGAGAAAACACACAGGAAGGAAAGCCGTGGGGAGGGGTTGACCAACAGGGACATCAGGCACAGTGTCACATTCCATCTTGTTCCTTACAGTCTGCAGTCACCCTGCTCACTGACACAGCACTTCTTCTGCACTCTGTCTGTCGTTGTGCTACTGATAAGCAGTTTAACTTAGGGCAGGAGAGCAAAGCTAGTTACTGCAGGAGTCTAAACCCTAACATCAACAGTAAACGGCAGCTGACCCTTTGACCCTTCTGAATGCTCTCGAGGAGGAATAAAGAGAAAACCTGACCTTCAGCCCTCCAATAAACCTGCCTATGGCTTAGGATGCGGACTGCCTACAGAAACCCTGATAAAACTTCCATCCCACCCTTCTCTAGTGCCTGAACTGTTCTGTCTCTGGGATGAGCTTTTATGGCCACTGACTTTGGTACAATGATGTAACATATATCCATAGTTCTTCCACCAAACTCAGAGTCAACATTTTTAAGCTAACTTTGTTTTAAAAAATTATACATAATTTTATATGTATATAAACACATACACATATATGCGTAATTATATGTAACTGTCCCAGTGTATTTGAGGGCAATATTAAAAAAGCATTACAGGGGAGAGAGAGAGGGACACAGGGAGGAAGGGAATACTATGTTCACAGAATTGTATCTACAAATCACATTGAATTTTAAAAAAAAATTTTTTTTTTTTTTTGACAGGACAGGCAGAGTGGATCGTGAGAGAGAGAGACAGAGAGAAAGGTCTTCCTTTTTGCCGTCGGTTCAACCTCCAATGGCCGCTACGGCCAGCGCATCTCGCTGATCCGAAGCCAGGAGCCAGGTGCTTCTCCTGGTCTCCCATGCGGGGGCAGGGCCCAAGCACTTGGGCCATCCTCCACTGCCTTCCCGGGCCATAGCAGAGAGCTGGCCTGGAAGAGGGGCAACCGGGACAGAATCCGGCGCCCCAACCGGGACTAGAACCCGGTGTGCCGGCGCCGCAAGGTGGAGGATTAGCCTGTTGAGCCACGGCACTGGCCAAAACTAACCTTGGCTCAATAGGCTAATCCTCCACCTTGCGGCGCCGGCACACCGGGTTCTAGTCCCGGTTGGGGCGCCGGATTCTGTCCCGGTTGCCATCTTCCAGGCCAGCTCTCTGCTATGGCCAGGGAGTGCAGTGGAGGATGGCCCAAGTGCTTGGGCCCTGCACCCCATGGGAGACCAGGAGAAGCACCTGGCTCCTGGCTTCAGATCAGCGCGGTGCGCCGGCCGCAGCGCGCCAGCCGCGGTGGCCATTGGAGGGTGAACCAACGGCAAAGGAAGACCTTTCTGTCTCTCTCTCTCTCTCACTGTCCACTCTGCCTGTCCAAAAAAAAAAAAAAAAAAAAAAAAAAAAAATTAGGGGCCAGTGCTGTGGCACAGTGGGCAAAGCCTCCACCTGCAGTGCCAGCATCCCATATGGGTGCCTGTTCTAGTCCCGGTTGCTTCTCTTCTGATCCAGCTCCTTGCTATGGCCTGGGAAAGCAGTAGAAGATGGCTCAAATCCTTGGGCCCCTACACCTGCATGGGAGACCAGTAAGAAGCTCCTGGCTTTGGATCGGCGCAGCTCCAGCCATTGCAGCCAATTGGGGAGTGAATTAGTGAATGGTTCTCTTTCTCTCTGTGTGTGTGTGCGCCGCGCGTGTGTGTGTGTGTGTGTGTAACTGACTCTCTAATTCTACCTCTCAAATAAATAAAATCTTTTTTTTAATTTAATGTAAAAAATAAAAAAGCATTACAAGTGTCAGGAAACATCTGTGACCTTTCTACACTAAAGTCTTCTTGCAGCAAACCTCCTTCTCCTTGCACACAGCCGGCAAGCATGGTGCAGACCCCGGCAGACACTGCCTGCTCCCACTGCAAGGCGGTGAAGGACAAGAAGGACCCAAGGGCAAGTGTCACGAGCAGCAGGTTAAGCCAACAGCTCCCCACGGTTCAAGTCTCAGCCACTCCACTTTTTTTATATAAAGATTTATTCACTTGTTTGAAAGGCAGAGTTACACAGAGAGAAGGAGAGGTGAGGGGGAGGGGTCTTCCATCCGTTGGTTCACTCCCCAGATGGCTGCAATGGCCGACAGCTGCACTGATCCGAAGCCAGGAGCCAGGAGCCAGGAGCTTCCTCCAGGTCTCCACGCAGGTGCAGGGGCCCAAGCACTTGGGCCATCTTCCACTGCTTTCCCAGGCCACAGCAGAGAGCTGGATTGGAAGTGGAGCAGCAGGGTCTTGAACCGGCGCCCATATGGGATGCCGGCACTGCAGGCGGCGGCTTTACCTGCTAAGCCACAGCACTGGTCCCCACTCCACTTCTGACCCAGCTTCCTACAAATGCAGCTGGGGAGGCAGCAGATGCTGGCCCAAGAGGTTGGGTGCCAGCCACCCCCACAGGAGACTAGGAGTTCTGGGGTCCTGGCTTCAGCATGACCCAACCTTGGGGTATTGTGGGTATTTGGGGAGTGAACCAGCAGATAGAAGACATCTCTGTCTCGGTTGCTCTGTCACTCTTTCACATAAACCATTTTTTTAAAAAGTTAACCCAAAATAATATTAGGCATAAACTCAATAAGACAGAATATGAGTTGCCACAATAATTCCCTATGGAGATCTCCTCACCAGGGATGGGACACACTTAGTAGTCAGCAGAACACACTCAAATGCAAAGTGAAACCAGGGTCTACAACTCGTGATAAAAGAAAAATTTAAAAAAAGGAAATGGAAGAATGGAAGGAGAGAGGGGCGGGGGGCACCCCCTCCTAGGCCGATTTCACTTCCCTACTCACTAGTGCCTGCTCCTGCACCTTCAGCCCTGCTCTCCTGCCAGCTGTATGCACTCACCATCTAACACATGCAATCCAAAAATCAACCACACTTGGCTGTGGAAATGTTCTGACTTTAGAGTCCAGAAAATCCTGTGAAAGCCAAAAGGACTTCTACAGTTTTGCCATCATGGCTCTCTTTGCTTAACTCTCCACGCTATACTAGAACAGTTTATACCTTTGACTAGTACAAAGCAGTGTTGCATTAAACCCCGCTTGGAGCAGTTAAGAGTTAAGAGCTTGGATTTCAAAGAAATGCAATCTATAAGCAAATGTGCCGTCAAAAGAGGAAGCCTGAAGTCAGATGGCGCTGTCAGTAATGAGACGGGCACTGCAATATGGAAGATCCCCATGTCAGTCACCAAGGCAAATTTCAAAACACGTTTCAGATACAAACCTTCAGCCATCATCTGTGGCCTATATTTTTCCCTTCCACCCACTACATCCTCTTTTATTAAAAGTAACACAAAGGGAAAACAATTTTGAAATCGAGTGAGACTTACCCGCCCCAGCTGCAACTTCCACAAGATATCATCGTGACTAAGCTCATATGACTCATAACTTTCCTAAATTATGCAATTCCTAACAGTTCAACTGAAATCGCTTTGGGGACCAATGGAGCACTCCAAAAGCCAGCTCTATTTATTATATATATGTTGCCCTTCAGAAGAATGTTGTCATATGTATAATCAATATTCAACACAGCAATTACTGTAACATTTGCAGAACAGGCCAATAAATAAGCCACACTCTAACTATGAACCATTTGATGGTCTGATTAACTCAATTTAAAACATGACAGCAGCGTTAAGTTAAGCAAATTACCACCTGAGCTGTCAAACACACAAAAAGGCATCTTCAAATGCCCACAAAGCATGGTTCATTGCTTGCTGTGCAAACCTTAAAATTCTCTGCACCTTCCGAGACCCACCATTCCTCTTACATTCTTACAGTCCCCAATTTCACCATCAGGCGTGTCCTTACTTTCCCTCTTCACTAACCCTGAAGCATGGGCTCAGGTATCACCTCCTCCAGGAAGCCTTCACCACCTTCCTGTGCTCTAAGCTCCCCTTCACGTCGCTTAATCTCTGTACAAATCGCTATTCCACTACGCCACACTTGGCAGAGTAGGCCTGTGAATTTTTCTGCACAAAGAGAAGGAGGAGAGCTCGCAGGACCAACGCTGTGGAGTAGCAGGTTAGGCTACAAGCTACCACCTCTAACAGCGACATCCATATAGGCACCAGAGTCTCAGCTGCTCCACCTCCAACCCAGCTCCCCGCTAACGGCCTGGGAAGGAGAAGAAGATGGCCCAAGTGTTTGGGCCCCTGCCACCCACGTAGGAGACACAGACATAATTCCAGGCTCCTGGCTTTGGCCTGACCCAGCTCCAGCCACCTGGGGGAGTGAACCAGTGGATGAAAGATCTCTAACTGCCTTTCAAATAAATAAATTTTTTTTTAAAATGTGGGGCTGGTGGCCGGTGCCACGGCTCAATAGGCTAATCCTCCGCTTTGCGGCGCAGGCACACCGGTTTCTAGTCCCTGTCGGGACGCCGGATTCTGTCCTGGTTGCTCTTCTTCCAGTCCAGCTCTCTGCTGTGGCCCGGGAAGGCAGTGGAGGATGGCCCAAGTCCTTGGGCCTCTGCACCTGCATGGGAGACCAGGAGAGGCACCTGGCTCCTGGCTTTGGATCAGTGCGGTGCGCCAGCCGCAGCAGCCGTTGGAGGGTGAACCAACGGAAAAGGAAGACCTTTCTCTCTGTCTCTCTCTCTCACTGTCCACTCTGTCAAAAAAAAAAAAAAGTGGGGCTGGCGTTGTGGCATAGCAAGTTAAGCCACAGCCTGCAATGCCAGCATCCCATATGGTCGCTGGTTCCAGTCCTGGCTGCTCCACTCAGAACCAGCTTCCTGCTAATGCATCCGGGAAAGCAGCAGCAGGTGGCTCAAGTCTTTGGGCCCCGGACCCCTGGGAAGAACCAAATGAAGCTGCTGGCTTCCGCCTGGCCTGGCCCAGCCCTGGTCGGTGCAGCCATTCGGGAGTGAGCCAGCAGATGAAGATGTCTCTAACTCTGCTTTTCATATAAATAAAATAAATCAGAAGTGTGGCACGACCAATTACACGCCAACTCAAGTCCAGGCTGCTCCACTTCCCACCCAGCTGCCTGCTAAGGCACACAAGTGACGAGGCAGTAGATGATGGCCCAACTACCCGGCCCGGGCCACCCACAAGGGACACCAGGTTGGGTTTCAGGCTTCTGGTTTCAGTCTGGCCCAGCTCTGGCTGTTGTAGGCATTTGTAGAGTGAATCAGCAGATGGACGAACTCGCTCGCTCTGTTACTCTGCCTTTCAAATAAATCAATCAATCTTAAAAAAAAAAAAAAAAAGCCCAATGGTCAAAAATCTTATGATCTGCAAATGTTACTAAAAAATGATGCGGGGCCAGTGCTGCGGGGTAGCAGGTGGGGCCGCAGCCTGTGGTGCCGGCATCCCACATGGGCTCTGGTTCAAGTTCTGGCTGCGACACTTAGATCCAGCTCCCTGCTTATGTGCCAGGGAAAGCATCGGAGGATGGTCCAGGTCCTTTGCCCCTGCTCCCACGAGGCTGACCCAAAGGAAGCTCCTGGCTTCGGACCAGCCCAGCTGCAGCCGCTGCGCTCACTTGGGGAGTGAACCAGCAAACGGACACTCTCTCTGTTTGCCTCTTCCCCTCCCTCCGTAACTCTGCCTTGCAAATACGTAATACTTTTTCAATGTAGAGAGAATTATCTTCCCTCCATACCCTACGCTTCTCTAGAATTCCCGCTTGCTTTTCCACCTGTTAACAGAATGGTAGTAACAAGGGAAATGGGAGTGAAAATGTGGCTTCAGTGGCTCAAAACACGTCTGCGCTTTTTACTCACGTGGCCCTCCCCCTGACCACACCTGCTCCAAGACTGCCCCTCAATCTGTGGACTCGCGGCACTCAGCACTTGCTAACGGACCAGCCCACTTGTAATGCATTTCAGTTTGAGACAACCGCAAGGCAGTTAAGTGAGAAAACACCTTTAATACTCATTCAGCCAACTCCAATTCCTGTCCATTAAATAAGGAAAAAAAAAAAAAAAAGCCAGGTGGCAACCTCATGCAAAAATTCTGTCTCAATGGGCCCGATGCGAGCACGGGGACGACAGAACAAGCCGCCCCGCACTCCTCTGCCCGTGCCCACTGCGCCCTGAGCTGGCACAGACGGACTGCCACCAAGCCCATCCTACACGGTCAGGTCTGGAGACGCGAGGTACGCGGGAGCCCTCTCCGTCCCGGGTCCAACGCCGACCATCCCCGCTGATACCCGGTCGAAAGCCGCGCTCCCGCCCCCGCCCACAAGCACCTCCAAGAACTTAAGCCACCAAGGGCGCCCCGCGCCCGCGAGACCCAGCTCCCGGCCTCCACATCCACTCGGAAGACGCACGCGAAACCGCCCCGGCCGCCGCCGTGCGACCAGATCCGTGCATAAGCACCTCCCACAGCAGAAACTCCAGCTCGCTCCTCGGAGCGCCGGGACCGGCTCCGCGGCCGGGGCCTTCCTCCCTCCTCCTCCTCCTCCCCGGGACCGGCTCCGCGGCCGGGGCCTTCCTCCCTCCTCCTCCTCCTCCTCCCCGGGACCGCTCCTCGGAGCGCCGGGACCGGCTCCGCGGCCAGGGCCTTCCTCCCTCCTCCTCCTCCCCGGGACCGGCTCCGCGGCCGGGGCCTTCCTCCCTCCTCCTCCTCCTCCCCGGGACCCGGCCCCAGCCCCCCGGCCCTCGAGTGCCCCTCTCCGGCTCAGGGCCCAGCCCGGTCCTGCTCCGCAGAGCGCCACACCCCCTTCCTACAGGAGAACCCGGGACGCGCCGCCGCCGGCCGGCACCCCGCCCCCAAACACCTGCCAGGCCCGGCGCCGGGCCCGCTGCCCCGGGGCCTCACCGAGCCGCTGCTGGGAGCCGAGGTCCGCGTCGTCCGGAGGTCTCGGCGCCAGCACCAGGGGAGCCAGGCTGGTCAGCAAGAGGAGACACTGCCTCATGTTCCCGGCTCGGCCAGCGGCCCACCTCTCCGGGCAGCCTTCGCCAGACGGGGGCTCGGGAAGCCGCTCGCATGGAGGGGCGCAGGGATCCGCCCGGGCCGGCCCCGCACACCTCCGCTCCCGCCCGCGCCGCCTACCGGGAAGACGCTCGGGCCCGGCTCGCGGCCCCCGGAAGTGCGGGCGGCGCTCCCAGCGGCCGGCTCGGCCGACTTCCGGCCGCCACCGCCGCCCGCGCCGCCCACAGGCGGAAGCCGGGCGCCGCGCGGCACGCCGGGAGCTCGGCTCGCCGCGCCCCGAGCCCGCGCGCCGCCATCTTGTGGTCCCCCGCCCACCCCGCCCGTGGTGTCCCGCGGGGCCCGGCCGGCGCCTGGCTGCACGGGGCCCGCGACGTCCTGACTCGACCCAGCCTGGCCTCGCCTCTGTCCCGGGGTGACCGCCGCGAGGGGAGGCGGCCGCCGCCTGCTCCGTCCGGGGCCCACGCCCGGCCAGGCTCCTCGCTGGCCTTTGCAGGAACGGGGCGGCCTGGCCGGACGCCGCAGGCTCTGTGCCCGTGTGCTCGGCTGGGAGGGCGAAGGCAGGGGTCCCCGCGCCGCCGCCACGGTTGCGTGTGCCCGGCGGGCACCGCGGTCTGCGGGGTTCCTGGGCGCAGGAGCCGAGAGCGCGGGGCCGGGGTCCGCCCCAGACTAATCCAGTCCTCGCCTGGGTCTGGAAACCTGGCCAGGCGGTTTGTGTTTGCAATCCTTGGCATAATTTTAGCTCTGTGTGGTTTACTGTTTGTGGTGCTAAATAAAATGTTCTAGCAGGGTGGGAGGCGGAAGATTATTTTTAGTTTTCTGGGGGCGCCTCGGGATGCTGGCTCTGGTTTGCGCTGGTTGGTTCGAGTCCCGGCTGGTCGGATCCAGTTTTCTGCTGATGCTCCCGGCAGCGAGACCCCGGCACCCGCCTGGGAGAACGGGATGGGGTCCCTGGCTCGTGGCATCGGCCGTCCGGCCATTCGGGGAGTGAATCGGCAGAAGAAGATGGTCACTGGCCTTTCAGATAATTAAGTACTGATTGCAGTAGGCGGCAGTTACGGAGAGGGGGAGAGAGGTCTTCATCCGCTGGTTCACTCCTCCAAGTGGCCGCAATGGCTAGAGCTGGGCCGACCCAGAGCCAGGAGCTCCTTCGGGGTCTCCCACGTGGGTGCAGGGGCCCAAGGACTTGTGTCCCTGCACCTGCGTGGGAGACCCGGAAGAAGCTCCTGGTTCGGATCAGCCCAGCACGCACACATACACCTCCAACTCTACCTCTCAAATTCTTTTTAAATTTCAAGTAATTCACAAATCACCCAAATTCGCGTTCCAATGTGAAGTTATCAGTTGCCATAGGTTAGGCTGAAAGAACACCAGGTGGGGGAGATAAAGAGCCCAGAGGAACGCGGTGGGAACCATAGCAGAGCTGAGCTCAGGCACTGTGCTTCAAACTTTGACCCCAGAAAGATTTTTTTCCAAAATACCTTCCTCCCAGCGCCAGGGTTGTGATGTAGGGGGTAAAGCTGCTGCCTGCTGTCCCACGTGGGCGCCAGTTCCTGTCCTCAATGCTCCACGTCCAATCCAGCTCCCTAATGGCCTGAGCAAAGCAGTGGAAGACGGCCCAAGTGCTTGGACCCCTGCACCCTTGTAGGAGACCAGAAAGAAGCTCGTGAGTGGGTCCAGCCCAGCCCCGGTCATTGCAGCCATTTGGGGAGTGACCCGGTGGATGGAAGATCCCTCTCTCTCTAACTCTGCCTTCGAAATAATAAATCTTAAAAGAATAAAAAGTACCTCCCTATGACCGGCGCCGTGGCTCAACAGGCTAATCCACCTAGCGGCGCCGGCACACCGGGTCTAGTGCCAGTCGGGGCACCGGATTCTGTCCCGGTTGCCCCTCTTCCAGGCCAGCTCTCTGCTGTGGCCTGGGAAGGCAGTGGAGGATGGCCCAAGTGCTTGGGCCCTGCACCCCATGGGAGACCAGGAGAAGCACCTGGCTCCTGCCTTCAGATCAGCGTGGTACGCCGGCCACGGCGGCCATTGGAGGGTGAACGAACGGCAAAGGAAGACCTTTCTCTCTGTCTCTCTCTCACTGTCCACTCTGCCTGTCAAAAAAAAAAAAAGTACCTCCCTAAATACATAGTTTAATTTCTTTATAAATGTAAGTAGTTGCAAATCTACAAACATTTAAATGAAAACTGTTACATCATCCTTTGCAAGTTTTTCAGTGGGATTGAAATACCTGAGATTGGGTAAGGGCTGTGTGATGGCCCCCGATGGCCTTGCTTCTTGAGGCATGGCTGGCGTCCGTCCGTGTGGACGGCAGCACGGGACAGATGCTGTGGGCTGCTGTGTGGACGCACAGGTTCTAAGAGCCTGTCTTCCAGCCCGGGGGCTCGCTCCCGGCCACACACTGCAGGAAGCCCGCTGTCCTGTCGCCAGAAGACTCAGGAAATGCCGGAGAGGCGCCTAGGAGCAGAGCTCACCGGCCCACAGCCACTCAGGGGCTGAGACCTGCCAGACTACCAGCGGGCTTCAGAAAGTCCGTGGAAAGTGGACCAAAAGATCAGTTTATTTTGATGCAAAAATGCTTGAAATCTGTGCAGCTTCTGCTTTCACAATGCACCCTTTCCATGAACTTTTAAATGAGAGAGAGGATGGGAGGATCCCTGCAGCCCCCCACACGCGGGCTGACCACAACTAGACCGCTCCCCGACTCCTCCTGAACCGGGAGCATAATGTTGCTTTCAGCTCTGAAATAGGGACAGACTGTTAAGATGGCTGCTAGCTGGTAAACAGCCTGACTGGACCCTGCGTTTGCTGATAAGCACCTGCAGTGGTTCTTTGAGGACTTAAAGAGAATATCTGCAAATACTAAACACAAAGGGCCACATAGGCTACTGCAACCAGCTGCCGAACCCACGCCAGTATTGCCATAAACCCTTGGCTAAGTGACCAGAGACAGAACTGGCTCTCGCTGTGTTTTTGTAGTTTGTTTTCTTCTGTCATCACCCTGGCCCTTTTGTCTTAACTAACCCCACCAGTCCTCACGTTTGTAGAGAGCCATCTCACTCTCTTCCTAGCATGCTAATTATCCCTGCGTTTGCATGTGTTCTGTTGTGTAGGAGAATGAGCCAGCCCACACTTTGCCCTAACACTAAAGTGCCACTTAAGGAGGTAGGACAGGAAGCAACAAAGCTGTGGACCCAGTCCTGCAGTTTCCAAAGTTACTTTTGAAAAGGTCTTGCTGTTTATTTTCATTATTTGAAAGGCAAAGAGAGAAGGGCCAGTGCTGTGGCACAGAGTGACAGAGAGAGGAAGAGAAGAGACAGACAGATCTTCTATCTGCTGGTTCACACCCCAAATGCTTGCAAGAGCTGGAGTTGGAACAGGACAAAGCCAGGCCCAAGGCGGGAGCCAGGAACCCCCTCCAGCTTTCCCGCATAGCGGCAAGAACCCAAGTACTTGTGTCCAGGCGGATAATTAGAGGAGAACGGGAAGGGGCCACGAGACCCTTCTCCGGGGTGAACCCCTGCCCTTGGTGGGGACCCCCCTGAGACCACTCACTCCGCAGTGTAGCTTGTGGTGAAAGCATCCTGAGCACAACCAGAGAAGTCTCGTTTGTAGTCACGTGTGCAGAAAACCCAAGGCATGCGACTCCAGACGGCAATCCCAAACGCCACAGCCGTGTCGCCCGTCAACGCCCGTTATGTGTTAGGGATTAAAAACCCCAAGAGTGCCAGCTTTTCTCGTGCCTGGTCCATTCCTCCCCTGGAATGCACTTTAACAACCGTCCCTTCAGCATCCCGCTTTCGTCTCTCTCAACTGCAATCCATGGCTGTCAGCGATAAAGAATGGCGGCAAGTGGGTGACTGCTTGTGACACTGAAGCCGTCCCCTGCTGCCTCTGAGGCAAGTCAGCAGGAAGCTGGATGGGAAGCCCGAGGATCCAGGACTCAAGCAGCACTCGACGTGGGATGCAGGCGGCCCACGCGGTGGCAAGGCAGCCCCAGGAAAATTTCTTTAAAAAACAACCAAGCCTATTGACAACGGGAATAATATTTCCCCCAAGTTCAACAAGAGAAGGAAAACAGCCCTTGAAAGATGAATACTATTATTTCAATTATTTCAGGAATACTATTATTTCATTCTCGAATTTTAATACCAATTCAACCTCTCTCTCTCTCTCTCTCTCACACACACACACACACACATGTGCATGACATTTTCAAAGACTGATTTATTTGAAAGATAGCATAACCCAGAGAGGAAGAGGTGGTCAGAGAGAGACCAGAGACAGAGGTCTTCCATCCACTGGATTACTTCCCAAACGCCCACATCAGCCAGGCCAAAGCCAGAAGAGAGGAAAACTCCTGTTTCTCCCACACGGCCGGCAGGAATCCAGGTACTCAGACCATCATGCACTGCTTCCCAGGTGCATCGGCAGGAAGCCGGATCAGGAAGAGTAGCCGGGACTTGAACCAAGCCCTCCGATATGGAATGTGGGAGTCCCAAGGAGCAGCCTAACCCACCGGGCCACAGGCCCACCCCGCCCCTCCCCAGACGTGATTTTTTGTATTTGTCATCAGGCATCTGTGTCTATCCCAGAGTCACTGGTGGCTGGTGTGCCGCACATGTGCACGCCGTATGCTGCACGTGTGCCGACAAACACGGAGCCGCGGCGGTTCTTGTTCTCCGTAAATCCCCGCCCCGGAGATCTCAGCGTAGCTGAACCAACAGTGGATCAGAGAACACATGGGAACTCGGGGTTATTTATTTATTTTGAAAGTCAGACTTACAGAGAGAGAAGGGTTTTCCATCCTCTGGTTCACTCCCCCAAATGGCTGCAACAGCCGGGGAGCAAAGAACTTCATCCGGGTCTCCCATGTGAGTGCCAGGGGCCCAAGCACCTGGGCCATTTTTTGCTGCTTTTCCCAGGCCATTAGCTGGGAGCTGGATTGGAAATGGAGCAGCCGGATCCCAACTCGTGCCTATATGGGATGTCAGCATCGCAGGTGGCAGCTTTACCCACTGCACCACAGCGCTGGGCCCCATTCTCATTTTTTAAAGTAAATTTTAATTTTGGGCAAAAAAGAAACTTCAAGTGTACAGGAAGGTTGCCGGTAGTATAGAGAATTCCTGTATACCCTTCATCCGGCTTCTCTAATATTAACATCTTACGTAATCACGGTACATTTGTCAAAACTAAAGCAATGGGGCAGGCATTTGGTGTGGTGGTCAAGCTGTCTCTCGGGATGCCTGCAGCCCATCCTAGAGTACCTGGGTTCAAGTCCAGCGCCTCTGCTCTGAGCCAGCTCCCTGCTAAAGCACACACTGTGAGGCAGCAGCCATGGGTCGCGTCAAGTCCTTGGGCCCCTGCCCAGACGTGGGTTCAGCTCTTGGCTCCTGGCTTCAGCCAGCCCAGTCCTGGCTGCTGCAGACATTTGGGGAGTGAATCAGCAGATGGAGGATCTATCTCTCTCTCTCTCTCTGTATAAATTAATATAAAAGAAAATACTTTTTTAAAAATTTACATTGGTTGGCCGGCGCCGTGGCTCAACAGGCTAATCCTCCGCCTTGCGGCGCCGGCACACCGGGTTCTAGTCCCGGTCGGGGCACCGATCCTGTCCCGGTTGCCCCTCTTCCAGGCCAGCTCTCTGCTGTGGCCAGGGAGTGCAGTGGAGGATGGCCCAAGTCCTTGGGCCCTGCACCCCATGGGAGACCAGGATAAGCACCTGGCTCCTGCCATCGGAACAGCGCGGTGCGCCGGCCACAGCGCGCTACCGCGGCGGCCATTGGAGGGTGAATCAACGGCAAAAGGAAGACCTTTCTCTCTGTCTCTCTCTCACTGTCCACTCTGCCTGTCAAAAATTTAAAAAAAAAAAAAAAAAAGAATAAAAAAAAAAAAGGAAGACCTTTCTCTCTGTCTCTCTCTCTCTCACTATCCACTCTGCCTGTCCAAAAAAAAAAAAAAAAAAAAAATTTACATTGGTACAATGGACTGCAGAGAATAAACCCGGTCATTTGAAGCCACCCAGTTTGTGGTCATCTGACGGCAGCCTGGGAAGCGGAGGCCCTGCCCATGGAGCTCTCCAGTGCATCCTTTGTGCCTTCTCTCCTGAAAGCCCTCTTGCCCAGAACACCCTTGCTCTGTATTTCCAGCCGGCAGAAGCCACCCTTCAGTGGCCACTTTTAAGCCCTGCTGTGGCTTCCAGGTCTCTGTCCTCATTCTCTGGAGGTCTTGCTCTTTCCCACGTCCCCGTTATTTTTTCAAGTCCAACATGAAGGCTCTTGGGAAGAATTCATCTCGGCCTGTTCCTGGATTCTGGTGGTTGTGGGCAAATCTGGCATTCCTTGGCTTAGAGAGGCATCGCCCTAGTCTCTGCCTCCATTATCACAAGGTGTTGTCCCTGTGTGTCTACAGCTTCTCCTCTTATGAGAGAGAGAGAGAGAGAGAGAGAACTGAGCCAGACCAAAGCCAAGAGCCAGGAGCTTCATCCGGGTCTCCCATGTGGGTGGCAGGAGTTCAAGCACTTGGGCCATCTTCCACTGCTTTCCCAAGCCATAGCAGAGAGCTGGATCAGAAGTGGAACAGCCAGGACTCAAACCAGTGCCCATATGGGACGCCGACACTGCAGGCAGCAGCTTTACCCACTACGCCACAGCGCCGGCCCCTGCTGTTTATTTTCAAGGTTCATTTTTTTTTTTTTTTCATTCACTCAAAAGATAGAGACAAAGAGAGATCTGCCAGCTGCTGGTTCGCTCCCAAGGGCCTGGCCGTGTTAAAGCTGGGAGCCCAGAACGCCACCGTGCTGCCCTGTACAAGTGGCAGGGGCCCAAGGACTTGAGCCATTCTCCATTGCCTTTCCGGGAGCAGCAGCAGGGGACTGGATCTGAACTCAGAAGCAGAGCAGCAGGGATGCCTGCATTGCAAGCAGTGGCTTAACCCGCTGTGCCAGAATGCTGGCTCTCTCCTCTTCTTCTTTTAAAGATTTATTCATTTACTTGAAAGGTAGAGATATAGGGAGAGAAGGAGAGAAAGATCTTCCATCTGCTGGTTCACTCCCCAAATGGCTGCAACAGCCAGGACTGGGCGAGGTGGAAGCCAGGAGCCAGGAGCTTCTTCCAGGTCTCCCATGTGGGTGCAGGGGCCCAAGTGCTCCGGCCATCTCTACTGTTTTCCCAGCCACGAGTAGGGAGTGGAGCAGCTGGGACGTTAACTGGCTCCAATATGGGATGCTGGCATTGCCAGCAGTGGCAGCTTTACCTGCTACACCACAATGCTGGCCCCTTGAGGATTTTTTTAAAACAGGGATAAATTGTCTAATTTGTTTTATTATAGTGGAGAAACTGTGATACCTGGTATATGTCACATACTTTTATTATATTTATTCTGATTTATCAGAGAGGTACAGAGGCAGAGAGCTCCCCTTTGCTGGTTCGCTCTCCAAATGTGTACAACGGCCAAGGCTGAGCTGGGCCAAAGCAAGGGGCCAGGAGCTCAGGTGGCAGGGACCCAGCCACCTGAGCCATCACCTGCTGCCTCCTGGTACACACTAGCAAGAAGCTAAGTCAGCAGCCAAGGTGGGACTCGAACCCCAGGACTCGAATATATATATAGGCTGCAGGTGACCCAGGGAGTGCCGACCTGCCCAAACAGGGTCCTGACCACTAAGTGGCAAATGCCCGCCCCATATTTGTTAGGTAAGCCATGGGAATTTGGCAATGCCCTAATCCAAGCCCAGCTCATTGTACATTTCAGCCTTCATTCAGTATTTCCCGTTTCTTGCAAATACGAGGCCATTTCCCACCATGGCAGCCCCCATAGCAATGGGGGCCCAGGAGCTACCCGCTCTGATCCAGGCCCCAGGCCTTGTCCTCTGTGACTGTGGAACTCACACACTCACCACTCGCTTCCGCGTTGCATTTCTGCACATCTCATGTGGCTCAGAAGCCAGAGCGTGGACGTCGGAGGCCAACAGCCTGGGTCTGAATGCTGTGCCGGACACTTTGACAGCGGCTTAATCTCTCCAGCAGCAAGGTGAAAATACGGGTGGCAGCAAGGGAGGGAGGGAGGGAGAGAGAGAGGCAGGCCGGTCCCATCAGGCAGAGACGTAGCATTTCAGAGCGATCTGCTGGGGCCACAGGACATGCAGAGGAAAGCCAGCGGCCATCGCACGCCAGCAGCACTGTCTGCCCAAGCCTGCTGTTGTCGGGCGCCAGGGAGAGAATGTTCTCATTCTGCCTCCTTCCCTGTCTGCTGCGAAGCGAGTTCCCAGCTGACCATTGTTCCTGCCCTGACCCCTTTTCGTCCATGGAGCCCTGGGGACAGGTCACGGTGTGCATGGACCCGCGTGAGCACTGTTCGGTTCTTCCCCAGGGTTCTCTGCCTCTGCCCTGAGCTTGGGGGGCATGACTGCCTTGTCCTGGGCCATACAGACTGTGAGCAGCTCACTTGGAATTCGGCATGGCACTGGCTGCATCGGAGGAAACTTATTTCAAGATTCCGTTCTAGGGAAACAAAGCCACCGGCTCACGGGCCGGACTGAGGTGCTCTTTGCTTTCTGCACAGGGAGAACAAAACCCACCAGTAATTGCCCACCGTTCTCCCAACCCAGCCACCTCCTGAGACTATCAAGAGCCACGGACCCGGCTTCCTTCCATTCTCTCCTCTACCCCTGGTGTCCAAGAGATCAGGCCGCTGGGGACTGAAAGTAAAGCAGCGGGGGCTGGTGCTGTGGCGTAGTAGGCTAAGTCTCCACCTGCAGTGCTGGCATCTCATGTGGGTGCAGGTTCGAGTCCCGGCTGCTCCTCTTCTGACCCAGCTCTCTGCTGTGGCCTGGGAAAGCAGGGGAAGATGGCCCAAGTGCTTGGACCCCTGCACCCATGTGGGGGATCGGGAGGAAGCTCCTGGCTCCTGATTGGATGGGTTGTGGCTGTTTGGGGAGTGAACCAGTGAATGGAAGACCTCTGTCTCTCCCCTCCTCTGCAGCTCTGCCATCTCAAGTGGATGGATAAATCTTTAGAAAAAGAAAAGCAGCAAAGCCCCGGGAAAGCCAGGCCTTCCAGGGCAGGATCTTAGGGCAGTGGCCTCGGATCCCTGCTTTTCTGGAGATGGCACCGGGGTGCTGCCCCACCCACACAGGAAATGCTCAATTAGCAATTTATAAAACCAAGAGCCAAACTGAGGCTTCCAGAACCCCAGCTGATGATGGGCCAGTCCGTCCTGCTTAGGTAGGAATGGGTCATTTACCCCTCAGGCAGCTCAGGACAAACAGACGACCTTGGCAGGGGGTGGGGGTGGGGGACAGTCCCTAGGCACACTATGGACCCTGCTGGGCAGCAAGGGAATAAAACTGTCTTTTTTTTTTTTTTTTTTTTTGACACGCAGAGTTAGACAGTGAGAGAGAGACAAAGGTGGTTCATCCCCCAAATGGCTGCTACAGCCAGCGCTGCGCCGATTCGAAGCCAGGAGCCAGGTGCTTCCTCCTGGTCTCACACGTGGGTGCAGGGCCCAAGCACTTGGGCCATCCTCCACTGCCTTCCCAGGCCACAGCAGAGAGCTAGACTGGAAGAGAAGCAACTGGGACAGAACCTGCGGCCCAACCGGGAATAGAATCCAGAGTGCAGCCGGCGCCGTGGCTTAACAGGCTAATCCTCCGCCTTGCGGCGCCGGCACACCGGGTTCTAGTCCCGGTCAGGGCACCGATCCCGTCCCGGTTGCCCCTCTTCCAGGCCAGCTCTCTGCTGTGGCCAGGGAGTGCAGTGGAGGATGGCCCAAGTGCTTGGGCCCTGCACCCCATGGGAGACCAGGAGAAGCACCTGGCTCCTGCCATCGGAACAGCGCGGTGCGCCGGCCGCAGCGCGCCTACCGCGGCAGCCATTGGAGGGTGAACCAACGGCAAAAAGGAAGACCCTTCTCTCTGTCTCTCTCTCTCACTATCCACTCTGCCTGTCAAAAAATTAAAAAAAAAAAAAAAAAAAAGAATCCAGAGTGCCAGCGGCACAGGCAGATTAGCCTAGTGAGCCGCACGCCAGCCCCATCTTCTTACTTTAATACAAGGCAGTGAACACGGGCAACAGCTAAGAGGGCTCCATAGGCTGTTTGCCGCGTGAGCCCCTGGTGCTATCTTTGCTTCTATAAGCCAAGTAGACCCAGTCGGCAGGAGGAAGGCCTCTCACACACTTCGATGCTATGCTGCACCCACACCAGGCCCGGGCCCCTGTGATGTGTTCTCACTGCCTGCTAGGGGACTCACCAGCTATTTTACTCAGTTTTTAGAGATTTATTTTATTTGAAAGGCAGTTAGAAAGAGCTCTTCCATCTGCCGCTTCACTCCCTAAATGGTTGCCAACAGCAGCAGCTGGGCCAGGCCCAAGCCAGAAGTCAGGAACTCCATCCCTGTCTCCCACATGGGTGCAGGGGCCCAAGCACTTGGGCCATCTTCTGCTGCTTCCGCAGGGGCTGTAGCGGGGAGCTGGATCAGAAGTGGAGCAGCCCAGACTTTGAACCCACGATCACTTGGCATGCCGACGTCACATCACACCACCAGCCCCACTCACCAGATCTCTTCTCTGGCCTTTACCATCCAGGCTTCCTTAAGGCAGAGGTGGTGGTGGTGGTGGAGGGGAGGGTGGCTGCCGCCCTGGGTCGTAGCCAGTAAAGCTGCCACCCGCAACACCAGGAGCCAGGGCGGCTCCACTTCTGGTCCAGCTCCCTGCTAATGCACCTGGGAAGGCAGCAGAACATGGCCCAAGTGCTTGGGCCCCTGCACCCATGTGGAAGACCTGGAAGATGCTCCTGGCTTAGGCCTGGCCCAGCTTTGGCCGTTGTGGCCATTTGGGGAATGAACCAGCAGATAGAAGATCTGTCTCCTTTCTCTGTAAACTCTGCCTTTCTTTTTTCTTTTTTTCAATTAAAGGTAGAAATATTTTAATTTACATATTACAATGAGTCACAATTACATGTTCATAAAAATTCCACACTCCCACCATCCTCAGAATAGTCAGTTTCTATACAGATTTACAGATGTCCACTGTATGTAGTTCTTCCTCAGTGTGCTACAGAGTTCAGAGGTTCTGCTCAAATATTCCCCAAATCAAGTGCTGAATCACACTGTCACCTCTTACGATGTATAACCCTAGTACTACTTGTTCTACTCCCTGTGATGAGCTGAATACTCGTTCATGGATCTCATCCAAAATCAAATTAATGGTCTGGTCAAAGCCTTTCAGTGTTCCCACGATCATTCTCCCATCCAAAGTAATAACGGCTACAGTTCGGTTTATGTAGTTTTCCAAAGTGGACGTCATGCTGCTCGGCCCGGAGGTTCCGGGGCAACAGAGCGGCGCCGGCGACAATTAGAGCTCAACTCTGCTTTTCAAATATATAAATCTTAAAGAACTTGGCAGAAATGCAAATGACCCACCAGGCCTGCCTCAGACCCAGTCAACAGGCACCCAAGTGACTTGATGCCTGCAGAACTTTGAACCCCGGCCTGAGGTTAACTCTTGCCCAAAGACAAGCAAATTTCTTCTTGGCTGTCCTTCTCTGGGTCGAAGTCATTTTTCTTCATTTATTTCAACAGAATGACCTTTCCCCCATGAATCTCATCAGAGGATGCTAATTAGAAGAAAAACCATTGCTTAATAGTTTTTTTTTTAAACTTTGCATTCCCAAGTCACACTGTCATTTTCTTTTTGTGTCTGTCCTTGAAAATCTAGGGCAATAGGTCTGCTCCTGGCGCAGTTGATCTTCTCACTGTCACAACTTTCCACTCCCAAATTAGGCTGCGCTCATCCACAGCCTTTTTACATTTGGAAACACCTTCACCCGCTGACTCACACGAAGAGGCCGTGCACCTGTCTCAGGTGAGATGAAGATCCCAGCTACAAAGTGACGGTGAAGGTTCCAGCACCAGGCCGGTAGTTGCGGCACAGCAGGTTAGGTCGCTGGCTGTGATACCCTCGCCCCACCACTCCACTTCCAATCCGGCTCTCTGCTCACGTGCCTGGGGGGCAGCAGATGATGATGGCTCAAGTGTTTGGGCCCCTGCCATGCCTTTGGGAGACCTGGATGGAGTTCCTGGCTCTTGGTTCCAGGCTGGCCCTGACCAGGCTATTGCAGCCATTTGTGGAGTGAAGAAGTAGACTGAAGATCTCCTTCTCTCTACTGCTGCCTTTCAAATCAATCAATCAATTGAAGTGTTGGTGCCTAGTAATCCCTGACTCGCCAGCGAATGAACATAGGAGCCTGAGCTGCCATCCACCCCAGTCCTCTTCCCACCCCTAAATCACAGCACCTTAGGTCGCTGCACACACGCATCGACCTTCACAAGGGTTACCAGTCTTACCCCAGGTACTCTCCTAGCTAAGTTGTGGTCAGAACACAGTGGTCTTCAGAAATCTTGCTGGTGACTCCTCCAAGGTTGCTAACAAGTTCCAGCAGTCAGAATGAAGTCACAACGGCTCAAACCCACGGCCTTTTTTTTTTTTTTTTTGACAGGCATAGTGGACGGTGAGAGAGAGAGAGACAGAGAGAAAGGTCTTCCTTTTTTCCATTGCTTCATCCTCCAATGGCCACTGCAGCCCGTGCACCGCGCTGATCCGAAGGCAGGAGCCAGGTGCTTCTCCTGGTCTCCCATGGGGTGCAGGGCCCAAGCACTTGGGCCATCCTCCATTGCACTCCCAGGCCACAGCAGAGAGCTGGCCTGGAAGAGGGGCAACCGGGACAGAATCCGGCGCCCCGACTGGGACTAGAACCCGATGTGCCGGCACCGCAGGCGGAGGCTTAGCCTAGTGAGCCGCGGCGCCGGCCACCCAGGGCCTTTTTTATTTATTCTCCCTCTGGTTTACACAGGGCTATCTGAAGACCCACAGGGCTAGAATGAAGAACACTTGGTAGTAACTCCAGACAGTCAAACACCTGTACTGTAAACTAAAGATGAGAAACAAATCATCCGCTGTCCCTCCAGGACCCAAGCTATTCAGGTCAGATGGTGGGGAGTGGTCCCCAAAGGCAAAGCAGTGGCAGGGATGTTTGGCACTGCTGGTACACACCGACAGAAATGGGTGGCAAAGGGGCTGGCACCATGGTGCAGTGGGTTAAAGCCCTAGCCTCCAGCACTGGCATCCCATATGGGCGCTGGTTCAAGTCCTGGCTGCTGCACTTCTGATCCAGCTCTCTGCTGATGTACCAGGGAAAGCAGAAGATGGCCCAAAGCGCTTGGGCCCCTGCACCCGCGTGGGAGACCCAGAAGCTCCTGGCTCCAGCTGTGGCCATTTAGGGAATGAATCAGTGTATGGAAGACCTCTCTGTCTCTACCTCTCGCTGTGACGCTTTCAAATTAAAAAAAAAAAAAAAAAAAAATTATTTGGGGCCGTGCTGTGGCTTAGCGGGTAAAGCTGCCACCTGCAGTGCCAGCAAAACCATATGGGGGCCGGTTCGAGTCCCAGCTGCTCCACTCCTGATCCAGCTCTCTGCTGTGGCCTGGGAAAGCAGTGAAAGATGGCCCAAGTCTCTGAGCCTCTGCACCTGCGTGGGAGACCCAGAAGAAGCTCCTGGAGCCTGGCTTTGGAGTGGTGCAGCTCTGGCCATTGCGGCCATCTGGGGAGTGAACCAGCAGATGAAAGACCTCTCTCTCTCTGCCTCTCTGTAACTCTGGCTTTGAAACAAATAAATTAAAATAACAAAGACAAAAAAAGAAAAGGGCGGCAGGTGTCCGGCCCGGGCTAAGATGCCGCTCTCCATCATGAAGGGCCGACTCCGGGCCGACTCCAGCGCCTGCCCTGCTTCTGGCTAAGACACACACACCCAGTGAGGCAGCAGGTTGTGACCAAGTACTTGTGTCCCTATCACCCACAGGGTGGTTTCTGGCTTAGCCTGGCCCAGGCCCTGCTGTTGCAGGCATTTGGGGAATGAACCAGCAGACGGATCAGTCACTCTTCCTTTCAAGCAAACACAAATAACCTGACTTAAAAACAATGGGAAGGTTACACCAGACCTAATTATGTGGTTCCAGTCCTCTAGACCTCTGGCAGTGCAGCGAAACCAGGCCTGCTATAGTCGACTGTAAAAGACTTGTTCTACTAAAGATTATAACTGTGACGCTTCCTAGACAGCCTGGCCAACAGTGAAGTTCCTGTCTTTGGTGGCACGTGTGGCGAACAAGGGCAAAGCCAATGCCGAGCGAAACAGACTGTCAGCTCACTGCCACTGGCACTGCAAACACATAGAATATACCTCACTCCTCAGGTAGCGAGAGCTCCTACAACCTCTCGTTCAAATCGCAGTAACTAGACAACTCTTGATAAGCATTTAAGAAACCCAGCTACTCCAGAGCTACACTCCAGCCCAAATTAAAAATCCGAGGCTGGAATCTGGGCTCAAACCCGGGCGCAACCCTAACTCGCATTTCCTATCTCACCAGTCTGACATCACCACCCACGGCCACAACCTAGGACTGGTCTCACAAAATACTGGTATGTGTTTCCCCTTCCATTACAAATGTACAAAGCTGCTTGTGACCCGTTACGTTGCCACTAACTGGTCATGACCTAGAATTTTAGAAAGCACTCAGCTGGTATTACTGCCTGAAATCTCAGAACGAGATCAGCACAGTAGCTAGGAGCTGACAGCTCGAACAGCAGGGACAGATTCAGATCCTGGTCCCATCACCTACTCAGCTAAGACCCAGGGCATAACCAGTAACCTCCGCTCCTATTTCCTCAGCCATAAACCAGGAGAAACCTATTTGAAACACATCTGAATTTGTAAAGATGGTTAAGAAACAGTGCCTATTAGTGAGGAAGCTGACTCACAATAACACATGGCTGATCTGCAGGGAGCTCGGCCCAGGAGCCCGGCTGCTGGTCTTGCCCGTGCACCAGAGCGGCAAGCATACAACGAATACTGATCTTTCAAAACAGGAGCAACAGCGGGGACATGGATCTGAAGTGGAGCAGCCAGGACTCGAACCAGTGCCCATATGGGAGGCAAGTGCCTCAGGCTGCCTCTACCTGCTATACCACAGCCATGGCCCCTACCCCATTTTCACTTTATTTTGAAAGGCAGAGAAAGGGAGAGAGAGAACACAGTACCTTCCATCTGCTGGTTCACTCCTCAAACTGGCAACACCACAGCCAGGCCAAAGTCAAAAGCCACGAACTCCATCTGGGCCTCCCACATGGGTGGCAGGGACCCAAGGACTCGGGTCACCATCTGCTGCCTCCAAGGCACTACCAGCAGGAAGCCGAATGGAAGCAGGGCAGACTTCAACCAGCACCGCGATACAGGATACAGGTGTCCTGGGCAACAGCTTCCCCCACTGTACCCCACACTCCGAGAGCCAGCTAGCCATCTTCTATCTGCTGGTTCACTCCTTAAACAGCCAGGGCTCGGCCAGGCCCAAGCCAGGAGCCTGGAGCCCAATGCAGGTCTCCGTGGGTGGCCGGGGTCCGAGAACCTGAGCCATCATCTGTTGCCTCTCAGGTATGCACTGTCAAGCAGCTGGAAACCATAACCTGACATGGGACACAGGTGTTCCAACAGCTTTTGGCATCTACAGGCATCCGGGGAGGGACCCAGTGGTTGTAATATCTGTATGTCTCTCTCAGAGTTAAGAGACAAAGCTCAAATACGGTTTTAAATCCTACCCACCATAAATTCTCATTTATTCCCACTGTTCTCCCTGAGGAGAGGTACCCTCCCCTGCTGAGTTCTTGGCAGTGTCTATCATTGTCCACTCTTAGTTCAAGGAAGCCCAACAAGCTGGTGTCAAAAGGAGACGCCACAGGCTGCGCCCACTTTTAAAGACGCAGTGGGAAGGCGCTGCCGAGGTGCCCACTCCCCACACGGCAGCGCCTGGTTTTGAGGCCCTGTCCCACTTCGAATTCTAGGCTCCTGCTGTGAGCCCTGGGAGGCAAGTGATGACAGTGCTCGGGTCCCTGCCACCAGGGTGGGAGACGGGGACCAAGTTCCTGGCTCTGGCTATGCCAGTCACTTGGGGAGGGAACCAGCAGATGGGCAACCTGCCCTTGAGTGTGGCTACTGTGGTCACTGACATGGTAACTCAGTATTGACCATTTTATTGTTCTTCGAATAAGCCACACCTCCCACCCCTCACATGCACGTTCTTTCCATCTTCACTGGAGGTCTTACAGAGAAGGTTGCGTCCTGGGGCAGCTGTCGTCGGCAGGTTAATAAGCTGCTGCTTGCGCCACCTGCATCCCACAGGGAAGGTCAGCTCCTGACCCAGCTCCCTGCTAACGCGCCCTGAGAAGCAGAAGACAGCTCACCTGCCTGGGCCCCTGCCACCCACGTGGGAGAACTGGATGAAGTCCCTGGCTCCTGGCCTTAGGCTGACTCAGCCTTGGCTGCTACAGGCCTCTGGGGAGAGAACCGGTGGCTACATCTGTCACTCTTTTAAGCAATTTTAAAAAGAAAAGAAAATGTCCTACAGATTTCAATTGTGGGGGACCAAGGCTCTACTGATCTCAGTCAATGGGTACTTCCCCCAAACTCTACTGAGTTCTGCCCTTACGTCCCCTCAGAAAACAAATCAAGTGTAAAGGAAGCCTTGTTTCGTCCTGACATTTTACAAGGGATACTGCTCTAGCTACCTTCCAGATTATCTTGTCTTAGCAATCAGTCCTCAAGTCAGTATTTAAGACTGAGCTGATTTCGGTACAACAGCCATTGTGACAGAGAACCAACACTAATTGTAATTCGATGTTATAACTGAATACTTACAAAGAGAATCATCTGAAAATTAAACAAGCAAGGCACCCTAGAACTTTGAATAACCATCGAAACGTCATTCTAACACCAGCCAAGGCACTCACAACCACGTAAGTAGCTTTTCTAGTTTCAAAAGGTCCACTTTATTCCATGTAACACTGAACCAGATATCATTCACATCTGAGCAACAGATGGCCCATGAAACCCGACCTTTGGGAAAATACTCTGAGAAATGTAATCCAATTCCAGACATTTCTAGGCGTCCCCAGACACGTGTATCACAGCGCAGAAGTAGGAGTACCACTGACACATTTTACGTAAGAGGGAAGTATCCATACACTTCAGAAAGTAGTAAATTTACCTGTCCCTTCAAATACGGGTATGCAACTGTTACAAAGCCAAAGTAAATGGTTTATAAAATGTAATTTTATTTTATGTTACTCTGCTGTTACATAGGGCATAACATTTTCACAAGGCTTTTTTTGGACTACAGTCAATGATTAGCAACACACAATAGTGGTCCAACTCTCTAAGCAACAATCACTAGACAAATTGGCCACCTCCTCACCTGTGCACAGACCTGCATGGAAAAGTACTGAAGTTTAGACGTGGACTGGCGCTCATTAGCTCCCCTGCTGGTGTGTTCAGAAATGACATGCACTTCAATTCTGGCAGCGACATACTACTTCTGTGACATAGTGAAGTGAATACCAGAACTACAAAGGCAGGAGGTGCAAGTGAGTTTTTATTGGGAGGGAAATTGTCAACTCAAACAGCAGCAAACAAAGAGTGAATCAGGAAACTCCCTGTTGTCACCTATGTGTGACCTCTGTGGTCTGACGCAGGAGGCGTTCCAATGTGCGACCCCAGCCCGAACTGTCAAGTGCTTGTGCACTCAGTCTAACACTTCCGGACTCCTGCTACGAAGGAATACATGAAGAGCATGGAAAAGCTGCTCACTGAAAGGAAACCCCTGAAGAGTAATGGAGGGAATGTAGAAATGAAGAAGTTATGCAGAACATCCTTGGAACTGTAATTAACCACATTTTCCTATCTTCACAGTAATACAAAACACAGTCACTTGCAACTGGTTCAGATTACTTAAATACCAGATACATTTTTAGTCCTCTACATAAGTGTGTGGAAGTTACTTATGTTTCCATGAAATGAAGCTATTAATACTTTTCTACAGCAGTAACCGCACACCAGGAAGGCCAAGACAGACACAGACCAAGGGATGGAGCTTTCCCAAAGCTGCGTGTGAAAGGACTAACAGCTGCTCCCATACACACGAACGGGCTTCTCTGCTACAGGAGATCCACGTGGAGGAAGGAATGGAGATGTGTAAAAAGGCTTCTTGAAGGGAAGGAGGGTGACGCCCTGTATCCATTTAGTTTTCCGCCCCTTCTGCGGCATCACATTCTTCTCCCGCACTGTCTGACGTCCACAACTAGAAAGAGAACCACACGACGTTACGGTTCAGACAAGTGTGCCACGCCCGACGGTAATCCTGAGAGCCGTGAATGCTCACACAGACTTGGACTGGGTCCCTCTCAAAACGGGACAGCACACCCTTTCACTATGCATTTACAAGATGACGCACACACAATACAATGTTCCTTGTGTTGCTCCAAAGGTCTCTAAACAGAGTGGGTGGCAGAAGCTAGGGAGCAGCATATGTATCTATGTGTTTAGAAAGGGTTCTCCAGGGGCCGGCGCTGTGGTGGAGCAGGTTAAGCTTCCGCCTCTGGTGCCAGCATCCCATATGGGCACCAGTTCATGTCCCGGCTGCTCCTCTTCCAATCCAAGTCTCTGCTTATGGCCTGGGAAAGCAGTGGAAGATGGCCCGAGTGCTTAGGTTCCTGCACCCACATGTGAGACCCTGAAGAAGTTCCTGTCTCCTGGCTTTGGATTGGCTCAGCTCTGGCTGTTGTGGCCATTTGGGGAGTGAACCAGCAGATGAAGGACCTTTCTGTCTCTCCCTCTGTCTGTAAATCTGCCTCTCAAGTAAATAAATAAATCTTAAAAAGGGGGGGAGGGCCTCTTAAACTAGGAGGTTAAAACTAAGAAAACTGTCTGTAAGGCTATCTCTAATTTTACGGTGGGAAGCTAAGGGAGTAGTCCGTGCTTACTGACTTATAATCAGTTTAAAAAGCTGGATTTTATTAGACCAACATCAAAATGCTACTGCCAATTTTAGAAAGGCTTGCATAATCTTTAAGTTATTGCTAAGATGCTGAAACAAACAAAACTCCCTGAAGAGCTGTCTCCAGAGACAGAACGACACAAGACAGAGCCCCAAGGTCTATCTGGGCAGAACTAGTTTGGCCTCTCTCTACTTTTCTACAAAACGATCTCACTCAGCATCATTCTGTGCCTTCACAACTACAGGAGGGCAGTGCCTTCATAACCTCCCTAGCCAGGGAAGCTGAACAGACAGTGCTACTGTGAGAAAAAAAAAATCCCATTTAGTCAAAGAAAAAATTACCAAACCAGGGGTCTGGAATTATTTATATGAAAGATTCTCTTACATTCTGTGAAATACACCTGTCTTTGTTCCTGAAAGGAAATACAATGAGAAGAGTAAAGGACTCACTGTTAAATTGTCTCTCAGCAACTGCATGATGAGGGTGCTGTCTTTGTAGGAGTCTTCATTCAGTGTGTCGAGTTCTGCAATGGCCTCATCAAAAGCCTGAGGAGAACAACACCCACGGTCAACAACGCACACAGGGACAGGCACTGTCGGCAAACACCCAGTTCAGTGGCATCACTCCCCGGACTCTCACTTTCACAGCTTACGGGAGCAGAGCTATAGACTTCATAAGCAAGGACTTGGTTCTTTTACAGCAGGGGTAGAGAGACTTTTTCTGGCAAGGGGCTCTGTAACATAATCTGTGGGCCATACAAAATAATCAACTTAGAAACAATTAGCTTGTTATAGATATACCAAACTAAGTCCTGCTGGGGTTGCCTTGTCAGGGCCAGACCAGATGATTCGGCAGGCCAAACACCCACCACCCATTTCACAGGCTATACACCAGTAACGTGGAACAGACGTGTTACCAGTAAAAACAGGTATTTGCAAAAGCCCTCATCACTCTCCTGCTTTGAGGGATGCACTAAACAGCCATTCCCGCAACCACACCCGGCAGCCATCCCATTTTCTCATCTCTAGCTTCCTTCTCAGTTATTTGTGTGTCTTCACTCTTTACACAGACATCACCACTGATAATCAGCTGGAGGGGTGTGAGGAGGGCAGGTGGTCAATAAACAGAAAGCAGGCATCCCTGAGCAGCCAAGTGAAAACCCAGAAATCAACACACGTCTTACCGTCTTAGCCAGTGTGCAGGCGAGCTCCGGGTTATTAAGGATCTCATAGTAAAATACAGAAAAGTTCAGAGCCAGCCCCAGGCGGATTGGGTGTGTGGGCTGCATCTCTTTCTTGCTTATATCAAATGCCTCTTGGTAAGCTCCTTGGGAATTATCTATCGTTTCTGGGAAGAGAAAAAAACAAAAGGCATGATCCTTTGGAAAACAGCCAGAGACAGCACATGAGTAATTTTAACACGCTACTAACCCCTGGCAGAGCCAGACCTTTCTGTTACCTTCTTCTGAAATCACAGTAGCAAACTACAAACACTTGTCCTGTCTTGGATACTTAAAACTAGTTCACAGTGTTGCTTGCTTATAGTCAGCTTACAGGTAGTATATTAGATTCTTCCATCAATGATATTAAAACTATTTTCTTGGCCGGCGCCGCGGCTCAATAGGCTAATCCTCCGCCTTGCGGCGCCGGCACACCGGGTTCTAGTCCCGGTCGGGGCACCCATCCTGTCCCGGTTGCCCCTCTTCCAGGCCAGCTCTCTGCTGTGGCCAGGGAGTGCAGTGGAGGATGGCCCAAGTGCTTGGGCCCTGCACCCCATGGGAGACCAGGAGAAGCACCTGGCTCCTGCCTTCGGATCGGCGTAGTGCGCTGGCTGCAGCGCGCCAGCCTTTGGAAGGTGAACCAACGGCAAAAGGAAGACCTTTCTCTCTGTCTCTCTCACTGTCCACTCTGTCAAAAAAATAAAAATTAAAAAAAAAAAAAAAAGTGACATAGCAGAAATTAAGCAACCCCTTTATGACTTGACTGCACACTTTCCCTCCTCCGAAGCGGCATCATTATCGATCTAATCCCAACCCCCACAGTAAGTGGCTCTTGCTGTGGGCAGCTAAGAAGGGACTACACAGAGCAGAAGCAGTCGGCTCAGCTGGGAAGACAGCTGATGGCAGCCGAGGGACTGAAAGCAGGAGCTCAGAGTGCCCACGAGACAGAGGGCTGAGGTCAGACTCAAGCCAGGAATGTCCTAGTAACATGCCCCTCTGCCTCGCTGGCACTTACATGCTCAGTTCTGTGCCAGTATTTTCACTTCCAACTCTGCTTACCTTTGTGGCAACAAAAATTCTCTAGCAGTAACAGTAAATTTAGTACACAAATGTTAGAGCAAGTACAGTGGTTTCCTCTTTACAGCTTCAGTCACACTGATATCTACTTGTTGGGGGTATGTTACTGGATGGGGGCAGAACTGAGAACCAAGAATACCACAAATTTACTGGGGAAAACGATCAGAATTTCAGCAACACTTCCTCCTAGAATTTGACAAATCTACCAACAGGCACATACACAAAACTTAACAGGATCTGTACTATGCTCAGCTACTAATAACCCAGGAGACTGAAGTTTACTATAAATAAACTTTGATGTTCCCATAATCAAATCAGGTGATTCAATTATTCCCCCCATTACATTTTCTATAATAGTCTAAGGGTTAAAAAAAGAATTTAATATTCAAATCTAGGGGCTGGTGCTGTGGTATTGTGGGTAAAGCTGCTGCCAGCAGTGCTGGCATCACACATGGACGCCGGTTCAAGTCCTGGCTGCTCCACTTCCTAACCAGCTCTCTGCTGTGGCCTGGGAAAGAAGTAAAAGATGGCCCAACTCTTTGGGCCCCTGAACCCACGTGGGAGACCTGGAAGAAGCTCCTGGCTCCTGGCTTTGGATCAGCACAGATCCGGTCGTTGCAGCCAATTGGGGAGTGAACCAGTAAATGGAAGACCTCTCTCTCTGCCTCTCTTTCTCTCTCTGTATAACTTTCAAGTAAAATAAATAAATCTTTTAAAAAAAATTCAAATCTTTTTATATGACTATTACTTATCAAAGAGGTCCTGTAAAGTAAGCCCTAGTCATGTGGGTCACTCAAGCTTACTGTGACGATGGAGCACATCATTCACCTGTAGTAACACGCTACAATCACCTTGTATCCTCAGAAATCTGGCTCCATGGAATTAGCAGTCAAACCAAGCATGGTTTTTCCTAAAATGTATTTTACATGAAATCCGAGATCCCTTCCATAATTCCCTGTTTTCAGTTTTAAAGTACTATAGAAAGTACTGTAACACCGGGCTGGTGCCGTGGTGCAGTACGTTAATTCTCTGCCTGCAGCGCCGGCATCCCATTTGGGTGCCAAGAGACTGAGGGAGATCTTCTACCCTCTGATACACTACCCAAAGTCTGCAACAGCCAAGGCTGGGCTAGGCTGAAGACAGAAGCTTTGAATTCAATGTAGATCTCCTGTATTAGGTAGCAGGGACCAAAGTACTTAGGCTACCAACACTGCCGCCCACGATATGCAACAGCAGGAAGCTAGAATTGGAAGTGGAGTTAAAACTTGAACCTAGGGGCTGGTGTTGTGGTGTAGTGGGTAAAGACATTGATTACAACACCAGCTCCCATGTGGGCACCAGTTTGCGTCCCAGCTGCTCCACTTCCAATACAGCTCACTGATAATGGCCTGGGGGAAGCAGTAGAAGATGGCCCAAGTACTTGGGCCCTTGTCACTCATGAGGGAGACCCAGATGAATCTCTTGGCTCCTTGCTTTGCCCTGGCCCAGGCCGTTGTAGCCATTTGGGGAGTGACCAGTGGACAGAAACCCTCTCTCTGTAACTGACTTTCAAGTAAATAAAAAAAATCTTAGAGAGAGAGAGGAAGAGAGGAAGAAGAAAAAAAAATCTAGAACCTGGAACTCAGGCACTCCAGAATGGAATATGAGTGTTCCGAGCAGTATCCTGACCACTGTACCAAACATTTGTGCCTATTTTATTTTATTTTTAAAGATTTATTTGAAAGGCAGAGTTACAGAGAGAAGAAGAGGGAAGAGAGACGTCTCCATCACTGGTTCACTCCCCAAATGACCACAGCTGCTGCTGCTCGGCAAGGCCGGAACCAGGAGCCAGGAGCCAGGAGCCAGGAGCGTCTTCCAGGTCTCCCACATGGCTGCAGGGGCCCAAGGACCTGGCTCATCCTCCACTGTTCTCCCAAGTGCATAGAGTACACGTGAACCAGCAGCTATGTGTTGCAGGTGGCAGCGTAAGCCCTTATGTCACAACGCTGGATCCCCTACTTTTATTTTTGAGAAAATAAGATAAATATTCATTTTATTGATCCATATCATCCGGAGTTTTGTTTGTTTTTAAAGTTACAAGGAGTCTGGAGATTACAGACCATTGGAACAGTGTCCCATTTACACCAGCTGCCTTTTATTTATTTTGGCTTTAGCTGAAACCAAATATACCTACGTTTTCGATCATCACCACATGCAACTTCAGCCAGGTACCGGAAGTAATCGCCCTTCATTTTCAGATAGAAGACTTTACTCTCTGGATTAGTTGCATTGGCTATCAAATACTTATCCAACAATTCCTGAAAAAATAAGATAAAAACATTAGGCACTAATAAAAGCTATTTAATTACAGAGTAGAATTTAAAATAATCTAACTTCTGCCTTCATGTACTAGAGTCCTTAACCACAATACTACTACACCACGTCAGCCTGGACTTGAAGCGTGTCCTTACAGCAGTGCCAGCCTGTTGCCACTGTTTCCCTGGCACATTCTAAATAAAGCTACACTACACAAAACTGTATCCTCAGGAAGGGTCTCTCCATTCACTCATCTGGTCGTTCAACAAACATTTACTGACCTCTGCTGGGTGTCAGGTATTGGATCACAGTAGACACAGAGAAGCCCTAAGATCAGAGCCCTGCCCTCAAGAAGCTCAGCCTTTGTCCATACACCATTAACTGCATGCTAAGCACAAAGAAATACAGGAACAGGACACCATGGAAGCACGGAGTGAGGAGCTAGCTCTGCTGGAGACGGCCTCTGGTTCAGGCTTCCAGGGGAAGAGAGATCCGAGTTGTCAAGAATCAACAGCAGGAACGCACGTGGCAGAAATCAGCCTGCGCAGACAAGAGAACTAGAGAAGAACTCAGCAGTGCTCTCTGCACCTGATGTCCACGGAAACAAGGCGAGCACAGAGGGCAGAGCGTCAGGAGCTGGCAGCACAGCATGACAGACTAATTCTGTCTGCTCAATCTAATCAATAAATTAAGGTATTTCTGTCTTCTATCACTGACACCATACAATAAGATGTGCACTTGAGGGCCAGCATCGTAGCACATAGTGGGTTAAAGCAGCCACTTGCGATGCACGGAACCTGTATGGGTGCTAGCTTGTGGCCCGGCTGCTCCACTTCCAATCTAGCTCCCAGCAAACGGCTTGGGAAAAGCAGAAGATGGTCCAAGTGTTTGGGTTCCTGCCACCTACACAGGAGATCCAGATAAAGCTCGTGGCTTCAGCCTGGCTCAGCACTGGCTACTACAGCCATCTGGGCAGTGAATCAGTAGATGGAAGATCTCTAACTCTGAATTTCACATAAATAAATAAATCTTAAAAAAAAAAAAAGACACTTGATTCAATGAGATAGCACTTCTTAGTAAGTATTTATACTTGTAGAGGTATAGGAATATCTGAGTATAAAAAGTAACAAAAGGGGCCAGTGTTGTGGCGCAGCAGGTAAAGCCACCGCCTGCAGTGCTGGCATCCAATACAGGTGCCGGTTCAAGTCCCAGCTGCTCCACTTCTGATCCAACTCTCTGCTATAGCCTGGGAAAGCAATAGAAGATGGCCCAAGTCCTTGGGCCCCTGCAACTGTGTGGGAGACCTGGAAGAAGCTCCTGGCTCCTGCCTTTGGATCTGCCCAGTTCTGGCTGTTGTAACCATGGGGGCATGAACCAGCAGATGGAAGACTTTCTCTCTCTCTCTGCCTCTGGGTAACTCTGCCTTTCAAATAAATAAATAAATCTGGAAAAAAAAAAAAGTCACAAAAGACAAAAATGAAAAGGAAGGTTGTTTATAGATATAAAATAACAAAAGTTCAAAAATGTAGTTTTTAAAATCTTCTTGTAAAATTTTTATTTATTTATTTGAAAGTGAGAGAGAGAGAGAGAGAGAGAGAGAGAGACTGATTGACTTCCATCTGCTGGTTCACTCCTAAGATGGCTACAAAAGTCAGGACTGGGCCAGCAGGAGCCAGGAAGGAGCTTCTTCCAGGTCTCCCAATTAGGTAGTAGGAGCCTAAGTTCTTGGGCCATCCTCCACTGCTTTCCCCAGGACATTAGAGGGAGCTGGATTGGAAGTGAGGAGCCAGGACTCAAAACAGGTGCCTACGTGGGACGTCGGCATTGTAGGCAGCGGCTTTACACCTGCTATACTACAACGTCAGCCCCCGAAAATGCAGTTTTAATCCAAGAACAATCTGGTTTTTTATCTGAATGAAACAAAAGGCAATTATTGTATTTATAACTTATTTAAAGAAAATAAACATATCAGAGTGCTTGTTTGAGTCCTGGCTGCTCTGATCCAGTTCTCTGGCCTAAGTGCTTGGATCCTTGCACCCATGTGGGAAATGCAGATGAAGCTCCTGGCATTGGGCTGGCCCAGCCCGACTGTCGACTGTCGTGCCAACTGGGGAGTGAGTCAGCAGATGGAAGATTTCTGTCTCTCTGTAACTCAGACTTTCAAATAATAAAATCTTTTCAAAACAAATAATCCAGCATGCTAGTTCTAAGAATGAATTACTGTTGCATATCACAATACTAACATCTCTTCAATAGCTTTTCCAAAATAATTCATTTGGTAATATTCTACAGCAGCCAACAAACTAATTTTTTTAATGTTGAATTCACTTAAAATTGGTATCTATCTTACAGTCAAAATAAGCTGCTCTTTCATTATATAGCTTATTCTTTCATAATCAGAATTGATTTAAGAAACAGCAGAAAACTGCATGCGATGGCTCAAGAGGCTGGGCCCCTGCAACGTGGGAGACCAGACTGAGCTTTGGGCTCTTGGCGTGGGCCGGAACCAGTCCCAGGCTATGGAGAGCATCTGGGGGTGAACCAGCAGATGGAAGGCAGATCTCTCTCTTGCTTTGCCTTTCAAATAAATAAAACAAAAAGTAAAAGGTATAAAATAAATATGCAAACAACATATTTAATCTCTAACTTTAGGTTATATGAGGCACTAACCATACATTTTAAAATTTAATCAGCACATTAATATATCCTAAAAGAGAGCCTGTCTAAGAGAGATATGGTCAAATTTAAGCTAGAGATTTAATTGATTAAACTAAATAAGAGAGTAATTTTGTGTTTTTCAGAATAAATGGGATTTTGAAATTAATTACCATTTGTGAAACTGATTTTTAAAAATATCTATTCATTTATTTGTTTGAAAGTCAGAGTCAGAGAGAGAGAGAGAGCGAGAGCGAGCGAGCTCCTCCATCTGCTGGTTCACTCCCCAAATGGCTGCAATGGCCAGGACTGGGTCAGGATGAAGTTAGGAGCCAGGAGCTTCATCCAGATCATCCATGTGGGTGCAGGGGCCCAAGCATTTGGGCCATCTTCTCTCTTCTGCTGCTTTCCCAGGCACATTAGAGAGAGCTCGATCAGAAGTAGAGCACACGGGACTTGAACCAGGGCCCACGTGGGATGCTGGTGTTGCAGGTGGAGGCTTAATACTACACCACAGCATCAACACCAAAGTGCCTGTTTCTGTAATTATATAAGAATATCGGGAAAGGCCTTCTAGTCTCAAATCACCATTCTACTACGAGAACACCCACTAGGGTTAACTCTCACAATGGATTTGGATTTAACCAAGGAGACAAGGAATCATCTAACTTGATCCCAAATTGGTAACATCAATTCATTTAAGAAAATATTTTCTACCATTAATAACATGAATATATCAAACAACTAATTATCTTTGCATCCCTCCCCCCCCCCCCCCCCCCAGGCAGAGTGGATAGTGAGAGAGAGAGAGACAGAGAAAGGTCTTCCTTTTTTTTTTTTTTGGACAGGCAGAGTGGACAGTGAGAGAGAGACAGAGAGAAAGGTCTTCCTTTTTGCCGTTGGTTCACCCTCCAATGGCCGCCGCGGTAGCGCGCTGCGGCCGGCGCACCGCGCTGATCCGATGGCAGGAGCCAGGTGCTTATCCTGGTCTCCCATGGGGTGCAGGGCCCAAGCACTTGGGCCATCCTCCACTGCACTCCCTGGCCACAGCAGAGAGCTGGCCTGGAAGAGGGGCAACCGGGACAGGATCGGTGCCCCGACCGGGACTAGAACCCGGTGTGCCGGCGCCGCAAGGTGGAGGATTAGCCTAGTGAGCTGCGGCGCCGGCTCTTTGCATTATTTAAAAAAAAAATGGCGCTAAATCCTGTTTTCTAAAAAACAGGAGGGAGTAAAATTTTTCAAATATAGACGCAAATCTTATGACCAAAGTGATTGATCCTACGAGCTGTATGATTTAGCTGATGCCACATAGGAGACATCAAAATTCAAACTCAAGTTTCTAGGTATATCCTTACTATCATGTATATCCAAGGCTAAACCTTTTCCAAACTTCCGCAAACAAACCGATGTAAACAATGAAGTATGTGAGAGGAGCAGAGTGACTACATCCTGCTCAGCACTGCCCTGGTGTGCGTGTCTTCCAGCATAATTATCAGTGTTACTGCTTTTTTTCTTAGAACTACCTCACTTTGGAACAGAGTATATGATCACCCCACAGATAAGGCATTTAACATAATCAGTGTTTTTATAATCACAGTATTATTATTTGCTATACTGTTTAGTGTTCACACAAAGGTCGCTGTAATTTCTGTTACACACACACTGACAGCCCCATGCAATGCCACCTGTCACAAAGGACAGTGCTTGGAACCCTCTGACCAGTGTTTTATGCCTCCTTGACTATCTTACAATGTACATCAATGGGGGTAGGCCTTTGGCACAGTGGTTAAGACACGGCTTAAGACGCGTGCAGTTTACACTGGAGGGCCTGGGTGCAAGTCCTCGCTCCACTCCCGATCCAGCTTCCTGCTAAAGCACACCCTGGGAGGCAGCAGATGCTGGCTCACGTACGTGGGTCCCTGCCACCTAAGTGAGAAACCTGGATTGAGTCCCCACACTCCTGGGCGCAGCCTGGCCCAGCACTGGCTGTTGCAGGCAACTGGGGAGTGAACATGGAGATTGACGATTTGTCTTTCAAATAAAATGAAAATGAATGTTTAAAACAAAATGCAAATTAAATGTCATAATTAAGATGAGACCAAATAATTTTTAGTATGTATCTCAATATGTACCCATTCACGTGTTTAAAGTATAAACTCAATATAGTCACATGTTTGTCTCTAAGAATCACCAAGAAGGCAAAAACCTCTGCCTGCATAGTCTTACACAGTCTACTCAAATATCACAAATGACAACATCTAGACAGGTCACAAGCAACACCAAGCACAACAGTCTCTCGATTTGGACACAGTAGTTGCATTCTTGGTTAATTTTGTATGTTATTACAACCATAAGAGAAAACTTCAGGATTCAAATCAAACTGGGCTTTGGCCTCATAACTGTAGTCTGTTACCTAAACAAAAAAGCTACTGTTGTGCTACTGCACAACTTGGAAAACAACCGGTAATGGCCCAAGTAGTTGGGTCCCTGTCACCCCCAGGGGAGACCTGGATTGTGTCTTGGTTCTCAGCTACAGCCTGATCTCGCCTTGGCTGCTGCAGTCATCTGGGAACTGAACAGGTCGAAGAGCTCTGTTGCAATGTTCACCGTCACTGACCTCAGTCCACGTCAGAGTGCTGGTATGCTCCAACCCACCCAGCTGCCAATGCACCCGGGAAGACAGCAGATGATGGCCCAACTATTTGGGCCTCTGCCACTCATCCATGTGCGAGACCAGGATGGAGGTCCTGGCTCCTCTCTTTACAAGACCCAGGCCTGAGGGCCGGCGCTGTGGTTAAAGCCCTAGCCTGAAGTGCCGGCATCCCATGTGGGCGCCGGTTCTAGTCCCGGCTGCTCCTCTTCCAATCCCGCTCTCTGCTATGACCTGGGATAGCAGCAGAAGATGGCCCAAGTGCTTGGGCCGCTGCACCCGCGTGGGAGACTCCGAAGAAACTCCTGGTTCCTAGCTTCGGACTGGTGCAGCTTCGGCCGTTATAGACATCTGGGGAGTGAATTAGTGGATGGAAGACCTTTCTCTCTGTTTCTACCTCTCTTTGTAACTCTTTCAAATAAATAAAATAAATCTTAAAAAAAAAAAAAAAAAAAAAAAAAAACCCACAAAACACCCACACACACAAGACCCAGACCTGACTGTCATGGCCATTTGGGAAATGAACCATGCACATAAGATCTCTTTCTGTCATTCTGCCTTTCAAATAAACCAATAAGCCGGCGCCATGGCTTAACAGGCTAATCCTCCACCTTGCAGCGCCGGCACACTGGGTTCTAGTCCCGGTTGGGGTGCCGGATTCTGTCCCAGCTGGCTTCCAGGCCAGCTCTCTGCTATGGCCAGGGAGTGCAGTGGAGGACGGCCCAAGTCCTTGGGCCCTGCACCCGCATAGGAGACCAGGAGAAGCACCTGGCTCCTGGCTTCGGATCAGCACAGCGTGCTGGCCATAGCGGCCATTGGAGGGTGAACAACGGCAAAAAGGAAGACCTTTCTTCTCTGTTTCTCTCTCACTATCCACTCTGCCTGTCAAAAAAAAAAAAGAAATTCATTATGAATTATATTTGAATGCCTCAGTGGAATGGGCACTGGGCTGATAATCTGGTTCTAGAGTCTTAGTCTATATCAAGTTCCTCAGCTTAATTTCTTCCTCTATAAAATAATATATTCCAGCTTCAAGAACCGACACCCATTTTTATCAAATTAAAAGGACAGCCTGTTAGCTGGATCAACCTCTAGATGAGAAGGTTTCTTTAGTCGGGGTGGACACCGATGCAGCGGTTAGGTTTCTGCCTGCCTGGGACACCCACACCCCGACCAGAGTGCCTGGGTGGAGTCCAGGGGCCTCTGCTTCAGGTCAGCTTCCTGCAATGCGCATCCTGGGTGCTGCCACTCACACACACTGGGCTGGAGTTCCAGGCTCCTGGCTTTGGCCTGGCCCAGAGCTACCTACGGCAGACACTCCAGGGAACGAACCAGTGGATGAGAACCGTCTACCTTGCAAAAAAGAAAACAAAATTTTTTTTTCTTTTAAAAATTCAAAAACATATTACTTGCTTATTGCTTTAAAAAGTTTCTTTAAGCCAGCGCCGTGGCTTAACAGGCTAATCCTCCGCCTTGCGGCGCAGGCACACAGGGTTCTAGTCCCGGTCGGGGCACCGATCCTGTCCCGGTTGCCCCTCTTCCAGGCCAGCTCTCTGCTGTGGCCAGGGAGTGCAGTGGAGGATGGCCCAAGTGCTTGGGCCCTGCACCCCATGGGAGACCAGGATAAGCACCTGGCTCCTGGCATTGGATCAGCGCAGTGCGCCGGCCGCAGCGCGCTACCGCGGCGGCCATTGGAGGGTGAACCAACGGCAAAAAGGAAGACCTTTCTCTCTGTCTCTCTCTCACTGTCCACTCTGCCTGTCAAAAAAAAAAAAAAAAAGTTTCTTTAATACTTTTTATTCATAAAATTTATTTAGCACAGTGCCAATTATGTAGGGTTTAATACTTGTGCCCAAAGAACATCTGCCTGACAAGGCAATATGCTAACATGGATGCAACAGAAATGGATATTCACAGCAATACAACTACTTTGAAACAGTACAGTGACTTTCTTCTAAGGAAAAATGACAGCTTCTATATTCTGTTACCTGTTTCTAAGTGCCTCTAAGAGAAATATTATGACTTTTACTTGTGACCTCATACTGCTATGTTCAATTCAAATCTAACAGCACAGCATCCTTCATTCTTTATTCCACCTTCTCCTTACAAACAGTGAGACTCTGGCTCCATTTAGGCAACAGGTAATACGTGTGATTCACACAAGATTTAAAAGTAAACATAAAGTTCCTTTTTTCCCCCGAGTCCAAAGACATTCAGTTCCCAGCAAAGCGGCCATCAGGACTCATTTCTCGTACATCTTACAGAAACTTGAAATTTTAAACTCCATCTGTGTTCCCCTCTCCTGCTAGTGTACTGCATCATCTCCACCTTGGTCTTCCGTGTGAGAACTCCGCGGTCACTCCACAGCTGTCCCATTCTAAGCTAATGCTGCGCAGCGTTCCAGTGATGGGCACCCGGCACGCAGTCCCCACTGACCCACATGTACTTAAGCTGCTTCCGTTTTTTTGGTTGCTTCCCACAACACACAAAATAGACGCTTGATCCTTAGAACAAACTGCTAAAACTCTTCCCTGGAGGCAATTTCAATCTACAATCCCACTAGCAATGTGTAAGTGTTCTTGCTTTTCCACATCTTTCTGAATCCTGGTAATTTTAAAATTTAAGATAATTTTTTCCAACCTAGTAGGTGAAAAATATATTATACCTTTACTTGCAATTTTATTACATGAAGCTGAACATCTATATGTCTTTTTCTTCCAAAATGATTTTATGTATTTGCCATTTTCCTAATGAGTTTTTTAACCTACTGATTTCTAGGAACTCTACATTTAACAACATTAGACATTCATTTTCCAGATATACCTTGTATTAAACTTCACTTAAAGATCCTATCTGCAAATAAAGCAGCATTTATTAATATTGTTCTGTTGTGGTAATCAGATAAAAGTATTACCAACATTTCTGACCAATAAGAGAAGCACAAGTTAAAATACAACTATTTCAGCATAAATAAAGTAACACAAACAAAAGGCTTAATAGACATGCAAGTCTCAACTTGTGTTTATAGTATTTTTACCCAATCACAGGAAATAACACATTCTAAATGTTATTTTCAGAACACTGAGTAGTGTATTAGATCACACACACACACACACACACACCCCTCCCTCTGGAAATACCTAAGAAATCTGTGACTCACAACCTTAAAATAGATTTGCAAAACATGACTTTTTAGTTCTGGCAATAAAGTAAGACTGAGATAAAGCAGACCATCCCTTCTACTAAACATAATCTAAATGCTAAATAGAAATAGATAAAACAGAAGAAAATTACAAGAGAACTCAGCAGGAAGGGAGACCCCCTAGGAGTTGAGGAGAAAGACAAGCAAGACTAGAGCAAAAGCGGAGACTACACCACACTGACATTCTTGTGGGGGGTGAGGATCCTAGAAAACCCATCTAGTGTAACTGAGAAGCAATCCACTTCTTGAGTTTTCTGGGGGAGAGGGAGAAAGTGTGGTTTCCTGGGAAAAACTGACACCCAAATCCAGTTCTCTGCAGGTGTTATTCAAATTTTTATTTCATATATGATATATATGTGTGCCAGAAAAAAACAAAGAATGCCACTACTGCAGCAGGTATTTGGCCTGTGGTTAGGATGCTGGTTGGAGGCCTGACAACCATATTAGAGCGCTTGGGTTCAAGTCCTGGCTCCACTCCCCCCCCCCCCTTTTTTTTAAAATTTATTTATTATTTACTTGAAAGTCAGAGTTACACACAGAGAGGAGAGGCAGAGAGAGAGAGAGGTCTTCCATCCGCTGGTTCACTCCCTAGATGGCTGCAACGGCCGGAGCTGTGCCGATCCAAAGTCAGGAACCAGGAGATTCCTCCATGTCTCCCACACAGATGCAGGGGCCCAAGGACTTGGGTCATCTTCTACTGCTTTCCCAGGCAACAGCAGAGAGCTGGATAGGAAGTGTAGCAGCTGGAAACTCCAAATGGCACCCCTATGGGATGCCGGCACCGCAGGCAGTGGCTTTCCCCACTTCGCCATAGCCTGGCCCTCTGGCTCCACTCCCGACTCCTGCTAATGCAGACCCTGGAAAGCAGTAGTAATGGCTCAAGCAGTCCCGGCTTCCCAGCTATGGCCTGGCTGGGACAGGGCTGCCATAGGCATTTGGGGAGTGAACCAGCAGATGGGGCTCTCTCTCACATTAAAAAACAGAAAATAGCCGGCGCCGTGGCTCAACAGGCTAATCCTCCACCTTGCGGCGCCGGCACACCGGGTTCTAGTCCCGGTCGGGGCACCGATCCTGTCCCGGTTGCCCCTCTTCCAGGCCAGCTCTCTGCTGTGGCCAGGGAGTGCAGTGGAGGATAGCCCAAGTGTTTGGGCTCTGCACCCCATGGGAGACCAGGATAAGCACCTGGCTCCTGCCATCGGAACAGCGCGGTGCGCCGGCCGCAGCGCGCTACCGCGGCGGCCATTGGAGGGTGAACCAACGGCAAAAGGAAGACCTTTCTCTCTGTCTCTCTCTCACTGTCCACTCTGCCTGTCAAAAAAAAAAAAAAAAAAAAAAAAAAAAAACAGAAAATAGGGGCTGGTCTGTGGCGCAGTGGGTTAACACCCTGGCCTGAAGCGCCTGCATCCCATATGGGCGCCGGTTCGAGACCCGGCCACTCCACTTCCAATCCAGCTCTCTGCTATGACCTAGGAAAGCAGCAGAAGATGGCCCAAGTCTTTGGGCCCCTGCACCTGCGTGGAAGACCCCAAAGAAGCTCCTGGCTCTTGGCTTCAGCCTTTGCAGCCAATTGGGGATTGAACCAATGGACGGAAGACTTCTTTCTCTACCTCTCCTCTCTCTGTAACTCTTTCAAATAAATAAATAAATAAATGTCTATACAAAAAAAATTTTTTTTAAAAAATGTCCATCCTATTAAAACATGACAAAACTGGGGGGTGGGGTAGCAAGGAGAGATCACTGCCAGGGCGGTGCCCAGACCTTGTAAAAGAAGCAGGAGCCACTGAGAAACTTGCGGGACTTCCTGTTGGTCTACAATCGGTTGACAGAACTTGGCTTTCAGCACTGTGTGCCCAGCCTGCATCACCGAGCCCTGGACGCCTGTCCACACAGCTGTGCTGGGAGGCTGATCCACTCCAACCACCACCACCTGGCCGAGTACGTGCAGCTCACGCCCACCCGATACAGCGCAGCACTGCAGACTATGAAGCTGCCTTGGCTGTGCCAGGCGTTCCTCTAAACAGCCCGAAGGCTCACTGTCAGGCAGCCGGCCGCCCCCAATCCGAAGGGGAAGGCCCGGGATGGGCCCTCAGATTCCAGGACCCAGTGGACTTTGACTAGGCGAAGCCTGTACAGACAGCTTGAGGGGTTGCCTGAAAGTTGGGCACCATTGCTCCTTTTCCTGGAGCTAAACCCACCTTTCACTCTAAGTAATAATAATAATAAACGACAAAACTATTCAGGGTCAGATTTTTTTTCAATTCTTTATTTAAAAGTCAGAGTTACACAGAGAAAGGAGAGGCAGAGAGAGAGAGAAAGAGATCTTCCATCCGTTGGTTCACTCCCCAGATGGCTGCAACGGCCGGAGTTGTGCTGATCAGGAGCCAGGAGCTTCTTCTGGGTCTCCCCTGTGGGTGCAGGGGCCCAAGGACTTGGGCCATCTTTCACTGCTTTGCCAGGCCATAGTAGAGAGCCGGACTGGAAGTGGAGTGGCTGGGACTCGAACCAGCGTCCAGATGGGATGCTGGCACAGCAAGTGGCAGCTTTACCTGCTACGGCATAGCACCGGCCCCCAGATTTCCTATAATGAGCAGACACACAATGGTTTGTTCCTAAGAACTGAAAAACATGTAGGGGCAGGCAGTTGGTACAGCGGTTAATGTGACGCTTGGGATGCCTGCGTTCCACATCAGAGTGCTAGACTGTCCAACTCCAGGCTCCGAGCCTCCAGCTCCACCTGCTCGTCTTCACCCTGGTGATCAAGAACTGGAGACCCAGACTGAGTTCTGGGCTCCTGACTTTGGTTGGCCCAGCTCTGCCAGTTGCCAAGTATTTGGGGAGTGACCCACCCTCTGTGTCTTCCTCTGCTTTGAAATAAAAACAAGTAAGGACAGCACTGAAGCTGCTGCTTGCAAGGCCAGCAGCCCACATCTGGGTGCCAGTTTGAGCCCTGACTGCTTCTGATTCAGCTCCCTACTAAGGGTCCAGAGGAGGCAGTGGAAGATGGCCAAGTAATTGGGCCCCTGTCACTCATTAGATGGAGTTCTTGGTTCTTGGCTTCAGTCCAGCCCAGCCCAGACTGTTGGGGTCATTTGGGGGGAGTGAACCAATGGATGCAAGGTATCTTTACATCCCCCATGCCCTGCCTTTCAGATAAATGTCTTAAAAAACTAAAACCAGGGGCCGGCACTGTGGCATGCTGGCATCCTATATGGGTGCCAGTTCGAGCTCTGGCTCCTACTCTTCCAATCCAGCCCTCTGCTATGGTTTGGGAAAGCAGCAGAAGATGGCCCAAGTGCTTGAGCCCCTGTGCCCATGTGGGAGACCTGGAAGAAGCTCCTGGCTTCAGATTAGCCCAGCTCCAGCCGTTAACAACCATTTGGGGAGTGAACCAGCGGATGGAAGACTACTCTATCTCATTGTCTCTACCTCTCTGTAACTCTGCCTTTCAAATAATAAATAAATAAATCTTAAAAAAAAAAAGAAGTAAACAATTTCTTTGAAGTATGCAATAAAACATGAAGTAAGTCTGCTGAAAAATTATGAAAGGAGCTGGGTATTGGGTGCATAATATTCTCCACTTTTGTATAAGGCTGAAATTTTTCTTGATTAAAATGAGCAACAAGAATTAAAAAGAAACAGAAGTCAGGAGAAAAGAGTAAGATACAATGAATTAAGAAAAGGCAGAGGAGGGGAAAGAGCTTTTAGGAAAAAAAAAAAAACACCTTAAAAAGTATAGATAGATGACAAGAAAATAAAAGAGAAGAAGGCATGTTTGAAGAAATTACTAATAGAACCCAGAATGGGGCAAAGTTACAATACACAAATAGAAAGGTCTAAGATATATCTAATAGGAATTCCACAAGAGAATAAAAACAATGAAGAAATGTTACTTAGAGAAAATGGTTCAAGCTCTCCCAGAAATAGTATATAGATAACAATCTGATTGGAAAAGCACACTAAATCCCACTAAAAGCAAAATGAAATAAAAAATAAATTCATACCTAGACCATCACGGTAAAACTGCAGAATGCCAAAGACAAGAAAATCCTTAAAAGCAACCAGAGAAATGAGACGTTACCTACAAAGGAAGAAACGGCAGTGTGACTGACAGTGGGCCTCTCATCAGGGAACCATCAAGCGTCTTCAGAGTGCTAGAGTAACAACTGTCGGCTAGCACTCCACGACCAAGCACAGTGCCACGTAAAGCAAAGATGGAGGGTCCCACTCACAGACCGTTACTGAGAGAACCTGTCAGAGCTGAAGGAAGAAGTAAGGGTGAGAGGGAAGCCACTAACTGGAATGTGAACAGTGACTAAAACATCAAATAACTGGAAATGCCTCGGTCATCACCTGTGAAGAGCTGCCACTGTCCCAAACAGTGATAACACAGCACTGTCAAGATGGGGAGAAGTACAAACGTTCTCAGTGCAGAGGACTGCGCTGCTGCAGAAGCAGTAACAACACAAGGGTTTACCACTGTCTTTCAGAGGATTCTTTTTTTAAAAAAAGATTTTATTTATTTGAAAGAGTTACAGAGAGCGGTAGAGATGGGGGCAGGGGGGAGGTCTTCCATCTGCCGGTTCTCTCCCCAAATGGCCACAAAGGTCAGTGCTGGGCCAGGCCAAAGCTGGGAGTCAGGAGCTTCATCCAAGTCTCCCACAGGGGCCCAAGTGCTTGGGCCATCATCCACTGCTTTCCCAGGCACATAAGCGCAGAGCTGGATCGGCAGTGGAGCAGCTGGAACTCGAACTGTGCCCGTAGAGATGCCAGCACTCCAAGTGGCAGCTCAACCCACTATGCCACAGCGCCGGCCACTCAGAGGACTCGTTCAGCGTTTTAGGGTGGTTGTGTACACAACACAGATCCTTCTTTACACACCAGGTCAAGTGCCTCCCATATATACTGCATGAAACTTGGGACTTTACATTTCTAAAAAATTAAATATGCTTTTTTTTTTTTTTTAATTTTTTTGACAGGCAGAGTGGACAGTGAGAGAGAGAGACAGAGAGAAAGGTCTTCCTTTTGCCGTTGCTGCTCCCTCCAATGGCCGCCGCGGAGGCGCACTGCGGCCGGCGCACCGCGCTGTTCCGATGGCAGGAGCCAGGTGCTTCTCCTGGTCTCCCATGGGGTGCAGGGCCCAAGCACTTGGGCCATCCTCCACTGCACTCCCTGGCCACAGCAGAGAGCTGGCCTGGAAGAGGGGCATCCGGGACAGGATCGGTGCCCCGACCGGGACTAGAACCCGGTGTGCCGGTGCCGCAAGGCGGAGGATTAGCCTGTTGAGCCACGGCGCCGGCCAATATGCTTTTCTAATTCAATCTAACATCGATTCCCCTCACTCAAATCTCTAGAAGTAATTTTCTCCAGGAAGTCAAGACTGCACTTACAAGTAAGCACAGTATACAACAGGAACACGACCTCTGTTAATTATAAACCACCAAGGGAAAAGACTTTATGTTGGCTAGATTAGGTATTTGTATAGTAAGTTCAAAAACATAACACCCGGGGCCCAACATTAAGCCATGTGGGCACTAGTTTGAGTACCAGCCACTCCACTTCAGATCCAGCTTCTTGCTAATGTGTTTGGGAAAGCAGCAGAAGAGGCCCAAGTGCTTGGGTTCCTAAATCCACGTTGGACACCCAGATGAAGTTCCTGAATTCAGCCTGGCCTAGCCCGGGCTGTTGTGGCCAATTGGGGAGTGAACCAGTGGATAGAAGGTCTTTGTCTCCTGCCTTTCCTTCCCTCTCTATGACTCTGCCTTTCAAATAAACCTAGATATCAACAACAGAATGCAAGACTTAACTGTGGGGGCCGGCACTGTGGCATAGTGGTTAAGCTGCCGCCTGCAGTGCTGGCATCCAAAACGGGTGCCGTTTCGAGTCCCAGCAGCTCCACTTCCGATCCAGCTCTCTGCTATGGCCTGGGAGAACAGTCCTTGGGCCCCTGCACCTGTGCGGGAGACCTGAAGAAGCTCCTGGCTCCTGACTGGCCCAGCTCTGGCCATTGTGGCCATCTGGGGAGTGAACAAGCAGATAGAAGACTGACCTCTCTCTGCTTCTCTGTAACTCTTTCAAATAAATAAATAAATCTCAAAAAAAAAAAAAAAAAAAAAGACTTAACTGTGATCTAAAGTATTTAAAGTAAATATACCTTAAAAATGAGAGTGAACTGAGAGTGAACAACGAGAGGCACAGAAACAGAAAAGGGACAGACACCAAAGGAAAGCGATCCCACACACAGTTTGGGAGTGTGATCTAGTCCAACACATCCGCACTGTGGCCATCATGGCCGCTGGACGTTTGCGCAGCCATCCACTTTCTCCAGAGTAAGCAATCCCCTGATTAGGACTGGATTCCTCCGTGAGTTCACCTGTCTCCCGAGAGATAATAATAAAAAAAATCACCCCAATACACATATTGCGATTTCTGCAGTGGTCATTCTTCATTATCAACACATTTTCTTGGTCTCATAACCAGTCCCATGAGCCTGACAGTGAAGGGTGGCTGTGCCCAGACACAAGAGTTCCTAAGGCTAAAAGTCCATGCCATGGGCTCACAGAGGTAAGTTAATCCCCCTTCCGCCGGATCTCTTGGGAAACAACCTCTCCCTCTCCCTCATTCCACATTTAGTGTTACATGGCTGAGTAGCCTTTTTTTTTTTTTTTTAAAGATTTATTGGAAAGCCAGAGAGAGGAGGGAGGGAATATAACATACACTGGTTCACTCACCAAACGTCTGCAATAGCAGGGGCTGGGCCAGGCTGAAACCAGCAGCCCAGTACTCCATGTGGGTCTCCCATATGGGTGACAGGGGCTCAAGCACTTGGGCCATCTTCTGCTGCTTTCCCAGGTACATTATCAGGAAATTGGATCAAAAGTGGAACAGCTGGGACTTGAACTGGCACTTAACCAACTACGCCACAACACCGGTCCCGAGTATCCTTTCATGTTTTAAAATGCATCCTAGAGGCCGGCGCTGTGGCTCAATAGGCTAATCCTCTGCCTTGCGGCGCCGGCACACCGGGTTCTAGTCCCGGTCGGGGCACCGATCCTGTCCCGGTTGCCCCCCTTCCAGGCCAGCTCTCTGCTGTGGCCAGGGAGTGCAGTGGAGGATGGCCCAAGTGCTTGGGCCCTGCACCCCATGGGAGACCAGGAGAAACACCTGGCTCCTGCCATCGGAACAGCGCGGTGCGCCGGTCGCAGCGCGCTACCGCGGCGGCCATTGGAGGGTGAACCAACGGCAAAAGGAAGACCTTTCTGTCTCTCTCACACTGTCCACTCTGCCTGTCAAAAAAAAAAAAAAAAAAAAAAAAAAAAGCATCCTAGGTACTAATCACAATATGCCCCAAACAGAAATAATTAACCCGTTGTTCCACTCTACTACGTATTTCTACCAATTATTCCACTCAGAGGAATCCTGGCCACCCAGGCCCTGCGGCACTACCTTCGACTTTCTACTCAGCGGCTACCCTACATCCGCTGTCAAATTCTACTGAGCCTGCCTCTGTGATGATAATTTTTTGATCTATCTTCTCAGTCTCATTCCGATTTCCATTACCCAAGTTAACCATATCATTTCACTAATGCAATATCCTAACATCTACCAGGTCTTAGTGTTCTTTCTCTAATCCATTTTATACCCTGCTACTAGATTAACCTGAAATTCCATTTTGGCTATGTTAATTCCATGCTCAAAAACCTTCATGGTCTGCTGAAAAAAAAAAAAAAAAATCAATGTAAAGTCTAGCACGCAAGGCCCTGCAGAATCAGATCCTACACCTGAGCTTCCCAGTAGTTTATGTGTAGAGATGAGATCCCTTCAATCACCGCCACACAGGGGGAGAAACCCAGGTCCCCAGTGGATCACTCAAATGTGACTACTCCACAGGCGAGCCTGGCAGCACTGTCCTGACCACCATCACCCTCATTTCTATCGTTACCACTTCTGTCCCAGCAGGAACATCGTTCAACAAGGTGCCTCCCAAATACTTAAGTGGCACTTTAAGCAGCGAAACATATAAAGCATTCTTTATGGTAGACACTGGGAACATGGCAGGCATTTAGGGGAAAGGCGAACAAAGCAAACATTGGCAGTATCTCTAGCACTATTCACAGAGGGGTATTTGGGTCCATAAACAGTCTTTAAACAGTGAGAGCTACACTGAGGCCTGATGCAGCAGGGTTGGATTAGCTAGTGATTCAGATCACCCAGCTACAGCCTCTTGTTGATTTCCTTGTTCACCAAGCAATCTTCTAAGGCTAATTTGAGTTCCCCTGTAAATGTGCACACGGGCAATAGATGTGGGTAGATCATAGCTCTGACTGATTCATAGTTTTTAGAGCCCACTCCACAAAACCACGTTCTGACAAGTAAGATCTGGAGCCCGCAAGACCGAGGAGATAACTAAGGCATAAATGTAAATGACTGTATAGCTTATGAGTGCCCCTACCACACACACACCTCTTCCTTATCCTGACTCGACAGGGAAAATCCTGAAAAGGTGTCATCAGGTCTTTCCATCTCCAAAGGCATTACAATCACCATTTGTGCAGACTAAAAATCATGCTATATGAAGTGTTCCAACTTTGGGGTGTTGATTCTAAAAGTGCCAAGAGACCTAAAACCTAACACCAGCTGGATTATTTGTCAGATTAATATCATGAATTAATACGATTGTCATCATGTTAGAGGACAACTTCTCAGATCCAATGGGGTATGTGCCATTATAGTTACAGCAAAAGTAAAAATAAGCTAAAGAGTCCAGGCAATTATTTTTGTGGGCAAAAGAAAATAAGGAGCTAAAACCCACAGGATAAACAGGTAAAGGGTAACAGGAAGAAGCAGATGAACAGAACCCAGGACTCTCAATAAAAAGAAAAAAGGCTTTATTTTCCTGCCCCAAATCTTCCCAATCCCTTTCTCCTGTTCTGTAAGATTTCCAGCCAACACTATCCATGACGCAGGCAAAGTTACACTCGTCCTGCTGTCAGTATCTGCTACAGCACAGCGCTGCCTGCAGGGAACGGGACAGCTCTGTGAGCAGAGTGCTCCCCTGCCTCCCTGCAACTATCAGCCACTTACAGGTGTACCTGTGTAGAAAATGCTCATTTTCCAACTCAGTTACAGAGCCGCTCGTGATAGAGGTGAAGACGTGTCACAGAAATGCAGAGCCCTTGACCAACAACGGGGCAACAAGGTTACGAGTGAAGGGCGACGGTCAAAATTAAAGGAAATCATGGTCCCTGTCTCCCTTCCCTTCAAGCAGCTGAACAAATTCCAGAACAATTCAGGAACAAACGTAGGGGCCGGCGCTGTGGCGTAGCAGGGAAAGCCGCCGCCTGCAGTGCCGGCATCCCATGTGAGCGCTGGTTCGAGTCCACTGATCCAGCTCTCTGCTATGGCCTAGGAAAGCAGTAGAAGATGGCCCAGGTCCTTGGGGCCCTGCACCTGCATGGGAGACCCAGAAGAAGCTCCTGGGGAGTGAACCAGCAGATGGAAGACCCCCCTCTCTCTCTGCCTTTGCCTCTCTGTAACTTTCCCTTTCAAATAAATAAATAAATTGTTAAAAAAAAAAAGGGGGGGGGAGGACACAAATGTAAAGCCCAATCTCTGACCTGTCTGCTACATGCCCATATTTTAGCAGCTGGCTACTGAGCGGCCACAACCACAATAGAAAAGGTGACAGCTTTTTCCCATAGGTTCCTAAGATAAGCAGGCTTAGAAGGACAGTTTTAGTATGTACATGGGTCAAACTAACATGCAGCACCTTCAAAATCTGTCAACCTATATATATATATTTTTTTATTTGACAGGTAGAGTTATAGACAGTGAGAGAGACAGAGAGAAAGGTCTTCCTTCTGTTGATTCACTCCCCTAATGGCCGCTATGGCTGGTGCTGCGCTGATCCGAAGCCAGGAGCCAGGTGCTTCCTCCTGATTTCCCATGCGGGTGCAGGGACCCAAGGACGTGGGCCATCCTCCACTGCCCTCCTGGGCCACAGTAGAGAGCTGGACTGGAAGAGGAGCAACCAGCACTAGAACCCAGCGCCCACATATGGGATGCTGGCGCCGCAGGTGGGGGATTAACCAAGTGAGCCACAGCGCCGGCCCCCCAACCTCTATCTAAAGCTGTTACACTATACAACATTCCCCAACACTTTTATATCGGTGCTATCAAAAGAACCAAGACAAACATCAATACATACACCTTCTTCCCTTGAAAACTTGTAATTTACTAAATCAAGAAGCCAACTTAGCTGCTAGTTTCTGAAGGAAAAGGTAAATGGTACTAGGCAAGTATTTTCCTTAGAAAGGGGAGAGAAGGGGTCGGCACTGCGGCATACCGGGTTAAGCCACCACCTGTGGGCTGGCGTCCCATATGGGTGCCTGTTCAAGTCCCAGCTGCGCCACTTCTGATCCAGCTCCCTGTCAATGTGTGGGAAAGCAACAGAACATGGCCTGAGTACCTGGCCCTTGCACCCACATGGGAGACTCAGAAGAAGCTCCTGATCAGCCCAACTCTGGCAATTCATTCCCACCTGGGGAGTGAACCAGCAGATGAAGATCTCTGCCACTCTGCCTTTCAAAAAAAAAAATAAAATAAATAAATAAGTCTTAAAAAAAAAAAAAAAAAAAAAAAAGCTGGAGCAGGAGAGAGAAGAACAGGCAGTTAAATCCTGGTTTGGTCTGGTCATAAGCAATCAAACCAGCAGACGAAAGTACTGATGCCTAGCAGGATATTCTATTAATTAAAAACAGGTCAAAATTGCCTTGCTAGTTTAGTATATACGGGTCAAGTTTTGCACTATCCTATTAAGACTACTAAAGATAGAGTATGGCTTGAGGCCAGCATTGTGGCGCAGTAGGTTAAGCTACCACTTGTGACACCAGTATGCCATATCGGAGCAATAGTTTTTGAGTCCTGGTTGCTCTCCTTCCTATCTAGCTCCCGGTTAGTACATCTGGGAAGGCATCACAAGATGGCCCAAGTATTGGGCTCTTCCACCCATGTGGGAGACCAGGATGAAATTCCTGGATTCTGGCTTCAGCCTGCACAGAGCTGCTTTTTGTGGCCATTTGGGGAAGGAACCAGCAGACGGAAGATCTCTGTCTCTCTCTCTCCTTTCTGTCACTCTGCTTTTCAAATAAGTAAATCTTGGGGAAAACAAAACAAAACAAACCAAAAAAAAAGGACCTGAGTAGACATCTCTCCAAATAAGCACATGAAAATACGCTCAACATCCTGTACTCACCCAGGAGATGTAATCAGATCCCACTCACACTCACTAGGATTGTTGAATATGTGGGGGTATCTAACTATGAGAGTTACTATTAAACAGAGATACCATATGCCCCAGGTATTTATCCAAGAGAAAAGAAAACATGTTCATACAAAAATCTGTAGGGGCTAGCATTGTAGTACAGCAGGCTAAGCTACTGCTTGCGATGCCAGCGTCCTATATTGGAGAGCTGGTTCTGTTCCAGCTGTTCCACGTCTAGTCCAGCTCCCTGCTACTGTGCCTGGGAAGGCAGCAGATGATGGCCCAAGGACTTGGGGCCCTGCACCCACATGGATGGAATTCTTGGCTCCCAGCTTTGGCCTGGGCCAGTCCTGGCTGTTCTGGCCATTTGGGGAGTGAATTAGAGGACAGAAGATCTTTCTCTCTGCAACTCTGCCTTTCAAATCAATCAATCAATCATCAATCTAAAAAACAAACACAAAACCCAAAAACCTGCAGACATTGGATCATAGCAGCACTATTCCTGAGAAAATTTCATCTTTAAAATTTATTTTTAAATTTATTTCAGAGGGGCGGTGCTGCGGCATAGGAGACTAAGCTTCTACCAGTGGCGCCAGCATCCCCTGTTGGGCCCCGGTTCATGTTCCAGCTGCTCTTCTTCTGATCCAGCTCTCTGCTATGGCCTGGGAAAGCACCTGGGTGGGAGACCCAGAAGAAGCTCCTGCTTCGGATTGGCCCAGCTCCTGCCATTGCAGCCATTTGTGAAGTGAACCAGCGGATAGAAGACTTCTCTCTGTCTCTGCCTCTGTCTATAACTTTACTTCTCAAATAAACAAATAAAATCTTAAAAGGACCCAAGGACTTGAGTCATTCATTACCTGCTGCCTCCCAGAGTATGCATTAGCAGGAACCTTAACTGGCAGTGGAGCTAGGACTTGAACCCAGGAACTCTATGGGGCATCCAATCAGCATCTTAACCAGCAAGCCAGACAACCACCCATGCATTACTCTTAACCTACAGGTGGAATCAACCTAAACTTGCATTAATGGACAAATGGATAAACAATGTGGTATATTCAAGCACAATATTCAGATGCATAGTATAATGTAGATAAAAAATCAGCCAGATAACAAAATGATAACTACTGTATGGCCACTTAGAGACAGAAAGCACAATGCTGGCTGTCAAGAGGAAATGGAGAGTCACTCTTTTTTTTAATTTTGGACAGGCAGAATGGATAGTGAGAGAGACAGAGAGAAAGGTCTTCCTTTTTGCCGTTGGTTCACCCTCCAATGGCCGCCGCGGCCGGCGCACCGCACTGATCCGAAGCCAGGAGCCAGGTGCTTCTCCTGGTCTCCCATGCGGGTGCAGGACCCAAGGACTTGGGCCATCCTCCACTGCACTCCCTGGCCACAGCAGAAAGCTGGCCTGGAAGAGGGGCAACCGGGACAGAATCCGGTGCCCCGACCGGGACTAGAACCCGGTGTGCCGGCGCCACAAGGCAGAGGATTAGCCTGTTGAGCCACAGCGCCGGCAAGCCGTTCATGGACCCGCATGGGAGACTGGGAGAAGCACCTGGCTCCTGGCTTCGGATCAGCGAGATGTGCCGGTCGCAGCGGCCATTGGAGGGTGAACCAACGGCAAAAAGGAAGACCTTTCTCTCTGTCTCTGTCTCACTATCCACTCTGCCTGTCAAAAAAAAAAAAAGGAAAGAAAGAAAAAAGAAAAGGAATGGCTCAATCACTGAGCGCCACAATGAATTCCCAGAGCAGCAGTTTCCCAAGTGTGGTCAGGGGACCTCTTTCGGTTTCTCCACTTCTGTGTGGCAAAGGACAGGAGCACAAAGTCAAACCACCTAGGAGGATGCTTTCTGCTTATTTTCCCCAGTGTCATTCATGAGCTTCCTAGAAACTACAGAAATGTGATACTGCAATAAAGTGAACAGTGCCCTAGTCTTAATTTTGAGTCCATTCTCAACCTAAACAATCTTATCAATTCACTTAGATGAGCTCCCTACAGCGGTCACATTCAGGAAGCAGGAAGCAGAATGGTGAGGGCACGCCCGGTGGCACTGACGCTGAGGACCCAGAATGGAGCCCCTCCCACTGCGATCCAGCTCCTCGCTAATGCTCACCCTGGGAAGCCAGCAGAAGATGGCTCAAGTAGCTGGGGGCTCCGGCGGTCGTGGGAGTGAATCAGCAGATGGATGGAAGATCTTTCTTTCTCTGCTTTTCAAATAAGTAAAAATGAATACACTAAAATAAATGAATAAATAAAATTGTTGTTGGCAGAGGCTGAGGAAAGAACTGAGCGTTTAACGGGTATAGCATTCCAGCTGGCAAAGCTGAAAATGTCCTGGGGACAGGAGGTGATGCTGCACACAACGTAAATGCATCTAAGGCCCAAGAACTGCACACTCACACAGTACACTTGTGTATTCCACAGTTAACACACACACACACACACACGCACAGCGGGCATCTGGTGCACTGGCTGACATGGCCTGGGTTCGAGTTCCAAATCTGCTTCTAATTCCAGCTTCTTACTAATGTATCCTGGGTAGCAGCAGGTGATGGCTCAACTACTTGGGTCCTTGTCACCCATGTGGGAGACCTAGAAAGGATACCAGGCTCCTGGCTTAGATCTGGCCCAGCTCTGACTGTTGGAGGCATTCTGGGAGTGAATCAGCAGATGGAAGGTATCTCTCTTTCTGCTTTTCAAACAAAATAAATATTTAAAAACATCCATTCCTTATGGCTTTATTATTCTGTTTATTAATTATTCAAAATGAGTAAGTGACTAGTTTTAATTTCTAATAATGTAATTATCTATAATTTATACAAAGGCTCTCAAGGACCACTACATTTCTTTATCTACTTTGAGGGACATAAAGGCAGACAAAGGGAGGGCAAAAGTTTTTATACAGCCAGAGACAACCATCAGGGATTCTCTACATAATATATTAAGTGACTTACTTTAGAAAACTGTAATATAGATTTCAATTTCTGAAATTACACCAAAGCAGTCTACTAAAATTAGTCTTTAGGACAGCTACCATTTTTTAAGATTTATTTTTTTATTTGAAAGAGTTGGAGAGACAGAGAAAGAGATCTTCCATCCACTAGCTCACTCTTCAGATGGCCACAATGGCCAGAGCTGGGGCCAGACGGAAGTCAGAAGCCAGGAGTTTCTTTTGGGTCTCCCACGTGGCAGGGGCCTAAACACCTCGACCATCTTTGGCTGCTTTCCCAGGCCACTAGCAGGGAGCTGGATGGGAGGTGGAGCAGCCAGGACTCAAACTAGCGCCCAAGTGGGATGTCCACACTGCAGGTGGCAGCTTTACCTGCTATGCCATGATGCTTCCCCCAGGACAGGTATCTGTTAGCCTAGGGCATTTACAGAAGTGACCTTAAACAGGGTGTCTGGTTCAAGGTCACTCTGTAAATGATACATTTGGGGGCAGCCCTATGGTGGCAGTGGCTGCTCCACTTCAGATCCGGCTTCCTGCCAATGTGCATGGGAAGGCAGAGGATGGCCTGAGCACCTGGGCTCCGTCCATTCATGAGAGACCAGCACAGAGTTCCTGGCTCCTGCTTTCAGTGTGGCCCAGACCTGGCTTTTGCGGCCATTTGGGGAATGAGCCAGTGGATGGAAGATCTCTCCTGGCCTTTCAAATTAACTGATTTTTAAAAAGAAATACTTTGTTCCCAAACATCCCAGAGGGTTTATAAACCCCCTGTGATTTCTCTATATTTGCCATTTCTTCTCAGCCCAGTACTTAATTCTCCCAGACACCTTACCCAGGCCATTTGATACTGCCCATTGTTAACTCTGCTCCTCCCAGCAGCACTCAGTAGGATCACACACGACTCCTGATGCCTTCATTTCACTAATATCACCAGCTTTTCAACAATTCATGTATCACTTGACAACACATTCTTCAACCTGAACAGACCTAGAAAATTTCATTCCAGGGGCCGGAGCTGTGGCACAGCGGGTAAAGCCGCCACCTGCAGTGCCGGCATCCCATATGGGTGCTCCACTTCTGATCCACCTGGTGCTCCACTTCTGATCCAGCTCTCTGCTCTGGCCAGGGAAAAGCAGCAGAAGATGGCCCAAGTCCTTTGGCCCCTGCACCCGCTTGGGAGACCCAGAGGAAGCTCCTGGCTCATGGCTTCGGATCAGCACAGCTCTGGCCATTGCGGCCATCTAGGGAGTGAACTAGCGAATGGAAGACCGACCTCCCTCTTCTTCCTTCCCTCTCTCTGCCTCTCAAATAAATAAATCTTAAAAAAAAAAAAAAAGAAAGAAAGAAAGAGAAAATTTCACTCCAACTCCCAGTTTTTCAAATGAGACTGAGGGACAGACAAGTTGGCGATCTGCTCTGACCTCTCCCGGAGCTCACTGAGAGTTCGCTTTCGTCTACTTTGGCCCCCTTAGCCTCCTTCTCTCTCTTAAAGAGCACTCCTTTGGATTTAAACCTTTTTTCTACGCTTCTGTGGTTCAGTAACCTCAATGCAGTAGTCTCCAAGAGTCAGAGTTGTCCACCGTGGAGTATTCTGTGCCACTGAACAAACAGTACAGCTATCTGTACCCCAATACACTCTAGGAAAAGCAAAGAGGACGTGGAGGATCTCTGCCATCTTGGATAAAATTTCTGGCTATCCTTCAAGGTCACTCCACTCTACAGTCTCCTGCAGTAAAGTCCGCTGTGCCTACTACCTTCACCCAATTCTCTTTCCTTTTTAACAAAGAAGAAAAAAAGAAAACCCTGTTTTAAAAGGCATGTTTAGAAACTTTAAACGTACCTCTTCTTGTGTTATTTCAACAGACTCCTTATCCAACTGCCAATATGTCAATTATATATCCTCGTGGTCACAAGCCCGATCCGTCACTCCGTTGTCTGAGAGACTGGACTGGCTGGACACCAAGCGCGAGTCCTGGATGCTGCCACATGCACACCACTCCAAACCCCTCACCGTGTCCCTACTGTCCACCCAAAGAGGAAGCCCTCACTACCAACCCTTACAGACGACAGTGCCCATCGTCCGGGTTCTCTCCTCCAACAGCTCTGCACACTCCGCTCTGTTGCACTGAAGCCTGCTCCCCCCAAGCCAGCCCTATTCTGTGTATTTCTTCAGCTTGGGATACTGACACCCCCCTACCCCCATGCTCAACCCCAAAGCCACGATTCTCAGTGAGCCTTCCTAGAGGCTTCTGTTTCCTTCAACCCACCCAGAATTTTGTTCAGTCATCTTTGGGAATCACCTTGTATTCTGGACGTCTGGGAATTTCTCACACGCACTTGGAACTATACACTACTGGACGGCAAAGCCATGGCTCTCCGCCTGTTCACACTGCACACAGGAAGCTCTCGTTTATGGCTGCCAACTCAGAAATGTGTTTTCCCAGGGTATTTTTCAGACGGGCCATCAAGCCGAAATGAGTCTCTTAAACCATGTTACTAATAAAATGTTTTACTTACACATTAGTGTCTCATTAATCAGGCTAACCTCTTGCTTCCTCACAGCATTTAAAAAAGAATGTCCTTATTTCAGGGTTCTCTCCTGCGAACCATCTGCCTGAGAAGCCCGGCCTCACTGAAGCACTATCGATTCAGCCAAGTCCCCTCCACTTACCCAAAATTCGTTGACAGCCATAAAATGAAACAAACATTTCTTTGGCTCAGCGCTAACTGGCTAGAGAACAGGAAGAACCTAGGGCTAATTCTGAGTTGTGGCAGGGTAACTAACACATGGCAAAGTAATAACCGAACAGAGAAGAGTGTGAAAGCTGCTGTGAGAGCGCCTGAAACCCGCACAGAAAACTTGAGAAATGGAACTCTCCCTGGTAACAGACGATGCCCTCCATAACCACTGGGCGTGTTGAAGTGAAGGCTCCCAACCCTACTAAGCTGGCAAACTCGCTGGACACAAAGCATTCACGTCTTCCTTTATGCCCAGCAGGAGCTACAGGCTAAGGACACGCGGATGAAGTGAGCAGTCTCGCCTTCCCAAAGTGCTCCCCACTACAGTGCACTCTGTATTGCCCCCCAATTATCAGCTATTTCCATCAGACATGATTTTATGTTATCTGCCATTTATAGGAGAAAAAGACGGGTTTAAAAAAGAAATTTTTTTTTCCTAGGGTGGAGAAGCAAACAGTCTGATGGACGGAGATGTTAACAGGCAAAAAAAATTTTCTTCTACTCCCTTTTGAAAAATCCCCAACCCAGCCCCCTAAAACACGCTGTGGAACAAACACGTGCATGGCCGGCAAGGCTCTTGTCAAAGCGGCCCCTGGAGAGGGGCAGACGCCGACCGAGCGGCACCGACACTCCGGGACACAATGCTAGCATTTCAACGCTGCACACTTATCTCCCGGATCAGAACGCGCTTCGCCATGACAAAGCTAAAACTGTCCGCTCTCGCTAGTAACGGTGAATCACCGGGGCCACCCACTCCGCCCAGCAGCCGCCCTGACCCTGGGCAGTCCAGAACCTGGAAAGCACCAGAAGCGGGCCCGGGGGCACACGCCAGCGCCTGGGGACCGCGAGGCGACGGGAGCCACCAGCCTGTGCCCGCGTCGCGTGCACCAACCGCCCCCCGCCCCGCCCCGCCCCACCGGGCAGCTCCCACTCGGAAAAGCGGCGTGCGCGCCTCGTGCCACCTGCTCAGGGCCCGCGGCGCTGCCCCCACCGCCAGGCGCCCGCACAAAGGGAGCGCAGGGGCCGCCCCGGCCCGCCCCACTCACCAGCACCGTGGTGCAGATGGCCCGCAGCTCCGACTCCACCTTCTCCCGGTAGTCCTTGATGAGCTGCAGCTTCTTGTCCGACGTGTCGGTCTTCTGCTCGATGCTCGAGATGACCCTCCAGGCGGACCGGCGGCCCCCGACCACGTTCTTGTAGGCCACCGAGAGCAGGTTGCGCTCCTCGTTGGACAGCTCGGCGCCCTGCTCCGTCACGGCCTTCATGCAGGTGGCCATGTCGTCGTAGCGCTCGGCCTGCTCGGCCAGCTTGGCCTTCTGGATCAGCTCCGTCTTCTCCATGGCGGGCGCCGAGCACGAGCGGGTCGCGACGAGGGCCTCGGCGAGGGCTGCGCGGGGCGGGGCGGCGGGCCGAGGACAAAAAGGAGGCCGGGCAGCGTCAGACAATGCGGCCCGCCGCCCGCCGCCCGCTTTTGTCTGCGCGCCCGCCGCCCGCGTGCGCCCCCCTCGCCCTCGCCCCCGCCCGCCGCCCCGCGCCCCGCGCCCCGCGCCCCGCGCCCCGCGCCCGCAGCAGGGCCGCTCCCGCCACGCGCGCCCCAAGATGGAAGCGGCCGTTGGCGCCGCACCTCGCCGCCGGGAGCCGTCCCTGAGGGAGACGGCGCCGGCACACGGCCGCCCCCGGCGCCGCGCCCCCCCGGCCCGGCCCTACGGGCCCCCGCGCGGCCGCAGCAGCCCCGCGGGCCGCCCCCGGAGCTCACCTTCACGTCTCGGCGGCCGCGACGCGAGTCCCACCACTTTGATCTGCCTTGGGCTTTAGCCGAGGACCCTCCCGTCTCAGCCTAGCCCGCGGCCGAGCGGCGGGCCGCCGCCCAATGGCGCGCCGAGCCTCCCCGCGGAGTCCCGCCTCCCGCCCCGCGGCTGGCCAATGAGGGCTGAGCGCGCGGAAGGGGGCGCGAGGGGCGGGACGAGAGGCGACGCGGCGGCTCGGAGGGTGGGTCGGCTTGGCCAAGCTCGGTTGGCCGGCAGGCTGCGGCTTCGGCCACGGGGTTTCCTCCAATTAGATCCAGGGTACAAGGACGTCACTGTTGCCATGGCGATGCTGTTACCCACTCGCCTCTCCTCCCCGCCGCCGCGGCGCCCCTGGGCGCGGCGCGCGCGACCCCCGCGACCCCCGCGGCAGGGTGCGGGCGCCCGGCCGGGCTGGGGGCCGCACCTCGGAGGGAGGCCGGCTCTGCCCCCACCGCCCTGCCTGTGACAAAGGCGCAGCCCAGCCTGTCTAATGACGTCGCCCTCAGGGCTGCGAATTAGCGAGAACCCCATCCCCGTCGGGAAGGGGAGTGGGCTCCTGGGGGAAGCGGAGCAGGAGAGCTGGGGGCTCCAGACGGGCGCCCCGAGCCCCCGTGCTTGCAGGCAGGCGGGGGTCCCGGCGGCCCCGGGCGGGTGGTCGTCTTTATAGAGAAGTGGGAGATGCCCTGGGCGCGCAGCTAGGGCCGGGACGCCCCTGCAGTGTTCGAGGTTCCCCCCCCACCCCGGGTTATTCGTGTTTTTCACATCGTCGTCTTCGGTGCCCGCGCGCCTTATTTTTGCAGAGCTAAAACTCGCGCCCGCGTGTCCACTCCTGGTTTTTCTCCTCGTGGGGACCGCGCTTCTGCAAGGGAGTCCCTTTAAACCGTCCCCTCCCCGCGGCACCGCCCAGTCCCCCGCGCTCCACCCACGGTGGCCGTGGGGCTGGGCTGGGGAGGGGGCTGCTTCTGCAGCCTCCTCCCGTGGACGGAGGCTCCCGGAGCGGCGGGGACCCCGGCTCCAGGACGCCCAGGGGGCGGGCGATGGTCAAGGACACCGCAGGTGGGAAGCAATCCGAGAGGGGAGGATCTGAGAGCAGGGGCAGGTGGGGGGAGGCTGCCTCCCGGCTGCCCCTCCCTGTCCCGACTGCTGAAGGTCGCTTTGTGCTCTGGCGGACAGGGGCGGCCCGGGTTGGAAGCGGCCTGTGTCCTCCGGTAGAAATGTCTTTCTGTCTCCCAGCCTCCCGCTGCAGGGCCCTGCTGTTATTTCTGGAATCCGCGGGGCTGGGACTGCACACACACGAGTGTTTATGGCCCTGTGGGCTGGGCTGGGGTGGAGCCCGACACTGAGAGATCCCTGTGCACAGGGTTTGCAGGGGGAAGTTCAGATAAAATGCCTTCTCTATGACCCACGGGTTTCAAGCTTGCCAAAATCAGACACAGTCCCCGGCAAGGAAGGGGGTGGGGGGTGGGGTGGGCAGAGACCCTTGAGAGGGGGTGGCCAGGGGACTGAACCTCTGTAGTAGGGAGGAGGGCGCTGGAACGCCCCACGCTCTGTCGGAAAGCTGGGCTGACCTTGTCGGGTTTTCCTGCCGCCGCCTCTGTACCGTGGTCCCTGACATCTCCGCTGTAGTCCCATCAAATATTGACTCGGCGCCTGCTCCTCCGCCAGCCGCGACCTTCCGGAATCATGGGCGGAAGCTGCCTTGAAACAGGGATGCAGCGTTTGGGGAGGTTCCGGGGGTCAAAAGGGGTCTGTCCGCAAAGGAACTTAGGCGGGAGGGTGAGGCGGTCCCGGGTCCCAGACAGCGTTAACACGCGTGGAGCCATGGCATGCACATAGCGCTCTTCGGCGTCTCAGCAAAGATGACCTCATTTGATCTGGCAACTGCCACGCCAAGGCAGACCCATGACGATCACCAGGTCACAGGTAAGGCAGCTGAGGCATGGAACTGTGGCCCAGGTCACACAGCCGGGAGTGGCACAGCAGATCCCGCCGATCCAGGAGGACTGGGTGCTGGAGATGGGTGCTGAAGCCTCTTCTTCCAGCACCCCAGCGGCTGCCCCCCAAGCCCTGAGGGATCCGGCCACCACGTGTCCTCTAGGGATGTGCCCACGTACCTATGCAGCATGTCACACGTCCCGTCCGAGAGCTCCAGGGAACGGACAAAGAGGCCCCAGCGAAGTTGCTGCCTTATTCATTTGAGGTTCTTGTTGTTTTTTCCTAAATTACCTGGTATGAACATGAGGGAGGACACACTGAGCTGGAGCCACAAGATCCCAAATCCCAGCCCTGCTGTTTGTCTGTGATTTGACCACCGGCGCCTTGATGTTCTTGGAACCTCAGTTTCCTGTCCCCGTAACCCTTAGGAAGAATCCCACATCTCCTGGTGGGTACTGCGGGAGCTGCCACACCGGCGGCCTCTAGCCAGTGTGCAGCGAGCAGAGTCTGCCCACCCCTTTCCCTCTGCGTGGGGATGGAGCGTGGGGCACTGAGAGATGGCTGACTTGCCTCTAGGACCCTTTGCGCCTGTGAGTGAAGGTTTCTGCCTTGAATCGTTGTTGTCGTCAGTGGAGCTAAGGGCCGGCAGCATGGCTGCTTGCAGGGTATTCCTGGGTGAGCTGACTCGGTGGTTCATCTGCCCCCACCTGCCATGTGGCAGCTGCTCCCTGTTCCCCTGACCTCTTCCCTGCCTCCAATAAAAGCAAGTGGGACCCCCCCCCCCACAATGTCCTGCAGTTATCATCAGCGCCTCCATGCCGGGGACAGTTAAGGAGCTGTCTGCACTCCCCACCCATAGGTGCTGAACGAGAACCTGTGGAGGCAGGGATCCGAGGACAGTACAGGCAGCCTGACCTGGAAAGCCCCCCCCATCCCGAGACCCCCAGCTTCCAAGCCAGACTTCCTTTATTCCATGCGATGGGCACTCCCATGTGCCCCTTCAGCTGGGTCACTGCGCCCAGATATGCAGTCAAGCAAGGTGCTGGGTGCTTCTGGGAGGGAGTCTTGAATGAGACTCACGTTGCCGTCAGGGGACTCTGCGTAAGCAGATGGCCCTCCCTCGCGTGGGTGGGCCATATCCAATCCGCCGAAGGGCCGACTCCAGCAAGAAGGCTGGTTGTCTCTGAGCAAGAGAGACTTCTGCAGCTGTCAGCCTGGTCCGCAGCCAGGGTCTCCCTGGGTCAGCAGCCGATGGCTGCACACTGGAACTGGGAGGGCAGCTGTCCTTGGATACCTCCGTAACTGTGCGATCAGTTCCTTATAATCTCCTTCTCTCGACAGACAGATAGATAGATAGATATAGATAGATAGATAAAGATAGATAGACACACATTTGTGTGCGTGTGTGTATTCTAAAGGATATATATGAAGGTACTTTGAAAAGTTTGTGCAAATGGAAGTAACAGATAATGTGCTGTTCCCATGAACTTGTTGAAGACCGTTCGTATAGTCTATGGGTTTGATCGCTCTGGAGAACCCCAATACATTCAGCGTTTCCCCTCAGCAGCGATGTGAATGTCTTTTATCAGCTTGACGAGTGCGTCCATGACCTGTCAGTCTCTCCTCGCTCCCTTGTGCTCCTCCAGGGTCAGGGGTTTGGCTTTGGCCTTGTCTGCCCCGTGCCCTCTCCACGGCTGGCTGAGGTTGGCTCCAGTTGCCCCCGCCGGCCAGCTGGTTGGACTGCGGCTCACAGGTTAAATCGGTGAGCTTTCGATTTAAGATTCACAGACAGGTCTGCCCGACTTCCACCCGCCCCTGCCACCATCGCGACTCCGCACTGCCTGCCGTGGGGGACAGGAGCTCCGATGTGTGTTGACCGGGAACAATGTTTAGTTCCTGGAGCTGGTGGGTGGTTAAATATATGTCTACTGGTGAGTCAGGGACTGATTTTGTTTTCCTGTGGAAGGCTCAGGACTTCTGCAGCGGGGGAGGCCCTTGTCTGGCCATGTTTCTCTCTCCTCCCTTCCCACTGTCGGTGTCAGACTCCCAGTGGGGAGGGTCCATCTCATCTCCCTGTCCCTGGTGGCTTCCCTGACCCACAGCAGGTGTGCGCAGCGAAGGTTTGCTCTGCGAATGCACCTGGGCCAGCGGGGGATGCTTTTCCAACAACACTGGTCATTGGATGTGTGTCACCATATACAGTGCCTGGAACAGTGGGAACCCCACACAGTGGAAGCCTCCAGAGCAGAGATGCGTGTTCGGCAGACACTCCGTATGTACCGTGTGCATCTGCTCACTGAGCACACTAAGGACCTCAAGGTTGTGCGGGAGATCCCAGAACCAGCAAGAGGCTGTCGCCAAGTGCAGGCACAGCAGGCTGCAGGGAGCTCTCTCCCAGCCCTAACAGCCTCCACCTCCTGTTCATCGTACCGCGTTTAGGGGTCTGCCATGTGCCAGATGCTGTCTTAGGGCTGGGGTTTCCAGAATGATTGAGGTACAGTCTGTGCCCACCAGGAGCCTGCCGGATAGCACAGAGGTAGGAGCCTAACCTGGGGGGGCAGGGCGGGGGGGGAAGGGCCCCTTTCTGTGTAGCTCCCTGATGCTCAGTGACATGGCTTCCCACCCCACAAGAATCCAGAGCTTTACCTTAGAAGCTAGGAGCAGGCTCACTCCTGGCTGGCGCTGTCCTCAGACGATTCTGAGTACAGGAAGAGTGCGGCTCGGGCCCAGCCTAGGCGGGTTGCCACGGCTTCCTAACCCATGCAAGGCGATCCCCTGGCAGGGCGGAGACAGCAAACCCGCATCAAGCGGATGAACCGCCGAAGGGGTAGGGGCCAGTTATTTGCAGAGCAATGGCCTGTGTGTCTCAGGCAGGGCTGAGACAATTAGCGAACAGCCTTCCTCATGGCAAACAGCGTTTATTGTGTTCTCATGTTTGGGTTGCTGCTGAAGAAGTCAGGCATAGCCACACATATGCATATTTCATATTCAGAGCGTTGGGATTTTGTTTTAAGGTTTTGGCACATAAAGCCACAAGCCCTCCACCTTCTCCTGAGCCGTGACTCATCTCCAGACAATTCGGGACAGTTGAATGGATGAAGGAGCACAGAACAGCTCCAGAACAATGCACACAGTACCGATTGTGTGCCGCTCACAGTCAGTGCCATGGGAGTCGAGAGATGGGAGACGTGAGTGTGGGCTGCAGCCATGAGAGACTGCGGGAACCAGAAGCTTCGCGGTGAAAGGGCTCGTCGTTGTAGGAAGCTGGGGGGCCGCCAGCCCGACACGGGGCTGCATGTGCACGCTGCCCGCTGGCTGGCAAGGGGAGGAAGCCGTGGGTGCTCCTCCTGGTGCTAGAGTTGGGTTAGGACACAGCTGAGCCCTGGGATAAGATGTGGGATTGGCGACCGCCCGGGAGGCGAGGCCGACTCTGTTCTCCCTCCTCACCCACTCGCGACCTTGTGCCATACCCAGCTCAGCCATCAAGTGCACAGGCATTGCCCCACGCCCAGGCCGTGCTGGAGAGGCGGACTGTGCCCCACCCTCTCCAGCAGGGACAGTCTTGTGCGGCACTGACACGTGAACTTGCTACCTAAATCCTAGCACCATCAGTCAGCGGCAGCTCAGCATTGTTAGACCCAGGAGCCAGGGGACCTGAGTTCAAGTGGTGGCTCTACTACTCCCTGGTGGTCTTGGGTAGATTACTTGGCCACTCTGTGCCTCAGTTTCCCTGTTTGTACTATGGATTGGTGACAGCAACGAGAGCTACCCATCGGGGGTTCTGTGATCTGATGAGGTCCTCTGAACACCCCTATCCTGTAAACTTCCCCATGGCTCCCTCTTCTCTGTGGGTCAGCCTCCTCTGGGCTTTGCTACACTGCCCTCCTGGCTCGTATCTTCACTGGGCTACTGATCAGACGTCTTGCAACTCCCACCCGAGTCAACGCTGCCTCTGCAGGAAGCGAGGTGAGCCCCCTCTGCCCTGTGCTCCCCAAAGGTACTACACTTGACTTTGCCCTGCAGGGTCTGCCTGCCCACTGGGTCCAAGACACTACGGGTGGAGACTCTGTCTCTGCCATTGGCCCGTGTGGCCCCAGTGGCTGGGAGAGCACTTGGCCGATGCTCCGTGGCCGAGTGGGCACCTTCATCCAGGCTGGGCAGAGAAGTCCCGGCCAGTGCACAGGGCCCCAAGGCCAGGGTGAGCTGAGGCTGCTGCTCAGGATGGTTCCAACGTCTGGCTGGGGCCCAACCGGCAGCTGGAAGCACCATGATTCTAGCTGGGAGGGGCTGGAAGATCCAGGCGGCCTCGACTACCCTCCTGCCCCTTGGTCACGCCCAGCCCTACGAACAGATTCCTACTCGCACTCGAAGGCCTGGCGGATGAGGACCCAGAGAATAAGAGTGTTGCAGAAAGAGCGCTTTGAATGTGAATGAACCCCAGGTTTGTTCGGGCAACTTCTCTTCTGGACTTCCTTCAACCGGGGTAAGCCCAGGTGAGAAAGCTGGGGGCCTCCAACATCTAAGCAAAAGACATAAAAGCTTGTTCATCCAGAGCTGCCCGGGGGAAGGGAGATGTCTCCACGTGCGCTGCTCAGCTATTAATATCCCATGAGGTGCTCTCTGCCCGGGACTGCGGCTGCGACCATCAGTGTTAATGAGCAGACGGCCTCCAGCCTCTCTCTCTCCCTGCTGCTGGTTCTGAAGCTCAGGGCGCAGCCAGCACACTGACAAAGCCGGCCGCAGCCTGACAGATCAGGCAGGGCACGCATTGCTGGAGTGTGTTCACACAGAATCCAGGGGCACCAGCTGCTGCCCTGAAATAAAGAGGAAATACAGCAACTTATACTTCTTTAAAAAAAAAAAAAAGATTTATCTATGTGGAAGGCAGAGTGGCAGAGAGAGAAAGAGATCATCTACCAAGCAGGTTCACTTCCCAAATGGCTGTAATGGCTGTAAAGGCCAGGAGCCAGGAGCTCCATCCTAATCTCCCATATAGGTGGCAGGGACCAAACTACTTGGGCCATCTTCCTCTGCTTTCCCCGGCGCATCAGCAGGGAGCTGGACTGGAAGTGGAGCAGCCGGGACACAGTCAGTGCTCTGATATGGGATGCTGTTGTCACACTGCCAGGCCCAGCTTGGACCTTCTTGAGCCAAAAGTCTTGGAACGTGACCCCGAATGAGAGACATTAAGAGAACAAGCAACAACAATAGAAATCTCAGGACACTGGCGAAATGAGGACTTCCCCCCCAGGCCAAAACCGGCAGTCTTGGGTCTTTGAGCCTGGAGCTGCTGCTGTGCCTACAAGCCCCGGAGACCAGTGGGCTGGTGCTCAGACTTGGCCTGGGAGTGATGAGGCGCAGGCCGGGATCTGGCAGCTCCTGTGCCCTCAGAGGTCTGGCCAACTCAGATGAGCTCACTGCTTCAGGACCTCCACTGAAAACACACTTAGCTGTGCTGGCTAAAACTTGTTAACACACCTAAGCACCTAGCAGACACTCAGAAAACACGTTTCCCTCCCCTTCCTGAAGACCAGGGACCTAGCTTGATCTCCATGAATTACTCTGTCAGTAGCTTGCTAGGAACACCTGACAGAAACCGACTGTAGTTGACTTAAATATCAGACTATTAAGGCTCACTGGCAAGTGAACTTGGCCATGAACTTGACCTTGACCATAATCACCCTGCAGAGCTTGCCCCAGAGAGATCCCCATGGCTTCTGCTGCTCGCTGGACAGCAGACCCGAGATGGTGCTACCCTGACTCCGTGGGCACTGCACCTGGGCCCTGCCGTCCACCCACTGAAGTCTGTGAAGCCGTCGCTGCTGCCGCTCCTGGGAGGGATTTTCTGCAGTCCTTGCTTCTTCGGGCCACTCTAGATGCAAAAACCCTGGTGTGGCACCTGGCCAAGCCTGAGTCACGGGCCACATCTGGCTGAGAGGTAAGTGCCAATGTAGGTGCCTGGAATGCACACCTTCCAACGAGGAACTAGAGTCCTGCAGCCAAGGAAGGGGCTTCAGAGGCGAGGCAGACCCCAAACGGCACACAGACCCTGCCGTGACGCTCGGGCGTCCACTCTCCATGGCAGAAAAAGCAATAGCCGGGGAGGGCAGATAGAACTGGAGCCGCGAAAGCCTTCGGCTGGACCTTGGAGCTGGGAAAGCCTACGGCCAGATCTTGCTGTCTTCTCTCTGGCAAAGAGGGGGGCCTTTGCTGACATTGATGCCCCCGCCTGCCTGGAAGGCTTTCCCCAGCTCGTACGTCCTCCTTGAAGACCCTCCAGGCTCTCCCTCTTTGAGGATCTAGTCCACCTCCGTGCCACCTCACACTTCCTAGAAACGCATCCTGTCCCTTCTGCGGGTCCTGGCAAGCTCCCCCTGGGGTACGGACAAAAACCCTATTCGCTGAGCTGCTAACAAACATTTCCCGAGCGCCCACCAGGCCACGAGAGACCGAGGGCACGAAGGTGAGGCCTGTGTCTCAGCAGAGGGACCTCTGGAGCACCGGGTGTGTGGAGGCCTGAAGTTTTGCAAGGAGGTGACCCTGTTTAAATGGCTGTTAAGATTCAGATGGGGGCTGGCACTGTGGCGTAGCGGGGTCTCCAGTTTGAGTCCCGGCTGCTCCACTTCCGATCCAGCTCTCTGCTGTGACCTGGGAAAGCAGTGGAAGATGGTCCAAGTCCTTGGGCCCCTGCACCCACATGGAGGACCTGGAGGAAGCTCCTGGCTCCTGGCTTCGGGTTGGTGCAGCTCTGGCCATTGTGGCCAGTTGGGGAGTGAACCAGTGGATGGAAAACCTCTCTCTCCCCCTCTCTGCCTCTCCTTCTCTCCTGTGTAACTCTTTCAAATAACTAAATAAATCCTTTAAAAAAAAGATTCAGATGGTCTGAGCCATTCAGGGGAGAGGAAAGAAGTGTATCGTAGAGAGAAGGACCGGCATAGGCAGGAGATGGAGAGAAGGGTGGTGTGCTTGGAACCAGCGCAGCCGGGATGGGGGATGTCTTCCCTTCCTGTGCAGGGAAGCGGGGGAATACCTGCTGTTTAGGGCCACAGCCATCAGCCATGTTGCCAGGGGCCTTGGGTGTCTCCCTGAGGGATGGGTGCTGCACCTGCAAGCGCAGGGAATCACCAGACACTGTATTCATCATTCACTGCGGTCAAATAGATATAACAGAAAGCTTACATGTGAAAACATTGGAGGGGCCGGCACTGAGGCATAGCAGGTTAAGGTGCCATATGCAGCACTGGCATCCCCTATAGGTGTCAAGTCTTCCTGTCCCTGCTAATGGCCTGGAAACGGCAGAGAAGATGGTCCACGAATTTGGGCCCCTGCACCCATGTGGGAGACCCGGAAGAAGCCCCTAGCTTTGGCGTGGCCCAGCCCTGGCTGTTGTAGCCACTTGGGGAGTGAACCAGAAGCAGGAAGATCTCTCTCTGTCTGTCTCTCTCTCTGTAATTCTGACTTTCAAATAAATAAATAAATAAATCTTTTAAAATACTTTGAGAGACAGAGAAAAAGAGGTCCCATCTGCTTGTTCCCTCCCCAGATGACAACAATGGCCAGGGCTGGAGCCAGGAGCTTGGAATGCCCATGTGGGCATCAGGAACCCAGTGACTGGAGCCATCATGGCTGCCTCCCAGGTCTGCACTTGCAGGAAGCTGGAGTCAGGAGCTGGAGCCAGGAACCAAACTCAGGCACTCCAGTGTGAGACATGGGCTTCTTTTAACTGCTCGGCCAAATGCTCACTCTCCATTGTAAATATTTAAAATTTTGAATTTTATTTGAAAGGCAGAGAGAGAGACAGAAAGACGAGAGAGAGAAAGAGAGAGAGAGAGACTGATTTTCCATCCACTGGTTCACTCCCTAAATGCCCACAGTAACTGGGGCTGGGCCAGGCAGAAGCCAAGAGTCTGGGACACCATCCGGGTCTCCCGTGTGGGTAGTAGGGGCTCAGCTATTTAAGCCGTCGCCTCAGCCTCCCAAGGTGTGCATTAGCAGGAAGCTGGGTTTGGCAGCAGAGCCAGGACTCAAACTTAGGCACTCTGATGTGGGATGCCGGTGTTCCAGGTGGTGTCTGAACCGCCGTGGCCAGCGCCTACCCCCTGATAGCCACTGCTACGAGCAGAGCATCGGCGCATGCACACTGCGGCACGTGATCACCACCACCCATCTCCGGGATTTCTTGATCCTCCCAAACAGAAACTCCGAACCTATTAGACACACGCTCCCCACTCTCCTCTGCCTCCGGTCCCTGTCCACCACCATCTTGCGTTCTGTCTCCACCCTCAGAAGCTTTTAAGCAGGAGGGTGACGTGATGAGGCTTTTTAGAAGAATCCCTCTGGCTGTGCTGGGGAAGGTAGGTTGGAGTTCGTGGGCTACAAAGTGGCTGCAGTGGACTCGGAAGAGCTGGGAGGGGGGATGGCGGCTGTGGTGGGGGTGGCCGATGGAAGGGGTGAGGGAGAACGCAGAGGCATTGATTGGGAGTTGAGAGCCGTCTGCTATTACTCCGAGGAATCTTGTTTTGTTTTCGCTGTTGACCTCTGCACCCTTCTTGTGTGAGGAGGAGAGATGATGGCGGTCTTACAAAATCGATTTTTAAATAATCTTCTGACCCTACTCGCGCACAAATATTTCAAATTTACAGCCTGTTGAGGTGGAAGATACATCCCCACGGCATTGCCGTCCGATGTCGAGACAATTCGGCAGATCTGACGGTTGCACACTTTGACCTGCCAATTTTTTTTATTTTTGACAGGCAGAGTGGACAGTGAGAGAGAGAGACAGAGAAAGGTCTTCCTTTGCCGTTGGTTCACCCTCCAATGGCCGCCGCGGTAGCGCGCTGCGGCCGGCGCACCGCGCTGATCCGATGGCAGGAGCCAGGTGCTTCTCCTGGTCTCCCCTGGGGTGCAGGGCCCAAGCACTTGGGCCATCCTCCACTGCACTCCCTGGCCACAGCAGAGAGCTGGCCTGGAAGAGGGGCAACCGGGACAGGATCGGTGCCCCGACTGGGACTAGAACCCGGTGTGCCGGCGCCGCAAGGCGGAGGATTAGCCTGTTGAGCCACGGCGCCGGCTGACCTGCCAATTTTATAAAAGAGGCATGATTGATTTACAGGAGTTTGTTTACACACAAAATGGCCATTCAGAGAACTTTCTGTGCCGGGAAAAAGGATTTGAAGCTGTGTTCAAAAGAGAGCAGGGTACCCGTGGAACCTGGGGTGGGTCTCAGGAGACCGGCCTTCGGGTGCACCTGCTGCTCTCCTGCTGTGTGAGCCCTGGCAAGCGTCTTCATCTCTCTGCATCTCTGTTTCCTCTTTAGCGAAGTGGCGATCGTGCGGGTGAAATGAGACGTCCGTGTGGAGCACTGAGCAGCGGGTCTGAGCCACGGCGGCCAAGCACGGAGCTCACATGGGCTGCTGCTGTGTGTTATGTTGACTACGAAGGCCTCGGTCGGCCCTGACACCTGTGGCGTGCAGTTGTGCTTGGCAGGCAAGGGGGGATCGTCCATTCCCAGTCTCCCTGGGGGGCCCATCAGACCCCAAAAACTTGACCTCAATTTTTCTGTAGCCTTATTCTCTTCCCAACTCAGTTCTCCCAACTTGCTCTGGCCCCAAATCACCCTAGCCAGTCTCACTGGCACTCCTCTTTGGGTGGGTGGGGGGTGTTCTGGGTAAAGTGTCTTGTCCAGATTCCCAGGTAATAGAATTTTCCCTGTGGGAGGCCAGGCTGCAGGGACACAGGTCCATCTCTAAGCTCTTGTCAGACTGATGGGGTGGGTGTTTGGTACAGCATCTAAGACGCCCCTTGGGATGCCCGCATCCCATATCAGAGTGCCTGGGGTCACTGGCCCTGCTTCCAGTTCCAGTTTCCCGCTAATGCAGACCTTGGGAGGTATCAGGTGATGGCTCAAACACCTGGGTCCCTGCAGTCTGATGAGAGTCTCGGATCGAGTTCTGGCCTCCTGCCTCTGGCCTGGCCCAGCCCCAGCTGTTGTGGACATTTGTGGGATGAATCAGCAGACGGGGAGCTCTGTGTGTCTCTTAGACTTGAAGGAGGAGGTGAGGGAAGGGGAGAGTAACTCTGCCCTTCAACCTCTGTTTGGAAAGAATCGGACACTGGGAACCAAGACAGGGCCAAGAGTGAGCTGTCCTGACTGAGAAGAGACTCCGGTGTTGGGGTGAATGACACCGGGATTGAAGACGTCTTAGGAACTCGCCCGAGAGCTGGGCTCTCCCTACCAAAGAGGGAATCCGGGCGTGTTTCTTCTTGGCAGTGCTTGGTGCTGGGCTCAGGCTACAGCACACCCCAAAGTCTGGCTGTAGGAGACCAGATACGCCATCCCAAAATAGTGCTCTGCGGCATATTTGAGCAGGTTATTCTCAGAAACTGCAGACACAGGAGCAGCTCTGAAAATCTGTCCTTTTGTAAAAGAAATTCCCATCTACGAGGAAATCTGCGTTGGTGAAAGCGTGTGATGGGGAAGGGCTGCTCTGAGACATTTCCTAACTGAGAGGCTTCTTACGAAAACTTTCAGTTATTTTGATTTTATTTGAAAGGCAAAAAGGCAGAAAAAATAAAAGGGCAGACAGACAGAGATCTCCCAGCCGCTGATTGCCGATTGCCCACGACAGCCAGAGCAGGGACAGACCAAAGCCAGGAGCCCGCAGCTCAATCCAGGTCTCCCACATGGGTGGCTCGGACGCACATACTTGAGCCATCACCTGCTGCTTGCTAGGGTGTGCATTAGCAGGAAGCTGGAATTGGACACCAGGCTGGGATTCAAACCAAGGCTGTCCAATGCGGGACATGGCATCCCAAGTAGCATCTTAACCCCTGTGCCGAATGCCACCCTCCGAGAGACTTTATCTTCAGGACAAGACCAGTTTCATTCACCACGCCATTCCTCCCTTCTCCTCCCATGTCTTGCCACCCCTCTGCCCCCACGCCCCTGCCCCGCTCAGAGCCCCCAGGCCCCTGTTCCTCCTCGTAGCTCAGGATGCTACAGAAGCCTCGGACGCCTGGTCCTTCTTGGAGCCTCAGGTTTTGTGGGATAGCTGGGCATGCATACTCAATTAAAAACGACTTTCCCGTTAATCTGTCTTACATCAGTTTAATCTGCAGCCACAGAACCAAGAAGGCTGAAGCGAAGTCATTTTTCTCTCCTGTGCAGTAGTTTTAGATCATTTGCTTCATAGGGAAGATCCACAGGACTGGGTATTGTACCCGACTCAATGACTGATTAGAGAGTCCAATATTTGTTCATGGAGAAAGCTTGAAGGTGCTTTTGAAAAACCACTGTTTGACGTTCAGCATCTGTCGGCCCAAGGTTCTCTACTCTCCTGTGTGGTTTCCTTTTCCACCTCTTCCCTGTGTCAATGTCACTGGAAAGGACTGGTCATTACCAAGTACCCAGTGGCTCCCGAGCTTGAGGGTAGGGTCTGTGCTTGTGTCTCTCCCAGCACCTGACAGGGCACACGTAGTGGATACTCCAGAAACCTCAGTCTCAGGAATCCTTTGTAGCAAAAATTATCCATTCTAGACCAGTAACCTCACAAACACCAACTTGGTACCTGCAGTGTCTGCTTCTCCAACTCAGGGCAGGTGAGACCCCGTCTGGAGCCGCCTGTGAATAACCACACAGGAAGGAGCTTCGAAGAGTTCACGGAAAAACGAAATCCAAAGATAAATTTATTTTGGTGCCAAAAATAGGAAATCCATGCATTGTTTTTCATTTGTATTTTCATATGCATGGATTTCAATTTTTTCATCAAAAACCTATCTTTTAATTCCATTTCTAAGAACTTAAAAAGTTATAAAATTTTTTAAAATTTTATTTGAAAAACAGAGAGAGAGAGAGAGAAGGGGAGACAGAGGGAGACACAGAGAGATCTCCTAGACTGGGCCAGACCTAGCTGGGAGCTAAGAACTCAGTCTGTGTCTCCCACATGGGTGGTGGGAGCCCTGGTACTTGAGCCGTCCTCTGCTGCCTCCCAAGGCGCTTGTCAGGAGAAAGTTGGGATCAGAAGCAGAGCTGGGACTTGAACCTAAGCACTCTATATGAGATGCTGGTGTCCCAAGTGGTATCTGAACCACAGCACCAAACACCTGCCCCATGTCAACTTGTCTTTTTTTTTTTTTTTGACAGGCAGAGTGGATAGTGAGAGAGACAGAAAGGTCTTCCTTTTTGCCGTTGGTTCACCCTTCAGTGGCTGCTTCGGCCGGCGCATCGTGCTGATCCGAAGCCAGGAGCCAGGTGCTTCTCCTGGTCTCCCATGCAGGCGCAGGGCTCAAGCACTTGGGTCATCCTCCACTGCCTTCCCGGGCCTGTAAGAGAGGCAACCGGGATAGAATCTGGCGCCCCGACCGGGACTAGAGCCTGGTGTGCCGGCGCCGCAAGGTGGAGGATTAGCCTGTTAAGCCATGGAGCCGGCCGGTCAACTTGTCTTTTTTAAGATTTATTTGTTTATTTTTTATTTGAAAGGTAGAGTGACAGAGAGAGGAGAGACACAGAGTGAAAGAGATGGTTCTGATTCACTCCCTAAATGGACATAACAGCTAGGGGCTGGGCCAGGCCAAAGCCAGCAGCCAGGAACTCCACCCAAGCTTCCCATGTGGGTGACAAGGGTCCAGGAGTTAGAGAGGGAGAGAGGGAGAGAGAGAGAGAGAGATAGAGAGAGAGAATATCTTCCATCCACTGGTTCACTCCCTAATTGGCTACAACAGCTGAACAGCTGGGGCTGGTCCGGGTGAAGCCAGGAGCCAGGAGCTCTATCCAGGTCTCCCATGTGGGTGCAGGGGCCCAAGTACTTGGCCATCTTCTGCTGCTTTTCCAGGTGCATTAGCAGGGAGCTGCATTGGAGGTGGAACAGCCGGGACTCAAACCAGTAGTCACATGGCATGCCAACATCACAGGTGTTTCTGACCCACCAAAGCTCCTTCCAGCTGAAGGGCTTCATTTAGTTTGGCTTGAACTCCACAGCAGTCCGACAGGCCCTCCCTGGCCATGGCTGGCAGGAGTTTTAGTGAGCGTCTTACTCTAGCTCTCTACCCAGGGGCCAGTGTCAGGCCGTGCGTGACCAGGACCACCGGGTGGGTTATTAGCAGGACGAAATGCACCTGCTCCTGGCAGCACACCATTCTGTGTCCCCCCGGCCTCTTGAATGCCTCAGTTGGCCCAGCTCCCTCTCTGGAGCCCAGGTGTATGCCCCCCAAGGCCCACCCAGCAACAAAGGGTTGACGCACAGTACAATGCTGGGAGCTCCACCTCTGCCATGGCTGGAACCCTGCCCGGTTGTGTGGCTCCAGGCCGTGGGGTTTGGGCCCCTCCTATGCACGGTGGTGGTGGGGGCGCAGCAGGAAAAGCTTCGAGGGATGGCTCCTTTTGGAGAGTGAGTTGGGCTGCGGCTTCAGGCTCAGCCTTAGGATGCGGCAGCAGGGGGCCGAGGAGCTGATGCAGTGGCACGGGGTGGGTTGTTTGGGGCGCACAGGGCGCTTCCTGCAAGGCTGAGACATGTGAGCATGTGGCTCGGGCCGAAACCCCTCCCTGACTCGACCAGGAGCAGGAACCACGCTTTGCCCCAGGCCTGCCTGCCTCTCCCCTCCCAGTGTGCACCTGCCCTCCAGCCTCGCCCCCTGCCTGTGCCCTCCCTCCTGTGCTCTTCCTAGACTGCCCCGTTTCCTTGGTTACCAGCAAGCATCTGCTCACCCTTTGAAGTTTTAAACTTTCCCAAACTCTTTTCTGAACTGCTCGGAGTTCAGGGCCATGCCTCAGCCCCAAGGGGCTAATGCAGGGCTCAGCTGGGGGGAGACACCCGAGAAGAGAAGCCCTGGGGGGCACAGGCTGTCTTTGAGGCCCCTCTGTCCTCGGCGAGGGCCCAGGCAGGGCACAGCGGGCACAATGGCTGCCCCCTACCCTCAGGCACTCGTCCGCTGCTGTACCTCAGTAGAGTAGCCCCCCCCCCTCCCTTGCAGTCCTGGGTTTCCTTCTGTGTCATCCGCTGGCCTTGAACTCTCCCCAGGCAGGGCCTGTTTCTGCTCCCCATGCACCTAGCCAGGTGACAGGACACCTCGGCATATGGTCCACAAACGTTTGTTCAAGGGAGAAGGCAAACTGGAGGGAACGAGAGGCTTGGGGAAGGAATCCATGCGCAATCCAGTTCCCCAGGCCCCTGGGGCAGCACTGCGGGCAGGAGGGGAGGTGTGGGCACAGGGGGCACTGGGGGTGGTCTCAGGGCTCCTGGCTCCCACCACTGCCCAGCCCCCATAGCCTGGACTTGTGTGTGGCTGCAGAGAGAACATGTGTCAAGGGGAGCATTTATGAGGGGATCTCTGGGATTCAGAGAGCCGGGACCCTACAGGGGACGGAAAGCATCCCAGAGTTTGAGGGAGGAAAGGATGTCTCAGACAAATGAGGTGCTGTAGGGGCACCGAGCGGGCCTTCACTTCGCAGGCTGGGCCACAGGAAGGAGCCAGGAACCCTTGCCCTGGGAAGCTCGGCCTCTTGGTGGGAACGGGATAAAATCCCACCTCAGTGCCACGGAGGACCTGGGGAGCAGAGTCTACATGGCTGAGACGGCCCCACACCGGGGGCCAAGAGGACTGCCAAGGATTGGAAACTTACACAAGAGACAGGAAGGGAGGCTGAGGGCATCTACAGGAGCACGTGGACATTGAACTTAGGCCTTTTTTTTTTTTTTTTTTAATTTGACAGGTAATGTTATAGACAGTGAGAGAGAGATAGAAAGAAAGGTCTTCCTTCCATTGGTTCATCCCCCAAATGGCCGCTACGGCCAGTGCGCTGCACCGATCCGAAGCCAGGAGCCAGGTGCTTCTTCCTGGTCTCCTATGCGGGTGCAGGGCCCAAGCACTTGGGCCATCCTCCACTGCCTTCCCGGGCCACAGCAGAGAGCTGGACTGGAAGAGGAGCAGCCGGGACTAGAACCCGGTGCCCATGTGGAATGCCGGCTCCACAGGCGGAGGATTAGCCAAGTGAGCCATGGTGCTGGCCCCTGAACTTAGGTCTTGAAGAGTGAACAAGCATCCACCAAGCCAGTGAGGGCAGAAGGCGCTGGCAGCAGGGGAACAGCACACGCAGAGGTAAAGCTGCCTACACAGGAGCTCGGAGGCAGGGCGAGGATGTTGGGAGCGCCCAGGGCTAGGCAGGGAGGCAGAGAGAGCTGGGCTGCACCTCCCACATCCATTCAGTCCAGAGCCATTGAATGAGCGCCTTCACTTTGCAAGGTGTTTCTCTTTTGATCTTTTCAACAATCTTTGTGGGCTTTTTTTTTTTGGAAATATTTATTTATTTGAAAGTCAGAGTTACAGAGAGAGGAGGAGAGAGGAGAGAGATTTTTCCATCTTCTGGTTCATTCCCCAGATGGCCACAATAGCTGAGACTGGGCCAGGCCAAAGCCAGGAGCCAAGAGCTTTATCCGGGTCTCCCACATGGGTGCAGAGGCCCAAGCACTTGGGCCATCCTCCACTGCTTTCCCAGGTCATTAGCAGGGAACTGGGTCAGAAGTGGAGCAGCCAGAACTCAAACCGGCACCCATGTGGGATGCCAGCATCGCAGGAGGCGGCTTTACCTGCAGCACCACAGCGCCAGCCCCTTTGGTCACCTCTGTCACTAGCTGGTAAACACGTTGTGGGTGACACACACGGTCTGGACCCTCTGCACAGGAGAAGACACTGGACTGACTTGGTACGGATCAGAGAGCCCCCAGCTGGTTAGTGGCAGAACCCAGACTTGAACCCAGATCTCTAGGCCTCGTACTGTGTGTGCAAAGCAAGGCTTTCAGGCCAGGAGCGATTTCCCATTCATTTAGAACTGAAGAGGGCCACCCAAGGATGCTGAGGGCACAGAGCCCAAGCTCTGGTGAAGCCCGGGAGATCGATGCAAGCGTGACTTGAACTGACTTCCTTAATGCGTGCACAGCCAGAATTCTCTGTGCCCACCATGGAAGCCCTGTTCTGAGGCTGACCTAGCAGGTGCTCAGTGAGGGGTGGTCCCCGGTGGTCAACGACCCCGCTGTGCGGTGTTGATCCCTGTCCAGGCTCTCGCCGATGGCACGGTCATTGAGTGAGCTGCTCAGGACCACTCCTGTTCTTTTTCAAAGTCACCTTCAGATGCCGCCGATTCCATCAGTATTCTTTGCAGGCTCAGCCACTTCATTGGTTTGCAGAGACAGCAAATATTAGGGGATTAGAAACTGCGTGCTGCTGGCTTCCTGGAAAGTGCTGGACTCTGCAGCTGGGTGAAGGCAGAGAGAGGGAGAGACAGAGGGAGAGAGATCTTCAATTCCAAATACCTGCAGTAGCCAAGGCTGGGCCAGACCAAAGCCAAGCACCAGATCTGGGTCTCCAATTGGGTGGCAGGAATCCACTTATTTGGACCATCCTGTGCTACTCCCAGCTGCACTGGCAAGAAGCTGGATTGGAGCAGAGTAGCTGGGACTTGAATCAGGAGTGGGGGCTTTATCTGCTGCCCCACAGCACCTCTGTCCCCCAGGTGGAGTTTACAGACGCAGAAGAAAGGCGCAGACATGGCTAATGTCAAATCTGTGCCCTGGGTCTCCAAGTGTAGGGGTTCGTGGGCAATGCCCAGGCCTGGTGTCAGGCAGACCAGGTTCCCAGCTCTGCCGCTTACTGGTCACGGGAACTTGAGAAAATTACCTGATTCCCTGAGCCTTTGTCTTTGCTGAAGACCTGTACTGTCCAGTATAGTAGCAACGGACCACGTGGCTACTGCACCCTACGACATGCTGTACGTATTACATGTGTCTTGTCTTTCTAGATTTCCTCCATGACCCGTGACGCCTCTAGGAGGCCTGTTTCCCACTCCTGGGTGGGCCGGCCCTCACAGAAGCCCCTGTTCCCGACCACCCACACTCATGGGGCCGCAGACATCAAGCAGGCCAGGCCAGGGCCTCAGATGCACAGCACGGGGCTTGGGTCCCACAGGGGTCATGAAGGATGGGCTGTGCCCACAGGAGCTTCTAGCTCTGGCTCGGCCGCAGTGGCTCCAGCATCCCTGGGTGACCTCAACAGCCGCCCCTTCCACACCTCCAGGTCCTCATCTGGAAATCTACTTCCCTCCCAGGGCTCCTGCCCCGATAAATGAGTGAGCGCCTCGGAGGTGTTCAAGATAAGTAGTATTGGCGATCGCTTGTTCAGGCCCCGGGAGAGCTTCGCTCCCCGGCCCCGCCCAGGTGGAGCAGCGGCAATGCCCTCCCTGTGTGTTCTGAAAATTCTCTTTCTGCACCCGGGGACCTCCCTTTCCATGTACACTCTGCATTATTCTAAAAAAAGAATTTATTTGAAAGGCAGAGTGGTAGAAACACACACACACACACACACACAATCTCCCATCCACTGGTTCACTCCTCAGATCCCCCAATAGCTGCGGTTGGGCTAGGCTGAAGCTAGAAGCCAGGGACTCCCTCTGGGTCTCCCACGCGGTGGACAGGGACCTAAGCATTTGAGTCATCCTCTGCTGTCTCCCGGCGTGTGTGTGCATTAGCAGGGAGCTGGACTGAAAGCAGAGCTGGGCCTTGAACCCAGGCACTCTGATATGGGACAAGGGTGTTCCAAGTGGCAGCTTAGCCCGCTGTGCCACAACACTCACCCCATACCACACTTTTTAAGGACGTGTGTTGGGGGATGAGGATGTTGTGAGCCCTGAGGTGGGGGTGTGGCTGTCAGTGAGGGAACTTGGAGGCAGGGGGCAGTGACTAGCCACTCAGGACAGCGCCCTTGGCAGAGGACAGGTGACCACCAACCAGAGCAACAGGTGCCCCCAGCGGGAAGTGGGACTGGAGTCCATCTGGGCTGCCGGTTCCAAACTTTTTGGAGAGCAGGACCGTCTCCTCCCTGTGAAGTCTGACCCCGCAGATGCCCCTGCTGAGCCGAGCAGGCTGACCTGGCCTTGGATGACCCTGGACAGCCCTTGGGAAACTGGGCTCCGTGCCAGGCACAGCTGGGTTTGGACATGGGATCTCCAGGGGGCTCCATCTCCCCGGCAATCAGCACTTGGGCTTACACATTTCGTTTAGGCGGTAAGCAAATATTTGTACAGGAGTCAGTGGATGTTTACTTATATGGTATTTCTTATATCGGATGTATCTGAGTGTAGCAGTAGGTAGACATACAGGTCAGTATAGTGCAGCAGGGGAGAGCGTGCACTGCGGCTCCAGCCATCTCTGGGTCCAAATCCGGGCTCTCCCACCTACTTGCTGTGTCACCTTGGCCAATCTCCATAACCTGCTTGTGCCTCAGTTTCCCCTAGTCTTAAAATGACGGTGCTAAGTCACACTTGTGAGTCAGTAAGTAGAGTGTGAGTGTGTGTGTGTGTGCGCGCGCACATGTGGGAGTGGGCTCTGAGAGCCCTCTGTGAGCTGGACCGGGAGTCTCAGCCAGCAGAGCCCCGGAGCCCAGGTTGGCCCAGCTCCTGGCACAGGCTTGGGACAGTTCCTGTTTCTACAGCCATTCTTCCCCCCAGGCTGCATAACTGGACTGTTGTGGGAGGGGCTGTGGCAGAGAGGAGCAGGGTTTCTGTGAAAGCCAGCCCAGTCCCCACCCCCAGCTGCAGCTTTGCTCCCCATGTCAGCTCTATATTCTAGAATCACGCAGATCTTGAAGTCTCCTGCACTGCCCTCAATCATCTTTGTAAATGTCAGCTGTATTGAGACATGACCCCGCATCAGTGTTGAGGTGCAGCAGGTGACACAGCGGCTGGTAATGCAGCATCCCGTATCGGACGCCAGGCGGAGTCTCGGCTGCTCTGCTTCTGATCCAGCTCCCTGCTAATGTGCCTCCTGGGAGGCAGCAGGTGAGGTCCCAAGTGCTTGGGCCCCCACCACCCATGTGGGAGACACAGATAGTGTTCCTGTCTCCTAGCTTCAGCCTGGCCCAGCCCCAGCTGTTGGTACTGTTTGGGGAGCGAGCCAGCAGATGGAAGATTCTGTCTCTCTTTTTCTCTCTGTTTTTCCCTCTCCTGCACCCCACTCTGCCTTTGGAACAAACAAATATTAAAAAAAGACATAACTCATCTGTATACCACACAGTCACCTATTTAAAGCATACAATCCATCAGTTATTAGTGTACTCACAAGGTTGTACAAGCATCCCTGCTGTCAACTCTAGAACATTGCCAACAACTCAAGAAAAAACCATGTACCTGTTAGCAACCACCCACAGGGACCCCATCCCCTGGGCCCTGGCAATCACTAACCGACTTCCTGTCACCGTAGATTTGCTTATTTGGGACTTTTATTATTTTTTGGATAACATATATTTATTTATTTGAAAGACAGAGATAGAGAGAGAGAGAGAGAAAGGGAAAGAGAGAGATCTTCCATCCACTGGCTCACTCCTCAAGTGGCTGCAAGTGTCAAGGTTGGGCCAGGACAAGACCAGGAGCCAGAAACTCCATCCTAGTCTCCCACGTAGGTGATGGTGGCCCAAGTACCTGGACTGTCATCTGCTGCCTTCCCAGGCACATTCACAGGGGGCTGGATTGGAAGTGGAATTCCCAGGATTTGAACAGGTGCTCATCCACCCATCCACCCACCCATCCATCTACCCATCCATCCACCCACCCATCCATCCACCCACCCATCCACCCACCCATCCACCCACCCATCCATCCATCCACCCATCCACCCATCCATCCACCCATCCACCCACCCATCCACCCATCCACCCACCCATCCACCCACCCATCCACCCATCCACCCACCCACCCATCCACCCATCCACCCATCCACCCACCCATCCACCCATCCACCCATCCACCCATCCACCCACCCATCCACCCACCCATCCATCCACCCATCCATCCATCCACCATCCATCCATCCACCCACCCACCCACCCACCCATCCACCCATCCACCCACCCACCCATCCACCCATCCACCCATCCACCCACCCATCCACCCACCCATCCACCCACCCATCCACCCACCCATCCACCCATCCACCCACCCACCCATCCACCCATCCACCCATCCACCCACCCATCCACCCATCCACCCATCCACCCATCCACCCACCCATCCACCCACCCATCCATCCACCCATCCATCCATCCACCATCCATCCATCCACCCACCCACCCACCCACCCATCCACCCATCCACCCACCCACCCATCCACCCATCCACCCATCCACCCACCCATCCACCCATCCACCCATCCACCCACCCATCCATCCACCCATCCATCCATCTACCCATCCATCTATCCACCCATCCACCCACCCACCCATCCACCCATCCACCCATCCACCCACCCATCCAACCATCCACCCATCCACCCACCCACCCACCCATCCACCCACCCACCCACCCACCCATCCATCTATCCACCCATCCACCCACCCATCCACCCACCCATCCATCCACCCATCCACCCACCCACCCATCCACCCATCCACCCACCCATCCACCCACCCATCCACCCACCCATCCATCCACCCATCCATCCACCCACCCATCCACCCATCCACCCACCCATCCACCCACCCATCCATCCACCCACCCATCCACCCACCCACCCATCCATCCACCCATCCACCCATCCACCCATCCACCCACCCATCCACCCATCCACCCATCCACCCATCCACCCACCCACCCATCCACCCATCCACCCACCCATCCACCCACCCATCCATCCACCCATCCACCCACCCATCCACCCATCCACCCATCCACCCACCCATCCACCCACCCACCCATCCATCCACCCATCCACCCACCCATCCATCCATCCATCCACCCACCCATCCATCCACCCATCCACCCACCCATCCACCCACCCATCCATCCACCCATCCACCCACCCATCCACCCATCCACCCATCCACCCACCCATCCACCCACCCACCCATCCACCCACCCATCCATCCACCCATCCACCCATCCACCCATCCATCCACCCATCCATCCACCCATCCACCCACCCATCCATCCACCCATCCATCCACCCATCCATCCACCCATCCACCCACCCACCCATCCACCCATCCACCCACCCATCCACCCACCCATCCATCCACCCACCCACCCACCCATCCACCCATCCACCCATCCACCCACCCATCCACCCACCCACCCATCCACCCATCTACCCACCCATCCACCCACCCACCCATCCACCCACCCATCCACCCACCCATCCATCCACCCATCCACCCACCCATCCATCCACCCATCCATCCACCCATCCATCCACCCATCCACCCACCCACCCATCCACCCATCCACCCACCCATCCACCCACCCATCCATCCACCCATCCACCCATCCACCCACCCATCCACCCATCCACCCATCCACCCACCCATCCACCCATCCACCCATCCACCCACCCATCCATCCACCCATCCACCCACCCATCCACCCATCCACCCATCCACCCACCCATCCATCCACCCATCCACCCACCCATCCATCCACCCACCCATCCATCCATCCACCCACCCATCCACCCATCCACCCACCCATCCACCCACCCATCCATCCACCCACCCATCCACCCACCCACCCATCCATCCACCCATCCACCCACCCACCCATCCATCCACCCATCCACCCATCCACCCATCCACCCATCCACCCACCCATCCACCCACCCATCCATCCACCCATCCACCCACCCATCCACCCATCCACCCATCCATCCACCCATCCACCCATCCACCCATCCACCCACCCATCCACCCATCCACCCATCCACCCATCCACCCACCCATCCACCCACCCACCCATCCATCCATCCAACCATCCAACCATCCAACCATCCAACCATCTCTCTGGTATGATTTCAACAGGATCTGGCTTCCCAACCATACAGATGCTTAAGCCCCAAAGTCATACATTAACAGTGAATGGGCATAAGAGACGAGACTTAATCCAGCTGTGGTGTCTAAAATTTGCATCCTTGGAAAGTGACAAGATTTGCCCAGGATCCTGCAGCTGGTCAGCAGGAGCTAGCTGTCACGTGGCGCTGCAACTGCTTCCGTAAATGCATGCTGTGTGCCTGGCTTTTCTGGGCTCAAGGCCCAGTGAGTGAGACACTGCAGGTGGGGGCGGGGCTGGCACTTGGGGGCCCTTCCCTTCAAGGGGGAGGGGCACGAGCTCCGGGAGGAGGGAGCGTCTGGTAGCCACCCTGAGCCAGGCTCCAAGGGCCGAGCCCCACATGAACTCTCAGAGAACAGGGACCTGGGCTGCTGTTTTGTACATCTCTGGGGCCCAGCACGTAGTAGGTGTTCAGTGAACTCAGCAGAGTGCTATGGCCTTTGACTTGCAGACAAGGCACTGTGGAACATGGCGATGCTGGGAGCAGTCTGCCCTCCACGTGTTACAGTAACCAGCAAGCACCCTCCCCTATCTCCTCCCATCTGTCCCTATGGTGACCATGACCAGGGCTGGTCCATCAAGCAGGAATCCTCCAGGGACCGGGGCAGCTACACGTCAGTTTATATCACTGTGTGGAGAGCTCTTGTATTTCAGATGGTAATTATCTACTGTGATCTCAAAGTCTGCGCTATTACACACACACACACATTAGGTACATTTCTTAATAAGAAAAGTAAGCCACCCCTTTGCCGTAGAAGCGACTGCGATTTGCTTTCCCTGCATCCTCTGTCTTTGTAGCACAACGCCCGTCACACCTGTGGCACTCACAGCCAAGACTTCATTCTGCATTCTGCTTACACACCCCCTCCTTTTTTTTCCCCCCTAACGCATTTGTCCTTTCTTATAGATTCTGCGCTTGGGGCCGATCAGCGCTGGTGCGTCAGCTCTGCTCCAGGGGCTCATCTCAGAGCGCCTGGGAGCCGTGTCCAGTCTGTCTACTGGGTGTCTGCAAAGCGCACTGGTTTTCAGAGCACTGCGGACCGAGGAGTTATCGTCAGAACAGGACAGAGCCGACTTGCTGTACAGATTATCTGTCTTGTTATCTAAGCGGGAGGTTTTCCGTGTGCGGGAGGATCGCTCCCCTCTAAATCGAGTGTTGGCAGCTCTGGTGTTGTGCCTGAGCACCCAGGATTTTCATTCTGAGACCGCGGCTTCCCGATGCCCTCGGGCCACTTACCTCCCCCTCTGGGCCTCCATGTCTAACCTGTGAGGACAGCAATGGGGAGAGGAGAGGATGGTGTGGGAGGGACTTGGATGAACCCTTAGAGCCTCTGGGCTATGTGCGTGACTCTACGTAATTTCTCCCCGCCTGATTCTGTCTGGCCTTGGGCGAGGCTGTCTGATCCTTGGTTTGCACCTGTGTGAAGTGGGGAAGGGAAGGGTCCCGTGAAACAGTGAGGTAGTGAATAGGAAATGGCGGAGAGTTAAAACGCGTCTGTCGGTCCGTCTGGTCATCACCTTCCTGTCTCAGTCTCCCCTTGGCCCTGGGATGAGGTGTGGAGGTCAGGGGTGCATCCTCAAGCCTGTCCCACAACTGTCCACAGCAGCACCCACTGTGTGGGTGCAGCAGTGTCCAGGGACCACGCCTGGGGCGCCCGTCCTGGGGACTGTGCAGAGGTGCCAAGGCTGGGGCGCCCGTCCCGGGACGGTGCAGAGGCTCTCCCATCTCCTCCGTGTGCCGCCCTCTCTCCTGAACAGCCGTGCACGGAGGGCCTGGCGTGGGGAGGCCCAGGGGCAGTGGCTCTGCTGGAACTGACTTGCTGACCTGCAATTGGTCAAAGTCTCCTCGCCTTCTCCCTTTTTTTTCCTCCTCTCCCTCCCGTCCCCTCCACTTTTCTCCTTTATTCCACCATGCTGTCACCTACACGATTCCAAGCATCCTGCGGTACCAGCACCCACGCTCTGCTCACCCCGGAAAACGCACTGCCCCGTAAGAGACACGGGGACGGTCTCCAGTGGGTGGAGCTGCAGCACGGGACCGGGTGGGAGACGGGTGTCTGGAACATGCCCCTGGCCGTGCGTGGAGGAGAGAAGACTCCGTGGGATGCAGGGACCTGCGAGGGCCAACTCCTCTCCTCGAAGAAGGAGCGTTTTCCCTGGGAATTCCCAGCGGACAAAGGGACTCCAGCTCAGATGTCAGCCCCTTCTCGATCTGAGTGGTGCTGAGCGGGAAGAGGCGTCCCTGGAGGTGGGAAGTTTCTGGTCACCAAAGGTGCTCGGAACAGCTGGGGCCAGGTCTCGGGAGAGGGGAACTCAGGCTTCCGTGGAGGTGGGTGGGGTGGGGTGGGGGTGGGGTGGGTGGGGAGTCTCAGCTTCCATTCTGCCTATTGCCCGGCTCTGAATGGAAGGAGGATAAGTGAGATCCGGCTATTCAAACGACAGCCCCGACCTCGGCCCCCAACAAATCCTGACTTTTATCTTCAGGCTCTGGCTGAGTGGGCTTCGGTGACTCGGACTCTGTGTGCCTGGCATTCTGGAACTGCTGTGGGAAGGGGCCTGGGCTGGCTCACCAGGACGCGCCTCCCAGGTGTTTTTTGGGAGCCCTAGAGAGTTCTGGGGGTGCCAGCACCGCAGTGATGCCCCTACCTCCAGCCCCTGGGGGGCGTGGCTCCCCCCAGGGTTCTGGAAGTTTTCAAACCTTTAAAGGTGTTTAGAGTAGAACCTGTTACCAGGCCTGAGCATTTGTCCTGGCAAAAGTGAGCTTTTTATGAACTGCCTCCTGCCGGGAAAGAAACCAGGGGGAAAATCCACTTACACAGGGGAACCCCAGGCCTGACCCCAATTCACCTCCCCAGGACTGATGGGGACGAGGCAATGCGAAAGGACTCATCCATCCCTCATGCAACCAAGCCCTTCCCCGCTGAGACCCTCACCACCACGGAACCCAGAGAGAGAGAGAACCTAGAGAGAGAACCCAGAGAGAGAAGGAAACTGAGAAGGAGAGAGAACCCGGCATAGGAGAGACCTAGAGAGAGAGAGAGAGAGAGAGAGAGAGAGAGAGAGAGAGAGAGAAAGCCAGGGGAGGGACCCAGAAAGAAAGAAGGAACCCAGAGACAGAGAGAACTGAGAGAGAGAGAGAGAGAGAGAGAGAGAGGGAACCCGGGGCGGGGGACCCAGAGAGAGAGAGAACCTAGAGAGAGAGGGAACCCAGAGAGAGAGGGAACTGAGAGGGAGAGAGAACCCGGTATGGGAGAGAACTAGAGAGAGAGAGAAGGAACCTGGGGTGGAGGGGGGACCCAGAGAAAGAACTTAGAGAGAGAAAACCCAGAGAGAGAGGGAATGTGGGGGGGGGTGTTGCAGAGAGAGACAGAGAACTGGGAAGGGGACCCAGAGACCCGGCGGGCTTGTGCCTCTGTTATTTACGGTGGTAACCATCCCCCACTGCCTCTTTATGGCTAATCTAGAATTAAAGGGTGGCGACTCCCTCATTACGCCCTCGCTCCTTCCTGGGTCCACACGAACTACCCACACCTGCACCCTTGTCTCAGGCTCCCCACGATGGAACCCCACGAAGGCACCTCCCTGTTTCTGCTAAATTGTAGCCTCTTTCTTCTTTTCTTTTTTAAAGATTTTATTTATTTATTTGAGAGGTAGAGCTACAGACAGTGAGAGGGAGAGACAGAGAGAGAGGTCTTCCTTCCGTTGGCTCACTCCCCAAAAGACTGCAATGGCCGGAGCTGTGCCAATCTGAAGCCAGGAGCCAGGGGCTTCCTCCTGGTCTCCCATGTGGGTGCAGGGGCCCAAGGACTCGGGCATCTTCCACTGCTTTCCCAGGCCACAACAGGGAGCTAGATTGGAAGAGGAGCAGCCAGGACTAGAACCGGCGCCCACATGGGATGCCGACGCCGCAGGCGGAGAATTACCCCACTGCGCTACTGCACCGGCCCCCTTCTCCCCTCTTTTCATGCACCAGGGGACACCTAATGCCTCGGCCCATTTTTCTGGGGTAGCAGTGAACCAGACAGGGCCACTAGGCCATTGCGATCTCAGCCTCACGGTGGCAGGGGTCTACCTTGAAGACCCGGGGGCCTCACTCCCGTGAATCTTTGCAGTCCGCTCTGGAGTGCCCTCCCTGCATGTGTTTGGAGCCTCCACAGCTGGCTGAGCGGCTGCTCCCTCAGCTGGCGGAGCCTGGCGTTTGGCTCCCCCCATCCAACGCTTGCGAAGCAGCCGAGTTGGTTTCCCTCCCCTCGCCAGTCCTCGAGGTGGGAGTCGTTGCTGCTTGGGTGTTAGCTTGGCAAGCGCCCCTGGCTGGGACACCTGCTGTCCCAGCAACGGAAGCTCATCACAGGTGTGCCTTGCCCTGCTGGGTGGCTGAGAGCAGATTCAGGTGAGACTTAGCACCTTGTTCTGGGAAGCAGAGGAGAGGAGACCCCGGCTATGTGTGTGTGTGTGTGTCTACACCCAAGAAGACTTCCCTTCCACTTAGCTGACAGAAACTCCTGCCCACTTGCCCTGCTCTGTTCCCATTCCTATCCCAGTTACTCCCCTCCTGCCCCAAGTTGTCTGACACGGAACATGTTAGGGTGGGAGTGAGGGAAGCTCAGCAGGTCAAGTTATCAAGCCAGGGGGTTTCCTGTGTGACCCAGGGCTAAACAGCGGGCCGCCCGGCTGAACACAAACTGTGTAAGCCAGAATCGGGGCTGGCCTTGTGGTGCAGTGGGTAAAGCCACTGCTGGCGACAGCGGCATTCCATATAAGAGCTGGTTCATGTGCCGGCCGCTCCATTTCCAAGCCAGCTCCCTGCTAATGGTCTGGGGAAAGCAGCAGAAAATGCTAAGTGTTTGGGTCTCTGCATCCACGTGGGAGACCCGGATGAAGCCCCTGGCTTTGACCTGGCTCAGCCCTGGCAGTTTCAGCCACTTGGAGAGTGAGCCAGAGGATGGAAGATCACCCCCCACCCCGGCCACGTCACTTTCCGTCTGTAACTCTTTCCAAAAAAGTACATAGGAATTGCTTTGATCTAAATCGAATGAGAGAGGCACGATGAAAGACATTGTCCCGAAGCCTTGTATGGAGAGAGGGTGTTTCTACACCTTGGCGGGAAGACATTTTCAGCTGTGTCTCGGACAGGTTTTGAAAGGAGTGGAAAATGAAGACTGACCAACAGACAGACTCAGGCTAATTGACACAGAAAACAGGTTTAGTGACAGCATACGGAGGAGCTCTGGGGCGTGGCCAGGGGGCTGCAGCCCCAGGTGTGGGAAGTGACCTGGAGCCAAGCGCTCTGGGCCACAGCCAGGCCACGAGCCAGGACACTGCTGTGGCCACTTGCAGCCCCAGAAGTGCGCATGGCCCTGCTGCGGCCAGGGAAGTCTCCCTGGGCTCTGCCCCTTTCAAGCCAGTGTCTGGGTGGGCAGGCTGTGGGGAGGCCCCATAGCCAGGGGCTGCGGTGGGGTGAGGCGGGGGCTCTGAGAGGCCCATGGAGGCCGCACACAGGTTGATGTCACCACGCTGTGGATCTTTGACCAGACCCGAGACCTCCCCACAGAGAGGGGCCGAGGTCCTGCTGTGGCAGGCGCTGTGGGGCTGTTGGCCTTGAGCGATGCACTGTGCAAGGATGGCTGCCTCCTGCTGACCGTGGCAGCTCTTATGCACCAGCTTGAGGAAGATGAGGGGGATGCATTGGCTATGTTGTTAAGGAAAGCAAAGGAGATACTAGACGGCAGGCACCCTTGGTTCGAGGATGTAAAACCAGTGTGGACAGGGTGGTCCTCTCTGGGGCAGAAAACGGCTGTTTTGGGTTAGGGGAGTGGCACGATGGTGATTTTTGATGTTTTAAAAGACATTTAAGGGGGCCAGCGCTGTGGTGTAGCAGGCAAAGCCACTGCCTTCGGTGCCAGCATCCTATGTGGGCGCTGGTTCCAGTCCTGGCTGCTCCACTTCCGATTCAGCTCCCTGCTATGGCCTGGGAAAGCTGTAGAAGATGGCCCAAGTCCTTGGGCTTCTGCACCTGCGTGGGAGACCCGGAGGAAGCTCCTGGCTCCTGGCTCCTGGCTCCTGGCTCCTGGCTTTGGGTTGGTATAGCTCTGCGCGTTCCGGCCATCTGGGGAGTGAACCAATGCATGGAAGACCTCTCTCTCTCTCTGTCTCTACCTCTCTGTAACTCTGTCTTTCAAAGAAGTAAAATAAATCTTCGGGCCAGCGCTGTAGCACAGTAGTTTAACCCTCCACCTGCAGTGCCGGCATCCCATGTGTGCGCTGGTTCTAGTCCCAGCCGCTCCACTTCTGATCTAGCTCTTGGCTATGGCCTAGGAAAGCAGTGGAGGATGGCCCAAGTCCTTGGGCCCCTGCACCCGCATGGGAGACTGGGAAGAAGTTCCTGGCTCCTGGCTTTGGATCGGTGCAGCTCCGGTGGTTGCGGCCATTTGGAGAGTGAACCAACGGATGGAAGACCTTTCTCTCTGTCTCTCCCTCTCACTGTCTGTAATGCTACCTCTCAAATAAATAAATAAAATCTTTAAAAATAAGTAAATCTTTTTTTAAAAGATATTTAAAATTTTATTTATTTTCACTTTATCTGAAAGGTGAGAGACAAAGTTTCTCTCATCTGCTGGTTCATACCCTCGATGCCTGCAACAGTCAGGACTGGGCCAGGCTGAAACCAGGAGCCCAGGACTCGATCCGGGTCTCCACCTGCTGCCTCCCAGGGTGCCCTTAGCAGGAATCTGAAATTGTGAGGACAGGGACTCAAAACCAGGCGCCCATGGCTGGCGCCGCGGCTCACTAGGCTAATCCTTTGCCTGCGGCGCCAGTACTCCGGTTCTAGTCCTGGTTGGGGTGCCGGTTCTGTCCCGGTTGCTCCTCTCCCAGTCCAGCTCTCTGCTGTGGCCCGGGAAGGCAGTGGAGGATGGCCAAAGTACTTGGGCCCTGCACCTGCAGGGGAGACCAGGAGGAAGCACCTGGCTCGTGGCTTCGGATCAGCGCAGTGCGCCAGCCGTAGTGGCCATTTGGGGGGTGAACCAATGGAAGGAAGACCTTTCTCTCTGTCTCTCTGTCTCTCTCACTGTCTAACTCTGCCTGTCAAAAACAAAAAACAGGCCGGCGCCGCGGCTCACTAGGCTAATCCTCCACCTTGCGGCGCCGGCACACCGGGTTCTAGTCCCGGTCGGGGCACCGATCCTATCCCGGTTGCCCCTCTTCCAGGCCAGCTCTCTGCTGTGGCCAGGGAGTGCAGTGGAGGATGGCCCAAGTGCTTGGGCCCTGCACCCCATGGGAGACCAGGAGAAGCACCTGGCTCCTGTCATCGGATCAGTGCGGTGCGCCGGCCGCAGCGCGCCTACCGCGGCGGCCATTGGAGGGTGAACCAACGGCAAAGGAAGACCTTTCTCTCTGTCTCTCTCACTGTCCACTCTGCCTGTCAAAAAAAAAAAAAAAAAAAAAAAAAAAAAAAAACCACAACCAGGCGCCCTGATATGGGATGATTCTTAACTACCGTGCCAAATGCCTGTCCCTGATTTTGAATTTCAAGCATTTTTTTCCTTTAATGTCGCTGTCATGTAACCCATGAATTGAAAAGAAATGTCACCAGTATTCCCATATACAAACAAGAGGACTCCAGAAAGTGCATGGACAGGCCGGCGCCATAGTTTAACAGGCTAATCCTCCTCCTGCGGCGCCAGCACACCAGGTTCTAGTCCCGGTTGGGGTGCCGGATTCTATCCCGGTTGCCCCTCTTCCAGGCCAGCTCTCTGCAATGGCCCGGGAAGGCAGTGGAGGATGGCCCAAGTGCTTGGGTCCTGCACCTGCATGGGAGACCAGGAGAAGCACCTGGCTCCTGGCTTCAGATCAGCGAGATGCACCAGCCGCAGCGGCCATTGGAGGGTGAACCAACGGCAAAAAGGAAGACCTTTCTCTCTGTCTCTTTCACTATCCACTCTGCCTGTCAAAAAAAAAAAAAAAGTTCATGGACAAACAGAATTAAATGATCATACACATTGTTTATGGATATTTTGAAACCTCTTTGAATTTAAAGGCAAAGTGGTATCTTTTTTTGAGAGGGTGGGGGACGATGTTAGCATGGACGCTTCCCTGGGATCCCTGTGCTGGACCCGGAATAAGCTGTCAGGCTGCAGTGGGGTTGGAGACCGCAGGGCTGGTGGCATGGGACCGCCTCGCTCCTGGCACCGGGGAAGCCGATTGGCTGCGACCCCCGCCGGCGGCCTGCTTTGCATCACCTCAAACTCGCTGCGATGAACTTTGCAGCCAAAACGGCCCCTCTGCCTCTGCTTGGTTAGGTTTCATGGCACAACCCCGGGCCGTGTTTGTGTGAGTCACGCTCACGCCAAGGGGGCAGCTGTGGACTGGGAAGTGGCTCCCGCTGTCCACCCTCCGCTTACGGAGAACTTGCTCCCAGTCCTCCTGTCTCACGCCGCGCTGGCCGGAACACTGGACCTCAGCTAGGACAGAAACCGTGCCGAGTGGCACGGGTGTGGGGTGTGCTTTCTCTTCCTACCAAGCTGTGCGAGGTCGGGGCAATCGGTCTCAGGGTGGAGAGGTGATCACCGCCCAGGGCCACTGCTGGAACCCTGCCTGCTGTCACCCTGCTCCGGGGGGAGGGAGAGGCAGGCACGGCGGCTTCAGCCGAAACACGGCAGCAGCAGGGGGGCACCACAGTCTTCTCTAACATTATCGAGGCGCTGTGTGAGGGCTTTCTCTCTTTTTTAAAAATTTGTTTTAGATTTATTTTTATTTGTTTGAAAGACAGAGTTACAGAGGTGGAGACAGATCAAGAGAGAGCAAGTAAGAGAGAGAGAGAGAGAGAGAGAGAGAGAGGTCTTCCATCCACTGGTTCACTCCCTAAATGACTGCAAAGGCCAGAGCTGAGCTGACCCAAAGCCAGGAGCCAGGAGCTTCTTCCGGGTCTCCTACTCGAATCGGAGCCCACGTGGGATGCCGGCGCTGCAGGCCAGGGCTCCAACCCGCTGCGCCACAGCGCCGGCCCTCGAGGGCTTTTCTAAAATGCAGTCTTTAGTCTTTGGCTCAGTCTCTGTCTCCAAGATCTCACTCACCCCTACAGCTTCCCATGTCTTCTATTTGGCCGACACCGAATTGAAACGTTGAGCAGGGAAAAATTTAACTCGCCATCACTCACATGTGCAAAGCGAGGACTTCTTTTCTAATTTAATTTAATTTGAAAAGCAGAAAGACGAAAACAGAGATACCTCCTGGTTCACTCTCCACATGTCTGCAACAGCCAGGGCTGAGCCTGCCTGAAGCCGGGACCAGGATCTCAATCCGGGTCTCCCACGTGAGTGTTAGAGACCCAAGTACTTGAAGCCAGGACCAGGATCTCAATCCGGGTCTCCCACATGAGTGTTAGAGACCCAAGTACTTGAAGCCGGGACCAGGATCTCAATCCGGGTCTCCCACGTGAGTGCTAGAGACCCAAGTACTCGAGCCATCAGCTGCTGCCTCCCCGGGTGCACATCATAGGGAGCAGAGCCGGGACACAGACCCGGTCACTCTGCTGTGGAATCCGAGTGTCCCAACGGCCGTCTTAGTCACTGCACCAGACGCCCACCCCCGATTTTTCATTTTTCCATCATTAGTAGGATGCTTCTCCTGGTGATGTCACCACCCAATGATTAGTAGGGGGGAATGAAATCATTAATCAATATTAATTTAACCTTGCTTAAACGCTACGTGGTCACTGAAATGGCCCTGTTCGACGAAGACGCTCCGTCTGTGAGTCTGCCTCCCCCTGACCTCTTTCGGCCCCTGGACAGGGGCCTGGCTGGCGGAAGCCGCACGTGGACACTTTTGCACCAGCGACAAAGACGTGGAGTGCTCGATGGTCCCCTCCCCTCTGTGCCCTGGGTGAGGTTTGCTCCCCGAATTTCTCCCGCTCTGCTGAAGCCTCACCTACTACATCCACGTTGGATGGGGCTCTGTAGCTGCAGTCCCCTGAGGGTCTGCCTGTCCCGTGCCCTGCCCCTCCGCCCAGCGGCAGGGCCCCCGGATATGGGCTCCCTTACAGAGGGCTCCCTTTCCGGAACAGGAGGTGTGGGGAGCCCACGTCATCTGGCTTTGTCGGCTCACTGCCGTCTCTCTCCTCCGTACACTGAGCTGGGAGAGGGGTACACTGATTTCTCCTGCGCACGTCCTCCTCCATCCCACCTCCAACGAAGCCCTGACGAGCCACTGGAGTCTGCTGAGCACGGAGGGGCTCTGTCGGTTGAGCTCCCCAAGCCAAGGAAACTTGGAAAACACCTTCCTTAGACAAAACAAAATTCTGTTGCTAGCGCTGTTTTACAATACAGCAGCACAATGTCGCACTGGTGCCTGCTCTCAGTAGCCCATGGGTTACAAGCTCTGGTTCCCCTCGGGTGACAGAGGCCTACGGTGAATTTTAGGGCAAGGGCTTTTGTCTCTGACAAAGCGATTCCTTATTCTGTTTTGGGACTCAGCGGGTCTACAATCAGCCTCTTCCTCTCCCGCTGCCAAGCTACTTCTCCTAATGTTATCTCGCCATCTAAGGCCGCACAGGGCGGGCAGCGGTGCTGGGCCATCCCTGGCAGCCCCTTGGGGGCCCATGGTGAGTACTTGTTGACCTGAACCCGGAAGCCGCTTCCTGAGGAAGAAGGAACTTGGAGAAATTCCCAGAGCGACAACCGACACCGCCGGCTGTTGGGTGCACAGGCGAGGGCGGGCGGGAGGTGGAGGGTGTGTCCGGTGGGTGGGCAGGTACCGGGAGGCTGCAGGAGCTCACTACAGCACTGGATCCCAGCGGGGTGCCACGAGGATTGATGCAAGTCTCTGGGGAGGGGCTCTGACCGCTCACAGCGGTGAGTGACAAGATTGCAAGGCAGACCCCGGCTGAGGGCTGGTCCCCTCGGGGGACACAGGGCCACCTCCTCTTGTCCATGTCAGGCTGTCGGGCTGGAGCTGGGCTGGCGACAGGACCCAGGGCTGAGGACTGGCCTCTCGGGCTGAGGGCAGGCTCCCCTATCTGGGAGTTGGGGTGTGCTCTTCTCTCCCGGGGATGTGGGCGCAGCTGCTCAACCTCGGGCTCTACAGCCTCGTCTTTTACTTCTTCTTCTTCCTCCTCCTCCTCCTACACAGAGAGAGGAGAGGCAAAGAGAGAGAGAGAGAGAGAGAGAGAGAGAGAGAGAGAGGTCTTCCATCTGCTGATTCACTCCCCAATTGGCCACAATGGCCAGAGCTGAGCTGATCTGAAGCCAGGAGCCAGGAGCCTCTTCCAGGTCTCCCATGGGTGCAGGGGCCCAAGGGCTTGGGCCATCCTCCACTGCTTTCCCAGGCCACAGCAGAGAGCTGGATAGGAAGTGGAGCAGCTGGGACTCGAACCTGCGCCCGTATGGCAGGCAGAGACTTCACTTGCTTTGCCGCAGTGCTGGCCCCACTCCTGGACTTGTGACTCTCTCTGAGACAGCCCCTCAGAGCCTCCTTGTCAGCAGCACCCAGAAATATAGTTTTGCACCTCTCATTTTGTTTCATTTCTCACCATGGCAAGTGTGAGTCTTGAATGAGAATTACGCCTCTGACTCCCTCCATCCTTCACAGCACCTTCTGGGCAGCCATAGCCTTGGGGACAGAGCCGTTATCTGTCCTCTGGCCATGACACAAGGTAGCTAACAGATTTCTCACGCCCCTGTTATTATTATTATTATTATTTTAAGGACTAAAAGCTGATGCACGGTCCAGCAAACAGGAAGCGCCACTCTGCCTTTTTCCTTCCTGGGCGGTCAGTGCAACCTTGCTAACGTGCTGACGTCATGAAGGGGCATCGGCGTGCTAAGAGCGAAAAGGGGAGAGGCAGGGCGAGCACAAAGGCCCTGGTGCAGAATCAGGCACGGCTGCCGGGCGGAGCCAGTCCATTCTCACGCGATCCTTACGATGCGATGCCTCTGTGTAGGTTTTTTGGTCCCGTATTTCTCCACCAAGCCACTTCTGCACCCCTTGCACTAATGCTCACTCACTGCACACTTTATTTAAAGGGAAATTTCCCATCAATGTTATATAAGCCGGCTGTTTATCCTGGCAAACACGCATGTATTAGAATTTAAAGGGTTCTTCTGTGTGTGGCTAGAATCATGGCACACACGCCTCAGCGGGGGAACCGTGTGGCCATGGCGGTGGTAGAAGTTTGCACCCAGTGCAGAGTTGGTGGAGAGCGGGAGGTGGACTGCCTGCTGTTAACAGCGCAGCTCCGTCCCGCAGCACAGCCCACGTGAAGCGTCTACGTATTTTACATGGATTCACTTTGTTTTTCAGAGCAGTTTGAGGTTCACAGCAAAATCGGGCAGGAAGCGCAGAGTCCCCCCATAACCACTTCCCACCCGAGACTCCCCCACCGCCCCCATCGGCATGCACTCGTTACAGCTGTGGACAGGGTCCACATGCCGTTAGTACTCAAAGCCCCTGGTTTGCAGTTGGGTTTCTCCTTGGGACAGAGTGTTCTGTGGTTTGAGCGATGTCTGATGGCACGTGTCTGCCGTTCTGTGCTGTCACACACAATAGCACCACTGTTCCCAAACATCCCTGGTGCTTTGCCTGTCCAGACTTCTGTCTCCAAACCCTTGACGCCACGGATCTTTCTGGTGTTTTCAGTTTTGCCTGTTCTAGAATGTCAGAGTTGGAATCTCACAGTATGGTGACGTTTCATACTGCCTTCTTCCATCAGAAACAAGCATTTAAATTCACTCCATGGTTTTTCATGGCTCAGTAGCTCTATTTTTTTTTAAAGATTTATTTATTTATTTGAAAGGCAGAGCTACAGAGGGGCAGAGAGAGAGGGAGGGAGGAAAGGGGAGAGAGAGAGAGAGAGAGAGAGAGAGAGAGAGAGAGAGAGGGAGAGGTCTTCTATCCACTGGTTCACTCACCAGATGGCCGCAATGGCTGCAGCTGTGCCAATCCAAGCCAAGAGCCAGGAGCGTCTTCTGGGTCTCCCACGTGGGTGCAGGGGCCCAAGGACTTCAACCATCTTCTGCTGCCTTCCCCATTGCATTAGCAGGGAGCGGGGTCAGAACTAGAGCAGCCGGGACTTGAACCAGCGCCCATATTGGATGTTGGCACTGCAGGTGGCAGCTTTACCTGTTGTGTAACAGCGCTGGCCCCCATATTAAGTATTAATTTCAAGTTATGTTAAGTAAGAATATTTAATTTTTATAATTTAAACTTAATGAAATTATAAATAAATCATATATGACTATTTTAAAAATATTTGTTCATTTTTTTATCTTTTATTTAATGAATATAAATTTCCAAAGTACAGCTTATGGATTACAATGGCTCCCCTCCCCCCTTGTTCATTCATTTGAAAGAATTACACAGAGAGAGAAGAGACAAAGAGAGAGAGAGCCCAGATGCTGGTTTGCTCCCCAGACAGCTGTAACAGCCAGGGCTGGGCCAAACCGAAGCCAGGAACCAGGGGCTTCAGCCTCATCTCCCACGTGTGTGACAGGGGACCAAGCACCATCTTCTGCTGCTTTTCCCAGATGCATTAGCAGGGAGCTGGATCAGAAGTGGAGCAACCAGGACACAAACTGGTGCCCATATGGGATGCCGGCATCACAGGCCATGGCTTCACCGACTACACCACAGCCCCGGCTCCTAAATTATATGTAATGTTGTGCTTTAGTTAAATATTTGACACTTGGGTTTTGTGATATTCTTTTCATAATTCTGAGCCAATATTACTTTTCTAGTCTCACACCTTTTTTTTTTTTTTTTTTTTTTTTATAGGCAGAGTGGACAGTGAGAGAGAGACAGAGAGAAAGGTCTTCCTTTGCCGTTGGTTCACCCTCCAATGGCTGTCACACTGCGGCCGGTGCACCGTGCTGATCCGAAGGCAGGAGCCAGGTGCTTCTCCTGGTCTCCCATGGGGTGCAGGGCCCAAGGACTTGGGCCATCCTCCACTGCCTTCCCGGGTCATAGCAGAGAGCTGGCCTGGAAGAGGAGCAACTGGGATAGAATCCGGCGCTGCAACCAGGACTAGAACCCGGTGTGCCGGTGCCGCAAGGAGGAGGATTAGCCTATTGAGCCACGGCACCGGCCTTAGTCTCACGTTTTAATAAAACCTCAGGACGCATGTAAACACTCCGCCACAGACCCCGAAGGCGAGCAAGGGTCTTTCTTAGACAGCACGGACATCTTGTCTCAGTGCTCAGAGCTGGTGTTGTAGGGCAGTCACCAGCTTTTCCAGTATTGGAGTTGGTGATGACAGAGTATTTAAAGTGGGTGAGTGGGGGCCGGCGCTGTGGTGTAGCAGGTAAAGCCGCACCTGCCATGCTGGCATCCCATATGGGCAACGGTTCTAGTCCCGGCTGCTCCACTTTGATCCAGCTCTCTGCTATGGCCTGGGAAAGCGGTAGAAGGTGGCCCAAGTCCTTGGGCCCCTGCACCCATGTGGGAGACCTGGGTCTCTCACGTGAGGGGCAGTGATTCAGGGACTTGAGCCAGGGAGTACAGCAGCAGGACGCCGGATCAGCTGCAGGGTAGGACCGCCAGCTCAGGTGTTCCGATGTGGGATACAGCAACCCAAGCGGCGTCTTAACCTCTCTGCCATCTTCCTGTTCCAAGATGAGTCATTTTAAAAAGCCTAGGGAAGGCCCTGGTGGACCTGGCCGGCTTCAGACCCACCTCTGGGCCAGTTGCCCATGGCAGGGGTTGGGGGCAGAGTCATCTCAGAGGGTGGAGGCAGAGTCACAGAGAGAGAGGGAGAGAGAGACACAGACTCAGAGAGATTGTCCATCCCCTGGCTCACTCCCCAGATGGCTGTAATGGCCTGGACCTGACCAAAGCCTGGAGCCAGGAGCTTCATCCTGATCTCCCACATGGTTGGCAGGGACCCAGACCCTTGGGCCATCTTCTGCTGCTTTCCCAGGAGCATTAGCAGGGAACTGGATCAGAAGTGGAGCAGCTGGGACTGGAACCAGCACTCATATGAGGTACTGGCATTGCAGGCAGCTGCTTAACGCCGGCCTCCACAAGATACTCTTGTCCCACCACTTTTTTTTTTTTTTTTTTTTTTTGGACAGGCAGAGTTAGTGAGAGAGAGAGACAGAGAGAAAGGTCTTCCTTTGCCGTTGGTTCACCTCCCAAATGGCCGTTACGGCCGGTGCACTGTGCCAATCCGAAGGCAGGAGCCAGGTGCTTCCTCCTGGTCTCCCGTGCAGGTGCAGGGCCCAAGCACTTGGGCCATCCTCCACTGCCTTCCTGGGCCACAGCAGAGAGCTGGATCGGAAGAGGAGCAACTGAGACTAGAACCCGGCACCCCAACCAGGACTAGAACCCGGGGTGCCGGCACTGCAGGTGGAGGATTAGCCTAGTGAGCTGCAGCGCCGGCCTACCATCACTTTTTAAAAATTGCTATTTTTAAAGTTAAATTTGACTTGAAAAATAAAAACTCCATGTGAGACTGTATATGGTTCCTGCCTTGTGTCTAATGGCTATGGCTCTAGCCCGGGATGTCAAAGTCTCAGATGAGTGATTTTCAAATTGTGGTCCGTGAACCCTAGGGAAATCCCAACTCCTCCAGGGAGTCCTCAGGGGCTCCCTGCGGCTGTGCACTGCCGGCGTCCCAGCCAAGGCAGGGACCCCAATCCGCTGGAGCCCCCAGCACTCCCGGGGGAGAGCAAGGCCAGTTTCCCTCGAGTGTGTCCTTGATGGGAATGAGCGTCCCGCACAGCGGTGACGTTGCTGTGAGAGGCGCTTCCCGTTCTGCTTCCTGCTAACGCACCCTGGGGAACCGTGGGTGACGGCTCAAGTCCTTGGGTCCCCCCAACCCGTGTGGAGGTCAGGACTGAGTTCTAGGCTCCTGGCTTCGGCCCGGCCCAGACTGATTATCGCAGGCACTTCGGCAGCGAATCGGTGGGTGGAAGCTCTCTCTGTGCCTGTCTGTCTCTCTCGATGCCTTTCAAGCAAATTTTTAAAAATGCCAACAGGAGGAAAATGAGTGCCCTTGATGACGCTGTGGCACCAGGTTCAAGAAAGGGCCGCCTTCAAGTTCCGTCCTTCTCATATTCTGCACGAGGGACTGGGGGTGCTCAGAGCGCTGTCACGGAACTGAGGTGTTGTCTCAAGAACAGAGAGCAGTGGTGCAGTTGGGAGTGGATGGATTTGCCTTGCTCACAGAACTTGAAAGGACGACCGGAGAAACAAGGGGTGGGGTCCCTGACTCGGACGTCCGGCAAACGTTGCCACCAAAGCCAGACAAGTGACTAAGCCTGTTGCTTCAAGGGCTGACGGTCTTTGTTGCCAAGGGTAAAATTCTGTTCATCAATTGCAAAATTGGAACTTGGAACACTGCACCTGTCACCTTCACTTGACTGGCTCTCAGTGCTTGCAGACGGATTTGCTGTGAGCACAGCTTCGTGGCTGTGGCTTTTCAATCTTGTGTGATGACACATGTCAACGTTTGCAAGATCTGTGTCGCTCAGGGAGCCAAGATTTTCCAGATAACAAAGGGGTGTGTTACAAAACTGTTCGTGGGTAACAGAACCATTAAAGCACAAGGTAGAACAGTGGATTTTTTTAAAAAATTTATTTATTTTTATTTGAAAGCCAGAATTACAGAGATTCAGAGGCAGAGAGAGATCTTTCATGTGCTGGTTCACTCCCCAGATGGCCACAATGGCTGGAGCTGTGCCAATCTGAAGCCAGGAGCCAGGAGTTTCTTCCAGATCACCCACACTGGTGCAGGGACCCAAGGACTTGGGCCATCTTCTGGTGTTTTCCCAGGCCACAGCAGAGAGCTGGATTGGAAGAGGAGCAGCCTGGACTAGAACCAGCGCCCATATGGGATGCCGGCACTGCAGGCGGAGGATTAACCTACTGCGCCATGGCGCCGGCCCCTGAACGTTTTCTATAATGTCCATTAAAAATATCCTCAATGATCTGAGAAAGGTGATTAAAGCATTGCTCTTTCTAAACTGCGTGTCTCTGTAATGCAGGCTATTTGAGAAATTTTACTTTGTTTTTTGAAAGATGGGGGTGGGGGGGGGAGATGTCCCCTCTGCTGGTTTACTCCCCAAGTGGCTGCAACAGCTGGGGCTGGGGCAGCCCAAGGCCAGGAGCCGGGAGCTCAGCCCGAGTCTCTGACATGGGTGGGAGGGCCCCACGTCCCTGAGCAGTGCTGCCTCCCAGGGTGGACGTGAGCCGGAAGCTGCACTCAAAAGCAGACCTAGGACTTGAACCCAGACGCTCCAGTGTAGGATGTGGGCATCGGAACTGTCAGGAAAGCCCTGTCCCTCAGCTATTCTTTGAGTATTGCAACCAAACAACAGACGACGGCGACTGGAAAGCCGAGCAGGCAGGAGAACCCGGCTGAAAAGCAAAGCAGAGCCGCTGCTCTCACGAGATGCGTTTGTTTGGAAAAATATATTTTTCAGAAAATATGCTTATGCTGCCATGCCACAGAGCACTGGTATTACTTTAAATCCGTTAGCACACACGTTTTAAAGTTGGTTTCAGTTTTAATTTCCAGTACAGTAAATACTGATAGAACCCCTATAGTAAAGGCGCTGTGGGTTCTTTGCTCATTATGAAGAGTAACAGGAGGCCAAGTGTGAGAAGTGCTGCCTCAGATGCTGAGCTATGAGACAGGCAGGCTGGTTATCAGTTGTTATTAGTTATTTTATTTGACCTGCTTTGGCCAGGACAGGCAGCTCAGGAGTCACCGGGGACCCGAGGTCCCTGTGTCGGCAGATTCTCCGTGACACCCAGCACAAACACACACTCGCACACTAACGCACTCACTCCTACTTTCTCATATCCTAGGAAGCCAGGCCAACAGGCTGGTGAAATCAATCATGACAAAAGCGACTCAGCCTGAAGCACCCATCTGGGGAGCTCGGCAGGCTGATGCTACCGCCTTGCCAATGAGCAGTGTCTCCTGGGGTCACAGCCCGCGGCCTTGCTGCTCAGAGCAGTGGGCCACGTAGCCCTGGCATCCCCATGGCTAAGACACAAAGCCGTGATTCCGCATCCCGCACTAAGAACATACGCTTTCAGTGTATTCCCGTGGCACAGCTGTCGGGTGTGAATTTTACAACCTGGAACGCAAGAGGATTCTGCATGTCCAGAATGTAGGCAGGGGATTTGGGTCAGTTCTCCTGCTGCGCGGGACTGAGGGACACAGAGGAGACGTATCTTCACGAGAGCATTTGGGCGATGGTAAGGCAACGATAAACCTCAACGTCAAATGATGGAAGCAGACAATGACTCTGGCAGGAACATTAAGGTAATTCTGTCTTTATTTATTTTGGGGGGGGGGGGAGAGAAAACACTCCTATCTGCTAGTTCATTCTCTCAAGGGCCTGCAATGGCTAGGGCTGGCCTGGGCGGAAGCCGGGAGCCAGAAACTCAATCCGGGTTTTCCACACGAGTGGCAGGAACCCAATCACTTGAGCCATCATCTTTGCTTCCCAGGGTCCGCTGAGGCCGGACCTGGAGCTGTGACTGAACCCAGGTGCTCTGACGGGGGACTCGGGTGTCTTAACCACCAAGCTGACCCCCTGCCCTCGTCTGGCTGAGCAGGAAGGACATCGGACCCAGAGGCGTAGGTGGCCAAGAGCAGAGCTGTTCTGGCTGGAGCTGGGCTTGGGTGCTTGATCTCTGCTTGGAGGCACGGCTCACCCCACCCCTCACCCCCCCCAGAATCGGGGCCAGAACTGAGCCTCCGAGGCCCCACCCAGAGGTTTCTCTGCTCGCCCCGCCGAGGGCAGGCACCAGGTGGGTGCTGGTCCCCCGAGGGTCAGCAGTAATCCTGGAGTAGCCGTGGGTGACGCAAGCGATGGTCATTGCCGGGACACCTGATTCATGATCTCCGTGTGACACAGCCCTGACCTGCAGGCGCCCGGGAGAGTCCAGCAGCTGCGTCAGGAAATTTGCAAAAAAAGAGGGAGACGCGGCTGCCCTGGGCGGAGTCCTGAGTCAGCCTTGGCATGAAACGCAAAAGCGCCACGCACTTGTGTTCAGGCCCATCCAGGCCGCGCCAGCCGCCGTGGGGCGTGCCTTGGATAGCAACCAGCTGTGAGCTCACACAGCCGGCCGGCGGAGTGAGGGCTCAGGTCCTTCTCCTCTGCCGTGCCTCCCGCAAGTGGACCGCTTCCTGGTGCAGGTTCTGTTGACCCAGAGGTCACTTTGCCCAGCGCTGTCCGGGGGCTGCTGCTTCCCATCTGTTCCCCGCCCCCCCGCCCCCTTTTAATCAGGGAGCTGCACCAATCCGAAGCCAGGAGCCAGGAGCTTCCTCCAGGTCTCCCACGCAGATGCAGAGGCCCAAGCACTTGGGCCATCTTCTACTGCTTTCCCAGGCCATAGCAGAGAGCTGGATCAGAAGTGGAGCAGCCGGGACTTGAACCAGCAGCCATTTGGGATGCTGGCACTGCAGGCGACGGCTTTACCCACTACGCCACGGTGCCGGCCCCCAACTCCCCTTCATGTCTTCCTGGCCAGTATCACAATGAACCAAAGCCGGCAGGAGAACGAGCCACACAATCCTCCTGTGCACTCTCTGGTACTGGGGGCTGACGACCCCTCCCAGGAAATCCTCAGCTTCGGGGAGGTGGGTGCCAGGCACAACGAGGTTCTACCCCAGGGGCACCTGCAGCACCTTGGGGCCCTCTTGCCTCCAGAATGCTCCAGAGCCGCTGTCTCCTGGGACTCTCCCACAAAGCCGTGGCCTCTGGCTCTCCAAAGAAGGGCATCACAGAAAAAGGAAAAATGGAGGGTCGAAGGCCACCAGGCTCCCAAGTGTCCAGACAGAGCCGCGCCCTCCATCCTCCGCCAGACAGGGTGAGGGCCAAGCCCGGCTCTGCCACAAGTGCTGTGAGATGTCCCTTCTCTTAGCTTCTGTTCCCCGTTTGCAGGACAGGGGGTGGAGGAGGCTTCTAGCTCAAATGCGCTCATCCAGCACCTTCCACAGGAGGCCTGGGACTGCTCCAGGAAGAGCCCAGCCCTGGCCCGGCTGGCCCGGCACTCAGGCTCCTGCCGGCGTCCCAGGCCTTGGCTCCCCTATTTCAGGCTTGGTGAGCTCACCCTGCAGCCTGTGCCAGCCCCTGTGGCCGTCTCATCTTTCCCTGCTGGCCTGGATGACCAAGCGGCTAAAAATACCAGGCTCCCCACAGGCCCGCCGCCCGGCCCCTGCCTTCGCTGGCGGCCGCTCGCTTTGCCGCCCTAGGTGTGCCGTGGAGGAGAGCCCGGGACGAGCCGCGTCTGCGCCTTTGGCTCCCGGAGTCCACTCTGGTCCAGGCATGAGGTCAGGCTGGAAGAACGCGTTCTGCTCCCACGCTCCCCACCCCCGAGCTGGGGGACTCGGGCGTCTCTGAGCCTCCTCGGGGAAACAGGGCGAACTATATCCCATTTTTATAAAGGTACTGTGGGAACTGAAGGAGGTAGCAGGGGCAGCACACCCGCCCGGGCTGAGGGCTGGACCTCTCCGTGCAGCCCCGCCCCTGTGGAGCCAGCCCCCAAGATGGGCACAGTTTGCATGGGCAAGTCCTTTCCTGGATGGCTTCTGCGACCGTCACGAGGGTATGGAGGCGCTCACGGGCAGGCTGGCAGGTCCTGCGGGCGGAAGCGTGCCTGCCCCCTTTTACTGCACTGTGGCTGCCGCAGGCCACACGTGCTGAGGCCACCAGGTGCGGAAATGTACAGGGGGAGACACAGGCTGTCAGGTGCTCCGGCCCCCAGGGCGAGGCCCCGCCAGGCATTCCTGAGCAGCTTCTAGGCCTCCGGGGCAAGGAGCCCTGTGGCCCTGGGGACGCTGTTCAACCTTCCGCTCTCTCCATGAAGGGCCTCCCTCCTTCAGAGGATGTGTGACCAGAGGAGGCGCCTCCCGGAGGGCACCCCACCACTCACAAGGAACCGTCCACACGCCACCCCATTTGAGGTCAGGTTTAGTCGGTAGGTTCTTGGTCAGGATGTGGGTGCACACAATGTCACAAGCACCCAGAGGCTGGTTGGAGCAGCGTGGGGGAGGTGGCACTGCCTTGAGTGCCAGGGAGGGGGCTCGCCTGTCTGCCATGCTGTGCCGATGGCTGGTCACAGCCAAGGGCCAGGGTGTCCGTGCTGTTCCCTCGCCCAGTGCTCTGTAGTGCTGGCTGCTGTTGCGAAGCTCACGTTAGGACAACCAGGCTCCGAAATCAGACTCCAGCCAGGCTGCCCCTTCCCTCCTGTGTGCCCCTGCACAAAGAGTGTGACGTCACTGCTCTGCCGGCCCTGTCTCGTCTCCTGCCCGGAGCAGCCCGTTGCCGGTCATGAACCTGATTATCTGGGGACAGCCTCTCTCTCTCTCTCCCCTTGTCGGTCACAAGCTCCGTGGTCATTTTGCAAGTTACAGCGTGGACATGAGCCCTGACTTCTCATCACGGAGAATGGAAACTGACCACAGCCACCATCTCCGCTGCCCCTGCGAGTCCCTCCCCCACCCCTCCCTGCTGGATTCCGATAGAACTCTGGGTGTCGTTAAGTCGGGGAAGCTCTTTCAACAGTTTGTGCCAACGCAGTCAGTGACGGCTGGCTCCTTTTCCTTCTCTACACCAATTTCTGTTACCCCGGAAGTTAGCAGCGATTTCTCTCTATTTGACTTTCTATGTATTTGTCACTGATCCAACACCAGACTTCGCACCAGCTGTCTCCAGTCTTCTCGAGATGTTCCAGTCGGTTCCATCTTCCCAAAGCAGCCGGTCTCTGGCATGTCCCAAGCTGGTCCCCTGCCCTGTGTCCAGCTCGGCTGGCATCGGATGGCCTCTGTCTGTGCCCACAGCGCCCTCCTTCTTGGACTGCCCCTCCTTTTAAAGGAGCATCTTTTTTTTTATTTTTTGAGATGTATTTATTTGAAAGAAAGAGAGGGGGAGAGAGAGAGAGAGAGAGAGGCAACAACCAGCTCTGGGCTCGGGCAAACTGCCGCTGCTTCCCAAGCACATCAGCAGGGAGCTGCATCAGAAGCGGAGCAGTCGGGACTTGAACCGGACACGTGATAGGGGATGTGGTGTTCCGAGCGGCGGAGGAACTCACCGTGCCGCAGAGTTCTGTCTGTCAGAGGTATGTATACGAGCGAAATGACACACGGCCAGGATTTGCCTTAAAATAACGGGAGGGGCGGATTAACGGGAGGCAGTGTGGCCGAGACAGCCAGGCCCTGCGCCGGGAAGTGCTCCCTGGCTCGCTAGACTGCTCTTCCTGCTTCTGGGCGCATTATTTTGCATTTTCTGGAATGTGAAGTGGTTTTTTTTTTTTTTTTTACAACTGTTTGTACTCAGCCCAGCGATTCTCCCGTGCGGCTGATCCTGCTCCTGTTTCGGGAGAATTTGGAACTATGGTAGGGTATGTAAAACTTTTTGTTTTGCTGTCACGATGACTGGGGAGTGTTACTAACACTTAGCACCCACAGGGAATATCCTGAAATGAGTACAATCCACAGTGAGAAATTACCCCGGGGCCGGTGCTGTGGCGTAACGGGTACACCTGCAGTGCCGGCATCTCATATGGCACCGGCTGGAGACCAGGCTGCTCCACTTCTGATCCAGCTCTCTGCTGTGGCCTGGGAAAGCAGGAGAAGATGGCCCAAGTCCTTGGGCCCCTGCACCTGCGCGGGAGACCTGGAAGTAGCTCCTGGCTCCTGGCTTTGGATTGGTACAGCTCTGGCTATTGCAGCCAACTGGGAGCGAACCAGAAATGGAAGACCTCTCTCTCTCTCTGCCTCTGCCTCTCTGTATCTCTGCCTTTCAAATAAATAAATAAATCTTGAAAAAAAAAATAAGAAATTACCCCGCTGAAAATACCAAATGGCCCCCGAGGAACCAGCCTGTGGGGCGTGACCAACGTCTGGTGGGGCCAAAGCCCACATGGAAGGTGGAGGAGGTGGGCGGAGTCCGGCACAGTGGCTGAGAGACCATGGAGGACACCAGCATCCCATGTCCCGGTGCCTGTGTTTGGGTCCCTCCTCTTCTTCTGACCCCAGGCTCCTGCTCCTGCGTACCCTGGGAGACAGCAGGGTGTCACTGCCAGCCGCATAGGAGACCCGGGTTACGTTCCCGGCTCCTGGCTTTGGTCAGGCCCTGCTCTGGTGTTTGTGGGAATGTTGGAAGAGTCTGCATCCTCTGCCTCGCAAATAAACAAAGAACTTCAACAAAATAAAACAAAATAGGGGCTGGTGCTGTGGTGCAGTGGGCTAGGCCTCCGCCTGTGGCACAGGCATCCTGTATGGGCGCCGGTTCTAGTCCCAGCTGCTCCATTTCTGATCCAGCTCTCTGCTAATGCACCTGGGAAAGCAGTGGAAGATGGCCCAAGCCCTTGGGCCCCTGCACCTGCATGGGAGACCTGGAAGAAGCTTCTGGCTCCTGGTGTCAGCCTGGACAAGCCCTTGGGGTTGTGCCCATCTGAGGAGTGAACCAGAGGATGGAGGATATCTCTCTCTCTCTCTCTCTCTCTCTGTAACTCTACCTCTCAAATAAATAAAATCATCCTTTTAAAAAAAAGAGGGAAATGGGCCAGCGCCGCGGCTCACTAGGCTAATCCTCCACCTTGCAGCGCCGGCACACCAGGTTCTAGTCCCGGTCGGGGCACCAATCCTGTCCTGGTTGCCCCTCTTCCAGGCCAGCTCTCTGCTGTGGCCAGGGAGTGCAGTGGAGGATGGCCCAAGTCCTTGGGCCCTGCACCCCATGGGAGACCAGGAGAAGCACCTGGCTCCTGCCATCGGATCAGCGCGGTGCGCCGGCCGCAGCGCGCTACCGCGGCGGCCATTGGAGGGTGAACCAACGGCAAAAGGAAGACCTTTCTCTCTGTCTCTCTCACTGTCCACTCTGCCTGTCAAAAAAAAAAAAGAGGGAAATGGAGGCGGGAACATTACTGGTCTCTAAATGTGTCACCTGTGGTGTTATCACAGCGCTCCAGGCACTAGGAGACAGACGCAAGGCTTCCTTCCCCATCTTACCCGCCCCTCACCTCTCCCCCAGCAGCAGGCCCGGATGTGGGGTAGCCACAGAGGTTGGGTTCTGGCTGGCTGGCCAACTCCTCCCTCCCGCCCCGATCTTTGTTTCCTGAATGACCCGGGGAGCCTGAGTCTTCTGGGGGTAAATGGAAAAGGGGCCTCCAGGGGCCCGGGTACTGGTGGACAACCTAAGGGGCAGAGGACTGGGGGGTCCCGAGCCTGGTCAGGCAGGAGGGGCTCAGGGCTCGAGACTCCAGTCCCCACGCCTCCCCAGGCCTATGCTACAGGCTCAGAAGCCACAGAGGGCAGTGGGTGTCTCAGCAGAAACCTGCAACTGATGGTGCAAGCTCTGCCTGGGATGTGTTTGTTCCCCAAAGTCTCCCCAGTGTGGCAGGGTTCAGAGGTGGTGGGACTTTGAGAGGCTGGGCCCACTAGGAAATGGCTGGACCAGCCCCCTCCCCCCTTCCCATCTGGCCACGTGCCAGGTCCCTGTCCCATGCTCCTACCATCCGCTGTGAGGGGATGCAGCCAGGAGCCCCTCGCCAGAGCCTATGCCATGCTGTTTAGACTTCTAGGCTCCGGAGCCACAAGCCAGTTAAACCTGTCTTCTCTGTAGCCAAGCAGCCTGGGTTTTCAGCTGCAGTGACGAGAAATGGACGATGCAACACAAGTGTCCCAAAAGGCAGGGTGGGAGCAGCATAGGACCGGCTTGGCTTTGGCTTAGGACCACCCATAGCCATGTATCCTTGAAAGCCAGGCCTTTACGGAAAGTTGGGAAAGCTGGGGTGTGAGACGGGGGTTCGCCTGAACAACAGCTAGGGGTGTCCCCCCACCTCCTCCCTCCCTCCTCCCTGGGGTGTCCGCATCCCCCCCTCCCTCCTCCCTGGGGTGTCCCCCCACCTCCTCCTCTCTCCTCCCTGGGCTGTCCCCCCACCTCCTCCCTCCCTCCTCCCTGGGGTGTCCCCACCCCCTCCTCCCTCCTCCCTGGGGTGTCCACACCCCCTCCTCCCTCCCTCCTCCCTGGGGTGTCCCCCCACCTCCTCCCTCCCTCCTCTCTGGGGTGTCCGCACCCCCTCCTCCCTCCCTCCTCCCTGGGGTGTCCCCCCACCTCCTCCTCTCTCCTCCCTGGGCTGTCCCCCCACCTCCTCCCTCCCTCCTCTCTGGGGTGTCCCCCCACCTCCTCCTCTCTCCTCCCTGGGCTGTCCCCCCACCTCCTCCCTCCCTCCTCCCTGGGGTGTCCCCACCCCCTCCTCCCTCCTCCCTGGGGTGTCCCCACCCCTCCTCCCTCCATCCTGGGGTGTCCTCCACCCCCACCTCATCTTCCCTGAGGTGTCCCCACCCCCTCCTCCCTCCTCCTCCCTGTGGTGTACCCACGCCTCCTCTCTCCCTCCTCCCTGGGGTGTCCCCACCCTCTCATCCCTCCCTCCTCCCTGCGGTGTCCCCACCCCCTCTTCCCTCCTCCCTGCGGTGTCCCCAACCCTCCTCTCTCCCTCCTCCCTGGGGTGTCCCTACCTCCTCCTCCCTCCTCCCTGCGGTGTCCCCACCCCCTCCAGCCCCCTTTTTCCAGAGTACACAGCAATCCCACATCTCCTGGGTCTGATTCTGTTGAAATGTTTGAATTTTCTCTACCTTTGTCTCCACGTGTCCCCTGGGAAGTCACCTCTCCCTGCTGTCTCCAGGAACCCAGGGGTGACCGGGAGCTTTCATGCCTCCACTCTTCCTTGTTGTTTAAACTATTTTTATTTGAGGCCAGAGCTATGGTGTAGGGGGTAAAGCTGCCACCTACACCCCTGGCATCCAATATGGCTGCTGGTTTGAGTCCCAGCTGCTCCACTTCCCATCCTGCTCCCTGCTAATGCACTTGGGGAAGCAGCAGTGCTTAGGCCCCTGTACTCACGTGGGAGAGCCAGAAGAAGCTCCTGGCTCTTGGCTTCTGCCTGGTCCAGCCTTGGCCATTGTGGCCATTTGGGGATTGAACCGGAGCATGGAAGATCTCTCTCTCTCTCTCTGTCTCTGCTGTCCTTCTCTCTGTCTTTCTAATACTACCTTTCAAATAAAGAAAATAAAAATATTTTTATTTAATTTATTTTAAACACAAAGAGCTAGAGACAGACAGAGCTCTTCCATCCACTGGGTCACTCCCCAAATGCCTGCAACAAACAGGGCTGGGCTGGCCAAAAGCCAGAAGTCTGGAGCTCAATCCAGTTCTCCCACGTGGACGTCAGAACTCCAGTGTTTGCCCCATCACTGCTGCCTCCCGGGGTGCGCATTAGCAGGAGGCTGGAATCAGGACTCAAACCCAGAAGCTCCAGTGCGAACGGTGGGCATCCGAGTGGCGTCTGAACCCCTGGGCCAGACACCTGCCCCACGCCCCCGCTCTCCGGCCGTCCTGTGCTGCAGCCGCTGGGTGGACATTACGTGTAGGGGACCTCCGGGACTTGCTCATGAAGGTCAGAGGTCAGCACTGACTCAGACCTGTGTCTCTGGCTCTTTCTGCAGCCCTGGCTTTGCCGGCAGGGCAGAGAAGTCTCCCCAGGGAGTCCGGGGGTGGGGGAGGTGTGTATTGGGGGGCGTTTGGCTTCCCAGCTCTGGGTGTCAACTCCCGTTTCTGCATCTCCATCTGATGGCCACACTGTGCGTTCTGTGTCCCCAGGGGAACACGGTGCCCGTCATAGAAAGCAGCAGGGAGGGTGTGGGCACCCAAGGACACAGGGATGGGGGCCGTTGGCCGTCCCAGTTTCCCCTGGAACCAGCTGCAGGAGCTCAGTGCCAGGAGACGTCAGCGCATGGCACTCCGGAAGCAAGAGGTGATGAGCTCAGCCGGCAGCCCCTCCCGCCCTGGGGAGCAGCCCCGTCCTAGAAAACAGAGCGTGCATTTGAGCAGAACCTCCAAGCCGGGAGTGGTGGGTGTTGGCAGCCCAGGGGTGGCGAGTGGTGATGGCAGAATGCCTCGTTTCCCCGGCGACAGAGTGGAGACTGTCCACAGCCACCAGCGGGCGGGAGCCGCCCAAGAGCGGCTGGAGCCGAGGCTGCCCAGTGCTCCTTGGGGGCTGCCCCTGGGGGCTTGGTCTTTCACTCTGCAAATGTTGGCTGGAATGGGAAAAACGTGGGCTCAGAAAGGCCCAGAACTGGACCTCAGCTTTGTCGTTTATGGTCATGTGAGCAGCCTCCCCCTCCCCTCCCATCATCCCCAGCTGAACAGTGGGGAAGAATTCTACCACACTCGCTGTCAGTGTGAGCGTGGCACAGGAGCGCGGCACGCAGCAGGTTCTGGAGAGCAGACTTGTTCTTGAGTGCCAGACGCAAGCTGGCCCTGGCTGGGGGAGGGGAGAGCAGACGCAGGAGCCGAGAGACGCACCTGCCCTTGAGCAGCGTCCCTGGTCCGCCTGTCGGAGGAGCCTGGCTAGATCAGTACAGTCTGAGGATGGCATGATGGACAGGAGAAAGTGATGGACGGGAAAGTGATGGACAGTGCACAGAGGAGAACCCCGCCCGGGGAGCTGGGGGGAGGTTTCTAGAAAGAGTTCACTTCCGCTTCCTCAGACAGGAAATGGGGAGGAAGTGGGTTGGAGGCAGGGGGAGCAGTACGTGCTAAGGCAGGTGCACAGAGGTGAGTGTGGCTTGATTGGCAGCCTGTAGACCCACAGAGAGGAAGCCCAGCGTGGGTGACCACCACAGCGTCCAGGGACTGGGGGGAAGACGGAAGAGAGAGGATGACCGAGACCCGGCAGTGGTTAGATTGCAAGGGAGTGTAAGCTTTGCCTTGTGGGCCACCCGAGCCTTGAATGCCCTTCGGACAGGGCAGTGACGCAAAGCTGAGTTTAGCAAGATCATTCTCTTGAGCCGGGAGCCTATGGATGCCACACAGGATGGACTTCAGGGGAGACTCCTGCCGGAGAGGGAGTCTGATGTATGGCACAATGCATCACGACTCTGTGGCAGAGGACATACAGTCACTAGATGGTACCGGAGCGACTGGCTACCCATGTAAAGAGCATATATGTAATTTTATCTCTGTCTCACACCATATGCAAAAATAGAGTTCAGATGAATTCAAGACCTAAATCAGACAAAAATGCTGCAAACTAACTGCCAGAAAATCATGTCTGTGACCTCGGCAGACGAAGCGCCATTAAATCTGGCACCGAAAGTAAAATCTACACTGGGAGCTGGCGCTGGAGTGGTGGGCTGCGCATCCTCCTGCAGTGCTGGCTTCCCATATGGGAGCTGGTTCGAGTCCCAGCTGCTCCACTTCCCATCCAGCTCTCTGCTGTGGCCTGGGAAAGCAGTGGAAGATGGCCCAAGTGCTTGGGCCCCTGCACACACGTGGGAGACCCGGAGGAAGCTCCTGGCTCTGGCTTCAGATCAGTGCAGATCCGGCCATTGCAGCCAACTGGGGAGTGAACCAGTGAATGGAAGACTCCTCTCTCTCTCTCTCTCTCTCTCTCTCTCTCTCTTTCTCCTCCACCCCCTGTCTGTAACTCTGCCTCTCAAAGTCTTTTAAAAAATCTACACTAAAAAAATCATCAATTTTGACTATATCAGAATTTAAGATTTTTGTGTGATTTAAAAACACCACAACAAAGCTGAGAATCTAAGTATTGACGGAGGACAATACATGCAACACATGATGAAGGATTGTTATGAAGGATGCTTGGAGAACTCTCGTAAAATACCGGGGGCAGGACGACTGGACAACACGTAAGGACAGGTAATTTACAGAAGAAACCCAAATGGGTTTGCTCAGCAGAATCAGTAATGAGAAAAATGAAAGTGCAAACCATGAGGTCCCACGTTCTCCCTTCAGCCCAGCACCACGGGGTGTTGGTGAACAGGGAGGAAACAGGAAAGAATGTGCCCCCCGGACAGGAGGGTGAACCAGCCCCGTCCCCCGGCCAGCAGCTCAGCGATGTCCAGCGAAACTGCAAGTCTGCAGACCCCGTGAGCAGGCCAGTCTCCCACCGGGAGCCTGAGTGCACATGGGGGCAGCCACGAGCCGGCGATGGTGGCCCAGGCGTCCCCAGTCCGGGCAGCAAGTTCCCACCAGTGAGGGGGAGCCGAGAGCCTGCTGTCCCCTAACCCGGGGACGACAGATGAGAGTCAGTGGAACAGGGGTTCCCAAACCTGGGGAGGCGCGGAAACAGCACGGGTTGCCGGAGTTCTGGAGAAGAGCCTAGGAATCTGCATTTTTTTTTTTTTTTTGACAGGCAGAGTGGATAGTGAGAGAGAGAGAGAGAAAGGTCTTCCTTTTTGCCGTTGGTTCACCCTCCAATGGCCGCTGCAGCCGGCGCACTGCGCTGATCCGAAGCCAAGAGCCAGGTGCTTCTCCTGGTCTCCCACGCGGGTGCAGGGCCCAAGCACTTGGGCCATCCTCCACTGCCTTCCCGGGCCACAGCAGAGAGCTGGCCTGGAAGAGGGGCAACCGGGATAGAATCCAGCGCCCCAACCGGGACTAGAACCCGGTGTGCCGGCGCCACAAGGCGGAGGATTAGCCTGTTAAGCCACGGCGCCGGCCCAGGAATCTGCATTTTTTAAAAAAGGTTTATTTATGTATTTGAGAGTGTGGACAGGGAAGAGGGTGCTGACGCTGGCTGGACCCCTGCACGCCTTGGCGTGGGCCTGGAAGTCTGCACCCCCTGCTGTCTGACCTCCCCCTCTTGAGGCTCCCAGAGGCCAGGTGACTCGTCCTGGCTTCCCCAGCCACACAGCCGTGGAGCCACCAGGGCTAAAAGCCCTCCCGAAGGAAACCTAAAAGCAGGAGCGAAGGTCCAAGGCTGGGCGTCTGCGCCCCAGCTCTGCAGGGGTGACTGGGGGAGAGGACAGCGCCAGCCTTGTCCTCACCCTGGGTTGGGCCGTTCCAGTCATCCGTCTGCAGCGGGTCCAGCTCCACCCTCAGGCGGAGCCAACATAACCGGCTGCGAAAGTGCCGGTCTGGAAACTCCTTGGCACTCACTTACGGTCTTGTGAGTCACCCCGGACAGAGGCACAGATGGGACGTGTGCCTTCCTGGACCGGCAGGGCCCCCAGGTGGGTTCCACAATGACAGAGCCGGATGGCTGTGCGGCTCCGCCCTCAGGCAGCTCAGGGTGTCCCCGAGTGCCCCGCGATTTGAGAGTCCCAGGCTCCAAGGGTAGGTCTGGTTTCTAAATGCACCATACCTTGGACTTCTCAAGAAATTGGAAGTATCCAGAGCCTCTACTCCAGGTGCAGGGGTTTTGCCTAAACAAGGAGGGTTCATTCAACATAGCCAGGCAGGTAGGTGGGTGCCTAGGGCCCCTCCACTCCTCGCTGTGGGGGGGCACCTGCCCTCTCCCACCTCGGGAGAAGCCTGGCGATTCCCTCCCGGGACGGGGGCGTGGACAGCCCGGCCGAGGATGCTCTGTCTCGCTTCAGCGGCTGGATTGGGGCAATGAGTAAACGCTGAGTGCGGAGACCACTGTGTCATCCCTGCCTGTGTCCACAGCTCTGTCTTTGCCCTCTGCGCCCAGGAAGAGTGGCAGGGTCTGCTGACACGCACCTGTTCTCATCTGGGCAGGCAGACCCATGCCGGGGCTCTTCCCGGGGACATTTCCAAACACTCTGGACACAGAAGCTTCCCGAGAGGGCAAACAAGGCACCATCCCCAAGACGGGGACTAGAAGGGGCTTGAATCCTTCCAGTGGCCCTGGCAGCTGGAAGCCAGGAGAGCGACAGCTTCAGACCTCGAGGGGTGGCAGCCAGGGCCAGGAACAGCGTCACAGAGCTGCCCTCTGCATCAGGAGACGGGTTAGGACAAGGATGTGTCCAGGCGCCCAGGGACCCAGCCTCCTCCTGCGAGGATGCCTTCTGGGGGGGGGGGGGGGTGTGTGTGTGTGGCCGTCAGGCGCTCCCTCAGCTCTCCAGGGTCGCTCAGTGAAGAAGGCCGAGTCAGGGAACCAGAAGAGAGGCAGCTGAGATCGGGCGGGCCGAGGCCGGAGCAGAGCCGCTGGGAAGGGTCTCACGCAGAGCTTCGTGCTGGCCTCCCTGACTTGATGATGGGTTTCACTCCACCAAGCCCTCCCCACCACTGGGGTAGAACCCTCGTTCACTCACTCGCCAGCCATGTCCCAGGCACTGCTCTCTGCTCAGCCACTCGCTAGGCTCACAGGACACGGGGTGTGGCTCACTACTTCCCTGGAGGGGTTAAACAGGTCCCCAACACAAAGGCAGCAGTGACCCCAGGTCCAGAAGGGTCCCTTCTACCTCCCAAAGCCCAGGATTGTCACCATCTTAGGCCCGCAGATAACACTAGGTTCTTCTTCTTCTTTTTTAAAGATTTATTTGTTTATTTGAAAGGCAGAGTGACAGGGAGAGAGGGAGAAACACACACACACACACACATACACACACACAGGTCTTCCATTCACTGGTTCACTCCCCAGTGGCCACAACGCCCAGAGCTGCGCCCATCCAAAGCCAGGAACCAGGAGCTTCTTCCCAGTCTCCCACATAGTTGCAGGGGCCCAAGGACTTGCGCCATCTTCCACTACTTTCCCAGGCCACTGCAGAGAGCTGGATCAGAAGTGAAGCAGCCAGGACTCGAACCGGTGCCCATATGGGATTCCGGCACTGCAGATGGCTGCTTTACCGGCTACGCCATGGCACCAGCCCCAACACAAGGTTCTTAAGAGACACAGAGGGGCTGGCATTGTGGTGCAGTGGGTTAAGCAGCCACCTGCAGCGCCAGTATCCCATAGGCGCGCTGGTTCGAATCCTGGCTGATTCATTTCCCATCCAACTCCCTGCTATTGCACCAGGGAAAGCAGCAGAAAATGGCCCAAGTGCTTGGGCCCCTGAACCCACGCGGGAGACCCAGATGGAGTTCCTGGCTCCTGACTTCAGCCTGGCCCAGCCCAGGCCATTGTACCCTTTTGAGGGGTGAACCAGCAGATGGAAGATCTCTCTCTCTCTGTCTCACTCTCACTCTCTTTCTCTGCCTTTCAAATAAATAAATATAAAAAAAACCACAAATGGCAGGAAGCAGGGAGGTGCAAGTGTCTGTGTGGGTCTCAGCATGAGGCCGCCCTGGGCTGCAGTCCGACTCCCACACTTACGGGAACCATGAGGGTTCCTTAACCTCCCTCGCCCATGTTCTCCCATCTGAGAAATGGGATAGTGAAACTAGCCTCAGGGGGATGGCTGAGGACAAAGGGAGAACACAGGTCCCCTGTGTCCGCCCACCCAGGGTACTCAGCATTGCCCTGGGGGGATTGGTTCCAGGTCTGCCCCCGCCCACCAGTGACACCCAAATTTGCAGGTGCTCAAGTCCCTGGTGTAAGAGGGTGCAATCCTCCCGATCTAACCATCATTGCTACCAGCATTGTTGAGGGAACAGTGGTGACTTAACAAGTCCGCACACGTTCAACACAGGTGTCTTTTGTTAAAAACTCTTTCCAGGGCCAGTGCTGTGGCTCAATGGGTAAAGCCTCCGCCTACCGTGCCGGCATCCCATATGGGTGCTGGTTCATGTCCTGGCTGCTCCATTTCCAATCTAGCTCTCTGCTGTAGCCTGGGAAAGCAGTGGAGGATGCCCAAGTGCTTGGACCCCTGCACCCGCATGGAAGCTCCTGGCTTCGAATCGGTGCAGCTCCAGCCATTGTGGCCATTGGGGAGTGAAGCAGTGGATGGAGGACCTCTCTCTCTCTCTCTCTCTCTCTCTGTAACTCTACCTCTCAGATAAATAAATAAATAAATCTTAAAACACACACACACACACACACATACACTTTTTCAATTGCTGTTGGCTGAAGGACAGCCAGGGCCAGTTCTGCCGCACCCTGGCCTGCTTTCCCACCAGAGTAGAGCAAACTTCCCTCGAAGGCAGGTGACTAGACATCCGGCCTTTGTGTGCCAGGAGGATGGGCCACCGCGCGTGGGTCAGGATGGAGCAGGAAGCCGCCGGGAGCAGAGGACCCCGACAGAGCAAGCCCCTGGCTGTGCAGCCTCTGGACCCCACTGCAGGCAGAGCTGGGCCCCGGGGACTGTGCCCGGCAAGGGTGCATCTCACTTGGGGGAGGCTTTGACGACGCGAGAGCAGTGCAGAGCCTTTCCGTTTCTGCAGGAGCCCCTGCTCTGCAGGTTGGGAGGCCCCTCCAAGCTCGCTGCCCCAGGCCGGGGGTGAGACTCCTATCTCCCTCAGGGACTTCCTTTGTCGCCACCTCTTCCTCCTGAGCCCTGTCCAGGGCCAGCGGGATCCTGGGGGAAGGCCTCTGTCTGCCTGAGCCCCGCCGTGCTGGACTTTGGACACAGTTCAAGCCTGCAGGATTCCACAGCCAAGTCCTGTCACGTCCTGCCGTGCCGGCCCTTTGGGATCTGCCATGCAGAGCTGTCTGTCTGTCTGTCCATCTGCCCATGGCAGGGCCCTGCCCATGGGTCTGCGGAGAGGGGCGGGACCAGCCTCTGCCCCCAGGAGCTGGGTGAACAGTCGGGTGCGGCCTCCCGCCTTAACCTGGCGGGCAGTGCCCCTCCTTTGCAGGCCCGGGCTGGCACTGGCCGTGCTGAGAGCTGCCCTAGGGTCTTCCTCCCAAGGACCAAAGACATGGGATCACAGCACTTGCTGTGCGCTCAGTGTTCATTTTACAGCTGGAAGACTCAGGTGCCAGGAGGTCAAGGGTCGCAGAGACAGTCACGTGATGGACTGGGAAGACAACCATGGTGTCGTGTGCAAAAACACAAGTGGGACACAAAGCTGCAAACATCGTGACCCACATAAAGGAAGCAAGCCTAGGGTGTTGTGGTGCCGTGACTTAAGCCGCCACCTGCAGCGCCGGCATCCCATATGGGCGCTGGTTCTGGTCCCACCTGCTCTACTTCTGATCCAACTGCCTGCCGATGTGCCTGGGAAAGCACTGGAAGATGGCCCGAGGACTTGGGTCCCTGCCACCTCGTGGAGACCCGGATGGAGTTCTGGGCTCCAAAGCACCAATAGCCCCCTTTAAAACGTCTTTTGTTCATTTTCATTGTTTGAAAGGCGGAGAGACATAAAGACAGAGAGGGCGTCCCTCTGCTGGTTCATCCCCCAAGTGCCTGCCACAGCCAGGACTGGCCAGGCCGAAGTCAGGAGCCGGGAGCTCCATTTGGGTCTCCGCAGGGACCCAAGTGCTTGAGCCACCGCCCGCTGCCTTCCAGGGAGCGCATTAGAAGCCGCGGCTGGGAGTAGTGGGACTCAGCCAGGCACTCTGCTGCGGGATGAGGCCTCCGCAGCGCAGAGACAGACACTGCGCTTCAGCAGCTTGGCCTCCCCAAGGCCACACAGACGGACCGCGGCAGTAATCCAGGCCTGCTGGTCCGCGCTGATGGCCAGTCTTTGGCTACACAGCCTTCCCGACGTCCTGACGAGTACAACACCCAGCGTCACTTCTGGCTTCTGAGCCTCTGCTTCTGCAGCAGTGTAGACGGCGGTGGATGTGGGTGTGGGGCAGTGTAGACGGCGGTGGTGTGGGTGTGGGGCAGTGTAGACAGTGGTGGACGTGGGTGTGGGGCAGTGTAGACTGGTGGATGTGGGTGTGGGGCAGTGTAGACGGTGGTGGACGTGGGTGTGGGGCAGTGTAGACGGTGGTGGATGTGGGTGTGGGCAGTGTAGACTGGTGGATGTGGGTGTGGGCAGTGTAGACTGGTGGATGTGGGTGTGGGCAGTGTAGACGGTGGTGGATGTGGGTGTGGGGCAGTGTAGACTGGTGGATGTGGGTGTGGGGCAGTGTAGACTGGTGGATGCGGGTGTGGGGCAGTGTAGACTGGTGGATGCGGGTGTGGGGCAGTGTAGACTGGTGGATGTGGGTGTGGGGCAGTGTAGACTGGTGGATGCGGGTGTGGGGCAGTGTAGACTGGTGGATGCGGGTGTGGGGCAGTGTAGATGGTGGTGGATGTGGGTGTGGGGCAGTGTAGATGGTGGTGGATGTGGGTGTGGGGCAGTGTAGACTGGTGGATGTGGGTGTGGGGCAGTAGACGGGTATGCGGGGCTTAGACATTTGAGGTCCTTTACAAGAACAACAGGACAAATATGACTCCAAGCCTCGGCGTGACACTTAACGTTATTTTGGAGCTACACATTTTTAAAAGGTGATAAATATTCCACAGCATGAAGTCTAGAGCAGCCCAGGCTCATTGGTCGTCGGCCTGGCGCACCCCCGTGGCACGGTCGACGGCCTGGCGCACCCCCGTGGCATGGTTGGCCTGGCGCACCCCCATGGCACAGTCGGCCTGGCATACCCCCGTGGCACGGTCGACGGCCTGGCGCATCCCCGTGGCACAGTCGGCGGCCTGGCGCATCCCCGTGGCACAGTCGGCGGCCTGGCGCACCCCCGTGGCACGGTCGTCGGCCTGGCATACCCCTGTGGCACGGTCGACGGCCTGGCGCATCCCCGTGGCACGGTCGACGGCCTGGCGCATCCCCGTGGCTCGGTCAGCCTGGCGCACCCCCATGGCACAGTCGGCCTGGCATACCCCCGTGGCACGGTTGACGGCCTGGCGCACCCCCGTGGCATGGTTGGCCTGGCGCACCCCCGTGGCACGGTCGTCGGCCTGGCGCACCCCCATGGCACAGTCGGCCTGGCGCACCCCCGTGGCACGGTCGACGGCCTGGCGCATCCCCGTGGCTCGGTCAGCCTGGCGCACCCCCATGGCACAGTTGGCCTGGCATACCCCCATGGCACAGTCGGCCTGGCGCATCCCCCCGTGGCATGGTTGGCCTGGCGCATCCCCGTGGCACAGTCGGCGGCCTGGCGCACCCCCGTGGCATGGTCATCGGCCTGGCGCACCCCCGTGGCACGCCACTCTCCCCTGCTCTCTGAGGGCCTCTTCTGCATATTCGCCACAGCATCTCCTCCAGAAGACAGAAGTCTGCATTCGTTCTGTTTTGCGATATTCAAATGCAGAGAGAAAGGCATTCTGGGTGCTTGTGGCTGTGACTCCTGCATTCCCGACTCCATTCCTGCTGGAGCAGGGTGACCCTGGGAACAGAGTCTCCTCTGGGGAGGCTTCCTGCCGTGTGCAGCCCCGAGATCGCTTTCCTCCCCACCTCTACCTGCTTGTGATGCCCCAGGACTTGATGTTGTGACACAACCCCCAGCGCCTGCCTTGCGCGTCACCAGCTGGGTGTTTACACAGTGGCCTGGTATCCCCAGCTCTGGGAGGAAGCAGTGGGACCCCCATGGGGGGACCCCCTCAGGCCAGACCAAGGTCTCCCCACTCAGCTGCCTTTTCCTTGTGAACTCTGAGGCGACCCCCTAAAATTTATACAAAAATGTGGGCCTTACAGTTCCCCCAGAAGCGCTATCTGGGGCGCCACATGTGCTACCGGAATTTGGGGTGCCTTACAATTTCACCACGAGCTTATCAATAAATCCCCGATATTAATAAGCCCAAGGGGGTTCTTGCCTAATATTTAGAGAAGAATTCTAAATACCGGCCCAGATAAACAAGGCAGCATGGTACATTCTAGGCTTTTATTTAGTGAGAAAGATGCATAGGAGAGTGAGAGCTTTATTAAGAGAGAGAGGTGAATCTGGGTTCACACCGAGCACCAGGAACCAGCCATGTGGAGGAAGCCTAGGGCGGGCGGCCCGAAGGCCACACGCCTGGGAGGCACAGGGCTACAGCCAGCCCCGTCCTGGCAAGAGGCCAGGGAAGAAGAGAAGGCCGGATACACCCTGTCCCGGGCTTTTAACCCACTTCCAAGGGGAGTGGTTAATTAACCTGATTGGCTGGTGGGCACCCAGGTGTGGCCAGGTAGGGGGATGAGGTCACCCAGGGGCGTGGTGAAGGTATCAGGTAGTGGTATGAGGTCACCCAGGGGCGTGGGAAGGCGTGGTCTTCCAGCTCACAAACCTAATCGATTTTAACCCATATGCCTGCCTACTTCACTTGGCTTCTGGGGCTGCCCAAACTGGATCCCTTAAAGCAACAGAAATGTATCTCCCATCTCTGGAGGCTGGGAGTTGAAAACCAAGACCCTGGAGGGCGAGCTCTCCTTGAAGCCCCCGGGGGAGGCCCCAGCCTGCCTCTCCTAGCTTCTGGCTATTGCCGGCCGCCCCTGGTGCTTCGGGGCTCTAGACACCCCCAGGCCTCTGTCCACGCAGCCGACTCCCATGCGTGCCTGGGTCTCTTCCTCTTCTTGTTAGGACACCGGTCCTATGGGATGAAGGGCTCTCCCTGCCCAGTCCAGTGTGACCTCATCCTAACTAATTTCATCTCAATGACGCTATGTCCAAATAAGCCACTTCCTGAGATTCTGGGAGGACACAAATGTTGAGGGGCGGGGCGCTATCGCACCCAGTGAGCCCTGTGAGACAGAGTGGGGGCGTGGCCTTAACCTGCTCTAGTTCAAGTTTCTCACTTTTGCAGTTTGCCTGGCCCCTTACTCAAGCCCTGGTGGGGCCCGGGACTGCCCCTGTGGGGGTGGGGCAGGGCTCCAGGGTGCGTCTCAGTGGGGTCTCCGTGATGTAAGCAGAGGGGACACTAGTCTGGAGAAAGAGGGGACCTGGGCCTGGGCAGTTGGAGCCGGGGCCTGGTGCTCTGGGGAGGACAGGAAGGGGGTGTTCAGGGCTGGGGGGCTGGCGCTGTGCAGGAGCTGAGAGGGAGGCACAGGGCTCCGGGTCTGTCTGGGGTCCCCTAGGCTGGGGAGGCTGCGGTTCAGCCTGGACGGACAGTGTGGGAGTAGCTGTCCCGGACTGCATCCGGGCTGCCCCAAACCCCTTCTCCACCTGCCTCGTCCCGCCTCCCTCTTCGGGAATTCTGCAAAACCAAGCCCCTCCCTCACCGCCTCTCCTCCCCCGCTCTTCACCCACCAACAAGAAGTCAGATAAAACAGCGGCTGCCACGGACTGAGTATCTATTGAGCACCTGCTGCATGCCAGCGACGTTGGCAGGGACGTGGGACCCAGCCGAGTGCCAAGGAAGAGCATGTGGGTGCGCCGGGAGGGGCGGTGCATGGGAGGAGCTGTCCCTGCAGGCCTGAGCAGGCACCGGGCGGGCCCAGCCGGTCTGTCGGGAACAGCGCAGGGAGAGGGGTGGACGGTGGAGCAGGGAGACCTGTGGGGAGGCTGTGAGCAGGCCGGGAGGAGGGGACGCCCACGTTGAGGGCCGCGCCAGCACGGTTTGCTGAGGAGCGAGGCAGCCCAGGCCAGGGTGAGCCTCCGCGCCAGGACTTCAGGACGCTCTCGTCAACCCAGCCTGACAGCTGCAACACGTGGGGATGGTCACACGGCAGGGCGCACGCGTGACACGGGGCCTGCACCTGCCTCGGCCTCAGCACGCCCAGCCTTGGCCCAGGGAGCAAGACATACGCTCCACATGTAGCACACGCACACACACACACACACCCCACATAACCTCCCACAACACACATACTCCGCATCACACATACACACCACATGCCCTGCACGTCACATCACCCCCACATCACATGCCACACACACATACACATATGTGCAAACCACATAACCCCTCCAAAATCACACTCCACACTCACACACACACGTACAGATGCACAAACATGTATATCACATAACCACACACACACACACACACGACTGGCACGGACGGCGTGCTTCTGTGTGCGCCTGTGCAGTAAGGAAGAGCATCGGATGTGGATCAAACATTTGCTCTCAAGTCTTGTCTTCAAGATGACATTTTTTTTTTTTGACAGGCAGAGTGGATAGTGAGAGAGAGAGAGAAAGAGAGAAAGGTCTTCCTTTTTGCCGTTGGTTCACCCTCCAATGGCCGCTGCGGCCGGCGCATTGCGCTGATCTGAAGCCAGGAGCCAGGTGCTTCTCCTGGTCTCCCATGCAGGTGCAGGGCCCAAGGACTTGGGCCATCCTCCACTGCCTTCCCGGGCCATAGCAGAGAGCTGGCCTGGAAGAAGGGCAACCGGGATAGAATCCGGTGCCCCAACCGGGACTAGAACCCGGTGTGCCGGCGCCACAAGGTGGAGGATTAGCCTGTTGAGCCACGGCGCCAGCCGACATTTTTTTTTTTTAATTTAATTTATTTACTTGAAAGGCAGAGAGAGAGAGAGAGAGATCTTCCAACCACTGGTTCATTCCCAAACGCCCACAAGAGTAAGGGGCTGGGCCAGGAGCCCAGAACCCAATCTGACTCCCCACGTGTGGCAGGAACACAAGTCATTGAACCATCATCTGCTCCTGCCCGGGGTGCACATCAGCAGGACGCTGGATTGGGAGCAGGTTTGGGCTCCAACAGGCGCTCGGTGTTGGGGTGTAGGCACCCCAAGAGGCGTCTTAACTGCCAGGCCTCCCGCATGGCCCTTTATGTCTCTGCCAAGACACCGAACTCTCAGTGCCTCAGTGTTGCATCTGTCAAGTGGGGCTAGGAAGTGTGCACAAGACCACACCTTGGCCCAGCCGGTAGCCAGGATGCTTGCTGCTCCCTCGAGAACCTTATCTGCTGTTCGGCTTCCACTCTGTGGATACACTTGGGAAAATGTTGATCTGAACGTATATGCTTCTCGCCCATGGTTCAGCAGCTCTGGCTCCATCCGCGACTGGGCGTAACCTGGGGCGGAGCAAACAGCAAAGGCGCTATCTTAGCTTTTTGGGGTTCAAGGCCTCGTTCTGGGGCAGGACCAAGGAGCAGTCCCTGCACTCTGGCCCCGTGGCAGCCTCAGGGGTCTGGCCCCTACCGGGCCCCCAGGCCCCCAGCAGAGTTGGACACACCCCTGTTGTCACTGGCCTGCCCACCCAGCTGGGACTGCTCCTCACCCGTGCGCAATTCCGCCCGGCCCCGGGGGCCCCGTGCTCCCACCCCAACGCCAGCATGGATGGCCATGGTTTGTTAGGACCAGGTCTCTTGCCTGGAGAGCCCTTGAGGACAGGAGCTGTAGCTGGTCCACCTTGAGTCCCCACAGCAGCGGCCAGGGGCTGGAATGAGTTCCCAGGGGGTTCAGCTGAGCTGAGTATTTGTTGTAAGATGAGAGTTTCTTGCCAACACCGTGGCTCACTTGGTTAATCCTCTGCCTGCAGCACCCATATGGGCGCTGGTTCTAGTCCCGGCTGTTCCTCTTCCAGTCCAGCTCTCTGCTGTGGCCCGGGAAGGCAGTGGAGGATGGCCCAGGTGCTTGGGCCCTGCACCCGTGTGGGAGACCAGGAAGAAGCACCTGGCTCCTGGCTTTGGATTGGGGCAGCTCTGACCATAATGGCCATTTGAGGAATGAACCAACAGAAGGAAGACCTTTCTCTCTGTCTCTCTTTCTCACTGTCTTATAACTCTACCTGTCAAAAAAAAAAAAAAAAAAAAAAGATACGAGTTCCTTATGCTCCATGCCTCCCGATCAGCAGAAGTTTTGGAAAAAGAACCTTTCCCCCACCCCAAACGCATGCCCATCCTCCCTGCCCGAGGCAGGAGGTGGCCCTGGGAGAGGCGCGAGAGATGCGGCCAAACCAGAGTGGCCCCACTTGGTCTCCTGCCCGCGTTCTCCATTTCCAGTTCTGGTCCACGCATCTTGTGGCACGGGCCATTCTGTGGGAAGTCATTTTGGAAGGAGGAAGAGGACTGGTTCTGAGAGTGCTCACAGATCCTCCGGGAGGGCCAGCCTTGTCTCGGCGCGGTCCCACTGCTCTGCCCAAAAGCCTTCAATAAACAGCGTCGACGTCATGGTCCAGAGTCTCTTGTGTGCCAGGCCTGGAGATGAGCTCACCCGGTCCGTGAGCTAGAATCCGAGCGCTGTGGGAGTGAGGACTCGGAAGTGCAGCATCTTGCCCAAGCCTCCTCAGCCCGGGGACCAGGGGCGCAGCCTCTCAGATCCGCTGCGGGAGCGGTGTGGACCCACGGCCCCAGCTGCTGCGCTCTGGATTCCTTCTGAGACCGCACTTCCCATGGGCTGCTCCTGACCAGGGACGGAGCTCGGCACAGAAACGGAGGGCTGGTGGGAGGTGCAGGTTTCCTGAGCCAGGCAGCCTCCACCCAGGGATCCCCGACCACCTTAAGGAGCTCAGAACCGCGTTGCTCTGCGAGACGCTCCATGCCACATTCCTTCCTTCCCATTCTGCCGCATCTGGGGTCAGGCCCGTGTGGCGATCTCACAGCTCCCCCAGCCCCTGCCAACTCCTGCTCCACTTCCCCCTCTGGCGCCACCCTAACACCTCTCCAGCGGCTGACCTGGAAGGACCCACACAGCTGGAAGAAGACAGTGGAGCCTGTTCCTTCCTCCTGCCTCGAGGCATAAAGACGGCATTTCCCAGCCTCCCTTGCAGCTACGTGAGCCTCGTGAATCTGAAAGCAAGTGGAGAAGTAGATGTGGTGGTGGCCCCTGTGTGCCCTGCGGGAGGTGGCGCCTTCGGCATAGCGGGTGGCTGGGCCCCTGCTGCTCAGAGCTGCATAGGGGAGGGAAAGACTGGAAGTCACTGTGGCTTAGAGCGTCTGTCACCCATACACAGTGGAACCCAACATCTCATTTGATTCAGTTTAGGCTTAGCCAGCAAAGCTCTGGATTTTATTTTCATTGTTTGTATTTCTTTGAAAGGCAGAGTGACAGAGAGAGGAAGAGAAACACAGAGAGAGAAATCTGCCCTCTGTTGGTTCACTCCCTAAATGGCCACAATGGCTGGGCTGGGCCAGACCAAAGCCAGGAGCCAGGAGCTTCTTCCAGGTCTCCCACGTGGGTGCAGGGGCCCAAGCACTGGAGCCACCTTCCACTGCTTTCCTAGGCGCACTAGCAGGGAGCTGGATCAGAAGTGGAGCAGCTGGAACTTGAACTGGTGCCCATTTGGGGAGGGAAACAAGTGGGGGACCAGGGAGCAGAGGCTGGGTGCAGCCTGGCCCAGAGGGAGCCCATGTCCATGGGGAGTTCTGCCTCACAGCTGCTGTTGCTGCTACTGAAGTCACCCCAGCAGGGCTGTAGCAAGATGAGCCCCGAGTGTGCAGCGCTCCTAGACGCAGTCCGAAAGGGAGACAAGGGCCTGCACTAGGCTAGAGAGAACTGTTCCTAGCTTTAAAATGTATTTATTTTAAAATGCATTTATTTGCTGGTTCACTCTCCAAACGCCTGCGATGGCTAGGGCTGGGCTGGGCTGAAGGCAGGAGCCAGGAACTCCACGCCGGTCTCCCACGTGGGTGGCAGGGACCCGAGTGCTGGAGCCATCATCTGGTTAGCGGGAAGCTGGGGTCAGGAGCTGCAGCTGGGACTCAGACCCAGGGACTCTGAGCCGTCCTAACTGGTGCCCAGAGAGAGATTTGAAATCGGTTCTGGAGCAGCAAGTTGATCACCTAGCAGGGAGCACTTCACCCCAAAGCGGGAGGCGTGCGTTTCCAGCTCACAGGGGAAGTCCTCGCCCGTGCGGGAGCACCCAGCGGGGAGATGGACACCAGCTGCCGCTCCTGGGGGCTCTGGGCCAGCGCTGCAGCCGCCCACTACTGTGGTGAGGGCATTCTCACCTGAGCCGTCTGTTTTGGATGCCGGAGCCGTGGGAGGACTCCAGGAGCCAGCGTTTCCCGTCTCTCGTCCTGTATACACCTCTAGCAGTCACCTCTGACCTGCCGCCCTTGTGGGAACCCCGGGGAAAACAGGATAAAACCAGCTCCCCAGAATGATGCTGTGCACAGCCTGGGCCCCTCCCGCTCCCCACTGTCACCCCAACCTGGTGAGCGGCTCACATCCCGCCCCTGAGCCTGTGCCTCTGCACACAGGGCCTGTCCGACGCGCCTCTGGCCAGCTCCGTTAGGAGGCCATGGCCAGGCCCTGGGAGGCTGGGCTTTCGCGATCGCCCCCACCTCTGTGTCCTCCTCGCTCTCTCGCCAGGACAGGGGTTCTCGCCCGTTCACTCCTCCTCATCCCCAGCCAGCCGCAAAGTCCTTGGCCCTGGGCACAGATTCCATAACCATGGCTGGAGCAGTAAAGACTCTTGCCAAGGAGCCCCACACCAGGGAGAGCGCACCTGTTCCTGCACAGAGCCACAGGAACTCACAGAGACACTGGCAACAGAGGGAGAGCTGGCACGGCTGATGCCATGGAGACGGTGATGCTGGCAACCCTCTGGGAGGCCGGGCTCAGGGGAAGGGTCCACCCTGGCCTGACAGCCGGCTGTCCCCCCCACGCCGACTGCGTCAGCCCTGGCCGGACAAGCTTGCTCAGTGACACGGCGACCCTCACACCCGTGTGGGCGTCTTACTTTGGTGAATCCTGCAGCGATGAGGCAGACTCCAAGGCTGGAGAGGAAACTCACCCCGGTTGGGGGAGGGGGGTCTCTGGCTCCCTGCTCTGCACGTGGGCCGTGAGCCACTGTGGGCATGTGCAGAACATTCTAGACTTGGAGTTGCCAGGTCTGAGTTTGAGTGTAGTCGCCACTCCTCAAGGGTCTTGCATGGCTACTGCTCTCCCTTGGGCCTTGGAGACTGGGCATGCTGAATCTGGGGCACCCAGCCGGAGTTTCTGTTGGGGTCCGAGGGCACGCAGCTCAGGAAGAGCTGCAGGAACCTGAAGTTGAAGATGGGGAAGGGGCACGGGGGTCCCAGAGTTCCTTTGCTTACTCACTGAGTCTTTGGCCAGTGCATCGGGACACAGGCCCCACCGGCCCCGTGCTGGTAGGCCTTACCCATAACCCTGGCCAGCTGTGTGCAGAGGGCGCCTCTGTACATCTCCGTTTCCTGTATTCACACAACATCCAACTTGCAGGGCCTTGCATGAGAGGGAGGACCTGCAGCCAGACTGGGGCTTGACACTTGCTGTTCCTGCCCCGAATAACTTCTCCCGTGGCCCAGGTTCCCCCCTGGAGATGGGCAGATGATGTGGTCATGAGGATTCCCCAGAGAATGTTTGTTGAAGGGAGGAACCCCACCACCCCCCCTCCCCCACCCCATCCCCATGGTCAAAACCAGTGACAGACAGCCACCTCTGGGCAATGGAGACTCTGATCCACCTCCACCAGGTTCCGGCCAGGGCCTAGGTTGCCCCGCCTCTCTGCGTGCTGCTCACCCTTCCGCTGGCTTTGGGACTTTCTCTTCGCTCCAAAACCCCAGCAGCTCCTGGGCCGCCCTGCTCCTCACGGTCTTGCCCCACCCCGTGCCGTCCTGCGCACCTGCACCTGGCCTTCTGCCTCCCCCCAGCTCCCTCTAATCCAGCTCATCGCCACCCTCGAAACAGACTCCCGCGTGGGCCCCATGCGAGCAGTGCTGGGCCTGGCCGGGGGCGGCGTGCTCAGCTGTGCTGGAGCAGAGAACCGCCGGCACACAGACCCGGATCCGGGCCGGGTACCGAGCAGGTGGAGGATGCTGGCAGCGGGCCCCACAGCAGAACGGGCTGAGTGCCAGGCTCCACCTCCACGGTCCCTGAATGCACTCCCGAAGCTTCAGGGTCTCTGATCTCTGTTGCTACAGCAGGCTGCAGGCCCGCCATGAGTGTCACTGAGCAGCAGGTGCGTGAAGTGAGGTGGCGCGAGGGGGTGGTGGATTAGCGACTTGTCCGGGGTCACAGATCAGAAGCAGGCCTTGTCTGATTATATACCTGCATCTGTGTAAATCCAACCGCCTGCATTATTGCTCATAGGCTCAGAAGATCAGCCGTTGACTCCCTGCCATCATGTGCCCCGTCTCACACCCCCGCAGCCCCCAACATCCGTCCCCTGGGGGCCCTACTGTTCCTTGTTCAGTGGCCACTGGGCGGGTTGTGGTCCAGGGCACACACGGGCTCTGTTGCAGTCTCAGACTGAATCTGAAACTTGATGTTGACCCAGAAGCAGCCTTGGCTCCAAACCCCTCCCGGTCATCTGTCCGCAAGAGGCTGGTGTTGCCGGACCCGGTGCTGGGAGCCAGCCTGTCACTGCAGCCTGGGCTTTCTTTCTCATTCTAAATGACGGTGTTTATGCAAAATTGTCCCCAAGGTTTGAAAGCCTTGACTCTGAGCTGGAACCAAAGCCTGCGTTCCTAATTGGACAGGGAGTAACTGTGAGTGCTGGAGACCAATGTTCTCCCAAAATTGCACGTTCTGCACAGCGACTCTCCAGCATAGAATCCGGTGTTGGGAAATCGGCGTGCCAGCACAGAGCTTTGACACAGACAGGCTCACCCTGGAGCCAAGGGGGTTGTTATTCTCAGTGGTGACCGTCTGGGCCGTCGCCGGTTGGGGTCCTGTCTGGGTCTGATGGAGCAGGAGACACAGGCATTTGTGGGTTGATTTCTCAATAGTACAAAAGATCAGTAATTTAGGGATGAGACTAGAAGAAACAGAGTCGAATCAGGAGAGCTGGGTCATACTCTGCCTGCAGCCACGGAGCCGCCTGAGATCTATCTTATTTTTAAAAATTATTTATTTATTTGAGAGAGAGAGAGAGAGATCGTCCATCCACTGTTCACTCCCCAGATGTCCACAATAGCCACGGCTGAGCCAGGCCAAAGCCAGGAGCTGGGCCTCAGCCCGGGTCTCCCACACGGGAGGCAGGAGTCACCTGCTGCCTCCCAGGGTGCGCATCAGTGGGAAGCTGGAGCCGGAAAGGGCGCCAGGGCTCAGCCCCCGGCACCCGGATATGGGATGCGGCTCTCGAGCCTGGTGCCAACCCCGGCTTCGAAGCCAGGCTTTTTCAGCCTCTATTTTCTTGCTGTAGCTGGAGGGGGTTGGGCTCCTGAGAATCTTCTCTGCCCCCCCACCCCCCACACAGGCAGGTGGAGGCGACTCAAGGAAGCAGGCCGGTCCTAGGATGCCTCTCTGAGACCCTGGGGCTGTCCTCGGAGGGTCCTCCGCCTGCAGGTCCTCGCACTGCTCTGTCTGGTGGCTCCTGGCTGCACCCTCCCGGGCGGGCCAGCACAGGGCATGGATTGGGGGACGCTCCGTCTTGCCCTGTGAGCCAGTGAGCGTTTGCCGTCGTAATGCCTCTAAGTCCCTCGAGGGGGGGGACAGACTGCAGGGAATAGGGCAGGCCCGTGCCCTGTGCTTCCTGCCTTGCCTTGCCCAGAAGTGCAGAGAGTTTGCAGGGAGCCTGCCCTGGGGGGCACCGGGTCCGTGGAGTGTTGAGTCCAGGGCGGGGCTGGAAGCTCCACGCGAACCGGGCAAGGCTGGGGCCGCGGCTGCCGTCTTCTCCCGTGCTTCTGGGAGGGGTCCTGGACGGGGTCCTAGGCGATACCCACTCCCCTGCAGGCTTTGCGGCCAGGGTGGGGGTGGGGCACCACAGACACGGCCTTGGCCTTGTGTTACTGGGCTCCTCCGGTGTGGGGCGGAGACAGGCTCCTGGCTCCCTACTTGGTTCCCACTGCATCCACGCCTGCTGCTCAGGGTCAGTGTATTTCTCTCAGGGTCTCGGGTCCCCAGGAAACCAAACCTGCTCTGGGAAGGTGCCCACTGCCCATTTTTATGTCCCATCTAAGCACTGGCCGACCTCAGCCCACCAACTCCTGCAAGGCCCCGGAGCTGCTTGCCAGCCAGCTGGAGTGGCAACCTCTGTTCTGCTCTGACCATGTCCCTTAGCATTTTCTAAAAGCAAAGTATTTTTTTATTTTGGAATACATTTTATTTATTTATTTTATGTAAAAGGGAGAGGAGAGGAGAGGAGAGAAGAGGAGAGAGAGAGAGAGAGAGAGAGAGCGAGCTTCTATCCACTAGCTCACTCCCCAAATGCATGCCGCAGCCAGGACTGGGCCAGGCTGAAGCCAGGGGCCAGGAACCTACTCTGAGTCTCCCACAAGGGTGGCAGGGATCCAGGTACTTAAACCATCACCTGCTGCCCCTCCCCCCGGGGTGTGCTGGGCAGGAAGCTGGAATCAAGGGCAGAGCTGGGGATGGAGCCAGGCGCTTGGCTGAGGGCGCAGGGACACCTGCCGCGAGCGCGTTGACGAGGCAGCCCGGCACGCACACAGCGGTCTGTCCCCCCCAGGCACGGGGCTCTCTCTGCTGTTCTGGATGTGTAGCACCCAGCTGCTCCCTATCTGACCCCCACCTCTCCAATCCTCGGCGTGCACCCCTGAGCCCCAGGTCTGCTGTTCTTTGCCTGGACAGGTCCCAAGTCCAACCCCCCGCGTTGTTCTAATAGACACATTCTGTTGGGCACTGAGCTCTGTGTTATGGGAGTGACCCTAAAGCCATGGCTAAAAGCCTCTCTCCTCTGGCCCTGAGGTTCTTGGTGCCTCCCAGGGAGGCCCGGCCCTGGCTGTAATGCAGGCAGAGACGCACGCCCTGGTTCCTGGTGATGGGATCCGCATGTGCCGCCAGGGTGCCTGACTTCTCCTGGGACACGGAGGGCCCGGGGCCACGCCCAGGGTGCTCATGAGGGCGAAGCCCTGGTGAGGGTGCAGCCTGCGAACACCCCCCCTCCCCTCTGTCTTTTCCCCTTCGTAAAGAGGCTGCATGGCAGCAGGTGCAGACAGCTGCCTCCTCCTGGGCCTAGGAGCCGTGCGCCGTCATCTCTCCGAGGACTGTCCACAGAGCCTGGGGGCCCCAAAACAGGGCAAGGGTCTGTGTCTCTTTCGTCAGCTGAGGCAACAGGCTCATGGTTGTGTGATTTCGCTGACTGGGGAGTGCCATGGCTGGACAAGCGCCTGGGCAACCGTGAGATCTCCGCCAGCCCGAGTGGACCTCCCCAGCCGCCGGAGCCGATGTTTCACTCAGGGGCACTGTGCTGTCAACCCCGGGGAGGAGAGGAGACCCCAGAGGCGTGGCAAGGGCCCCTTTGCTTGGCTTCTCCACGTGGCAGCTCCAGCAGCCAGGCAGGTAGAGACCACCGGCACTCTCTCGGTAGGACCCACCCTAACTGGACCAGGCCTCCGTACTGGGCAGGGAGGATTCTCCTGGGGCTGCCTCCCTGTGGGCACCGCCTGCAAAGCCTCCGGGATCTGGGCAGGACTTCGGAGTGTGCACCGGGCTGTTCGTTCCCTTCTGTAGGTGCTTTGCTTTCCTCTGGCCCCGTCACACACACAGGAAATCTCTCACTTCCTGCCCAGCCCTTGGACATGCTGGGGTGCCCACAAGGGCTTGTGTCCGGGGCTCCATCTGGGGGCTCAGGCCTCGTGGGGTGGGGGGAATGAGACATGGGAGGCTGGTGGCTTGTCTATCGCCCCACCCCAAGAACCCCCAAACTCAGCGGCTCACGCTGTATCTAGGGCAGGAGCGCTGCCGTCCAGCTCGTCGGCCGGATCTGCCCCAAGGACATCCTGGAAGGGGCCCGAGGAGCCGCTTCCCAGCCAGGCCACCAGCGCCAACAGCTGGAGGCCTCGGTTCCTCCCGTGCCAGCCCCGGTGACCCACGGGTCTGGGGAAGTCAGGCGAGGCCGCGGATGACGAGGGCGGCCAGTTAGTGGTACAGACAAAATGAGCTCCGAAACTCAAAGCCATGGACCTCTGTCCTCTCCAGGGGCCGAGAGGTCTTCCTTGAGCTGGATCTAGAGTTAGCATGGGGGGGGGGGGGGCAGTGAGCGGTAGTGGACCACAGGAGGGGAGGGCGCAGGGAGAGAGGAGGCAGGTGGCCTGGGACAGGCAGGTGCTCAGTCTCCAGAAGGCACGGCTTATACTGATTTCAGTAGGGTACTGGGGAGCTACCAACAGTTCTTGAGCAGGGGAAGCTGTCGGTACAGCTTCACTCTAAGAAATAAACTGGGAGCTGGAAGATGGCAGATGTGGAGATGGGAAACTGCTTCGGGGGTGATGGGCGGCCCAGGGAGATGGGGGAGGCTGGAGGAGCGGCCGCGGGGAGTCCGTTCTGCAGGTGGCCCTGGGCCTTGCCGGGAACTCCGGGTTGGCCTGGGACCGAGGCCTCTCTGGTGCTGGAGTGTGCCCGCTGCCTCCCAGGGAACAGACGCTCCGGCCACGAGCTGGAGCCGTGACGTCCGTGTGGTTGCTCCCCAGGAGCTGCTCAGCGCCGGGCAGCACCGCCTAGGTTTATGGGATGGAGGAACACAGGCCGGCGCCTTCTCGCCTCCTTGGCGCTGGGTTTTCTAGGAAAGGCCGTGGAGGGGAGGGCGCAGCTGTAGCTCTGAGCCTGGCTGCCTGGGCCCAAGTCCCGGCCCCGACGGCGCCAGCTGCAAAACCCCGGGCCACTGTGAAACTGCCCCATCCCATTTCCTCCTCTGAACCGGCTCCCGCTTCACAGGGCCGTTGAAGCTCGTGCCCAAAGCCTGGAATACAGGTAATTCCCGGTACGCAGCTGGTGCTTAATAAGCGGGTGTGGAGCAGAGTGTCTGAGGAGGAAGCATCTCCAAGAGGAAAATCAGGGGTGATTTTTTTTTTCCTTTTTGCTTGTAAAATTCTAGTAAAGGAAGGGTCTGGCTTTGTTTGGCTGCTTCTCAATAGACCCCATCCCAGTAGGAGCAGGAGAGTTACTGGAAGGAACATCTTAAAAACCCATGAGGGCCGGTGCTGTGGCTCAGCAGGTAAAGCCACCGCCTGCAGCGCCAGCATCCCATATGGGCGCCGGTTCAAGTCCCAGCTGCTCCTCTTCCGATCCAGCTCTCTGCTATGGCCTGGGAAAGCAGTAGAAGATGGCCCAAGTGCTTGGGTCCCTGCATCCATGTGAGAGACCCAGAAGAAGCTCCTGGCTCCTGGCTTCGGATCAGCCCAGCCCTGGCTGTTGTGGCCATTTGGGGAGTGAACCAGAGGATGGAAGATAAATCTCTCTCTAACTCTGCCTTTCAATAAATCTTTTTTTTAAAAAATTATTTATTTATTTGAGGGGGGAATAAAGGGAGAAGAGAGAGAGCGAGAAAGTGCACACTCTCATCCACTGGTTGGCTCCTCTGTTGTTCATGATGTTTGGAACTTGACTGGGCCAAAGCCAGGAGCCAGGACCTCAGGCCAGGCCTCCCATGCCACTTCCTGGCGCCCTCGCCCCTGCCGCCCAGGGCTGCGCTGGCGGGAAGCTGCTGCAAGTGTGGACGCGGGCATCCTACCCGCGACTCGCTTGGCCCTGCCTTGCTTCACCACAGTCACGTTCTCACTGTCTGTGCTTCCTGGGCGGGGAGCTTCCCTCGCCCGGGGGTCTCTGCGTTGCAGGGCCTGGGTCCAGTCCTAACCACCACTGACCCGTGCAGGTGCGGGCCCCAGGACCCTACAGGTGAAGACACAGGGAACAGAAACCAGAACCAGAGCTCGTCTTGCGAAGCAGCAGGTACTTTGCTCAGAGTCCCAGACAGAATGGACCGGAACCACTGGCTGGCCAGCGGCCCACACGCCTCGACTGCTGGATGAACTGATGCTGTTGGGGGTGGAGATCTCCACCACCATCCCCCGAGCCCACCCCCCCGCAATACGGAGGCCGCCAAAGTTTCTCAGTAGCTGACCGGGCCTGCGCAGAGCCGAGAGCCACTGTTCTCAGTTAACCCCGTGCCCCATCTCTGCCCCTCGCTCCTCTCCAAAGCTGTAGGTGGATCTCCGGCTCCAGCTCCTTAGTCATCACACCCAGGGAAGCAGCAGGTGCGGGTGCAAGTCCTCAGGCCCCTGACACCCGCGTGGGAGCCCAGGATGGAGTTCTGGGCTCCTGGCTTCAGCCTGGTCCGGTCCCGGCTGTCACAGGTACTTGAGGAGGAATGAACCAGTGGATGGAAGAGCTCTCTCTGTCTGCCTCTGTCTCTCTGCCTTTCAAATACATAAATACATCATTTTTTAAATCATAAAAAAAGAAAAGAGCCACAGGGGAGCAGCTGGCGCATCGCTCCTGACTCCTGGCAGCTCTGAGTTGGTTTGGCGACACCAGGCCCGGCTGCCAGCAGCTCTCGCAGCCCAGGTCCTGAGGCTTTCCAGGAGCGAGGGCGGTCTCTGTCTGTCCATACTGAGGCTGGAATGTCGGAGCTCCGCCCTCCCCGACCACACTCTGCCCCGGGAGCCTCATGCCCACTGGCCCAGGCCCTCCTCCTATTTCCAGGGTGGCTCCCGGGCTGTCTGAGCTCACTCGTTCCCTTCCCTCCCCGTCCACCACGATCCACCCCTTCGTCCTGCCAGGCTCCATGGCGGCGCTTTTCCTGCCATGATGTAGGGGGCGGGGATGCTACTGGCGTCCAGGGTTGCAGGTACCGTTCGTCCTGCCACACACGGGCCAGCCTAGGACTCGAAGGAACAGCACATGACGGTCACGCCCGGCTCAGCCCTGCCTACTCTGTCAGTCACTCCCCCAGCCCCGGCGGCTGGTCCACGGGTTTGAGCACCTGTCACACAGCGTATTCTGTGACATTGACTGCCCCAGCGCCCCCACAGTCTGCGTGGTCACATACACGCCCTCTACACACCTCGTGGTCGCCCCACATGGCCGCGGAGCCGGGCAGCTGGCGGGCGGTGCACTGCAGAGGGTTTGGGGCCGTGCTCCCTGGCTCAGCACCGGCTGGCTCCCTGGTGCCCAGGTTGTGGTGGCACGGGGGTGACCCAGCCACACAGCTCTTGGAGCTGTGTTTCCAGTCTGGAAACACTCCTGGCTTCTCTCCTCTTTGTCCTGGTCAGGGGCAGCCGGCTACGTTGCCTTTGTCCTGGATTTGAGGAGGAAGGGGGCACAGACCCCGGAAGTCCTTGGCCAGCTCAGCCTGGCTCTGGCAGCCTGTAGGTCGGGCTCCTGGCATAGCATACAAAGTCCCCTGCTGGCCTGGCCATCTCCAGGCTCTGCTCCCAGCCCTCGCCCCTCAGCTTGGAACATATGGCCCCACCTAAATATCACCAGACAGAAGAAGCTACATGAGTCCATCCAGGTAAAATTCTAGAAAATACCCACTCATCTGCAGCAGCAGGGAGCAGATCAGTGGTGCCTGGGGGAGGGGCAGCAGGGAGAGGAGAGAGCGAGGGGCACCTGGGGCACGAGGAAGCTCGGGGGGTGTTGTCTTTAAAAGATGTATATATTTGAGAAGCAGAACAATAGAAGCATAGAGAGAGAGAGAAAGAGAGCGAGATGGTCCATCCACTGGCCAAATGGCTGCAATAGCCAGGTCTGGGCCAGGAGGAAACCCAGGAGCCAGGAACTTCATCTGGGTCTCCTGCATGGGTGGCAGGGGCCCAAGTCCTTGGATCATCCTTTGCTGCCTTCCCAGGTGCATTAGCAGGGGGCTGGACTGGGAGCAGAGCAGCCAGGACTTGAACCAGCGCTCTGGCCACAAGGCCAGCCGTGCCGCCAGGCCAGGCCCCGAGCTGTGTTGTCTTGATGGTGGTGATGGGCGCTCAGGTGCAGCCAGGTGGGCCTCCGGAGTGCACACTCTAGCAAATGCCAGTTGTACCTTAACAAGGCCGCCCGGGAGCCCCTGGCACACAGTGGGTCTGGATCGCTGACTGCTGGGCCGGGGCGTGGCTGGCGTCCACTCATTCCTCTCCAAACAAGGCGCTGAGGGATCCCCCCTTCCCCGAGACACCCTCGCAGCGCCGGTGGCCGTGCTGGGAACACGGGGCAGGAGGTGCCGCAGGCCCTGGAAGGTGCAGGAAGCAGGGCCAGGCCGGAGAGCGCCCGTGTTGGCTCGCTGGGGCTGCCGTACAGCCGGGTACCGCAGGAGCTGAGCTCAGAGCCGACAGGACCCGCCTGAGCCGGCGCAGCTTTGAATGCTGTGCTGGCACCTGAGCAGGTGGTCTAAGCTGCACCCTTGGCCTTCTCGCCGGTCAGCGCGGGCTCGGCGAAGGCTGAAGCCCTGGAGGGGAGGAAAGGCCAGCGCTTGGTCTACGCTGGGCGCACCTCACCCCGCTGCCCTGTGCTCTCGGAGGAGCACAGGAGACCAGGGCAGGCACCGAGGAAAAGAAGCTGGGGGGGAGGGAGTGGGGGACCCTGCAGGCAGGGGATACCCATGGGGCGCTGTCCGGCCGGGAGCTAAACGAGGACCCCGCCCAGGCAGCAGCTGGCCCCGGGTGCAGGGAGGCGGGAGGCCACCTCTGCACCTTTCTACCCTTGCTGCTGCCTGGGCAGCCACGTGCCTGTCCACACGCCTGTCCATGCGCCTGTCCATGTGCCTGTCCATGTGCCTGTCCACATGCCTGTCCACGTGCCTGTCCACGCGCCTGTCCATGTGCCTGTCCACACGCCTGTCCATGCGCCTGTCCATGTGCCTGTCCACATGCCTGTCCACGTGCCTGTCCATGCGCCTGTCCACGTGCATGTCCATGTGCCTGTCCACATGCCTGTCCACGCGTCTGTCCACGTGCCTGTCCACATGCCTGTCCACGTGCCTGTCCATGCGCCTGTCCACACGCCTGTCCACGTGCCTGTCCACACGCCTGTCCACGTGCCTGTCCACACGCCTGTCCACACGCCTGTCCACGTGCCTGTCCATGCGCCTGTCCACGCGCCTGTCCACATGCCTGTCCATGCGCCTGTCCATGCACCTGCACTCAACAGCATGGGGACGAGAGGCTGCTCTGGGGGCGGGGTTCCTCTGATGCATTGGTGTGGGCCTGGCGGGCTTTAGGTCGGTACCCATGGACCGGCTGGGTGAGAAGACGCTTGTGAGCCGTGTTCCCGCAGTGGGGCTGTGGCTTTTTTTTTTTTTTTTTTTTTTTTTGACAGGTAGAGTTACAGACAGTGAGAGAGAGACAGAGAGAAAGGTCTTCCTTCCATTGGTTCACTCCCCAGATGGCCACTAGGGCTGGCGTGGCTGTGGTTTTTTGTGAGACTATTTTTAGAGCAGTTTTAGGAAGTTTAGGCAGTTTTATACTCCTGTCCCCACCAGAGATGTACATTTGTGGGTTTTTTCTTCTTTTAAGATTTATTTATTTATTTGACAGAGTCACAGAGAAAGAGGGAAAGACAGAGAGAGAGAATCTTCCATTCACTGGTTTACTTCACAAACGGCCACAATGGCTGGGACTGGGCCAGGCCGAAGCCAGGAGCCAGGAGCTTCTTCCAGGTCTCCCATGTGGGCGCAGGGGCCCAAGCACCTGGCCCATCCTCTGCTGCTTTCCCAGGAGCATTAGGAGGGAGCCTGATCAGAAGTGGAGCAGCCGGGAATCGAACCAGTGCCCACATGGGATGCCGGCATCACAGGCGGCAGCTTAGCCTACTAGGCCAGGCTGAGCTGGTCTGGGTGGTGCACAAGGCACGGCTGGTCCTCTCGCTGCAGCCAGCCCACCTGGAGGAGCACCCAGGGAAGGGGGAGACCCTGGCCGCTCCTATGGCTCTGGGGTTGGGGAGAGAGCACAAGGGGCTGGGGAGGGTGGGGAGAGAATCAGTAGGTCTGGCCCAGTCGGAGGTAGTGACTGCAAGAGAAAGACAAAGGGTTGGGGAAAACCAGACAGCAAGTCTGCGTTTGGAGGGCTGGGAGTTAAGGAGCAGGCAGTGGTGTCGTGTGATGGGCAGCAGGGCCCTGGGTGCAGGGCCCAGGTGATGGGCAGGCTGGCGGTGGGCGTGGGCACGGAGCGAGGGCTGCATTGTCCGGCCTCTGCTTCCAGGCGCACGGGAGCAGCACCCCGACCTGGCTCCACAACCGGTTCCTCCATGGGCTCGGGCTGTGGGTGCTGCCTTCAGTGCCATTGGTTCTCTGGATGACGAGCTTAGTCTCAAAGCCAAGAGAAAACCCCGATGCTTATTCAACACCCAGGCCTGGGCTGCCGGCTCCCCAGCCGCTGCACCCGCCCAGCAAGGCCATTTGTGTCCAGGAGACGGCCCTTGGTGGCTCCTGGGAGCCCATTGTTAGCTGGGAAGGTCCTTGGTGTGCAGTGTTAACCTCGTTTGCACGGGGAGTGGGGCACATCCTTCATGCTGCAGGGGAGAGCGGCTGATGCTTCCTGGGACTCCCAGCCGCTGGACAAACTCCAGCCATGACTCATGGGCAGCTCCTGGGCCAGCTCTGCTCAGAGGACAGCACACTCTGCCTCAGGGCTTTTCTCCCCCGCACCCCCACCCCAGGCTTCACAGCTCAGAGCGAATCGTGCTGATGGGGCCGCCTGGATTCTAATAACCTTTCAAGTCGTCGACGTTTGGGCTTAAGGTGTTTTGCCCGGTGCAGACAGAACCGCCACAGCCCGTAGCCGCGGGGTTTCTGTCTGGCTTTCCCCACCCCAGAAATCAGGAAGTGAAGGCTGTTCTTTTCCACTCGGAGTCCTGGGACTTGGACTCTTATTGCCACGATGAGTTTCCAGAATTATCGCTTGGAAGAGCAACGCACCAGAGGGAAAGTCAGGAGGCGTTCCAGAAGGCCAGGGGCTGGTGTCTCGGCAGTGTGCTCCGTGTGGGAACCTCCACGGCCAGAGAGTAGGGGGCGGGTCTCTGGGTGTTCTCAGTGTGGGAACTCCCCACCGGAGCCCTGAGTGGGGGCAGGGCTTCGGGGCCCTACCAGCGGATTTCAGGATTTTACTGCCCTCTGGGTGGGGTTTCCAAGACACCTGCTCAGTGAGGCCATTTGGTCACAGATCTCTGGAATAAATTCCGTTTAGTTCAAATAAAATTGCGGAGGGCCCGCTGGAATCTGCTGGGAGGGGCTGGAACAGACACCCCTGCCCCCAGTTACAGAAGCCTAAGGCGTAGCGAGGAGAAGCCCCGGGGACAGAAGCCGGGGCGCACATCAGTCGAGCAGGCTGTCCCCTGCGTGCGGGAGCCTGGCGAGGGGAAGAGCGGTTCCTTCCACTCACCACACTTTGTGCCCTTCTCCAAGTCACACAGAGACCACGTGGGCCAGCTGGGAGGGAGAGTGGACAGTCTCAGGGCACAATAGGCAAGAGCTGGGTGGTCAGCGCTGCACCCTGGCCTCGCCTGCCTGTTGTTAGGGGGAAGAGGGGGGCGTGGAGCGTAGAAGTCGCTGCCCTCTTCTGGGGGGCTTGTGCATATTCAGGGCGGTGGGAACAGTGCACGGACTCCGCCTCCGTCTCCTGCTGGGGCCGGGCTCGGCCGTTTGGTTCCGAAGGCATCCTTGCAGGTGCCCTGGCTTGTCCTGGCAGCTGCCGCCTGGGGTTTGCCAACCAGACGGCCTGCAAGCGATCAGCAGCGCTGTCTGGGAGTCCTGCTGGCCGTGCTACCCGGACGCCGACGCGCGGCCCTCTCAGTGCGTCTCCGTGTCTGCACGCGTGATCTGGCTCTGCGTTCCACCTGTCTCGCTCGACACACGCCGGCATTGTCCACGGTGCCACCAAGCATCACTTTGTGCTCTGGACAACAATGACCACGTGGCTTACCTCGCAGAGCCACGTCACCCTGGAGGGGCGGGAGGAAGTTCACGCCTCAGCCATGCTCTGTGTTGGCCCAGCCATCGCTCTCCTGGGACCTCCTTCCTGGCCCCACCCTTGTCTGCACAGGGTTTCACTCCACCTGACCACTGCGCCATCCTGCCCAGCGCAGCACGTGGCTTCTGGCTATAAGCAGAGAGCCTTCCGGACAAGTTCGGCTTCAGGCTTACAGGTGCCAAGTATCTCTGGGTAGCTGGTAACGTCAGCTTGGCAGGCTTTTGTCCTACGAAGCCGGAGTAGAGGAGGAGGCTGGCTGGGACAGAGACTCTGTGAGGAGCAGGCAGAGAGCAGAGAGACGAGAGGCCACGGGAGCCCTGCCTCCTTTGTTCTGAAGCCCAGCCACACCTCTGCCGCCTGTTCAGAGTCCCGTCTGTCGATGACAACCGCCCGACTTCGTCCTGAGCAGGCACCGACCAGGCAGCTGGCAGACGACCTGAAGTCCGGGTGCGTCATTGCCTCCAAGTTCAACAAACCAAGGTCAGAGCCCCGACAAAGGGCAGAGTTGCTTCGATGCGGATTTTGGAGAGCCGTTCCCGACAGGCGGCTGCCGGCAGAGAGGGGTGCCTGGGACCAGCGAGGCCAGAGAGCTGCTCCTGGGCTCCTCCCCCGGCCCAGGAGGTTCCCAGCATGAGCAGAGCTGCAGCAGCTGTGGGCCGGCTCAGAAACGCCATCCTCCCTCCCTGTCTCCCCGCATCCCGGCTGCCACGGCCCCGCCCACTGCCTCCTTCTCCCTCTTCCTTCAGCCTTGCTCTCCGCCTCCCACTCAGGTCCCATCCCTGTCCCCAGGCCTGTCCCTGCCCTGAGCAAGCGCCATAGCCGCCCGGTGATCCTCAGCACAAAGGCACAGTCTGCAGCCCGGCACTTTAGATAACAGCGCGTTTTGGAAGCACGGGGCCAAGTGCTTTTACAGGGAGTAACTTCCCCGTCTTCACAGCCAGCCCCTCTGCGTAGGTGCTGTTACGAGCACGCCCATTTCATGGCACAGCTACAAGGGGCACCCCACGCTCCCGTCCCGACAGTCTGACCTCTCAGCCCACGCCCTTGCGACCCAGAGGTCCCCAGGCCAGCAGCGTCACCCCGCAGGGTGGTCCCTGCTCCATGCACCCGGCCCAGCCGCCCATCACCCCCACGATTCTGTCCCCGGCCTGTGCTGAGGCTCCTGTCACCTGGGATTCCTGCCACCCCCACCTGCTCACAGGTTGCTCCTCCGGCCGCCCCAGCCCCCAGGGAAGGAGCAGGCCCTCCAACCCCAGCTCCCTGCCAGGGGCCTGTCTCGAGTTCTGGCGCTGCTCAAGGTGTTTGTCAGGGAGTGGGATCCGACTGATTGCCTGTGTCTGTGTGCACATGCATGTAGCACAGCCCACGTGTACGCAGCAATGCAACACGTGCACACCACACCCACATGCATGTACCACACCCACATGTACACACCCCTGTATGTAACACACCCAACACTCACACACCACATCCCACATGTATGTACACACCACACCTACATGTATGTACCATACTCACATGCATGTACTACACCCACATGTACACACCACCTGTATGTAACACACCAAACATGCACACACCACATCCCACATGTATGTACCACACCCACATGTACACACCCCTGTATGTAACACACCCAACATTCACATACCACATCCCACATGTATGTACCACATCCCTCATGTACACACCATATCCCACATATACACACCCCTGTATGTAACACACCCAACATTCACACACCACATCCCACATGTATGTACCACACCCCTCATGTACACACCACATCCCACATGTATGTACCACACCCACATGTACACACCACCTGTATGTAACATACCCAACATTCACACACCACATCCCACATGTATGTACCACAACCCTCATGTACACACCACCTGTATGTAACACACCCAACATTCACACACCACATCCCATATGCATGTACCACACTTCTCATGTACACACCACATTTCACATGCATGTACCACACCCCTCATGCATGTACCATACCCCACATGTACACACCACCTGTATGTAACACACCCAACATGTACTCCCCACATCCCACATGTATGTGCCACACCCCACATGTATGTGCCACACCCCAATGTGTCTGTATCACACCCTGGGTCATGGCTAGCAGTGCAGAGGACCCAGTGTGGCCTGAGAGCAGGGTGGCCAGGTGGGAGATGGCTCCGGGCAGGCCGTCCCCACAGAAAGTCCAGTGGCTCCACTCGCTTGTGTCTCAGCCTCCTCTTCGTCAGCCCATGGCCATGAGGTGCAACCCTGGGGGCTGCCAGGAGGAGGAGAGCAGACGCACTGCGTAGAGAATGGATTCAGACCACAGACCCGGAACGTCCATGAGGATCAGCAACAGAGGGGGGCCCCGCACTGTGCAGGACCACGACCAACTTCCCCGCTCCCCGTGTGTTGGCTGTAGCCTTTTCTACAGCTGTCAGTCTCGGGCCAGGAAGACTGAATGGCGAGCCGAACGCCAGGGCCAGGCGAAGCTTGGTCAACCGCTGGTCCTGGGAGGACACCGCACAGGTTGCACCAGAGTCGCCTGCTCCAGCCAGGGCCAGGGCTGGACCTGGGAGAGGAGGCCGGAGCTGGGGCGTGTCCCTGTGGAGGACGAGGAGCCGGCATCCCTGCATCTCTGACACGCGGGAGCCTGCACCTGCCCCTCCCCCATCTGCGGGAGACACAGACATGGGATGTGTGAATTGGATCCCAGACCCACCCGGAGGATACACGGACACACACTATGGCCACGGAGGCTCGGGAGTGCTTCCACACCACACCACCGTGCACCCCATGCACCGCCACGCTGGCCTGTGGGTGGGGAGAGGCGGGTACACGAGATAACACAGATCTCGACCCGACCTGGTGCGTGGGTGTCCCCTCCTAATGCCATAGGAGGCTGGAGGGTGGGGGCCAGGCCTGGGGACAGCTGAGCGCCGTGGTCCTGTGCGGGGGAGGGGACCGTTGCCATGGAGACGAGAGCAGGAGCTGCTGCACTGGGAGGCAGGCTCTGTGTGGGCGGCCACAGATGGGGGCGGGGCAGCGCTGGAGCTCCAGGCTGGGAGGGGCTCTCCTGGGGTGGCTGTGGAGGCCGAGACACTGATCTGGGCACGAGGTCATGAGCTTGCTAGCTGGTGCCTGGCTGGACACACGGAGCCAGACGGCAGGGCCTCTGCCTCCCCCATCATTGTCCCCGACTCCCAGGTCCCCTCCTCTGCCAGCATCCACGCAGAGCCCACAGCCCAGGCAAAGCCGTCAGGGAGGGGAAGCATAGGCTCGGAAGCCGGAGGCCAACACTGACGTGGGGAAACAGCACAGTGGCAAGGGTCTGGCTGCCGCTCCCCCTCCACTCATCCCTCCTTTGGGGCCAGTGGGATGGAAGCCACACAGGACCAGGAGCCCTTTGGGACTGTGAACGACCCACCCAGTGCCTCTGGACCTCAGTCTTCACATCTTACTTACCTCCAGGGTTGCTCTCGGTCGATCCAGCCCCACAGATGCCCACCGTGGGCCAGCGCTCCGTGGAGCTGCCCAGACCCAGCGGGCGAGGAGGCTGTGGCCCTGTCCTCCTCCAGCTCAGCGACCAGGAAGCGAGATGAGAGTGAGGAGCAGACAAGACTGCTCACGTGGGCGCCGCTGCTCCGCCTCCTTGGACAGCTCCCGTGAGCACCTACTACGTGCCGAGGACGGGGACACAGCGGCAATCATGGCAGCAGAGCCCAGGGGCCACCTGGAGCCCACAGCCATGCCCTGCACATCCCCGGCACATCCCCGGCACATTCTGCCAACAGCACACAAATGTCCCGAGTTCGAACTCACCGCCGGAAAGGGGAGAAGTTGAGAGTCTGCTCCTTTGGGCTGGTCCCAGAGTCCCTGCCCTTCCTGTGTGTGCACCCAGCACTGGCCCGGCCGGTGCCCCCACCAGCCACTCCCCTCTCCACCTGCCGGTCTCCACCCCCTTGACTGCCTTCAACAGGGTGGGGCGTGGCCTGGAGTGCAAGACTGGGGACGGTCAGCCGCGGCACGGAGCCCTCCAACTTGACAACAGCTCCCTGTGCCTCCGCTTGTGAGCTTGGGCAAAGCCGCTGACCGTCTCTGAGAGCCAGTGCCTGTCTCAGGGACTTGAGGCCTGTAGCTCACAGCTGGGCGGTGCCCGGCACACGCTGCCTCCGGGTCCCCCCAGTACTTCCAGAAGGGGTCCTCGGTCCCCAGTTCCCACGCGGTGAAAGGGAAGGTCCGGCCTGGCAGGACGGTGGGTGCAGGCCGGGCCTCCTCGCCAGGGACCAACCCCACCTTCTGCTCTTAATAGCTGTGCATCAGGGCAAAGCCCTGGGGCCTCTCTGAGCTCCCCTCCTCCATCCTCTCCCTCCAGGGCTGGGGCTGGCAGGGTCCAAGGACTGGGCTCTTGTCCAAGCCCCTCACCGGCTTCTGCAAGCGGCTCCTGTGCATGGGGGCAGGGGCAGGGGAGGCAGAGTGCCCCGAGCCCGCTGTGGAGGGGCCTGGTGATGGCGGAGACAGCGCGCTCCCTATGGCTTCCCCTGGGGGGCGTGCCTGCTCTGCGTGCCCAGGGAGGCTGTGAGGTGGGGGCTGCACCTGTAGCAGCCGGAGAGGGCAGTGGGAGAAGAGACCGTTCCGCTCTCCCAGGGTGGGCAGAAGGCGGGAACAGCGACCCCCGCACCACCCTGGGGTCCCTCCTGGCTTAGGTGGAAAGGTTTGCTCTGGCAAAAAAAAAAAAAAAAAAAATCTGCTGCCATGACAACCCAGCACCCTCCCTCCCAGGCCTAGTCTTCAGTGGGGAACCGTCTGGCACGGGGGCTCCAGGGCTGTGTGGTCTGGGGAGGCAGCCAGCAGCCCACCCCCCAGGGGCAAGGAGCCACGTGGGTTCACACAGTCATTCGTTCACTCAAACAGACTGGGCCCTGGGGTGTGGAACTTCCTCTAGCTGGGTCCCAGAACTGCAGTCTGGTGCATCTTAGGGGGATGGAGCTTTGCCAGGGAAGTGGGAACAAACACAAAGAGAACCTGGTGGGCTTCATAGCCGGGCGGGTGGGCTGCTTAGGCTGGGTCTTCGGGCCGCCCCCCCACCCCACCCGGGGCTCGGGCAGTCCTTGGGAAACATCTGGAAGAAGCTCCCTGCTCGGCCCCACACCCATTTCACAGATGGTAGCCCCGAGTCTGCAGAGGTCAAGCCAGTGGCCAGTGCCTGGCCGGCAGAGTGCCGGTGGGGTGAATCTTCCCCAAACGAAAGGCTGTTTTATATCCGACCCGGATACATCATTGATGTCTCCACTTTAATCATTTAATAGTCTCCATTTTATCAGCGTCTTATCAAAAATAGAAACTTTCTTCCTTATCTTTCCAGACTCCTTGGTGAAGCGGCACAGTGCGGGGGGGGGGGGGGGGGGGCAGGTGCCTCGGGGGCGGGCCTGGGGTGGAGGCGGGGCCCCGCTGTCCCCTCCCATCGCCCTTAGGCACGGTCAGTGCCCACCTGGCGCTCAGACCCTTCAGGACGATGCGGTGCCGGGGGAGGGGCTTCTCCCCAAGCCCCTGCCCACTCTATGCTGGCAGACTTGCACAAGGCCACCAAGCTAAAAAGTGGCAGGACCAAGACAAAACAGGAGATCTGCGTCACCACCCCCAGCCCCTCACCCACAGTCTGGGTCATCGCATTTGACTTTGACAGCTCCGAGTAGGGGTGGGGGTGGGGCTCCCCCCGCTCCCGTCTCACAGGCAAGTTGCCCAAATTCTGGAGCATGTGACAAAGCACCACCAAGGTCAAGGACACGTGTAGGGCGAGGCTGAGAGCCTAGCCCAGGCCCCTGCCCGGCTTTGGGGGCCGCGGCGAGCTCTGCCTGCAGGTTCACGTGGCACCCGCCCGTGCGTGGGTGTCCCTGTCCACGAGGACACCAGGACACCAGGCGCGTGGCGTTGGGGACCACCCGACTCTATGACCTCCTCTTAGCCTCTGCAATGACCCCATTTCCGAAAAGTCCCCTTTGTACCGCTGCGGACAGGAAGTCCCCACAGGCCCTCGGGGAAAGCCAATTCACCTGGAACCGAAGCTCTGCGGGCGTCTTCCAGGTGTGGTCATCTCTGTCTTCGCCCATAGAAGCCCCTGCTGAGGCGTCTGGCCTGGTCCCAAAGAGCCCTCTGCTGCCCTCACAGCTCCAGGTTCCAAGGCAGCCCCAGCAGTGGGTGTGGCCGTCGGCTGTGTGTCTTCAGACAACTGGCTGTTCCTTTCTGAACTTGAGCTACCCAGCAGGAAAACGGGGCCCCCCAGGTTTGCTGCGGGGAGCAGCCCCTGGGCTCCTGGAGGTGGGCAGCCCAGGGGGAACACACTCCATGGCCCGCAGAGCCCCCAAGCCAAGACGGGAGCCCGGGGTGAGAAGGTCCCCACGCTCAGCTTCAGCTATGTCCAGCTGCTCTGGGTTAAATAAGTGTCTCCTGGAAATGAGGTCGCTGGGGAAGCGATACCGAGGTCTCCCCGGCACAGGGGGCAGCGTGGGGCCTGAGGCTGGCTCCATGGCAGGCCGCGTGTGTACAGGAACCTTGGCCAGCCTGGAGGAACCTGGCTAAGAGATTCCCAGTGTATTTGGGAGCTTCCCTTCACTTTTTTGCTTAGTTGTCTGGGGTCCCTGGGGGAGGGTGGCACAAGAGGCGAGGGCAGAGACGACCCCCATCTGGGGGCCTTGAGAACGCGTCACATCTGCCTGCCCTCACTCGGCCGGTGACTGCCCGCAGGGCCGTGAGCCGGCACTCCAGGCACGGACCTGCCGTGGACCCACTCAACCCCTCTGGGCCAAGGGCTTCTCGCTCTAAACTTCGTGTCCCCCAGTTGAAGTCAAGGAGATCATTCACCTCGCCAGCCCGGCCCGCAGTTCCCGGGGTGTCCAGCGAATGAGTGCCAGCGGAGGGTGAGCCACCGAGGCCCCGTGACAAGGGCCACAGAAGCCACTCTGGTGGTCCACGGGGACCCTGCAGTGCATGAAGGAAGAGGAGGGGGCTCGCCCAGGCCGTCGTCAGATCAGGGCCTGCGAGCAGGGCTCAGGCTCCAGCTGGCTTCCAGGCCTGGCTGTGCACGGCGCTGGTCGGGGCCAGGAGCTGCAGGGCCCAGAGGGGAGGCTGCTTTGCAAGGCAGCCTGGGAAGAGGCACGTCCCCTGGGTGGACCCAGCGACTGGCATGTCCCCTGGGTGGACCCAGCGACTGGCACGTCCCCTGGGTGGACCCAGCGACTGGCACCGTCTCCGCTGCCTCCCAGGAAGCTGGAGTCAGGAGCAGGGCTGGGAATGGAACCCAGCCACTCCGAAGTAGGAGGTGGGCTTCCCGACCGCTCGGCCTCATGCCTGCGCCCTGTCAGTTGCACAGAGGAGGACAAGCCAGCAGGACCGAGGGCCGCCTCCGGCACCCAGGGAGGCTGGGGACCAGCCCGAGGTCTCGCAGGGATCTGGGGGTGGAGGTGGGAGAGTCCTGGGTCATTTTAGCGGCAGGACCCTCCAGCTTCTGCTGGATCCTTCCTCCCCCTTTAGGTGAGCCCTTGACCCTGCCCCTGGCTGTGCCCTTGGCCCTGCCCCTGGCTGTGCCCTTGACCCTGCCCCTGGCTGTGCCCTGGAGTCCTCCACACCCCCCCACCCCCTCTTACCTGACCCGTAGGCCACTGCCTGTCTCCCAGGTCCCTAGGGCCTGTTGTCAGCTGTGGAGATATGGGTCTCATGGTGACCCCTGCTTAGGGCTTATGAAGAAGTTCAAGTTCCCTCCCTAATGCTTGTCCCCAGAGGCCTGGGAGGGGAGATCAGAGTCAGACACGCATGTCAGGCGCTGGCGGTGAAGTGGGTGACCCGCCCCCAGTCAGCAGCCTTCTCAGCCCAACCTCCTGCAGGCCAGGGGAGGGAGCCAGGCTCTGCACTTGGCACACGGGCACACATGGGCACACACAGGTACTGTGGGCACTCGGGCACACGTGGGCACATATGGGACACACATAGGCACACACGGGCATGTGTGGGCACACTCGGGCATATGCGGGCACACATGGGCACACACAGGCATATGTGGGCACACATGGGCACATGTGGGCACATATGGGGAACACACAGGCACACATGGGCATGTGTGGCACACTCGGGCACACATAGGCACATATGGGCATGTGTGGCACACTCGGGCACACATAGGCACATATGGGCATGTGTGGCACACTTGGGCACACATGGGCACACACAGGCATACGTGGGCACACATGGGGCACGATCAGGCACATGGGCACATGGTATACACAGGCACTCAGGCACATGTGGGCACACATGGGCACTCATGGGCATACTCAGGCACACACAGGCACACGTGAGCACATGGGCTCATGCCAGCACTCGAGTTATTCCACCCTCTCCTGGGTCTCCCTGACCTGGGGTATCCACAGCCAAGCAACCTTGGAGGAGGTCGAGGACCCTCCCACCAACCCCCGTCTGACCGAGCAGAGAAAGCAAACTGAGCCCCCCTCAGCTGCTGGGGAAGTCAGGGGTGGTGGGCAGCAGGAGAGCTGCACCAGCGCCGTGCGGCTCAGAGCACCTGGAGAGCCGGGTGAGAGGTGGCGGAGGGCTGGGGACCCAGCCCTGCGGAGGTGCGGGCTTGGACGGAGGTGCGGGCTTGGACAGAGGTGCGGGCTTGGACGGAGGTGCGGGCTTGGATGGAGGTGTGGGCTTGGACCCCCGCGGCCTCACCACACACAGACTCAGGGGCCCTCTGGACAGCGGATTTCAGGGCGGGAGAATTGTTGAACCCACGGCAGAGCTGGGGAGCGTCCACAAGTCCACAAGCCTCACCGTGGCTGAGTGCACCCCCTGCCGACCCCTTTTCCTTCCCAAACTGCCACCCCTTCCCCAGACGGGCCGCCCCTTGGTTGGTAAGCAGCTTGGAGCCTGCAGCAAAATGCTGCTCTCAGCAGTCCCCAGATGCCTGATCCTCCTAGGGGAGCTCAGGGCTCCGAGAGAGAGAGAGAGAGAGAGAGAGAGAGAGAGAGAGAGCGAGCACAGATCTTCCACCCACTGGTTCACTTCCCAAATAGCTGCAGTGGCTGGGACTGGGCCAGGCCACAGCCAGCAGCCTAGAGCTTCTCCCATGTCTCCCATGTAGGTGTAGCAGCCCAAGCACTTGGGCCATCTTCTACTGCTTTCCCAGGCCACAGCAGAGAGCTGGATCAGCAGTGGAGCAGCCGGGACTCGAACCGGCGCCCATGTGGGATGCTGGCACTGCAGGTGGGGGCTTCACCCGCTATACCACAGCACCGGCCCCTGTAACTCTGGTTTTGAATAAATAAATCTCAACACACACAGACACACGCACACACACACACATACACACACACCTCAGTCTAGTACTGCTTTATTAGGAAAAAAAGGAAAAAAGAAAAAAAAAGACAACCTCTCCAAATGGCAAAATCCTCCCAATTAAGTCTTCAAAGAGTATAAAAAGAACATTAGCTGCGGAAATCCTGCTTTTAGGGCAAATTTCCTCCGGGTTATAAATAAGCGGTTCTTAGCGGAAGGGAGCCCCGCGGCCTGCCCTTCACACAGGCACAGGTATTTTTGGCGACAGCGGATGTAACATGCAGGAGGAGGCCACTGTTCCTGCGGACAGTGGTTGCCAAGGTGACGCCAGGCCAGGCTGCAAACAGGGGAGGACGGCGGACCCTCCTCACGCACCCTGGGAGTCGGCAGGACTCGTGGAATCTTGGAATCCCAGGTGTTCTCAGGTGACTCAGCTCTGACACCCGGGGTGGCCTGGGAGCGAAGGCGTCATCACTTTGCTGTGTTCCTCGGGGACATGGCTTCCTCCCCGGCTCCCTGGCAGGAAGGACGGGGCCAGGAGAGACCTCCAGGTTTCAAGGTGCCCCTCAGGGGACACACGAGCATGCATGTGATCCATTTTCCCCCCAAGGGAAAATGCTAATCTTGCTGTGTTGATTTGTTTAATAAATTTATTTTTAAAGATTATTTTTTTTGAAAGAGAGACACAGAGACATCTTCCTTTGGTGAGTTCGCTCCCCAAATGGCCACAACAGCAAGGGTCAGACAAGGCCAAACCCAGGAGCCTGGAATTAACTCCCTCCGGGTCTCCCACGCGGGTGCAGGGGCCCAAGCGCTTGGGCCATCTCCCCTGCTTTCCCAGAATTAGAGGGGAAGTGGATTGGAAGCAGGACTTGAACCGGTGCTCTGACATGGGATGCCGGCATGGCCTGCGGCAGCTGAACCCTGGGAATGCGGCAGAAGGTGGCCCAAACGCTTGCGCCCCTGCACCCACGTAGGAGACATAGAAGCTCCTGGCTCCTGACTTTGGCCTGGCCATTGCAGCCATTTGCAGAGTGAAACAGCAGATGGGATCTCTCTCTCTCTCTCTCTCTCTCTCTCTCTCTCTCTCTCTGTGACTTCCAAGTAAATAAAATAATTTTGTAAGAAAAGAACCTTATCTTAGGAAGTAGAGTTTGACCCAACTCCTTTAGAGCAAGCGTTTGGGCTGGTGCTGTGGTGCAGTGGGTAAAGCTGCTGCCTGCAGTGCTGGCATCCCACAGGGGCAGCAATTCGAGTCCCGGCTGCTCCTCTTCCGATCTGGCTCTCTGCTATGGCCTGGGAAAGCAGTAGAAGGTGGCCCGAGTCCTTGGGCCTCTGCACCCGCATGGGAGACCAGGAAGAAGCTCCTGGCTCCTGGCTTCGGATCAGCACAGCTCTGCCCCTTGTGGCCATGTGGGGAGTGAAGCAGCAGATGGAAGACCTCTCTCTCTCTCTCTCTCTCTCTCTCTCTCTCTCTCTCTCTCTCTCTCTGCCTCTGCCTGTGACTCTGGCTTTCAAATACATAAATAAATCTTTTAAAAAAAGAGCACTAAACAAAAAAGCCAATCAAAATTACTTTTATGAAGGGGAAGTAGACAAATGCCCTCTGCCATGGCCACATGGGGCTGGCTGCTGTGAGCAGTGAGTTACACCTGCCTATGGCACTGGGTCCCTGGTCCTCTCTGGCCTCTGCCCCGGGCTCTGTAGGGAGGGCAGGGGTCAAAGGCCACTTGGGAAGACTGAGACTTAAACTCTGCTTCCCCATATCAGTCTGCTGTGCGTGGCTTCAGTCCTGGGCTCGCTGAGTTCCCTCTCCAGGGAAGGAGCTGCCTGTGAGGTCCCTGGTCTTCCGTCCCGTGGGAGGCGACATGATGCTGGCGGGAGGAGGTGGCTCTGTCTGGTTCTTTCCGGGTCCCTCGGGCGCCGGCCTTCATCCTGAAGGAATGAGGGGCCGCTGCTTTCCTGCCCCCGGCTAAGCCGGCCTCCCCTCCGGCCTCTGCTGCCCAGTCATGGAGGAGGTGAGGTTTCAGGGATGCTGGATGGCGCCATCCCAGGCTGCGGGCAGAGACGCTGGCTGCGTGCATCGCGTTTTCCTCTCACGCCTTTGCCCCCTTGTGTCTTGCTTTTCTCCTTCAGGCTCCAGCCTCCTTGCTCCACGTTTTCCCATTCCGCACCCCCTTGGAGGTCTCCAAGGCGGGCAGGAAAACCTGCCCAGGGCCACCTGGGCCTGCCCTGTCCCGGGGCGCGAGCCCTTCCATCTCCAGGCGGGCGGCTCTGGGCTTCCTGGAGGTGAGCATTTGCATCGGAGCCCTCTGGTCCTCAGCCTCCTTGGACTGCCATCTGCAGGTTCAGCCAATGGCAAAGCAGAAGTACGCCAGGAGACGCTGCGTGTGCCCGCAGGAGGGAGCACTTCCTTTCTCCCGGCCATTCCCTAAGCGATACAGAGGAACGAGGATGCGCTAGCATTTACCTGGTGTCAGGCAATCCGGGGTGAGGTCGGCTACGGCCTAGGCGATCCTGGGCCGTGTGCACAAGGGGCTTGAGCATTTGTAGACTGTGGTGTCTTCGGGGGTCCTGGGCCAGCCCCTGCAGATGCGTCCCCCCAAGAGCTGGTCACGTCCCTCTGAGATGTGCCTAGGGTGTTTGGAGGCACTCGTTTGGGATCAGAGGGCTTTGCTGAGACACCCATCTGCACCCAGGGCGAGCCAGCCTCACTCTGGGGCTTTGAGACCCGCTGTGTCCCCAGGGGACAAGGACAGCGCTTTGCAGCCCCGGGGGCCTGGCCTCCGCCTCCAGGGCCTCCGCATGGCTCTAAGCGGCCGCCTCCTGGCTAGCGCCGTCCCCACTGGATGTCCATCAGCCCTTCGCTGGAGAATCAGTCGCGGCGGCTCACCCCGGAGTCTTCTCAGCAAACCCAGAGCCTTGGGCCTGTCGGGAGCTTCCGCACTGTACCAGCCGGGCGCACTGGCCGGCAGAGAGGACCACACCGCCGTCTTCGCTCCGCACCTGCTCTTCACCCACAAGGAATCAGGAGACACCCACGGAAGGAGCCACGTCGTAGGGGCCGTGGGCGTTCGGTGGAGCCACTTTGTCCCCGTGGAAGCTGTGTTTCTGGACTGGGGACTCCTCTCAGGGATAACTGTGGCAGAATCATTTCAGATTATTATTATTAAATATGTATGTATGTATTTATTTATCTGAAAGGCAATGTTACAGAGAGAGAGAGAAGGAGAGACAGAGATCTTTCATCTGTTGGTTCATTTCCCAAATGGCTGCGACAGCCAAGGCTGGGCCAGGCAGAAGCCAGGAGCTTCTTCTGGTCTCCCACGTTGGTGGTGCAGGGGCCAAAGCACTTGGGCCATCTTCTGCTGCTTTCCCAGGTGCACCAGCAGGGAGCCAGATGGGAAGTGGAGCAGCCGGGACTGGAACCAGCGCTCCTATGAGATGCCATCGTCACAGGCAGTGGCTGAACCCGCTGCCTCCCCGCTCTGGCCCCTTTCTTCAGTTCTGGAGCGTGGAGCTCCCGGGTTGCTGGCGTCCACCGGGGGTGGGGGGGGACCACAGGGAGGTCGCGTCTCACAGTCTCAGCCCTCCGCTCCCTGCCCCTGCACTGGCCCGGCTGTCCAGGTGGAGCTGCCGTAGCTGCTCTCCCCGGGCAGGTGCAGGCCTTCCAGGGCACAGTGCACGGCCAGCTGTGTGTCCGGCTTCTGCTTCCTTGGCCTGAGCAAATATTTCCTGTGCTGCAGAAAGCTGTCACCACTGAAGAGCACACTGGGCGTGGGTGAACCCGGCCAATCCTATTTACCTATATTTTGCTACAAGAAGCAATTGATCGAAGCCTGGTCCCTTCTGGGGCTCAGATCACACCCTGTGATCCCATCTGGGTGCTCCATCCAAGAGGCACGGCCCTGGGCTCCTTCTTAGGCCCTCGTCCGAGCCTTGGGCCTCTCCTGTGTCCACCCCGGAGAGAGCCACCCTTAATGCAAGGGGGGACCCTGCCTCCCTCTGTACCAAAGTCCTGGATGCCTGGGGGCAGCACCACCAACCTCGGTGCAAAAATGGGCGTGGACGAGAGACAGAGGGGACATTCAGGCTACAGCGGCCAGAGAACAGCCGGACCCCCCTATTATGGTCTCCCGTCTCCCAGACAGGATGAGGATGAGAAGAGGAGGGTGGAAACACCTCCAAAGGCGAGCTCCAGACACATACGTAACCAGGCGGAAAGGCTCTAAAGAACTCTCAGCACTCGAATCAGGATTCTGCCTGGCGAAGAACTGGGGCAGGGGCTGGCTCTGTGGCGCGTCTTCAGGGTGGGCGACAGGCCGGGCACCACAGAGGGGGCCCTGCTGGCCTTGTTCCTAATGGGGCAGGGAGGGAGGAGCCACGGGAGATGAGGAAGCGGGGGCTGCACCTGCCATCCCGCAGCGGGGTTGTGTTGCCAGCAGAGAGGCCCAGAGGGGGGCTGACACTGACCCGGGGGACAGGGCCTGAGGCTGAGAAGTGACGGACTTGGAGCCCTGGCCGGCCTTGGACGGGGAGGCCGAGGAAGCCACCCCAGCTCCCAGGGGCGGGGGATTGGCTCCCAGGCCACACCTAGGGAGAGATGGCGTCCCAGTGCCGTTGGCCTGCCAGCGAGGACAGAACCTCCACTGCTCCTGGGCCCCAGGTGTGCACTTGTGTCACTGGTGTCAGGACATCCAAGCCAGGGCCAGTGAGGACCCCTCCCCAGGAGTGGAAATCTGGCCCCAGCCTGGCCGCCGGCAGGGAACCCTGCAGCTTCCAGCGTGGAGGAGGTGGACCAGGGACACACAGGAGCTTTCTCAGGCCCTTCTGTGCTGTGGGCCTTCTTCCTCCTCTTCCTCCTCTCTGCCAGGCCCGTGCAGTTGCAGCTGGCCTGAAATACACTCCCAGCAAGGGCTGCAAATGACCTGGAGCTGTTGCACCAGGACAGGGCCAGGGGCCCCAGGGACACGACGGCCCAGGCCCTGCTCTCACACTCACCAGCCTCAGCCAGGGACAAGGTCTCACCACTGTGCCACAGAGGAGCCAGACAGAGCACAGAGAGGTTGATCAACCAGCCCGAGGCAGCGCAGCAGGGAGCCGCAGAGCCAGCTCCCTGGGCAGGGCAGTCAGGCCATGTCTCTTGCTCTGGATGTGGCCACTTCCTCCTCCCCAGGCAGCTGAGCCCGCCTTGGACTTGGGCAAGCCCCGCCCTCCCCCAGCCTCTCCTCCTCACCGTCCAGCTGGGAGGGCTGGAGGCAGCCAACACGGGCACCATGGCAGGGGCTCGGGGCCACGTGCCGCAGTGGGGCTGAGTCAGAGCAGAGACCCGGCTGCTGGGACAGCCAGCCTGAGCCTGCAGGAGCCCTGCCCCTAGCGCCACCCCAGCTCCTGTTTCCACTTCCCCAGAGCAGCTCCAAATCGGCCTTGACCCTCCCCCAGACACACTGAGGGCCACAGCCCCTCCCCTAGCCTGACCCAGCCCCTCCCCACCAAAGCGCTTTAGTGGCTGTGCTTAAGGTCAGCCCAGGGCGGCTGCTTGGCCCTCTCCCTCTGCCCGGTCTCCCTCTCTGCCCTGGCTGGACTGGCCCTATCTGCCCGCCCCTGCACTGCCCTGGGCTGGAAGGAGGACCTCTGCTGGACTCCTGCTCCTCTGTCTCCAGGGAGCTGCTCCGAGCACGCCCCCGGGCCCCCGGGTGCCCGCTGAGAGCAGCTCCCGGACCCGGCCCAGGAGCGACTTGCTGGAGGTGGAGCGGCCCCGGGCGCCCTGCCTGTCCAGCCACGGCCATGGCAGCCGGGAACCTGGCTGGGAAACCCCGGCCCATCCCAGCAGGCAGGAGGTGAGCCCAGCTCTTGTCTTCCGTTTCTGGTGGGTGAGATGACTCGATCGACCAGAACTGCCAGTCCTCTGCAGCACCGTGACCCATGACCCCGCTTTACTGAATCTCTGGATTTTGCCACCTGGGGATCCAGGTGGGGCCCGGCTGAGCTGTCTTCCTGCTCCACGTGGCTTGACCGTGTCTCTCACCGGGTGGCCTTCAGCTGGCAGACAGGGGTCAGGACGCCTCCCTCACGCTGGGCACTCGGCGGACCCGGACTCCCAGCGCCTCTGCACACCTGGAGGTTGAACTTGGCTTCAGATTAAAGCAGACGCTGCCAATCCCCAGCAAGTGTAGCCCCAGAGCCAGCCCCGGCCCTCCTGCTGACCCCTGCTGGTCAGAGCAGCCTTCGGCCAGCCCAGGCTCACAGGGAGGACCCAGCCCTCACCTCCCTGGGCAGGTACCCCCGGCTCCACCTGCCGGACGAGGGGGCTGAGGCTCAGAACCAAGATGCACACCTGCCTGGCACCAGGCAGCTGAGTCAGCCTGAGCTCTCGCCAGGCCGCCCTGCCTGCCTCCTGGGGACCGCGGAGGACGATCTGGGGTGGAAGGGGCCATGCCATCCTCTGCCCAGGTCCCCAGCAGCTGCCCTCCCCCTGCACAGCGGCTGCCACCATCATCCTCATTGGCTCCCCCGCTCACCGGGCTTGGGGGAGGAGGTGGAGCCGAGACACTGATTTTTCTTATTTTAAGATTTGTTTATTTGTGTGAAAGGCAGAGTAACAGGAAGAGGGAGAGAGAGAGAGAGAGAGAGAGAGAGAGGTCCTCCATCCGCTGGTTCACTCCCCAAATGGCTGCAATGACCAGAGCTGGGCCAGGCTGAAACCAGGAGCCAGGAGCTTCTTCCAGGTCTCCCACATGGGTGCAGGGGCCCAGATGCTTGAACCATCTTCTACTGCTTTCCCAGGCCATAGCAGAGAGCTGGATTGGAAGTGGAGCAGCCGGGACTAGATCCGGAGCCCATATGGGATGCCGGCACTGCAGGCGGTGGCTTTACCGGCTACGCCACAGTGCCGGCCCCTCGCTATAAAGCGCTCAGCACCTCTCACTGGACTGAGAACCTCTGGTTCAACCCTAAATGTTCCCTCCCCTTGCCTGGGTGAGCTGGGAGGGGCCGCCTCCCCTTACCCTGAGTATTTCTCTCCCTGGCCCCTTCCTATGTGTCAGTGTAGGGGGACCCCGAGGCCTGGCTCACCCCCACGCAGGTGGAGGCTGGGGGTGGTGGCCCCCGCCAGGGCAAATCCAGGCCCAGTTCTGCGGGAGGATGGGGGTGAGGCCTGCAATCCCAGCTCTGCCATTAGCAGTCGAAGTTTCTTAACTCCAGCTTCCCGATCTAATAAGGTTAACAAGGACTTCATAGAGGGCCTCTGAGACTCAAAAGACAGAACGAGTATAAAGGCTCAGTAAAACGTGTAAGGTTTTTACGCAGAAAAACCAGCAAACATCTCTGAAGGAAGCGAAGGTCTTGATACTTGGAAAGACCCCGTGTGCAGGGCGGGAGGTCTAAGGCGGCGATGCTTGGTTTGGTTGTCCACATTGTCGACACCGCCCCGGTGGACGCACAGAATCAACGCTCTGAGCTGAAACCAGTTCTCTGGCTCACAGACTCCAGGGGCCCCCGAAGCCGAGAATGTAAAACGCACACTTCTTTCCACATACGTTTTAAACCCCCCCCCCCCGAAATCTGAGCGTGCCTTAGAATTCAGAGTGCGGCAGAGTTTAATTGTCCAGGGCCTCTCCAGCCGAGGCCCTCCCCTGGGGACAAGGGGACGTGCCCCCGACAGCCGTGACCCTGTCCATCCCAGGGCCTCCACCGCCTCCTCCCGGGGGCCCACCTGGTTTGCCTCTCCCCAGGGGCCGCTGATGGCTCAGGGCAGGTGTGAACGCAGCCCTGGGTCCTCAAGGGAAGGGTGGGGGCGGCCAGGGAGCAGTCCAGCAGGTGGCCGTGCAGAACTCCCAGGGGTCCGAACACTCTGGATCGCAACCTCCTTGGAGGGGGACACTTGTGGGCAAGAGGCTGCTTGTGCAGGTCTAGGTAGGCCCTGCATTTCTGACCAGTTCCCGGACGAGGCTGTCACTGGCTCAGAACACCACTTTTTACAACAGTCATCGTAGGGGCCTGCGCTGTGGTGTAGTAGGTAAAGCCGCTGCCTGCAGTGCCAGCATCCCATATAGACACCAGTTTGAGTCCCAGCTGCTCCTCTTCTGATCCAGCTCTCTGCTGTGGCCTGGGAAAGCAGTAGAAGATGGCCCAAGTCCTCGGGCCCCTGCACCCGTGTGGGAGACCTGGAAGAAGCTCCTGGCTTTGGATCAGCAAAGTTCTGGCCATTGCAGCCATCTGGGGAGTGAACCAGTGGATGGAGGACCTCTCTCTCTCTCTCTCTCTCTCTCTGCTTCTGCTTGTCTGTAACTCTGCTTTTCAAACAAATAAATCAATCTTTAAAAAAAAGTAATTGTGGGGGGCCGGTGCCCCCTGAGGACCACACTTTGAGCAGTGAGACGGGAGCTCATTCACCCTTGGACAAACCCAGTAGACATTGCCGAGGCCGGTGCTCCTGCGGACACAGTGGCCATGGCAGCTCTGAAGCCGGGGCTGCTGGGACTCTCTGAGCGCAGAGCAGGCCCGTTCCCCAGGCGGGGGCTGCAAAAGACTTGGTGGTCAGGGCTCCCCAGAAGGTAACCGGGGCGTGGCATCCTGGCTGCAACAGCTTCCCCTGGGGCAAGGCTGAGTGCAGCCACCACTGGCCCAGGGCCTCTGGCCGAGACACTGTCTCCCCAGGCCCTGTGCCTGTGTGTCACGAGAGGGAGACAGGAAACAGTGAGGAAGGGCCGGCGAGGTGGCTCCACAGGCAGGAGGGGGTGCGATCGGCACGCGCCCCAGGCCCGGCGCTGTTCTGCCTGCTTCCCCCGGGCCTGCAGCTTTGAGGCTCCTGGCGATCCCTGGGCACTGTTCTTCTCACCATTTTACAGGTGGAAACCTGGAGCCCAGAGGGAGCAGAGCCCGGCTCACACCCAGTGCCATGTGGGACCCCAAAGCCCAGGCACTTGACCAGCTGACCATCCGGCCTTCCCAGGGAGAGCTGGGGCTGTGCTCCACCAGGGCAGTGAGTGAGAAAAAAGGTGGGGTCCTCTCCCTGCCTCCACCGACCATAGCAGCCCCTCCTCCGCCTTCCCTGGGGTCCCCTGGCTCTGAGGGCTGCCCAGGGTTAGAACACCCTGGGTCCAGCCCACCCCAGCAGGCACCCTTGGGCTCTGGGACAGAAGCTGCCCAAACGTCCCTGGAGACGGACAGGCTGGTTCGGACATGGGGCTGCCCATTTTAAATCCGCCTCTCAGAGCCTCTCTCCTGGTGACGGCTGCAGGAGGTGTGTCCTCGTCTGCTTCTCCCCTAAGCCGTGCTCTCCCAGCCTGTGCCTGGTGCTGAGCGGACACACCCACAGCACTCAGCAGAAATCCCGGCATTGGGGCCAGCGCTGTGGCGCAGCAGGTGAAGCTACAGCCTGCAATGCCGGCATCCCATACAGGCACTGGTTCGAGTCCTGGCTGCTCCACTTCTGATCCAGCTCCCTGCTAATGCGCATGGGAAAGCAGCGGAAAATGACCCAAGTACTTGGGCCCCTGCCAACCGTGTGGGAGACCCGGAAGAAGCTCCTGGTTCCTGGCTTCAGCCTGGCCCAGTCCCTGCCGTCGTGGCCATTTGGGAGGTGAACCCTCAGATGGAAGACCTCTCTCTCTCTCTCTCTCTCTCTGTAACTCTGCCTTTCATATAAATAAAATAAATCTTTAAAAAAGAAAGAAAAAAGGAAATATTGGGATGCAGTGGAAACAAACACAGTTCCAGATCTTGCCACCAGAGGGCAGGCACGTACAGCAGGCAGAGTAAGGGCCGTGCAGGGAGGCGGCCAGCAGGGTGTTGTGGGAGAGGGGGCTGCGCCCAGGCAGGGCGGGGTCAGGGGGTGGGGTGGGGGTAAAAGGGAGCAGAATCAGGGGCTTCCTCATGCTCTGCACGTCGCATGCCCACGCCAGAGCCCTCTTCTCCCCTCCCCTCCCCACCTCTTCCTCTCCCTCCGGAACACCTCTTCTCCCTACGCTTTGGTTTCATCTTCTCTAAGATGGGACACTGCGGTACTTCCCTGGCTCCCCCCCTCTCCCTCGGGGCTTGAGGCCTCAGGGCTGTGGCCCAGGGAACCATCGGGGCCCCTTGCTGTGTACCGGGTCCTCTCCTCCTGCCCTGTGGACCTGGGCGGGGCTCCGCCGACACTGGGGTAACCCCTCCTCTGCAGCCAGGAGGAGGGGGCGCCGTCGGGAGCTGCTCTACTCCGGAGTGGAGAGCAGGCGGGGTTGAGTGATGGAGTGAGTGGATGGGAGAGACCAACACACGCGTGGCTGCAGCAGAGCCCAGAAGCCAGGCTCCCCATGGACTCCGTCCAGGGCCTGTCCCCCTCCGACGCCCCCTGGCCCTTTTAAATGCCCCCCCCACCCCCCGGCAGCGGCCCCAGGTGACCCTTGTTCTAGGTTTCCAGGGGTGAGGGGCAAAGGGATCCCACCAACTGTGAGGGTCCACTCTGTCTCTGTCCACTTATTCCCTCGTCCGGCAAACACCCAGTCCCTGCACTGGCCGGCCATAGCTGTGTGCATCTCGTGTAGAGCAGGCAACCCCGAGTGCGCTGGGGTGTCCGGGAGGCTCCTCTGGGGAGGTGGCCTCCGAGCACGAAGCTGGGGCTTGGCTGCCCCGAGGGGGCCGTGTTGGCTGTGGCCCGTGGTCAAGTCTGCCCCACAGAACTGAGGGTGAAGTGACAGATCGAGGTGAGACAGCGACGGGCCCTCCCCCCACTCCGGCTGGGGAAGGGTTCCCGGGGCGGGCCCAGGAAGTGGGCGTGTGCCACACCACGCGGCCTGGCCCCAGCTGTCTCTCCAGGTGCTGGGTCACACCTGCAAGGACTCGCCCACTGCTGACCTAGATTTCAGGGCCACTGTGTCAGCGCCTCCAGGGTGGGCGAAGCCGGGCTTCTCAGAGCCCAGACAGCATCTTAGACACCCAGCTCCGTGCACGGCTCCCCGCCTGCGCGGCCGGGCCCCTCCCCCTCCCCCCTGCTGCATGCCCCGCAGCGCTGAGGATCCCAGGTTGGGGGTGGGGGTGCTGCATGGGGGGCCCAGATGCTTCTGCAGGGGCTGCCAGGCCCCGCCCCCTAGAGCTGTGCCCCGCCCAGTCCCAGGTGCCTGGCTCCCTGATGCGGGAGGTGTGTGTGTGTGTGTGTGTGTGTGTGAGAGAGAGAGAGAGAGTCAGCCTCCCCATGTGGGCTGCACCTGCCCCCACCCCAGCACACTCAGGTCCCAGGTTGGCTGACCTTGTTGCCACACGGCCTGGGAGATTCTGCCCCCCCCCCCCCCCCCCGCTTGGGCTCTGTTTGCTGAGCCAGGAGCAGGCGTGAACCGAGGGGCTGTGCCGAAGTCACTGCCCCCTGGGCAGCTGCCAGAGGCTGTCAGTCCACTCCTGGGCTCTCCGTCCCCGCCTCGCGGGCGTCAGGGCCCCAAGGACCCCAGTCAGAACATGCAGAACTACTGCTTTTAGGTGTTTCTTGGCGTCCACGTTCCCAGTCTAAGCCCTTTCTACAGATGTTTCTGGACTCCCAGGTTCTGCCCCAGGGACCCCGGGGGACTCTGTGAGAGAGGCTGGGTGAGCAGGGGCGGGTGGGCAGCAGCCTGGTGTCCCTGTGCTGCCAGCCCTCCGAGTGCCCCCCTCGCTGCTCCCAGGCTCCTTCCAGCTCTGACCCTGGCCTCCGAGTCCTGGAGATGCCCCAGGGCCCTGCGGCCAGGCAGACCCTGGCGTCAGGCAGGGCTTGCCCCTGAGCCCAGAGAGGCTAAGGGATGGCCGATCACCCTGGCAGCCCAGCAGCTGGGAAGAGCTCGGTGCTTCCCCACCAGGGACGGGATGAGGCCTGGGCAAGGTGCTGGGGGCGTGGCCCGGACGGCAGGTGCAGGGTCCACCATCCCCGGCGGGCACCAGCCAGGTCCCTGTGGGCCCTGACACCCTAGCCCCTTCTCCTCCCCGGCCCTCCTGAACCAGCCAAGGTGCTCCTGTTCCTTAGCAGGTGGTTAGGAAACCGGACTCAGAGATGGAGAAACCGCCGGGCCTGGGCGTTCTCCGCACAGCTGCCGGCGTAGACGTTCGGAGGGAAGAGCACACCTGGCCCGGATTCCCCAGCCCCCGGGCCCGCCCAGCACATGCCGGGGACACCTGGGCCTCCTGGCGCCCAGCCAGGCCCTGGGTGCGCGTGCCCACGCCTGAGAACCGCACTGTGAAACGCACACGCCTCGGCATCCCACCTCCGCTGCCTGGCCTCCGTGTCCACCTCCGAGCAGCTCCCCGGCTGCGGCCCGGTGGGACCCCTCACCTCCCCACTGTCCCTGCCTCCCTGGTGCAGGCTCCCGGACACGGTCACCTACCTGCTCCCTCCTGGGATTTGGACACTGGCGCGGGCGCCAGCTCTCTGCTTGCCGCATGCTGGCGCTCTGGGCCAGGGGATGAGTCCTGCGCCTCCAAGCCCGGGGTCCCCTCCTCTGAGTTCTGTCCCCACTACAGTCTGAGGTGTGCTCCTGTGTCCCCAGCTCCACCACGCGAGGGTGTTGGGAGGGGGCCAGGTCCAGAGGGGGGCGCCCCCATGAGTGGGATTTGTGCCCGGGGGAGCTCGGGACCCTCTCTCACCAGGTGAGCACATGGAGCCAGAGTGTGTGCCCTCCTTGGGCTCCGGGTCGGTGGGTGCCTTCTGGACCCCGGAACCCTGAAAACCACGGCCTCCCTGGCTGTGACCCTGTCAGAGCAGCCGCGCAGGCCAAGTGCCCCAGATCCGCGGGTTCGAGTCCTCGGAGCGCGGACTCACCAGGAACGGGGTGGCTGCAGCGGATTCGCTGAGTCTCAGCGGCTCCTGATGCTACCTGACTGTACCGTGGCCAGCCTGGACACCTGTACCGTGTACGGGTGTGCATCCCCCTGGGCTCCCTCTCTGGAGTAAATCCCGCAAGCTCCAAGGAGCCGCGGTGAGCTCTCCGGGTCGGGCCCCGCCAGCCCCATCCCCATCTCCTTCACGGTGCGGGCCAGGGGCAGGGGTGGGCAGAGCCTGGGGATCGTTTGTGCCCCTGTCACAGGATCCCTGGGGTTGTGGTGTGTGCTGAGCTCACGACCCCCGTCAGGCACCAGCGCAGCTCCCATGGACAGGACCCTCGCCAGGGGCAGAGCCCCCTCACCCCCGGGCTCCCCCAGAGGGAGACCCCGTCCTCACCTCCTCCCCGAGTGAGACTCTGCCCCACCCCCAGGCCTTGACCCGGCGCCAACATGGAAGGTCGTGAACTAACAGCTTCTGGGGAGAGCAGAGGTCACCCTGGGGCCCCGCTCACAGAGCCACGGAGAATGCCACCATCTTTGTCACCTTTGTCACACAGCTCCCCGGGGACTGGGCCCTTGCTATTTGCTGCTCCCTGCTGGGAAGCCGAGCCCAGACCCGCAGCCCTGCCCCTGTCAGAGCCCCAGCGTGGGGCCCTCTGCCAGACACGCCCACCTCCCTGCGGGCCTGGCGGTCCCCGGGAGCTGCCGCCTTGCACCTGCCCCACTGCTCACCCGGCCCGCTCTCTGCTGGAGTCTGTGCCTCCCAGCCCTGCACCTGAGCCCAGAGCTGGCGTTTGTCATGGGCAGCAACTGGACTCGGAGGAGCGCCGGCCAGCCCCTCCCTTGGCCTCGCTCCGCAGTGGGCATCAGCCAGCGCCAGCCCCCCCCCCCCCCCCCCGCGCGCCCTGAGTGGCCTGGCCCCAGCACCTGCAGCCCACCCTGGGGCGCACACACTCAGCCCTGGGAGACTCCCGCCAATGCCTTGGGGCCAGCTCTGCTACCAGCGCTGTCTCCCAGGAGCTGCCCTCCGAGGGGGCCACACGGGAGCAGAGCAGCTCTGGCCCCGGGCCTGGCTCCAGGTGCTGGACGGGCGCTCGCGCCTGACCCACGTCCCTACAGCTTTGCAAAGGGCACTTCCCCTTCTCAGAAGCTCCAACGCCTGACAGCAAGGCCGGCTGGGCGCCCCCTGCCCCGGCTGCCGCCACCATGAGCCCCTCTCTACCCTGCCGGGGGACGTTGGCTGCCTGCCACCTCTTTGTGTACCTGCCCTGTCCTGGGAGCCTCCCCAGAGGCCCTGGCTCTGTCCCCCTTTGCTCCAGCCTCGGCTCTGTGGCGAGGGGGGCACACGGGCAAGGCTCAGGGGCACGGGTGGGAGCGGCTGTGCGGACAGATTTGCAGGGTGTGCGGCTGTGTGGGTGCTCGGAGACTCACAGGGGGTCTGCAAGAGCTACACCTCGGCTCCCTGCTCCCCTGGGGCCTGGACCCCCTCCCGTGGGCTCCCTCACACTGCCCAGGGCTGGGCACCGCGATCACCCAGACGGCCTGTCTGTCCTGAAGTCCTCTCCCCGGATGGGCAGGAGCGGCCCTGCTCCCACTCCTTCCAGGCTGTGTGACGTTGGCCCAGTTACTCAACCTCTCTGGGAAAGAAAACAGGTAAAACCTGCCTTGCCACTGCCGCTGAGAGGATTAGCAGTGGGCACAGTGCCCGGCGAGAGGGTGCCCAGGGATCATGGAGACGGCAGTGCCAAGAGCCCACGCCAGCCTGGAACCCACCCCTGGCCACCCAAGGTGGGTGCTGCCTCTCGGGTCTTCCTCCTCCAGGAAGTCTGCCTGGAGAACCTGTGGGTTCCATGGGGGAAAATTCAGGGTGCACCTCAGTGGGCACTGCCTAGACCCAGGGGCAGGGGCAGGGGCCTCTCCTGTCCCAGCGACACCTTCCTGACTCCTGGCCCGGATACCCCTGGTGGCTGGCTTGGGACTGGCGCCGGGCCCCAGGCAGAACCAGGCAGGTGTTCAGGGCGGCAGCAGGTGTCCTGGCCTCTTCACCGGGGGGCGGGTTCCAGGGAGTGGCCGGGATGACAGGCGAAACTGGGCGGGCACGCGGGGCCCAAGGGCATGCACACCCACGCGCATTCTCTCCAGAATCTGGGCTCACCCTCAGCCTGGCTCTGCGGGCCGGGAGCCGCCAGCCGCTCCTGCCGCCACACCTGAGCTTCTGGCCGGCAAAGGGGGTGCCCCTCTGTCGCCCGGTGAACGCTTGCTGGGGGGGAGGAGGGAGCGGCAGTGAGGACGTCTCTCTAACGCTGCTCATTGTACTCATGGGCATGGCTAGAAACTGTGAACAAGCCACTTGGGGGCCGGCGCCATGGCGGGGCAGGTGAAGGTGCCGCCTGCAGTGCCGGCATCCCATGCGGGCACTGGTTTCGTGCCCTGGCTGCTCCTCTTCCAATCCAGCTCTCTGCTGTGGCCTGGGAAAGCAGTGGAAGATGGTCCAAGTCCTTGGGCCCCTGCACCTGTGTGGGAGACCCAGAAGAAGCTCCTGGCTCCTGGCTTCGGATCGGCACAGCTCCAGCTGTTGTGGCCACCTGGGGAGTGAACCAGCAGATGGAAGACCTCTCTCTCTCTGCCTCTTCTTCCTCTCTCTCTCTCTCTCTCTCTCTGTGTGTGTAACTCTGACTTTCAAATAAATAAATACATCTTTTAAAAAAAGAAAGAAAAGAACTCAGTGGATTGACAGGCTCCCTTGAGAAAACTCAGGAGTCTGGACGGACACGCTGTCTCTCAGCAAAACGTCAGAAATCGGCAGAAATGCCATCCCCCAAGACAAGCAGGGAACAGCTCCGGGATGACCAATCTCAAGACGGAACCGAGGAGCCCGGCCTCCTGCTCGGCCCTGACTTTCCAGAGCCGCTCCGGGGCTCCTGCTCTAAGGCCAGGAGCCGTGTACGGGGGCAAGGAACGGGCTCCCAGTGCCAGCCCTCCCCTCCCACTCAGTTCTGGAAAACAGTCCCGGCTCGCCTCACCCCTGCCCCGGAGCCCACTCAGACCACAGCAGTAACACGGGGTCTCGATGTTTCCTGGGGCTCCAGCCTCGTGATGGGGGGCGCTCTGGGTGGGCAGCCCCGGTCCACACCCTTCCTTGCTGACCCACTCTTGGGCTGCCTACAGGAACCCCTCCATGGGGGGGGGGGGTCTTGGTGTCCAGAATTCCCCGCTGCCTCACCCTCACAATCCTGAGTATCCGTGGGTGCCTGGCTCTGTTGGGGTTGCCCTTGGATCTGCCCCAGGCCTGCGGGGGCAGCTGGAGTGGGTGGCCCAGCATGGGGTGGTGAGTGTTTTGACTGGGGGAGCCCGGGAGCCACAGAGGAGAGACCCTCCCCTCCTGCCCCAGACACGGCTGGGCGCCATTCAGAGAGGAGGTTAAGAGCTGCCATTCTTAAGCACTTATTAAGTGCCCAGAGTTTGCATCCGCATTTCCAGGTCTTGTGAAATCTCCGTGGCATGAATTATCATCCTCTTCCAAGGTATGAAAACCTGAGCCCCCAAGAGATCCAGCGGCGACCCCAGGAAACTGGAGCCGGATCAGGCCTCCCTGACTCCCAGGCTCATCCTCCTCCCTACACCGCCTGGCACCCCGGGAACGCAGCGTCCTGCTGGAGACGCGAGGGGTGCGAGACCCCCAAGCTTCGGGACGGGCAGCATCCCTCGCAGGGAAGACGCAGTGCCACCAGGTGGCGCCCTCGGCCCTCGCTGGGCGGAGCGCGCCGGGACCCCCGCCTGAGTGGGCAGCTGGGGGGCGCAGATCTTAAGGACCTCGCACCTGAGGCGATCCCGGGGGCTTCCAGGCCCTCGGCTCTCGCTCACTGCCCTTTCCGGCCGGCAGCTCCTCCCGGGACTCTCCTCCTGCCCCGCCCCCGCCCCCGCCCCCGCCCCCGCCTGGGGTGGGGGCGTGCTGGCCCTGGCCTGCGGTCCTCCCAAAGCCTGCTCAAGGCCTCAGCTCAGGCCTGGGCAGCACTGTGGGTCACCTAGCCGTGCCCATGCGCAGCGGCTCCACTTTCAGGACTACACCCGGCGTGCGCGCGCACCGGGCAGGTAGCAGCTCCAGGGCGCACCTGCTTCTCCCGCGTGCCCGTCCGGGAGAACCGCTGGACACGCGCTGGGCAACAGTGAAGCAGACCGACTGCTGAGCGAGCGACTGCGTCCTGTGGGCGCACCTTCCTGACGATCTACGGCGCTAGCAGTCAGGAGGGGCCCAAGGGGCCTGGGGGGCGGGGCGAGGAGCCCCCCCGGGGGGGGGGCAATGACCGCACCCTGTGCTCTCCCTTTCTTTTTTTCTTTTTTAAGATGTTTTCAGAGGTCGGCATTGTGGCGCAGAGCTAAGTCACCGGCTGTGATGCTGGCATATGGGCGCCGGTTCGAGTCCCGGCTGCTCCTCTTCCGATCCAGCTCTCTGCTGAGGCCTGGGAAAGCAGCGGAAGATGGCCCACGTCCTTGGGCCCCTGCACCCGCGTAGGAGACCCAGAAGAAGCTCCTGGCTCCTGGCTTTGGATCGGTGCAGCTCCGGCCGTTGCGGCCATTTGGGGAGTGAACCAGAGGATGGAAGACCTCTCTCTCTGTCTCTACCTCTCTCTGTAACTCTTTCAAACAAATAAATAAATCTTTTCTTTTTTTTTTAAAGGGGGCTTCCAGCGTGAGGGAGCAGCGTGTTCGTACCCCCGTCCCACGGGCCCCAGGTGTGCGCCCTGGCTTTGCAGAATTTTCTTTCCCGGAAACGTCATGGGTGGCTGGGGTGCAGAGGAGACTCAGCCAGGGTGTGTGGCCCTGTGGTGGCAACGCGGGGACTGGAGCCCGGGGGTGGCTCTGCTGTCCTTTGTTCACGGCTCCAGCTCAGGCAGACGGCCGTCTAGCTGGGTCTTCTGCGCTCACCAGTGCTCGGTCCTCCACAGCGTTCGTGTTCAGAGCCCTGGCTGCAGGCAAGCGGCGAATCCGCGGGTTCTGTCTGAGGTCCAGAGTCCAGCCTTGGTGGCTTCAAGAGACGGTTTCACATGAGGACGACAGCGCTAAGACAGGTGGTTCCCCTAGCTGGGTACCCAGGTTCACCCCCCAACTCTGGCTCCTGCTAGTGCAGCCCCGGAGAGGCAGTAGTGATGGCTCCAGTCACTGGGTCCCTGCCACCACGTGGGGGGGCTGGACTGAGTCCCAGCACCCAGCTTTGGCCAGGCCCATACCCAGTCCCCACGGTGGCAGGCATCTGGGGAGTGAACCAGTGGGTGGGGAGCTTGCTCTCTCGCATGCGCACTCTCTCTCTCTGCCTCTCAAATATATAAATTTTTAAGAATTGAATCCAAAGACTTCTTTACAAGTAAGGACTTCTGTCTTTCTGTTAGAAACAGCCGGAGGCTCCTGCAGCACCGGAATCCACCTGTCTCTTCGTCCCTGCGTTGGGCTTTGCTCGCCTCCCTGTCTTGGCCTGCAGCGGAACGCTGGCCTCCCCCGGGCTTTCCCGGCCCCAGCCCTGGCAGGGGCAGGGTCTTTCTCAGCCTGGTGCCTGCAGTATGTCCCCAGGAGAGCGACCAGCCGCTGTCTCTGCACCCACACTTGTGTTTGGCAAACGTTTGGGACCCACCGTGGCCGGGCTTTGCAGGGGCACAGCTGGGATTCCAGCTCCCCTGGGCCATCCCAAGTGAATTGAACCAGGTAGGGGTGAGCTAACTAGCTGTAACTAACTAGCCTGTGCCCTCGGTGGGTCACTTCCCTCTGGGCCTTCAGGGTCCCCCTGAGGCATGAGATGGGGGGTGGCTGCCCCTCCGGGTCCCCGAGGTCCACAGGCAGGGGACCCACAGCTGGCTCTGTAGCAGGTGCCAGCTTGTTTAGAGAGGTGGGGAATGAGTGGGCTCAGCCCTGGGCTCCAGAGCCGTGGTTCGCGTGAGTGCCCCTGGCCTGAAGTTGTCTCTTTTTAACAAGACCGAAGAGCTGCCCCCACCCCCGCCCCCGGCCTGCGCTGCAGCCCTGGTCACTGCCCGGTGACTGGACGAAACCCTGATGAAAACCCGTGGCCTGTGTGAAGCCCGGGCCCAGCGCTAACATTTCAGGACACAAATGTCTTGCTCTGCCTCCAGAACTGCTACACGAATTCCCATCAACAGTGGCGCGGCAGGCGGCGTGGGGTGATCAAACCTCAGACCCGGGGGACACCGGACGTGTCAGTGAGCCCCGCCCACTTCACAGCAGGCACCTGTCTTGGGTCCCCCCCCTGCGGCTTTGCCAGGAATCAGAAATCCGAGAGGGAAAGTCTCCCCAGCCCTGGGGGGCGAGGGTGGGCCAGGCTGACCCCCGTTCTCTGATGCCGGATTCAGGGGTCTTCGTGCCGCCTCCGGGTGTCATGAAATAATTATGAGACTCAGGCCAGAAAGCTTTAAAAGTCACGACTTTTACAATGAAAGTTTTCTTTGGAAGTCGTAGCAGTTGACATCCGCTCTGGGTGTAGATTTCTTCGCTATGTTGATGTTTCTGTTTCACACTTTTAGGGAACCTTGCTACTCGACGTTTCTACATATCGCAGAAGATTTGGACGGGGTACTGAAATGTAAGCAAACAAACGAACAACTCAAACCTCACCACCCCTACGCTGTCGCTCCCACTGAATGCCTGGCTTTGTTTTTGCGAGTGTGCGTGTGTGGGTTTCTTTAACTCGCTGGCACCGCCCCCCGGGTTGGAGTCCCGTGAGCTTACGGTACCATCCCTCACACTTGGAGAGCGGAGTTCCAGTCGGGAGCCGTGCCCGTGTCTGTGAGTTGTGGATCAAGGACACGGCTGGGCAGGGCACATTCGGGAAACACCAGTCACTCTCGGGGGCCACAACCGGAGGTTCCGCGAGGAGCCGGGAAGGCCTCTCGTGGCCGAGGGTGGGCAGCCCTGGGTCGCCGGCTGAGGATCTGCCCGCTCCCACCCTTCGGGGACAACACCACGCGCAGGAAGTCACAGAGGAGAACAAGCATTTCTCTCCACCTGCTACTAACGTTCCTGGGTCGCCTGCAGTGTTTTCTGGGATGCGCTGCCCCATCTCCCCAGACAGCACCCATCTTTCCTGATCTCCTTATAGCTCATTAGCACCGTTCCCGGTCACTAAGGACTCCTTAGCAATCAGGTTTTCTACACACTTCCTGCGCCGGGGACTCTGTTTTGAACAAAATCTACCAGGAAACTCAAAAGGCTAAAGCGATAAACACAGAGCGACCAGCATGGGAAGCCGAGTGCGGCTCCGATGGCTGCAGGGCCCCGCAGGACTCCACGACGCCACTCGGAAGATGACCGTCGCCTGAGGCCCTGTCCGCCGCTGGGCTGCAAGGCTGCGGGTCAGTTCTCAGTCAGCCTGCACGTCGTCTCCCATTTTTCCCCTTTGTAAACTGATGCTGTGTTCTTTCAGCACATCCCATAATTATTTCCCAGTGCAGGTGTCTGAACAGAGCGGTGGCCTCATCTGATCTTTCAGTGTGAGCTCCAAACGCAGTGACGTCTTACCCGGAGTCCAGCTAACCACAGTCCTTCATGAATCCATTTTCTTTTGCTCAACTTCCGGAACATAGAGGAAACTCTGTCTATGTCTCTGTCTCTCTCTCTTTCCCTCTCTCTCTCTCACACACACAGTTATGGAATGCATATAATTTTTTTTATAAATCTTTTATTTATTTATTTTTGGACAGGCAGAGTTAGACAATGAGAGAGAGAGACAGAGAGAAAGATCTTCTTTTTTCCATTGGTTCAACCCCCGAGTGGCTGCTACAGCCAGCACGTTGTGGCCGGCGTGCTGCACCGATCCAAAGCCAGGAGCCAGGTGCTTCTCCTGGTCTCCCATGTGGGTGCAGGGCCCAAGGACTTGGGCCATCCTCCACGGCCCTCCCAGGCCACAGCAAAGAGCTGGACTGGAAGAGGAGCAACTGGGACAGAATCCGGCGCCCCGACCGGGACTAGAACCTGGGGTGCCGGTGCCGCAGGCGGAGGATTAGCCAAGTGAGCCGTGGTGCCGGCCTGGAATGAGTATAAATTTAACAAAAACGTGCAACAGCTGCACTCTGAGAATTTATAAGACATTACTGAGAGGAACTAGAGGTGGTGGAGACGAATGGTGAGACGTCTCAGCCCCGTGGACTGGAGGCCTCGGTGTTGTAAAAGTGCCAGTGCTCTCTTCCCACTGAGCTACAATGATTCAGCACAATGACGTTCAAACCTTAGCAGAGCTGTTGCAGGAACCTTGATAAGCAAATCTTAAAATACATGCAAAGAGCAACCAAAGCAATTCTGAAGATGAAAAAAAGCTGGAGGATGTACAGCATCTGGTTTTTAAAACCTACTATAGTGGCCGGCACCGCGGCTCACTAGGCTAATCCTCCGCCTTGCGGCGCCGGCACACCAGGTTCTAGTCCCGGTCGGGGCGCCGGATTCTGTCCTGGTTGCCCCTCTTCCAGGCCAGCTCTCTGCTATGGCCTGGGAGTGCAGTGGAGGATGGCCCAAGTCCTTGGGCCCCGCACCCCATGGGAGACCAGGAGAAGCACCTGGCTCCTGGCTTCAGATCAGCGCAGTGCGCCGGCTGCGGCAGCCATTGGAGGATGAACCAACGGTAAAGGAAGACCTTTCTCTCTGTCTCTCTCTCTCACTGTCCCCTCTGCCTGTCAAAAAAAAAACAAAAAACAAAAAACAAAAAACAAAAAAAAACAAAACCTACTATAGTACTGCCAGTTACTAGGACACTTTGATATTCAACTACACTTAACACACAGGTCAATGGAACAGACCGTACACTCCAGAGACCCACAGACGAGTACATGGTCGACCAGTTGTCAGCAAAGGTGACCAGTTGTCAGCAAAGGCGACAACAAAGAACGGAGGAAAAGTTAAATTTCTTCGAAGGTTCTGGAATAAGTGGTCGGCTATTTGTACACCAATGGATCCCAGCCCCTCCTCTCACACCATATTCAAAAATTAACTTGAAGTGGACCATAGATTTAAACATTATAGCTAAAACTTTGAGCTTCTTAAAACAATGGAGAAAAATCCTAGTGTCCTTAGGCTAGACAATGATTTTTAAAGAAGATACAAAAAAAAAAAAAAAAAGCTGCAAAAGAAAACAGTAAATTGGGGGCCGGTGCCACGGCTCAATAGGCTGATCCTCCGCCTTGTAGCGCCAGCACACCAGGTTCTAGTCCCAGTCGGGGCACGGATTCTGTCCCAGTTGCCCCTCTTCCAGGCCAGCTCTCTGCTATGGCCCAGGAAGGCAGTGGAGGATGGCCCAGGTCCTTGGGCCCTGCACCCCATGGGAGACCAGGAGAAGCACCTGGCTCCTGCCTTCGGATCAGCGCAGTGTGCCTGCCACAGTGCGCCGGCCGCAGCGGCCACTGGAGGGTGAACCAACGGCAAAGGAAGACCTTTCTCTCTGTCTCTCTCTCACTGTCCACTCTGCCTGTCAAAAAAAATTTTAATAAAAAAAACAGTAAATTGGGCTTCATCAAATATTAAAACTGTCTTTGAAAACATGATTAGGAGGATGAAGAGGTAAGCCACAGACTGGGGACTATTGGCAAAACACATATCCACGGGGCCAATGCTGTGGGACGGTGGGTTAACGCCCTGGCCTGAAGCACCAACATCCATGTGGGCGCCGGTTCAAGACCCACCTGCTCCACTTCCTTTCCATCTCTCTGCTATGGCCTGGGAAAGCAGTAGAAGATGACCCAAGTGCTTGGGCCCCTGCGCCCTCGTGGGAGACTGGGAGGGACTCCTGGCTCCTGGCTTCGATTGGCACAGCACTAGCCATTGTGGACATCTGGGGAGTGAATCATCGGATGGAGGACCTCTCTCTCTCTCTCTCTCTCTCTCTCTCTCTCTCTCTCTGCCTCTCCTCTCTCTCTGTGTAACTCTGACTCTCAAATGAATAAGTAAATAAATCTTTAAAAAAACCACATATCCAGCAGGAGAGTGGCGCCCACCGCATGCAAGGAATTCTCACAACTCCACAGGTGAAAACTAGGTGGAATGGACGTTTTATCAGAACCAGACACAGACGCCAAAGAAGCAGGTGAGAAGCTGTTAACCACAGTCATCAGGGAAAGGTAAATTTGAAGCAAGATGGGACAACAGCAGACACTCGGGGCAGCGACAGCGGCGGCTGTGGGCAGAGCGCAGGCTGGGGCTCTCTCCCTCACTGCTCCATGCAGGGCTGCACAGTTGCACTGGAAGACAGTGCAGTGTTTATTCTCGGGGCAGCCGCGCACGGAACTCAGATTCCACTCAAGCGGCCGTGAAAGCACGCGTCCGCACGGGTTCCTGCATCAATACCACAGCAGCTTTGTGCAGAGTAGCCGAGAACCAGAAACCACCCAGGGGTCCACCCGCTGGATGAAGAATGGAATCCCGCTCGGCAGTGGACCGGGAGGACCGCCTGACACGGGCCGTGGCATGGACGAGTCGTCACAGCACTGGACGCTCTCCTGCGTCCACAAAGGCCAGCCTGGTGTCCACAGCTGTCACGGCAGGGGCTGCCAGAGCTGCAGCCGCTTGTGCTTTGGCTCCAGTTGCGCTGCTGCGTCCGTAGGTCAGAATCCATCATTGCCAGTTTTACTGTAGATGTGTGGTGCTTCTGCTGGCCTGGGAGTCCCTCGTCCATGCTCTCGTCATTCTGCACGCTTGCACCTGCTGGTGCCAAGGGTGGATCTGCGTTTGTGCTTTTATTTTCTGTTGTGGGAGAAACGGAGATGGGAGCGTTTTGACCCTCACCACCATTTTTTTTTTTAAGATTTATTTATTTGAGAGAGTTAACACAGAGAGAGGAGAGGCAGAGAGAGAGAGAGAGAGAGAGAGAGAGAGAGAGAGAGAGTCTTCCATCCACTGGTTCACTCCCCAATTGGTTGTAACAGCCGGAGCGGCGCCTATTCGAAGCCAGGAGCCAGGAGCTTCTTCCGGGTCTCCCATACAGGTGCGGGGGCCCAAGCACTTGGGCCATCTTCTACTGCTGTCTCAGGCCAGAGCACAGAGCTGGACAGGAAGTGGAGCAGCCGGGTCTCGAACCGGCGCCCATATGGGATGCCAGAGCTTCAGGCCAGAGCATTAACCTGCTGTGCCACAGCACCAGCCCCAGCCCTCACCATCTTGAACTGGGAGGTCCTGTGCTAGGGAGCGACAACCGTGGCGTTAAAGCTATTTGTTCTTCTTTGTGTGGATCTACATGTTGAGACACTGAGACAGGCAGTTCTCCCTGAGAGTCCCTCACCCACGCTCCTCCCCACTCAAGCTCCTCCCACACCCATGTTCCTCCCCACCCACGCTCCTCCCCCACCCATGCTCTTCCCCACTCAAGCTCCTCCCCACACCCACGCTCCTCTCCCGCTCCCTCCAGCACAGGAAGAGCCCGGAGACACTTTCCCGTGACCCAGCGAACGCCCCCTAAGGAACTGTCTACACCTCAGCCACAGCACCGTCTACTCGGCTGCAGTGGTTCATTCCCCGGCCCTTCTCCCCCAGGTCTGATTCTCTGCACACCTGCCATCGGTTTTTCTGACCTCCGCAGGAAGCCTGCCTCGGCGCCCCTGACCTCCAACACGTGGTCACCTTAGTCCTGGAGGCCTTCTCAGAGCCGCCTCCCTGCCCTGTGCTCTGGTTCAGGCAGGCTGCAGCAGGGGTGGGGGTCTCTCTCCTCCGCCTGGGGAGTCCCAGCACCGCCCACGCCTGGGACCCCTCACTCGCTGGGCCTGTGTGCCCTTTTCCCGGCCATCGTCCTCCTTTGCTGGCTCACTCTCTGCAGTCGCTCCCTCCAGAAGGTGCGAAAGCAGTGAACGGTTCTGGTTCTGGTTCTGGCGTTCCTGACATGAGGCTACCCGAATCACTGATCGCAGCCGCAGCCCCGTGGGATGGAAGTTAGAACCTGGGAGGGCTCGGTCTGCCCGATGCAACGATCACCGCCGACTTCTCACTCCCGTCCTCTCTGTGAGGCCAGGGATGGGCTCTGCCTGACCCTGCTTCTTCCCTCTGCCAACCCCTGTCGATGTGGAAATTCATGCTTTGGTTCTGAAAGTTTTTCTTCTATTATTTCCTTGGTAATTTTACCCTCTTTGCTCTCTTTCATTTCTAGAAATCTTTTAACTTCCTAAGCTTATTTTCTTGCTTTATATCACCTGCTGTTTTCCATCTCTTGGTCTTTTTGCTCTATCTTCTAGAAAATGTTCTGAATTTATTTTGTTATATTAAATTTTTTATCTTGGTCATTATGTGTGTGTGTGTGTGCTTCTTATTTGAAATGCAGACACACACATTTCTCACCTGCGACAGCCAGGGCTGGGCCAGGCCTAAGCCAGGAGCCAGGAGCTGGCGCTCAGTCCAGGTCTCCCAGGCGGGGGGCGGGGACCCAGCTCCCTGAGCCATCACCGCGGCCTCCCAGGGTGCACATAAGCCGGGAGCTGGAGTCCAGGCTCTCCAGCCCGGGGCGTGGTCTCCTGAGCTGTGGGGAAGACACTGTTATTTTAGTGGAGGGTGGGCAGGAAAAGAGAAAGACTGCAGCCACTCTACCTGTGCTGCCCGACTTCAGCGCTGAGTCGGAGACCCCAGGGGCTCACCTCCGCCCTGGCACACCATGACTCCCGAGTCCCTGGGCAGTCTGGGCCTCAGTGTCCTCCTCCGTAACATGGGGGGAGGGGAGGCCGAGCCGCAGGGATTTCAAAATCTCTGTTCTGAAATCGGGTGTTTCAAGAAGCCCCCCAAAGAAGGACAGGTCCCCATGATACTTAACTTTGTGTCGTATTTTTGGGGGGTTAAGATGTCCCGACGATCTCTTCCAGCCAATGCCAGGGGCAGGGCTGGCCCCAGCGGGCAGCCTGAGCCGTCCCAAGCCCCCACCTGGAAGTTCCAACCAAATCTTCACAAACAGCCCCACGTTTTCATCCTGGGGAGGGGGGTCTCGCAAGGGCGATCCTGGCCGCAAGCCGATGGCCTCCTCCAAGGGCCTCCGTGCTCAGCACCAACTCCCTTCCACAAGGTCAGCTCCCTTCCGGGAAGGGAGGGGGAACAGGGGCATGCTCACCTGAGACCACAGGTGGCTGGACCGCCCCCGCCGCATGGTTTCTGGGAATCTGGGTGCTCTAAGCCGCACTCTGAGCACCCCGCACACGCTGCGCCTTCACACGGGTGATGCCCCACTTCTGTGATTACCGGTCCGGTACGGCAGTCTTTTTGAAGTGCCCACTCTCCCGGCAGAGAGCAGGCCCCGTGGCACCGGCAGGACTGAGTTAAGATCCCCTCTCCACCTCCCATGTCCCTAACTGCTTGATGATGGGCCCACGGCAGCTGGGTTACAGGCCTGGTCCAGTGCGCGGCACAGAGCACGTGTCTGGCAAGTATTCACTCTTTTACTTTCTCCCCAGGGAGGCCGGGCATCAGTCACACACAGGGCACAGGCCGCAGGCAGCGGTCAGGGAGCCAGGGAGGGCGGCGGCTCCTGGGCACAGGAAGTGTCGGGGATGGGTTTTGCCTTCCGGGATATCCTGGTGCTTTGTGATTAGCATTTATTAGGCTTCCAGAAGCTTTGAAGATAATAACATGTCTGCCCCTCCCTTTCAACTGGTGATCTTGAAGTGATACATTTATGTCAGTGATGAAATTGGGAGGCCCCTGCGAACAGCCGAGACCGGCTCCTTATCTGGAAGCACCGTCAAGTCTGGTTCTGATGATCACGCTCCCCCAGCTGGCTCGTGGCGTGTTTGGGGGGAGCAGGCCGGGAACTCAGCTCAGGGACACTGCTGGCATCCGCCTGCCACACCTGCCCAGCCAGCGTCCGCTTTGTACTAGTTGGCCTCCCCCGTGGCTTCGTCACATGACCCCGCAGGTGAGCAGTCACCTGTGCAGGTCACGCAGTGTGCAGGTGAGCATCTGGGCCAGGATTCCAGTCAGCTCTCTCCATGCCGGGCTCCCTGTGCCAGCCTCCTGGACACGGCGCCCTGCTACTTCCACACTCGTGGGCTTCTCTGTCTACACTCAGCTCACTCGTCCTGAGTGCCAGGCCAGGGGTGAGGAGGAGGCAGTGGGCCTGTGGTAAGGGGGCTGCACCCGGCAGACCAGGGCCTCAGGCTGGCCGTGGCGGCCATGGTCACGGGAGATTAGGGCACCTGCGGAGGGCGGCCTCATCATGGGCCAGCTCTGTGCCTCCCATCCACTCAGTGACCTCCTGTCACTCCCTCCTTCCTCTCCTTCCCAACTGCGCCTACAAAGTGTGCGATCGTCCAACGCTCGCATACCTCCCCCGCGACCCCGGCCCCCAGGGCTCCTCACCCGGTCCCTGCTCTCTGCCCCACCCCCACCTTGAAGCTTTCCCCACTTTCCTGACCTCGTGCGTGTCCTCTGCTGAGCACACCCACAACTCTTGCTGGTGTCCGGCGTGTCTTCGTTCTTGGAATTTTCTTCCCAGGGCTGGGTCACCCTTCTCTGGTGCTCCTCCTCCCTCAGCCTCTTTGCGCCCCCTGGCTTCTAGAGCCACAGTGCCCCCTGTCTCAGCCCTGTGCTCTCCCTCCACCACCTACTCGCACTCCCCAGGTAACGCCGCCCACATCCAGAACTCCCCTGGGAACTCCGGAGTCTCCTGCTGTCTGACAGCTGCTTGCTTTTCACCCCACACCCGCCCACGGCCTCCCGGGTGTGGGCGCCACCCCTCACCCCACCGCGTGGCTCCTGATTCCACTCTTCCTCGCTGGCGGCCCCCAGCCTCACAGAACGGATCAGCCACCCATCGGTCTCACTTGGGGTCCTGTAGGGCCCTCCCAGCATCACTGCACCCTGTCCCTTCTCGTCTCATCTTCACACAGCAGCCTGGCTTCTAAGCATGCGCTAGACCATGTCACTCACCAGGTCAAAATCCTACAGGAATTTCTCATATCTAGAATTTTTTTAAAAAGATTTATTTTATTTATTTGAAAGTTACAGAGAGAGGTAGAGACAGAGAGAGAGGTCTTCCATCCGCTCGCTTACTCCCCAGATGGCCACACAGCTGGAGCTGCGCCAATCCAAAGCCAGAAGCCAGGAACCTCCTCGGGGTCCCCCACATGGGTGCAGGGACCCAAGCACTTGGGCCATCTTCTACTGCTTTCTCAGGCCATAGCAGAGAGCCGGATCGGAAGTGGAGCAGCTGGGTCTCGAACTGGCGCCTATATGGGATGCTGGTGCTGCAAGCAGCAGCTCTATCTGCTATGTCACAGTGCCAGCCCCCAAAAGATCTTTAAAAAGTTTGTTGAATATGCTTATTAAGAAAAAATCCTAAGGTGCAAAAAAAAAAAAAAACATATCTTCTAATTTGACTTTTTCCACTACTTGAAGTTCCCTCCTAGTTGACACAGATTATTAATCAGATCAGTCCTATCATTTGGAAGTCATGTGTTGATGTCCAGAAATTACTGGCGTGACTTCCTGTTTGCCACACTCCGCCTAATCGAATCCGTGGTGTCCTCGGATCTGAAACTGTCCTCTCTCCTGTCTCGGGAGTTCCCACCGCTCCAGCTGAGCCCCAGCTGCCCGGCTGAGCTCTAGGTCAGGGCCCCCGGGGAAGTCTCTCCCTGGCTCTCCGGATTGAGATCCCAGGAAGGTGGTAATGCCCACAGGCAGGTGCAGGGCTGCTGGACAGTACAGGGCAGCCACGGCTGGCTGCCTAGGCATCAGCTGACCCACCAGGGGTCCCTCCGCCCTTCCCTGGAAGGCTGGAGCCAGCTGCAGTGGCCAGGGGAGGCCTGGTGTTAAACAAAGGATAGTGGCTGTCTGGGTGCACTGGAGGGGGTGTCAGCAGCCCTGGGGGCCTAGGCGACCTCCTGCAGCAGTGGGGCCTCGTCCAGCCTCTGCCCTGGAGGCCGGGTCTCTGCCTCTCAGGTGTTACCCTCAGGCCGTCCTGGGTCCCCTTTGTTCCTCAAACACTCCTGCTGGGCCCTGCCTCAGGGCCTTTTCATCTCCCTAGGACCTAGGTGCCCACATTCTTGTGTGACTCACCCCATTCCCATCTCTGCTCAGCCAGGTCTACCTGGCAGCCCCATAACAACTCTCTCCAGGGGCCGAGGCATGGTGGGTAAAGCCGCTGCCTGCAATGCCAGCATCCCATTTGGGCCCCAGTCCTGGCTGCTCCTCTTCCAGTCCAGATCTCTGCTGTGGCCTGGGAGAGCAGTGGAGGATGGCCCAAGTGCTTGGGCCCTGGCAACCACAGGGGAGACCGGAAGAAGCTCCTGGCTCCTGGCTTTGGATGGGTGCGGCTCTGGCTGTTGCAGCCTTTGGGGGATTGAACCAGTGGATGGAAGACCTCTGTCTCTCTGTCTCTCCCTCTCTCTGTCTGTAACTCTGCCTCTCAAATAGATAAAGAAAACCCTTTAAAAAAATCCTCTCCACTTCCCCCACGCCAGTCACCCGATATCCACAGGCTGCTGAATCTCTGACAGCATTCATCTCTCCGGAAAGGTGTATTTTATCCAGAAAGGTATATTTTATGTTTACCTATGTCCTGTCATCCTGCCAGGGCTAACATGGCTGAAATACCAGAAGACAAACACTGTGGAAAGATAGAGAAAACTCCGCTTGAAAATTTGGAAGGAACAAGTCCTAGGACAAACGGCACAGGTTTGCTGTGTGGAATGTCGCTGTACAGTGGGATAAAAAATATCAAAGTTCCCAATGCGTCTCCGTGCCTGACAGCGTGGGATTCTGTGTCAATCGGGGGACGCTGAAAGAACGCATGGAGCCACCAGCGGCAGGAGGCGCCGGGAACCTGCATCCTGGACAGCAACTCATTCCTTCTACAAACACCGTGTTCGGGGGTAAAACTGTGTCCCTGTGACCACGGGAGGAGTTGCTAATGCGCCTGGGAAGACAGCCCAAGTGCTTGGGGCCCTGCCACCCAGGAGGGAGACCCGGATGGAGCTGCTGGCTCCTGGCTTCGGCCTGGCTCAGTCTTGGCTTCTATGGAGAGTGAATCAGTGGAAGAAAGATCTCTCTGTGTCTCTCTGTCCCTCCCTCTCTCACTCTGCCTTTCAAATAAATAAATCCTTAAAGGAAGGGAGGGAGGGAGGGACGGGGAGAGGGAGAGGGAGAGGGAGAGGCAGAGGCAGAGGCAGAGGCAGAGGCAGAGGCAGAGGGAGAGAGAAGAGAGGAAGGAAGAAGGAATGAACACAACAGGAAGGCTCCAGGAGTTGGAGACAGGAGGCCGCTGGCGCCAGGTGGCTCCATCCTCCACCTCCTACGCCAGCAGGAAGTGGGGCGGCAGTGCTAATGCAGTTGTAGACGTCGTGGGCGTAGTCATCTCATCAACACCAGTCGGTGCTATGGAGGGGGGTCATTATTGTCCTGGGGAGGGCAGGCGCGCAGGGCCTTTGTTCCCCCTAGGAGGCTGTTGCCCATCTGATAGAAAACGCTTCAAAGCCCTGTGGGCCTGCGGATGGGCTGGTTTCCTTTTAAACCAGGAGGGGAGTACTTCTGCGCTGACGTGGCTGCCAGTGGCAGCTGAGACTGACCGCTGCGTTTGTCCCTGGGGAGAAGGGCATCGCAGGAGGGCAGGGAGTGCTGGCTGCCTCCTCCTCGGATTTATGACGGCAGATGTCAAGTGGGCCCCTCAGGCTGGTGATTCAACGCTCTGGGTTCCAAGAGATGTCACACCTCCGACCTCTCCCCAAGCCTCCCACAGCCCTGCCCGCACCCCACTCTCAGCTGGAGACTTGCTCCCCACTTCCCTGGAGGCACTCAGAAGAAATCTTCCTCACGTCCCCACCCACACCCTCCCACCTGCTCTCCCTTCTTTCCTGGTTCTGCCACGGGTGCACTGTCTGCTTAGGGCCCATCCCACCGCCTCCCGCCAGCGCATGACAACCCGACGTTCTTCCCTCTCTCTGAGCGTTCATTTCCACCAGCTTGCAAACATCCCAAGCTGCAAGCTAAGGAACAAACCCAGACCAAGCAATGAAAGTCTCTCTTAACTTGACAACGCCTACCAGCACGGGGCCTCTGCTTCTGCTTGCAACAGGTCCATCCGTACTCTTCCAGCCTCCAGTCTCCTAGGCGTTCCGCCCCAACTGCCCACTGGGACCACTGGTGTCAAGGGCACTGGTGCCCCCGACGTCCACATCCCATGATCTTCCATTTGTTCCCAGGAGCACCCAAGTGGCTGGCGGTATCTTTGTCTGGCTTCTGGCACGCCAAGTGCACTGGTCCTCCTTCTACTTCAGGACAGCCATTCCTGGCCTCCTTTACTGCACCCTTCTCATTGGCTCCTACCCCTAGGTGCTGGTCTCAGTCCCCAGACCTTTTTCTTGATTGTCAGCCACACCCTTGGGGATCTTACCCAGACTCCTGACTCCCAAACTTATACCTCCTTACACAGATCTATTCAGCCCTAGGCAATACGCTCAGCATCTCCACTGGGATGTGCATCACTAATCTAAACGTAGCCCACACTGAACTCTTGCTTTCTTCCTCCGAATTCTATCAGACACCCACAACCGGATCTTCCAGTGTCAGCAAATGCCAGCTGCATTCTTTTTTTTCAAAGATTTATTTATTTGAAAGGCAGAGCCACAGAGAGAGAGAGAGTTCTCCCATCCACTGGCTCACTCCCAAATGACTGCAACAGCCAGAGATGCACCAATCCAAAGCCAGGAGCCAGAAGCTTCTTCAGGTCTCTCACTCAAGGGCCCAAGCACTTGGGCCATCTTCTACCGCTTTCCCGGGCCATAGCAGAGAGCTGGATCGGCAGTGGACCAGCTGGGACTTGAACCAGTGCCCATATAGGATGCCGGCACTGCAGGCAGCAGCTCTACCCGCTACGCCACAGCGCCAGCCCCGCCAGCTGCGTTCTTACAGCGGGTCAGACCCAAAGCTTCGCGATCATCTTTCACACCTCTCTTCCTGTATCAGCAAAGATCTTTGCATAAACGTATCCAGAAGCTGCCTCTCACCAGCAGCACCGCCACCACCCCAGCCCTGGACACGTCACTGCCCTCTGTGGGACAGCCCTGCTGCCCCTCGTGCTCCCTTCCACTTGTCACCCTCACACCCAGAGGCACCCTTCCAAATCCAAGCCGGATCCCGCCGCCCAACTCTGCGTCCCGCTCAGCAGATTACCTGCCATTCTTACCATCGTCTCCCGACCTGCCTCACGATCCGGCCCAGCTCCTCTCGGAGCTCAACTGCACTCCCTGCTACAGCTGCAACAGGACTGGGCATCCCAACTCAAGCTGACATTTAAACCCCAAAGTCATGGATTGATGGCACTCACAAGGTGGAGACTTGATCCAATTGTTTGGGGGTGGGTCTAGCGGGCGGTCCGCGGGTTGCTGGGGCCGTGCCTTTGCGAGGGGGTTCTTGCCAGCTGAGTCTGGCCCAGCTGCTCTCTGTCTGCTCAGTGTCCTCTGTGGAATCCTCCTTGTGCGTGGATTCCACCACCCACTCCTCGCACCAGACACCAGCCCAGCTCCGACTGTGAACCCACGAGACACGCGTGGAGACAAACTTTGTTCCTCCAAAACGGGCTCCTCTCAGACACTCGTAGCAGCAATGAGAAGCTGACCAACACGCTCCTCCCTGCTCAGGAAGGGAGGGCCACCTTCGCACTGGGAGTGCTGATCCCCCTGCATCGCAAGACGAACCCACTGCTCCGAACTCCTCTCGAACGTGAGAGGTGAATATCAGAGAGGTGACAGGATGCCACCCCACAACCTCCTAACCCATCTACTCGCTTCCTTTCTGTCCCGCTTTATTTTTCCAATCTCCTTCCCACCTGACATGTTTTATAATTATTTATTTACGGGCAGGTAAAGCAGAGCCGGGCCGGGCTCTGCTCCCAATTCTGGCTTCCTGACAATGTGCACCCTAGGGGGCAGCAGGTAATGGCTCACCTCACGTAGCTCTGTCCCTGCCACCCATGTGGGAGATCTGGGTGGAGTTCCTGCTTCCTGGCTTCAGCTTTGTCTAGCTTTTTGACGGAATAAAGCTCTTCATTTTAATCGAGTTCAACTTAATGATCTTTTCTTTCATGGGAAAACTTTTTATGCTTGTTTACAAAATCTATTCTCCCCAAGTCATAAAGATATTTATTTATGCTCCCCCCACCCAGACGCGCCATGGTTTTACCTATCACATGGAGGTCTATGATCCATTTGATTTAATTTTTGAGGATGGAGTGAGAAAGAGGTCAATAATCCTTTCACATGGATCTTCAATTACCCAGAATCAGTTACCGAAAAACTATCATTTCCCCACTCAATTTTAGTAGCATCTTGGTTGCTGAGCAGGTTATCTTACAGGTATTTGTGGGTCAATTTCTGGACTTTCTATTCAGCCCCATTGATTTTTTATTTGACAGATAGAGCTATAGACGTGAGAGAGACAAAGGTCTTCCTTCCATTGGTTCACCCCCCAAATGGTCGCTACGGCCAGCACACTGCACTGATCCGAAGCCAGGAGCCAGGTGCTTCCTCCTGGTCTCCCATGTGGGTGCAGGGCCCAAGGACTTGGGCCATCCTCCACTGCCCTCCCGGGCCACAGCAGAGAGCTGGCCTGGAAGAGGGGCAACTGGGACTAGAACCCGGCACTCACTTGGTTAATCCTCCACCTGCAGCACTGGCATCCCATATGGGTGCCAGGTTCTAGTCCCGGTTGCTCCTCTTCCAGTCCAGCTCTCTGCTGTGGCCCGAGAGGGCAGTGGAGGATGGCCCAAGTTCTTGGGCCCCTGCACCCGCATGGGAGACAGGAGGAAGCACCCGGCTCCTGGTTTCAGATCAGCACAGCACCGGCCGTGGTGGCCATTTGGGGGGTGAACCAGCGGAGGGAAGGCCTTTCTCTCTGTCTCTCTCTCACTGTCTATAACTCTACCTGTCAAAAAAAAAAAAAAAAGTCTATGTAGGATGGGTGTCACTTCTTTCGGCAGAAATTACAGCTCTGCCATTTGAGCTGGGGGGTTTCTTTCTGAGAATTTTTAATTCACGGAGGCAATGTTTTAAATAAAGGATTGTTCGGCTTTTCTGGTTCTTCTTGCATACCTTTTGATAACTTTTTTTTTTTTAAAGGAATGTCCCATTTCCTCTTTCCCAAACGTATTGGCCTAGGGTCGTTCACGACTTCCTCTTGCGATCTTTTACATAAATGTGCACGGTGTTTGTAGAGATCCACTGTCCTGATTCTGATGAACCTCGCTTTTCTCCTGCTCCGTCTCCAGCGGTTGCTGAATTTCTGAGCCTTTTCAAAGACCTAGTGTCAGTGTGTGGAGCCTCTCCACAGAATGTCATGTTGCTCTTTTCATTCCCTCCCTCCTGTTAGGTTCCCAGTTGAACCGTTCTCATTTTTCTGGGTCAAAGGTCCTCCCGGGACACCTGTCCTCAGCACCCACCCACACGGAAGCCCTCTCGCTCCCACTGGCCCGGCCATGCATCACCACTCCGCGTCCCGAGCGCGTCTTCTCCTTCCTTGTTTTTACCTTTTCCCTCCGCACCAGAACACAGTTTCCCCGAAGGCGGGGGCGCTGGTGGACCTCGGGCACCGCCGACTCCCCGGACTCAGCGTCCGCTCCCGAGTCACAGGGCAGGCGCGGTCAGCACCCAACACCTGAGGTGCTCCCTGGTAACGTCTGATGCTTACAGAGGGACACTGAGGCCAAGGCAGCAGGCGAGCCACGACTGGAAACCCAGGTCTCGTGGTCCCTCCGCAGAAGACGGAAGGGGGCGGCCGGCCAACCGGAAGGGCCAGAATCGTCCATCTTGAGCAGCGAGGGCCCTGCTGCACCGCCTTCCTCGCACCCGAACAAGCACGTGGGGCTGCCAGGGTCGGGCCGTGGGGCACGAGCGTGAACGAACACCCCGGCACTGGCGTCGCCCCATTGCTCTTCGGTTGGTTTCAGGGACCCAGACCAGGCAAGGCCGCTCGCTGGGACGGGCACGCGGGATCTGCGGCACGCGGCGGCTTCCGGCCGCGGGTGCCCGGAACCTAAAGTCGGAGGCGCGCGCTTCCGGGCGGAAGGTTCATCCCGACGGTCCCGGAAGCTGCGCTCGCTGCCTGGGTAACGGGCCCCGGCGGCGGCGGCGTGATGGACCTGGAGGAGGCGGTAAGGAGGCGGAGCGCCTGCCTGGCGGCCCCTGGAGCGCCGTGGCCGGAGGGCAGTGAGGCCGAGGAGGGCGGCGGGAGGACGGGGCCGGCTGCGCGGCCGGTGTGGGCCGGAGGGCGGGGCCGGCGCGCGGCTGGGGCAGCGGCTGGAGTCGGGATGGGGCCGCCGGGGGAGGAGGGTAGGCCGCTCCGGTTTGCGGGGCGGCCCCAGCCTGGCTCCTCGCTGCTGGACGGGGCCGCCCCCGGGGCCCCCTGGGTGCTGCAGGGCGGCGGGCAGAGCCCCGGGGCGCCCGGTCCAGGCGCCAGCACGGCGTCGCCGGAGACGTTGCCAAGTCGTCGACATAAATAGGGCCAAATCTGTCTGTCGTCTGACGCGCTCCTCGGAACGCCGGGTCGTTTGAGCGTGTGAAGGAGTGCTGGGTGTCCGGTCCGCGACACCTGGCGACAGGCTTTCTGGGAGGAGCGCGGGAGGTGCCCGCCGGCTGCCGGGGTCCCTTCTGTGCCGCCCCCAGCGCCCAGCGCCCACGGAAGCGCCCGCCGCGCCCAGAGCTGATACCGTTATACGGCCCGGTGAATAGGCAGAAACGTGAACGAGCTCGCACACAAACGTCTGGTTCCTGGGGCTGGCCTTGAGCACCGCCGAGACGTTGGTCCCCCTGCCGCCTGCACCCTGGGGACAGCGCGGTGGCACCCCTGCCACCCAGTGGGAGACCCAGGTTAAGTTCCGGGCTCCTGGCTTTGGCCGGGCCGAGCTTTTCTTCTTGTGGCCATTTGGGACGTGGACCAGGGGATGGGAGAATTCTGTCAGTCTATCTGCCGCGCAAATAAACATCTTTTACGAAATCTGGTTCCAGAGCTGGCGCTGTGGGTAGAGGGTTAAGTTTAAGCTTTCCCTGCGGTGTCAGTGCTGGGACAACGGTTCGAGTCCCGGCTGCTCCACTTCCGATCCAGCTCTCTGCCTGGGAAAGCCACGGAAGATGGCCCAAGTGCGTGGACCCCTGCACCTTGTGGGAGACCTGAAGAAGCTTCTGGCTCCTGGCTTTGGCCTGGCCCAGCCCTGGCTGTTGTAACCATTTGGGGAATAAACCAGCTCATGGAAGCTCTTTGTCTTCTTTCTGTATCTCTGCCTTTGAAATAAACAGATACATCTTAAGAAAGAAAGAAATCTGGTTCCTTGCGGTGAACGTGTGCTTTTAGTTTCCAGAGGAACTGTAAGTGGTATTTCTATACTAATGTGTTCTTACATTTGGTCATTTTTTTCTCACAGCACTGTTTCAAGGTGTTTTGTTTTGTTTTTAAATAATTATTTGAAAGACAGTTACAGAAAGAGGTAGAGAGAGAGAGAGATCTTCCATCTGCTGGTTCACTCCCCACATGGCCACAACGGCCGGAGCTACGCCCAGCCGAAGCCAGGAGCTAGGAACCTCCTCTGGGTCTCCCACGTGGATGCAGGGGCCCAAGCACTTGGGCCATCTTCTACTGCTTTCCCAGGCCACAGCAGAGAGCTGGATCAGCAGTGGAGCAGCCGGGACTAGAACCGGCTGTGGCATGTGGGCACTGCAGGGGTAGGTTTTTCCTGCAATGCCACCATGTCAGGCCCCTCAAGGGATTTTTTTTTTTTTAATAAAAACTCATCTTTTTTCCAGTTTACCACCACTACCTTTTTAACTTTTTTTCTTTCCCCTAACAGACTGTGTTTTAGTAATTGTTAACACTTTAATGCAGTTTCTCATACTCAGAAGACTGAATTGTCCTTGTTTGCAGTTATCTCCCCGATAGCTTTTCAGTGTCCCATACTTTTTATTTATCGGGTGAGATTGCCAGGGAAGCTCTGTGCGGAACCGCGCAGAAATGCAGGGTTTGCAGTGTTGGGTGTGTTTGCCGGTAATGCCTTTTCTCTCCTCTTGTGCAGAGAGAGTTTAAGGAGCGCTGTACTCAGTGTGCTGCTGTCTCGTGGGGTCTTACTGATGAGGGCAAATATTACTGCACGTCTTGCCACAATGTTACAGAGGTAAGTAACATATCCTTTATGAATGTGCTTGGGATTTAAAAATTGCTATTTTAGCCTGGCATGTACCCTGGCTTCCAAAGAACGATGTGTTTTTATCACTCGTGCAGTGCGCCCAGTTCCCAGAGGGATGACGGGAAGTCATCCAGTGCTCACACATGAGCCAAGGGTCTGTGAGTTAGACTGAGGATCGGTTTTTGAAATTACGTTGAGCTACATTTATCAGTGACTTCCTGATTCAGGGCTTACGGGAACGGAATTAGAATTGTACTGAGAAAGTGGTACATTTCTTTTTATTAGTTAATTCTTGACGGTTTTTAATGTGTGTGTCAGCTTAGAGATTTGGAAGATGGACTATTAGATCGGCGACTGTTGAGAGTATCAGAAATAAGTGTTACTAACATTTTCTCTTTCTGTAGTGCTTTACAGATCACCAGGCTTTCTTATTATTTATCTTGTTTTCTCATAACTGGCAGAGAAACACCGTTAGACCTATTTATGGGTGCAACAAGTGGGGCTCACCAGTTGAATGGGCTTGCCACAGTCGCTCAGTTATAAGGTGGAACCAGGACTTGAACCTGAGGCTTCTAACTCCAGTGTTCGTTTTATCCCGTCCGCTTGCTGCTGCTGCCAATGCCGCTTCTTCCTCTCCCCCTGCCCCCTCTTGGTTTACTTCCGTTTTATTGATGAGGAAACTACAACGCGGAGATTCCAATTATCAGTCCTTTAGGGCTTGATAGATTGGGGGCCCAGGATTCTTTTCAGATTGTAAGATTTCCACATGGGCTCCAAGACATCTCCTAACTAAGAGGCAGGTACATCTCTTCTGACCCAGAGCTGCCTTGCTGCTCTGGGCTGACAGCACTGAACGCCCCCCTCCTAAGGAGAGAAAGTCTCCATCCTAGATAAGCTGCCAGTGCTCTCGCTGGATAGCGTCTCCTGTTTCGTGTCTGCCTGGTAGATGGGAAGCATTGGCTGGCGCTTTCTGTGCAGCCCAGTGGAGGTGTTTCCAACGTGTGCCGGGACTTCTCCACACACCCATCCTTTCACAGGGTCACCTCCATTGAGATACAATGGTTTCCCTTTAAATCTGCCCTGGGTCTCTTCCTTTAATTAAAAGGATTTTTTTTTTAAATTAAGATAGAAGAGATTTCATGTATCCCAACATACCTGCTTCTTAAGATAGAGACTGTCACACTGTCCCAGTGAACCTGGGAGCGATGCTGCCTGCACACTGGGAGTGTCAGGCGGTAGTTCCTTATCAGGGACCACATCTTCAGAGCCGTGTGACCAAAGTAACGCAGGATGTGGACCGTCTGCTGCAGGACAGGCGCACCCTTCTCTGTAGGAAAGGGGTTCACTCGAAGTCTGCAGAGCCAGGAGGGAATAGTCCTTTCACCATACGGGATTAACAAGGCAGATTTGCAAATGAGAAAAGTGGTTGTGTAGATGTCTACTTCTGGACAAGGTAGAGGAGCAGGGAGCCTAATGCCACTGCCTCACTTCACGTTTGGAAGGCTGTCGGCCCACATGGAACAGCCTGTGAAGAATGTGGGCTTCTAGAAGGTGGGCAGCGTCTTTGTAAAGGCCCAGAGCGTAGCTCCCTGCCTGCCCTCTGTAGTAGGCAGGGCTGTGTGTTGAGTGTTTTCAGTGTTTCCTGTTGTGTCTGTGGCTGTCCACACATACTATTCACCTAGACTGCGACATAGTTGGTGTTCCCTTGAGTTGTGCAGTGTGGTGGTGGTGAAACCCAGTGGGAGGGGAGTGGCCAGTGAGACGGCAGTCCCACCAGAAGTGGAAGCCAGGGTGCAGCTTGTCTGGCTTTCCCGCCCCTTTCCTTGCCTACAGCCGACTCTGCAGTTCTCCAGGCCTTCCACTCTGCTTGGAGTCTAGTCAGTTTAGATAACAAATATTTTTGGTCAGTTTTTTATGGGCATTTAATAAAAGTATAGATTAGAATTGTGTGAGTTTAATAGTTTATAAAAGCAATGCATGTTTATTATAGAAAATTTGGGAATTGTGAAGATGAAAGGCAATATCATCGACAATACTCAACACACATTTCAGTAACTTCCTTTTAGTCTCTGTCTTTTTTTTTTTTTTTTTTTTAATTGTAGCACTAGTTTTGGATGTTTAGCTACTTCTAGTGTTTTACTGTTTCACATTTTATCAAGTCCAGATTTTACCTTTTTTTCTTGGCCACTTTTATAAGTTTTGCCTGTCTATACTAGATGAATGATTTAGTATTTATTTTGACATGTCTGTGTTCTCAGCGTGCAAACCTAGTACCCCAGAATTGCTTTGAATATGATGGTTGTCACTAGAGAGACTGCATTTCAAAAGTCTTGTTAGACACGTCTTTTTTTCTGTTCTAAATGAGAGTTGATAAATTTCATTCTAAATATCCAAATGCAGAAAATATGTATTAATGCCGTTTGTTGATTAAAAGCAGTCACTGTCTTCCAGCAGTAAGAGTCAATATTTTACTTTCGGTAAGTCAGAATCCTAGATGTCTGCCCTGAAGAACACTTGTAATTGAAGACTTGGTGTCAATTACACTAACCATTTAGTTATTCTAATTCTGTAAGTTTGATTAAAAATAGTACTTTTATAATTCAGAAATGAAAGTGATTTTAGAGTGTTATTCAGACATAGAAAAGTCGGGTGAAGCTAACCTGTATGTAGGTTAGACATTACCTGTTAACAGCAAATACAGAAATTGTTTTAATAGTTATGTATGTTTTGGCCGGCACCGTGGCTCAACAGGCTAATCCTCTGCCTTGCGGCGCCAGCACACCGGGTTCTAGTCCCAGTCGGGGCACCGGATTCTGTCCTGGTTGCCCCTCTTCCAGGCCAGCTCTCTGCCGTGGCCAGGGAGTGCAGTGGAGGATGGCCCAAGTGCTTGGGCCCTGCACCCCATGGGAGACCAGGAGAAGCACCTGGCTCCTGGCTTTGGATCAGCGCGGTGCGCCGGCCGCAGCGCGCTGGCTGCAGCGGCCATTGGAGGGTGAACCAACGGCAAAAGGAAGACCTTTCTCTCTGTCTCTCTCTCACTGTCCACTCTGCCTGTCAAAAATATAAAAAATAAAATTAAAAAAAAATTATGTATGTTTTACCTGGAGGAAAAAAGTGAGTAAATTTGACTCTTTGGTTTGGTTTGACTTGATTTGAAAAATTTACTTAAAAGTGTGACTTAAAAGTTTATTCATTTAACAGACAGTTAGTGGTTGCTGTGTTGCAGGCACTGTTTCAGGTACTCAGGTATGTGGAATGGAGAAGCAACAAAGATTCGCTTGAATGTACAGTTTATATCGTGTTCCTGAGATGCTACCATCATTGATCTTGGCACTGTTTCCTCACTAGACTTCCCAGAGCACACTCAGAGGCAGGGAAGGGAGATGTCGGCCCACCTTCCTAATTCCGAAGGCTTTTTCTTTCCTGCAGAGATCCAAGGAGGTAATAAATGCCGAGTCCATCCCTCATACCAAGATAAAAGCCATCGGCCGGGGGCTTAAAAGAAAAAGCAAGCTGGGTAAGCTCTTTCATCCCAGGTGCTTGACGTTATCCATTCACATCTTTCACCTTTGTGATTTGGGGCCATGGAATGGAATATAAATGGATTCTGGAGACAACGCCAGAGTGTCAGTCATATACCTGCGATGGAATCAAAGCTGGTGACTGCTGATGATAGATTGGAGGCAGATGTCTTGACGTCCGCCCTGTTCCTAGCCTGGTTATTGTCAGTGAGTTGTTTTTCCAGTGGAGCAACTCTTAGGCAGAAAACAGCCCTAGCGGGGGGCATGTGTTCTGTGCTATATCTGCTGTGGATTATGAATGTGTTATAGAAAATCTTGGCTCCTGAAATGATTCGGTGGTGGAACTGTCAGGTTAAGCTACTTAAGCACAGTGTTCAACCTTCAGCAATTCATTTCTCACAGTGAATTTTGAACACACCCTTTTAAAATAAGGAAGATTATTTTCCTTTAAAGTAGCCTCAGCATGGGTGTGCTTTGCAAGATAATCTATTTCGTTTATCCAGGGAGTACATATAATTAACCATGATTGACAAGGATCTGAGGTAAAGTCTACCTGATGCTTTTTATTTTTGTAACTAATTACCTAGGACCAGATTTTCAAGTTTGAAACCAGGCTAGTGATAACGGTTGACTTTTACATGAGGTAGCTCTAAGGATACATACACATGAAAAGTATGTACTTATACGTGTACACACATACATATACTGATATATGTTGATGAAATACTTTTGTGAGCCGGCGCCGTGGCTTAACAGGCTGATCCTCCGCCTTGCAGCGCTGGCACACCGGGTTCTAGTCCCGGTTGGGGTGCTGGATTCTATCCCGGTTGCCCCTCTTCCAGGCCAGCTCTCTGCTATGGCCTGGGAAGGCAATGGAGGATGGCCCAAGTCCTTGGGCCCTGCACCCCATGGGAGACCAGGAGAAGCACCTGGCTCCTGGCTTCGGATCAGCGCAATGCGCCGGCCACAGCGGCCATTGGAGGGTGAACCAACAGTAAAGGAAGACCTTTCTCTGTCTCTCTCTCTCACTATCCACTCTGCCTGTCAAAAATAATAAAATTAAAAAAAAAAATACTTTTGTGAAACACATTGACAATTACAGATGCATTACAGAGAGAAAGCCTAAGGTGCTAGCTTATGCTTCTATTTAACCTTTAATAGTGACTTTTTATTGGGCTAAAACCTGATTAATTTTCATTAAACTTAAGGACTGGCATCTTGACTGCCAGCATCCCCATCAGAGTGCTGGTCTGAGTCTTGGCTGCTTTGCCTCTGATCTGGTTCCCTGCTGATGTTCCTGGGTTCGCAGGGGAATGGGGCACGTGCTTGGGTCCCTGCCACCCACATGGGAGACCAAGATGGAGTTTCTGGCTCCAGGCTTCAACCTGGCCCAGCCGTAGCTGTTGTAGCCTTCTGGGGAATGAACCAGCGGATGGAAGATTGATCCATCTCACTCTTTCTCTCTCTGTCTTTCAAATAAATGTTGTTGTTAAAAAAAACTCACTAGGCTAATCCTCCGCCTTGCGGCGCCGGCACACCGGGTTCTGTCCTGGTTGCCCCTCTTCCAGGCCAGCTCTCTGCTGTGGCCAGGGAGTGCAGTGGAGGATAGCCCAAGTGCTTGGGCCCTGCACCCCATGGGAGACCAGGATAAGTACCTGGCTCCTGCCATCGGATCAACGCGGTGTGCTGGCCGCAGCGCACCGGCCGCGGCGGCCATTGGAGGGTGAACCAACGGCAAAAGGAAGACCTTTCTCTCTGTCTCTCTCTCTCACTGTCCACTCTGCCTGTCAAAAAAAAAAAAAAAAAAAAAAAAACAGTAAAACCTGATTTAGTCTTATTTAAATAAATATGCAGTTTAAACTTAAACTTTGGGTATTTCATTAGGTATTAGGTATCTTAGAGGCAAACATATCATCTTAGTTTCTTCAGCTATAAAATGAGAACAGTAATACTATTTATTACATGAAATAAAAACACTCGGGATTTATTTATTTATTTAGTAAAGATTTTATTTATTTATTTGAGAGGTAGAGTTACAGACAGGGGAGAGACAGAGAGAGAGGTTTCCCATCCGCTGGTTCACTCCTCACATGTCCACAGTGGCCAGAGCTGGGCCAGTCCTAAGCCAGGAGCCAGGAGCTTCTTCCGGGCCTCCCACACATTGCAGAGGCACAAGCATTTGGGCCATCTTCCACTACTTTCCCTGGCCGTAGGCAGAGAGCTAGATCAGAAGAGGAGTAGCCGGGACACTAACTGGCGTGGGGTGTCGGCACCACAGGCAGAGGCTTAGCCCATTATGCCACAGGGCCAGCCCCTCAGCATGTATTTTTGATTTATATTTCTCAGATGGACAGAGATGCACTCCTGTCTGCGGGTTCACTCTAAAGCCTGTAACGACCGAGGCTAGGCCGAGAGTGAGGCTGAAGCTGCGAACGCAATTCAGGTCTTCCACCTGGGTGTCAAGAACCTAATTCCTTAAGCCATGCCTGCTGCCTGCCAGGGTCTACATTAGTGGAAATTGGAGTCAGGAGCTGAATGCAGGCATTGAACCCAGACACCCTGATATGGGATGTGGGCATCCTAACCGGCCAAACTTCTGCCTCCGACTTTGAATTTAAAATACACCTCTACCAGTTTCTGAGAACACTGTGCAGGAGGAGGAGAGAGCACGTGTGTACGGCATGAGGAGCTTAAAGTGCTTCAACCTCTGGATCCAGTGGAACCCAGGCTCTCTCTGAGTGCCACTCGGGGAGGGTGCTGGGTTAGTGAGCAGGCTGGGGAAACTCTGTGACCGTCCAGTGTCCCTGCCATGTGCAGGGGAGGAGTTTCCTATAAACCGTGCTTGTAACATGCTTGTCGTCACGTTGTGACCGTGCTGTAACCAGTCCAGTGGTGAAGGCGAAACCCAGGCATCTGCAGAGTGTTTCCTTTTCTGTGCTGGTAGTGACAGGTGGACAGTGGCTCTGCTCTCACGGTGGCGGATTTCTTCCAGCCTCCCAGGGTGTTTTGGGGATTGGAGAAAGTAGCCTCCTGCAGTCCCCAGCGCATTGCTGGTGCCCGCAGGCAGGGAGTAGCAGTTTCCTTACTTGCAGTTCGTCCCTGAACCTGGAAGCCTCTCCAGAGAAGCACAACGCAGGGCCCGCTTTCTGCTTGAATGTTCTTACCGCCCCTGCTGCACTCCTGGGCTGTCAGGCTCACCAATCGCCATGTTTGCTTTGTGAACCGAAACAGAAAAGTGGAGGGAGCAGTGACTGCGTGTTTGCATTTGGGATTCTTCTTGGCATTGTTCAGTAAAATTTATGTCTGTATTTTAAAGCTTATCTCACTTCAATAAGTTCAATCCCCCCCCCCCCCCATTTGTGAGACAGAGAAAGAGAGGGAAAAAGAAAGAAGGCGCTCCCATCCTCTGGTTCACTCCCCAGATGTTCCCAACAGCTGCTGGCTGGGACCAAAGCTGGAAGCCAGGAACTCAGTCTGGGTCTCCCATGTGAGTGCCTGCTCCCTCCCAGGGTGAGCATTAGCAGGGAGCTGCAGTCGGAGTGGAGGTTGAACTCAGACCCAGGCACCCCGCTATGGGACGTGGACATCCCAAGCAGCCTCTTAACTGTTAGGCCAAATGCCCACCTCTTGCTTTTGTGTTTTCTTTCTTTCTTTCTTTCTTTCTTTTTTTTTTTTCACATGGTGACTTCATTTTTCTGCTTTTTAGGTTACTAATTCAGAAAAATGATAGGTAATTGATAATGTGTTAACTCTGATAAATTATACATAGTGTTTAGCTTTAGCATTTATTTATACATTTGCTTGATTGGAATGGAAACCCTATTTAGAGGTACAAAAAATTCAAGTTGCAACGTATAAAACATGAATTTTAGCTGTGTGGCAGCATCGCTGTTGGTGAGTTAGAAAGGTGAGTGTCTGAAACGTGTTATTTTTCGTTTAGAAAAAGGCTGGGATTGGTACGTGTGTGAAGGCTTTCAGTATATACTCTGTCAGCAAGCAGAAGCTCTGAAGACCCTTGGAGTAGGCCCGGAGCTAAAGGTGAGCCCGGCTGTGCTGCACGTTTGTCGGACGCTGAACTGCAAGAGTGCAGGTCGCCAGGGTTAGTGATAACACTAGGACTGCTGGAGGGATCGAGTTTCTCTTGTTTCTGCCTCAAACCATTTAGGAGGCCGCCAGTTCTCAGAGCGTGTTTTACAAGCTGGAAATAAGCAATACATCCAAAAGAAAATTTTTAGAAAGGTGTAGGTTTCAGATATTTAGGAAATGCTGGGTTAATAAGTAAAACAAGCAGCTTTGCAGACTTATTGATGCCTTCTGTTGGTTAATTTTTGTTGCTTAATAATTTCCAGGGACATGTGGTGTTCACCATGTAGAATGAAATGCTTTGGTGTGTGTTTGTGGCAGCTGTCAGGACTTGTGTTCCAGGGAATGCCGTCTGGGGGTGAACCATGACACCAGTGCTTCTCAGACTGAGAGTGCGTCTGCATCCCCCGAAGGTCTTGTGGAAGCACAGGTCGCCAGGCCCCACCCCAGAGTTTCTGAGCAGCAGGTCCAGGGGGGGGCCCACGAGTTTTCACTTAATTTTAAATTTGCAAAGCAAAAATTGTGAGGTAGTACTACAATGAATTCCCATACATCCCTCACCCCCTTTTCCCTGTTACCATTTCATGTTAGTGTATTTGTCATGATTAATGAACCACATCCAGCTTCTCCAGTTTATCCTTCTCCACTCCACCCAGCTTCTAGTAATCAACGTTCTGTGTTCAGATCGAGGGTTTTTGGTTTGTGTTTTAACTTTCAGCTCACACACAGAAGTGAGAATATGTAATGTTTGTCTTTCTGTGTCTGCCTTATTTTACTCAACATGATGCCCTCTAGTTATTTTGTTGCAGACGACAGGATTTCATTCATTTTATCGCTGAGTAATGTTCCATTACTTTATCCATTCATCTAATGATGGGCAGCTTGGTTGGTTCCGTATTTTGGCTATTGTGGACAATGCTGCTATAAACGTGGTGGAGCAGGTATCTCTGATACAATGGTGCTGGCAAGACTCCATGTATATGTAGAAGAATGAAATTAGATCCCTACCTCTCAAGGTGGATCAAAGACCTGAATTTAAGACCTGAAACTAGGAAGTTGCTGGGCTGAGTGGTGGACCTGACAACAGCTTTGCCCCTAGCCAGGAGTGTAGTCTTGTGTAAGTTTTCTTTTTCTGATGCTTCATCTACTTAATATGTCAAAGAGAGAGATTCAGCCAGGTGAGCTTCCGTGTCCTTTCCTCCTTGAAAGTCTTAGCTTACGAAGCGTTTGCTCAGTGTTTCTCCTGTTCCTCACACTACGGTTGTCCTCTTTAAGGGAATGTAGGTAGAAATATATGTGGATGGAAGGCAGTATGTGTGGTGTAGATGTGCCCACATATTTGTCATTGTAACCTGCGTTACCACTCATTTCTCTTTACCCTAGAATGAAGTTTTACATAATTTTTGGAAGCGCTATCTTCAGAAGAGCAAGCAGGCGTATTGTAAAAACCCGGTCTACACCAGTGGAAGGAAAGTTACAGTAAGTCTCAGTACCCCAGGGGGGAACTAAAGCCACGTCTTGAGAGACACAGTGATGAAGATGCTCGGAAGGACCAGGTCACTGACATAGACATGGGAACGAATTTTGGCTTCTTATTAGACTACTGGAAACATGAAGGAATTTGTAATGGTTAGTTTTCTAGATAGAAGCTTAAGAAATTTTTATCATTGCACTATTAGTGGCTTTTTGCATATATATATATATATATTTTAAAGATCTATTTATTTATTTGAAAGTCAGAATTACACAGGGGTGGGGGGGAGAGAGAGAGAGAGGTCTTCCATCCCCCAGTTCACTTCCCCAATTGGCCGCAATGGCTGGAGCTGCACCGATCTGAAGCCAGGAGCTTCCTTCGGATCTCCCATGCGGGTGCAGGGGCCCAAGGACTTGGGCCATCTTCTACTGCCTTCCCAGGCCATAGCAGAGAGCTGGATCAGAAGTGGAGCAGCCAGGCCCTGAACTGACGCCCATATGGGATGCTGGCGTTGCGTGTGGCGGCCTCCCCTGCTATGCCACAGCGCCGGCCCCTTTTTGCATTTATTAGTACCTACTCAAGATTCAGCTTAGTTGTCATTTCTTCTCAGAAGCCTTGATGTGAAGAAAAACACATCAGAGTGCCCTGTGCCTGCACATTCACCAGGGCGGCTGTGTGTCCTTTTAGCAGCTGGTTTACTGCTTCATCCGTGTGCCACGGCACGTTTCATCTGAGCTGAGGGTCAGTTCCGCTGCCAGTAACAGCAGGGTGGATCAGCGTTGATGTGGTCGACATGTGATCCTCTCCAGAGCTGAGAAGAGATTGTGAATCTGTCCAGTGTAGATTTGTGAAAAGCTTGGGAACTCAGCCCGGTGTTTCCGTGTTTGGCTGGGTCTTCATAGCTTCTCATACAGAGTTCAGTGACCCAGGACTGAGGATTGAAGTCTGGGGAAGGAAGAGGTGACAGGTGAGCCCGAGTGTCCTCACGTGGTGCTCCTCCTTGGAGTGAGACGTTCAGGGCAGTAATCATGCAAAATGCAGGGCTCAGAAATTCACTTGGGAAATGACAATTTAAGTAAACTCAATGGAAATAGTCTAAAAGATAATATTTACAATCACTGAATTAGGAAAAGCTATCCTATCTTGACATAGGAAACAGATAGTTCGCAAGAAAAGAAAAAGATGCTGTATAGTTTTTAGATGACACTTTGAAAAAAGAGAGAATTATCCAAACTAAGAACTTGATCTTAAATTTCACAGCTAAGATCATTGTTGGTTATATTTATGCACTGGGACTTTGCCTAGCATGTAGAAAATACGCATCAGAACCTGGGATGCTCTGTGGCATTTTAATATTTTTGGGTCAACTTAAGATTTTTTTAAAAATTTATTTGACAGGTAGAGATATAGAGAGAGACAGAGAGAAAGGTCTTCCTTTCGTTGGTTCACCCCCCAAAATGGCTGCTACGGCCGGCGCTGCACCTATCTGAAGCCAGGAGCCAGGCGCTTCCTCCCGGTCTCCCATGCGGGTGCCGGGCCCAAGCACCTGGGCCATCCTCCACTGCCTTCCCGGGCCACAGCAGAGAGCTGGACTGGAAGAGGAGCAACTGGGACTAGAACCTGGCGCCCATATGGGATGCCGGTGCTGCAGGCAGAGGATTAACCAAGTGAGCCATGGCGCCGACCCTGTTAACTTAAGATTTTTAAAGAAAGGTTTTGGTGTCTTTAGTAAATACCTGTGTAAAGCAGCATTAGTATCACCCTAAAGTGTGGTGAATAAAGAAGCAGTAAGTAAAATTCGTAGCTGACACATACATGGGTGATCTGTCATCAGTGCAGCTGTACTTCCATCTCTAATTCACTCTCCAAATACCTGCGGCAGCTAGGGCTGAGGCCAGGCCTAACCCAGGAGCCTGGAGTTCCGTCTGGGTCAGGGAGACAAGTAACTGAGCCATTACTTGCTACCTCAAGGATGTGCATTAGCGGGAAGCTGGATTTGAAGAGCAGGAGCTGGGACTTGAACCAGGCACTGCAAAATGAGATATGTGCCTGCCTCCGCTAGTAAACTTGGAGGCTGGAGCCCACAGGATAACCTGATGAACGGGTACAGATGTAGAGGCAGGAGTCAGCGATGACGCCAGGGTTGAAGGAGCTGCCGCCAGCTAAATCGGCAGGTGGAACAGGAAGACTGAACGTTTGGTTTTGGATGTGTCAAGGTCGAGACAGCTGTTAGACACCCTAGAGGGGATGTCAGGTGTGCAGTTAGGTATACACGGCTGTGGTTAAGGAGAGAGGCTGGCTGGAGATGTACATCTGAGAGCTGTCAGTCCACACTGTGCTCATTAGTCTAAAATGCCATTGTTGGTTCACACCATTATTGTAAGTACTCCCAGGCAAGAAAAGAGAGCTGCGAATTAAACTGTGATATGCCCCTGACTGTAAGATATATCCTGGTTTCAGGCATGTTACAATATCAGTGGTTGGGGGGAGGACTACATTTTAGAATTAAAATGTAGTAGCTAGTATTTAAAACCACAAGGCCATGGGATGGGTGTTGTGGTGCACGGATTGAAGCCATTGCTTGGGATGCCCACCTCAGTGTTGGTGCAAGTCCCAGCACCACCACCAGTCCAGCTTCCTGTGAATGCTCTGTGGGAGGCAGCAGGTGACGGCTCAAGTGCTTGGGCCTCTGCCACCCATGTGGGACACACAAGTAGTTCTGGGCTCCTGGCATCGCCCTGGTCCAGTCCTGGCTGTTGGGGGCATTTGGGGAGTGAGCCGTTGGATAGAAGATCTGTCTCGGTCTCTGCCTCTATCTCTTGCTCTACCTCTCAAGTAGATGAAAATAAATAAAATATTTTAAAAGGCCAGGTGACATCAGCAAGCTGTGAAGTCAGAGAAGAGAAGCGAGAATGAGCTCTGGGCCTCTCCAGGTTGATGTTACCAGCAAGGCAGTGTGAGGAACAGTGGTGTCGGGGGAGGACAGCTGAGAGCCATGGGTGGGGGTGCCTGGACACCAGGGCACGGTGTTCCAGAGGAGGAGTCAGCTCAGGAAGAGGGAGGGCTACGGGTGGAGACAGCAGCAGTGTGTCCCATACTATGGAGACTGAGGAGGGACTGGAGGCTGCGGGTCTGCATGGATCTGAAGTGGAGCAGCCAGGACTCGAACTGGTGCCCATATGGATGTCGTCACTGCAGGCGGTGGCTTTACCTGCCACCCCACAGCACCAGCCCTTGTTTTTTGTTTTTATGGTATTCATAATGGTCAGGATGGAAGTTTTCAGAAGTTGCATTTACAGCATCCGTGCGATCATTTTATTTGTGTTATTTCTCAAGCAGGTGTTAGAAGACCATCTGAGTCATTCAGACTGGACCAGTGATCCTGAGCTAAGTGATGCTCACTGTCTGTCCTTGGTCGAAAGCTGGGCAGAATCTCAGTCTGACGTCCAAAGTCGGAAGCCTTCCTCCAGTACCAGAGCATCGCATTCAGGTAGGGATGAGGATTTTAAAGCTGCTACTGCATCTTAGAAAATTTAGTTCAGTCTCCTGATAAGCTAGGAGGGGAACTTGGCTTAGCAAGGAGAATGACTTGCTGACTCCTACGGCTAAAAGAAGGGAAAACTAGGGACCAGCACTGTGGCGGAGCAGGTAAAGCCACTACATGCAGGGCTGGCATCCCACATGGGTGCCAGTTCGAGTCCAGGCTGCTCCACTGCTCCACTTCCGATCCAGCTCTCTGCTGTGGCCTGGGAAGGCAGTAGAAGATGGCCCAAGCGTTTGGGCCCCTGCACCCATGTGGGGGACTCGGGAAGAAACTCCTGGCTTCGGATCAGTTCAGCTCTGGCCGTTGCAGCCATGGGGAGTAAACCAATGGCTAGACCTCTGTCTTTCTTCCTATCCCTCCCTGTAACTGTGCCTTTCAAATAAAGAAAGAAAGAAAGGAAAACTAAATGAAATCTTAGCATAGTTGTTTTTTTAAAAAAGATTTATTTAGTTTTTGGGAGGCAGAGAATTATAGACAGAGAGGGAGAGACAGAGAGAGAGAGGTCTTGCATCTGCTGGTTCACTCTCCAGTGGCCGCAACGGCTGCAGCTGAGCCCATCTGAAGCGAGGAGCTTCTTCCAGTTCTCCCATGTGGGAGGAAGAGGAGCAGGGACATGAACCAGGGCCCATACGAGATTCTGGCACCCCAGGAGGAGGCTTAGCCCACTACACCACGGCACCAGCCCCTTAGCACAATTCTTAAAAAGGCACGTTGTCTCCGGGTGAGTATTTTTGTGTGATTTTAAACAGAGACAAGATTAAGTGGATTTAGGAAGATGGAGGTTAGACCCATATATAAGGGGTCTTCAAAAAGTTCCTGGGAGATGCACAATGTAAAAAAACTGCAAAGAATTCAAAGTTTTTGTACCAAAATAAACTTATTTTTAATTCCATTTTTTCACGAAGTTTTTGATGTTTGTGTGGGTTTAGAATTTTCAAAGAGAAACTGCGGTCGTAAAATGTTATAACTTAGCCAGGGGATTAGACACAATTCAGAGATGAGAGATAGGTCCAGTTTCTAAGCCTAAAGCTGAGTAAAATTTACCATATTACAGCTGTGTGTTTTCCTTTACCATTTAATGCCATTCACTTACAATAGATAATGGGTATCCTTAATCTTATATAGACCTTCTCTCTAAAGCATTTATTCATTGTAGTTGTTCCAACTCTGCATTTTTTTTTTTTTTTAAGATTTATTTATTTGGTAAAGTTACAGAAAGAGATAGAGAAATGGGTCTTCTATCCACTGGTTCACTCCCCAGATTGCCATAACGGCTGGAGCTGAGCCGATCAAAAGCCAGGAGCCAGGAGCTTCTTCTGAGTTTCTCACATGGGTGCAGGGGCCCAAGGACTTGGGCCACCCTCCGCTGCTTTCCCAGACACATTAACAGGGAGCTGGGTCGAAGTGGAGCAGCTGGGACTCCAGCTGACACCCATATGGATGCCAGTGCTGCAGGCTTGGGCTTCAACCCGCTGTGCCACAGTACCGGTCCCTACATTATTTTTTAAATCATGGTAGAGAACAGACCTTGAGAAAACAGACCAGGCTTTTATTATGGATTACAAGACTTGTGTGCTGATAGACTTACTTGGGAAAGAGCTTTTAAACCCTCTGGTGGTAAGGATCGTTTATTGAAATAAAGGTTAAGTGTGGTTATATAAAATTTTAAACAAAACGTTTTTTGTGTGGACTGTTTCTTTGCGAGCTCCTTGCCCTGCAAAGATTAAAACTTCTTTTTATCAGCATATCCGCATTTCTTGCTGGACTGCACAATGACACAGATGCCAGATAAGTTACGTTTTGTGTCCAGGGAAGCCCGATATTAGAATGACTGGGCAGCAACAAATTTCTGGAGTTTTCTCTTTTGTATTCTTGGGCAAATATGAACGCAAACACAATCTTAGGAGACTATGATTGTGAAACCATCCGGCGTTTTTAAAAAAAAGATGTTAATGCTTTTTAAAGTGTCATTATTGTTTACCTACATGAAGGGTTTTTGTTTTGCTTTTGTGTATTATTTCTAGAGCTTTCTTTTAGTTTTTACATTAAAAGTAATTGTTAATACAACTCAATATGAAACTGTAAAATGTAGATAGTCACAGAGAAAATAACTGGTTCATTGTGTCACCCAAAAATGAGCACTGTTGCTATAGTAGATCATTCCTGAAAGGTTTTTTTCATGTATGTGGAAAAAAGGAAAGGTTTATTGTTTTGTAAAATTTTTTTCATTCTTTAAATTTTTATTACATACATGTAATTCAGATAGTTCTGTAGTTTGTTTATGAAAAATTGTAAAAATGAAGTTGTAGTCCTTGAATGTCCTATTGCCAGTACATTTTGTAATTTCTATATGTTTATCTCAAGTGTCTGGTATTACACCTGGTTCCAGGTGGGAGGCATTAGCTGTTGATTTCCACTGTGGAAGGTGCACTGTCCCTGCATACGTCCCCCTGGCCTCCTCCCTGCATGGTCACCAGTACATGATTGTGTATTAACCATCTTCTGTCTTCCCAGTTTCTTTTTTGCTAGATGAATATTCAATGCTTAGCTCTTGTAAGTGTGTAAAGGCTGTTCAGAACTGAGCCATGCAAATTACTGTGGTTATTTCTGCTGTATATCTTTGGTTTTCTCAGAGTTGGTTTTTTTAGTATTTGTTTAGTTTTCTCTCTCTTTATTACTGATCTATAATTTATTATTCCTGTTTCTTCCCCATTTCCTCTTAGTTCCTAAAGCCTCCTGCCAGTACTGGGTGCTCTGCCTGTCTCATCAGAAGTGGTCTCTGGAGCTTCTGGCTTGCTCTGATCTTCGCTGACGTTTCTGGATCCATGGTCCAGCTCACTTTGAGGTCTTTTTTCACCACCATGCTGAGGTTCATCACCTTTCTTTTGGTGGATTTCTTTTTTTTTTTTTTTTAAGAGAATGTTCTTTTTTAAAAAGATTTATTTTTATTTGAAAGGCAAAGCTCCAGAGAGAGAGAAAAAGAGAGGGGTTGAGAGATATCTTCCATCCACTCATTCATTCCCCACGTGGCTGCAGTAGGCAAGGCTGGGCCAAGCTGAGGCCAGGAACCAGGTCTCCCAGAGGGATGGCAGGGGTGCAGGCACATGGGCCGTCAACCACTGCTTTTTCCAGGCCGTTAGTAGGGAGCTGAATCAGAGAAGTGGAGCAGCCAGCAGCCAGGACTCGAACTGGTGCCCATGTGAGATGGCAGCATCACAGGTGGAAGCTTTACCCACTATGCCACAATGCTGGCCCCAATGATAACGTCCTTTAACCCTCAAATATGGTGACTAGTTTTTCCCAATACCCTTAACTTTCTTTCTTTTTATTTAATTATTTGACAGGTAGAGTTACAGACAGAGAGAGAGAGAGACAGAGAGAAAGGTCTTCCTTCCGTTGGTTCACCCCCAAATGGCCACTATGGCTGGCTCTGCGCCAGTCCGAAGCCAGGAGCCAGGTGCTTCCTCCTGGTCTCCTATGTGGGTGCAGGGGCCCAAGCACCTGGGCCATCCTCCACTGCCCTCCCAGGCCATAGCAGAGAGCTGGACCAAAAGGAGCAGCCAGGACTAGAACCTGGCACCCATATGGGATGCTGGCGCCACAGGCGGAGGATCAACCAAGTGAGCCACGGCACTGGCCCCTCAATTGTTTTTAGTAGCTTTAGAAGAATTGGAATTAGTTCTTCTTTAAATGTCTGGTAGAGTTTAACAGTGAAGCCATCCAGTGCTGGGCTTTTCTTTTCTGGGAGGGTCTTTATTACTGATTGAATTTCTGTCATGGTTATTGGCCTATTTAGTTTTCTATGTCTTTATGGCTCATTTAGGTAGGTTGTATGTGTCCAGGAATCTATCCATTTTTTTCTAGGTTTCTTGTTTTGTTGGATATAGCTCTTTGTAATAATTTCTGATGGTTCTTTTTATTTCTGTGGTGTCTGTTGTTACATTTGCTTTTTTTTTTTGACAGGCAGAGTGGACAGTGAGAGAGAGAGAGATAGAGAGAAAGGTCTTCCTTTTTTTGCCGTTGGTTCACCCTCCAATGGCCGCCGCGGCTGGCGCGCTGCTGCCGGTGCACCGCGCTGATCCAATGGCAGGAGCCAGGTGCTTCTCCTGGTCTCCCATGGGATGCAGGGCCCAAGCACTTGGGCCATCCTCCCCTGCACTCCCTGGCCACAGCAGAGAGCTGGCCTGGAAGAGAGGCAACCGGGACAGGATCGGTGCCCTGACCGGGACTAGAACCCGGTGTGCCGGCGCCGCAAGTTCTCTGATTTTATTGATTTGGATCTTCTCCCTATTTATTTATTTATTTATTTATTTGAAAGACAGAGTTACATAGAGAGGTAGAGCCAGAGAGAGAGAGGTCTTCCATCCGCTGGTTCACTCCTCAAATGGCTGCAATGGCCAGAGCTGAGCTGATACAAAGCCAGGAGCCAGGAGCTTCTTCCAGGTCTACCACATGGGAGCAGAGGCCCAAGCACTTGGGCCATTATTCCACTGCTTTCCCAGGACATAGCCGAGAGCTAAATTGGAAGTGGAGCAGCCAGGACTCGAACCGGTGCCCATATGGGATGCTGGAGCCGCAGGCCAGGGCTTTAACCCACTTCACCACTGTGCTGGCCTCATCACTTTTGTTTATGTTTTCAAAAAACCCACTCTTCATTTCAGTGATCTTTTGTATTTTTTTTTCAATTGTGTTTATTTCTTCTCTAATTTTAATTATTTCTTTTCTCCTACTAGTTTTGGGTTTGGTTTGCTGTTGTTTTGCTAGGTTCTTGCAATGCATTGGTAGCTCATTTATTTGCTGTTTTTCCAATTTCTTGGTGCAGGCAACAATTGGTATAAACTTTCTTCTTAACACTTCTTTTGCTGTATCCCATAAGTTTTGATATGTTGCATTTCATTTGTTTTCAGAAATTTTTTGATTTCTCCAGTGACCCATTGTTCATTCAGGAGCATGTTGTTCAGTCTCCATGTGTTTGCATGTTTTAGAGATTCTTGATTTGTTGATTTCCAGCTTCATTCCTTGTGGTCCGAGAAGATGCATGTAGGATTTTACTTTTTCTTTATTAATTTGCTGGGACTTGCTCTATGGTCTCCCATGTGGTCTGTCCTAGGGAAAGGACCATGCACAGGTGAGGAGAATGCGCACTCTGCATCTGTAGGATGACAAGTTCTGTAGACAGCCGCTAGGTCCATTTGGTCAGTGGTGTCGATTACCTCTGTTGTTTCCTTGCTGATTTTCTGGCTCCTTGATCTGTCCGTTACTGAAGTGGAGTATTGAAGTCCCCCATTACTGTTGTATTGGAGTCTATGTCTCCTTTTAGATCCCTTAACATTTTTTTTTTAAGATTTATTTATTTAGGGGCCGGCACTGTGGCATAGCAAGTTAAAAGCTCTGGCCTGAGGCACTGGCATCCTACATGGGCCCGGTTCTAGTCCTGGCTGCTCGCTTTTCCAATCCAGCTCTCTGCTGTAGCCTGGGAAAGCAGTGGAAGATGACTCGAGTCCTTGGGCCCCTGCACCTGTGTGGGAGACCCAGAAGAAGCTCCTGGCTCCTGGCTTCGGATCGGCGCAGCTCCGGCTGTTGCAGCCAGCTGGGGAGTGAACCAGCAGATGGAAGCCCTTTCTCTCTCTGTCTCTACCTCAATCTGTAACACTGTTTTTCAAATAAATAAAAATTAAAAAAAAAAAAAAAAAAGATTTATTTATTTGAAAGTTAGGGTTACACAGAGAGAGGCAGAGGCGGAGAGAGATGAGAGGTCTTCCATCCGATGGTTCACTCCCCAGGTTCACTCTGAAGGCAGAAAATCTCCCAGTAAAAGCACAAGGGGATTCCAAAGGAAACAACAGGAATATTTATGGAAAAATGGCAGGGCCAAGTCGTTACTTATCAGTAGTCACCTTGAATATAAATGTAACTCTCCAGTTAAAAGACTGGCTGAATGGATTTAAAAAGAAAACCCATCTATTTGCTGCCTACAAGAAACACATCTCACCAACAAAGGTACACTTAGACAGAAACTGAACGGATGAAAAAAGATATTCCATGCTAACAGAAACCAAAAATGGGCAGGTGTATCCATCCTAATATCAGACAAGATAGACTTTAACACAAAAACTGTTGAGATGAAGAAGAGCACTATGTAAGGATTAAGGGATCAATTCAACAAGATGATGTATTATAAATGTATATGCACCTAATTAAGGGCATCTGGCTATTTAAAAGAAATGCTTGTATAGTGATGACCATGTTCCTGTGTGCAGCATATCCTTAAGCATCTTTTATAAGGCTGCATGAGTGGTGACAAATTCTTCCTTCGATTTCTGTTTGTTATGGAAGGTTGTGATTTCACCTTCATTCATATGTGAGAGTTTGCAGGGTACAGTATTCTGGGCTGACAATTTTTTTCTCTTAAGACTTCATTCTCTCCTAGCCTATAGGGGTTTCTTTCCTTTCCTTTTCTTTTTTTTTTTTTTTTCTTTTTTAAGATTTATTTATTTATTTGAAAGCCAGAGTTACAGAGTGAAGGAGAGGCAGAGAGAGGTCTTTCATCTGCTGGTTCACTCCCCTATTGGCCACAATGGCCAGAGTTGTGCCGATCCGAAGTTAGGAGCCAGGAGCTTCTTCTAGGTCTCCCATGTGGGGCCCAAGCACTTGGGCCATCTTCCACTGCTTTCCCAAGCCATAGCAGAGAACTGGATTAGAAGAGGAGCAGCCGGATCTTGAACTGGTGCCCTCATGGGATGCTGGCACTGCAGGCCATGGCTTATCCGCTATGTCACAGCGCTGGCCCCTGTAGGGTTTCTGATGAGACGTCTTCTCTGGGTCTAATTGGAGATCCTCTGAAAGTAATCTGGCGTTTCTGTGATTCACATTATACAATCTTTACTGTGGAGAGTCTGACCACAGTGTGTTTGCTGAAGATCTTTTCTGGTCATATCTGCTAGGAGTTCTGTGTGCTTCCTGTACTGGGATGTCCCTGTCTTTCTCCATATTAGGGAAATTTTCTGTAATTATTTCACTAGAAAGGTGTTCTAGGCCGCCGCCGTGGCTTAACAGGCTAATCCTCCACCTTGCAGCACCGGCACACCGGGTTCTAGTCCCGGTCAGGGCTCCGGATTCTATCCCGGTTGCCCCTCTTCCAGGCCAGCTCTCTGCTATGGCCCGGGAAGGCAGTGGAGGATGGCCCAAGTCCTTGGGCCCTGCACACGCATGGGAGACCAGGAGAAGCACCTGGCTCCTGGCTTTGGATCAGCACAATGCGCTGGCTGCAGCGGCCATTGGAGGGTGAACCAACGGCAAAAAGGAAGACCTTTCTCTCTGTCTCTCTCACACTGTCCACTCTGCCAGTCAAAAAAAAAAAAAAAAAAAAAAGAAAGGTGTTCTAATCCATTCTCTCTTTCCATGCCTTTAGGAACTCCTAAGACCTGTATGTTGGCTCATTTGATAGTATCCCATAAATCTCTGTTTTTTAATTTTATTTCTTCTTTTTTTTGTTCTGACTGTAAAATTTCAAGAGATTTATCTTCTAACTCGAATATTCTTTCTTTTACTTCACTGAGTCTGTAATTAAAGGCTTTCCACCATACTTTTTGTTTAACTGAATTCTTCATTTCCAATATTTCATTTTGATTTCTGTTTAAAATCTCAATTTTGTGGGAAAAATTTTCTTTCATGTCATGTATAGATTTCTTTAGTTCATGGATTTGCTTCTTATTTGGGCATTTCATCTGTCCATCTTTACATTCGAGTATTGAAGTGTTGTGTTCTTTTGAGGTGTTGTCTTCTTTATTTTTGTTTTGTGAATTGCTGTGTTTATTGTTAAAAACTTATTGGTTTGGGGCTGATGCTATGACGCAGCAGGTTAACGCCCTGGCCTGAAGTGCCGACATCCCATATGGGCACTGGTTCGAGACCTGGCTGCTCCATTCTGATCCAGCTCTCTGCTATGGCCTGGGAAATCAGTGGAAGATGGCCCAAGTGCTTGGGCCCCTGCACCCACGTGGGAGACACGGAAGAGGCTCCTGGCTCCTGGCTTTGGATCAGCACAGCTACGGCCGTTGCGGCTAATTGGGGAGTGAACCATTGGATGGAAGACCTCTCTCTCTGTCTGCCCTCCCTCTCTTTCTGCCTATCCTCTCTCTATGTAGCTCTGACTTTTAAATAAATAAATAAAATATATAATACATAAATTTTTAAATACATAAAATATAATAAAAATTCAAAAATAAATGAATAAAATCTAAAAAAATCACTTTTTTTTTTTTCCACTCTATGATGGCTTTTATCTTTAGGCTGTGCCTCTGTGCTTTCTGGGAGTTTCGGCTCTTCTTGCAAATGCCCAGAGGCGTGTGCTGGGTGTGGTCATGGTCATGGGGCTCTATGCAGTGCTCCAGGGTGAGCTGAATGTCTAAGGTGACACCCAAGTTGGGTGTGGTAAATCGCCTTTTTTTTTTTCTTTTATCAGAGGGGAGGTTGGTTTAGTTGGTGTAGCAGCTTTGTTGGTATAGTGTCACGCTCACCTCCTCTCCTCCAGGGAGACCAGTGCCTGGGTGCTATCCCCAGTGGGTACAGTTTTCACGAGAACCACATGAAGCATCCATGCAGTCCATGGTGTGAACATGGATCCTGAAGCAATGACCCTCACCAGGGAATCAGGGAGCCCCAAGTGTGTGGAGCCGCCCACAGTGACTGCCCAAAGTCCCAGCCACACCCTGCACCCTCCCATGAAGCCACAGTGCTTTCACAGTCCTGGCACACAAGGCTCCCACAGTCACGAGCTCCCAGCCCCCTGTCAGTTCTCCCAGCCAGACTCGGGCATCTCTTCTTGGCTGGTTGCTCGGAGCACAGATGTGAGCCGGCACAGCTGTTGCCTAGTTCCAGGATGCCGGTGCCAGGTGGTCTGGGAGAGAGAAATGTGCCCCCCACCTTTTCCCCCTAGATTGGTAGGTGCCCTGTCTCCCACAGGACTCCAGGCCTGTCTTCCTCAGGCTCTCCCCACAGCTTTATTGCCAGGGGCTCGGGCTGCTGCGGTGTGGTCTCTCACTCCAGAGCTGGTGCTGAGGCTCTTGGCTGCTGGGTCCTGAGCTGCATGTGTCCACACGCTGCACGTAGGTCCACGGCGTCCCTCGAAGTGTGCGGAGTTTCCTCTGCCATTTTTTCCCTAACCCCTCCCTGAGTGCACGCTGTCCACTTTTCTGGGTAGATTTCTTATTTCTTTTCCTATTTCATCTTCTTTCCTGATTTACTTCCTCATTTTTTTTGGAACATCTGATTGCAGAGGATGTTAGTAATATTTTTCCCCAATTTGCTTGGTTTGGCCTCTACTTTTTGTTTTATTATTTTATTTATTTGAAAGCCAGAGACAGATCTCTCATCCACTGTCCACTCTCCAAACACCTGTAACAGCTGGGGCTGAGCCAGGCTGAAGCCAGAAGCCGGGTACTCAGTATGGGTCTCCCACTGCGCAGAGGCCCAAGGACTGTCCAGGGTGTGCATTAGCAGGAGGCTGGAATTGGAGCGGAGCTGGGACTCAAACCCAGGCGCTTCTGTGTGGGATCCCGCATCTTACCTGTGTGCCGAACTACTGCTCCTGCTTTTTATTTTATTTCTTTTTTTTTTTTTTTTTTTTTTTTGACAGGCAGAGTTAGAGAGAGAGAGAGCCAGAGAGAAAGGTCTTCCTTTTTCCATTGGTTCACCCCCTAAATGGCTGCCATGGCCGGCGCACTGCGCCAATCCAAAGCCAAGAGCCAGGTGCTTCCTCCTGGTCTCCCATGGGGTGCAGGGCCCAAGCACTTGGGCCATCCTCCACTGCATTCCCGGGCCATAGCAGAGAGCTGGCCTGGAAGAGGGGCAACCAGGACAGAATCTGGTGCCCCAACTGGGACTAGAACTTGGGGTGCCGGTGCCACACGCGGAGGATTAGCCAAGTGAGCCGCGGTGCCGGACATTTTATTTCATTTTTAAAAAAGATTGGCCGGCGCCGCGGCTCACTAGGCTAATCCTCCACCTTGCGGCGCCGGCACACCGGGTTCTAGTCCCGGTCGGGGCACCGATCCTGTCCCGGTTGCCCCTCTTCCAGGCCAGCTCTCTGCTGTGGCCAGGGAGTGCAGTGGAGGATGGCCCAAGTGCTTGGGCCCTGCACCCCATGGGAGACCAGGAGAAGCACCTGGCTCCTGCCATCGGATCAGCACGTTGCGCCGGCCGCAGCGCGCCTACCGCGACGGCCATTGGAGGGTGAACCAACGGCAAAAGGAAGACCTTTCTCTCTGTCTCTCTCTCACTGTCCACTCTGCCTGTCAAAAATTAAAAAAAAAAAAAAAGATTGTATATATTTATTTGAGAAATAGAGTTACAGATAGAGAGGGGGGGACAAGGAGAAAGGTCTTCCATCTGCTGATTCACTCCCTAAATTGCCATAGCAGCCAGAGCTGAGCCAGTCTCAAGCCAGGAGCTTCTTCTGGGTCTCCCATGTGGGTGCAGGGGCCCAAGGACTTGGGCCATCTTCTGCTGCTTTCTCTGCCACAGCAGAGCAGGATCAGAAGAGGAGCAGCCAGGACATAAACTGGCGCCCATATGGAATGTTGGCACCACAGGTTGAGGCCAAATATACTGCACCACAGTGCCGGCCCTGCGCCTGCTTTTTATATTAGAGGTGTTCTTCAAATGTGTGGTGAAGCTAAGGTGCACACTCAGATGGAGACTAAAAATGTGATCAGAAGCTTTGTATCAGGGCTAGTGCTGTGGCGTAAAAGGTTAAGCCTCTGCCCTCAGTCCCGGCATCCCATATGGGTGACGATTTGAGTTCCAGCTGCTCCACTTCTGATCCAGCTTCCTGCCAATCCAGCTAGGTAAGCAATAGAATGTGGCCCAAGTCCTTGGGCTCCTGCACCCATGTAGAAGAAGCTCCTGGCTTCGGCCTGGACCAGCCCTGGGCGTTGGGACCATTTTGGGAGTGAACCAGAGGATGGAAGTGCTGTCTCTCTCTCTCTCTCTCTCCTTCTCTCCCTGTGTCTCTGCCTTTCAAATAAATAAATAAATCTTTGGGAAAAAAATAGAAAGTCTTTGTACCCATGGTGATTTTTATCAGCTCTGCTCTGTAGTCAAGGCTGATCCAGTGGGTTATTTTCTTCATGAACATTCAGCATTACTGTGTTGAAATCTTTTCCCCCCAGAGCTGGTCAGATCCCCCAGGGAAGTCTCCTGAGTCTTGGGTTGGGTGGGTGTCTGATCCTGGCTGTCAGCTCTGGGGACTGGGTGAGGAGGAGGAGGCCTGAGGGGGTGGGATTTGTCTCGCACTCTGGATGTGAACTCTCACTTAAGTCTGCTTTCAGTTCTCCGCTGGGCCAGCGCTGTCCTGCCCTGTTCTAGGGAACCTTCCCTGTACCCTCTCTGGAGGAGCGGCCAGTCTGCGGCCATGATTGGGGAGGGGCAGTCACTGGGCAGAGTGGGGTGGGAGGGAAGAACCTGACTGTTTCTTAATTAGACTTCTAAGCACTCCTCCTGGTGCTGTGTGCGCTGCCTTTGTCCGATTCCCAGGGCTCCCTGGGCTCACTGATTCCCAAGCCTTCTGTAGGGATATCCAGTGAAGTTGGCCTTTCCCACAGCGGGCTTTGGATCTGACTCTCAGTTCTGCCAAGGAAGTAACCACCTGTCCATATGTGTTCCAACTTCTAAATTTTATTGCTGCTGTCTGTGTTTCTGTGTTATTTGTTCTTAGATTTATGTGTTTTAAAGCTCCCTTTAATTGTGGCGAGAGAAAGCAGGCTCGTGTGTTTTCAATCTGCCACCTTAAAGTGGACTGTGTAAGAAAGTGTGTAGTGAATGTGTGTATGTGCAGTTTCAGTGTTTATAGAAACCTGTGTTCTTACACAGGCGTATTCTTTCAGGACAGTGATGCTCAATCTTGAGCATCCGTCGGAATCACCTAGAGGGCTGGGCTTGTGACACTACGGTAATTTACATTTCTGCCAGTTCTCAGGTGATGCTGACACTGCTGGTCCAGAAACTCCTCTGAGAAGCACTGATCTAAAGCATTATGGGAATTAGCAGGTGGTGCCCCGTTGCGTGGCATTCCCTATGCCTAATTAAGCTGCTGTTCTCGGATCCTTGGATGTTCTGAGTTGTTTTTCTGCTACAAACACTGCTGCGCACCATTCCTTGACCTTAAATCTTCGTATTTCCAAAAATCACTTCTTTCTGGTGAAATCTGAGAAGTAGCACTGTTGGGCTAGCAGGTCACTGAATGTGTGTTGTGTCTACTCTGGTGAGGACTGTTGGCACTGCGGACACCGCGTGGAGCCAGACTGCCTGCCTTCAAGGTGTTGGTGTTGTAGTGGGAGGAGGAAGATAATAAACGCACAATTAAAGAACATTTCTTTACTGATAAGTGCTCAGAAGAAAGGATTTACTGGATTTAGGACAAAGGATTTTGAGGAATGATTTTGAAGGTTAACGTCCAGAAAACGTGGCGTTTCTCACGTGCTGCCGGTCCTGCTGTGGTGTCGACTCGCACTCCTCTGGGGACGTCATCCAGTGCTGTGGCTGTCATCCACCAGCCGTGTCCTGCATATGAACGGCCCTCCTTCCTCTGCGCTGTCGATTCTTATATGCAACTGCTTACTCGGCATTTCCGTTGAGAGAGAGAGAATAAGCCTCACACTTAATGTGCGGTTCTGACATCTTGAACTCTTAGCAGACTTGTTCTTCGCCATCTTCCTGTTTCAGTAAACAGCACCTCCCTCGTTTTCCTTCTCTAAAGTTTTGACGCACACAGAATCTGTACACATCTGTGGGGTGCTCTGTCACTGGTAGAGGATTCGGGGGCGCGGTGGGCAGAAAGTTCTGGAGGCAGAGCTCTCAGAGGAGGGGGCGTGTGGGGTGAGTCTTGGGTCAGAGGAACTACACGTTTTCGCTATGCTTTGTAATGATTATCCTGATTTATTTATGTAAAAATCACTCGTGTTCGCTATTTGAAATTCAAACAGTTCAAGTCCCTTTTGGGAATGTCATCCGTCCTCACTCCCGGGTGACCCACCGTTGCCGTGTCGGCTGACGTCCTCTCTCCTCCATTGTAAGGCACGGTGATCGCAGCTGAGTTCTGAGTTACGTGTATTTCAGATGTCTCCGGATTGGTGGTGGTGGTGGTTTTTCCCTTGTTGTCCAGAATAGTTACTCAGGTATTCTAACGTCTTGATTTGTTCCCTAAGAAACAGCGTCGATCTGCTCGGGCTCTCTCGATGGGGTCGAGTACTCCCAGAGGAAGGAGAAGGGCGTCGTGAAGATGACTGTGCCCAGGACGCTGGCTTTCTGCTGTCTGTCCTTACTGTGGCAGAGGGAGGCCATCACTCTTTCAGACCTTCTGAGGTAAGTTGAAACCTTTGTATGACAAATCTGAATAAACTAGTGGACAGCCTTTGCAGAATTTGAATTTTACAGGAAGGCTTAATGAAGGGACTGGAAATGTGGAGTACCTTGGGTTGTAATTCTGAAATCTAATCCCCTGTGGGCTAGTAATTTTTCTCCTTGGTTTTCTTATTTTTAAAGATTTATTTATTTATTTGAAAGGCAGAGTTACAGAGAGGCAGGGGCAGAGAGAGAGAGAGAGAGAGAGAGAGAAATCTTCCATCTCCTGGTTTACTCCCCAGATGCCTGCAATGGCCAGAGGTGCACCGATCCAAGGGCAGGAGCCAGGAGCTTCTTCCAGTTCTCCCACGTGGATGCAGAGGCCCAAGGACCTGGCCCATCTTCTGCTGCTTTCCCAGGACATAACAGAGAGCTGAATCAGAAGTGGAGCAGCTGGGACTCAAACTGGTGCCCATATGGGAAGTCAACACTGCAGGCAGTGGCTTTACCTACTATGCCACAGTGCCAGCCTGGTTTTCTTATTTTGTAATGAAAATAATATGTACCTCACATAGGATATTGGAAAAATAATTATCTGTTGTGAATAAAATGTTTGGAAGAGAAAAGGTCACATTTAAATACCTGAGTAGTATCATTAGGTATTTTTCATTTCTAAGAAAAGATGGGGCCGGTGCCGTGGCTTAACAGGCTAATCCTCCGCCTAGCGGCGCCAGCACACCGGGTTCTAGTCCCGGTTGGGGCGCCGGATTCTGTCCCGGTTGCCCCTCTTCCAGGCCAGCTCTCTGCTGTGGCCAGGGAGTGCAGTGGAGGATGGCCCAAGTGCTTGGGCCCTGCACCCCATGGGAGACCAGGAGAAGCACCAGGCTCTTGCCATCGGATCGGCACGATGCACCGGCTGCAGTGGCCATTGGAGGGTGAACCAACGGCAAAAGGAAGACTTTTCTCTTTGTCCACTCTGCCTGTCAAAAAAAAAAAAAAGAAGAAGAAAGAAAGAAAGAAAGCAGTGGTAGATGGCCCAGGTCCTTGGGTCCCTGCACCTGCGTGGCAAGAACTAGAGGAAGCTCTTGGCTCCTGGCTTTGGATTGGTACAGCTCCAGCGTTGTGGCCAACTGGGGAGTGAACCAGCAGATGGAAGACCTCTCTCTCTCTGCCTCTCCTCCTTCTGTGTAACTCTGACTTTTGAATAAATGAATAAATCTTAAAAAAAAAATAGTTATACAGAAGCATGTGTTGGTATTCTAAGAGATAAAATATAGGTTGTCTTTATGGAAGAGTTGAAAGCAAAACTATTGGGAGAGTGTTATGCATATAGTAAGCATTTACATTTTTTAAGAGAATTTGATTGTATAATTAATGAGAAAATTGTGTGTAAGAAATTAGCATTGTGTGTAAGACATTCTCATTTAGCTATGCCCGAATCATTAAAGTGTAAAGGTTCTCCCCTTGCTTTGTATCTGCTCCACGTGACAACGTCCGGGTCTCTTCAGTGGCTGGGTGCTGTTAGGAGCACAGATTTGGACCCGCCAGTCCCGGGTTGGAGTCCCAGCTCTGCCACTTGTTTGTGACACGCCCTGAGGAAGTCATTCAACTTCTCTGCCTCTGTTTCCTCGTGGCGAAATGGCGCCCGTACTAATGACTCCTCTTCGGCTGGGAACTGCTTTCCATAATGAGCGCTGCGTGAGTGGCATGCCGTACCCTGGCCCTAGGAACTTGTGCTGGTCGTTATTCTTTTTTTTTCACCATTGCCATCATCATCGTTGCCCCTAGATCCTTTGATTAAATGAAGTGCCTTTGAATCTGGCCACATCAACCAAATAACAAGGCTTTTCTCAAGTGTGACTAACTCAGCGTGCAGATAGCCCGTGATTCAGTGGATTTTACTCTTGAGTTAAAACCTCATCTTCCTTTGTATGCCCTCACGGGGTGATCTCATCCTTTCCCAAGGCTTTAATTACCATCTGTGTGCTGATGACTCCAGCGTTTGTGTCTCTAGCCCAGACTTGTCTGCTAAGGCCAGGCGTGATATTCATATATACAGCTCACTGCTGGACACAGCTACTTAGATACTTTATGGTATCTCAGATCAGCGTGACTAAAAAGACGTTCACCGTCTGTTGCTTAAATCCAGCTCCTTCCCCAGCGTAAGGGCCATGTACCCTGTTGCAGCCTACCAGGAAACCTGGGATTCAACCCTGCTGTGTCTCCATGTGGCCATATTATGCTTCCATAATTACCCTCGGAGCCATTCCTCCCACTGCTCCGGGTGCCTCCGTCTGCCTGTGCTCTCCTGCACCACGCAGTCTCCCAGCCAGCTCCGTGTCTGCAGTTTTCTGGCATTCCTGCCTGTTTTCCTCCTGATAACCAGAGGGCTCTTGGAGAAACAAATCCAATCCTATCGTGAGAGCTGGGTAAAGGGGTTAGCCATCTTACCTGGGGCAGTCTATAAGAGGATGACAAAACTCCTAGAAATCTAACAATATGGCAAAATGTTTATCTGAAATCCTTCTCAGGCAGAATATTGTATGTGATTGACAGAATGGAGGCAAGACCCCAACTCTGCCCTTTGTCTCCCTCCCTCTTTCCTGCTCTTTCTTCATCAAGGGAAATTCTTAGATTCCTTCAAGAAGATTGGATCTGTTTAGCTGGAAGGCTTTGATTTTACTCTGTGGAGTTTGGGACAGAGCTGAGTTGCTTGGGGCGATAGGAGAAGAGGCCGCAGCCACCGTGGGTCTTCTGTCTCTGTTTTCCTCCCAGGAAGAGCTCTAAGTCACAGGTTCTCCGAGTGTGGCCTCCTGGTCAACAGCTTCAGCATCACCTGAGAGCTTGTTAGGCCCATTCTGGGTCTTCTGAGTCAGAAACTCTGGTATCCATCGGGAAGCTCAAGTTGGTGAACTACTGCCAGACGTAGAAAAAACAAATTAAAGAGCACTGATTTGTAGGGCGTGCATGGCTAGCCTGGCCAGAAAACCTGTGCGCCTTACACTGATGGCACAAGTCCTCCTCTGTCTGACTGTGCAGCAGCACCCCAGTCCTTAGGGTGAATCCATGCCTCTGAGCAGCCTGGGAAGGACCCTGTGACTGGGCCGTGACATAGCGATGGACAAAAACAGCCAAGGTTTCTCCACGCCAGACACCAACACTCAGGTGTTGTTCCAGAGCCTAGACCCTCGAGATGCACTTGGGAGCCACGTGGGTGAGGCCCCTGTGCTCACGAAGCTCAAAACTAGAGGGAGGAACAAATGAGCAAATGCATAAGGAAAGCAGGAGGTGCTCAGAAATAGGATGACGTGACAGAGAATGAATGACGCGATGGCTGCTGTAGACTGGGTGCTGGGGAAGGCCTCCCTGCAAAGGTGAAGGTCAAGCTACACTCTGAATGAACGTGGAGCCAGCTGCTACGGCCAGCGTACTAGCTAGCATTCCAGCCACAGCGCGGGTGCTAGCGCCAGGCCCTCAGCAGAGCAGGCTCAGTGTGACTGAGGAGGAGGAGGAGGAGGAGGGAGCGAGCACAGCGTGGCTGGGGAAGAGGGCAGAGAGGCGGAGGGTCAGCTGGGCTAGATGCAGGCCTCCGTGAACCAGCTCAGCCCTGCGGATTCCTTTACGTGAGAGCCAATGTTCATATCATACAGTTCACCCTTTACACTGCAGTTCAGTGTTTCTCCGTGAAGTCGTGTGGCCACCACTTGTATCTGCTTCCAGGACGTAGCCATCACTCCAAGAGGAAACCCCTTGCCCATCGGAACTTGGGGTGCTAAGTGTGACGGGAACCCCTGGACACTTGGCAGAGAGATGTGGTGGGATTGTTTTTAGAAGATGATTCCCACAGCTGTGTGCAGAGTGCATTCTGGGAAGGGAGGGTGAAAGGAGAGAGCCCAGGCAGGCTTCTGCTGTCTTCAGGCAGAAGGCGTGGTGTGGATTAAGGTATTGGTAGTGGAGGACAGGAGATGTGGTCTCCTTCAGGAGATGTGGAGGTGGAATGTGCCCACGAGTCGTCTTGACCTTTGACATGAGATTTTCAGTCACTCTGCTAAGCCAGTACATAGCTGTGATTGAAACTTTTTCTTTTTAAAATATAGATTTGTTGAAGAGGACCATATTCCATATGTAAATGCTTTTGAGCATTTTCCAGAAGAAATGAAACTGTATGGGCGTGACAAAGGAATCTTTGCTGTAGAGGTAACTGATTTTCCTTGCTACTTTGCCGTCACTAATAAGATACCAGAGTGGTGTGCTGACTTGTATTTCTTGCCAGACTCACTCTCTGATGTTGAAGTTTTTAAAATGCCATCTAGTTTTTGTTATATCCAAACAGAATGTAAGCCGTAATTTAATGAAGAACAGAATTATTTTCATTTTCCTCATGTGGCTTCTTCTGATTCTTTAGAGTATCCTCAGAATGCACCTGTGGTGTTATGTGTACACATTGCGGATAAGTATGTTGTTGGGACTGAACTTCAGAAGTTGTTTATGGGCAGCTTTAGATAATTGCGCTACAGGGGCAGGCATTTGGCGAAGCAGTGGGGAAGCCACTGGGACACTTACATCCCCTACCAGAATTCCTGGATTGGGTCCCAGTTCTGGTCCCAGTTCCAGCTCCCTGCTAATGTACACCCTGGGAGGCAGCAGGTAATGGGTCAAGAGTTGAGTTCCGGCCATCCACAGAGGAGGCCCGAATTGAGTTCACGGCTCCTGGCTTTGGCCTGGTGCAGTCTGAGCTGTTGCTGTTTGGGGAGTGAACCAGTGGATGGGAAATCTCGGTCTCTCTGCAGTTCTAGCTCTCTCTGCTGCTATTGCTCAAATAAGTAAAAGTTTTTAAAGATGTGTTTTTGTTGTTTATACACTATGTTGCTTTGGAGGAAAGAGAAAAAGTTACTAACTTATTTCAAAAGGTATTATTTTAAGTCCTTCACTTTGTTAGTTTATCTTTTTCTAGATCTGTTTCACATGTCTCCTGTGGAAGTGCTTCTGTCCTTTAATTAGGAATCTTTATCACTATTTCCCTTTGGTCTTCATCAGAAAGTTCCAGCATACTAAATACTAACATTACATATTTTCTTCATTTGCTCACTTAATGAATTATTTTCATAGAATTTTGTGACTTTCATTACCTTGATATTGTTTGCAGGTTTTTTGTTTTTTTTTTAAAGATTGTTTATTTGAAAAGCAGAATGGCAGGAGAGAGAGACAGACAGACAAGTAGGCAGAGAGAGAGAGAGAGAGGCAGGCAGGCAGGCAGGCAGGCAGGGAGACCTTCCATCTACCTGGTTCCCTCTTTGTATGGCTGCTATAGCTGGGGCTGCACCTGGCTGAAACGAGACCCAGGAACTTCATCCAGGTCTCTCACAGGGGGGCAGGAACTCAAGTACTTGAGCCATCGTCTGCTTCACAGGCTCGTTAGCAGGAAGCTTGATCAGAAGCGCAGTAGCCAGGACTTGAACCAGCAGCACTCTGATAGAGATGCAGGTGTCGCAAGCTATGTTTTAACTCACTGCGCCACGAAACCAGCCCCTGTTTGTGGCTTACGAGACGTCTGTTGAGTGTCTGATAGGTGCTCATGACATTAAATAATGTTTGTAGCAGTTTAATAAGAATAGCTTATTATGGTGAAATTGAGACTCAGAAAAGTTAAGTAACTTGCCCGTGGTCATATAATTGGCAAATTACAAAACCTGGATTTGGCCCCAAGGATTTCCAGTGAGGAAAGTCATTTTTTCTTGTCTGCCACAACATCATCTCTTCTGATAATAAAAACTACAGTCTGGAGGGGGTCGAGCTCCAGAGGTGGTCAATAGACTGCAAGTTCTCTCCCTCACAAATATAAAATTGGGCAAAATATCCCCCCAAAACCCTCCAAAACTCAGATCCTGGAACTGACTGAAGGCAACCAATTGGCACTTTGACCTAGGCCCGTTCCCCTGTACTCGCAGCTAGCGGGTGGTGGAGCTGCCTGGGTAGCTTCACTGTGGCAGGTCTGGCTTGATTGAGAGCAGAGAGCAAAAAATATCAGGACAAACAGAAAATTCTGCCAGAAACAGCCAGGGGAAGGCCACAGCCCCGTTAGCCTGAGACCAAGGTGTTGCTGGGAGACTAGCAGAGATTGAGCAGGGAGCCCAGAGGGCGGAGAGCACGGTGACCAAGGTGGCGTCGGAGACCTGGGCACGTGCCGCTGCAGGACCCGAGCCCCAGTAAAAGGCGAGGTTTCACTGCCGACAGTGAGGGTTCTGGGATAACGCCTGCAGCTTAGTGCAGGTAATGACTTGCATCTGAAATCTTGACGGGCTTTTCATTCTTACTGGTTTTTTACTGGTCAGTCTCTCGAAGGTCGGTGTATACTCTTCTTTAAAAACAGAATTTCAGACATTAAAAATAAACATATTGGGAAGCCGGAGTAATCTAACATTTCTTGTTATTCAAGCCAAGATGTTTTTACTTCTCAACTTGCTAAGTCTCTTATAAAATACTTCATCTTTGCTCTCTTAAAGGTAAATAAATTACTTGGGTAATTTACTGTTTGATACTACATGGTGGGGAGGGAGATCCTTTTTGTCGGTTTATATTGCTAAAAGGTTGGCTTTGGGATGAAAGGTATATCAGAAATATGTAATAGTGGCCTGACCTTGCAGATTGATGTCTATTCGTATATCCTTTGATGGTCAAGTTGATATTGGGGTTTGTTACTTCCCAGCCCAACAGTGTTGATATTGTGCAAATATAAAGTGAAATTACAAATTTTTTAGGAGTTCAGACATTTCGTTTGATGTTTGAAATTAGTGCAGGAAAAATGCTTGTGACTCTGCTGGCAGAGTGCAGTTGTCCCTCATCACCACCTTGTTTTCCGTAGTGTTTGGTCACCTGTGGTCCACCGCAGTCCAGAACTGGCCCCTGGAAAATGCTGAAAATAAGCAATTCATTAGTTTCAAATTGTATGCTGTTTTGAGAAGCATGGTGAAATTCTCCCGCAGTCCCCTGTAGCCCCATCCAGAGGTCTGGAAGGTGACTCGCTCCTTCATCCAGTGGCTCCATGCCGTCTGGGTCATCAGATCGACTGTGATGGCGTCACACTGCTTGTGTTCACGTAACCAGTATTTTACTTAATGGCCCCCAAGTACAAAAATAGTGAATCTGGCCGTCTGGATACAACAAAGGCAGGTGTGATGTTCTGTCTTTAAGTGAAAAGCTGAAGAAGTCCAAATATTTTGAGAGAGAGCGAGAGACCACGTTCACATCACTTTTATTATAGTGTATTATTAGATACTCTATTTTGTTATTATCTACTGTTACTCTCTTATTATACCTAATTTATAATTAAACTTTATCATAGGTATGTATGTAAAAGAAAAAATAGGGTTCAGCACTATCCAAGGCTTCAGGCGTCCTCTGGTGTCTTGGACGATGTCCCCCAAGATAAGGGGGGACTGCTGCAGTTAGCAGTGGAAGAAGGAATGAGAGCGACACAGCAGGTGCTTCAGGAGGGGAGACTGGAGCGGAAGATCAGCAGGGGTAGAGACCTTGGAAACTACAAAGTCAGAAACAGGGGAAAGATCCCATGTTGTTATTGTACAGTTTTGCTAGGAAAATTACGCTAAAAAGGGTATCAATGATTAATTCATCATTCTTTGTTAGGGGAATTTAGCAGATATAAGGTAAACTTACTGTGTGTGCTTTTTAGTTTTGTTCCTCAAATTAATGTCCCAATTAAAACCCTTTTCACTATTTATCAATAGATAAAATTCTGGCTTCTATTTTAAGTAGATTCACTTTGAGTGACTTTTACTGGCTTGAATTATCTTTGGATAATAACAAGATAGGGTATGAAAATTATTTCTCTGAAAATGATGCTATTACTTATTTTTTAAACAGTAATCTAGAATGTTTCATGTAAATAAAGATCCTTTACTAAATTATTTCCATTTTTAAAATTTTACCCACTATTCTTACTTTTCAACAGTTTTAAGTTATTACTTGACCCAACTATATCCTGAAAGTGCAGACTGTATATTTATGCTAATAAAATATATTGTTTGTGAGTTGTACTTTTGCACATGAAGGGGACAGAATATTCAGATATATAGGGCTTGATTTTATAGAACAGGTGCATTTCTGAAAAGCTCGATATAAAGACGTGGATTATATGTCTTTGTTTACATTCACTATAAAGTCAGAGACCTCAATCTGTTGTGCAAATGCAGTCAGGAATTAGAGTACATCTTTGGAATTACATGTTTCAGTCACTTTGTAAAAACCTGTGTACCCCTGCTATTCAAAGTAAGCATGAGTTGTAGACAGTATATTACAACTTAAAATACTGTCTTTACACCTGTTCTTGGCATCATATCCTCCCGTGCAACTTAATTTTTTTTTTAAGATATATTTATTTGAGAGGCAGAGCCACAGACAAAGAGGTCTTCCGTCTGCTGGTTCAGTCCCCAAATGGCCGCAATGGCCGCCGCTGGGCCCATCCAAAGGCAGGATCCAGGAGCTTCTTCAGAATCTCCCATTGGGTGCAGGGGCCCAAGCACTTGGGCCATCTTCCACTGCCTTCCCAGGCCATTAGCAGACAGCTGGATCGGAAGTGGAGCAGCCGGGGACACGAATCGGTGCCCATATGGGATGCCGGCACCGCAGGTGGAGGCTTAACCTACTATGCCACAGCACTGGCCCTGGACTTAATTTTTTTTGGGTGCTCAGGCCATCTTCCATCACTTTACCAGGCACATCAGCAGGGAGCTGGATTGGAAGTGGAGTAGCCAAGACTTGAACCGGGACCTGTATGGGATGCCGGTGCTGCAGATGGCAGCTTAACCTGCTGCGCCACAGCGCCGGCCCCGCCCCCGCCCCCCGCCCCCACCCCCCATGACTTGATTTTTAAAATGTTAGTTTCTTGTCTGTCTCTCCTACAGTAAATGTTTACAGTGATTCCTTCTCAGAAATTTCACCCAGTATGTGAACCCTTGTCAATGAGCGACATCAATGGCTCTGTATACTTGGGCTTTTAGAGTTGATAATGAGAAGAATCCATTTTACTCTGTGTGCCATTGCAGGTTCTGTTTGTTCTATTATAAACTCATGCAGTGTTTATGAAGTTCTTTTACCTGCATGGTCTCTGTGTGGTCCTTTCTATCCATGGCTAACACAGTTCAGCCATTTGCCCAGTTTCACAGACACACAGGCTCCTTGGGAAGGCAGAGTGAGATGCACAGGCTCCATGGGAAGGCAGAGTGAGGCTGGCTCAGACGTGGGGCGGCTGGCGGCCTTTCACTCAGGCGCTCCTCTAGTTTGTTTGCTGCTTTGTCCTTCTCATTACCCTGGCTTTTCAAAACACTCAAAGTAGGTTCTAGGAAGACAGCACGGAGGAGCCTGCAAACATGTTGTGTTGTAGCCAAGCTGCACATCACAACAGACTGGTCTGTTAACTTCATTTTTTTTTGTCAACTTTTTAAAGTATCTACGGAAGCGTTCATTGCAGTATGCGTCTATAAAGTACTTATTTTGAAATGTTAAGCCAGAAGGAAATGGGTGATTGGAAATACAGATTAACATGCTGTTACCATGTTGCATCTCAGGTTATTAAGTATCAGCAGTGTTTTGCACTGAGTTAGAATGTGGGTCGTTGTGAGTGGTTGATGCAGAACGTTAGATTTTCCAGCCAGCATTGGCTGCATCCTCAGAATAGCTTGTGTGGGTCAGTTCCAGTGGAGTTAGGACTGAGGGGGCAAGCTTGAAGGTGGGGTTCATTCCCCAGTCCCCCCAGGCAGCAAGCTGGGGCCGGGACATGCCTGTCTGGTGCCTGAAACTGTCTCTGTGGTTTGTGGTGAGGGTCAGTTCCTGTAGTAGTTAATCCTTAACAGGCAGAAACAAAGGTGTTCCAGATATTAACTATTAAACATTTTGAACGAGAATCAGTATTCATATGCTTTTTAGGGGAATGTTGCCTAAATAATTCTTTAAAGGATCTCATACGTCATTCTTAGATTTAAAAAGATATCTTGTAATCTGTATTCATGAATATTGTCCATAGTCTGATCTTCAGTTTCTCCCCCTGTAGAGGGACCATGTTGTTGTTGGAGGGTCATGGTTTTGTTTACACAAATTACTTGCCTTGGTTTAATCCCTTTTCTGGACCATTTTTCCTTTCTTTATTAATATTATTTTCATTGATAAGTCATAATTATATACAGCTATGGAATATAATGTGATGCTTTGATATATGTGTATTATGTGGAATGGTTAACTGGGACTAACATATCCATAATTTCATTTTGCCCATCAGATTTTTGTGGTGAGACATTTGAAATGTGTTCTTGTGGTTATTTTGAGGTATATGTTGTTATTGATTGTAGTCACCGGGCTGCACGGTGGATCTCAGAGCTCCGTAGTCACAGGGCACCACGGTGGATCTCAGAGCTCCGTAGTCACAGGGCACCACGGTGGATCTCAGAGCTCCGTAGTCACAGGGCACCACGGTGGATCTCAGAGCTCCGTAGTCACAGGGCACCACGGTGGATCTCAGAGCTCCGTAGTCACAGGGCACCACGGTGGATCTCAGAGCTCCGTAGTCACAGGGCACCACGGTGGACCTCAGAGCTCCGTAGTCACCGGGCCGCACGGTGGACCTCAGAGCTCCGTAGTCACAGGGCCGCACGGTGGATCTCAGAGCTCCGTAGTCACCGGGCCGCACGGTGGATCTCAGAGCTCCGTAGTCACCGGGCCGCACGGTGGATCTCAGAGCTCCGTAGTCACCGGGCCGCACGGTGGATCTCAGAGCTCCGTAGTCACCGGGCCGCACGGTGGATCTCAGAGCTCCGTAGTCACCGGGCCGCACGGTGGATCTCAGAGCTCCGTAGTCACCGGGCCGCACGGTGGATCTCAGAGCTCCGTAGTCACAGGGCACCACAGTGGATCTCAGAGCTCCGTAGTCACCGGGCCGCACGGTGGATCTCAGAGCTCCGTAGTCACAGGGCACCACAGTGGATCTCAGAGCTCCGTAGTCATCCAGTGTAACATATAAAAGATATATAAAAAATAACATGAAATTATGTCTCAGTAACAACCATTGCACTTTGTTCTTTTCAGTTTCATCTTGGAGACCTTTTTTTAAAATCAACACTTTTTTAAGATTTATTTATTTATTTGAAAGGCAGAGTTACAGAGAGGCAGAGGCAGAGAGAGAGGTTTTCCATCGCTGGTGCATTCCCCAGGTGGCTGCAATGGCCAGAGCTACACCAGGCTGAAACCAGGAGCCAGGAGATTCTTCTGGGTCTCCCACATGAGTACAAGGGCCCAAGGACTTGGGTCATCTTCCACTGCTTTCGCAGGCCACAGCAGAGAGCTAGACTGGCAGCTGGGACTTGAACTGGTGCCCATATGGGATGCCAGCATTGCAGGTGGCAGCTTTACCCACTACGCCACAGCACTGGCCTCGAAATCAACTTTATTTTGTAATTTTTCATTTATAGAAAAGTTGTACAACTAAAATTGTATAAAAAATTCAAAGACCGGCGCCGCGACTCAGTAGGCTAATCATCCGCCTAGCGGCACCAGCACACCGGGTTCTAGTCCTGGTCGGGCGCAGGATTCTGTCCCAGTTGCCCCTCTTCCAGGCCAGCTCTCTGCTGTGGCCCGGGAATGCAGTGGAGGATGGCCCAAGTGCTTGGGCCCTGCACCCCATGGGAGACCAGGAGAAGCACCTGGCTCCTGCCTTTGGGTCAGTGCGGTGCGCCAGCCGCAGCGCGCCAGCCGCGGCAGTCATTGGAGGGTGAACCAACGGCAAAGGAAGACCTTTCTCTCTGTCTCTCTCTCTCTCACTGTCCACTCTGCCTGTAAAAAAAAAAAATCCCCTTCATCCACAATCAGCTTGTTAACATTTTATTCCACTTGTTTTATCATTTGAGCCATTCTTCCTGTCTACCTGTGTATCTGTGTATTTCAGTTTCTGAGTTATTGAGGGTACTAAGTTACATCCATCATAACCTTTTATGCCTGAATAGTTTATTATATTTTTCTAGAGAGTGGGAATAGTTTCTTATATAACTGCAATTTAGTTATCAATTTTTTAATTCATTTTATAGGTGCGTAGTGTAGATATGCCACAATTTATTTAACTAGTTCTCTATTGACAGTTTTCTGTTTACAGAGAAAAGATTAAAGAAGGCAGCTAGAAGGTTAAAAAAAAAAAAGCAAAACTAGGAACAATCTAAATGCCTATGAAAAAGAAAATGGATAAAATGTGACATTCATATTGTGGTGTATTAAATAACTAGGAAAATAAATGAACTGCAGCTACAGGCAACATTAATGCATCTAGAGACACTGAGTGTCAAAGGCAAGACTAGAAAGATACAACTGTTTGAGGGCATCGCTTTTGCAATCAAGTCGGTGGTGAGCAAATTCAGGATAGGAGGATGGTGTTCCTGGGGGAGATGGGGCCGGGACAGGGCAGGGCCCTGGTGGATCCAGCAGTGCTGGGAGAAGCCGCTGCTTAAGTCCAGCAGTGGTGTTCATTTTACTATCAAGTGTCACACTTTACAGATACGTTAAATGCATTCCTTTGTCTTTTTCAAAATTTTAAAGACAGCTAGAGAGCGTTGTGTATGTAGTATTTCAGAAAGAGGAGAAGGCATCACGTCACGCATGGGTGTGTTTGTAAGGTGTAAGCCCCCTGAGAGTAGGGACCATATTTAGTGCTTTTATTTTATAATCCATGACGTAAGGTGGGTTTATGTACACAGTAAGGGCTCAGTTGTGTTTTCTGAATAAATGACTGAAACGCATCATTGTGAGGCAGAATAGTTTTAAACATTTATTTTCTGGAGATTGCAAATTTATCTGCTTAGAAGTTTTCATAGAAGTAGGAAATGGCCAGGTTGTTTCTGATGTGCTCATTATGTGATAGGTCAGACAGCTGTTCTGTCAGATCAGCATTCTGTTGGATTTAGTGGATACATGTGTAGTGGATGTAACTTCTGCTTAAATTTAAAAATGGGAGTTGTGGGTGTGCCGGCATCATGAAAATCCAAGCATGAGAGAAGTAGTCTCATCAGTGAATCGGCTTCTCACCAACAGAATGAAACCAACAGTGAAGCACTCGGTTTAGAAAATAGATCGGTGAGCCTACACTGATATTTCTTTTAGGAGAACCGTGCCTCTTCCTCCTGAGTGAGACTGATTCCAGGTGGATTGTCTCTGATTTAGTTTGATCCTGAGCCAGGACACCCGGTACTCAGCATGCCCAGCCCAGGGCTCCCTCACCTGCCCTTCCCAGAAGAGAGTGGGAGCTTGGTTCTGCACCAGCTTGAACAGAACCAAGGAGGGATGAAGGTGAGCTGCTGCAGACAACCACGGCACCCTTCCAAGTCAGACAGACATCGCTCGGGCACTGTCTGCTCTGCTGGCTACCATCTTTCCATCTCCTTGGGTGCAGATGTGAGAAGTGGCAGCCACGCAGCAGTCAGCAAAGCCTGTGCAAAACAGGCTTTAAGGAGAGCTTTTCCCCAACTCTGATCCTAGGGCCAAAACAAATTACTGTCTCCTGTGCACTTGGCAAGTCCTCACGGGTCACCAGCTCACATTTTGTGTGTGTTTGAAAGGTCTGCATTTGTCCATGCAGGTCGGCAGCATGTTTCGTAAAGGTCTCAGTCACCCTCAGCACGAGGACTGTGCCTCACAGAAAGTAACGCATTCACCAGCGACTTCAGAAGACTAGACCTGGGACATAGGAAAGCGTTTCTTGTTCTCACATGGTTGATTTACAACCCTAAAGATAATTCTGGCAAACTGAAAATACACAGTGAACTGTTTTACAAATCATGATACATAAATAATACATTACAGCCCTTTGTTATTCCTCCTGATAGTTCTAGTCCTTATTAATGTTCCTTTGTAATACACAGTCTTGTTAGAAGTGTGGATGAACAGGTGCACGTAGCATTAGCTTTTTCTCGGCTGAATCTTTGCTTCAAAACAACAATAAGAGTAAGTAAGGGTGAGGCGCTGGTCTCCTTTTCTTACTAGCTGAGTAGGAAGTTGGCTTCTGACAGGTATTGTAATCTGGTTTATCGCAGCTGTTGTGTAACAGAAACTCTGGCTTGTCCCTACCTGTCTCAGAGCATTGCTTCATGACGAAAATAAACTCCCTGGAATATTTGTGAAATTCAATAAAATGCTTTCCCAAGCACTCCATTTTTAATGCATGCTGGGACAATTTATTATAGCTTTGCGGTCTTTTAAAAAACGTATTAAACTTGTGATTTCTTACTATTGTAATTAAACGGCTCTGTATCACTCCAGAAGCCCTGTGTGTCATATTTAATAGCCTTTTAGACACATCTTCGGCCAAGGGTGGTGATAGTCTGTGGGCTCTCCCTTCTTCCCCCCTTTTTCAAGAAAAAGGGGAAGGTTTGGGATGCCTTCAGATGACTGTTTATTTAATCGACAGGCAGCTTTTCTTCATTGTGTGCTTTGCCTTTGCTCACAAAAGTGCATTCACTGTTCTGTAGTATGTTGAAACTTTTCAATGGAAACGGCTTTTCGTCCACAAAGGAAGCATTTTCTTCCCCTTCACGTCTTTGCTTTCCCTGCTACGTCTTGGCTTCTTCAGCAGCTGTGCCTCCACCAGAAACGACAAAAGCTCCAATTGTGCTGGAGATGGCCGTGAAGATAATGCTACTGGAGTTTTGTGTGTGGGCTGCTGGGGACGGTTTTTCTTCTGTGTTTGCTTTTGTTTTATTTTTGTTATTCTAGAAAGTAGAGCACACCTTAAAAAACAAACCCTGAAAAGAAAAGGAAAAGCGCGTTTAAAATCCTTCTCAAACCTTTACTTTGTGAGCTGTTCCTTCCACGAAGCTGTTGTGTTAGTATTAAGAGGTTTCTGTCCCAGTAATAACAAACCTGACAGCACTCCGCTGCAGCAGAGGGGAGTGGGACACCAGATGCAGGCTGCTCTCTGTCCAGGCAGGCCAGGCAGTTCCAGTCTTCCGCCATTCCTCAGTGCCAGAGCAGAGCGAGGAGAGGAGGTGGCTCCTGGCGCTCCTTCCTTTCGTTTACCTGCGTGTTGGATTTGGAGACAGCCCTTCCTCGTCGCCTGTGCCTTTCCTGCTGCGTTATTTTTCACTTGCGTTTCTGGAGTATGGTGCTGATTCGAAGCACCAGTGACTTGTAGCAGAAATCTTTCAGCGCATCTGGTAGAATAATCCAGAAACCTAGTCCCTTTCAGGAACACCACCCCTTCAGTCTTCCACATGATCGAGTCACTGAGTGAGCCAAGGTGCTGGGCCTGGATGCACCTGTCTCGCTAGAACGATTTATTTTGCCAGTGACGTAGCACAATGAGGCTATTTCTGTCTTGTTAGCCGTGATTTTCTTTGTATATTTTAAACGCACAGCCCAGGTTCTAAGTAGATAATATGTAATATGTAACGTGCTTGCTCTTCTGCCACACTCTTGGCAGTGTTTTAAACCTCTCAGGATCAGTCATTTCGTCATCGCTCACTAGAGAGGGGAGGAAGGGATCAAGAGGAGATGGGAAGTTCCTCCTGAAGCACATGCATCCCCAGCACTCTGCGTGTTGATAAACAACATTCTGATCTCTGAATGAGAGAAGAGAAAAAGAGGCAAGGCTGGTTCAGCCAACCCACCCGAGGCACTCTGCCAGGATGATTCATGGTGCCGGAAGCCGGCTCACACCCTTTGTGAAACTGGGTCCCTTTAGTTGAGGGAGGAGAGCAGCTTCTCCAGCGCTGTCGTCACCACCTGAGTCCCGGCAGACAGAGGTCTCACTGGGTTAGTGCACCCTGTTCTCCCTGCAGACGGAGGTCTCACTGGGTTGGTGCACCCTGTTCTCCCTGCAGACGGAGGTCTCACTGGGTTGGTGCACCCTGTTCTCCCGGCAGACGGAGGTCTCACTGGGTTAGTGCACCCTGGCTCTCCCGGCAGACGGAGGTCTCACTGGGTTAGTGCACCCTGGCTCTCCCGGCAGACGGAGATCTCACTGGGTTGGTGCACCCTGTTCTCCCGGCAGACGGAGGTCTCACTGGGTTAGTGCACCCTGTTCTCCCAGCTCTACCCCAGGCCCGCTCACTGTCCTACTGGGTAGGCCTCAGGCAGCCCGTGGCATTGTTTGTGCAATCTTTGTTAGGATAATAACCTGGCAGTTTAAAATCTACCTGAGGGAAGTTAAGGTGAGTGTTAGGGTAGCAGGTGTCCCCAGTCCCCTCAGTCCCACTCCTCCCTTCTGGAATTATGGGCAGCCTGCGCGAGGAGCTGATGGGTTTTGTTCCCGCACCCCACGCTGTCCTGGCCATCCCTGGAATGTGCGTGTGCACCTCCATTTTCATGCTCTGGAGAACAACCCTTGGAGGGTGTCCTCCACTCTGCAAGAGAAATGATGGGCTGCCTCTGCCTTCTCGTTCTCACTTTCCGTAGCTGGCCTGTTCTGTTGATTAGGGGTCCACAGCCATTTCATCGACCGCTGGAGATTCTCAGGCTTCAGTCTGCGTGAGAATTGTCTGAACTGCAGGTTCTGAGGCCAGTGTCAGGGATTGGCTCAGGAAGCCTGCTGGATAAGCACCTTACGGGGCTAGCGCTGTGGCGTAGCAGGTGAAGCCCCGGCCTGCAAGGCTGGCATCCCATATGAGTCCCAGCTGCTTCACTTCCGATCCAGCTCCCTGCTAATGCACCTGGGAAAGCAACAGAAGGTGGCCCAAGTGCTTGGGTCCCTGTACCCACGTGGGAGACCCCAAAGAAGCTCCTGGCTTCAGCCTGGCCCAGCCCCAGCCATTGTAGCCATTTGGAATGGAAAATCTGTACCCCCCCCCCCATCTCTCCCTCTCTCTGTGTAACTCTGGCTTTCAAATAAATAAAATAAAATAAAATAAAATAAAAAAGCACCTTGCAAGTGCTTCTGACCAAACCAGTGCTCCGAGCAGTGCCGTGAGTCTTGTTGCTCTGCCTCGGTCTCCCTTTGTCTTTGCACCTGGTCCCTCCAACAGCTTGAGGTGGAAGCAGACTCATTCATAACCAGAGGGCTGAGATAAAACACCTTGCTGAACACACCACGTTTTAAACGTGGTTCTGCTAATCCTCTTATTCTACGTGATGTAGCAGAGACTCCACACGCCTAGTGAAAACTCAGGCCCCATGAGAGCACTGGAGGTGTTTTGCAGATAACTGCGTTTGGTTTCTTTTCTTTTTAAGATTTATTTCTTTGAAAGGCAGAGTGACAGAAGGAGAAAAGGGAGAGAGGGAAACAGACATCTTCCATCCGCTGTTTCAGTCCCTAAATGGCCACAGTGGCGGATGCTGAGCCAGCGGCAGCCAGGAGCCTCAGCTCCATCCAGCTCTCCCCTGCTGGTGCAGGGTCCCAGGTCAGCAGCTGCTGCTGCACCAGGTGCGTTTGCTGAGTGCAGAGCGGCAGGGTCTTGAACCAGCACTCCGTTGTGGGATGCTGGTATCGCAGGCAGTGGCTTAACCCGCTGGGTCGCAACACCAGTCCCCAGTGCGCTTTCTACAAGTCAGAATAAGACTGTCTACCAGTTAGTGTTTACTTATTATATATAGTTACCCATGTTTTAGAATCTTGTCCAAATGAAAGACTGACTCCCTTCTCTGGGCTAAGGACAATGGGACAGAGACAAAAACGCTTCATTGCCTCTCTCTCTCTCTTAAAACCATGCTAAGTCGCAGTGTGCCCGCCTTTAGCCAAATGTCAGATACTTTGCGGATCAGCAGAGCAGGGCCCTGAGGAGCCTGGCTCAGCTGGACTGGGAGCAGATGTGGGTGGGGTGGGCACAGGGGTGTACATGGCCAAGCCTACAGGTGCAGTCGGGCCACTGCCTCCTGTGATGATGGTGGCAGGAGGTAGCAGTGCTGCTGTCCCCTTGTAACGCTTACCTCATTTGAGGCAGTACACAGAAGATTCCCGAGTCTTACACTGGAATCATTAACTAGTAATCCAGCGTGGTTTCCAGGCACAGGAGCCCTGAGCTTCAGATCCTACAGATGATATAGTTTCTTTTTGCTCAGTATATATTGTCCCCTGGAAGGGCATACCATATATATATTGGTATTACATGTTTAATAGTTACTGTTTAGTAACTGTATCTCTCCCCACTCCATATGATTCCTTTGCCAAAATTTAATGTAAGATAAAGGTAGTAGGGGCTGGTGTTGTGGCGGAGCAGATAAAACCACCTCCGGCAGCGCTGGAGTCCCATACAAGTGCCAGCTGTGTCCCGGCTGCTTCACTTCCTGTCCAGCTCCCTGCTGATGGCCTGGGAAAAGCAGCGGGAGGTGGCCCCAGTGGCTGGGCCCTTGCTACCCGCATGGAAGATGCAGATGAAGTTCCTGGCTTCTGACTTCTGCCCAGCTCAAGCCCTGGCCATTGCAGCCACTTGGGGAGTGAACCAGCAGACAGAAGATCTCTGTGTGTGTCTCCCTCTGTCTCTGTAACTCTGACTTTCACATAAATAAATAAATCTTTTAGAATATATATGTGATAAAGGTGGATATAATCGAGTAGTATAGATTTTGAATGTAGATTTTATATATTTTGATTTTTTTTAACTTTTCAGTTTAATTATGACCTCTTTAATATGTTGTTTTTCTCCCCTTTAGATGGGTGTTAGGTTTTTTTTATGCTTTATAAAACTCATGTGCATAGGTTTGCATTTGGACAGTTTCCAAGGGCGCGGTTCAGTGGCATCAGGTGTGTCCACACTGTTGCCCAGCCCTCAGCCCCTCTGTCTCCAGACCTTTTTCATCTTCCCAATTCTGTATCCATTAAATATTTTTTTAAATGTGCTCGAGAGAAACACCAGATTACTTTCTTTTCTTTTTTTAAAGATTCATTTATTTCTTTGAAAGAGTTACAGAGAGGCAGAGGCAGAGATAGAAGTCTTCCATCTGCTGGTTCACTCCCCAGATCGCCACAACCCCTGGAGCTGCACCAATCTGAAGCCAGGAGCCAGGAGCTTCCTCCTAGTCTTCCACGTGGGTGCAGGGGCTCAAGGACTTGGGCCATCTTCTACTGCTTTCCCGGGCTATAGCAGAGAGCAGGATCAGAAGAGGAGCAGCCAGGACTTGAACCAGTGTCCACATGGGATGCCAGTACCACACGTGGCAGTTTACCTGCTGTGCCACAGCACTGACCCTGTGTAGCCATTAAATTTTTTAAATTTATTTTTTATTTTTTCCATTAAATATTAACTTCCCATTCCCCACTTGCCCCAACCCCAGCAAATATCATTCTCCTTTCTGTCTCTGAAGGTGACTGTGTAAGTCAGGCTGTGCAGTGTTTGTCCTGTGTGTCAGGCTTACTTGGCACCAGGTCTTTAAGGATCGTCCATGTTGGAGCTTAGCTCAGAATTTCATTCTTTTTAAAGGATGAATGCTACTCCATGGTATGGAGAAACCACATTTGCTTGTTTCCACCTTTTAGCTATTGTGCTGTGTCTTGCTTTTTAAAACTCATATTGTACTAATGAGTATTTCCCTAAGTCACTGAACAGCCTAAGAAAGCACATTTTATTGTTTGTTTTTATAAATTTGCTTTATTTATTTGAAAGAATCACATACACATACACACACACACACATACAAACACAGAGAGAGGGGGAGGGAGGGAGAAGGAGAGAGAGGCAGAGGGAGATTCCAAATCCATTGGTTCATTCCCCAAATGTCCATGATGGTCAGGCTGGGCCAGGCTGAAGCCAGGAGCTCCATCTGGGTCTCCCATGTGGGTGGTAGAGGCCCAAGTACTTGAGCTATCTTGCGTTGCCTTCCCAGGCACATTAGCAGGGAGCCAGATTGGAAGCAGAGCAGCTGGGACTTGAACCTGCACTCCAGATAGGATGCTGACATAGAGTAGAATGCTGCACCGTAACACCAACCCCGGACAACAAATTTCAGTTGCTGCTCAATATGATGCGTGTAATTTATGTCTAACAAGGAAAGATGGATTCATAGAAGGGAATGTTTTCCAGTCATGCAAAATGATGTTTTCACAAGCTATCTCAAAATATTAGAAAATTCTCACAAAATAAAATCTTAGGTAGAAATTTGGGAGCTGAAACCTAATTAAGCTTGTACGAAACTCTCAGAGTGGAGCTTAGCCTAAGAGCAATGTAAATATTAGAGGGATTTCAGTAGGGGAGGGACGTATCAGGTTTGCATTCTAACATCTCTCTGTGGCTATGCATTGCCAAGGGCAAACACAGGTTTAAGGCTGCTGTCAGGAGGTTGGTCATTCTGGGTGGGAGGGGATGGAAGTAGAAAAGGAAAGAAATATTTATATTGCTATCCTATATATGCCACAGTGCCAGCCCCATTTTTTAGAAATGTGTCTATTAGGGTAGCATTGCATTGTTCGGGCAGATTTGCTGTATGTCATCGTGAGACAGGCTCCGTGGCAGTCTTCTGTACTCATACCCATACCCTTACCCTGTACCTTTGTTAGGGGTTTTTCCCTATGCCTTGTCATTGCACAATGGCTGCATTTAACCAAGTGAAATTTCCGAGAGAAATATTCATCCCTTCAATTGGTTCCCCACACCTTCATGTGTTAGAAGATGGGTGAGATGTAACAACTCGGGATTTCAATGCCTACATGCTCAAAGTGGGAAACAGATTTTTGCAAAGACTAAGGAAGAACATTTTAACAAGTAGGCACATTAAAAATAGCATGACTGCCTTCCGAGAAGGTGTTGGGCTCCCATTGCTGGAGGTTTCCAAGAAGGACCAGACATCCTCTTGCTAGGAATTCCAGTCACTTCAGGACTTCCTGTCTGCATGGGCTGGTCACTGTTTCTTCCATGCTGGTGAGGTTTGAACAGCTCTGCTACATGAAGTAGTTCACTTAACTGCTGTTATCTTTCCCTTCTTTTTTTCTTTTTCTCTTCTTTTTACACGTTTTATGTAGGTAAAATAGACATCATATATACAGCCGGACAGATGTTCCCGGTCACAGTCGCACCCCAGCTGTGCTGGGAGCAGCGTTGCCAGCCCCTCTTCCCGTCGCCGCCCACCCACCCTGGGCGTAACTGCTGTCCTGATTTGTGATGGCACGGGAGGTGCCGGGTGCTGTACTTTTGGTGAATGGGAGCATTCCGGGCCCCAGCTTCTTCGAAGGTTACATCTGAGGATTCACTCATATTGCCGCAGATGGCGCATAGCTCTCATTGCTCACTGGCATTCCATTGTGACAGTATGTGAAATTTTGCATCTCTCCTTTATCTTTAATGGATATTTGAGTAGTTACCAGCGTGGGGCTTTCACAGATGGTATTGTTGGGAACATTCTAGTACCTGTCCAGCACCTGTGGACAGGCATACACATTTCTGTGGGGTCTACGTAGGCAGGAATAAATTGCTTTGTTATAGAGTGTGTATGTGTTCAACTTATTAGACTGCCAAGTGGGTTTGCAAATGTTTGTGTGTAGGGCTGGTTTTAACGGGATCCTACGATATCAGACATGGTCTCTTCTCTGAACTCCTGTGAGTTTTTGTCTTTGTCTCCCTGTGGGACTTGGTAATTTGCTGTTTTGTGCTGTGGCTTTTATGTGTGCCTCATCTCCCTTTCCAGGTTGTAAACCCCTTGCAGGATTTGTCTCATTCATCTTTATACTTCCTAATACTCCAACCTGATGTTTCTGCGAATAGATGAATAAATGAGGCAACAATACATATAGTATTAATATTTGAAATATTTATAAATTGCAGAAGTACAAATAATATACACCAAAAACTGCAAAAACAATCTTGAAGCACTGGACAGAATTAACATATTGATAGATATTCAGAAAAAATGGATTTTTCAAAATTTTGCAAGAGAATCTTACATTCTGTAAAATTAGGAAGATGCGGTGTGAAGTAGATTTTCAGTGTGTAGACAGCCCGGCAGTGCCTGTCACAGATACACGTGCGTGTTAGATACCCGTGGTTTGTGGGTGCAGGGGAGGCTGGGTATCTGAGTAGCTCTTCGGGGTCTCAGCTCTGTCCTTTCCTTCAGATTCTTCCAAGGCAAGAAACGATGACTTGTCTGTATTGTGGGCAAGGCCAGTAAATATTGTGTGAGCCAAGTAAAATCGTGGTGGCTTTCAGATTTAGTGTGATGATTTAAAATTGCTGTGTTAGATTAGTCAGGACTCACAGATATCCCCCCCCTCATTTTTATTCCTTATTCTAGATTTTATTCAATAAATATGTATTATTTTTAAAGTGAGAAAATATTGTTAACAATAAATTATGTTGTGTGAACCATTGCCCTGATTACCTCTTTTATTTCAGTCATGGCCTGACTATGAAGATATCTACAAAAAGATGATTGAAATTGCCATATTCTTAGATTTGCCTCGTTTTCCAGACATAACCGAGGACTGCTACCTCCACCCCAACATCTTGGTCACGAAGTACCTGATGGAAGTCAATCTCCCTGGTGAGTGAGTGGTGTGACGTGCGCAGACGGCTGCAGCCTGGAGCTTTGTCGCACAGTCCTCCCTTAAAGGAATTCAGATCGTTGAGTGGCTAAAGGCACACTGTTCAGGGTCAGATTCTATTTTGGCAGGAGATTTATGCCTGAGAAGACAGGTTTGGCTTTTGTAGCAAATGTGCTGAGTGCAGTAAAGTGGCAGATGTTTCGGTGTGTGTTGTTAGTGACCTAATCCGCCCCACCCAGAGCAAAGCACCAGCGGTGTTATTACATAATGAGCCTGAAGAGAGAAAATGCCAGCCACTGCTCTGGTGACATTTTTGTTGGGTAGTAACGTACGCTACCTCCAATCCCTAAGACAAATGGAGAGGCAGCCTGGTCGGAGAAGAGCAGACTCTGTAGGGCAAGGAGACAGCGTGGAGACAGCCTCGCCATACCTGTCACGGTGGTGCCGATGGAATTTATGATGGAATCCAGTCCAGAATTCTTGCTGGACGAGAAAAGTGAGCTCAGGACTTTATTCTCAGGAGAAGACACAGCAGGATATGACTGTGTCATCGCTAAAGCAACACCAAGTATGTGGTTGTACTCTTAATAGGAGAAGAAAGGCATACTTACCTGTGACGTGAAAAAGCAAATACAAAGTTGTGTACATGAACTGTAACATAAATAGAAATATATAGTAATGTACAAATATAAATATCAAATCCATAATTTTAAAAGCTTTTGGGGCTGGCACTGTGGCACAGCACTGGTTAAAACCCTGGTTAAAGCCCTGGCCTGAAGCACCAGAATCTCATCTGGGCACTGGTTCTAGTCCTGACTGTTCTTCTGAGCCAGCTCTCTGCTGTGGCCTGGGACAGCAGTAGAAGATGGCACAAGTCGGCCCTTGCACCAGCTGGGAGACCCGGAGGAAGCTCCTGGCTCCTGACTTCGGATCGGCTCAGCTCCAGCCATTGTGGCCATTTTGAGAGTGGACCAGCGAATAGAAGACCTCTCTGTCTCTGCCTCCCTGTAACTCTTTTTTTCTTTTTTTAAAAAGATTTATTTTATTTATTTGAAAGTCAGAGCTATACAGAGAGAGATCTTCCATCCACTGGTTCACTCCCCAGTTGGCCGCAACGGCCAGAGCTGCGCTGATCCGGAGCCAGGAGCCAGGAGCCAGGAGCTTCTTCCAGGTCTCCCATGCAGGTGCAGGGGCCCAAGCACTTGGGCCATCTTCTACTGCTTTCCCAGGCCATAGCAGAGAGCTGGATCGGAAGAGGAGCAGCTGGGACTAGAACTGGTGCCACATGGAATGCTGGCGCTTCAGACCAGGGCATTAACCCACTGCGCCACAGCACCGGTCCCTCTGTAACTCTTTCAAATAAATAAAAATCTTTAAAAAAAAAAAAAAGAGCTTATTTTAAAACAAAAAAATTTAAACTTTTCAAATTATTTAGTATCATTTAAAAAACAAAGGAATGTATGTTTTTTGAGAGTTCAGATGTCACTAATTAAGATTCCGAAATTTGGAAGATCTTGTTTCTGTATTTTGACTATTGGATAGATGAGAATTAATTGTTTTGGATTTATTTTTAAAAATTTGCTGCTTTGATGGTTCTCTCAAGTGTGGGATATTTCTGTGTTCTGTCATTCCAAAATCCTGAACAGAGAAAGAATGCTGGATTGTGTAACTGATGCAGTCCGGTTAATAGCAAGTGGGTATGTATGGGACAGAGAGGGGCTAGTGTTACTTTCTGAACAGTGTGTGTATATAACATGTCATAGGGGCTGGCACTGTGGCACAGGGGGTTAAGCCACCATCTGCAGTGCTAGCATCCCGTATGGGCACCAGTTCAATTCCCAGCTGCACCACTTCTGATCCAGCTCCCTGCTAACGTGCCTGGGAAAGCAGTGGCCCAAGTCCTTGGGCCTCTGCACCCGCATGGGAGACCCGGAAGAAGCTCCTGGCTCCTAGCTTTGTAATTAGCACAGCTCTGGCTGTTGTGGCCATCTGGGGAGTGAACCAGTGGATGGAAGACCTCTCTCTCTCTCTCTCTCTCTCTCTCTCTCTCTCTCTCTCTCTTCTTCTCTCTGTGTAATCTGATTTTCAAATAAATAAATAAACCTTTAAAAAAAAAAGAAATTGAATTTTGGGCCCAGTGCTGTGGTGTAGAAGGTTAAACCTCCACCTGCAGTGTCGGCATCCAATATGGGCATTGGTTCAAGTCCCAGCTGTTCCGCTTCTGATCCAGCTCCCTGCTGATGTGCCTGGGAAAGCAACAGCAGATGGCCCAAGTGCTTGGGCCCTTGCACCCACGTGGGAGACCTGGAAGAAGCCTCTGACTCCTGGCTTTGGCCTGGCCAAGCCGCAGCCATTGCTACCATTTGGGGATTGAACCAGCAGGTGAAAGATCTCTCTTCCCCTTCCTCTCTGTCTGCCTCTGGTTCTCCTTCTCTGTAGCTCTTTCAAATAAATAAATAAATGTTTAAAAAAAAAAAAAAAGAAATTTTAACTTTTACCCAGGGTTTTCACAGTATATTCACTTACTCTTATCTCACCTCAGTTTATCCTCACCATAAGCCCATTTTACAAGTGAAGGAACTAGTTAAGTGGCTGTAATCCAGAATTACAAAGCTACTGATTGGGAACCTAAATATAGATTCAGCCGGCGCCGTGGCTCAACAGGCTAATCCTCCGCCTTGCGGCGCCGGCACACCGGGTTCTAGTCCCGGTCGGGGCACCGATCCTGTCCCGGTTGCCCCTCTTCCAGGCCAGCTCTCTGCTGTGGCCAGGGAGTGCAGTGGAGGATGGCCCAAGTCCTTGGGCCCTGCACCCCATGGGAGACCAGGAGAAGCACCTGGCTCCTGCCATCGGAACAGCGCGGTGCGCCGGCCGCAGCGCGCTACCGCGGCGGCCATTGGAGGGTGAACCAACGGCAAAAGGAAGACCTTTCTCTCTGTCTCTGTCTCTCACTGTCCACTCTGCCTGTCAAAAAAATAAATAAATAAATAAATAAATCTTATTAAATATAGATTCAAGGTCTCCTGGTTCCAAGACCCCAGGTGGTCTGTCTTGAGTGACAGCTGCATGTCATTCCTAAGAAGCAGTTCCTGTGGTTAAACACAGGGTGAGGGCCTCGGGCTGCTGGCCAAGGTGCCAGCTAATGTGTGTGCATTCCACGAGTGGCACTTGGCCTTCCAGGAAAGCCAGTTTCAGGAAAGGGCAGCTTGTTGTAGAAACACAGACAAGAGAACACTGCTAGATAACGCCTGTTGGTTAAGGGTGTGTCCTGCAAACAGTAGATGTTTAGAAGTCAAAACTGGAAAAGGTATGCCTTGCCAAGGTTCTACCATTCATTTTTCTACTCAAACAGCATTTTGAGGTTTAGTTTATTCACAAATGTGTGTCTCCAGGTTCTATGGTGTCTTTTTAAAAGATATTTATTTATTTATTTGAAAGGCAGAGTTACAGAGGCAGAGGAAGGAAGAGAGGTCTTTTATCCGCTGGTTCACTCCCCCGATGGCTGCAAAGGCTGGAGCTGCACCCATCTGAAGCCAGGAGCTTCTTCTGGGTCTCCCACACGGGTGCAGGGACCCAAGGACTTGGGCCATCTTCCACTGCTTTCCCAGGCCATAGTAGAGAGCTGGATTGGAAGTGGAGCAGCTGGGACTCGAACCAGCACCCATATGGGATGCCAGCACTGCAGGCGGCGGCTTTACCCACTACCCACTGTGCCAATAGCGCCAGCCCCTAGAGTGTCATATTTTAAGATAAAAGTTATGGTATAGAGGCCGGCACTGTGGCGCAGCAAGTTAAAGTCCTGTCCTGAAGCGCTGGCATCCCTTATGGGTGCCAGTTCTAGTCCCGGCTGCTCTGCTTCCGATCCAGCTCTCTGCTGTGGCCTGGGAAAGCAGTGGAAGATGGCCCAAGTCCTTGGGTCCCTGCACCCATGTGGGAGACCCGGAAGAAGCTCCTGGCTCCTGGCTTCAGATCGGCGTGGCTCTGGCCATTGCAGCCATCTAGAGAGTGAACCAGTGGATGGAAGACCTTTCTCTCTCTGCCTCTCTCTGTAACTCTTTCAAATAGATCTTTAAGAAAAAAAGTTATGGTATATACATTGATGTGGTCTAATTAGCCAAAAAATTTAATGTAAGTCTTACTGTTTTGTTCTACAACAGATGAAATGCAGGGTTTAACCTGCCAAGTAGTGAAGATGACTGGAATAGGAGAAGTGGATTTCCTGACGTTTGATCCTATCGCTAAAATGGCGAAGACTGTTAAATATGATGTGCAAGCTGTGGCTGTCATTGTGGTGGCACTGAAACTGCTCTTTTTATTGGATGACAATGTGGAATGGTGAGTGGGTGTTAATTTCACAAGTAATACTTTTCTGTGGTGATCTTGATTTTTAATAAAAGATACGGAAAAAGCTTTTTTGTTGCTTTTACCTAATTGTTTAGAGTAAAGGAATGCATATGGCGTCCACACAGGAAGTGGAGCCACTCCGTAGTCACGGGACATTGACTGGTACTCTGTGGTAACAATTATTCTTACACAGTCTTTGACTCAGCTTGGTGTTGGTTGTTGGATCCTGTTTTATTCCTGTTATTCTGAAGGTAGCAGTATTTCTCATTGTTCCACTGATTCCTGAACTTTAAAATATCCCCTGAGCTTTGAGGATCACTTAGCACTTATGTCGTATGCCTGTAGACCGATGGCACTGTGTGTGTCTCAGAGATCATGGAAATTAAAGGAATCTAAGCTGTTGTCCCTCCCCAGTGTCAGCACAGAGTGACGCTGTTTGCGGCGTCCGTGCTTGTTCTCCTCTAAAACTTGACACCAGTTTCAAGTACTGTTTTGTACTTCTCTTTCAGAGGCTTTCAGAATTTACCCAAATACATGGTTTCTACATAGATTGACTTGGGGCCGGCGCCGTGGCTCACTTGGTTAATCCTCTGCCTGCAGTGCCAGCATCCCATATGGGCGCTGCTTCTAGTCCCGGTTGCTCCTCTTCCAGGCCAGCTCTCTGCTGTGGCCCGGGAGGGTGGTGGAGGATGGCCCAGTGCTTGAGCCCCTGCGCCCGCATGGGAGGCCAGGAGGAGGCACCTGGCTCCTGGCTTCGGATTGGCGCAGCACTGGCCATGGTGGCCATTTGGAGGTGAACTAATGGAAGGAAGACCTTTCTCTGTCTCTCTCTCACTGTCTAACTCGATCTGTCAATAAATAAATAAATAAATAAATACATTGACTCACTCATTGTTGTCTCCAGGTCTTTGTCTGATCTTGCTGAAGACTATAATGAAGACCACCAAGGTACTTAATTTTCATCAATCAGATTCAAAGAGACTGTAAATGATAAATTAAAAGATACAGTAAATTCGGGGGGTGGGGAAAATCTGCACTTACACATACACATATGCAAGTGCACAACTCATACCTTATGCCAGGGTTACCTCGTTATTTCTCTAGGCTGCTAAGAAACTTGAGTGCCTTCAGCTGTGTGGAGAGCAGCCTGCGTGTCGTTCTCAGCCCTGCTGGCCAAGCGCACTAGGCCGTGGGCCTGCTGTTGGCGGCTCTGTGGCCGTCCTGCCTGTCCTGATGCTTCAGTGCGCTCCTGCCTGGCCCTCTGTCTGAAGTGCTGTCTCCCTCTTAGCTCCCACTCCCCTTCACTCCTCAAGAGGGAGCATAAACATCACTCTGCACACCCACCCGCTAGGCCCTGCTTCCCCTCTTCCTAAATCAGAACAAGCACTGTGGCCACCAGCACTCCTGTCCAGACTTCTGCTGCTCAGTGTTGAGTCGCGGCCTAGGTGTCACTCTGCCTATTAGATCGCTAATTTTCCTAAAGTGCGTAGAAGAATCTGGTGCACAGTAAGTGCCTGACGCTGATGGGAGGTGGTGAGGAGCCAGCGGGGAAGGCCGCATCTTTGTTTTTAAGTGCATCTTCAGGGTCTAGCGTAGTAACTGGCCCGAGAACCACGAGTGAAGTTTGCAAACAGCTGAAGTCTTACATTCAATTCCAGTTGCTTAATCCTCGCTAGGATCTCACGGTCATTGGATTTAGGGTCTTAAGTTTCATGGTGAGAACCATTTTGCTTGTTCTTTCCAGAATATGTGCAAATAAAACACTTCTCCCTGCAGATTGCTCACACTGGCCTCTGTGTAAGGGTGAGAGGTGGAACCGAGTGCCTGTCCCTTCTGGTGCTGCAGGATCACCCTGCCCGGCACACTGCTGCGGCTCCCCCAGAGGCCGCAGAGTGGCTGTGCTGGTACGGGCCGGGCTTGCGGTCTGCAGTCTCTGCCTCCCCCCACCCGGCCCCCACCTCACTGATGAGGGGCTCGAGCGTAGTCCAGGCCAGAGAACCTCGAGTTTCTCATTCTAGTTTTGCCCTAGTGATGTCCTTATCCTTCTTTGGTGGTCTCCTCCCTCCAGTGGCTGTGTGCTTTACACACCTGTTTTGGGTTAGGTGATGAGTATATTGACCAGCTGAAAAAAATTGTTAATTAGACATTGAAGGGGCAGTTTTTATTAGCGAATAATTCCCTTTGTACTTGAGTGCTTTCAGTGCCGTTGTCTCCATAACCTCTGCATCATGAACACACACTCACCCCACCCGTGATCTTTGGGCTAGGGTTAGGAAGAACAGGATAGGCGCTGGCAGGACTGAGAGGCTGGGTGGGTGCAGCTGCTCCTGTCCATTCCACAGTTGCAGGTCGTCGTCTGGTATGTTTGCAGACATGTTGGCACCACCGCAGGCCGGGCCATACTGCCGAGTGTTAGGGAGGAGGAGGCCTACTTGTATGTTGAAAAAGTCTGTTTCTAGGAGACACCGATTCCTGGATTAAAAAGGTGGCTTCAGGATAACAAGGTGGAACCACCCTATAGGGAGGAAACTTAGACAAGGGAGTGTGACAGGTGCTTGGGAGAATCATGAGTGTGGAGACAGCGACTCGCTCATCATGTCCAAGAGCTGTTATGTAAACATCAGTTATAGGAATGAACGAAAATTCAAACGAACCACGTTTATTATGTTTATTGGCTAATCACAGGTTCCATTTCTTTCAGATAAGCCGTGGTTTGATTTCAGAAAGTGGTACCAAGTTATGAAGAAAACCGTTGATGAGAAAAAACAAAAATGGGAGGAAGCCAGGGCAAAGTAAGTGACGCGTCCTGCCTCGCGGGTCTGCCTGGCTTTACCTGGGCAAGCGGGGCCGCGCCAGCAGACGGCTTCTCCAGGAAGAGGGGCCCGACTTCTCATTGGTTTTTCTTTTTGTTAGTATGAACTGTTAACTAATATTAGTTACTATTATTAACTATTATCTAACCTCTGCATTTGATTTGGGTTGTGCCAGTGTCTCTGTTCCAGGATCCAATCCAGGGTACAAATTTAACAAATTTGACTTTAAATGCAAATTTAACATAATTTGCACAAGTCTTGCCTGGATTTCTGGTACTCCTGCCTCCTTCCCTTTCTCAGCATCATTTGGTCGTTTCCCATCTATGCGTCCTAATATCACAAAGATTACAAATGTCACATATGTAGTCTTTGGGTATGTCATCAGAATGTTTCCCACTCCCCAAACAAAGGTCCTGTGGCCATCAGAACAGAGGAGCAGACGGTGAGTGTGTGTGATGCCCTCGGCCCCTCCGACCTCCTCTGGCTGCAGGGGGCTCCACCGCAGCAGCCGGGGAAGACAGAGCTTGGGGGCAGGCAGGGCTGGGCTTGAATCCTGGCTGTGTTTCCCATTAGGCTGACTTCGCCCCTTAGCCTTAGTGAGCAGAAGCTGAGTTAACTTGAAATTTTTAAACACCGTATCTTATATAATACAGAATATATTTCCATTGATTTCTGATTAGAACAGTTTTATTCTCAGAGTTTTGAGTCTCCATGCAATTTTGAAGAAGTTAACAACTATTTCATGTAAATTTTCTAATTTAATAATACCAATTTGGGCTGGCGCCGTGGCTTAACAGGCTAATCCTCCGCCTTGCGGCGCCGGCACACTGGGTTCTAGTCACGGTTGGGGTGCCGGATTTTATCCCGGTTGCCCCTCTTCCAGGCCAGCTCTCTGCTGTGGCCCGGGAAGGCAGTGGAGGATGGCCCAAGTGCTTGGGCCCTGCACCCGCATGGGAGACCAGGAGAAGCACCTGGCTCCTGGCTTCGGATCAGAGCGATACGCCGGCCGCAGCGGCCATTGGAGAGTGAACCAATGGCAAAAAAGGAAGACCTTCTCTCTGTCTCTCTCTCTCTCATTATCCACTCTGCCTGTCAAAAAAAAAAAAAAAAAGAACTAGGCTTACTAACTTACTAACTTTTCCCCTAAAGTAAGGGGAGACGTTAGAAACCGCAGAAAGTCTAGTTATGAAGTGGCATTTTCCAAGGAAGCCTGCTGCAGACCAATGTACAAACAAGTGTAAGTCACTGCCCACTCTTTTTTTTTTTTTTTTTAATTTGAAAGACAGTTACAGAAAGAGGTAGAGACAGAGAGAGAGAGAGATCTTCCATCCGCTGGTTCACTCCCCACATGGCCACAACGACCAGAGCTGCGCCGAGCCGAAGCCAGGAGCTAGGAACCTCCTCCAGGTCTCCCACGTGGATGCAGGGGCCCAAGCACTTGGGCCATCTTCTACTGTTTCCCATGCCATAGCAGAGAGCTGGATCGGAAGAGAGGCAGCCGGGTCTAGAACTGACGTCCAAATGGGACGCTGGCGCTTTAGGCCAGGGCTTTAACCCAGTGTGCCACAGCACCAGCCCCACTGCCCATTCTTAACCACAAAGCCCTTGTGTGTGCTCTTCACCTGCCATTTCACCCTACCCCACCCCCATTTTGCCTCTAGTTTCTTGTTTTTCTCTTTAGATATCGTCTTCCATGTGGTCAGATAAAAATCATTAAGACATTTTCTGTAGCTCTGGCTTACTATGCATGAGATCATGGAAAATCACTAATGAACAGTAGCTGAAACCCTGAAAACGCCGTCAGAGGCTGCTTTAACGACTTCTATTTGTTATTGAAAATGTTGAGAAGAGCATGGAAGTAAATTAAAAAGCATATGCAGAAAAGCCCTGGGGCCAGCGCCGTGGCACAAAGGGTAAAAGCCACTACCTGCAGCACCAGCACCCCATATGGGCACTGGTTCGAGTCCTGGCTGCTCCACTTCTGATCCAGCTCCCAGCTAATGCACATGGGGAAGCAGCTATAGGTGGCCCAAAGTAGCAAGAACCTCCTGGCTCCTGTCTTTGGATAGGCCTGGCTCTGGCCGTTGCAGCCATTTGGGGAGTGAACCAGCAGATGGAAAGTTTGTCTTTCTGTCTCTCCCTTTCTCTCTCTCTCTCTCTCTCTAACTCTGCCTTTCAAATAAAAAATAAATAAATCTTTAAAAAGAAAAATCCCAGCCATCTTTTGGCTTAGGCAAGCATTTCTGGAATATGATCCCAAAAGCGTGATCAATAAAAGAAAATTGACTTCATGAGGTGTAAGAACCTCTGCTCCTCAAAAGACACTTAAGGGAATAAGAAGCCGCAGGCTGGGAGAAATTATGACAAGTCACATTCTGATAAGAGATCTGTGATGAGGATATATAAAAAATTCTCGTACAATGAGAAAGCAACTCAATTTTGTCAAATGGACAAAAGATTTATTAGACCAAAGATTTATATGTAGATGGCACACAAAAGTTGCTTGACATTATTAGTAAAGAATGCAAATTAAATCCACAGTGAGAAATCGTTACACATCAATTAGAATGCCTTAAAACAAAACCAAACAAAAGCAGAAATTGGCCATACCAAGTATGGGGACGAAAGTTAGGCAGTTTATTCTCATAAAGTTAGAAATGCACTTACTATAGTAGCCAGCGATTTCCACTCCTAGGTATTTACTCAAGTGAAGTGAAAAATCAAATTCACATAAAATTCACATGGAGATGTTTATAGTGACTTCATTCCTAATTGCCTAAAACAAGCAGCAGCCTAGACATCCTTCCGCTGGGAACGGGTAAGCTTCAGCCTGACGCTGAGGTAGAATACCATGCAACAACGCAGAGAAACAAACCTGTGACACACACAGCAGTGGGAGTGAGTCCAGTACCTCTGCTAAGTACCCGACTCGGGAAGTCCCATTTGTCTATTCCATTTGTGTTACACTCTGGAAGACTGAGCTTAGAGAGGCAGAGAAAGAGCAGCGGTTGTCTGGGACAAGGCTATGGAGGGGAATCGACTTTCACAGTGTGGGGCAGGTTTTCCAGAATAAAGAGCTGTTCTGTATGTCATGATGGTGATCACAAGCTGGATGTGTTTGTCAGCACTGGCAGAGCACTGACAATGGTGACTTCTACATGGACATTGTGCCTCAGCTTTTTAAAAGATTCATCTATTTATTTGAAAGGCAAAGTTAAGAGAAATTGATCTTCCATCCACTGTTCACTCCCCAATGGTTGCAATGACCAGGGCTGGGCTGGACCAGAGCCAGGAGCCAGGAGCCTCATGCAGGGTCTCCCACATGGTGGCAGAGGCCCAAGCATTTGGACCATCCTCCACTGCCCTCCCAGGCACACTAGCAGGGAGCGGAATTGGGAGTGGAGCAGCTGGGATTGAGCTGGCTCCCATAGGAGAGGCTTGGAGGCAGCAGCCTGACCAGGTGCACTACCACACTGGCCCCTCGACTTTTTGTTAAATGAGGAATCAAATGATGTAGAGACAGGGAAAATATACAGATAACTTGAAGCCAGAAAACAGGCGTGTGGCCTGTCCCTGTAGCTTTATGTAATTAGAAGAGATGGGCCGGCCAGCACCATGGCTCACTAGGCTAATCCTCCGCCTGCGGCGCCGGCACCCCAGGTTCTAGTCCCGGTCGGGGCACCAGATTCTGTCCCTGCTGCTCCTCTTCCAGGCCAGCTCTCTGCTGTGGCCCGGGAGTGCAGTGGAGGATGGCCCAAGTGCTTGGGCCCTGCACCCCATGGGAGACCAGGAGAAGTACCTGGCTCCTGGCTTTGGATCGGCGCAGCACACCAGCTGTAGCAGCCATTTGGGGGGTGAACCAACAGAAGGAAGACCATTCTCTCTGTCTCTCTGTCTCTCTCACTGTCTAACTCTGCCTGTCAAAAAGAAGAGGTGGGCCAAACACAGGACGTTTGTGAAGAACCCTTAGCTTCAGAAGGGCATCTGCACGGTTGAGTGTTGTTTCCAGTCCCCTTTCCCATCCTGTGGGCGGAGGACGTTAGGAAGTGGCAGTGCAGCCTCCTGATGCTCGCGGGGCTCCCATTGGTGTGGGTGTTCGTTGGTTACAGACAGGAGCTGACTTGGGAACCCAGGAGGAGTGTGTCAGGTGGCTGTGCCCGGAGACTGGGGCAGACTGCTTTAGGGGAGTTATTGTTGGTGATTCTGTTACTCTAAGTGTTTAGGAGAGAGGTTTTAAAGAATTGCAGACTCGTTTACCACAGGATTAGATGGTAAACTTTCTGATAGACTACATGTGGTTTGGTTCATTACCGTTTCATTTATATGATGATTAGAGAGTACTGCATTGCTGTTCTTAACTGTGGGAATTCAGAGTAAAGAGTTTGTGTCTCTTTTATGCATAGTCATTATTTTACTGATTTAAGTAGTTATGAAATCCTTAGGTCTCAATTCCTAAATTACTAAAATGCTGTCATAAAATTGCTAATATCTCCTTTTATATACATTTTCTTCTCAGCATGAAAAATAATGTGGAAAATTACCCATTATAGAATACTGTGGGTTAAAAAATATAATTCCTATCATCTTCTTTTCTGGAAAATCCACAGATAATTGAGTGTCTCCTATCCAAGCACTTGTCAAGTGCCGGATAATTTATTCTAGTAATTATGTAGGTTCAAAGACGCCGCATTTACTTCACCCTAATTATTCCTTACAACAGTCTTGTAAAGGTAGAAAACAGGTTTGGAGAGGCGGAATTCTCTTGTTCATCCGTTAGTTCTTCAGCCTCTTTCACGGGCTCCTCTTGTGCGCCGCTGCTCCCAACGCGAGGGACACAGAGGACAGGAGCCATTCCTGACTTGGAGAACCTCGGTGCTGTGTCACTCACGGTGATCCCGCCGGGCAGTGGCAGGCCAGCTCCCCTCCCTCAGTGCGCTCTCCCATCGCCGGATTGTCTCTCTGAGGGAGGATCCAGAGGAGGTAGATTCACTTTTACTAGAAGTTGTGAAAGTCCTTAATCTAGGGAACTCAGAAGTCACGGAAATGAGATTGAGGATGAACACTGGTGTCTGTTCCAATGTCAGCACCAGAACATTGCCCCACCTCTGGGCCCGAGTCCGGGGCTGGTGACGCTCATCTGTAGGAACCTCTGAGGGCTCTTAGTCTTTGCCTGGAGGGCGCCGGGGCCGGGTGACTGCACGACCCCCATGGTACAGTGGCGCCTCCCTGGCCGGCCTTTTCTAGGACTGTGCGATGCTGGAATCTAGACCTCCCCCTCGCCTTCCTGCCAGAAATGGGAGCGACGTCCCGGCGTTCAGCGCTAGAGGGCCTGGCTCAGGGGCCCCGTGTTTGAGCAGAATTGGAAGTGCCCCTCCCCTGCAGCCAGGGCACTGAGGCTAAGGAGAGAACAGTCACTTGTGGGGAGGCTGCATCGTAGGCAGATGGTGGCGCGGGGGGTTCGTGGTAAGGGAAGCCGTGTCCACCTCACTGTGTGTGGTTCACAGCTTCAGGATCTTAACTGCTTGTGGCCGTGCTGCTGGCCGGCTCGCTCGGGGCTTCCTAAGACTGCAGACCGGGTGGACCCACGCCGGTCAGCACGCGGAGCCATGCTGAGCCACGCTGCTAAACAGTGTCGGGTAACGGCTGCTACTTCAGAGAGACGTTCTCTGAAACGCGTTTAGGTCCATTTCTTCTCCATCCCACTCCAGCTGTGTTTTTTTGCCTTGTACAGGTACCTGTGGAAAAGTGAAAAGCCACTCTACCACTCGTACATTGACAAGCCGGTGGTGTATAAAAGACGAGGTGAGTCTGTTTGTGACGGTGCCAGCCAGCAGCACAGTTGCAGCAAAGCTAAGGCCCTGGCTTGCACAAGGAATGCTCAGGTAGCTTTGCACTTTTGAAGCAAGTGTTCCAGGCGAGACGTGTGTTCCGCGGAGCATCGGCCCCGCAGGAATTCTCCGTGGGGTCTGTCTCCGGGACTCGCCGGGACTCGGGGCTGAGCCTGCGTTGCCATCAGCCCTTTGTCTCTGTAACTCAGAATTCTCTGGAGGATTACATTTGGATGGTCCTGTGCGTTCTTTTTCTTTCCTGTACTTCGTGACGGTGACCACCCTGCTCACTCTCTGCAGTGCCCCGTCCTCCTCCTCCCGGCGGTCCTTCTTGGTGCCGCGGTTCGCCGCTCAGTGCCGCCGCGGCACCATGCACTGGCGTCAGCTCACCCAGTCACTGGACTTAACGTGCGTTTGACTGTGTTGCTTTCCTTCTGCTTGCATTCCAGAAATGGTGGTAAATCTCCAAAAGCAATTTGGCGCACTGGTTGATTCCAGCCCAACTCCTGGGGGGAGAAAACCTTCAAGCTTTCAGTTCAACTGGACTGAGAAAGGCACCGACGGGCCGTGCTTCCACGGACATAGCCTGCGGGGCGTCCTCAGTAAGAAAGGCCAATCCCTGGTCATCAAGAACTCGTTGTACTGGCTCAGCACCCAGAAATTCTGCAGAAGGTATGTGAGGCTTTTAGAAAGCAGCGTGAGCCATGGTGGAGTCTCCGGTTTGGCCCGAGATGTATTATGATTTTCTGATTTTTTTTTAAAAGTCACGTACATAATAAGAGTCTGATTGTTTCTGAGTAGAATTAGATCTCAGACACGTGTGAAGTCGTGTGTCAGTCTGAGGGAAGCCGGGGGGACAGGCAGGAGGGTGTCGCCCGCGTGCTGGGGACGCCCCGAGCGAGGGGAAGAGCCGCACTGTCGTAGCCACGGGTGTCGGTCACAAACACCGTGCTCCTTCTCCTGGTGCTTCCGGGGGTATCTCCTGAGAGGAAGGGTCTTCCCGTAATAACCGCAGCACAGTGGGCCGGAGCCTGGCCCAAGCAGGGCCTCACTGAGGGTCGGTTGAATGAATTAATGGAAAATAGGAGCTGCCCCAGGTCTTTGTGAGGGTTGAATGGGATATTTGGAGTCTGTCAGTACTCAGTAAATGATAACTATGACCATTGCTATTTTAAACAAAACTTACTTTCTGTTAAAGACATTCGCTCTTGAGTTGGCATAATCAAAGGTAAATGAAATGAAATTGCAATAGGTGATGATAAGATGAAGTCGTCCTCATTCAGACCTGCTGCCTGGAAGAACACAGGTCAGCTGCGTCGCCAGCGATGGAGGGGCAGCGCTCGCCCGATCGCAGGGACCGGGCAGGGCCAGGATGGCGCCCTGGGAGGCGATGCGTTCCTGTGTGGGGGCCGCAGTGCCTTGCCGGGTGTCAAGGTTCCTTCAGGAGGAGGAGACAAGGTGGCAGTGCTGGTAGTGAGGGCGCTGTGGAGAGCCCACATCAGGCAGCGGGTGCTGGGGCTGGTGTGGCTGTCGCCTCGGCCTGGGCTCCTCCGACACCTTTGGGCTCTCTTCCGCGGGGCACACAGTGGACCTTCCTAGGCTGAATACCATACTGTGTCACGTGGGCTGTGAGCACACCTGACGGTCCGATGAACCAGAGCGGCACAGCCGTAGATGGGATGTCAGTGCTGCCGTAACAGGACCCAGGTTAGCTGTCAGTGCTGCCGTAACAGGACCCAGGTTAGCTGTCAGCCTCGCCTCGCCTGCTTCATTTTATTCATTCCAAGGGCAGAGCCAGAGAAGTCTTCCATCCACTAAATCATTCCCCAAACGCCCACGACAGCTGGGACTGGACCAGACCAAACTAGGAGCCCAGAACGCCACCCAGATTTTCCCCGTGGGTGACACAGAACCCACCACGTGCGCCCTCACTGCTGCCCACGGGGGCGCACATCAGCAGGAAGCTGGAATGGGAGCAGAGCCAGACTTGAACCCAGGCCCTCTGACATGGAGTCTTAACCAGCTCACCAAACGCCTGCCCCGAGGCAGCCTAGAGCCCGGGAGCAGACAAGCACCCAGGTTGCAGGAGCCTCGGTCCCGCGTGGCTGTACTCCCCAGCAGTGGGGTCTGCCTCCCCCAGCCGTGTTCCCGCGCCGTGTGGTCTCGGTGGCTCTGCCTAGCCGTGCTGTAGAGTGTGCCCACGGCAGCAATGGCAGCTCGTCCTGGGAGAGTCCCGGAGACCAGCAGCGCTGCGGAGCTTTGTCTAAGACAGCGCGTACTGCACACTGAGGTGTTCAGATTTCCTCCCGCAGTGGGTCCAGGGAAATGCTGCAGATGCTTAGAGAGCAGAGCTTCAGCCACGCCCGCGATGTTCTGGTGCCGCGGGACTCTTTTTCGAGGTGTCAGAAAAGACCGTCAGTTACGACAGAGCTGTGAGAGCGCGCAGAGCTCGGGAGCTGAGCAGAGAAAGCCGCAGTGGGAGGCGTGGCGGCTCTGTACCCCTCCTCCCTGAGCTGGAGCACACACTCTCAGGCTCCCTCTCGTCTCGGGAAACCTCTGTCAGGAGCCCAGAACCACAGCTGGCTGCCGTGGGTGCCGGCCCTGATCCGCCTGTGAGAGCCAGACGGCTCACCTGTCCCGGCACGGGAAGAGGTAGATCAACGGCTCTCTATCCCCAGGTGCTGGGGCTGTCCCACGAAACTTGGACCTGAATTTGTCAAAGTTAATTTTTTTTTTTTTTTTTTTTGGACAGGCAGAGTGGATAGTGAGAGAGAGAGACAGAGAGAAAGGGCTTCCTTTTGCTGTTGGTTCACCCTCCAATGGCTGCTGTGGCCGGCGCATCGCGCTGATCTGAAGCCAGGAGCCAGGTGCTTCTCCTGGTCTCCCATGCGGGTGCAGGGCCCAAGCACTTGGGCCATCCTCCACTGCCTTCCCGGGCCATAGCAGAGAGCTGGCCTGGAAGAGGGGCAACCGGGACAGGATCGGTGCCCCAACCGGGACTAGAACCCGGTGTGCCGGCGCCACAAGGCGGAGGATTAGCCTGTTAAGCCATGGCGCCGGCCTTGTCAAAGTTAATTTTGTAACTATTTTTGAAACGATGCCGAGACACATCACAGGCCACCCAGCTGCCGACTTGGCCAGCAGCTTCACTTTTGAGAGACCATGCCTTTGGCATACGCAGCACCTTTTGAACCTAAAGTTCATGGAAAGTGTGTTTTAGGAAAAAATTCAGTGTGGATTTCAAAATGTTTTGCAGCAAAATACATTTGTCTTTTAGTTCGGTGTTTGCATGAGCCTTTCGAGTGCCCTCATGAAGGGCCGCTGTGAGGAGGCTGTGTCCTTGTGCTGTGCCCACTGGCGCCCTGGGCCTCGCGCGCTCCCCCGGAGCTGACCCCGCGACAGGCGTTGGCGTGGGCACAGCATCGTGTGGTAGACGCGGCTCCGTCTCGTAGACGCTTTGTAAAGAACGTAATCCACGCTAAGATGGCAGGGATTCCACTTAGAAGTACCAGTTGTGGGGCAGGCATGCTGGTGCAGCAGGTGAAGCCGCCCCCGTGTCGGAGCCCTGCCTCTCTTCCCGTCCAGCTTCCTGCTGCTGGGTCTCAGAGGCACCGGTACTCGGCCCCTGCCGCCTGTGGGAGACCCCAGCTGGAGTCCTGGCACCTGACCGTGGCCAGCCCTGGCTGCTGTGGGCATTTGGGGCGTGAACCAGCAGAATACATCCTCTTCTTGTGTAGAAATAGAGCTGTCCTTGTGGTCTTTGTGTAAGAGAATACACCTGTTCCTTTTGTGACAGCTTTTTATCTGAAAGATTCTCAATAAAGCTGACATTTAGAAAAAGTTAGAAAGATGACCAAGAAGCTGCCATATTGGCAGAATGCTGTATAAATGGCTATTAAGCCAATGAGTGAAGAGACATCTGAGGCTTTACATTTCCCACTAGTGACACGGTGTGGGGTAGTAGCTTTATTACTGAAATAGCCTTAGGATTTTAAGTGAAAACAAACCAAAAAATCAATTTTAAAGGAGTATCGGGAGGAGACCATTTTTGAGCTCTTACTGTGTGCCAAGCATTGGGTTAAGTGCTTACTCTATATTCTTATTAAAAAAAAAATTTATTTGAAAAGCAGAGTTACAGGGGAGAGAGAGGGGGAGAGAGGGGGAGAGGGAGAGAGAAAGAGAGAGAGATCCTCCATTTGCTGGTTCACTCCCCAAATGGTCACAATGGCCAGAGCTGAGCTAGACTGAAGCCAGGAGCCAGGAGCTTCTTCTGGGTCTCCCCCGTGGGTGCAGGGCCCAAGAACTTGAGCCGTCTGCTGCTGCCTTCCCAGGCGCATTAGAGGTGGCCTTTGTGAACGATACACTTAAGGAGTGGTCAGCCACTGGCAGGAGCCGGGCCTTATTTGAGTTCTGAGATGAACGCCTTAAATAGATGACGTGACGGCTGTGTGCGCCCACGCACTGACGCACGCTTCATCACGTTAAGGATCGGAGTAGAGCGGCCAGGGCTTGAACCAGTGCCTGTGTGGGATGCCCGCCACCACGCGGCCCTCTATATTCTTATTTAATCCTTTGTCAGCCCGTTGAGAGGTGAGTCCTGGTGTTTTCCTGCTCACCTGTGAGAGAGCCAGGAGCAGTCGTCCCATGGTCCTAGCTGACACGTGCAGAGCTCTGTGGTGCAGACGTAAACATTCGGGAACTTAGGACCGTGTGTGCTCGTCAGTGTCTGAATTTACAGGCTCAGTGGGAACCCAGAAGTAGAAGGACGGGCCCAGCGCCCCCCCTCCAGCACAGCTGGGTCTGCTCCACCCAGGCCTTCCTGCCTGCACTGCCTCACTGTTTGGAAGCCGATCAAACACCAGAGTACTTTTTTTGATCAAACTGTGATACATCTGATCAGATCTAAAAAGGTAGTAGTTCCTTAACATTATCAAACACGCAGTCAGTGCTTGGGGGAGAGGGGGGGTCTCACAGCCGTCACGTGATGTGTTTAAGGCGATCAACTCAGAGTTCAAATAAGGCCCATCTGCTGTGAGTGGCTGACCGCTCCTTAAGTGTTAGTCATAAAGGCCACCTCTTTTTTTTTAATTATTATTTTTTAATTTGTTAGACAGAGAGAGAGAGAAAGGTCTTCCTTCCATTGGTTCACCCCCCAAATGGCCGTGCTGCGCCAATCTGAAGCCAGGAGCCAGGTGCTTCTCCTGGTCTCCCGTGCAGGTGCAGGGCCCAAGCACTTGGGCCATCCTCCACTGCCTTCCCGGGCCACAGCAGAGAGCTGGCCTGGAAGAGGGGCGACCGGGACAGGATCGGTGCCCATATGGGATGCCAGCACTAAAGGCAGAGGATTAGCCAAGTGAGCCATGGCGCCGGCCCCTCTTTTTTTTTTTTTTTTTTTTTAAGGTTTATTTATTTATTTGAAAGGCCGAGTTACAAAGAGGCACAGAGACAGAGATAAGGCCACCTCGTAATCTCTTCTTTACCCCTAATTTTTGCTCGCTGAGTTACCTAGGTCAGGTGTCCTGTGGGGTTCTCCGTAACCTGGGTCTTGCCGACTGCGGCCACGTGATGGCATTTAGCCTGCTTCTCTGTCCCTGGGCTGCCTGCGCTTTGACGTAGATAGAGGCTGCTGGCTCGCGCTGGGCGGAGGTTTGGTGCGAGATTCCATCAGAGCCAGGTTCTGCTGTTGGGAACGGGGACACTTCTCAGCCAGCTCCCCCACGGTGCGCAGGCGCAGTGTGAAGTCTGGTGTCGTGGGCGGCGTCCCGGATCGAGTCTGGCTCGGCCGTGTGTCCAGTCCTCCCCACCTGCTTCTCTGCCTGGAGCGTGCTCAGAAAGCGGGCAGCGTCCTGTCGGGGCGGGAAGGCCTGGCTCCGTCCACCGCGTCCCCGTGCGCAGTCTCCAGAGACAATGCAGACCTTTTTCTTGTGTAAATTAAGGAGTTTTCTTCATTGTTCGGAGTTTCCTTCTAAGCTGTCTGGGAGATGTTCCAGGGTGGACACTGCATTTCCAGCTGAGCTCCAGGATAACGTCCTCATTTTTCTCCCCTTCCAGCTACTGTAAACATGTGACAACCTATGAAGAATCGAATTTTTCTCTGAGTTACCAGTTTGTATTAAATCTCTTCTCCTTCCTGCTGAGAATAAAGGCCTCCTTGCTCCATGAAGAAGTGAGCTTAATTGAAAAGAAACTTTTTAAAAGAAAATACATGAGTTCAGACGAAGCTTCCAGGTCCAGAAGAGTGAGAAGACGTTGAAAACAATGGCAGAGACTTGGAAGATGTTCTAGTGGTGCTAAGCGGTGTCAGATTGTAGTGCCACCTCGCAGAGGACTGTGGAAAGTGTATGTTGTCACATGTGCACACACACACACACAGAGGTGTCAAATGTGTTCATAACGTTGTTTGCTGTGGGGGCTGGTGTCGGCGTGCAGGGGGTTAAGCCGGCAGTGGGACACCAGGGCCCAGGTCCCTGGCATCAGCCTGACTCCGGGGACCATTTGGAGCGCGCGCCCGAGGGTGGACAAGATCTCTCCACGTGCCCTCCCTCTGCCTTTCACATAATGAGTCTTTTCTGAAAGTGAATGCTATACGACATGTAAACTTTTTTTTAATTAATATGAATGTTTTTGAGAAAATTAAAACAATACATTTATAAATGGTATCTAGAAATTTGTGTTTGTTGTATTTAAAATTAAATTTGCTGTTTTGAACTAGACTGCTTCCTTACTCTTTACTCCCCAAAACGAATCCCAGGGGGATTAGCGGTCTGAGCAGTGCTCCCCTGTGTGTGCACGTGGGAGAGTAATAGAACAAAACCAGAGTGACTTTCAGGGACCCGGGAGTGGGGAAGGACTCAGCGCCTCAGACCAGACGCCAGGAGGGAGAGACTGACCCAGGACTGCAGGTTCCAAAGCAGGGAAACTGCACGCGGAGGACACAGGGCGGATTTCTTCGGTGTCTCTTAAGTTCTCGCAAAGCAGTAGAGACCGAGCAGGGAAAAAAAGCAGGAAGGCAAAGGCCAAGCCGAGAACCGTGATGGAATAATGCACTCCACTCGCTCATGGAACGGCAATTGGAAAGATGCACCTCCCACCTAATGGCTTAGCGAAGATTGTGCAGGTTTACAGTGACTGTTGAGAATATTGGAAAATCAGGCGTCTGTCAGAGCCCATCTACTGAGCAACGCGCAAGGGGACCAGGAGTGCAGCCCTCGGCCGGACCCCTGCCGGGAAGGACCCGTGTGCGACCTGAGTGGGAGCAGTTGGTAAACATGGACTGCAGTGAGGGGAGGCTGGGGGCGGCTGAGGGAGGCTGGGGGAGGCTGGGGGAGGCTGAGGGAGGCTGAGGGAGGCTGGGGGAGGCTGGGGGAGGCTGGGGGAGGGCCCTCTGGGGAGGGGACATGTGACCGGAGACCAACTGCAGGGCCAGCCGTGAAGCTGGCTGCCGTGTGCGAAGACCCAGGAATTGTTCAGGTGTGGCAGGAGTGTTGGGTTCGAGGAGAGAGGTAGCAGGTGCAACAGGAGAGGCCCTGTGAGTCAGGGTTGTGATGGTCAGAACTTCGGCTTTTACCCTGAGTGTGCCCCAGGAAGCCAGGGGGAATGTGAAGCTAAAGTCTGATGTGACCCAGCCTAGGTTAGAAAAGTGTCCCTGTGACCACTCCGTGGGAGTAGCTGGGGCGTGTGGGCAGGGAGACTGGAGACTACTGGCTAACTGGAATAAGGGAGGCTGGGGCAGTGGTCGGGTGTGGCTGTGGGAAACCAAGGCTCCGAGGGTTTTCTCCGGAGCGGTTCAGGTTCCCCGTCCCTGACGAGGCTGTTGGCTTCACCTCCTGTTGCCCGTGGCACAGAGCGGAGTTGTTCCGTGCTGAGGCTGTGCAGATGGCGCGGCACAAGGCTCCTTGTGCTCGAGGCCACAGTGAACATCAGTTACCGAGAGGCTGCGAGGCGTCACCAGGGCGGGGGTGTCCCCTGGTCCCTGCAGCTGGATGTGATAGGCTTGTTTGAGTAATTGTGCAGGCTGGCTCTGTTGATGAGGAGTCTGGTTTGGTTAGGTCTTATCCCAAAGAGGAGTGGCCTGGGGCCTTGCAGCTGGGCCATTCAAGGCCCCTGTGGGTCCACTGGACATCAAGCCAGCACCTAGGAGGAACCCAGAGGAGAGGTGGGCTGGGAGCTCGGGTCTGCTCAGGCACCTGCGTCTGAGATGCCTTGAGAGAGACAGCGGGGAAACCCAGCATGCAGCGGCCTGGGGTGGGGACCTGCTGTGGGTCTTCAGAACGTGGGTGGTGTGTACAGCTGTGAGTAGGTGGGACCTCAGCGAGGGGGTGTGTGCATAGGAAGGGGCCTTCGGAGGCGCTGCCTCGGGCTGCTCCTCGCTGGACGTCTAAGGACTAAAAAGCCAGCTCTCCACCAGTGCTTCTAGGAAGTAAACACGGGAGAGGAATGCCTCGCAACTGGTTCTGTGATGCCAGCACGGCCGACTCTGACACCAGATACAGGAACCACGGACAAGGAAGCTGCAGAACATTCCTCACGACGTCGGATGCAGAAACCCTCACGACACTTCAGCAGCTCCGAGTCAGCACATGTAGGGACATAAGAGACCGAACAAGTGGGGTTGATCCGAGGAAGGCAAGGCCGGCCTCACCTTCGAGACTCAGTCCGTGTGATCTGCCGCCTGTACCCACTGGAAGAGAAGCCGCTCGGTCGTAGACGCAGGCAAAGCATTTGGGGAAAAACTGAGCAAACTCAGAATAGGCTTGTCTCTGTGAGGGCTGGCTTCCCTGGCCTCCGTCCTCCCGGGCAGGGGCGGAGGGCGGCAAGGAGGGCCAGGCTCCGCCTCGAATCTTCCATCTACCCCCTTCAGACACCCGAGTCTGCTCCAGGTCAAAGCAGACACTCGGGCAGATAAACAGTGAGGCTGCCACTCGGGGTGAGATGCGTTGTCTGCGCCTCCTCTCGGTTCCCGCCGGCCCTCAGCTGCACGCTGCCTTCCGTACTCCCCCGGGAGCGCGGAGCTGTGTCTAGACCCCTGCCACAGGGCCGCCCACCTCAGCACGGGGACACCCCGCAGGTGGTCTCCAAGCCTCCGCTCTCTCTAAACTGCAGGTACACAGGAGATGGGTGCCCGGGCTCGAGTCCCAACTCTGCTTCTGATAACAGCCTGCTGGTGATGTGCCCCCGGGAAGCAGCACCTGATGGTTCGAGTGCCTGGGTCCCTGCTACGCTCGTCGGGCACCGGACGGACTGCTGGGCTCCTGGCTGCAACCTGGCCCAAGCCTGGCTGGTGCCCTGCTCCCTCCCCACCAGGAGCAGACAAACCATATCTCCTTTCGGGGGGTGCAACCGGTGACGTAGTTGGGCACTACAGCGACTCCTCTGTCCAGTGGAATCTCTTTTATGAGCAAACGTTGTTTGTTTCCAAGTCAGACTCCTCTGGGCTGCAATGAAGTGTGATTTCGTGATTGTGGCTGCCACTCCTAAGGAAAAGCCACGCGAGCTCCCCGGGGCCTGAGCACCTGCCAGGAGGGAGACGGGTGCAGCCCACACTGTGGGAAAAGCCCTCAGGCCGTTTCCTCTCCCTCGGTGCTCAGTCTGCGCCCACAGCCGTACCCGACGGAGCGCACCTGCTGGAACCGAGTCAAGTGCGTGGTGTGGGAGCCAGCGTTGTGCAGCGGATTAAGCCGCCGCCTGCAATGCCAGGATCCTGGGGCCCCAGCTCCATTCCCACCTGCTCGGCTTCCAGTCCAGCTCCCTGCTATGCGCCTGCGAAGCAGCAGCCGGGGGCCCAGGCACCGGGTCATCAGCGTTGTTGGGGGAGTGCAACAGGGTTCCTGGCAGACGACCCAGGGTGCCCTGCCTCCCTGAAGGTTAGCTTCTCTCTCTGGGCATGTAGCAGGCCTACCTATCATTGCCACCCAAAAGTGGAGCCACGGGCTCGGTGCTGTATTGCAGTAGGTTAAATAAACCACGGCATGCAGGCGCTCACATCCCACATGGATGCCAGTTTGAGTCCCGGCTGCTCCATCCCAATCCAGCTCCCTGCTAATGGCCTGGGAAAGCAGTGGACGATGGCTCCTGGCTCCTGGCTCCTGGCTTCAGACCAGCCCAGCTCTGGCCATTGTGGCCATTTGGGTAGTGGACCAGTGGATGGAAGATCTATCTGTGTCTCACCCTCTCTCTGTAACTGTCTCTGAAATAAATAAATAATTCTTAAAAAAAAAAAAAAAAAAGAAGAAGAAGAAGAAGAAGACGTGGTGGAGGCGCCTTGGTCCGTAGCAGGGAGGGAGAGCCCAGGGCCTGGCACAAAGCCGCCCAGGGAGAAACATGGAGATGATTCTACTCTGTTTACACCAAAGACGTCGTGCTGAGAAGGCAGGGAGGAGCCTCCCTCCCTGAGTCCCCGGAAACAAAGCGAGGTGACAAGAGTATTGTGCAGTGCATGCTGGTCCCAGTACGTAGTTATTTTTAAAAGGTTTGTTTATTTACTTGAAAGGCAGAGTTACAGAGAAAGAGAGGGAGAGACAGAAAGAGGTCTTCATCCGCTGGTTCATTTCCCCAGATGACCCCAATGGGCAAGGCCAGGCCAGGCGGAAGCCAGGAGCCAGGAGCTTCCCCAAGGCCTCCCACGTGGGTGCAGGGGCACAAGCGCTTGGGCCACCTTCTCCTGCTTCCCCAGGCCATAGCAGGGAGCTGGATCGGAAGAGGAGCGGCCAGGACTGGAACCACGGGCGATACGGGACACCAGCGTCACAGGCGGCGGCTCTACCCGCTGCGCCACCGCGCGGGCCCTCACGGGGTGTGCTGCTAGTGGCTCCAAAGACTGCCATGCTGCTGTGCTCCTGTGAGTGCGTGTGCACCTGGGGAGGGCGCCGGGGCCTGACGCCGCCCCTCGCCGGGGAGAGCTCAGGGGCCCAGCGGACTGCTGCCTCCGCGGCCCTGGCCCGTGCTCCTCTGGATCAGTCACCCTGGAACACTGAGTGCATGTCTGTGGATCTGGCGGAGCTCGGCGACTCAGATGCTCACCAAGGAGTTTCTGTTAGAACCTCTGAAATGGTGCCGCCTTCCCCACCATCGTAGTCCACGTTCATTTAAATTAAATAGCTGGGGCCTGCGCTCTGGCACAGCGGGTAAAGCCGCCGCCAGCAGCGCTGGCCTCCCATATGGCCGCCGGTTCAAGTCCCGGCTGCTCCACTTCCGATCCAGCTCTCTGCTATGGCCTGGGAAAGCAGTAGAAGATGGCCCAAGTGCTTGGGCCCCTGCACCCACGTGGGAGACCTGGAAGAAGCTCCTGGCTCCTGGCTTCAGCTCCGCCCAGCTCCGGTCATTGCAGCCATCTTGGGAGTGAGCCAGTGGATGGAAGACCTCTCTCTCTCTCTCTCTCTCTCTGTCTCTCTATCTCTGTCTCTGTCTCTCTCTGCCTCTACCTCTCTGTGGCTCTGCCTTTCAAATAATAAATCTTCAAAAAGTTAATTAAATGACTATTACATAAAATGAGAAAAGGTTGTCTCTAAATTATAAAAACTCCCAAGGTTAAAATGGGAAACTGTGTTTTTTAAAAAAGACTTATTTTATTTATTTGAAACTTAGAGGTGCAGAGAGAAAGACAGAGAGGTCTTCCCATCTGCTGGTTCACTCCCAGATGGCCACAATAGAGATGGGCCAATCCAAAGCCAGTAACCAGGAGCTCCTTCCTGGTCTCCCATGTGGGTGCAGGGGCCCAAGTACTTGGGCCATCCCCTGCTGCTTTCCCAGGAGCATTAGCAGGGAGCTAGGTTGGAAGTGGAGCAGCCGGGACTCAAACCGGTGCGCATGTAGGATGCCAGTGCTGCAGGCAGTACCTTAACCTGCTACGCCAGTGTCAGTCCCAGAAAATGTGTCCTTTGCCATAGTAGATAATAGAAAAACATTTTTTAAAAGATTTATTTATTTGAAAGGCAGGGTTACAGAGAGAGAGAGAGAGAGAGAGAGAGAGGGCTTCTATCCACTGGTTCACTCTTCAAATGGCGAAAACAGCTATAGCTGGGCCAGGCTGAAGCCAGGAGCCAAGAGCTTCATCCGGGTCTCCCACGCTGGTGCAGGGGCCCAAGCACTTGGGCCATCTTTTGCTGCTTTTCCAGGCGCATTAGTAGGGAGCTAGATCAGAAGTGGAGCAGCAGGGACTCGAACTGGTGCCCACATGGGATACCAGCACAACAGACCATGGGTTTACCCACTACACACAGCACCACCCGGAAAAAACATTTTAAAATGGGCTTCCTTGGTTTTACCTTCTTTTTTAAGGATTATTTATTTATTTGAAAGGCTGGGTGACAGGGGGAAGAGAGAAAGAGAGAAAGAATCTTCCACCCACTGTTCAATTCCCAAATGGGTGTAACAGCAGGGTCTGGGCCAGGCTGAAGCCAAGAGCCAGGAATCCTGATCTCCCACATGGGTGCAGGGGCCCAAGCACTTGGGCCATCCTCTGCTGCTTTCCCAGGTGCAGTAGCAGGGAGCTGGACCGGAAGTGGAGCAGCCGGGACTGGAACCAGTGCTGGGATATGGATGCTGGCACCACAGTGCCCGCCCCGTATCTTAAATTCATGCCAGAATAAACGTCTCCCTTCAGCCCGCCCCCACCCTCAGAGCCGCAGCAGGCAGTGGGGGACTGGGGCCTGCTCCCCGCAGCCCGGCACAGCCCAGCTGCGGGGCCAAAGCCTGCCTGGTCACCTGCCCTCCCAGGGCTGCTGCTGTGCGCCCTGCTCTGAGTCTGGTGTTCCCCACCGGCGCTGGTCGGGGTGAGGGAGGGGAGGCGGCCCCTGAGAACCTGCCCCTCCCCAGCTGCTCCCCATGCGCCACGCCCCTTGGTCCCTGGGCGCCTCTGGCTTCAGGCACCCTCACTGGCTGGGGCCCTCTGCCCCGGCCCCTGGAGGAACCCTGGATCCCAGAGAGGTGGTTGAACGATGCCAGTCGTGGGGGCAGAAAGGGGCGGCTCACCCGGAGCTGCCGGGTCCCCAGCAGTCCCCAGGGCCAGTTCCAGGGGCCGGCTCAAGAAGACCTGTTAAGGCCGCAGGGAGGAAAGTGGCTGTAACCTCGCCTCCCTTCATCCTGTCCGTGCTGTGTGGGCTCACGGGCCTGCCCACGGGAGGCTCCAGGGGCTGGGCTCTGCCAGTCCCCAGAGGCCTCAACCTCTGGTGTCGGCTTGGAATCCAGGGCCCCAAGTGCTGCTGGGCTGGCTCTTCCCCCCATCCTGGCTTCCTCTGGGTCCCTGTCTCCCAGTCACTGCACCACTCACCTAATGGCCCAGGCCATAAACCGCCAGCCCCTCCCCGCCCGACGCGGTCACTGCCTTGCTCAGACCTCCTCGCCTCCCGCCGACTGGGGGTTGCACAACCTCTGGGCTCTGCAAGCATTTATCACTCCTGAGCCAGTTGTTTTCCAAGAATAGGTTTAATAGCACTCGGGGACTCACGCCGCTCCGACGGCTCCTCGTTGTCTAGGGCCGAGTGGCTGGGCCTGGGGGACAACCACGTGTCTCCCACACAACCTCTCCTGTCTGCGCGAAGCAGGCAAGCCTCGGCAGCTCCCGCCCCAGGGCCTTTGCATGTGCTGGATTTGCTATCAGATGGGTCCTTCCTCCTCTCTCAGAAGAATGCGTGTGATCTCCTTAGGACCCTGCTCTAGGGCCCACATCTCCCCCAGGCAGAACACAGCCCTCCGCCACGGCCCACGTGGCACGGTGCCCCCACGTGAGCCACAGGAGCCGGCTGTGCAGTGTACTGCCTTCCCTACCCGTGCCTGGTTGAGGTTAAAAAACGTGAGACCAGGGCTGGCCTGTGGCGTAGTAGGTAAAGCCGGCGCCTGCAGTGCCAGCATCCCATGTGGGCGCTGGTTCGAGTCCCGGCTGCTCCTCTTCTGATCCAGCTCTCTGCTGTGGCCTGGGAAGGCAGTGGAGGATGGTCCAAGTCCTTGGGCCCCTGCACCCACGTGGGAGACCTGGAAGAAGCTCCTGGCTCCTGGCTTTGGATCAGCACAGCTCCGGCTGTTGCGGCCATTTGGGAGTGAACCAGCAGATGGAAGACCTCTCTCTCTGCCTCTGCCTCTCTGTAGTTCTGCCTTTTAGATAGATAGATAGATGATAGATAGATAGATAGATAGATAGATAGATAGATAGATAGATAGATGATAGATAGATAGAAACGTGAGGCCTTCTGTGAAAACGGTTCACCAGGACCGTCTGGGTGGCAGCACGCCTCAGAGAAGCCAGCGAGGCCACGGGACACATCCTGTTGCCAAGATCGATTTCTGCCTGACTCCCGTCCGCCCCCACGATACCCGGCAGCTGCAGGGCCGCTGCTCCGGGGGCCGCCGGTGAGGCACTGGCTGGCAGGTTCACTTCCTGCGGACTCATTCACTCCGCCCCCAGCGCTCGGTGGCCCTCGGGAATTCTCGCGATTGCCCCACCCTCCTTTGCTTAGCCCCCACTTCTTCCTCCGTCTGATCCTCACAGGTCCCAGGGCTCACGGATTCCAAGGGAGGGAGTCCTCCACCTGCACACACCACGTGTGTGAACCGTCCGCTTCAGACACATGACCTAGCCCCTCCTGGCTGGCTCCCTGCCTGGGGGCGGAGCCTACAGGGGCTCCAGGGATTCTAAGTGGGCTTTATCTTAAGCTAAGGATGTTCGGCCCGGGAGCCCTTTCTTCAAGGGCAACTTAAATTTCATATTTACATGACCTGCTGCAGGCTTCACTGTGGTCAGTCTGGGACTGGAGCAGACACCTTGTTCTGGAATCCCACAGGATTAGCCTGAGACCCCCAGGACACAGCAGCCTGCACACAGGCTGTGGCGCAGCAGGCAAAGCCACCGCCTGCAGTGCTGGCATCCCATGTGGGCGCCAGCTCAAGTCCCGGCTGCTCCTCTTCCGATCCAGCTCTCTGCTGTGGCCTGGGAGGGCAGTGGAGGATGGCCCAAGTCCTTGGGCCCCTGCACCCATGTGGGAGACCAGGAGGAAGCTCCTGGCTCCTGGCTTCAGCTCTGCCACGTGCCCAGGCCCTCAGTCGCCAACAAGCAGGAGCCGGGACTCTGCCATGTGGAGTGTGTGCAGGCTGCTGGACGCTGCGGGCCCTGGGCTGACCCCGGCATGCTGGCTGGCTCACACATGTGGGCAGTCCCGCCACGCTCGGAAAGGAGATTGGGATTCGGGAGCAGGGTGCCTGGGTCCGAGTCCCAAACTTATCGGCCTGAAGCTTGGGACGTGTCATTTGTTCTCCACGGACCTCACACCTCTGTCCACAAGGTAGGCTTAGCCTTGTGTAGCTCAAGGGTTGTTTTAAGAATTAAATGAGGCCGGCGCCACGGCTCACTAGGCTAATCCTCCGCCTTGCGGCGCCGGCACACAGGGTTCTAGTCCCGGTCGGGGCACCGGATTCTGTCCTGGTTGCTCCTCTTCCAGGCCAGCTCTCTGCTATGGCCCGGGAAGGCAGTGGAGGATGGCCCAGGTCCTCGGGCCCTGCACCCACATGGGAGACCAGGAGAAGCACCTGGCTCCTGGCTTCGGATCAGTGCAGTGCACCGGTCGCAGCGTGCCGGCCGCGGCGGTCATTGGAGGGTGAACCAACAGTAAAGGAAGACCTTTCTCTCTCTGTCTCTCTCTCTCACTGTCCACTCTGCCTGTCAAAAAATTAAAAAATAAATTAAAAAAAAAAAAAAAGAATTAAATGAGCTTGGGTGCAGGGTCGTCTCGAACACCGAACTCCGCCCGAGAAAGGCCCAGACGGCGGCAGCAGGTGCCGTCCCTGGGGTGTGCTGGGCTCCGTGCGGGGAACGAGGGACGCCGGGATGAGGCATAGTTTCTGTTTCCTACACAGCTGATGACTGAGGGAGTGATGGGAACTTCAATATCTCCTGGGTTCCCTGCAGCGCCGCCATCTCATAGGAGCCCCCTCATGTCCTGGCTGCTGCCCTTCCCACACGGCTCCCGCTGTGGCCTGGGAAAGCAGCAGCAGACGGCCCAGGGGCTTGGGCCCCTGCACCCGCGTGAGTCCCGGATGAAGCTCCTGGCTCCTGGCTTTGGCTGAGCCCTGCCCTGGCCATTTTTACTATCTGAGGAGTGAAGCAGTGGATGGAAGATTCTCTCTCTCTCTCTCTCTGCCTTTCAAATAAATAGATCTTTAAAACAAACACAGAAAACCCCAGTGATGGGACTGATCACCCCACATTGCGCAGCTGGGGAAACCGAGGCTCAGGGCTTGGAGAACTTTCCTGAGTCGCAGAGCGGGAGGCGAGGTGGAGGCTGCGTCACCTTCCTTCCGCCCGCGGGCGGGCTGTGCACAGGCTGCGGCGGACGGCTGGGTGTCAGGGCCTGGAGCTCAGCCAGCTCGGCCCTGCACTGCAGGTGGTTTTTCAGGGCGCCCCCCCCCCACCCCAAGCACAGGGAGCCCTGCTAAGGCGGCTGTGAGGTCGCATGGGGCCAGGGCTCCTGCCGCCTGGTGCCACCGAAGCAGTGCCACCCGCGCCAGGGCGCCAGGGCCTGGGTGGGATTCTTCAAGAACCTCATCCCAGGAAACCCCAGCACTGTCTGTGCCGTTCTCCTGTTCTACAGATGGGAATCCGAGGCCTGACCATGAACCCACACATGCCCCGCGGGGCTCACATCAGGGGTGCTGAGCGCGGGGCAGCTGAGTCCACGGCCTGGAGACCAGGGCTGCAAGGTGGAGAGAGGGCTGGCGTAGGCCATGCTGGAGGCCTGGGACTCTGGCGAGCTCAGGAGACACCGTGACAGGTGCAGGGGGCTCTGGCCTGGGAATTGGGTGCTGGGGCAAATGCCGAAGGGCCGGGGAACAGGGGCTCCGCCCGTGTGGCCGTCGGAGCACCTGACATTCTTGCAGCCAGGGGACAGTGGCGCGGGAGGGAACCAGGGGACCTGTCCGGCTGTCGCCTTCCCTGGGGCCCACAGAGAAGGGACTCTGCTGGCTCACTCTCAGCCCCCACCCCCGGCTCACGGCTCCCACAAGTGGCAGAGGTGTGAGAGCTGCGGCCACACACCCCTTTTCCCCAACTCCATCTGCAGGAATTTACCCAATGGTTACACAAGGGCATTTTAAAGAATCTGTGTAAAAATGGAATGAAAAGTTAAGCTTGTTTTGGTGCAAAACGATTTTGAAATTCTATATACAAAGCATATGCATGGAGTTTGTAAAAAAATGCGTATTATGAAGAAACTACACATGGATTCCAAAATTTTTAAATTTTTTTTAGAGATTTATTTGAAAGGCAGAGTTAGACAGAGGCAGAGAGAGAGAGAGAGAGAGAGAGAGAGAGAGAGAGGTCTTCCATCTGCTGATTCACTCCCAAATGGCCACAATGGCTGGAGCTGAGCCGATCCAAAGCCAGGGGCCAGGAGCTTCTTCTGGGTCTCCCACACGGGTGCAGGGGCCCAAGCACTTGGGCCATCTTCTACTGCTTTCCCAGGCCATGGCAAGGAGCTAGATCAGAAGTGGAGCACCCATATGGGATGCCGGCACTGCAAGCGGATGCTTAGCCTACTATGCCACAGCACTGGCCTGGGACCCTCATTTAATTTTTTTTTTTTTGACAGGTAGAGTGGACAGTGAGAGAAAGGTCTTCCTTTACCATTGGTTCATCCTGCAATGGCCACTGCGGCCGGCGTACTGCGGCTGTTGCACCACGCTGATCTGAAGCCAGGAGCCAGGTGCTTCTCCTGGCCTCCCATGGGGTGCAGGGCCCGAGGACCTGGGCCATCCTCCATTGCACTCCTGGGCCACAGCAGAGAGCTGGCCTGGAAGAGGGGCAACTGGGACAGAATCCAGCGCCCCGACCGGGACTAGAACCCGGTGTGCTGGCACTGCAGGTGGAGGATTAGCCTAGTGAGCCATGGCGCCGGCCTCATTTAATTCTTAAAACAACCCCTTGAGATAGAAAGGGTTATTGTACATCCCAAGAAATAATATGCAGTGCCCCCCTTCTTTAAAAGAAGAGATGTGTAAGAGAAAATGAGCCATCCGCGGGGGACCGTGCACCTGTGTGAGGAGACGCGGTTCAGTGTGCTTGGCTGCCGGCGCGGAAGGCGTTTGCGCTCTGGTCCCTTCCCTTTGGCTTAACTGTCTTCTTTCTTTCCTTATCCCTTTTTTGCTTAAAAAAAAAAAAAAAGGCCGGCACCGCGGCACAATAGGCTAATCCTCCGCCTGCGGCGTCAGCACACCGGGTTCTAGTCCCGGTCGGGGCGCCGGATTCTGTCCCGGTTGCTCCACTTCCAGGCCAGCTCTCTGCTGTGGCCTGGGAGGTCTGTGGAGGATGGCCCAAGTGCTTGGGCCCTGCACCCGCATGGGAGACCAGGAGAAGCACCTGGCTCCTGGTTTCGGATCAGCGCAGTGCGCCGGCCGCAGCGCGCCAGCCGCGGCGGCCATTGGAGGGTGAACCAACGGCAAAGGAAGATCTTTCTCTCTGTCTCTCTCTCACTGTCCACTCTGCCTGTCAAAAACACACACACACACAAGAACAACACAAAAACCATGAGCATGGATTCTTAAACAATAGTAATAACACAACAGAAGGCGGCACTGCCAAGAATTCACTGACCAGATTTTCCTTTTTTAAAAAAGGTCCTCTGGGAGGGCCATGGAGCTCAGCCCCAGGAGTGAAACACAGGGCGGACAACAGAGCAGTGGGGCTGTGGCCCTGGGGACACCAAACCGCACACGGCACGATCCCTGCTCTCGCTGGGAAAGTGCATGCCATCGGGGGACAGACACCCAGGAATGTGCACACATCCTGTGGCACGTGGCACTGGCCACAGGGGCCACCTCGCCCAGCCTAGGCCAGGCAGGCCCCTGGAGGGGCCGGGAGCGGGGGCTGTGTCAGGAGCGAGCCTGGTGGGAGAGCGCGGGATCGGGGAGAGGAGGCTGCATGAGGCGCCTGGGATGTGAGAGGAAGGGAGTGAGGTGCATGGCGGGCGGTGGGAAGGTCAGAGCTGTGGCCAGGGGCCCACGCCGTCAGCTCAGCCGCGCTAAAGATCTGCGCTGTCTACGCACCACCCACACTTTTACTTACTCTCTCAAATGAGCTCACTTTTAAAACATCATTTGTTTAAACAGCAGACATGGGAGTCAGGCCTGGGAGACCAGAGCAGGACAGGGCAGTAAGAAACAGGCCCCCGGCCACCGGTCTCAGTCCCCGGGGGCTCAGCGTCCACTGGCCCTGGACAAAATGAGGAGCTGCAGGAGCGAGTGGCCAGCGGACTGCCCCTGCCTCAACCTGCACACTTGCATTCCCCCCTCAGCGTGGACCTGCACGCCACCCCCTCCACTGGTCCCCTCCAGCCCGGCACATCGGGATCCAGCCTGGCCCCACCACTGCTCCCCGCTCTCCGCAGAGAAGGCCCTGGCCAAGGCTCCCAAGGCCACCCATGGGCGTGGCGGTGGGTCACGATGCTGGGGAAGGCTGTGGCGGGCCACACCACAGTGCCCACCCAGTAGCTGGCCCTGGCTCCCTGACTCTGGGAGGCAGCAGCCATGGCTCAAGTGCTTGGGTTCCTGCCACCCACACGGGGGACCCGGATGAGCCCCTGGTTTCTGGCTTTGACGTCAGCCCAGTTCCAGTCATTGCAGACACGTGGGGGCGGCAGACGGGAACTCTGGGTCTGTCTCTGAAACAAATACAGAAAGATTTTTTAAAATGAGCCTGTATTCTTTTTTCAAAAAAATTCTTTGGAAGGCAGAATTATAGAACGAGAAGGAAGGAGAAAGAAAAAAAGAGAGAGAGAGAGAGAGACTTCCTCTCCCTGGTTCACTCCTCAGAGAGAGAGAAAGAAAGAGAAGTCTTCCACCCACTGGTTCACTCCACAAATGGCTGCATCAGGCAGGCCTGGGCCGGGCTAAGGCAGGAGCAGAGCCGGCCTCGCAGGGGGAGCCGGCGCTGTCCCCTGTCCCGGGCGGCTGTGGAACCGGGGCCACAGCGATGCTGGAAGTAGGTGCACCTGATGCGTGCGCACCGGGACCGGCCACAGGGGCTCCCCGCGCTGTCCACACCCGCTGCTCCCGGGGGCCTCCGGCCCTGTCGCAGCCCGCAGCCCCTTCCCAGGACACCCCGTCGGCGCTGCGTCCGCAGCCGACCCCGGGTCCACTCCGCCCGCCGTCGCCGGCTTTCCGGCCGCCTCCAAACCCCGCGTGCGCTCGGCCCCGGCCCCGGCTTCCCTCCTCGGGGCCAAGGCTGCGGTCCTCGCGGCCCCGCGCCCCCCGGGGGCACACCTGTCGCCCCAGGCCGCTCCCAGGCTCCCGGAGCCCCCAGCCTCGCACCGCACCCCACCTCCCACCTGCTTGAGTCCTGCGCGGACCGCGCCACTCCCCAACCTACCGCAGGACCTGTCTGCGGCGGTCCCTAACCGCAAACGGAACGCAGCGGCGCCGCGGGCCGCCCGAGCCAGGGGCGCGGGGGCACAGGGGCGCGGGGGAGGGCGACGGGGGCGCCGGCGGAGGCGGGCAGCGGGGGTGGGTAGCGGGGGCGCGGGCGCGGAGACGCGGGGGCGGGCAGTGGGGGCAGCAGCGGGCGGCGGGGGACGCGGGGCGGCTGGGGGCGCGGGGGCGCGGGGGCGCGGGGGCGCGGGGGCGCGGGGGCGCGGGGGCGCCGGGCGCCAGCGGCCGGCAGCGGGGGCAGCAGCGGCCGCGCCACGCGGAGCGCGCAGGCCCCGCCCCGCCGCCCGCCCGTCGGCCCCGCCCCCGCCCCGCGCGCCCGCCAATCGCACGGCGCGGCCGGCCTGCGGCCCCCGAGGCCCCGCCCCGAGCCGGCGCGCCGCCAGCCAATGAGCCGCCGAGCCCGGCGCCCAGTGCGCGCAGCCCGCGCGGAGCCGGCTCAGAGCGAGAAAAGCGAACCCAACCCGTCGGGGCCGCCGCTCCGGACCCGCCGCCTCCCCCCGGATCGGGTGTACTGTCCCAACCCGAAAGTCCAGTTCTGCGGCCCGCAGCGGCGAGCGAGCGCGATGACACAGGACTACGACAAGTGAGTGAGGCGCGGGCGCTGCGGGGCCCGGCCGGGGCCGCGGCTGCGGGGCCCGGGCCGGGCGCTCCCCGCACCCCTCGCGGACCCTCGGCCCTCCCCGCGGCCTTGTTCGCTCGGAGCCCGCCGCCGACACCCCTGGCCCGGGGAGCCGGCCGGCCCGGGCCGCAGACCCCGCGCGCGCCCGCCGGACGCTGCCACCGCGGCCCAGGTAACGCGGCGCGGCCGGCCCGGACCCCCGGCCGGGGCTGGGGCAGGTCGGAGCGCCCGGCGCCCGGCTGGCCGCGCGGGGGCGGGGGCGGGGGCGGGGGCTGCGGTGGGGGTGCGCTCGGCGCGCGCAGCACGGGGCAGCCAGGTGCGGGGGTCGCACCTGCGGGGCCGCGGCGGCGCTGACAGGTGTCGGGGAGCCCGGCCGGGGCGTGCCCGGCTGTTCCTGCGGGGCCCCCCGGGAAGTGACAGGCGGCTGCGCGGGCAGCCGGGCAGGTGTCCCCGGCGGGCAGACGGAGCTGTGCGGAGTGCGCGCTGGCCCACCTGGGCGCAGGTCGTGCGGCCGCGCAGGGCAGAGCCCCGCGCAGCGCCGGGGGCCGCCGGCTGCGCGTCTGCGTCTGGACTAAGAGCCGAGATAAGGCCGAGTTTCCAGAGCGGACATTCTGGCCCGAGGCACGCGGTGGGAATACGAAACACCTTCAGGGTGATCACACACTTAAAGCCGTTTGGGAAATATTTATTTTCTGTTGCTCGCGGAAGCTTGGGGTGGGGGTGGGAGAGGGAGGGGGCAGCGGGTCTCCCCGGGGCCCCGTCCTCGCCGTCCTGAAGGCGGAGACCTGTGTGAGCCTCTTCCGCCCTGCGCGCCCCGAGCAGCCGTTGTGTCTGTGCCGTGTTGAAGCGTGGGCTCCGGGACTGTGCGCCCTGGCAGGAGGGAACCGCCGACGGAGCGGTTGGGGTCTGCGCCCCCAGCCTCGCCCAGAGGTGCTCTCCTTTTAAGAAATCGGGATCTGTTTTTAAAGGGCCTGGGTGGCTGCCAACCCCTAAGCTTTGTTGATCACTGGAAAAGATAATCGATCTTTCCCCATTCGGCTGGGAGTCGGTCGGTCGCCTCCGGGCCATTTACATATTTCATTTGTGTGTCGCAATGCGAGCGGAGCTTGCACCGCCTGCTACAATAGCGAGGACTCGCGGTTGTTCCAGACATCTGGCTTCAAGTCGCTAGAGTGTTTCCTCTTCTCGGTGTGGACTCACTGAGCAGCCCCGCTGCGCTGTTTACGCATCAGGTTTTGGGATCCCCTGCGTGTGCCTGAATCTTTTGAGTGAGGTCTGTAAGACGGGGCACTGCCACCTGTGTCTGAGTTTTTCCCACCGGCTCGGCGTGAGGAGGAAGCGCTGCAGATACTAACCAGTAAAGATTTTAAAAACCAGATTTCCCCCCACTTGTTATTTTTCAAATCTCTTCTTGTCCAGTGGCTTCATTTATTGTTGAAGATTTTTTTTTCAGTGTTTATCTTTAAGATAAACAGTTAACGCCCAGGCCAGAAAATTATGCCTCTTTATTGATTTACAGTCCCCTGGCCACATTCCACGCTCAGCCTGCTGGCGACCTGCGACTCTCCGGCTTTCTGTTCCCCCGAGCACGCACTCACGTCCCTTTGCTGCCTGCCCCCCTCCGGCAGTAGTAGGGCAATTTCTGCTGCCAGTGCCAGCGTCAGCGAGACACTGGGGAGTAAGATGGGGTGCAGGGTGCTGAATGTGGGTTCCAAGAGGAGGAACCTTCTGGTTTGGCTGCCTTTGTCCTCGTGTTTGTTTATGCTGAGTGTTTGAATAGCCTGGCATTTTCTTGGGGTGTTTTTTTTTTTTTTTCTCTCTCTCTCTTTGGCCAAAGAGCACATCCTGGGATCCCTGTGTAGGTTAACTCCAGCTGCCCCCGGGCCTGAATACCTCGGCTCTCTGGGTCTGCATGTACATGGGGTGCCCTCATTTGATGTGCCCCAGCAGTGGGGACACCTGTTGTGGGAGTGTAAAGGAATTCCTTGTTGGGTTCTTTACACTCAGCTGTGGGCGTTGCAGCACAACAGGCTAAGCTGCCACCTGCAGCGCCAGCATCCCGCAGGGGCACCAGTCTGAGTCCGGGTTGCTCAGCTCCGGTCCAGCTCCCTGCTATGGCCTGGGAAAGCAGCAGAGGATGGCCCAAGTCCTTGGGCCCCTGCACCCACATGGGAGACCTGGAAGAGGCTCCTGGCTCCTGGCCTCAGCCTGGCCCCGCCCCAGCCGCTGTGGCCATTTGGGGAATTAATCTTTTTGTTAAAATTAGCTTATTAGCTGTGATGCCTCACAGTAGAAAACGATGGTAAGTTTTTTTTTGTTTTTATTTCTTTGAAGCAAACGACCAGTGTTAGTTCTTCAGAATGAAGCCCTCTATCCCCAGCGGCGGCCCTACACCAGCGAGGACGAAGCCTGGAAGTCCTTCCTGGAAAACCCCCTCACTGCGGCCACCAAAGCCATGATGAGCATCAACGGGGATGAGGACAGCGCCGCGGCGCTCGGGCTGCTCTACGACTACTACAAGGTGGGCGCGGCCACCGGGGTGTGGTGCAGCCTCCAGGGGGTGGGGTACGGCCGCAGTGGGATGGGGTACTGCAGCCGTGGGGTGGGGTACGGCCGCCGTGGGGTGGGGTACAGCCGCCGTGGGGTGGAGTATGGCCACTGTGGGGTGGGGTACGGCCGCCGTGGGGTGGGGTACGGCCACTGCGGTGTGGGGTGTGGGTGCTGCGGAGTGCTGTGGGGTGGGCCACGGCTGATGCTGGTGGGGTATGGCCACTGTGGGGGTGGAGTACGGCTGTTGCGGCTGCTGTGGGTGGGGTACGGCGGCTGCGCGTGGGTTCTCCCGCGTTGACGGTCTTGGAGGTGCTCATTCAGCTCCCGGGAAGCAGTCGCTCCCTCTGAAGGCAGAGTGGCCGCCTCTGTAGTGACTATAAATAGCTTAACGAGCACCTTGCCTGGCCAAGGCTCAAAGCCCAAAGCCTGGGTCACAGGAATCAAAGGCCTGCGTTACAGGCATGAGGCGGCGCCGTGGGCTCTGGGTCGGACGCTGGGGGGGCCGTCTGCCTGTGCGCTCACCTGTGTCCCCGTGTGGCCCGCGTTCCTCCTCTCGGTGCGACGCAGAGCCCTTGGCACTGCGTCTTCCAGTCGAGGTCCTCTGCCCTCGGCGTGTGGTTTGCTGTCTGTTTGTAGGGATTTGGCTTGGCTTAGTCCGCAGGAAACAGCCCCTGTTGCCTGCAGGGCGATGCGGTTTTCACCAGCTGGAGGCGACAGCATGGCTGCCGTCCTGGTGTCCTGGTGACCCTGGCTGTCCATCACTGACGCCCCCACCAGCCTCGGTGTCACTTTTGCTCGGACCCTGCAGGTGGGCCGGGGCCGGGGCCCCGCCCCGCGTCTGTGCTCACCTTGGCATGCAGACAAAATACATTATCCCGTCTCCAGGGCTGGCACAGGAATGTAGAGTAGAATTCTCACCTTGGAGACCCTTCCAAAAGTCTGAGCGATGCTGGAGTGACGTGGGCCTCCTTGGCAAGGAAATGAAGAGTCCAGACGGGAACAGAGCTGCCTGGGTTACCCCGTCCTGGGAGCCCCAGGACATACAGGCGTCCATATATCCCACGCCGGCTCTGGCTCTGGGAGGAGACGGGCTGTTGCCGCGTCAGCAGTGTTGGGTCCTGCCTGGGGAAGGCAGATGGGCAGAGTACTGCCCACTGCAGGCAGCGTCGTCTGAGCATGGCCGTTCACTCAGGGCTCAGCGTCCCGCGACCCCTGAGCTCTGATGAAGGGGAGCCCACCGTAGCCACCTTAGAACACAGGGACTGGGAGCTGGAGGCAGGCGGGGTTCTCCAGCCGGGCAGGGAGCTGCGGGAGAGGGGAGCTGGTGCCGGCGGCTGGCGCCCCTCCCACAGCCCCCTTCTCTAAAGCTTTGACTTCCTGGACTCGTTTCAAAGCCGATTCTCTCACGGGTCCACACGGGTTACGCGGACCCCCGCCCCTTCAGACTGGAACATGTCACTCTCCTGTGTTTTAGGGAAACGGCTTTTTTTTTTTTATCTAACAGCCACGGTCAGTGAGGGCCTCCCATGTCTTCGGCCATCCCAAATGCTATTTCCTTATCTCGTTAGGATAAATAAGCCCCACCTCAGTTCATTTAAATATTGATAAATGTTAGATGTTTTCTTTGGGGGGAAAAAAAATCATGGAGACAAGTAGGTGACACCAAGTCAGAGGTCTCTCTGTCTCTCTTTTCAAAATTTGTTTATTTGGAAGGCAGAGTTAGAAATAGAGAGGACTTCCCTCCGCTGGTTCATTCCCCCAGTAGCCACAACGGCCGGGGCTGGGCAGGCCACAGCCAGGAGCCAGGAGCTTTTCCGGGTCTCCCACATGGGTGCAGGGGCCCAAGTGTTTGGGCCATTCCCTGCTGCTTTCCCAGGCGCATCAGGGGAGAGCTGGATTGGAAGTGGACCTGTGGGATGCTGATGCTACAGGTGGTGGCCTCACCGCCACGGCCACAGCGCCAGCCCAGAGGTATTTCTTTTTCTTTTTCTTTTTTTTTTTTTTAATTTTTTTTTTTTTTTTTTTTTGACAGGCAGAGTGGATAGTGAGAGAGAGACAGAGAGAAAGGTCTTCCTTTTTGCCGCTGGTTCACCCTCCAATGGCCGCTGCGGCCAGCGCATCTCGCTGATCTGAAGCCAGGAGCCAGGTGCTTCCTCCTGGTCTCCCATGCGGATGCAGGGCCCAAGGACTTGGGCCATCCTCCACTGCCTTCCCGGGCCATAGCAGAGAGCTGGCCTGGAAGAGGGGCAACCGGGATAGAATCCGGTGCCCCGACCGGGACTAGAACCTGGTGTGCCGGCGCCACAAGGCGGAGGATTAGCCTGTTAAGCCACGGCGCCGGCGGTATTTCTTTTTAAGAGATGAAATCCAGCTCCAGCGATGACAGATTGAATTGGTTGCTTTCTACCTATCAAGCTGGTGAGCACGTGGCGAGCTCCCGGGGGGCAGGCACTGTCTCGTTCTTGGCATGGCCCAGAGCCGGGCGCCGCGCGTCCTAGGGGAGAACTGGGAAGGCCGTGTGTTTGGTGAACTGAACTCCCTGGTGAGGGGCTGAGTCCTTTTCGTCTGCGTTGACATTCAGGTTCCCAGAGAGAGGAGGTCTTCTGCCGCGAAGCCAGAGGCCGAGCACGCGGAGCCGGATCCCAGCAAGAGGTGAGGCCGGCAGACGCCGCGGGCCGCCCAGGGGGTGGGGAGGCCGGGAGCCCCGCTCTCCTGTGGTGCTCCTGACGCTCTGGGCGTTGTGGGTTCCTGCAGGCTGCGCTTGCCTGCTCCCCGAGGGGACGCTGGAATGGTGGCTCCCACGAAGGCTGTGTTCGTGTCCGAGGTCTCCAAGGAGGCCGCTGCCATGGGACGGGCGTCCCTGGAAGAGAAATGGGTGCCGGGTGACTGCCTGCGCAACGCCTAATAAACCACACTGTGGTCCCGGTCTGTCGACGATTTGAGACGGAGGATTAAACTGTAAAGCCTTGGAAGGCTTCCTTAAAGTGACCCTGAGGTCCCCCAGTTTCCTGACAGATGGCGTGAAGCCTGTGGAAAGACACAGTGGGGCCGTGCAGCCCTACCCTGAGGCCTGTGGGTGCCCGTGGTCCCCGTGGCCCACGTGGCCAGAGCTACGTGTGCTCACACAGGGCTTGGCAGTGCACTTTGCACTACTTGGTTTGTTTCCCAAGACTTTCCTGTGTTGCTCTTTTCATCTTCAGCGTTATCCTTGGGAGAGAGCCGTGGGGTTCCCGTCTTTACTTTCTGTCCTGGGGTTTTTCAAACCTAACAAAATAGAGAACTGGTAGAAGCCCGGTGGATCCCCGAGCTGCGGACACCAGCGCCAGGGGAGCCGATGTTCTCTCGCCTTCTGTTTGTAAATTAGTTTTCTCTTTTGAGGCAAACTAAACAACCTTATTGTGTGTATCTAGTTTTTTCACTAATATAAAACCTTTTCAATGAACAGCTTTCTAGATAGGCTTCCGTCTTTTCCCTGTCTTTACTATAAATTCCTGGGAGTAAATTTATGGTTCAATGTTCAAACAATTGTATTGACCTCAAAAATTACAGTATACCAATTTGCTTTTTTTTTTTTAAAGATTTTATTTATTTATTTGAGAGGTAGAGTTACAGACAGTGAGAGGGAGAGACAGAGAGAAAGGTCTTCCATCTGCTGGTTCACTCCCCAAATGGCCACAACCAGGAGCCAGGAGCTTCATCCGGGTCTCCCATGGGGTGCAGGGGCCCAAGGACTTGGAACATCCTCCACTGCTTTCCCAGGCCACAGCAGAGAGCTGGATCGGAAGAGGAGCAGCCGGGACTAGAACCAGTGCCCATATGGGATGCCGGTGCTGCACGGGGAGGATTAGCCCACTGTGCCACGGCGCCGGCCCCCAGTGTGCTTTTTTTCTTCAAGTTTTGTGCCTCTGTGACTTCAAGGGGCTCTGAAAATTCACTCGTCTTCCCCATTAGCAATCATCTTACATTGCTCAGAATACTTATTAAATAGAACTGACCTGTGCGTGTGCTGGTACGGGGTGATAATGGAGAAAGCCACGCTGGCGGGAGGACTGCGTCTGGTGCAGCAGTTAACATGCTGCCTGGGATGCCTGCATCCCAGCCCTGACCTGATTCCAGCTCCCTGCTGACCCACGACCTTAGAGGCAGCAGCTGATGGCTCAGGTCCTTGGCCCCTGCCGCCCACATGGGAGACCTGGACTGGGCCCCTGCCGCCCACATGGGAGACCTGGACTGGGCCCCTGGCTCCCACATGGGAGACCTGGACTGGGCCCCTGCCACCCACGTGGGAGACCTGGACTGGGCCCCTGCCACCCACGTGGGAGACCTGGACTGGGCCCCTGCCACCCACATGGGAGACCTGGACTGGGCCCCTGGCTCCCACGTGGGAGACCTGGACTGGGCCCCTGCCGCCCACGTGGGAGACCTGGACTGGGCCCCTGCCGCCCACATGGGAGACCTGGACTGGGCCCCTGCCGCCCACATGGGAGACCTGGACTGGGCCCCTGCCGCCCACATGGGAGACCTGGACTGGGCCCCTGCCGCCCACATGGGAGACCTGGACTGGGCCCCTGCCGCCCACGTGGGAGACCTGGACTGGGCCCCTGCCGCCCACGTGGGAGACCTGGACTGGGCCCCTGCCGCCCACGTGGGAGACCTGGACTGGGCCCCTGCCACCCACATGGGAGACCTGGACTGGGCCCCTGGCTCCCACGTGGGAGACCTGGACTGGGCCCCTGGCTCCCACGTGGGAGACCTGGACTGGGCCCCTGCCGCCCACGTGGGAGACCTGGACTGGGCCCCTGCCGCCCACATGGGAGACCTGGATTGGGCTCCTGCCACCCACATGGGAGACCTGGACTGGGCCCCTGCCACCCACATGGGAGACCTGGACTGGGCTCCTGGCTCCCCGCCTTGGGAAGTGAACCAGCAGATGGGGACTCTGTCTCTCTCCCCCTCTTTCTCTCTGTGCCTCCAGGAAAAATACTTAATTTTAAAAAATACATGATTTAACTTAACACATTTTAAAAAGAGAGGAGAGAGAAAGCTAAAGTCTTAGGTGGCCGAATGGTAAGAGCTGGCACTGAGCACTGGTGTGCCCGGCCTTGATCTGTGCCTGTTGGCACCTTCATCGGGGGACAAGGCTGTGTGTCCCCCCCCGAGTCACTCCGAGAGCAGCGTGGCTGGGGGCAGCCGGCTCCCACGCCTGCACTGCACCTGCTGACCTGGTTCCCTCTGTAGCTGAGCGCTTTGTGAGGATTACTGAGGAGCTGTGGGCCCTCAGCCTCTCAGTGGAGCTGTCTGCAGTGCTTTGGGGTTTGCGTGGCTGGGGGTGTGGAGTCGGCCCTGCTGCAGCCACGTGTCCTGTGGGTCTGGCCTTGACCCGAGGCCTGAGGCCTGGTTACTGCACGGAGCCCACCAGCCCAGGGCCAGAAGGAAAAGCAAGCTTGTCAAAGAGCCCTTGTCGTCTGGGAGCTGGGACAGTGTTGTCTTGTCTTCCTTGAAGGAGCAGCGTGCCGAGCATGGCCGAACAGCCCCTCGTCCCCGCGGGGGAGAGCCGGGTGCAGGTGCTGAAGAACGTGCCCTTCAACATCGTCCTCCCCCACGGCAGCCAGCTGGGCAGTGACAAGAGGAGCCACCTGCCGGCGCCCGACACCACCGTCACCGTCTCCATAGCGACCATGCCCACCCACCCCATCAAGACGGAGATCCAGCCCCATGGTTTTGCCGTGGGCGTCCCGCCGGCCGTGTACCACCCTGAGCCCGCCGAGCGCGTGGTGGTGTTTGACCGGAGCCTGAGCTCCGACCAGTTCGGCTCGGCCGCCGCCGCTCAGCCGAACGCCCAGCGCCGCACCCCGGACTCCACCTTCTCGGAGACCTTCAAGGAGGGCGTGCAGGAGGTACGCGGCCGAGCCCTCCCCGGTTACGTAAGCCTGAAACCCAGCCTCAGAGGAGCGGATTAGGAAGAAAGGATGTTTTTATTTTTTTTTTAAAAGAAAAGGCCCATGGCTGTAATTTGTAAACTGACCCTATAAAGCCAGGAATTATTATCAGGGGCCGGGGCTCATGTTTCTAGTAGCTGAGTTAGCGATCATGATTCCCGCGCTGGGGCCGCTGTGGGGAGAGAGCCCAGGCGGGGAGAGAGCCCGGCGCGCTCTGCCCCTCGCTCGGGGAGCTCGGGCCCCGCTCCCTGCGGTGGCTTCCGGGGAAGTGACGCCTCGCGTGCTGGCTCAGTGGTCCGGGGACACAGGTCCCGAGTGCTGTGTGTGAAGTGTCCACGTTAACTTGTGACAGTTCTGAGAGCGTTAGGACGATGAGCTGCGCGTGTAGGTCACAGTTAGAGACCCAAGGGGCTGGAAAGCCTGCTCTGACGCGCGGGGGCAGCCGGCATGCCCTCTGCGGAGCCGTGGAGCTAGGGGAGCTGTAGCAGCCACCCGCCCGCCCGCCGTGCCACCCCCGAGCCCACGTCCTAGCCCGGCCCCGCGCCTTGGCGGCTCCTGGAAGCCGGCACGTTCGCTCACAGTCCTGGAGCTTGTGGGAAAGGCAGACGGGGGACCCTGGATCCTGGGTGTCTTGTGGGAGCCACGGAGACAGTCTCCCTCGATTCCAGCGTCGTGTGAAAGTGGGTATCTTGTCCTCCACGTTCTGGGCTGTCTGGTCAGCGTCCCGCTGCACCGCACCGGACGCCGGGGCCGAGCCCGGTGTGGGGCCGGCTAAGTGGTGTGGCCTGGTGTTGCAGGTGCTCTTCCCCTCGGACCTCAGCCTGCGGATGCCCGGCATGGCCTCAGACGACTTTGTGTTTGACAGTGTCGCTGGGTAACAGTCGCCCTTCGGTTTGATTTTTACCTTCCGGCCCTGGCGCCTTTCTTGCTGGCGCGGCTGTGGGTGCGTCTGCGGTGGCTCCCTCAGCTCTGCTTCCTCTCGCTGGTGGAGGCCCTGGCTTCAGCGCGCTGAGTCTCGGGCTCTTTGGACTGCACCTCGGTTTCCCCTGGTTCCTGGTGTTGGTGCTTTCTCTCGGGTGCCTGTGTGTGGCGGTGGATGGGGACAAATGAGGGGCCGAACCCTGAGCTCCCTTCTGCTCCTGAAAACCAACAGTCGGCGAGGGCTCGGGATGAGCAAGTACGGGGAGGCTTTTACTTGATTTTTCAAATTTTTTATTTATTTATTTGAAGGGGAGATTTACAGAGCTGGGGGGAGACAGATTCACTCCCAGATGACCACAGTGGTCTGCCTAGGGCAGGGCCAGGCCAAAGCCGGGAGCTTCATCCAGGTCTCCCACGTGGGTGCAGGGGCCCGAGCACCTGGGCCATCCTCCGCTGCTTTCCCGGGTGCATTAGCAGGGAGCTGGATGGGAAGTGGAGCAGCGGGACTGGAAGCCGTGCTCTTGGGGTGCGGGCAGTGGCTTAACCCGCCGTGGCACCATCGACCCCGAGGCTCGTAGTTTGGGGTTTGATCGGCTTCATTACAGCCAGCGCACGTGAGGTCGGCTGCTCTTCTGACCTGCAGCTTCTATTTTAACCTCGTCGTAGTGTTTGCCACTCTGGGGACAGGCGTATTGTCCTCATGAATAAGGAGCCTAGAAGCTTTTAAAAAGGCGTCTTGGCTTTCACTCTGTAATCCTGTTTTACGTGTTGTATTTTACAGTGAAAAAGTTGTGGGTTGTTTTGTTTGAAGTCTAGGATTTTATGGACTTGAGTGAACTTCCTGACAGGCCTGCCACGAGGTATGGGAGTCACAGACTTGGACGCCCTAGGATTTGGGTGGGAGTTGGCTCAGTCTTCCCGGAAAAGGTCAGAGAATGTTTGCCCAGCCCTGCTACCGTGGTGCAGAAGCAGCCACAGGTGACACGCGTGACACGCGCATGTGTGGCGTGGCCGTGTTCTCACACAGCTCTACACACACCAGTAGGTGTGGTTTGCTGACCTCTGAGTGGGAAGGTTCTGCAGTAGCGTAGGGCGCGTAAGGTCGGGAGAGGTGGAGAATCGTGCGGGCCCCCGAGAGGCGTAAGTAGAAACAGCCCACCCGAGGCGGAGGCCTGCCAGCCAGCTGCTCACAGCCCCCGCCGGATACAGGCCAGGCTGGCAGCGTGCCGGTGTGGTTTCCCGGCAGGCTGCACTCGGCAGGTCTCCAGGGGTCTCGTGGACATCCCATTGTAGACTTCCCAGCAGGCGTGTTTAGTCCCAGAGCTGCGAGATGGGAGGATGTCTGGCTGCTGGGTGCTCTTGTGGAAGGTCTGGTGCGCAGTGAGCAAGGGAGCAGATGCTGTGGTCAGCGGGGTGCTCGCCAGCGGTCTCCCTGCCCTCGCGGCCAGGCTGGGGCTGAGAGCCGTGCTCTGTCTCTCAGGAACAACTTCGAGTATACCCTGGAGGCGTCCAAGTCTCTGCGACAGAAGCCGGGGGACAGCACGATGACCTACCTGAACAAAGGCCAGTTCTACCCCATCACCTTGAAGGAGGTGAGCAGCAGCGAAGGCCTCCACCACCCCATCAGCAAAGTCCGCGTGAGTTCCGCCCTCCTTCCGTCCTCCAGGGAAGCGGGTCGGGCCGACGCCGGTCGGACGGAGGGTGTGTGGCTGTGGCGTGCAGCCGGAGCTGCAAAACCGGGCACGGAGTGAGTTCCCCCGGGGCTCGCCCGCCGCCGCGCGTGGTGCTGACTCCTCCTCGTCCACAGAGCGTGATCATGGTGGTGTTCGCCGAGGACAAGAGCAGGGACGACCAGCTGCGGCACTGGAAGTACTGGCACTCCCGGCAGCACACGGCCAAGCAGAGGTGCATTGACATAGGTACGGCGCGAGGGCCGCTCCGTTCCCGCGGCGCCAGCGTCCGGTTTGCTGGTCCAGTTGTCTTTGGCAGAGGGCAGTCCCTCTGCCAGCTACGGAGCCCGCCGGGCGCCGTCCTGGGCCTCCTGCAGGCCGCGCTCTCCACTGCTCCCTCACACGGACCCGGGCCCAGGCGGCGGCTCTGCCTGGCAGCTGGCAGAGCGGCGCCCACTTTGAGACTACCGAGGTTTTTGAGGGGTAGTGACTTCCCTAAGAGCTCTGACTGGGTGGGAGGTGGTGGGAAGGCAGGGGAAGCAGGCGACAGAAGAAAGCACCAGTGCCGGGCAGGCGCCGGCACCTGCGGGAGCGTGCTCGCCTGTCCCGGGCCTCCCTGGGCGCGAAGCGTTCCCACAGGCCTCTGCTCACGGGGTGTGCACATCACCTGTAGTGTGACTGTGCCAGACCCTCGACACCACGGCCGACGGCTGTTCCCGTGGGATGGCGCACGTCCTCTAGAGGCGTCAGGAGACAGCAGAGCTCTGGTTCGGGTTCTGTGGGACTGGTCTGCACCCTGGGGACTGTTATTATTTAGACCTCACATTTCCCAGTTTTGACCCTTTGAGGTTTAAATGTAGCAGAGTCTGTCTCTGTTAAAAAAATTCAGTAATTTCTTTTGATTTTTTGAGCTTCCAACCCAACGAGAGCAGTGAGCTGTGATCTCAGGCTGAAGCTGAGAACCATGGTTTCTCTCTTTTTTCCGTCTTTGGCTTAGCTGACTACAAAGAAAGCTTCAACACCATCAGCAACATCGAGGAGATCGCTTACAACGCCATCTCCTTCACCTGGGACATCAACGACGAGGCCAAGGTGGGTTGCGCCGGGCCGGGCTGCTGCACTTCCCGCCGACGGAGCGTAGGAGGGCGTGCTGGCCTGACAGCTGAGAGGCAGAGTTAGACAGAGGGACAGACAGAGAGGTCGTCCATCCGCTGGTTCGCTCCCCAAGTGGCCACAACAGCCAGAGCTGGGCCAATCCGAAACCAGGAGCCAGGAGCTTCTTCCAGGTCTCCCACGCGGGTGCAGGGCCCAAGCACTTGGGCCATCTTCTGCTGCCTTCCCAGGCCATAGCAGAGAGCTGGATCGGAAGAGGAACAGCCGGGTCACAAACCAGCGCCCATGTGCAGTACGCCCATTAACCTACTGCACCCCTGCATCAGCCCAAACTGATGGATTCTTGCAGTTGTAGGGGTTTCTGCTCCCAGGCACCCTGGACCCATCTTCCTCCCCTCTCTGTCCTCCTCTTCCTCCCTCAGGAGGAAGCAGTTTTGTTGACTCCTTCATGCAGAATCCTGCATGTGGACCCTCGGGATGGCCAGGGCCCACTGGCTGAACCCTGTCCTGTCCCTGGTGCCCTGGGCTCCCTTTCCTGGTTTGCAGGGGGAGTGGCTGCACCACTCTCGTCTTGGGTGGTGTCAGAGTCAGCGGAGCAGTGCCCGCTGAGCTGCAGGAGGCTCTCGGAGCAAGGCTGTGCGGTCCCAGCCAGCGTCGGCAGTGCCGTGCCGGTGCCGCTGCTCGGCGCAGCCCTGCCCCGGTCCTGGGAGTTCATGGTCGGAAAATCGTCTCCCATCCACAAGGCCGTTTGCACAGGTGGAATGAGAGTCGTTAGTGCCTAGGGCTCCAGTATATTTCTAAACACTGGCAGCTCAAGAAACTGAAAAGTACACGTGATTTCTGCCAGCTGTGAACTAGATTGGCCCTCAGCTCTGCTAGGTGTTAGGAGCTCTGTTTCCCGGCGACACAGTGCAGAGTCCCTCGCCTCCTTCCTGCTTTTTCCTGTATTGATTTCATCAGTGAGGGAGGGGCCGCGTTAGGTACGGAACGCTGGGGCTCCTTTTACAAAGCTGCCTGCCCGAGATATGCGCAGGGCAGTGCGGCCGGGTTCCTGGCAGCTGCGCAGCTGGTGTTGTGCTTGCTTGGCTACTGCACTCGTTATGCCCAGGGCACAGTGGTGTCTCTGAGGTGCAGGGCGGCGTTAGTCGGGTCCGCCAGTCTGCAGGGCGCCCAGCAGGCTGCTCTATCCAGGGTGGGCCAGGGGGAGGTAGCCTGCGCGTCATGTACTTGCCTGGCCCTAGGAGCACCTGCAGGAAGGGCTGGCCGGTGCCCCGCCGGGCGGCGGGAGAGGTGCTGGGAGTGTGGCGGAGCCGGTGCGGGAGCGTGCCCTGCCTTCCTGTTCTGACGCAGGCTGCCATTTATCCCCCTGGAAGAGTGAAGAGACCTGGTGGCCGGCTCTCCTTGGCTGGGGAGCGGTCCCGGCTGACAGGCCCGCGTCGGGCGGGTGCCTGCTCTGTGGGATGTGTCACTGCAGGGTGGGAGGTAGGATGATGGCGGTTTCGTTCTGAGGCCTACGGTGTGTTTGTGCTAGAGGGAGGGGCTGCTGGAGGGATGTCTTAAGTCGCTGTAATCACCGCCGCTAATTGCTGGAGGTGAGGCTGGTTTCCCTTCTCTTCCCTTCCCTTCCCTTCCCTCCCCTCCCCTCCCCTCCCCTCCCCTCCCCTCCCCGGGCCCCACCGCTCCTGGTGCTGCTGCCGGCAGAGGCCGCTGATTTTAAACCTGAGATGGTGAGAGCCCCCGGGCAGCTGGCGTGGACTAGAGACACACACGAGTGCCCCGGACAGCTGGCGTGCACTGGAGACACACGAGCGCTGCGTGGTCTGTCTTGCTCTCACGGCGTACCCTTGCCCACTTGGCTGCTCTGTGGAGAGACCCTCGCACTGCCCTGAGGCTGTCTGCCCCCAGCTCCGGGATTCTGCCCCGGCTCTGAGCTGCCGTGTCCTCTCACTTCCGAGGCAGCTGTTTGGAGGACGTAGCAGGTTGCACCTTGAATGTCCAGGCTCATGTCCCACTTAGGGCACCACTGCCCACGCCGGGACTCCCCCGTGCCATCCATGCCGCAGCCAGCAGCCGAGCACAGACCTGCGTTCACTATAGGGAAGCGCTCAGCTGGTGTGATGCCCATAGACATCACCGGTTTTCAAAGTCGAGGGGAAGAAAGAAGTGCTGCGGCCATCTCGGGGCGGCTCCTCCGCGCCTGTGCCGTCCTGTCCCGTCCATTGCATCGCCCTCACACAGCACCGGGGCTCTGTGCGTGTGCTCAGGCGTCGTTGTTAAAGAGCCAGACGTCCCTGGGCAGGTTCAGGTTCATCTGGCATCCTCACGTCCTGACTGAGGGAGGTTGCTTCCCTCCTGTGTGCAGTGGAGGTCACCTGGGCAGGAGCAGGAGGAGGTGGCAGCCCGGTAAGGGCTGAAGTTCACGTGACGGGCGGCTGTGAGGGCACAGGTCACCAGGAAGGGAGCAGAGCAGTGAGGAGGGGGCACTCATGGGGGTCGGAGGCAGAGAGATGGGAACTCGGTGCGCTCAGGGCTCCCCAGCATCTCCTCCCCACTGAGGGAACCCAGCCCCCCGACACCAGCACCGTAGTCCAAGGTGGGCTGGAGCTTCAGAGGGCTTTTGTGGGGCAGCTGGGATCCTAAAGACGACCTCGCGATTTCCAGGGAAGAGCACGTGTGTGGGACGCAGGGCCTGGGAGCTGGGGCCGCCCCCTTCCTTCCCTGCGTGGCCTGGGCCTGCTGTCTTGCCCAGGCTGTGCCACCATGCTGACTGCATTAGTGCCGCTCAGCCTGAGGATCTAAATCGATAGTGGGGAAGGGGGCTCGGGAGAGAGAGCAGCCGTGAGTGCTTGTTGGGTGCCAGGCACTGGTGGGCACCCGGCTGCCTTCGCCGTGTCCCCGGGAGGAGGCCTCCGAGGCCCACGGGGCAGACCCTGGCCCAGACGGGAGGAGCAGCCGTGTGGACTCTGGCTTGAACCCTGTGCCAAGGCAGGGTTTCTCTGCTTGTTGGGTGAGTGCTGCCTAACTGCCGAGGCCTGGACAGTCAGCCAACGCCCAGCACGCCCGGAGCCCAAGGCACCCTGACGCAGGGCGTCTGGGGTCCTGGGTGGAGGCTGTGGTGCGAAGCCAGGCCCAGGACTTCTCCCAGGGAGGAGGGGTCTTCCTGAGCACTAGCAGATTAACGAGCTGCAGGGAAACAACATAGCAACTGGGTGTTTTCTGCTGGTGATATCGAAACCCTTTAGCTACAAGGTGGGTTGTGCGGTCACCGCCATTCATGGGTTAAAAACTAGGACCAGCAAAGAACTGAAGTCAGACGCGTGCCACGCCCCTGCCGCAGCAGTGGGAAGACGCCAACCTGGCCTTGTTCACGGTGGTGGGTCGCCGTGGGCCTCTGTCCACCAGCTGCATCGGCCCTGGGGGCTGCAGCTCTCTCCTGGTGGCACGATCCCCTCTCAGGGTGAGATGTGTGACAGAGCAAGTGCCACCACTTCTCTTCTCCTGCCAGTTCGGTCCTGCCCATCTCCTACCTCCAGTTGGGAGGCTGGGAGAGGGGAGTGGGCAGTCAGGGAGCAGAGCAAGCCCCAGCCTCCTGTCCCGTGGGGAGGGAAGACTCCATTGTTGTCGGCCGCGGTGGAGCCAAGGCCCCTGTCGCTGAGGTAAGAGGACCAAATAGACCGGGGGGCCGACCTGGGTGCCGGGGGGAGCCGACCTGGGTGCCCGGCTGGGCCTCTGGCCTCCCCTCCACCCCTCGTCCCAGCGGGGCCATGGAGCTCCTGCTGGGGATGATGGGACTCGCCGAGCTCGGTCTGTCACGGAGGGGCGTAGCCGCTTGGCACCGTGGACTGAAGAATTTCTGTGTGTGCTTGTGGGATGCACAGTTGTTGTTTTGGCTCAGCGTAATATTTGGGATTCATTGTGAGAGTAAGTTTTAATTTGTTTGGCCTGCACTCACGCCTGCATTTACAGGGATTCCATTCTGCTGAAGCACCCTTGGAGTGCATTAAGACAGGTGTGGCCGTGTGTGGTTGCAGTGAGCAGGGACAGGTTGGGTTGGTTTCACCACGTAAGTTTCCAGTGTGAATGGAGGGAGGAGGCAGGAGGGTGGTGAGTCAGGAATCTGACTTGGGATTGCGCTTGAATGAGGGCCGGAGGTTGAAAACTCGAGAGGCCGAAACCGAAGAAGCCGGAGAGCACTGTTCCCACGCGGGACTCCCAGCATCCAGCAGGCCCAGAGCTGACCCCCTGGACAGGCTGTCCACGTCCTCTCCCAGGCCAGGAAAGCTCCAAGGGGCCATGCAGGCTCCTGAGCTGAGGTTCCTTCGGCCCCAGGGACTTCATGCGTCTGACCGTGCACAGCTGTGAGCGTCAGGCTGTTAGTCCCGGAGCGAGTCCTGTTTGCTTATGGGGAAGTGAGTTGTCTTCATTGCTGTAGTTGATCAGTGTTGGAAATAACAACATCTTCTCGATTGCTGGGAAGGCTTCCGTCAGCAGACACAAAGCGCGCTCTCTTGGGGGGAGACCACTCTGGGCGTGACCCTGGGGCGGGGGTGGGGCAGAGGGGCCGTGGGATTTTTTTCTTTTTTTTTTGAGCTGAGCCTGTTGGACCTGCTTGGAAGCACTCAGAGGCGTGTGCCCTGTGCTGTCTGAGCCACAGGCTCTGTCCAGAGGTAAAACGCCCTGAATCGGGGCAGCTTTGGGATCCTTGGGTAACAATGGCACACGTTTGTGAGAGCACGGCCGGAGGCGCCCGGCACAAGCTGTGTCTGATTGGCCCAGAGAGACTTGGCCGTGGAAGAAAGCCGGGGTTTGCGGTGAAACCTGGAGGTTGTGAAACGGGTTCCCAGCACCGTGTCTGCTGAGCTGTCATTCACGCTGTCCCTCGGTCGGCTTTCCATTCTCTCCTCACGCACTTTTTTTTTTTTTTTTTTTTTTTTTTTTTATCCTGCCGCTGTAGGAAACAGTAAGGTTCTCTGTGAAGCTCCTTTCTGACAGCTTTGTCACCTTGACCCTCTTCCCCCAGGCCCTACAGGAAATCTCATCTGTGGTGGCTTTTTATTTTATTTATTTTTTAAAAGATTTTTTAAAAGATTTATTTATTTATTTGAAAGGCAGCTAGAGAGGGAGAGGCACAGAGGGAGAGGGAGAAAGGTCTTCCATCCGCTGATTCACTCCCCAGTTGGCTGCAGCGTTGAGAGCTGTTCTGATCCGAAGCCAGGAGCCAGGAGCTTCTTCCGGGTCTCCCTCGCAGGTGCAGGGGCCCAAGGACCTGCGCCATCTTCTACTGCTTTCCCAGGGCACAGCAGAGAGCTGGATCGGAAGTGGAGTGGCCAGGACTCGAACCGGCTTCCATATGGGATGGCGGCACTGTGGACAGCTTTACCTGCAACGCCACAGCGCCGGCCCCTGTGGTTGTTTTTTAAATCTGTTGTCTCTGCCCGAGAGCCAGGCCTCCGGCTGAGGTTTTGGGTGAACTGAAGGGACGAGAACAGAGATGGCAAAGTGGTTTGGGCCTGGAGGCTGGGTTCCTCTCCTGTGGCAGCCCTGCCCCAGCAGCTCCTAGTCCCTTGGCAGACACAGAGGCCTCTCCGCGTTGATCTGGAATCTTTTTAAGTGGGAGGCACTTTGTCATTAGAGCTTCCAGTTGTCATCTTGCTGGCCGAGCACCCCGGGGACCCGCGCTGTCCTGGTGGAGCCAGAAGGTGCTCCGTGTTTGCTGTGGGTCAGAGCTGCACCAGCTCCACATGCTTCAGAACAAACCTGCGTATTTGGGACAGCAGGTGCCAAATGACCGTGTCTGCCAAGTGACCCGACGTTCACCGGGTGCTGGCTCTGGACGTCACCGGGAGCAGCGTCTCCCCGGCGTTCCCGTCCCTGCTCTCCGTTTGTGCTAGTGCCCTCCTCCCTGGCTGCCTGCACCCTGCGGAAACTTGGAGGCCGCGTGGGTGGCGTGGGCAGGCGGCGCTGTGGCCGCAGCCCAGCTGCTCACCAGGCCTGTTTTCTCTCCCGGGAGACGCCCTGCCAGACGTGGGAAGACGGCAAGTCGGAGCCTCTCTCTTCCCACGGCCCTTCCTCCGCCCCTCCCCTTTTTTCATCTGCAGCTCCCAGCGGTGGGACACGGTCCCTACCTCCCCCAACCCCCTGCCAGATGCCCCGCCTCCCGGTAGCTAGGAAGTCTGACGCCCCCCAGGTCACCCTGAGAATCTTGTGGAACTGGGTCCTGTGTGGAGCACATGACTCAGCCCGGGCCTCCCTCCTGGGCAGTGTGGACAAGCTGGGCCCGCACATGCGATCAGGGCAGGAGGAGCTGGGAGGCGGGCGGGATCGGCTGATCTGGATGAGGGGTCTGCTGTGTGACCCTCAGCCAGCCAGGCTTCAGCCACGAACCACAGCCGCTTCTTAGCCTCCACTCCACTGGCTTCTGGTGACTTGTATAGTTGTATAGTTTTGTGGTTTTTATTTTATTTTTTTTTTAAACTTATGTATTTGAAAGAGAAAGGGAGAGAGGATGGTTTTCCATCTGCTGGCTCCTTCCCCAAGTGGCCATAGTAGCTGAGCCGGGCCATGCCGAAGCCAGGAGACACCGTCCGGGTCTCCACGTGGGTGGCAGGGGTTCCAGGGCTTGGTTGCCTTCCACAGCTTTCCCAGGTGCACTATCAGGGAGCTGCATCAGAAGTGGAGCAAGCGGGACTGGAACCGGCGCTCGTGTGGGATGCCGGCGTTGTAGGCGGTGGCTTAGCCAGCTACACCACAACACCGCCTCCCACACACGCTGACGTTTTAAACTCCATGTAAACATATTATAAAAACAAGTGATTTCTTCTCTTTAATGAGCGCGAGTGGACCTGGGGCGGGGATAAACTACGCTGTTGACCTCAGGTTTCCGAGAGCTGCTTGGAGCTGTCTTAGTGCCGTGGTTTTGACCGGTTTAGAGGAGAACTAACTTGGAGTAATCTGGGGTCTCTGCCTGTAGCCCAGCAGACGCGTGGCATCCTAGCTGGACGTTACGGGTGTTGTGCCTGTGTTTGGCCTGGTTGGATTTTAACACGAGAAGGGGTTTCAGGACGGCGAGTCCTGCAGCAGCTGGGACTGCGTCCTGGGTGGCTGTGGCTGCCCCCCCGGAGCTGCCCCTCCGGCGCTGTGCCGTGACTTCTGTGAAGCAAGTGGGAGGTGTGCGAGCCCGAGCTGTGTGGTGTGCGGTAGGGGACCTTTACTGTGTCAAACCTGCTCGGCCCCCATCAGGGTCACTTTTCCCCTGAGTGGCCCAGCAGGTCTTCCACGTGCCAGAGTGGTTTCTACAAAGGAGCATCAGGGTTGGAGGCAGGAGCACCGGCCCGGCCGGGGCCCTGCCCCAGTCACTGTGTCTTGAAGTCTGAGCCGCAGCCACCGCCTGATGCCAGCCGTCTGGAATGAAAAGACACAGACAGCCAGGGCTGGGGACTGTGAGAGCCACGGGGACGGGGACGGGTGCGTCCTCGGACGCCGGGCTCTGCTGCTCTGGCTTTCTGAAGCAGCTCTGTAGCTAAGGCACCCCCGCTCCTCGTCCTTTTCTGCCCGCTGACAGATCTTCTCTTGGTCTGTTTCCCCAGGCACTTAGACCTCGCCTGAGCTTTCTAGCTGTGGGTCAGGACGCAGGCGACAGTGTGTAGCCCGGCCCAGGCGAGCAGGCGCTGTCGGCTCTGTGGGCTGACGCTGTCCCAGGAGGCTGACCCACAGGAGCAGGACCGCTCTTCCTGACGCTTGGCCTTTTCCTTCTCTCTTCATGGCCCAACTTGACTCATTTCTAACGTCCTTCTAGGAAATTCCGGGCAGGGTAATTAGTCTGCTGCGACTGCTCCGTGGACAGACTGGCTCAGGGAGTCCTGTTCTGGAGAGTCCGGTTCCCTGACCGTCTGTCCGCTTGCTCAGATCCTTCTTACAGCCCACAGCCGGTGAGGGATTCCCAGGGAAAGCGCTCCCGGCCAGGAGTTCCGGGAGGCAGTGCTGTGCCTGCGGCAGCTTCGGCAGGCTGTTCTGGGCCTTTCCCTACGCTCCCCTCGCCCCTCCACACACACACACACACACACACACAGCTTCGGCAGGCTGTTCTGGGCCTTTCCCTACGCTCCCCTCGCCCCTCCACACACACACACACACACACACAGCTTCGGCAGGCTGTTCTCGGCCTTTCCCTGCGCTCCCCTCGCCCCTCCACACACACACACACACACACACAGCTTCGGCAGGCTGTTCTGGGCCTTTCCCTACGCTCCCCTCGCCCCTCCACACACACAGGAGCCGTGGCGAGTTCCAGTGGACCCGAGGCGGTGGGAGCAGCCGGCGTGGAAGGCCGGGATCTGAGCCGGTGCCACCGGTCTCGGCGCTGCTGTCCCCACGTCTGCAGAGGCAGCCGAAGCTGCCAGCGAGGGGGCCCTGCGCATTTCGTTACGGAGTCGAGAAAGGCTTCTTAGGTACCCGAGTTCATAGCAGAAAGGAGCTCTCCGCTAGCACGTGGCCGCATGGCAGTGAACACACAGGAAACGTGTGGTGGCCCTGTGTATCCCGGTGGGTCTGGGGGAGCCTCCGGGCGCCCCTCTCTGCCCCACAGAGGCAGGTTAGCTGTCCGCTCAGTGGAGCTTGAACATCCAGGATGTAAAAACCTGATTGACCGCTGGGCGCTGCAGGAGGTTAGGCCGGCTTGGAGGAGACAGAAGCACGGCGACGTGAATCTAGGCAACAGGTCACCTGACCACCGAGCCGTGGGTGGCACAGTGTCCCTTCGTCATTCTTCCTCCCTCCCTCCCTCCCTCCCTCCTTCCTTCCTTCCTTCTCTTTTTAAAAATATTTTATTTATTGGAGACATAGAGTTACAGGTAGAGATAGGGAGAGACAAAAGGAGTTCCATCTGCTGGGTCACTCCCGAAATGGCTGCAATGGCCAGAGCTTGGCTAGGCTAAAGCCAGGAGCAGGAACTTAGTCTGGATCTCCTGCGTGGGTGCAGGGCTGAAGCACTTGGGCCATCTTCCACAGGGAGCTGGATGGGAAATGGAGCAGCCAGGACTCGAACCAGCACCCAAATGGGATGTCAACACCACAGGTCGAGGGTTTGCCTTCTATGCCACAGTGCCAGCCCTACTTTCTTTCTTTTCTTTTGTTTGTTTATTTGAAGGTCACTCAGGGAGATCTTCTGTCCACTGGTTCACTCTACAGATGGCAACAGTGGCCAGCACTGGGCCAGGTGCAAGTCAGGAGCTTCTTCCAGGTCTCCCACGTGGGTGCAGGGCTCAAGCATTTGAGCCACCCTCTGCTGCTCTTCCCCGGCCATTGGCAGGGAGCTGGACAGGAGGTGGAGCAGCTGAGACACAAAGAGGTACCCATGTGGGAGGCTCAAGTGGTGGCTTTACCGACTGTGCCACAGCGCCGGCCCCAGTACCACTTTTGTCAATTGGTCTTGAGCGTTAAAGGTCAGGTCAGGGCTGGCGCTGTGGTGTAGCGGGTAAAATCACCACTTAAGACTCCAGCATTCCACATGGGCACCAGTTCGAGTCCCTGCTGCTCCACTTCCTGTCCAGCTTCCTGCTGATGTGTCTGGGCAGGCAGCAGAAGGTGGCTCAAAAGTTCCTGGGCCCCTGCCATCCTCATGCGACCTGGAAGAAGCTCCTGGCTCCTGACTTCGGCCTGGCCCAGCCTTGGCCAGTGTGGGCATTTGGTGAGTGAACCAGTGGATGGAAGGTCAGTCTCTCTGCCTCTCCCTCTTTCTCTAACTCTGCCTTTCAGGTAAATAAATCAGTCTTTAATAAACAGGAGTCGGGTCCGCTGTAAGAGGGGGATGTGTGTGGCTCCCGTGTCACAGCGATGTCCAGCTTTGTCAGACTGGACTGTGGGAGTCTGGGGTCAGCCCTCAGTGAGGGGCACAGCCACCATGGTCTGAGGACACAGTTCTCGCAAAATTCAAGAGTCCCAGGGGGGCGGGCGTCACCACGCTGCTCCCCACAGCGGTACACGTAGGCCCCTGGGCGGGGAAGCCCCAGCACAGAGGGTCGGGGGACCTGTGGGTGGAGGAACCAGCCAGGTGCCCCAGGGCAGGCCTGTGTGCACACAGAGCTGAGCGGCTGAACAGGAAGGACCCCCTGTGCCCACCCCGGGCGTCTGTGGGGTTAGGGGCCCTTTGCGGATTTCTGGTGTCGCGTTTTCAGTCCGGTGATCAGACGTTAAAATCAGAGAGGCACCTGGGTGCTGTGGAGTCCCAGACGGCTTGGGCGCCAGTGTTTGTGGTCAGGTGTCGGGTCGGGCAGGCCGGGGCACATGGGGCAGAGATGTTTCTCAGGCCGGGGTCTGGACACACGGTTAGGGGCAGTGTGTGCGGCGGTCCCCTCTCCACAGCCCCGGTCATGCTCGGGCAGCCCAGTGCAGAGGTGGCTTCTATCACAGTGGTCGTCGGTCCACGTCCTTACTGCCTGTTGACGTCTTGCTGTGCCTGACGTGGAAACTTTACCCCAGGTGTGCAAGCAGGGGAACACCTCTGGAGCCTTCGGCACTCCCCGGGTCTCAGGACGACTCTGCCAAGGGTCAGGGGCTGCGCTGTGACGTGTGGCTGCTCTCGTGGTGGGAATGCAGCCAGAAAGGAAGATCGGAGTCCCCGGGCAGCGTCTTGGAAGCTGAGAGGTTCCCTCCTCGTCCCAGGCACAGACGGCTCAGCTGTTGACAGTTCCCCACTGAGCACAAAGCACTAGATTCTGTATGACCTTGGCGTTTGTCCCTGGCCTGCTAGTGTATGCGCTCCAGTTCACCGCCTGATCCGAGCTGTTCTGGGTTCTGTGTGATATTGGCGTTTGTCCCTGGCCTGCTAGTGCGCGCGCTCCAGTTCACCGCCTGATCCGAGCTGTTTGGTTGTTGAGGGTCCTTTGCTGGAGCCTGGGAGGGGGAGGGGTCAACTTGTGTGACTGTTTCAGCTGTGTGTTTGCTTTTCTAAATCAAGAGTTGTTGTTTTTCTAAGATTTATTTGGAAGGCAGAGTGAGAGGAAGGTGGAGAGAGAGCTTCTCCTAACGCTGGTTCACTGCCCAGGTGGCTGCTACACCTGGGAGGGGGCAGGTGGGAGCCAGGAGCCAGGACCCATCGGGCTCTGCACCCACCAGGCGCGTTAGCCGACAGCTGGGCTGGAAGTGGAGCAGCTGGGCCTGAAACCAGCACTTGGAGCGGCGAGCCAGCGCGCAGGCCGTGGCCCCATCGCCGTGACCCAGCGCTAGCCCCTGCTTTTGTTTATTGCTCAAAGTTTTCTGAGGATTTGAGACTTAGGAAGACACGATTTGGATGTAGCATGTAGGTTTTTGCATACCTGTGGTTTTTCTGTCTCGTGACCAGCACATAACGCATTCCCGCAGGAGTGACAGTTCACCCTGAACCCTGGAAGAAAGTTAAACAGCGTAGTCCCTGCCCCCGAAGACTGAGGGTGCTCACTGCGGTGTGGAGTGACAGCAGAGGTGCCAGCTCTCCCTGGTCCCTGTCCGGGACCCAGCTCTCCCTCGTCCCTGTCCACGACCCAGGAGTTGCCCTCGACCTCCGTCCTGAGAGCACCGGGAAGTGGCTGTCAAACCTTGCATCTGGCCTTGCGGGGTTGACGGTGGCGAGAGAGGCCGTGGGCCGCTTTCCCCCGGGCAGGAAGGGCGTCTCCACCTGGGACGGACAGGGCTCTTCCTGCAGCTGGCAAGGCCACGTGGGCCGCCAGTAGCTCTCGTTCTCCTCTGTGGTTGGCCCAGGCATTGCGATGGTGCCACGCAGGCCAGATGGCCAAGCCCCCACGACCTCACGCTGCCTCTTACGGGCAGAACGCCTTGTCGCTCAGTTTTCATTTCACACTCAGATCCCTTTAAAAGAAAACTGTATTTAAAAAAAGAGCCTGAGGCCAGCGTCGTGGTTAAGCTGCTGCTTGTGATGCCGGCAGCCCGTGTGAGCACCAGTTTGAGTCCCGGCTGCTCCACTTGTGATCCAGCTCCCCGCAGTGCACCTGGGAAAGCAGCAGGTGACGGCCAAGTGCTTGAGCCCCTGCTGTCAGAGAGTGAGCAGATGGAAGATCTCTCTCATCTCTCTCTCTTTCTCCCATTCTTCCACCCCCCCCCCCAAAAAAAAAAAAGATGTTTGAAAGAGAGAGTGAGGGGGAGGACAGGGATGGGGGGTGAGGAGTGAGAGATCTGTCCATTGGTTCACTTCCCAAATGGCTGCAACAGCCACTGCTGGGCCAGGCTGGAGTCAGGAGCCAGGAACTCCATCCGCCTTGCCCACGTAGGTGGCAGGGACCAAGCACCTGATCCTGATCTGTGGCTTCCCAGCTGCGTGAGCAGGAAGCAGGATTGGAAGCGGCATCACAAACCCGGTGCCCAGGAGCGGCCTTCTGTGTGGTTCGTGGAAGCCCCCGGGGGCCGTGGGCTCGCGCTGCTCACTTCCGTCACTTGGCTTCTGACCGCTGTCAGTGCTCTCCTGTGGGTTAGACGGCGGGAGGAGATGTTTCTGTGCCTCCCCAGATGAAATCTGCTTGTTGAGTTGGCGTCTGGCTGCCCCCTGCAGCCCGGACGGTTGGCGGGTTCTGCCGGACCTGCGCCCCGGGCCGAGGGGCCACGGGGGTCACTCCCACGTCGGCTGCAGGGAGGGCTCCTTGGGTGGGGGCTCTGCTGTGAGCGTCGTCCCCTGTCTCTCTTCCCCCTGCTGACCACATGGCTGGTGCAGTGCGGCTCCCGCGCCGCTCCCTGGGAAGCTCAGGACGTGCGGCTTCTGCTCCTGTGCCTGCTGGCGCTGGGGATGACAGCCCACAGGGTCACCCTCCGCTGAGGCCCGTGCCTCTGCTGCCTTCCCCTTGGGTTCCTGGAGACCGAGGCGCTCTCGTGGACCCGGGCAGCCGGCACTCTCACTGTGGCTGGGTCTTTTTGTTTCCTGGTAACCTCAGGGGGAGCATTGGTGCCGTCTTCTGATGTTCATTCACGCGGTCTGACTGTGTGAACAGCAGTGCCCCTGTCCTTGAAGTAAGCAGCCAGGCAGCATGAAGACAGAGAGGCTGTCGTCTGCATCTGACGGCTCCACTCGGGTCGTCTGGGGCCCTTCTGGCTCCAGGAGATGCCGGGTGATGGATTTAGAAAACTGTACACTTTGGGAAGATTGGTTTTTTTTTATTGAAATGAAATATTATTTGAGAGGCAGAGTTACAGAAAGGGAGAGACAGAGAGAAAGGTCTTCCATCCGCTGGTTTATTCCCCAAATGGCTGCAACGGCTGGAGCTGTGCTGATCCGAAGCCAGGAGCCAGGAGCTTCCTCCAGGTCTCCCACATGGGTTCAGGGGCCTAAGGACTTGGCCCATCTTCCACTGCTTTCCCAGGCCATAGCAGAGAGCTGGATGGGAAGTGGAGCAGCTGGGACTAGAACTGGCGCCCATATGGGACGCCAGAGCCTCAGACGGAGGCCCCACATACTACGCCACAGCATCAGCGCCAAAGGATGGATTTTTTAAGAACAGGAGAAAAGTGCACTGAAGTGGGAGGTTCTGAGCGCCACGCGGGCCCAGGCCCGGGGTTCGGCTCCTGCTTCTCTCTGCCCTGCATCGGGTCCTGAGCCTGAGAAGGGAGGGGGTTCCGGGTCAGGGTTGGACTACCACGAAGTCCTCTCGTGAAGGGCCCATTGCTGGGGATAAAGCGTGGAGTGTGACTTGCTGGGGGTTGGGGATGGAGCCCCACGGCCTGGAATAACCGGGAGGAGTCCGATCGCTCACCGAGCTGCCTGCCGCCTGCTTCCCATGCCCGCTGTGTACTGCAGACCGCCTGCTCGCCGTGTACGCGTGTGTACAGACCGCCTGTTCGCCGTGTGCACGTGTGTGCAGACCGCCTGCTCGCCGTGTGTGTGTGTGCAGACCGCCTGCTCGCCGTGTGCGTGTGTGTGCAGACCGCTTGCTCGCCATGTGCACGTGTGTGCAGACTGCCTGCTCGCCATGTACGTGTGTGCAGACCGCCTGCTCGCCGTGTGCACGTGTGTGCAGACCGCCTGCTCGCCGTGTGCACGTGTGTACAGACCGCCTGCTCGCCGTGTGCGCGTGTGTGCGGACCGCCTGCTCGCCGTGTGTGCAGACCTCCTGCTCACCGTGTGCACATGTGTACAGACCGCCTGCTCGCCGTGTGTGCGTGTGTGCGGACCGCCTGCTCGCCGTGTGTGCGTGTGTGCAGACTGCCTGCTCACTGTGTGCGTGTGTGTACAGACCACCAGCTCGCTGTGTGTGCAGACCGCCTGCTCGCCGTGTGTGCGTGTGTGCAGACCGCCTGCTCACCGTGTGCGCGTGTGTACAGACCGCCTGCTCGCCGTGTGTGCGGACCTCCTGCTCGCCGTGTGCACGTGTGTACAGACCGCCTGCTCGCCGTGTGCACATGTGTACAGACCGCCTGCTCGCCGTGTGTGCGTGTGTGCAGACTGCCTGCTCACCGTATGCGTGTGTGTACAGACCGCCTGCTCGCCGTGTGCGCGTGTGTACAGACCGCCTGCTCGCCGTGTGTACAGACCGCCTGCTCGCCGTGTGTGCGTGTGTGCAGACCGCCTGCTCGCCGTGTGCGCGTGTGTACAGACCGCCTGCTCGCCGTGTGTACAGACCGCCTGCTCGCCGTGTGCGCGTGTGTGCAGACCGCCTGCTCACCGTGTGCGCGTGTGTACAGACCGCCTGCTCGCCGTGTGTGCAGACCGCCTGCTCACCGTGTGCGCGTGTGTGCAGACCGCCTGCTCGCCGTGTGTGCGTGTGTGCAGACTGCCTGCTCACCGTGTGTGCGGACCGCCTGCTCGCCGTGTGTGCGGACCTCCTGCTCGCCGTGTGCACGTGTGTACAGACCGCCTGCTCGCCGTGTGCGCGTGTGTGCAGACCGCCTGCTCGCCGTGTGTGCGTGTGTACAGACCGCCTGCTCGCCGTGTGTGCGTGTGTACAGACCGCCTGCTCGCCGTGTGTGCGGACCGCCTGCTCGCCGTGTGCACGTGTGTACAGACCGCCTGCTCGCCGTGTGTGCGTGTGTGCAGACCGCCTGCTCGCCGTGTGTGCGTGTGTGCAGACCGCCTGCTCGCCGTGTGCACATGTGTACAGACCGCCTGCTCGCCGTGTGTACAGACCGCCTGCTCGCCGTGTGTGCGTGTGTGCAGACCTCCTGCTCACCGTGTGCACATGTGTACAGACCGCCTGCTCGCCGTGTGTGCGTGTGTGCAGACCGCCTGCTCGCCGTGTGTGCGTGTGTACAGACCGCCTGCTCGCCGTGTACGTGTGTGTACAGACCGCCTGCTCGCCGTATGTGCAGACCGCCTGCTCGCCGTGTGTACAGACCGCCTGCTCGCCGTGTGTGTGTGTGTGCAGACCGCCTGCTCGCCGTATGTGCAGACCGCCTGCTCGCCGTGTGTACAGACCGCCTGCTCGCCGTGTACGTGTGTGTGCAGACCGCCTGCTCGCCGTGTGTACAGACCGCCTGCTCGCCGTGTACGCGTGTGTACAGACCGCCTGCTCGCCGTGTGCGCGTGTGTGCAGACCGCCTGCTCGCCGTGTGTGCAGACCGCCTGCTCGCCGTGTGTGCGTGTGTACAGACCGTCTGCTCGCCGTGTGTGCGTGTGTACAGACCGCCTGCTCGCCGTGTACGTGTGTGTGCAGACCGCCTGCTCGCCGTGTGTACAGACCGCCTGCTCGCCGTGTGTGCGTGTGTACAGACCGCCTGCTCGCCGTGTATGTGTGTGTGCAGACCGCCTGCTCGCCGTGTGTGCGTGTGTACAGACCGCCTGCTCGCCGTGTGTGCAGACCGCCTCCTTGCTGCGCGTGGGTGGCCTGGATTGTCCTGGATCCTTTCATAAAAATACTCAAGATGGGGCCGGAGCTATGCCACAGTAGCACAGCAGGTTAAAGCCTCAGCCTGCAGCACCAGCATCCTGTATGGGCGCCAGTTCAAGTCCCGGCTGCTCCATTTCTGACCTAAAACTCCCTGCCAATGGCCTGGGAAAGCAGCAGAGGATGGCTCAAGCGTGTGGGTCCCTGCACCCACGTGGGAGACCTGGAGGAAGCTCCTGGCTCCTGGCTTCGGCCTGGCCCACGCAGCCCAGGTGTTGTGGCCATCCGGGGAGGGAACCAGCGGATGGAAGATTCTCTCTCTCGCCTTCTAATTCTGCATTTCAATAAATACATCTTTTTAAAACATATGTAAGAAAAGACGCCCCCACACAAGTTCTCTGTGGTGTGGTTGGACTTCCGATTTGCCGCTTTTTGCCTGTGTGTCTTTAAAAGTTATTCATTGGAGAGGAATTCAGTGGAAGGCACAGGCAATGTCGCAGGCAGGATGGGCTGCCCTGGGGAAGGGGCGGGGCCTGGCCACAGCTCCGCCCCCTGAGCTTGGGGAGGAGCCAGGGAAGTAAAGTGCCATGCAGCCCTGAGAGGAGTTGTCCCAGGGAGCCGACAGCCCGGGCTAGCCGAACAGTGGTGGGGCTTGCGGTGAGGCTTGTGGTGAGAA